>NC_134458.1:162523145-163798145 GCF_047948215.1 Lycorma delicatula | reverse complement strand
ATAAGAAGTTTTTTTTTAAGTTTTTACACAGTTTTTACTTCTTTTTATTGTTTAACATATTAGTTCGGTAAAAGTCTGATATAGTGTTTTGTGATGGGAAGATGCTACTATATCGATGCTACGTTTCATAAATAAGCGGGTGTGAACAATAATTTTATTTTATGACGCGTATTAAACCCGTTTTATTATGTCAAAATTCTATGGACCTCCACATAAATATTACTAATGATATATCTATTCTCAAGGACGAAAGAAAAAAACTTGTTACTAATATTCGGATTATTTAATTTGGAAAAACGTGACGTTTTCGATTTAAAACGAAAACACCATTGTTTTTTAAGCGAATTCCAGAGTATTCATCCATATATAAAAATGTATAATGAGTATTCCAGATAATGAAATATATGATATATACTGTATGATATACGCTGTAATCATGACACTACAACTTCTTATTATCCAAATATAACCGTTCAGATTTATGAGAAAAGAAAAAAATGCGATACAAGTAAAACGTTTTTGCTTATTTATTAAAAAATAAATGTATATAAATATCTACGTTCCCGTAAAAGTTTCGAATCTTTCAGCCGATTATTTTACTTAAAACTTATGTTAAAAACATACGTTTTTAAACCAAACTGTTGCATTAGTTGAAAAAAAATTCGGCTGAAACCGAAAACGTCTATAATATAAGCAAATCCGTCCATAATAAAGCTTAAGAAATTGTGTATCACTACACAAGTTTTCGTGTAGTAATACTGTTTTTATAATTTTCTGAGTATATCACTTTTACCCGTCTAACTAGCGCTATAGGCGAGCTAGAAGGGAAAGTATTGTAATCGGTCCAATTTGGGCATATGCGGTTTCCACCGGATCTTGACGTTTTGGCATCTAAGGAACCCAACAAACGAAAAACCCGATGGAAATTTTCGGGATGTTAATGTTCGTATGTACGTGTGTATTCGGTGTTGGCCTCTAAATCACCTTATATCTCTAGACCTACTGGGCCGATTTTGACCAAACCTGGTCAGATTACTTCTATACATGGGGCATTATGCCATTAAATTTTCAACGAAAAAGGTCGACGGGGTGAGGCTGCAGAGCTAGGTCCCTCCTCTGTATCTCGACATTTCGCATAATTAAGGTCATATATTTCTTAGGCACATTTGTTAACCGTTAAAAAATAACAATATTTGCGAAATTTTTTGCAAAATCGCACTCTGAACCCTAAAAATGCTGTCTTAGTCGTCTGCTGTGTTGTCACGTCACAGATGAGCGGTAGAATTAAATAAATTAATAATATTTATAGTGTAAAAATGTAACTAGGTCTGGCTGGGTCTCGAACTCGATCATCCGGTTGACTTGGAAACTGGTGCGTTAAGCCTCGCAGCTACACCAGTGCGACGACTGTACAGCGAAGTTTGTTGTACGTAAGTTCTGAAATTACATTAATTTAGTTGGTGCCAACTGTCGCCATTAGTACCGCCACACCCGCGCGAATTAAATGCGGTAAGCGGACGCGCTTTAGTTAGAATCACTGAATTAAATAAACGAAAAAATATTGTATTTGGATAAAATGATAAATATTTTAAATTAGGTTGTGTATGTGTAATCCATGAATCAGAAACAACCCGCAGTTGTAGGACTTTCCCGGAACGCGGCTTAGCCGCGTAACGGGTAAGTTCTACAACTGTGTTGTCAGCTTTTATTTTATCGGTAAATGAATGTTAACAAATAAACTGATTTTTTTTTTGTTTTTTCCTTTATCAAAATCGGAAGATATCGGAGTTTTAATAGTAAACTTAATTATTTTATAAAGCAGAAAAGGGGGTATTAATTTATTAAACGAATTTAACTTAGTAAATTAATCAAGTTGTTTGTCTCTCAGACTACTTGAAAACTGTAACAAGATAAATAATTAATTAATCAAAACGTTTTTAATTACTCTACAATTTATATATATATATATTTTTTTTGTTACTCTGTAGGTGTAATTTTTCCAAGATAATTTTCAATTAATTGAACCTTGTGTTCTTAAATAAAAGCGTATCGGATTTTAAAGCGCAATTTTTCGTTTAGTAGAATCTTCTTCACTTCACTGCACTTTCCATTGTGACTTTTCTATATATACTTTTTTAGTTAGGTAATGAGTTCTAATACAAAATTCTGCTCAATTCTCAGAATGAAGTTTAGAAGTTAGTGTAAATTTATTATTATTTTTTTTATAATCTTGAAACTCGATACTGTTTGTCCGATGTAGAAATTTTTATAGATATAGCGGTTTAATTTTTTTGGTCTATTGGTTTTTTCTTTTGAAATTTATGTTTTTACCCCTTTATTAAATTTAATCGAAATATTTATAGTTAAGTCAGCGCGATATATCATCGGATTTATTTATCTTGGTTTTTCTATTTCGTTTATTTATTGTCGCATGATGATACCAAAGAAAGCAGGGGCAGATAAATGTGATAAATGTGAAGAATACAGAACAATTAGTTTAACTAGTCATGCATCAAAAATCTTAACTAGAATTTTATACAGAAGAATTGAGAGGAGAGTGGAAGAAGTGTTAGGAGAAGACCAATTTGGTTTCAGGAAAAGTATAGGGACAAGGGAAGCAATTTTAGGCCTCAGATTAATAGTAGAAGGAAGATTAAAGAAAAACAAACCAACATACTTGGCGTTTATAGACCTAGAAAAGGCTTTCGATAACGTAGACTGGAATAAAATGTTCAACATTTTAAAAAAATTAGGGTTCAAATACAGAGATAGAAGAACAATTGCTAACATGTACAGGAACCAAACAGCAACAATAACAATTGAAGAACATAAGAAAGAAGCCCTAATAAGAAAGGGAGTCCGACAAGGATGTTCCCTATCTCCGTTACTTTTTAATCTTTACATGGAACTAGCAGTTAATGATGTTAAAGAACGATTTAGATTCGGAGTAACAGTACAAGGTGAAAAGATAAAGATGCTACGATTTGCTGATGATATAGTAATTCTAGCCGAGAGTAAAAAGGATTTAGAAGAAACAATGAATGGCATAGATGAAGTCCTACGCAAGAACTATCGCATGAAAATAAACAAGAACAAAACAAAAGTAATGAAATGTAGTAGAAATAACAAAGATGGACCGCTGAATGTGAAAATAGGAGGAGAAAAGATTATGGAGGTAGAAGAATTTTGTTATTTGGGAAGTAAAATTACTAAAGATGGACGAAGCAGGAGCGATATAAAATGCCGAATAGCACAAGCTAAACAAGCCTTCAGTAAGAAATATAATTTGTTTACATCAAAAATTAATTTAAATGTCAGGAAAAGATTTTTGAAAGTGTATGTTTGGAGTGTCGCTTTATATGGAAGTGAAACTTGGACAATCGGAGTATCTGAGAAGAAAAGATTAGAAGCTTTTGAAATGTGGTGCTATAGGAGAATGTTAAAAATCAGATGGGTGGATAAAGTGACAAATGAAGAGGTATTGCGGCAAATAGATGAAGAAAGAAGCATTTGGAAAAATATAGTTAAAAGAAGAGACAGACTTATAGGCCACATATTAAGGCATCCTGGAATAGTCGCTTTAATATTGGAAGGACAGGTAGAAGGGAAAAATTGTGTAGGCAGGCCACGTTTGGAGTATGTAAAACAAATTGTTGGGGATGTAGGATGTAGAGGGTATACTGAAATGAAACGACTAGCACTAGATAGGGAATCTTGGAGAGCTGCATCAAACCAGTCAAATGACTGAAGACAAAAAAAAAAAAAAATTGTCGCATGAATAAAATTGATGAAACTTCGGGAGTAATTGCGATGTTAAAATGAGAACAGCTGCATCAGTCGCTGATAACCGAGCGGGTAAAAATAGGCTTTAATTTTGTCGCTTTAATTTAAAACTAATTATTTATTTTATATAATTTTAAATGCACTTGTTTAAATTATATCTATGTTATACATCGGCCTTTAGGAGTTTCCGTATAATTTATGCGATCGAGGAATAATAATCGTTTTAACCGAAATAAATAATACCTTTTAATTAAATATTAAACCCTGAATTTATTTCTTACAAAATTATTCCATACACGTTAGCATTTTCAATCGTTGTAATTCAGCCGATAATTATTTAGTTATTCTGAAATTATTCCATTTTAAATCTGACTTAAAATTAATTTCTATTTAAAGGAATTATTATAATTTTTTTATACGTAAAAATTCTTTACATGTAAAAACACATATAAAATACGTGTCACTACATATAAAAATATTATATAAATAAAATAATTTTTACTTAAAAAATATTTACATGCCACGTCAGAAAATTTCAGTCGCAAGTATTATTCCGGAATAATGTCGCAATTTTAAAATTATCACCGTGTCGTCGTTCGATTATACGTTTCCATTGGAGTTAATTAAAATTTTATTTTATAGGTTAGTTTAGAATATAGAACGATTACGAAAGCCTTCTAACGGTGAGATTCCGAACTACTCGTGTCGTTTAGTAAAATAAAACTAATTTTATTTTGTAATATCTTTAACATTATAAATATTGAAACTCACAGAATTTTCTTTTTCTTTTTTTTTTGTATCGATCTTTCCTTTTTTAATTTTTTTTTCACGAATACTGAAGAACAAACGAGTTATTTTTTAAAGAAATATAAACTTATAATTACTGTCGTTAAGCTTGATAGCTCGGTAAAAATGCAATGAGAACGTTTACAAAACAACTTTTTAATTAAATTAAAATTGCCGGTACAGGAATAACATATTCCTTTACCCTTTCTTATTGTCCTTTGGGTTTGAGTTAAATTAAAAATATTTTTCTTTTTTCACTCAGTTTCAATAAAATCGGCACTCGAGTCGCGCCCAAAAATTGCATACCCATTTCCAGGGGTAAATAACAATACCATGCCGCAGACTTACGTCGGATAGTGATGACTGAAGCGGTTTGCCGATACTGTCTTCGTAGAGCGGAATATTCTGTCGCGGAATAATCGTAGAGACCGATAAATGTCCGTTATATACGGCCTTACAAGGGACACCTTTATTCTGTTCACCGCAGTGCTTGGGCAATAAAATGAACGTCATTACCGTCATACCAAAGGACTCTGATCGGTGAACTCGTAACTCATCCCCTTTATATCCATCACGATTCTAAAAAAGATTGTCACGATATAGAATAAAGCAAGAAATAAATGTAGTCCTTTTTGAGGAGGAGAACGCATTACACAGATTATCCTCCTGTCAGTTGGGGAAACCGATACGAAAATCATCCGATTATAGAAAGATCCTCCTGCTGTGAACGGTTAGTTAAAAAAATTTGTCGGTGAACTCGGTTTTATTTCTGGATTTTTGAATTTTTTGGGGGTTCAAAATTTTTAAGTATTTTTTTAAAGAAAATTGTACTTGAATGTTTTTCAAAAAGAAAAAATTAAAATACGTTTATTTAAAAGTATGGTTTTTAAGATGCGGGTTTCGTCATTCTCTTCAGTATCGGCAGGTACAATTTTATCTTTTTCTCTGTCATAATTTTCATTTAACGATGATTTGCAATTAACGATTTAAGTTTAAAAAAAAAAAACATTTACCTTACTCCCGGAAACGCGCGTGCACACAAACAAATAAACATGCACACATAAAAAAAGAAGATAAATATGAATATAAATATATAATATAAAATATTTATATTTATATAAATATAAGAAGATAACTATGGAATCGATCATAGTCTTCCATCAAATCAAACGTAATCTGATAGAAGACTATGATCGATTCCCTTTCGATCTTTTTTGCCCAGACCGCATCACTGTTAAAGTCGGTTTATATAAACTCGTAACGATTTAGTATTATAATACACTCGAGTCGTCGAGTTGTACTCGTATACCTCGTTAAGTGAACATGTTATGGAAATCGCCTGTTTACCGGCAACCCATCACGTTTTTCGAGTCGAGTTCTACTATGTGTACCGCATACGGCATGTTCACTCTTCATCAGTCCTCTTCGGCTTTAATTCGCCTTTATATTAAAAAACAAAAATTATAGTACGTAAAAAAATAATAAAATAAAACGTGACTAGACGATGCGGTAAAGAATAAACACCTGATATTATTTGTATTTTTTTTTTTTTTTTAGGTTATCCGAATATTTAATATTATGATACGGCTATCGTAATGACACTATGTTTTTTCTTTTCTTTCATTATTTAATGCTTTTTATTAGTTTGTTTAGTGGCAGTACCGATCTGTTTAAGAGTTACTTTAATAATAATAATAATTAAATTACTTCTTTATTTCAAAAAAAAAAAAAATAGTATTACAGATTTTTCAGCCAAAATTGTGCTGGTATTACAGATTTTTCAGCCGAAATTGAGCTATTATTTCAGTAAATATTTTTAATAATCTAAAGATGAAAAAATAATTTGTCTTTCTTTACGAAAACCGTTTTAAATTTTATTAATTAAAATTTTTTATCTCTGTGAATTCTTTCTTTTTCAATTCTCAGCGAGTAAATAAAAAAATACACTGCCCGCAAGAGAGAGGAAAAAAATCCCCGTTTAAAATTTCTAAAACGTTTATATGTTCGCTTTAATTCTCACCTCGAAAGTTTTCGCTTACACGCGCTTTCGGTTAATGGGCTATAAAAAACTTTACATTGATAGGTGTATGAAACCCTCATTAATCGTTCGAAAGTTAGGAAAACTTCACGGGTATTTAGTTTCAAATTTTATTTTCGGTCTGTTGAAATTTTGTTAAAATGTATGTCGAGCGTTTATATAAAAACCTTTTTTTTTTATCGGAACGGACGGGATTTAATTTTTTTATTAAAATGCTTTTGAAAACGCATCCTCAAAGATTAAAATTTAATTTTTCGTCAAGAGGAGACGATGAGCAGGCAAATCACGGGAGCTCCGAGTCACGGAGCAGGCAAATATTTTAAGTAAAGATATAGCTGACATCTTTACCATTAGCGTAGGCTCATCTTTCATGTATCGATAAAATGGGCTGTCGTTAATTCGTAACCCGTACACATAAGCAGACATATAAACTAAAATAATGGGCACAAATTAAAACAATATATTTTTATTTTCTATGGAAAGTTATGTCACGCCTACCTGAAAAATTAATCTGATTTCACGAAAACAGTTTTTTATAAACGAAATACCTAAATAAAAATCAGTTTTTTTATCTAAATTTTACTTGAGGGGACTGTGAAATTTTGACTTCAAAATATTACTAAATCTTATAGTTCAATAAAAAACAGATGTGTGTAGATCGGTCGAGCTGTTTCCGAGTTTTTAAAAAAAGATCGGTACATATGTAGAAACATACCTGTAAACGTTCTGGTTTACATATAAAGACGGAAAAGTACGAAGTTATTTGTAGTGAAAACAAAAATGCGGTTTATGTGAAACTTGCAAAGTTTTATTTCCATACTTTACATAATAGGTGAGAATAACTCATCAAGTAGCCTGTAAACAGATTATTCTACTAGTATTTTTCATAACTATTAAACTTTTACGGGAGGAGCTAAGGGAAACCGCGAGAAGCAGGTCGGGTTGATTTTTCAACGGCTGGATTTCGGATAAGCAAGGAGCTGATTCCAGATCTGGCACTATGGTTAGATAGGAAACATGGTGAGTTAAATTATCATATCACGTAGTTTTTTACAGGTCATGGCAATTTCAATGAGTACCTCCATCGTGTTGGAAGAAGGCCAGGTCCAGAATGTATGTACTGTGAGAGAATTGACAATGCAGAACACACATTTTTCTGCTGCGAAAGGTGGGCAATTAAAAGGAGGAACTGTGGCATAATAGGTATGAGCCCAGCAGAGGTCCTAGAGCACATGTTGAGGAGCGAAATAAACTGGAAGAAGGTTACGGAATTTATAGTAGCAGTATTAACAGAGAAGGATATAGATGAAAGGCGACTAGGTTACTAGTGTAGAATAGGGTAGGGTGGACAGCCTCAGTGGTGAGAGACGGCACGCTGAGGTGTGTCGTTCTCGATGATCCACTGAGGACTCCAAGGGTTTAGATAGGTTCTGATGAAGAAGAAGAGTAAGAAAAGACCCGGTGCCATGTTACGGCTATTCGAGGTATGTCGTAGTTACCAAATGGGTAAACAGAAAATCACTCAAAAGAGCTGACACCGGCGAGCCGACCTGCCATCTGCCGGCGGGGAGGCTCTTAGAGTTTACCAGACACTCCCCTGGGTGGCGCAATACCAACCAGTCGGACCGGCCCAGGGGAGTAGAGTGGAAAAAAAACAAAAGTGGTACGTCAATTTTATGACGATAAAAACTTCACAACCTCAAAATTATTTAATTAGTTTCTGTTTCTTTCAAAATCTAATCCGGGTTTTCTTAATTATTTTCTATTCTAATACGTGAGTATTTGTTGATTTCATCAACAGATCAACAATACAATTAATAATGAATATTTTAATAAGTGATAAATAATATTAGAACTAATTCCTTGTAAATTACAATCGCATAATTATTTATTTTTTTCTTTGATCATTATAACGTGTTAAGAAAACAATATGTAAACTAAACAGAATTAATGATAAGTACATTGTTTTTTCTGATAGTATGAAAAATTGTACGATAAATTTTAACAAAATTTTTTCGGTGAGTTTTACTTAACTGAAACAAAATGCAGAAATAAAAAAAATTGAAATATTTTATTTAAACGTGTTACCGCGTACAAATCAGATGATGCTTGTTCTATAATGAAATTTCTATTGAATATTCTGTTTTTCGTCGGGGTTTTAAGTTGTGTAATTTTTCTTGAAAAAAGCTCAGATCATTTGGATTTTATATTGAAATATTGAGTAAAATATGGACCGTTCCGTATTTGATCTCTTTCATGATCTATTGCGGTGTTTGGCGGTGAAATAAACCAGAATTCTCATGCGATCTTCAATTTTAGATCAAAACATAGTCATTTACTCGACTATATTAAAACTTCGCTTATCCGTGACCCGCTTCACCATCAGAATCTGTCTATCTATGAAACTTAATAATTCACTTCATATTACGGTTTAACACCGTGATTCTTATTTTATTTCCTAATTTCTTTTATTTTAACCTTACTCCTTTTTATAATTTCGTTTTTATATTTATTTTTTTCTTAAAAAAATACTGAAGATAAAATTTTTTTAAAATATAGCCATTTTTTCTTAACCCTAACTCTATCTTAAGCTAATGTGACATGTGCCAAAAATTCTAAAAATGTGGCTCATTTTCTTTAATAACTAATTTTCTCGTTCAATTCGCCAATTTGGACGGTTTTTAAAGAATAAAAATTAGGGTTTTAAGCTTAAAAAATAGAATAAATTATAATACCTTCGTATTAGGTAGTTTTACTTCTTTGTACGAAGTAAAGGACGTATTGTGATCACGAAAAATTTTGGTTTTCAGAATTCAACGGAAATATCCATTTTGACCATCCCTGAATCCATTTTGACTATTTTCGGCGTGACGTCTTTACATACGTATGCACGTATCTCGCATAACTCAAAGATGATTAGCCGTAGGATGTTTAAATTTTGGGTTTAGGACTGTTGCAAGATCTAGTTGTGCACCTCCCCTTCTGATTGCAATCGGCTAAACCAAAAGTATCTAAAAAAGCCTAAAATCTCAAAAAATTTGAATTTTGGAGTTTTTCTTAACTCCAGTACTAAGCCCTCATTGAGAGCTTTTCAACGATATATCATAAGTGGTACTTATTTCCATTGGTTCCAGAATTGTTGCCAAATGGAATTTTAATTAATGAAGTATTTGGATCTAGGGGAAGGCACATCGGTCTAAATCAGACTTCATCTCCTTTTTGTAAACTTTTTTTAAATTTATTTTTTTAATTTAATTTTATATTTAAATATATTGATTTAATAACAATTATTAACCTATGATTTTAAAAAAATCTTTACAATAAATAATAATTCAATAACAATAAAAAAAATATATGAAAAAAAACAGAAGTTATTAGTGAAATAAAATTTTATGTACTTTTAAAAATGTTTAAATGTATCTTAACAGGCATTACATATGTGTATATATAATATTTTTGGTGAAACATCTGATTATTTTATATTAATTGAAAATTATAATTTAGAATCGTATTATTTTTGGATTTTCTAGTTTAACTTTATTTAATTATTCTGGAATTGTTTTTATTTTAATCTACGTTAAAGTTAACTACAGAGTGACTGAAAAATAGACCCTCACATATACATCGAGGCATACATGCCCGATCTTAAATAAATTGCAAAAAGTTCTTATTTTTTAGTTCGTTACTCCTCTGATAATGTCGGAGTTGATCATCATTTCGTTTATTTGTTTTTTGTTGCCAATCATTTAATCGCTCTTTAGTTTAATCTTCTGTTTTTAATCTTCTGTTCTTAATTTGTGTACACGTTCTCTAGTTTTCAAATTTTTTCTCTATTTTCATCATCCTCCTTAAACTTTTTATTCTTGGTCTTAACATTTTTTCCTCTTTATATTTATCATCTTTTAATTTTTTTTATTCTTCCCTTGTTCTTAAATTTTCTTTCTCTTCATATTCATCTTCCTTTTTTTTAGATATATTTCTTCGTGTTATCTTTCTTTTTCCTGTATGATTGTTTCTTTTTCATTTTTGATGAAAAAGGCTTAATATTCAACGGTTTCGATATTATACGAAGCCGTTGAATATATTACCGTAACTACATTCATTTTACACAAAAAATATATTATTTTCAAAAATAATTTCTAAATAAAGTAATTGAAAAAACTTAAATATAAATTAAAAATAATAATAATAAATTAACCCTCTAAAATAGCAATAAAAAAACGTAATCTTTTAACACGTAGCGTATGTTTCTATAAATTTACTTATCGATGTATTGTTTGATAATTATGCTATTTTACATGCACAATTAACCGGTTGATTGCCCATGGGCCGATTTAAGTTTTTGTCAATATAGAAAATGAGAGAAAAACGTTGCCACATATGTTATTGAGAGATAAATTTGTGTCTCGTAGTAGAATGGTTTGTTAAAATTGAAAGCTAATTCTATTACTCAATGTTAGTAACAAATAATACATCATATAATAGGAAAAATTCTAATTGAAAATGCCCTTAGCATTTTTAACAAAAAAAACACACAATTCTTGTTTCCTAGCTAAAAATATCGTAAGTGTTTTATTATATTTTTTGCATTCATACAACACGTATCATAATTTTAATTTGTTCAGTTGGCAGAACATCTCTCCAATCACCTCCCACATTTATAACCTATAAACCTACGTTTTTGATCACGTGCTGTTTTTGTTTTGTGAGTGTTACTTTTATAAAATTTGTTGTGAATTGCATCTGTAAGTAAAATTATTTAAGATTTGATTTTATACAAACAGTGAATTTACTTATTATATAACAAAATTTTCATTTGAACTTTAGTGTTTAGTTGAGTGTTAGGTTTAGTTTGTTATTTAAAAAAAAAATAGTCTTGGAACTTAAAAAAAAAATAAAAATGGAAGAGGACAAAATTGGAAATTACTTAAATGAACCATCCTCTTTCTTTTTCCTGTTTAGCCTCCGGTAACTACCGTTCAGGTAATACTTCAGAGGATGATATGTATGAGTATGGTGTTGTAAGTCTCAGTTCGACCGTTTCTGAGATGTGTGGTTAATTGAAACCCAACTACCAAAGAACACCGGTATCCACGAACCCTAGTAATCAAATTCGTATAAAAAGTAACTAACTACCTTTACTAGTACTACTGGTTGGGTTTCACCAACCACCAAAGAACACCGGTATCCACGATCTAGCACTCAAATCCGTGTAAAAATAACTGGAATTACTAGGACTTAAACGCTGGAACTCTCGACTTCCAAATCAGCTGATTTGGGAAGATGCGTTCACCAATAGACCAGTCCGGTTGGTTAAATGAGCAATCCTCACAATTAAGTAATTTTGAAAGTGATAGTGTGTCTGAAACTGAAAATGGAAGTATTTTTGGACCAAACAGTGACTACGATCCTGAGTGGGTACCTGACGATTTAAATTTGACTGAATTGAGGAGAATGTAGGTGTTAATCCTCGTGACTTACACCAAGAATTTGAAGAGAATGAAGGTGATAATTCTTATGGCTTAGGCTCAGAAGTTAACGATCTAGAAATGGTAGATGTAAGGAAAACCTGTAGAAGAAGGGTGCTAACAATATCCCTAACAGTAATATTTGGGGGTCTCTAGGAGATTCAGGTAGTGTGAATCAAATTCCTTTTAACTCTAAGCGCGAACCACTTGTGGTAAATCCAGATTTGATTGATTCTTTGATCGAATGTGTCCAATTGAATTTTGGAATTTATTTATAAGTGATAACGTTATTGATACACTTGTCATTGAAACAAACCGTTACGTAGCACAGACGATTGCTTGTAGACCTGATGCTCCTCCTAATGCTGGAATTAAAAAATGGGTGGACACAGACCATGATTATATGTTAAAATTCCTGGGAATTATTTTAAACATGTGTCTATGTCAGTTGCCATGAGTAGCCCATTACTGGCGAAACGATGACTTGTATTACAGCCCTTTAGTCAATAAAATGAGTCGAAATCGTTTTCAGTTATTATTAAGTCTGTTTCACTGTTCTAACAATGAAGAAGCCCCACCAAATTATCGACTGCATAAAGTACAAGTACAAGTATTTTAGAATGTGTATTAATCCGGATGAGAATATGTATGTAGATGAGAGCATGATCCCATTGTTGGGCCGCACTTTTTTCCGGGAGTGTGTAAATGGGAAAAGGCACAAGTACGGGATAAAAGTTTTCAAATTATTCGGAAAAAATTGCTACACATTATCTTTTCGCGTTTATAGTGGTAAAGTAGACAGAGCCGGGTTGCAGGGACGATATATAAACAAATCGTGATGGAATTAGCAAAACCTTATTTGGACAATGAAAGAACGTTATATTGTGACAATTGCTACACCAATGTGGATTTGGCTGTCACATTACTTAACAGAACTACACATTTAGTTGGCACTTAGAAAGAATAGAAAATTAAATCCTAAAACTGTGACCAACGCTAAATTGCAGGTAAGTGAGCTGATCGCACAAAAAAAATGTAGTTGTTTAAAGTGGAAAGATCAGAGAGATGTGCTTTCCACTAAACATACTGACGAAGAAACATATACCATGATTAGTCGAGGTAAGGAAATTAGGAAACCAGCTGTGGTTGTGGATTATAACAAAGGGAAATCGTTAATCGATCTGGCCGACCAAATGGGATCATATAGCTTCCGCTTCGCAGATCACTAAAGTAGTACCGAAAAGTCACATTTGAAATTCAGCTTAATACTGCAGTCATAAATGCTATAAGCATTTATAAAACTGTGACCGGAAAGAATATAATCTTAACCGAATTTAGAGAAGTTGATGAGAGGAATGTTTATTGGCAGGATAACCTACAGATGAAACACATTATTATAAAACCTTACAAACCAGGTAGATGTAAGATTTCCTACAAAAAATATGTAACTTCAATGGGGCGATTAACAGCATAGCGCAAGACCCAGGCACGTCAAAACAAGGTGTGAAGTTTGTGGAATAAACATGTGCATGACATGTTTTACACAAAGTCATGTATCTAAGCTCAAAAGTGTAATGTAAAAACTTTATTTTGTAATTGTATAATATTTCTTTTTGAACATTCTTCAATATAATTTAATATTTTATTTAACGTTAGTCAGCTGAAATATTAATAGTTAAAACTTCTTAGTGGTTAACTGAGATATAAAACTAAAACAAAATACTCGTGTTAGTAAAAGCTGAAATAATGAAGTGAATAAAAGAACATTCTTAGTGTTAAGAACTTGAAAAATAATAGACAAACTGGATATTTATGAAAAACAATATTACTTTGTTCTGGTAAGTCGGCATATTCTTTTATAATATTGATAATTTATTGCATGTTTCAGACTTTAGGTATTATTTGAGGTAAGATAGAGAATGCTCTTTCATGCAAAGTGGTCCCCAGTGCCACGAGAGATATATTTATCTCTCGGTGATTTTTAGGACAAAAAATTATAATTTAAAGTAAAAATCACTTTTTAAGTAAATACTACCTTACTTAATATTTCAATAAAGGAGTCTAAAAAATATTTTTAAACTTTGTGTACTTTACCGGCTGATTTGTTAAGGATAATTAGGGTGAGAGATAAAAATAGCTCTCATGGCATTCAACCTCTTAAAATGTAATATTTCAAAGGTTTATATTGTTATTTCGACTATAGATTGTAATCTTGCTATTATTTTAAATTTCGAAAATATACAAAGTAATTCAGGAGGAAAGAGCAGTACTATACTAATAACTTAGGAACTTATTTTAGAGCTTGAAATAAGGAAAAAGGTTTATACAAACACTGTCCGAAAACTCTTTGTTATCGAGTTACCGCTAGCGAAACATTTCGGCCGAATTTCAGTTCCCCCGGTGAAATGAAATCATACTGAAATTTTTAAGGCATTATATAATGGGTGTCTTGATGGTTTGTAAGGTTTTTTTACCTGGAAAATCGAATTAAACAGGTCCTAGAACTGCATCTCCCGTAACTTTCATGATATCCCAACGAAAAACAGAAAAATTCGATTCGGTTACGAAAAACACGTTTTTTTTAGGTTTGAAGTACAATAACCTTGTTAAATGATTAATTAATGAGTAAATTTTATAATCAAAACTTGTAACGAAAATAATTCTAAAAAAATTAATGTAATAATGTATATGAAAAAAAAATCCACCTTTATTATTAAAGATTTGAAGTAAAATATTATGAATTGTAAAAATTAAAAACAGCTATTTTTAGTACAATAAATTTAGCCCTGTGAAATATTAAAATACTTATAATTTGCTTTTTAAAAAAATACAGAATAAATAATTATCGCGTCGCAATAAACATATTTAAAATTCCTTCTATTTGTTAAATATAAGATGAAGAAAATAAATAAAAATGAAAGAAGTCATAAAGAATTTTAATATTTTGTAAAATTTAAATAATTGTAACAAAATCAAAACGTAATGTCAAAGTTTAGGGGAAAAAAGAATATTTAGTCGTCACTTGATTTTTTTTTTTATCTATTATGTTTGAAGTGAGCGAAACCGACCATGTCATTAATTTACAAACCACACTATTTTAGAATAAAGTGACAACATTTTCTTGAATAATAATGATAAAAAAAAATTACTGACGATCGTCATGAAAAAAGAAAGTTTTCTATTTGATGTTACGATAAAAAAGTTTCATAAAAATAAGTTTTTACTCTGCATTACTCTAATAAATTTTTATTTTTGTTGTTAAAATAAATAATTACGTGACTTTTCTGCTAAATATGAATACAGTAAAATTATAAAACATTGTAACTTTAATTACTGTGGTTCTTGAAATAATGTTATTAAATAAACGATTAATGTGTACAGAAAGAAATTATTCTTTAATAATTAATGTAGTAAATTTATTTACTCGTACACAAGACTTCAGCAAATTTGACATATTTTAATACTAATTTGCATAAATCGTATAGGTAACTAAGCAAAAGTTTTGTTTTATTGGAGTGATCAGAGCTTGTCTACCCATACAGGTAATATCGTAGTCGGAGGCCGGGTCTGGTGGTGGCCAACGGTAACTAATAGGCATTAAGTCCTTTGTACACTATCTTTCATTTTCCTGTTTAGTCTCCGGGAATTACCGTTCAGGTATTACTTCAGAGGATGATATGTATGAGTGGAAATGAAGTGTAGTCTTGTCTCAGTTCGACCATTCCTGAGATGTGTGGTTAATTGAAACCCAACTACCAAAGAACACCGGTATCCACGAACCCTAGTAATCAAATTCGTATAAAAGTAACTAACTACCTTTACTAGGACTTGAACGCTGGAACTCTCGACTTCCAAATCAGTTGATTTGGGAAGACGCGTTCATCGCTAGACCAACCAGGTGGGTTGGGCCTTTGTACACTATAAGTACTTTATCGTTTCTGTTGATCTGTTGAATTGCTTTAGCTTTTATGTAACAGTGTATTAATTTCTTTTGAACTCTTATCAGTACGTATTTAGTTATATTATTTCTAATGGGATATAAAAAAACGATTGGTGGATGTAAAGTTCAGCGCAGCCAGGCGCATGAATTTATAGTCATCAAGAATTTGAAAATTAACCACAAAAGCCATATTTTAATTTTAAAAAACTAGGAAAGTTTGCTAAAGTAACAAGAGTACTGTCCAATGCGTAAAAAGAAATGCGTTATTAAGATTTCATAAAAGAATGCTAACCTGTAGAATTGCCACATTCCACAAAAAGGACTTCGAAAGAAAGCAAAAACAAAAATTGATGACTACGACAAGTACGTTGTTAGGCGAACCATAAACGAATTTCATGTGGAGCAAGGTCAATGACCTACACTAGAAGCTTAATCTATATTTTAAAAAAAGACACAGAAAATTGATTTTACAGACGGAAATGGGCTTTATGGCAAGTCATGAGAAAACAAGGGTACACGATAAAAATCACGTTAACAATCTTAAAGTTCTTATTGAAAAAACGATTAGAGTATCGGATCTTTTCAGTTTTCTGTCTACATCGAATTTTTTATCGAAGATTTTAACAAAGGATTAGAAAGACCAATATCTAATTTTAATTATTTCTTGGTCTAATTAAGACCAAGAAGTTCTTGGTAATTTTAATTAGTGGAGGCCAGCAGGTCATAGCATCATGAAGTATTTTTCGAATAGATCACTTGCTCTCGAGTCAGTGACGCCATATTAATTGCAGAGGTACGAGTCAATGTTAACGGAGTTCAGCACTTTGTTTCATATTTATTATCCTTGTTCTAGGTGGAATAAATTGCTAAACAATAGGTAACAGTTGTTCATGTCAACAACCACTAAAAAACTATTTTTACTTTTCTACAAAAACGTACTGTTTTCGGGAGCTTTTGTAGAAAAGTAGGCTTCAACCTCAATTTCAACAGGAAGTTGAGGGCAACATGATTTTATATATCGAAAAATAACTTCTTTTCACGCTCTACTGTAGTGCCGGGGCCGCCGATTTGAATTGGAATTTTCTACAAATAAACTGTCACTTCACGTATACAATTTGTTACGATCTACTTGTAGACTCATCAATTTCAAGTTCCTTTTCACAAAATATTAAAATTTGATTACGTCTTCTTTACTTTTAATACTTTCAACCAAATGAACGAAATTAATGTTCATAATTTGTCTAACTGTCTACCACGCATAGACCTAGTCGCGATCACCTCTTCTCTTCGTGTTCCAAGTTAGATAAACAGGTTAATCAACCTGTTTAATTAATTATTATTTCTTTGTTCTTATTTTAACTCGAGGATGACTATTTGACCGTTTATTGTTCGTTTTAATTGAAAAAAATACTTCAATCCGATCTGTGGAAAAACCTATGTAGACAGAAATGAAAAGATCCAGAATATCTACGGAAATTATCTAAGCACAGAAAAGAAGGTCGACTAATTAATTTTATAATCGGACGGAACTAGTGTGCATTCGACACATATAACACCCAGTTCTTGACAAACGATTTATAGGAAATGGCCGGCTCCAGCTTACAAAAACCAAAGTGCAAATATTTTTCATGCCAATGGTAAAAAAAGGAATGTTGTTAACAACGCGTTATTGATTTTTTAATTTGAACAAAAAGTCTGATGTGTACTACTATTCCATGCATTTTACGAATTATGAAAACTAGTTTAAAAAACTAACTAATTCCTGATTTACTGCCAAATTTGTTCATTTGAACGACTATCATTACCATCGGTTTACCATCTAACGTTCGATTGAACGCTAAACCAAATCAATGTAAAACAAAAACTGTGAAGATTAAGTGCTTTATTGAAAATAGAATTCAGTTTAATGAGAACATGTAAAAAACCAGGAAAATAAAAATTAATTTCCATCAATAAATTCAGGTTTTTAATGTATAAAATGGATGCGTAACTATCTGAGTACGGTCATAGTACATTACGGCTTCCGTTTCTCACCCTAACCTGAACCCTAGAGTTTAAACGATCAGGGCAATATAAATGATCACGTTGCTAAGAAAAATGTAACTTCTAAATCGGATAACTGCATCACTTAAGTACAAAAAAAATTAATTTTGATAAATAAGAATGGTTGATACAAAATATGTAGCAGGCAAGCGCAAAAGTTGAACAAAATTATTTATTAATGGAAACTGTGCTAGACGAATTATCGGAAATAATTATAATGAATTCAGGAAGCGACCGTGAATCCAGTGATGGTGACAATAGCGTTGGTGGGGAAAGCGGTTTGAAAGAGTTAGCATACGTTTGGTAAACGAAAATATTTTCTATTATAGTAGTGAATTCGTATTGATGCCCGTTAGAAGTAGTCTACTCTCGCTCGCTCGGTTCCCGCTATTGTAAATGGATTTCCCTCAGTAAGTGTCTGGTCTTGCCGTCCGAATTATAGATTTTTTTTAGGGGTATTCAACTTGCAGATATTAACTACTACAATATCATCTTTTATAAAGTGAGCCTACATCTTTTTAGAATATCATTTAGAAGTTTTGCTTATATTAAGTAATTCCATCAAATATCGTGTAGCCAAGTTGCAAATCGAATTGCTACCCGAAAAATAAACCAATTAAATTTTATTAGAAAAATGGGTTCACGAATTCGTAGAAAAACTTTATTTGAAGAAAACTATCAGTAGTTTGTGAAGGACATTTTACCGAAGACATCATTATGAAAGAGTCAATCGTAACGCTAGCGGCAGGATGGCACGTTTTTGAGAGAGACCGAAGGTAGAAAATGATGTTTATCATATTATGTTTAAGAACTGTTACGATATTTATCCAAATTTCTCACACAAAAGAGGAAAACTCCGGATTTGAGACGAGAAGATATTGTGGCAAAGGGAAAGAAATCGGATGGATTTAATTTTTTTTTTTTTTGGGGGGGGGGGGCGCACGACGAAAATTCGTTATCAGCTTCCGGAAGCAATGCTTCTACAACAAACAAACTAGTTCAGTAACAACAAATGCTCAACAAACTATAACGAATATATAAATTAAATAATAGTAACAAAAAAATAAATTCAAAAAGCACAATATCACAGGCAAAATAGTAAAGATCTAAAGCACATTACAATAACTATTAAATATTCGGATACAAAAGCACCGCATTTAGAAATAATAAGACATTCATTAGATGCAATCGTCGTATTTTTTCCTAGAATATTTCGGATGTTAACCCCTAATTTAAATTTCCGACGCGATGCCTCATAACAGGCACAGTCCGACAAGGATGTGATGTACCGTTAGTTGGCAGTCGCAGCAAATACAGGGATGCATCGGTCTGATCCATGAGTAAGTTTAGTGTGCCCTATTCGCAAACGGCAAAAATAACCTTCTCTAGACGGTTATTCCTGCATGAGGAGCTCCACGGTGACACAGTGTTCTTAACTGGGCGAAGTATATTGTTGATGATAGGTTTCCATTTACTTTGCCGCTCGTCACGAACCACCCTCTTCAGAAAACAGACAAATTCTTCGAAATAACGCGATTAGTGAAATCAAGCTACAAACAAGCCTTTTTTCCGCGCTATAAACTCGCTCATCGCCCGAAATTCCAATACGGCTGGGGATCCAATAGGACCTCACTTGTATTACGCTGAGTCATCTCAGAAATAATAGAGACTCCTTGATAACAGAGCGTCTTGATACAACGCGATTAATGATTAACATTTACTGCAGTATGTTTTTTTTAATTAACTCGAACACAGAACTTGCTGTATAAAAGAGAAATTTAGGGGGAGCGTATAAAAAAAAAAACCATAAGGTTCTTTCCGGATGATAATTTGGCTCCGTATATTCTTTGAATATCGTGTTACCTACTGGACTACATGACATAATAACTTTAGTTCTTCTTCATCGTAAGTACCCCGATACTTGTAAGATGAATCGGATTTTTTGAGTTAACAGATTACATTGAACAAAGATGATGGTTCTGTCTAGAAAAGAAGAATGAAAAGTGGGAAAGGAATTATTCTTAAACGGGTGGTCACTACTATTATAAATATATTTTATTTTTACCCCTTTTAAATTAAAAAGTAAAAAATAAAAAAACTGTACTAAAAAATTTAACTACGCGGACACTGTAAAATAATAACACTACTAAAATCTTGGAACATATTGTTGGATTTTCTTTTTTTTTTAAATTACTTCTTTAATAAGTTGACAAAGATAAGTTTTTTACTAGTGGTTAGTATTGTAAATACACTACTCTGAATCGAAATGTAAGAAAGGTAAGAAATAGCAAATTTCTAGCGTAAATGCAGAGCCTTTTTGTCTGTGTATAAACAGTAACCGACAACGACCAATAATGTGATGTCACCATATAAGTATTCAGGCTTCGTAGATCGCGGTCAGATCAGTTATATTTTAATGGTGTCTGCTCTTCGATACTGTTTACCGCCCACTATTGTGCTTTTCGGTTCTACAGTAGAGTCAGGTTATTATGAAGTAAGAGTAAACAACCAAGACTCGTTGCCGTTGGCTAGAATTGGATCTTTCAATTTAATATGATCATAGCTAGATCCCTCCGAAGAAATTTCAGTTGTTACTATTTACATTATTATTATTATTATTACGAAACATTTACTTTTAATTATTTTATTATTATTTTTTTGCATCATGATATTTTAATTAACAATAATAATTGTTTATACGTTATTCTATTTTAAATATTTTTCCTAAATTTTTTTAGGATAAAATTTTTGAAAATATTTACTTATTTAGTAAATATATTATACGATGCAATAATTCAAATCCATGCTCGGTAAAACAGCGAATGTTTTCTTATTGATATTTTTTAAGTCGAATGCAATAATTTTTGTTCGCACATGTACTAACTTCTTTTGTGTGTTTGTCTCATTACCCAAGTTTCACCCGGATCCCCATTAAAGGAAAATATTTTATTCAGATCAATAGGCCTGCATATAATTACGATATGCAGAAATCTTATCTGTTATTTGTTCGAAACCTACATAAAAATTTTAACAGTTTTCCGATTAAATATAGTTTCAAATTTCATTTTTTTTTTTAATTTTCCCCTTCCCGAGAACATATGGCAACAACGCATGTTCGGCGGATAAATTAAAAAAAAAAAAAAAAAGAAGAAATTATATCTATTGAAGCGGAACGAAATCACCTATTGAAATATTCTAATAGAATTTAGTAACCGCTTTAATTCAGTGTATACTACGAAATAATTCTCATCTTTTTAAGTTTTCAAGATTTAAAAGGCAGCCATTTCAATATTTTAAACATTTAACATCTTAGTAAATAATAGTTCGTTACCAAGATGTGATAAATGCATAATCGGCCAAACTGTGTATTTATAGAATGTATTTATGTAAAAACTCAACTACGTATTTATAGAATAAAATTTGAAGCTATTATTTTGAAGAAAGTTGTCTCTCACTTATTCAAAATGTGATGTCCAATGTCGAGTTTTTGACGGACTGTTGGAACAAGTCGACGCTGTAGTTCCGAAACGAGGAAAAATTAAAACGATAATAAAGTTTAGTTGTTAGAAATTCGAAATGATGCGGATGCCTTTTGTTATGTATGTGGGGAGTTTACCGTAAAATCAAATAGAAAAAACACTACACCTTTAATTAAAAAAGCATATCATTTGTACTTTCAGTATAAAATTGGCGGTCAGGATAAGACATGGGCTCCTCATATAGTATGCACTAATTGTGCTGTATATTTAAGAGGATGGCTGAAAGGTACACGGAAGGCTTTGTTATTTGGTGTACCTATGATTTGGCGTGAACCAAAGTATCATGTAACCGATTGTTATCTTTGTTTAACAAGTGTGTCTTGAATTTCTAAAAAATCCAAACATACTGTAAAATATCCTTCATTGCAATCTGCAATAGGCCTGTACCTCACAGTGAAATTATTCTAGTTCCTGAGCCACCTGTGAATGTGTTTTGAAAGTGGTATTGAAGAATCAGGCAGTGAAGTAGACAATGATTTTGAGTTATCTTACAATAAGCCACATCTTCTATCACAAGGTGAATTAATGACTTGGTTAGGGATTTAAATTTATCAAAAAATCAAGCTGAACTGTTAGGATTAACACTGCAAGGTTGGAATTTACTTCAAAAAATACAAAAATTTCGGTCTTTCGAAGCCGACAAAAAGAACATTCTCAGTACTTTATTGATGAATATAATTTGGTTTATTGCACAAATATTGATGAGGTTACATTGCACTCAGGACAAATTCATAAACCTGAGGACTGGCGCCTTTTCATAGATTCGTCCATGTATAGTTTAAAAGTGGTTCTACTACACAACGGAAACAAATATCCTTCGATACCAATCGCTTATGGCATTTTAAAGAGACATACGATGTGATGAAAGACGTTCTTGGAAAAATAAATTATAAAATACATATCTGGAACATATGTGGTGATTTCAAAGTTATAGCTATTTTGTTAGGCATGTAGTTAGGCTATACTAAGTACATGTGTTTTCTTTGCGAATGAGGCAGCCGAGCTAGGGATAAACATTATCTTACCAAAGAGTGAAAGAAACAAGACAACTTAACTCAAAATGGGAAAAATATTATTCATGAGCCCTTAGTTGAACCCAAAAAAATACTTTTACCCCCTCTCCATATCAAGCTAGTACTAATGAAAAATTTTGTAAAAGCAGTGAAGAAGAATAGTCCCGAATATCTTTACATCAGGCAGAAATTTCCGAATGTAAGTGAAGGAAAAATTAAAGAAGGAATATTTGTTAGTCCTCAAAAAAGAGAGTTGGTCAAAGATGATGTATTTAACTCAATAATAAATAATGTAGAAAGTGCAGCTTGGGCTTCATTTAAAGACGTTTGCAAAAATTTTCCCGGCAAACAAAAATCCAACAATTACTACGATATTGTTAATCAACATCTTACTTCATATAGCTATGAGATATAATATGTGTTTGAAAATACATTTCCTCCACTTACATAAGGATTTTTCCCCGGAAAACCTCGGAGACGTAAGTGAAGAACACGGTGAACGTTTCCAAGACATTTCGCTGATGGAAAGCCGCTATAAAGGAAAGTGGGATACTAACATGCTACCCGATTACTGTTGGACATTAATTCGGGATGTGCCTAAGTATATTTATAAAAGAAAAGCATCAGCGAAATCATTGTAACACAGTATGGCTAAGCAAAATTATAAATTTTACAGATTTTAACTATATTTTCCCTTAATTTTATTTTAAGCGTAATTTATTTAAAACTGAGAGTGATAGAAAAATTGTGTTTACATATCTGTAATGTACGCAAAAAAAGCAATTCATGAAATGGCATCACACTTAGAGAAACATTAAAAAAATATTTTTTGTAATCAGTGTTATTTTTACAGATTGTATATGTATACACATTCGTCTACAAAATACAAGGAAACTGAGATATGTTATAAAAAAATTATGTTCGAAAATAAGTATATGTGATTGTTTAAAAACGGTATATTTTTAGTACATAACTCATTTTACTTTTATATACGTAAACGACTGAGCATACAATAGGAGGTTTTATTTTGCTGTATAAAAAACGTGATAAAATGAGATTTTTATGTTTGTGTTTTTTCTTCCGTTTATTTATGTACTCGTATATATATATATATATATATATATATATATATATTTCTATTACTCTTTTTTCTTCAGTATTAATACATATATTCTTATTCTTATTGTATACATCTAGATGACGACGGTTTATATCGTATCATTAGTGATAGTAAGTTTAGAGCGGATGGTTTATATATGTGTATTTTAGGTTACACAAACGGACTTGTTCATGTAGTAAAAGACCATATAGGATCCGTGCTATCCTTTTAAAGTGAACACCACAACAACACTAATGAAGAACGAATGGCTTTAAGAAAAATAAAACCTTTAGGAGGTACCCCCCCGTTTTATATAGGACGAAATAATGCATTCTAAAAGTCACGACGTCTCTTTCTATCGCTACCTCTTTCTCTTACAAGCTTATATAAAGACAATTCTTTCTATCAATAATTGTATGCACTGATTAAGGAAAACCATGTTAAAATATTAACTGGGTCGGATTCAACTAATATAAAACTTTAAAACCACTTTTTTTAATCGTTTTTACCGGATGTACAAAATTAAATATATTGTAATTTAGGGTTTTAATTTGTTGTAATGTGTCTTGGATGAAATGTCCAGCGTTGACTAAAAAGACTAAAAAGCTTTAGTTGCTCGCACGGCCGTAGATTGATTCCCTAACTTTCCGCTTGACAGTGCGATTAGCAAAGATGAAGACTCCTAAACAGAAAGCTTTCTTTGTTTTCCAGTTTGTAAATGTGAATCTGTAATTACAGATCAACCTGCGTTTGGTAGAAAATTTAATCGTGATCATCCGAGCGCCGGTGTTGACAACGTTGAATTTTTTAAGGAATCGCTTAGATTTAAGCCGGATTGTTTACAGCTGTTAGCGGCTTTTTATCCTGCCGGGTACGCTGTGTTTGCCGACTTGGCGATCGAAATGTTACAACGAGAAGACGATATTTTTATCGTATTGTGTTTAGTGATGAGTCAACGTTTCAGCTTAGTGGAAAAGTTAACACACATAATATCCGTATCTGTGGGTCAGAAAGTCCCCGTGAATTCTTATAATGCGAAAGAGGCTGCCCAAAATTGAATATTTTATGTGCGATATCCCGACAACTAGTTTACGGGGCTTTCTTTTTAGCTGAAGCGAGCATAATAGGAGTTTCTTATTCGGATGTGCTGCGTACACGGCTCTTTCCTCGACAGCAAGGTGGATCAGAGAATTTCAATTGGCAAGAAGATGGCGCATCTCCTTACCGGCATCACTTTGTACGGGATCGGTTTAATTACGTTTTTCTCGACCGCTGGATCGATCGGCATCGACTTGAGGGTAGTATTTGTTTGCCGTGACCTCCAAGGTCACCCGTTATGATCCTTTGATATTTTCTCCTTTGGGATTTATAAAAAAAATAAAGGGTATCTTGTACGCGCTTCCGCTGTACTGATCTTTCGATATGAGCCACAACAATGAAGCAACTGTCATTTGCATATTCCAGACATGCTGGTTAAAGCATGGAACGTGCTCTATTCTCGGTTGGATGTGTTCCGCGTGACGAAAGGTGAAAGGTCAATACGACGTATTGAACACTTTTAGGGAAAAACTAGTTGAGTTTCTCTTTTATTTTATTTGTGATTCATTCTGTAAGTCAACCTTAAAAGATATTAAACAGACTTAAAACACTGATATTCTTTTTTGCATACACTGTGTCAAAACTTAGTAATAATTACATGAAATAACAGTTAATTAAATACATTAAGATCTGAATAAAATAACTGTACAAAAAGCGAAATAAATTTAGAAGGCGTTAATAAAAGTTATTTGAATAAATATTATTTAAAAAATACAAATTAAAAATCAAGGTGTTTAGTAAAATAATTTTTAAAAAATATTATTATTTAAAAGCTTGACAGAATAATACTTTTTGTTAAAGAAAAAAATATTTTATTTAAAATAAATTGGACTGCATATTTTAGAAGTGGGTCGTTCATTTTTTATAAAAGATGGTAACAGAAGCATTATAAGATTCTTTTTAGTGCTCAAATGTTTTGTGCTGCGTTACGCGCTGTCTGGTTTGATATAGGTGAGTATTATTTTTTTCAGAAATTAATGACTATTTTTTCTTTTCAAAAAAGAATTATTTCACCTCGGCTGTTGCCAGTTTCACGTCCTTTGTTTGATACCTGTACGGTTCAATTTCGCCGTTATGATCGATCGATTCGTATGATATTACGAAAAACACCAGATAGCGTAGCTTTATTAATTCGATCCGGGGAGGTGATCTCTTGCCATGGTGAGTTTATTATTAGAAACCGATTACGAAATCAGCAGAATAGTGATCGGGAAGATTATGGAGCGCCGTTTCTTAAAAATATAAACGATTCGGTCAGGCATCGAATCACCAATCTCCCGCTCCAGAAGACTAGCGTCAACCTTTTTAAGCTGCTGCGAAACACGCTTCTACGAATATATATTCTCTATGTATTATTTTACTGACCAGCATGTCGGTGTTTTTGTTTGTATCGATATTTACTTCAGACTTGGGAATCGTTGGCCCGTTGTGAATCGATTCTTTTACCGTCGTTATTAAATTTCAGCGAACAATCAGAAAGGATTTCAATGTAAATTTATTTACATAACCTCATTATTAGGTAGACCGGTAGTACGGCTGAAGCAGAGAACGTATCTCATTTTACAGCGTCATTTATCGTAGAGTAGCATTTTGTTTCACTGATTAAATCGCGTTCTGTAAACGATTGCTGAATGTACCAAGTTAAAATCTATAAACAGACGATTTTAATTGTGGTATTTTATTTTTCAAAATGAGGTTAAATGTCCCAGTAGATCCTTCAGAATTCTTCCAAATTTTACGCGGTGAACCAAATTACAAAAATTTTGAAATTTAACTTAAGAATAGCCGTTTGACGAAAATGATTTTAATTTAATGAATTAATGAGGAAGTTTAATTTTCACCTCGTATAAAAGCCTGCTGCCAGAATTAATCGAACTTGTTTGCTACGTAAAATATTAATTTTATTGTAATCGGGTCGATATTATAAAATAATTAAATAATATAGAGAGAAACTTTCACTAGGCTCGATCTGTAGGCTTGATTAGAAATATTATGATATAGAAAAAAGGCTTTTATTGATCGCAGTTTTTGGGTGAAGGGCAAATATTTTAAGAAATATATTTTATAAATCAGATTTATAAATTGTAAAGAATTTCTAGATGTTATCACTCGAATATTACCCGATTAAATTAGAAAGATTTATTCTGATTTAGTTAAATATATATGTATATAGGGTCACAGGTGGAACTACAATTCAACTCAAGTTTAGTTATTGCTTTCTCACTCTCTCTCTCACACACTCTCTCTCTCTCTCTTATCTCTTTTTCTTCCTTCTCTATCCAGGAAGAGTTATATGCGTGCGCATAAGCGTGAATGTGTGTGCATTACGAAAAAAAAAGAGGGATGGAGATAAGTAAAGAAAGTGTGAAAGAAATTGTATGAATTCAGTCCTTAAAAAGGGAACTGATAGTTCAATTGATCACCATTTTTCTTTCGGTTTTTCTTTTTTCTTTTTTTTTACTTTTGACAAATAGCTTCCTGCATGCACAAATTTCCTTATACTTTCCTTTACTCCTTTTTTTCTTTAATATATAAATCTTTCATAAGAACTTTATTAAGTTTTTTTTTTTTAGTGTAATTGTTTACAAATTTTCTTTTAAAAATGAACTATTCTTCTGTAAAATTATCTATCTTCATTTAAAATTTGACTCGTTAATTTTTCTTTAATAACAAATTTTACGATCGATGTTTAATACTTTCTGGTGTGGGGATCTTCGATCTGATAAAACTCGATTTAAAAAAGAGAATGATGAAGATAATTTGTTGCATGTGAAAAAATATATTGCTGAACTAATGCTTAAGTATACGCGTAAATATTTTCTTTGTTTGTATTAACTACCTTGTGTGTACGGTGGGAAAACCTTTGGTGGAGACACAGCACTACAATTCGTCTGAAATAATTACTACAACGATACTCAGATTAATATTGTTCCAAGTTTAGGTATTTTCCCTTTGAAACAACCCCTAACAGGGTTAAACGGGATTATAATTGTGTTCTATAATCTTCGTACACCATCTAAAACCATTGTGTTGCAACTTCGAATTCAGTGCGGCTGTTAAATTCAATAATGTATAAAATCATACATGAGGTTTTCTTTTTAAACACCTATAAATGGGATCTACTCGGTTTAAGTATAGCGTATGAAAAATGTATATATTTTGCCGTCCGATTGTGACGCTAGAATTCGACTTTGAACGTAATCGAAAGAAATTTGATGAAGTTAAATCTGTAGTCGTTATGATGATGGTACAGTTTCATCTTGTTGGGCCGCAACTACCGGTGTTGCACTTCTAAATGCTGTATTTAGAAAGAAAAAAGTTGTGCGATTCTGTATGACGTGCTCACTAGACGAGACATGATGCTCACTAGTTTTTTCTTCAAAAAATTACGAGGCGGTAATATTCTGATACACCGTACTAGACGGTCACTTTTTGAATACGTAGGGAAATTTCTAGCATCCTTTTGGGTTTTTCTTCGACCCAAAAACGAAAATTACGTCAGATGACGCGATCGGATAAATGAAAATGTGTTGCGTTTTACGTAATCGATAAGTCAAAATTTAAGGTTTACCATGCGACAACTGTTGTAACACTTGACAAAAAGTTATTCTCGATGATAAATCATCAGTTAAAAGTTCCTGAACGATCTACGGGTATAATCCTTACTTAATTTTAGAGTAAAATATTGTGTACCATTCCGTCCGTTACGTTGGCACGACGTTTAATTGTGTGTCATGGATTCCAGTTACTTTTCGTCTCATTCTCTCGGTATTAAGTATTTAAACCTTTTTTTTGTTTGTTTATACATTTAAAATACGAAAAATGATTGATTAAAATCGATAGTAACGGAATAAGATTAAATTGCGAGACATAATTTTACTTGATGCCGTAATGCTGAGCTCGCTGAGAAATATTCGTTGAACGGAAATCTTCGATTGAATATCGTTTGAACTTCGATGAACTGCAAAAGATTTTCCGATAAACAGTCAAAGTCTTCATTGATACTAAAATTATATATTACTTATCGCAAAAGCTAAATTGGTTTGCCTACTCGATCCTTCGTTTTTGTAAGTTGTACTCGTGTATTTGACTACTCGTTTTTAAGACTTTTAACACTAAATTACTTGAGGGCCGCCATTTAAAAAAATTAAATTAATGAAAAATCTTTATAGTATTTCAATTTATTAAATGTATATATCTAATTTGGGTTCAGTGTTTTATTCAGATTTGATAATTTTTTCATCATAGAAAAAAAGAAGATAAAAAAAAGACGAAAATAGAAACACAAAAATCAAAGTATTTTTAGTCGTTTGCTCTCTAGATATTTTTTTCTTTGGTATAATATGTGGATTCATTCTCCAAAGATTGAAACTAGCTTCTGTAAATATTTTGTATAAAAAAATAACTGCAGTTACTGTAAAATCTAATAATCTTAAACACCATTTAAAAAATAATTTATTTTATCTAATGCTTATAAATGGATTTATAATCTGTCGACTTTTAATCGACTGACTTTTTTTTACTTAGTACTTGATTTAGAGAAAAACTATTTTTACAAGTATGTATTCAGAACGCTCGCAAATATTTGTGTTTTTTTTTTAACGGTGAAAAAGAGCATTTAGTTTTACGTGGAATAAGCCGTTACATTACTTTTAAAATAATTAATAAAAATATAGCGGTATTACTCGATGACTGAATTCGGTTACAACGAAAACTATTAAACAAAAAAGAAATAATAATGGTAGGCTACATGTTTAAAAGATATGATGATAAACATAAGAAAAGGAAGAAGTAAAACCAAAACAAAAAAATAATGTAAATACAATATACTTAATAAGTGTATATAAATTATACATTTATTAAGTGTATAATTATACAAGTGTGTAATTAATACAAAATCACCGTGGCGGAACGGTAGCGTCTCGGTCTTTCATCCGGAGGTTCTGGATTCGAATCCCTGTCAGGGATGGCATTTTTCATACGCTACAAATTTCCATTTTCACATTACCACGTAAAAGCTTCTTTGTAAGCTTCTGTGAATTCATCAGTCAATAAATAAATTGGTTTTATTTTTAGATTAAACCCTTCTTTTACTATTTTTAATTTTTATCTTAATAAATGGTAATAACAGTTGAAATCATAATAATAATAATATACGGTGTAAGTAAGGAAGGTGGAAATGATTTTGAAGTGAAATGCCACCCTGCTCTGCCTGTCCTTCGACAGGTGAGTTAAGAACCGCGTTGATCTTTGATCTCAGAACAGGGCTGAAGCCGACTGGTCTCGGAGCAAGCCACGAAGAATAAGTCGTGTGGACTGATGATAAAGATGGAAAGCACGGGACCGGTCGTTGACCTGCACCTAACTAAGAGAAGTCCACAACCGGCTTAATGTTTTGTTGCTACTTAATACATATATGAATTCAGTTTAAATCGATGAGAAATAGCTTAAAACTTAAAAAAAATATTATAAAAAAAAATGATGGATTTGCATAGACTGGCTACGGTTTAAATTTATATTATTATTATATACAGCCATTCTTGTATTTTGAGTTATAAATTATTATGTTAATTTACATATGACATCCATTATGATTACTGGAGACAAACGAGTTGATTATTTTTTTTTTTACATAACGACATCATAAAACATACGAGTACATACAGAACCCAAAATTCCTGTTTATAGTAACATTTCGTTGTTTGTTATCCAACATTTATGTGATTAAAAGTTGTTTTACATTATTATATTATTTTAGTTAATAAGAAATCTGTCACATTTTTCTTTGACCAAGATAAACAAAGAATGTTGATAAATAATAAGGTATAATTTTATTTTGTTATGTTGTCATTTTACCATTAAATCCGAGGTTATTTTTTTCACAACAGATTGCAAGCTCAGGTAATATTATTATTGATTTCGAAGCCGAGATTCCTAAGGTTCAAATCCTAGTAAAGGCAGTTATTTTTATACGGATTTAAATACTAGATTGTGAATATCGGTATTCGTTGGTGGTTGGGGTTCAATTAACCACACATCTCAGGTGTGGCTTGTAAATTTTTTTTTTTAAATTAAAAAATCTTTAGGAATGACGGGATATTATGCATAAAAAGTACTTAGTTTTTCGCTTTTATTGTTAGCTTAACTTTAACCTTAAATAAATTAGTTATTTTCTTCAAATTGATATGTTTTTAGCGGGTTCAAACTGAACTTATTCCATTTTTGCCGGTCCTCAACATCTTCCTTCATTTTCGGTAGTTTTGTTTTACTTTCTAGTTTCAAAAAATCATTCCGAAACCTTTTCTCCTTCCTTCTATTATTCTTTTTATATTTCTTCGCTGAAAACTAAGGTTCATAAGGATCCTTTTTACGTAGGACTTATCTCGGAGCAACCATACGTTTTCCTCTTCTTTATCTTCTTCATCATTAAATTTTTCTTCTGACCGTAGTTTTTTATACTGTGTTCTGTTTTTTTTTTTTTTTTGCCGTTAACTTTCAAACATCATTCTTATTTTGGTTATATATAATATCGTTCTTTTACTTTTACCCAGTGCTGACCTCTAATAGGTAATATTTATTAAAAAAAACAAATTTATGTTTTGGTGTACTTAAGAAAAAAATGTATTTCTACCGTTTAAGTATTTAAGGAGTTTCTTGAAAATAAATTTTACAAAGTAATTTTACTCGTACATCTTTTGTGAAATGTAAGCGGAGACTTGTAGAAATTATCATCCTGATCGTTTTTGCTCGATATAAAAATTGTAATAAAAAAAATGTATCACTGAACCCGCAAAATTGTATTTTTAAATAAGTTTAAATTGTATTTAATTTTTTTTTCTTGTAACACACTATTGTAATGGTAAACTAAAGGTGGAACGTTTTTTTTTTTAATTTGTAGAAAAAAATGTTTAAAAATAACATTATTATATTTCGTATAGTATTTGGTGTATTAAAATTGTATTTTGATTATTTTAGAAAACTTGCCATCATTAATGCTTTAAAAATAAAAATAATGTTGTTAGAAATGGTGACAATAAGTTCTGTTAACTCAAAATTGCAAAACTGTGAACGGATTTCAATAATTGTTTTTCAGATTTTTTACTCTGTTATTTTTTATATTTACAATTTCAACAATACCATTCCCCTCTTGCTGCTGCAGCAACACAGCTATAAAGGAAAGTATAACGATCGGTAAAAATTTTGGGTTTTGCAAATGCGAATTTTCAAGACCTCCTTAGTTCAAAAAACACCAAAGAAGTTAGAGAAATTTCCGGGAGTTATATGTACGAACGTATGTCGACCAGTATTTTGATTAATATTTTCGGACCGGTTTAACATAAATTCTTCGAAAATGGCTGAAAATATTTCTATATGCCGGACATTGATGGCGTTAAATTTTGGGCAAAATTTAAAAAGAAGAAGGGGTAGTTTCGTCACTTTTAATTTTTGACTTTTGGTGTCGTAATAGAAATTAGATCTATATTACGATGAAAGTAGTACTTACACAATTAATTAAAATTGCAGAGTTAAGTCGGTAGATTTAGGTGTAGGGAATATTGAACATAATCTCTTAACGGTTTTTGCCTCGGATCTCGAAAATCAAGAAAGTTTGACCTTATTTTCGACATCATCGGACAAGCGGGCAATATGGTATCCATAATTTTTTCTTCAGTAAACTATACATTTTTTATCCTTGTTGAAGATCATCGTACCAAATCGAGTCAACTTATTGAAATAAATAATTATTCTAGTAAATAAACGCTTAAGCCCTAAAAAACAAAGGGGCTGACTGAGATCCGTACTTAAAATACCATTTTTCAAGATTGAAAATCCAACTGTATTTAGTATTAGTGGGAACATAGGAACCTTTTAAAAAAGTTGTTCCAATAAGACCCGACTCAAACTTTGACGATAAAAATGTCAGTTTTTCAAAAGGAACAAGAAGGCCAAAATGTTGTACCAAGAATTTTGGTCTTTTCTCAATATCTTTAACGCTGCAAAATTTTAAAAGTAAAAAAGTCATTTGATCAAGAGGTCAAATCGGACCCAATTTTATGTTACTGAACATTTGGGTATTTTTCTCAATTCTGTAGTCTGTCAGTCACGTCAATAAAAACACTATTTTCATTATTTTTATAATAATTATTATTATTATTACAATTTTTATTTAAAATTAAATTTTATTTAGCAACTTAATTTTATTGTATTATTTCCATTTTTAATTTCTGTTTAACATAAAAGGCAGCTCCGGAATAGTTTTTCAACCCTTTGACGCCTTTTTTATTCACTTATGATAAGAAATCATTACAAAAATTTAAAGTCTCTACGATTAATATATCGGATAGTAATGTGAAACATTTTTAATTAAAATTTAGCTTTCAATTAGTTTTTTTAAAAATCTATTACAACTATTAAAAATATGGTCTAAATAAAATATACTGTACTTAATAATGAATAGTATAATAAAATTTTATAAAAATCGTGGAATTCGATTTTTGAAAACTAATTTAATAATTATAATTATATCTGTATATATGAACTTTAAATATGGTATCTACTTACTTTAATGCGTTTCAGAACTCTTTCCCTCCTTAGAAAATAACTTACTGGAGGTCGTCATCATGAAGAGACCTTAGGCGAGTCTCTCTTCATGGACAACGGTGTGCACACGTCGCGTTTGTGCGTGGTTTTGTGTATTTGTTGATTGTCTTACGACTTTGTATGTGTAAATTTATGTTTGTTTTTCGTTTTTCATTTTATCTTGATGGTAAGACGTCCTCCAGTGAGTGATTTTCTAGAATGGAACGGATTTCCGAAACGCACTAAAGTAAATAGATACCATATTAAAAATTCACATATACAGATATAATTATAATTATTAAATTAATTATCGATTGTGACTTGGATATTTTAAGATGAATTTTAAACGATTTTTAAGAGCTTAATTTTTGAAATGAGATTTTAAAAAATACTTGTCGTGCCATAAGTAGTAGTTTTTGTATTTGACAAAAGCTGCTTGCAATTGTAATTCATGAACATAATTAGAAAGCTTCTGACTTTTAATCGATTCAATAATAAGAAGAAATTCTTAATTTGACCGGTATGTCTTTTTTTTTTTATTTTTAAGTCTTCTTTTTACTTTTCACTAAACGTACAGATTCCGATGATTCTTCTTTTATCTTCAGTTGGAAATTTTTGTGACAGTTTCGTTATAACATTCTTCTGCATAATTAAAATACAAAAAAAATGTTAACTGAAAAATTACATCGTCAACGTAGACAATTTTGAATTTTTTGTCATCATCTCTTGATATAGAATAATTATACAGCAGTGATTTTTCAGTAACAGATGTAATTCTGATTCAAAGCATAACCCCACGAAAATTCAAGAAAACTAGTCGGAAATCTTAGAGTAAAAATATAGTGTTTATTCAGCGCTGTAGATAGCTTTAGGTTAGGCTCGGTAATTACTTTTTATGTCGTTTCTGTATTAATCAAAACGAAGGGTTTTTGGCCTTTTTTTGCGAGCAGTTGTTTCATACGGGTAGAAAATTTTGTTAGCCTATCCAATTTTTAAAAAATGTAAATGAATTGATAAACTTAAACTAAAAATAAAAAAAAACTGACGCACACAGAGAGAATCCACTATTTCGAAGCTTCTTTAGATTTAGATTTTTTTTTGTATTCGACGCTAAATAAAACAGCTTTTTTCCGAAGAAAATTACGGTATTGCTTTTAGTCGCACGTGTGATTGGTGAGGGGGGGGATTGAATTTTCTTTACGTTTTGAGATATTAGGAGTTCGAAAATACCATTAATCTATAAAATTTGGTTCAAAACTTAGAAAATATTCAAAACTAATATAGATCGATTTCATTAAAATTTAGATATGCTGCAGCAGTGTATCTGAAGTTGTGCATGTGAAACTTCTGAGTTGTTCATTTACTCTCAATTTAACGTCGGCAACACACAACATAGCCTCAATTTGAGGTTGTGTTGACTGTGTAGTGGTGTATTTTTCATAGGTTTAAGCAGTGAGACAGTGGTGAGCAAGTTGAACTTTATGTTTATGTGGAGGGAGTAGTCGTTTATCGAACTTATGTAGGGCATTATACTCTAAAAATCAGCGCGTTTCTGACTACGAAATAGTTCGGCGTCGAAAACGAAAAGTCGGTCTTTTTGCTAGAACCTCGCAATATGTTGTTAATGGTTGTAATTTTTTAATTTGGCGCCAATAAGTCGAAAGACTTACTGAAAAAGTATTAGTTTTTATGGATTTATTTTAAGTCGGTTTAATTTTTAAAAGAATATTTTATGTTATACTAGTGTATATTTACTACAGATAATGTTTAAATAAATGAAAATAAAAAACACTTTATTTTTGAGGACGTACTAAATGTATTCATGACAAATTATACTTTTGCCTTAATACTATGGTTTTACATGTCAACACACACACGCGCGCGCGCGGTTATACTAGTTGAAATTACTTTTTACTAAAAATATAACCGCATTGAAATCTGATGTTGTTTGTGAGTAGTAGATTCGGTAAAGTAAATAAAGTAGTTCGGTAAAGTAAAAATAAACAAGTAAGTTTTAAAAAATGTTTTTTTTTAAAGCAACCGAATTTTATGTTTTATCGTTAATATAAATTACCGTTTATAATAAAGTAATTTATTTTGAAATAAATTTTACTATTTCTTTGATATGTATGCAGGATATTCTAAATCGTCAGTGAATACACTACACAGTGAATTTTATAATGATATTAAATCTTTCGTTGTTTTTTTTCTTTTACTAAAGCGTGAAGTACAGAGTACAGAAATTCTAAAATCTTGATAAAAAGTAAAAAAAAAAAAACACGCTGATTATTCATTAAACACTTTCAGTTAAAACTGAAATATTTAAAAAATGGATAAATGACAAAAACTAAATAGTAGCCTATAAAAAGAAACGTTATTAAAATGTAAATTTTTATTAGCAAATTTTTTTATCCTTTGGAATACGTAAATGTTGCATTTATTTGTTAGGAATGTGTTCACAAACGCTACCTTCATTTTTAAGCGGTAGGCTACTGCTGTGTTATGGCTATTGAAGTCCAGTTTTATTTTACATCCGTGAATTTTATCCCTATTCAACAAATTTTTAACAGGATATAAATTTTTTTCTCTAGAAGTCCTCATAAATACTTATTTGTATTTTAAAGGTTATATGCTCCTTTTTTATGTAAAAGATCATTTAATTTTCACACACACACACGCACACGCGCGAATCTAACATCTGTTTATCTGTCTGTTTAAATGTCTCTGTAAAAATACTCCTACCCTTTCACGTAAATTTTCTTTTATTGGACATTTATAAATTCACCGATGAGATAACTTGGTTACTTTGTAGTTAATCTTAGCCATATATTCACTACCATAACGAATGGTTGCGGTATACAACCGTTACTTTTATATCATATCTGCGTTAATTTAAAATTCCATAAAGTTAAGCAGATATTCTCAAGAATAATAATTGTTCAATTTTAGGCTTTTTGGGAAAAGTTAAGAGTAAAAATGTTTTCTAGTGCGGAAAATAATTCCCGAATTCTGAACCGAATATGCAGCTGCATTCGTGTCAAAATACCAAATGCAAGAAATGGTGTTTTCAAATTTAAAATTTGACATCTTTATTCTGCAGGCTACCTGTGTTGGAATTTTATCCTTTCGACTAAGATTTTCTAAAGCGAAGTCAGTTTCACTTTTTTTAAGTTATTTTATAAACGGAGATGAAAATATAAATTTTGTAAGTATTGTTTATTACTATTGTTGTTCTTGTTATTCTTTTTTTTCTTATATATATATATATATATATAATAAGAAAAATACCTAAAAAAACCATTCATACAAAACTTTTTTTTAAGTTGGTTTAACCCTTTAAAAAAATATTTTATGTTATATTAGAGTATATTTACTATAGATAATGTTTAAAAAAATTAAAATAAAAACACATACAAAAATGAAGATTCCCCACTAAAACAACCACCAGGTTGTTTTATTGTGTAAGTGCATACTAAGAAAGGATTTTATGAAATTCCGATTTTTAAAGGGTTAAAATGAGGTAACAATCAAATTTACTATTTTATTTTAATTTCTCGGTAACAAATAAGATATCAACTTGATTATTGGTGTGTGTAATTTCCATTTGAATATCTAAAAACTAATTTCTAGATTTTTTTAAATTCTGAGTTTAAAGAGTTAAAATGGATTTTGGGTTTTTCTGAAACACGATTTTTTTTAAATTTCTCGGTAAAAAAAAAATGAAGATATCAGCTTGATTTTATGGTGTGTGTAATTTTAAAGTAAATATCTAAAAACTAATTTCTAGACATTTTAAATTCTACCTTGAAAGCAGTGAAGAAAGGTAAAACAAGTTTAAACAATGATTGCAAATTTTTCCTATTTCCGACTATACTAAATAAGACATTCACTAGATTTGAGCTTGCAAATACTCTTCAGAAAAAAATCTAGAAACCATTTTCGGGTTTTTTTTTCAATTTCGAGTGCGACAGTGTACGGCGCGACGGCTCAACCAACACAGTCCCCGTTATTGTACGTGCGATGCAACTGGCTGCACCTACCTCCGGGTAATTGACTAAAGAACATAAAATAAAAGTAATTAACAAATTAAAATAAAGTTAGAAACGAAGTACGGTCACCTCCTACTGGTGTTTTCGGGTAGCTCTAAGAACCGTGCAAAATATATTTTCACCCGTACTTCATAAGGGTAACCAGTTATAACTAATATTTTTAAGATGGAGGCCGACTTTGAAACCCACGTTCTTAGATTACTCAAAGTTTCGGGCTCTGTACTGACCACTGTTGCTCAGAAGAAATTACAATACACTGGTATTTTTTATAAATTGAACAGGCTTTAATTTTTATTTATCATTATTATTCTCACAAGCATGAGTTTAATGAACACAGCGGGGTCCAAGGGACAGAGCGCTCTGGCTAGACGGGAAGGGCGAGCGAAGCGAGCCATGACCGGTTAAATATTCCCTGACCGCGACGGGAAACGCAAGTAATCATACAACGCGGACGAAGCCGCGACGAGGATGCTGGATGGGGGATTGTAATACAGTTTTTTTTAACTTTTATTGAGTTTTTGCTTACCATTTTATATTGGATTATTTCAGTTCATTAAAAAGATGAATTGATTTGACAAACATGTTCAATTTTCTTATCTTCCTTTTTTTGTTTTTCTTTAATTAAGCTCTGGGCAACAATTTGTTGTTTATCGTATATCCCTTCTATATTTTTAAAAATTCTTATTCTTACGTTTTATCAGGATTTAATAAAAATCTAAAAACAATATTCATGTTTAAATAATTTTTATTTATAAATAAATAGATAAATAAGTCACCTTTTAAAAAAAATATTATGGGTGAAGCCGCGACGGGGAAATTGCTAGTATATATATATATATATATATATATATATATATATTTTAATGGGTATAAATCAATTCTCGTGATAGAATTACTGAAGGGTTTTTCATTACTACAATATTAATTAATAATACAATACTAATCCAGAACCACTTTTGTAATTTTTCAGATCTATTAAAAGTTCGGTTCAACCGGTTTTTTATTAGATTTTTTCATTAGTTTTTGATACCGTTGTAGTTTACAACGATTAGAATATGTTATTATTTACTCAACAGATTATATTGATGTTCAAAACGCGTTCAATAAAAACTTTCTTAGTACACAAATTTTATTGACTAAAAGGTCGCATTGTTAGGTTTTAAGATAAATTAATTTTTTTTTTTATTAAGTAATGTATTCTGATAATCAAATGAATGTTATAAAAAGCAACTCTTGATATACTTCTCGTCAGTCTATAAAAATATGTAGTAAAAAATGTGAAGTCAACATCATGCGATAAGATGTGGGTTAATTTTTTAGTTTGTTGTTCAGTTAAAACTTTTAGTGCAATTTTATGTGAATAATTTGAAAATCATGACCATCCATTTTGATCTTTTAAATACTGTTACCCTTAATTAACGGATCGCATTGAGGACAAACTAAGTAAAAAATACGCGTGAATTTATAAATTCACTTAAATTTGTAAAACATTTATAATTGATTTTATAAAATATCATTGCATTCATATTCTGTTTATTAAATTTTAAGTAAATTATTCTTAGAATGGAAAAGTCGTTTGTAAACGGTGACCAACTTAGAACCTTACCTATACAGACTAAACACAGCTGCGACGTGTAACATTTTATGAAAAAAAATGAAACAGCACATTAGTAAACAGTATATTAAATTAAATTCTGTATTTACATTAGCAAACGTAAATCGTTTGTTGTACGAAAAATCGCTCCGGTTTGTTAGAAGAAGCCGTACTCTTTTCACGATCTGTAAACAGACCATTACATTCTTCGAAAATTGTACGGTACCCTTCTATATTGATAGTCCGGTCATAAAATATTGGTTTCGCTGTACCGGAAATATCACCATACGCCGATTTTCTCATCATGAAATAAACGCTTAAACATGTCAGGATTTTCAGTATCCGATATCTGGTGTTGTGCAGATTAACACGCCCAGATAGATGAAGCCGCCGATAGATGAACCGTGGTAGCGTTTCGGCCTTTCATCCGGAGGTCCCGGGTTCGAATACCGGTCAGGCGTGGCATTTTCACACACGCTACAAATCATTCATCTCATTCTTTACAGTAATACTTAACGGTGGACCCGGAGGTTAAACAAGAAAAAAAAGATGAAACCGTGCCATTTAAATGAAATCGTCGTACGATATGAAATACAGCATCGGGTCTATTTGTCCGTCGACATTGTTGAGTCAGCCAGTCGCAATAATTAACAAGTTTCTTTGTCTGGTGTCTTAAGTTATTTCGCAGTCGTTACACAATACAGTTTCTAGTTTAAATTATGAAGAGTCTTACGGCAAGATATATATTTAATATCGCTTTGTTATTATAAGTTACGTATAGATTTTTCTAGACCGGCAGAAATTCTTCGGATCTCTAACGGTAGGTTCGTTTCGTTTTGAGTTTGAAACCTACACCATTGTATGCCATTTTTTAACCGAGTCGTGTATGTTCCGCTTTGCTGGGATATAAAGGCTTTTGGAAATCTTTTCACGAATACTTGACGCGTTTCTTAAACGGATTCAGAACTCGCATAAGCTTCCACTATAGCGACCCTTTATTCTGTCGAATAATATATATTATAGAAACGTAAGTGCAAAGAATGAAACTATACTGCACTGAAACACGAAAAGTTTACAACTGGGAACAATAGGCAAGAGTAATAACATACGCGACAAATATTGGCTCAGATAGCGGCGTTAAAGTTCACTCGGATATATGCAGTTCGAGCCGGCTCGATTCCCTTTTAAATTTCTCTCCCTGTATTTTGATAGATAAAACGATATTTACAATAGATCGTTTAATTACACCGAATCCAAATTACTATGATATACACGGTGGGCGTGGTTTTTTCATAATTTATTTGCAGGATTAGTTCGGAATTTAAAAATAAATACAACTTTATTTGGTTTCTGTTTATCTAATTTTGACTAAAAGGTTAAAACAGAATCGTTTGTGTTTCAATAATGGACAAAATCAGTGACGTTAAAATATTCATATATCTTTTCGTTTCACAAAAATTGATTGAATTCTTTGAAAATTTTTTGTGATAATATTAATATCTAATAATTATAATATAGCCTTCCGTAAACTGTAAGTAAATAAGTAATAAAATGTGAAATTGAAAGGTATAAAAATTTAAATGATATGTGAATGCAAAAATTTGTCTAGTTTATTAATAATATTTTATTTGCATACGTCTTTTTTCTTATAAAAAAGAAAACAAATAAATAAATATATATATATAAAATCAAAAAGTTTCAGTTGACAGTAAAAATAAAAAAAACTTTCTTCTATTCTAACGAGAATCCCCCACCCTTTTAACTTTCAATATACCCGTTTGCCCTCAATTTATTCATAAAAAAAGCAATCACAGTTTTTGTTGCTTCAAAAAGTTTTGCCTCAGTCATTCCCATGGGAAGTTTCTGGGATTATATCCTGATCCTTTTTATACATTTTAACATGTATTCAATCAATTTTTTTATTCGTTAAAATTTTTTGAAGATTTAAAAAAGATAATGAATTCCATTGTATAAACTAAGACTTATTATATATATATTTTTTAAATATTCTTTTCTTAGATGATTTATTACTTTTTACAATTTATCCTATTTACTTTGGTAATTTTCTTTAATAACAGTACCTTCTACCCAGGAAGGTTCTAGAATATAATACTCTAAAAGTGAGAATTCCTTTTGAGACGATTTTCACACGTAAATGTTTTTAACAAAACATTTGTTTAAATTTTTAAAGTAAATTTGCCTCGGTACATTTTACTCGATAATCATTGTTACATTGTTAATACCCTTATACGACAGTTTTAGGTCGGTATACACGTGTGAAAAAGACTACTGATTGGTTGCTTCCGGTGCGAATATATTTTTGAGGGCATTGCCTAATTGGCTATCGGTTACGACATTTATTTTTGCACCTGGTTTTAATACAATACACAACAATGAGAAATTATTTTATAACTCTCAGGCTGTTATTATTTAATATTATGATGTATGATTATTCCGTCGAGTTCAATGTATTCCAAAGAAATACATTGAACACATCTGGTATACGTTTTTATTTTATTGAACATTTTGAAAACATTTGTATTTTTTAGAAAACGTTAGGCGTTATTTATAATTAGAAACAAAACATTTATTTAATAATATGAATACGCTTTAATATCTTCGTAAGAAACACTAATAAACTATTTGATGATATAATTTGTTCTTTTCGTATCGATCGGCCGGTTTCGATAGCGGTGTCGTGGAACGAAAATTCTATCTGTCGTAGATGGAGTTAATTAAATACGGTTCTTGCTGGGGTAATCGAAAAATACCGGCTGATTGTACCGAATATAAACCTTTTAAGTAATACTGTTTATAAAGCTGTAAGACTACATCAGCCGTAATTTTACGGTTGTATGCCAGTAAAAAAAGAATAATTTTACAAATTATTTACAAAGGAAGGGGGCAGGTATTACTACGGATCTACTGTATTATAATTATCAGTCGTACTAAATAAATCTGAAATTTTTTTTGATTTGCTACTCAATCACGGAAAAACCACTGCACCGATTTTAATGAATCTTCAGTTTCATTGAATCTCCTCTAGTTATTTTATTCTTTTTAATAGAGAAACATATATGCTACAAAAACAAAACCCAAGCTGAACTTCAAGCAGCATCCAGAGCTGCCGAAACTGAAGATAAAATGAACGAGCATCGTAACGTTGCTTTATGTTACCGCACAAGTCTAAAAGAGGTTGGGAAAATGTTTGCACTAATCATATATTAAAAAATTGTCTTTTGTGCAATGGATTTTATCTAAAATATATATGCATATATAATAAATAAAAGAAAAAGGTTTATAAATATTATATCAGACTATACCTTAGCAGCAGAATATAATTGAGCACAAATTAATTGTAACATTCACGTAATGCTCCTTTATTTTGGTCTCTATCGAGTACTTTCACAGAAATTTCTGTTTCTTCAAAACGGATTTTTTGTAGTTTGTTGTCTCAGTGATTGAAGTAATAATTAAAAAAAAATTTTTTTATCGTAATCAATAAAAACTGTATTGGTATTTATTTTGAAATGTTTTATTACGGGAGGATGGAAACATTTTTAATTACTGTGACATATTTTTCTTTTAACTTTTCATTGTGCGATAATTATCATGAAAAATTAATTTGCTTATTACTTTTAATTGTAGATCGTAAATATAATGGGTTAATATGATTTATTATTTTTATATATCATGTTATAAAAATCGTGTATTTTCATTTAGTTAAATATTGTATTTTTAATTAATTGTTTTTAAAAAATCATCCTGTTTTTATGATATGAACTCACGGCTAGCGCTCAAGGCTTCTTATACTAGCTGCGTCATGGATAAATATTTGAATAAAATTGTAGATGTAATTTTCAATTGACAATAAATAAATATATAACATAATTATAACATTTGTTGTAATTAAATATTTATAATTTTTTTATCTTAAAAATAACGTTTCTTTTTTAAGAAAAATATAATTTAACGATCGTAAAAAGTATGTTAGCTTATAACTTAACAAACAATACCCGATAGGACTATTGAATACCGCATAATTTTTTTTTATGTTTCCCTTTGTACCGAAACACGACTGTACAAATCATTAAATTGTACCGACTGTACTTCATTTAAAACGCTATAAAAACAATGTTTAGTCTAGAGTTGCAATTTATGTACGTATTAATTATTTTTATGAGTCATTTATAGTCCATTATTTTTTTATGCTAATTAACATGAAACATAAGAAATACCATAATTAAAAGGTAATAATAATAATAATGGTATGTTCCTTTTTAATTATTCTGATGTAGTTTTGTAATTATTATTGTTGTTGTTATATATTTTTTATTTATTAATATTCGGGTCTGATTTACTAATGTTCGTGCTTACATTATTAAAAAGAAAAAAATCTGAATTGAATTAAATCCACGATTATTATGTAATCAGAATATTTTGTTCTTTCTTTTTTGCATATACGAGTAGTCTTTATAAAAAAACAATAAACAACCTACAGGATAATAAAAGATAAAATAATTTCATATTTAAAAAATAAATGAGTAGCTAAAAAATATTTTCTTAAAGATTTATTTAAGGTACAAAACTATTTTTAGGTATCTGTTTGCCGCTCCGTTCCGGAAATTTTTTTTTGGGAGAGCGTTTATCTAACATTTACACGTTTTGTTTGTTTGTGATCTTAAAAATTATGTCCACCCCGCAGGATAGAGCTGAAATCAAACCAAAATAAGTGAAGATTCGTTTCAAGAAATTATGATAAATGCAGAACGCCTAGTAAAAAAGAAACATACAAGCCGATTTGCTACGCAGAAAAATAAAGTAGAGGAGAAAATTTCAAAAGAATGTACTTTTTCTTGCTTACATAACATTTTATTGTTAAAGTCAATCTTCATTCATCCTCCGAAGTAATACCTTACGGTGGTTCTGTAAGTACTGTTGAATAAAGATTAGTAAGCGTAAACATATAAATGCACATTAGTTTTATATGAACCCACCGGGTTGGTCTAGTGGTGAACGCGTCTTCTCAAATTAGCTGATTTGGAAATCTAGAATTCAAGTCCTAGTAAAGGCAGTTACTTTTATACGGATTTGAATACTACATCGTGGATACAGGTGTTCTTTGGTGGTTGGGTTTCAATTAACCACATATCTCAGGTCGAACTGAGACTGTAAAAAACTACACTTCATTTACACTCATACATATTATCCTCATTCATCCTCTGAAGTAATACCTGACGGTAATTCCCGGAGGCTAAACAGGAAAAAGAAAGTAGTTTTACATGGGGTACTGTCTGAAATTGTGTTGACACTGCTAATAGTACTGGAAGGTGTCGGTATAGTGTGCAAGACGCTGTAGGTGGCAAAAAAGCTTTATTTATTTAAAAATAAATAAAATTAAGCAAATAAAAATATTTTAGAAAAAATGGAAGTAAAAAATAGACATATATATGAAAATATCATTAAAACGGTTAATAAAGGAAAACAGACACGTTCGCCGTACAGCTTACTGTGTCGGGTGTTGATATTCTTTGTGGCTCTCTACCTGTCTAATAATCCATCTCCATCGCCCCTGCCTATCGAATGAGCTTTCTAAAGTTTCTTGTAATAATTCGAAGTGAATTTTTGCACGACCTGCAACCTTTACGTTTTCCCGGTCTATTTTTCGACTAGAATCCTTTTATTCTCGAGCCTGACACCCGGTCAGGCTTTTTTTTTTATGAAAAAGACATCCGACCCTGTTCTGACAGCCGATCATTTGAGTCCACGATTTACTCTCTTCACATGCATCTTTCTCTACCGTTAGGTATCGCCTACCCTCTCCTTTTCTGCTCTAGGAATACCTTCTAAAGTCTTCTGTTCGATAGGGTTTGAAACCGATAAGTGGCCACTTCTGCGTATAATCGTCACTTCAGTTCTTCAATTCTTTGCAATAACTTCCACTTTTCATCTTCTATCATTTATTTTTATTCTCGTTACTGTTCTTAAATATTTATTTAAAAAATTGGAGCTTTCTGGTATTTCTGGAGTGTATGATAATCGTGTAGAAGAATATTTAGTTAATAAAAATTGGTAAATATTTATTATTTTTTTTAAGTAGCTACTTTATTTATTTATAATTGAAAGGGAATGTTAACGAACAGTTTATTGAGGATGACCTATCGTCCGAATATATTTTAGTATTTAACCCGTCTTAATTCGTAAAATCTTAAACCTACTGTAGAAGGTGTGTAGTAACGGTTCAGAACTATAGGGTCTGCTACCTAACATTTCTGAAAATATAACGATAATATCAACGATTCTTAATATTGATTTTAAATATATACAGTTTTAAATACGTTTACATTGAAACAAAACGTTTCTCAGTCTGATAAAGGTATTTTACGAAATAGTAAAATATTACAAAGAAAAGTTGATTTTTCTTAATTAAATGACTGCAACGATCTAAGGATTGCGTTGCGGATTGACTCGTATATATATATATATATATATTTTACAAACCGTAGCCGATTGTCAAACCCGAGATCTTCGGTGTGGCGAATAAATGCGCTATTGCGAAAGCATAGGGGCCATCCGGAAAAATTATTGAATTTCTCGTGTGTTAGGTTAAAACTTATTTATTAGTCGAATCGGTTATTAACGTATATCGTTAAACATTACGAAAAATGTATTAATTAACAAAACTAATAAATAAAATTAAAAAAATTACGTAATACAATTACATTTTACATTCTATAAAAAGAAACCGTATACTGTAAAATAGACATTATTTAAAAAACAATGGATATCTTCTTATAAAAATAAAAATACTAAAGAAAAAATGATAAAAAGATTTTGAACGGACCGTATCGGTTGAAAACGAGTAGTGAAATAGGGTAATAAAAAATGATGGGAAAAATTATTCGTCCAAAAAAAAAGAAAAACCTAAGGAAACGGCTTAAGAGCGCCAGAAACGATAAAGTAAGAACAGGAACTAAATAAGAATGAAAAATCTAGATCTTGCCGGGGATTGAAAACGTCTAGAACAGAAAACGGGTGAAAGAGAGACAGAACGAGGGTAATGGAAACAGAGAACGGAAAGAGTGATAGGGCAGAGACAGACTGTTAAATGAGGAAAATAGTGAGCATAAGCCGACATGTCGCCAAAGGGTATCTAAGCCTTTTACATTATTTGTGTGTAATCATATTTTTCATATGAAGGAGGACGACGTTTTCAGTTAAAAGTGACTATATATATTTTTTTTATGACTCGAGGGGTTTTTAAATGTTTAGACTGGTTGTTCATAAAAAAAATTATAATAAGAACTAATGACTTCGAGATGAACGATGAAAATTATTTTAAATCAAAAGAATGAAAAAAAAGATAATATGCTATTAAAAATTTTTATTTACTCATAACTATTTATAAATTATGTGATAATTTAACGAATAAATAAATCTACCCAATTTCATTGTTTTATTTGACAGTTTTAGTTTTGATGTGTGTAACACTATTGTGTAGTATTGCTTTCTTTCTTCAATTTATCAAAGTTTTATTTAGCCAGGTATCTACCAAACGAAGCTTTAAATTTTTTTCTGCCTTCAATTGTTACATAAATTGTGGACAACACTTAAATTTGTGTACTAGAACAGGATTTTTTGAATAATAAAATGTTCGTTTTTACGTCAAAAACATAATTTATCTGCCTACAGATAGAATTAAATGACGTTACAGTTCTTCTATCCCTTTTAATATATACTTTAACGATTTTCTCCTCATCTCATTTATTTGAAAAACAAGATGTCATTCCGTTCACAATAAAAGGCTTAAGATTTTAAGAAAAAGAATAATTTCCTTATTTATTTATTTTTTTGTAATGTCGATTTAAATATTTTTACTGAATTTATTCAGATACTTCAGTCCCTTTATTGATTATTAATTTTTAGTGAAATAACACAAGAAGACATTTAAACCGAAAACGAAACGTTTACACCCGTACGTTTATGGAATTTTCTGAACGTATTTTTATAAAATGAATTCAGTCCAATCATTTTTTTCGACACTAACAACATAAGTGTAAACTGACGCCATATATTTTAATCTTAATCTGGGGCGACTATTTAATTTCTAAGGAAAGATCAAGTTTTGATCAAGATTAAAAAAACTGTCGATAAGTACTGCGCTGATCCATTTCGCGTAAAAAGTTCCCAATTTATCGAAAGAAGTAGGCAGCATCGGTGATTATTACCCTGATAGAACCTGAAGTTGCCTATGAGCGGGATTTTTTCCCGTCCTGTATTTTCTTCCCGGACGGTTATTATCCGTAGAAGTGTGTAACATGGTACTCAAGTTGCTGGCGAGTCCAGAAGCATGGAAGGAGATTGAGGATATGATTGGAAAAATAATCCGCAGGAAGGAGGCGGCGGCATAAGCCCTTGGGATAGCCTGCGTGTAGAAGAGACGTTCGTCCGCGTTTCGACATGGATGAACGTCAGTCGATGGTGCGCGGAGGACTTCAAAGGAGTCTGTGTAGTGCCGTTCTTTAATCGGATGCATACAGAGCGCTCCCAAATACTCAGGGACTGAGTAATGCTCAGGCGTGTCTGATCTCCGGGTGATGCTAGCAAGGGGAAAGATTTTAATCGGTGAGAGCCCGACACTACCACCTGTACGGGGGCAGGTGGTAGGGATCTGGTATCTAGGGTATCTGGTAAGGATTTCCTCGCCTCCTACGAAAAAATATGGTTATTTCCTGGGTCTATTTCCTTAAATTTAATCTCTTCTCCTAAGTTTTCGCATTTTTGGGTTAGGTCTCCGGTAGGTGCTATAAATGCCGGAATATCCTACACATTCACTGTTAAATTCTGTGAGCAGAATGCTGCTTATGGATCGATTTGGGAATTCTGTTTTCCGTTCTGCGGTTATAAAATAATCTCGATGACTAAAGAGTTTATAAAATTAAGTTGGCGTTCCTAATCCTAAAAAAAAAAAAAAAAAAAAAAAAAAAAAAAAATCAAAATATATCGATAAGAAATCGGCATTGAACACAAACGGAGATCGATGTGTAAACGGCTGATGATCCCTCTCTCCACCCCCGAAAAAAAAAACTTTAAACGAGATTCAACCTGAACAATAAGTAAATTCCCCGAAAGTAATGTAACCTTTAAGAAATTCTAAATGAGGAGGTTTTTATTTTCATTATTCGTTTGCCAGATTTGACGTCATTTCTCATCACTTTCTGTTATGATCTTTTAATATCACGTTGAATCGTATTCTAGATCCTGAATTCTTTGATTTAATCTGTTTCCTATACCCATTTTTTACCCCGTATTGTAAAAGGAAAAATAATAACAACTACAAAAACAATAATTTTAATAATCTTTCAACGAAATTACTATATTAATTTCAAAGTGGGTAAATTTAAAAATTTTACAGAATCGTACAAATTACTGAGTATTGAGTAAATTAATTATGTATTTAATTTTGAATAAATCGTTTTTTTTGTATTTTAATTAATTGATTTTTAGTTCATATTCTTATTAAACAGATTTAATGTATAGAATCGATTAATGAATACCGAATCCAGGAACGTAGATTAAAAAATCAATGATTTGTCTATAACCCTACCAAATGTCCTGTAGACCTACTTTAGTCAAACGACCAATTAATATGTTACACTTTTTAATTCTAATTTAATTATGTATTATTATTATTAATTTTATATCTTCGATCAACCGACGTGAAGTATCCACGATGTTCGTCTTGTACGTTACTAGAAAAAGAACTCTCCTCCAAAAAAAAAATTATATATGTATTTCTAAGAAATTTATTTGTTATATTCATTAAATAATTTACGTGTATTTATTAATCGACTCTTGATGATTAAATTTTTATTAGAATCGTACTAAATTATTTCGTTAGTCATACATAAAAAAGTGTTGATTAACGAAACTAGATTATTCGATATCACTTAAACATTAGCGGTTACATTTTTTCATTCTTTTTTTTTCTTTTCAATGAATGTTTGTCCATACAGTATATGTCTTACTGTTGAAGGAAAAATCTGAAATTCGTGATAGTTTACGACGGTGGCATGGTGGGGTAGTCACTGAAAGATATTACGGCTGATAACCGCAATTTTTTATTATTTCATATGAAATATGAAATAACGGGCCTGAGTAACGGACCTGAGTAAGGACCTGAGTAACGGGCCTGAGTAAGGTATAACGGACCTGAGTAACGGATTCCTTCCAATTAAAAAGAAATTAGTAGAAAGTATAATAATGGGAGGAATCCAGAAAGGGGCTAAAAGGAACCCTTTTAGTAAAGGTAACAGGTCCGTTTAACAATCGTATTTTGTAATACTGCCCACTGACACACCTAAACAGATGTTCTTCCGTGAGAAGAGTTACCGAACCCAGGTTAGGAATGCACGGGAACGAAAGGGGTCGGTCGATTGTTATCACGCTCAACTGGAATTTGGTAAAGAAGATAGGAGTGTAAATACTCCAGGGAAGATCAGTTGAAGTTAGTTCTCCGAAATCAGTCTAAGCGTGACGTTCTGATGTCAGTCTGCGAAATGAGAGTCTGCGAGATGGGAGTCCTGCGAGATAACAGTCAGCAAGAATATTCTGCGAAGAAGTCAGTGAAGAAGCGAATTTCTAGTGAACTAAGTTCAGAGCGATTACGGTGACGTTACAAGTAATTCCAGTACATGAAAACAAGAAATGGTTCGGTGAGTTACTGTTAGAAGTGAAAGAGATAACGTACAAAATTTTATTCATAAACTGTTAAGGTGGTATTATTTGTGAACAGCAAAGGTATTTGCAGAAAAAGAACTTTATACTTGTCTTATATATTGCACTACTGTTGTTAATACAAGACTAGTGGTTAAAAGTGTTAACACTAGCGGTCATGCTAATGTCTTTTGTCAATAGGACTGAATTCTAGTTTTCAATATTTATCTACCTGCGAACAAATCCTGACGATTACTTTAAATTCTGTTTTGTATGTCATCACTGTTTATTATTACTGACATTTATTACTATTATTGTTTGCTGTTGTCATCATTATTATTCTGATTATTATTGTGGTTGTGATTACTATTTTCATTATTTGTTTTATTGTTGTCGTTTAGTATTATTATTACTATTGTCATTATTATAATTACTGATTTGTCTTATTTTTCTTATGTTTTTAAAGCAATAAATTGTAATTATATAAACATTTTCAATTGTCAATCTCTCAATATCCTGATCGAGTCGCGAACACGGGCCCATATTCATCCTTCTAAGAGTGTATGATATATTTATAGACGCTGTACATTTATTTTTTATATCAGTAAATAACTTTCCTTTAAAAAAATTGTTCGACATTTAGGCATTGATCCTTTTTATTTATCTTTCACTTGTTATTTCTTCTTCTTACTTATAAACATATTGTCCAGCAGTTACTCTTAGTTCTTCGTTCAGTTCAGGTGATCATTGCCTCTCATAATTGTCAAATTTGTTTCAGTGAAATAAATATATTCTGTTAAAAATATTTGGGTTTGTATTACAATGTTCCGGCACCTTTATTGCGCGAGTTATTACATTCAAAAGTAACCGAATGCAAGAATCGCGCGTGAACAAGAATATTCTAATTTTTATACTTCTAATAAGTACGATCGTAAAAGCAGATTTTTTCTCATTTTTAATTCTTTTATTTGTTGTTTAAAAAAATAACTAAAATTTTGTTGTTTTTTGCTATTATTTTTTTAATGCATAATAATAAGCTAAGTTTCTAAGGGTAAATATAATTAAAAAATTTATTACTAAGAAAGAGTTTAAATGTTCAAGTTCAGCGACATACTGTAGTTTCCGTCTTTTTTAAATTTATGTTGATCTAGCTAAAAAAGTATTTAGGTTGATCAAAGAATTGTGATTTAAACCCAATAATTATATTATTTTACAGAAAGCTTAAATTTATCTTTAATAAATTCAATACTAAAAAAAAATGTTTGCCATTTAATTTACGTCAACGTGGGCCGAACCTAACGATTATTCATCGACTTAAAATTTCTAAATATAAAAAAAACTTCTTAAAACTCTTGAGAATTTTAGTTTCTCCACATCTGTAAACTCCCAAAACTTTTTGGGAAAATAATAAGCTCCTATCTCATAATCCGAATCGTTGTATCCAATTACACGAAAATGGTTTTCTTCTCTGGTTTTCTTTCTCTGATTTGAACCACTTTTTAATAAGTGGTGTTTTTCTTTTTCGAAGAGATTACACATTCGTAAATACAAACACTAGGAAAAGCTGATTTTTGTAATTTACTAAATATGGTTATACATGAGCGCAAACATATATTGCATATTCATGAGCGCAAAACAATGATGTGAAGTTTTTAGGAACCTCCAAGAAATATTATATTTCAGACGGCAATGTACCTAAGACTAATAAATATTTAATAACGATGACAAGTTGAACGTTCTATTAAGATGCTTCAAAGAGAAATGGCACGGTGTGATTTCCTACAAATTCACTTTCATAAAGAGAACCTGTACTACTTAATCTATTTTCTAAAATTTGAGAAATTATCGTGTCGGTAAACAATTATTTTTCCCCTAAAACTACATCGAAATATTAAAAGAAGTTTAGGACACCTTTTACTGAATTTGTTTTCCTAAGACTATATTTTAACAATCTTGTATTTAGAAGTGAATTTTGTAGAAGTGCATTTTTCAATTATAATAACACTGAAAAAAATTAAAGAGTGTGATAATTTTTTGAATAATTGTTTAAAACCTGGTGGGAATATTTTCGCTAAACTACTCGAATCTGTCGCTAAACAATTTTCGCATCTCAGTTTGAAAATTCCATCGTAATGCGGGTGATATTCAGCATTACAAGTTACGCATTCACTGTTTTTACTACAGAAACCGGTTGTGTAATGAAAATCATCACTCTCAGAGAAAGCAATTAAATTAATTTCGTTTGTAACTTAAATATTTCATGTCATAGATGTAAGAAACACTGAACCAGTATAAATGCAGTGGAAGATTTCTAAATAGGCTATAGCCTACGGCCGAAACTTTTCGTAGGCCGGAAAAATTTTCGCGCCGGCCGGAGCCGCCGAGCCGGTCGTTCAGCCTATAGGTACATTTGTAAATCCACCTCTGTATAAATGGTCTTATCCTTACAAGAAGCAGTCATTATACATACTTTATATTTGCTTTGTCACTGTTTGGGACTTGAATTCTTAAAATTATTTTTAGATACCGGGTGTCCAAAACAGAACTCCGGTGGGGTTCCAAGAACGAATATAGTTTTTATTCGGCCACACTTAATAATGTTTTATGCGTAATCATGAGGCAACAGTTTAATTTTAATTTACTAGTTTTTTCGTCAGATAGCAGCTGCATTAGACTGTTACACAGTGCAAACTGTTACGAGCCCAGGCTTCAGTACCATGGCGTCGCCGCAAGGGAAAGCACATAACAGTGCGTGTACGGGAACGCAGAAACAAAATTAGTGACTGTCGTACAAAGAAATTACACACGAGTCATCGTAGAAATTCTCCGAGTGACAAAATCATACGTAAGTGATTTCAACAGTTTTTGGAAATCGGAAGCATTTTGAAAGGGCACTCACCGGGTAAGTCTAAATCAAATGCCGAAAACACGAAGTATTAGACTGCCTTTTCGAAGAAGTCCAAAACGTTTGATTCGCAGTATTTGTCGTCGACTAAGATTTCCGTAAGCACCATCAATGATGTTCCCAAGCGATTTAAACTTCGTGCTTTATAAACTGCAGTTACTGCATGAAATTAAACCCAACGTAAGCCACAGAGTTCAATTTGTAACCACCATATTACGATACTGATGAAAACTACCTGCACCGCATTTTATTTTCTGATGAAGCAATATTTCATATTCGTAGAGTTGTGAATCGCTAACATTTTTAAGTACGGAGCTCAGAAAGTTTACAGAAAGCGGTGGAATTTGTCCGAAAGTGGATATTTGGTACCGTATCACGCGTAATCGAATTTTTTAGTCATTATTTTTTCCCCCGAGCTGACTATTACGATAGTGAACTTAGACATTTAGAGAACTTTGAGTTTCTGCAGATTGAGAAAATGGAGGGCCTAATTTTCCAAAAAGATGGAGCTTCTCCATATCATGCAAAAGTTACGCGAACTGCACTTAACGATAGGTTTCCAGAAGCAATTACTACAGACATGCTCGATAGAATGTGGAATGAGATGGATTATCGGTTTGACGCCTATAGGGCTGTAAACGGTGCTCTTATTGACTTATATTAAGAGGTAGAATAAACTTTACACTTTGTACTTTCATGTAATGAAACACACAAATTTGTGTAATACGAAATGTAATAAAATAAATTTAATTTAAAACCGTACCCTTCTTTTTCGGGCACCCAATATAATGAAATGTATGATAAAACGTAACGTAAAATACTTTTAAGAAAAACAAATTTAAAATATTTTTAAACTAAATATTATTTTATTATATTTTAATTACATTTATATTCTCTTATTTTTTGTGTAAGAGAATACAATATTATTATCTCGTATTTATGAAATTCTTTTATTGTTGAATGGTAAGAGGCGTGAAAGCCAGTCTTTAAATCATTTAGTATTAAGTTACTTAATGAATGTGTTGCAATAAATGAAGATAACAGATTATTTTTATTGTTGGTTAATCCTTCTGATATACGGTTTTACTGAATAATGTGGAACAGTAATAAAAGTATGGTAAGTGATTGATAAGAATAAAACTTGTTAGTACCGGACTACCTTAATTTAAATATTACATATAGTGACACACAGTTTTTAATTAAATTATACCAGAAATGTCTCTAAACCATATCTTCACTCGCAGGTTGAGAGATATTTAGAGTGGTCGGGCGTTCACTAGCTTTATCACCCCTTTGCGAATTCTTAGTTTTGAAATGAGGAACAATTGCCTAAAATAATTAGCTACAATTTCATCCCTGTAACTTCCTACGGTTGAATATTTATACTTTATTGTTATTATTTTTGTTAATGTAATTCCTTATTTTATGTTTACAATTATAATTGAATTATTAATAAAACTTTAACCCGTTTACGTGAATATAAATTTTTTTTTATATACATTTTGGGAAATTTCTTTCTGAATTGCCTAAGAAAAAATCTATTAAACGTTTTTGTTAAATTCGGATTTTTACTTTATTTTTGTAAAGGTTTTTCCATCCGTACCGCTCTCGACGTAGTTTACTTGCCATCAGAAGTATAATTTTATGTGTTGCATAATTTTTATTATACTAAGAAAATTAAAAAAATCTGATGTGGACACCCCATAACTTCCTTGTACGCCTATTAAATTACATATACACATTTTTTGCTGCACTTCATTTAAACTTATTTCGTTTCAAAGTGAGATATGATCCTCCAATTCTTAAATAAAGTGGACAATTATAAAATTGCATTGTGGTGGACTGCACATTATATCGCATGTTTTTCTGTTGTCCGTATAAGCATTTTATGTTTGCTTATATATTAATTTTGTTTCACGTCGCTCAAGTATGTGGTGAAGTGTGAACGTTTCGGATCCGTAACCATGCACACATCGGTTCGAATCCGACTTCATTTCCTCTTTTTTTAACTTTTTTGTAAATTTATATATACTGATTTATTAATAATTATTAACCGCCGATTGAAAAAAAATATGAAAATATGTCAGAAGTTATTAATGAAATAAAATTTTACGTACTCATTTAAATTCAAAACATTTTACAACGGTTAATAATTATTAATAAATCAATATATTTAAATTTAAAAAAAAAAATGCATATGACGTTGGACTTCCCCTTGTAAGATCCAAATATTTCATTAATTAAAGATTTATTTGGCTGTAACTCTTGAACCAATGAAAATAAGTACCACTTATTAAACATCATTGAAATGCACCCATGAGGGTTATTACCGCAGTTAAGAAAAAGTCCAAAATCCGTTTTTTGGATTTTGGGTTTTTTGGATGCTTTTGGTCCAGTCGATTGCAATCAAAACTAGAGGTGAACAACTAGATGTTTCAGCAGTCCTAAATCCAAAATTTCAACATTCTACGACTGATCATTTTTGAGTTATGCGAGTTTTGAGTTATACGTACGTACTGACGTCAGGCCGAACTGGTCAAAATGGATTCAGGGATAGTCAAAATTGATATTTCCGTTGAAATCTGAAAACCGAAATTTTAAGCGATTACAACAAACTTCCTTTACTTCGTACAAGGGAAGTAAATATTTATATCGTTCTCTTTATTAAATTTCCAAATTCATAGGAAAGAAAATTTGTATGAATGAAAAACAACAGTCAAAAGTGGCATTTTTCCCAGATTTTACTCGCAGAGATAATTTTAATATTCATGACTGGGTTTTAAATGACAAAAGAAAACCTGAACGACCGAGAAAGCGATAGTACCAGGGTGTATCTGAGGCTAAAGACAAGAGAGGCATGGAGGAAAACCTTTTTGGGTGCATCGAGAAAGATGGTTGCGCAGTGCGGAAGATGGCCGTTGATGACTGTATAAGGTTTATATATACTGATTTATTAAAAAAAAAAGAATTATAAAGAATAAAAAAAAGAATTATATTATAAAGAAATTAAGTCTTATCGAGGTAGAAGACATTAACAATTTCGTATTAATCGGTTCTACTGGTTCGATGCGATTCGCCATTCCATTCGATGCTGTTCTACTATATTAACCTAAATACGATTATTACATTCTAGGTTCTGGGTTGTTTTTTATGAGGTACAATCTTCGTTTTCCTTCTCGGTTTTTATCTTCTATAAAAAAAATTAAGGTAACCCTGGTGGTTTATGATCCAGCAACCTGCTTCTTTTAACAAAATCCTGTCACAGATTTGTTTGATCTTCCATCATGCTCGAACGATCTACATAATTTTAAACATCTTTCTAGATCATTTTTTTTTCTATTTGACATATTAGATTTTTTTCATAAAAAAGAACGACTTATTGACTGATATTAAATTTCTTTAACGTTTTATTTATTTTGTTTAGTTTATCACCCGCTTTGTTATCTCCGATAAATAAAGGTTTATTATATAATTGCTCCGGAAGTGGATTCCCTCGGATTCGATTCGGAAGTACATTATATTGTATATCAGTAAAAAAAAAAACAAAACGCATACATGAAGTGAGTTACGGCCAATCTTGAACTATTACGCCTTAGAGTAGGATACCGAGCCCAAAATTCTTAAACCTTATTTGTTACAACAAACGAAGTGAGCCACGGATAAAGAAATATAACCATATACCGGTTTAAATCGATAAATTATCTTATTGGAATAAATATTTACAAACATCGAGTGTATCGTTTAAATTTCAGAGAAATACAAATACAACGTCGGTGTGAACTGACGAATAGGATCCCAAATCAAATTTGATTAAAAAATTTGGAAATATAAATCAGTTAAGTAGTATCTCCAAGTTTGTTGTTAACAAATTCGTTGGTAAACGGTTAAAATTAGAGAACTAAGTTGCTAATATTAATTAATTATTGGACGAAACTTACTGGTCAAAATTTTACTAGATACATAAGCGGTAAGAAGTTTTGGTACGATTTCGATATAAATTGCTGAAAAATTACCGTTTTATTTTATTTAAAAAGCTTGCTAAAAATATATTCCGAAAAATTCATTTCAGCTTAAAAATTGAGCCCCCCTGTTTAACGAGACTTAACGCAAACATTTCCTCATTATGTTTAACTGGGGCAACTTTATAGGCCGAATTTACCTTACGTTATTCCTTTCAGACAGTGAAAGATTTTTTAAACATCAACAGGTAGTTATTGATTGTGATTATATACACATTTACCGCAAATTATTTTCATTTATTTTATATAAATAAATGATATAAATTTATTTTATATAAAGAAATTAAGTAAGTATTTAGCGATGAAAATAAAGGGATTTACATTCTTTTCAATAAGTTTTTTAATTAATGAATATAACAAATCTTAATGAAATTTAAAAAAAAAAATATTTATAATAAAATTATTTTTATTTACGTAAAAAGTTGGTGTTGCGTGCACCTTGAAAGAAATTTAAAAAATATATAATTACAATATATAAGTAGAAAAAATTAATTTCTTAAAAACTATATCACAGAGAAATTAATTTACTAATTTCATTAGTAAAAAATTTCTGGTTATATGTGATAAAACTCGTGGTCGCGCTTAGACCCACCCACACACGAGCACAAACACGTACTCTCACGTCAATACATTAATCACACGTTAATGTAAGTTGTATTAAATAAATAACTAACTCGGCTCATTATTACGCTAAAAAAAAACGTTTGTGGGTGGTCTTATTTAATTTCCCGGTTGCACTTCTGTTAAACTTTCATTTTATTAATGAAAGGTTTTTTTATACCTTTGAAGAAAAATATTCTTTTTGACCGTTTTTAAATTAACCGGACTTAACGCCTTCGTTAAATTCACGATAAAAGATACTGGTTATCTTATATTATTTGATAGCATTGAATTTGGGCACTTTGTAGCGTCGTTTCTCCGGTTATTATCTATCTATGATGTAACAACATTTTCAGTCGGGAACAGTTAATTTTATTTATAAAAAAGTGACACGTTTATTTTGATAATCCGATAAGTTTCATGTAGTACCACAAGTAATTAGCGTTATGATGAAAAGAAAGTGGTACTTGAAAAAATAATCATTTAAATCGATTGCTACGCTAGCGCGAAATAACCAGGGGATATAGCTGCTCTTGCGGATTGCTATACATATAATTATATAAAACTTTTTTTTTATTGTACACTGTACCCATTATAAGAGTTAAATAACATTTTTATTTACAAATATCACAGTTTTTTTAATATTGCAACATTAAAAACATTTTTTTTTCTTCGTTACCCTACACAATTTCGTATTTAGCATATATCAATACGAACTAACAGTTTTTTTTTAATAAATAATTGCCAACTGAAATTATTTGAAAAATGAGAAATTAATGGAAAATTATTGGTGATAAAAACGCCAAAATTCGTTGTAAAGGTCAGTCATTTAACAGTTAATAGGATATCTTTATTTTATATTTAAAATAAAGTTTAAAAGGGTATTTTTTCTTATATTATCTTCTTTTTTTTATTTCAGTTATGAAATTTATTGCGTACAGAATAAAAATAGACCGACCATCTTAGTATTTTTTTTTTTTTTACTTTTATAATGGGTGAAGAAATTAACCATAAAAAATAATCGGCAATATATAACGCGATGTAGGACTCGGTATAAATAAGTTGCATCCAAATAACAGAAAATAGTTGTATACCATTATTTGTTGTAAAAGCAGATAGTGAAATAAGGATTTTAAAATAAAAAGTTAAAAAAAGTTTGCCGTATGGGTTTAACATCCCAGTAAACTTTTCAATATTTTGAGTAAATATAAAATATATATATAAATATTTTTTTTAACAACAAAATGAAACCGTAAATTTGTTACAGAAACTTAAAATTCTTTTACGATTTATTTCTGAGTATTTTTAGTAAGATGTAAAACAAAAATATATTATCGTTGAAATTTTTAAATCAAGTAAAAAAATAATGTTGATTTTAATTGTATCTATTATAATTCATACTGTAAATAAATAAGTTAAAAGAACAGAAAAGTACGTAATTGATATTCGAATATTAAATTATTTTGTTTTAAACCAATTTTCTTTTTACCCGACCGAAGTTAAAAACCTGTTTGGGATTATCAGCAATACAGAAGAAATTACACGCAAAAAAATATTAGTGTTGAAAAAAAAACACGTGAATAGGTTGGCGTATAGGAATACTGTCTACAGGTTTTTTTAATATCCGTTTTTTTTTTAAGATAATAGATTTTTCTTTGTAATTTCGTAATTGAAGTATATTATTCGAATGAAACAGTAAGGATCTTACCTTAGTTTATATAAGTAATTAGACGTAAAGATGCCGTCTTAAAAACAGGAGCAAGTACCGTGATCGGATGCTAATTCTTTGGAGTCTGGAGAGCAACTGGACCGGACCAAACATCAACCGTTGTATTCCCGTGACGTCACGACATCAGTGCATATAGAGTACAAATGAATCGTGCACTCATGCGCGCATGCATTTCTATCCTGCCTCCTACACATGCATACATATCTATCCACCAAGCACGAATTCATGACGCATTCTTCTAAACGTAACATAAAAATACTAAAGCATACTTTAACGCCTTTATTTATCTTAGAAATTCACGTTTAATTTTTTTTATACCGTTTTAATTTCATTTATTTATTTTCTATTCTATTAATTATTTTATAGTTATTTTACGATATGATTTTTTTCGTTAATTACTTTTCCGAAATGATTAATTTACTACAAAAAAAGAAGAATAAAAATATATTCTCAGGTAATATAAATTTTTGTGTCGCTTATTCTACTGAGAATTTGTTTGCCCGTCCTAGTTTGTTTATATTCAGGAAATTTATTTACCTATGAAGCAGTCCATTTTTACAATAACTTTTTTTTAGCGTAAACTAAACACTTCATCAATGTGAAGGTACTAAACCGGTTTTTATAAACAGCAATAGTATTTTCTGTGAAAAAAAATCTACAATAACTTTACGTGAATACTAGTACTGAAGTATTTACTAGATAATTTGAAGAATGTACTAGTAAACATTTTTACTTCAATAATATTAAATAAAATTTCTTCCTCGCTTCAAAAAATATTTTTCATAAAATCAATTGTTCTTCTTTAGATAAATAAAACACAAATTTTATTTTACGTTTTTGAGAAATTCTATTTTTAAATTTTAGCATGTTAATGAAAAAAAGGAAGTTAAAATTCTTACACCAAATCCTGTTTTCACAGTTTTTTTAGATATGACGATAAAATGATGTTATAAACTTGAAAGTGAAAAATTAAAAAATAAATAAAATTATGGACCTTCTTTTTGCGGTACAAAAGTTAATCGTAGAGAAAAAATTGGCAATACAGTTATCCGTTCCGGGAAAATCCCACTACTGTTGGTTGTTTCTGGTGCACGGCTTACACACACATACACCCACAACTTAATTTAAAGTATTTATTATTTTACTTAAATATAATATTTTTTTCGTTTATTTAATTTAATTATTCTAACTAAAGCGCGCGCGCCTACCGTATTTAATTTGCGCGGGTGTGGTGGTACTAGCGGCTACGGTCGGCACTAACTAAACTAATGTAATTTCAACTTACATAAAAAAAATTCGCCTGTACGGTCGGAATACTGATGTAGCCGCGAGGCTTAACGCACCAGGTACCAAGTCAACCGGACAATCGAATTCGAGACCCAGCCAGACCTAGTTACTCTTTTACACTTTAAATATTATTCATTTATTTAATTCTACTGTTCACCTGTGAGGTCACATCATAGCGACGACTGCAACAGCATTTTTTGGGGTAGGGATAAGATTTTGCAAAATTTTTTTTGCAGATATTATTATTTTTTAATAGTTAACAAATGGCCTAAGAAAAATATTACCTTAAATAGGCGAAATCTCGAGATACTGAGGATGACCTTGCTCTACAGCCTTACACCCTTGACCTTTTAAGTTTAAAATGCAGTAGCATCAATGCCCAATATATAGAAATAATCTGACCAAGTTTGGTCAAAATCGGTCCAGTAGTTCTTGAGATATAAGGTGATTTAGAGGCAAACACCGAACACATACATACGAACCGACATCCGGAAAATTTCCATCCGGTTTGTTAATGTCCTTAACTGTCAAAATGTCAAGATCCGGTGAAAACCGCATATGTATAAATTAGACCGATTACAATACTTTCCCTTCTAGAGATAGTTCTGCTATAGCGCTATCTAGATGGAAAAGTAAAACTAAGAAGATATTGTTGTTCAATGTATTTTAAAGAGTTTAATGTATTATATTATTAAAGAACTGGGTAAGAAAAATCATAAGATCTCCATAAACGTTCTTTTTTTCTGTCTTCAGTCATTTGGCTGGTTTGATGCAGCTCTCCTAGAGTCCCTATCTAGTGCAAGTCGTTTCATTTCGGTATACCCCCTACATCCTACATCCCTAACAATTTGTTTTACATATTCCAAACGCCGCCTGCCTGCACAATTTTTTCCTTCTACCTGACCCTCCAATATCAAAGCGACCATTCCAGGATGCCTTAATATGTGGCCTGTAGTCTGTCTGTTAGTCTGTCTCTTCTTTTAACTATATTTTTCCAAATGCTTCTTCATCGATTTGCCGCAACACCTCTTCATTTGTCACTTTATTCACTCGTCTGATTTTTAACATTCTCCTAGAGTACCGCAGCATCTTTTCTTCTCAGGTACTCCGATCGTCCAAGTTTCATTTCCATATAAAGCTACGTTCCAAACATATACTTTCAAAAATCTTTTCCTGATGTTTAAATTAATTTTTGTTGTAGACAAATTGTATTTCTGACTGAAGGCTCGTTTCGCCTGTGCTATTAGGCATTTTATGTCGCTCTTGCTTCGTCCATGTTTAGTAATTCTACTTCCCAAATAACAAAATTCTTCTACCTCCATAATCTTTTCTCTTCCTATTTTCACATTCAGTGGTCCATCTTCATTATTTCTACTACATTTCATTATTTTCATTTTGTTCTTGTTTATTTTCATACGGTAGTTCTTGCGTAGGACTTCATCCATGCCGTTCGTTGTTTCTTCTAAATCCTTTTACGCTCCGTTATTAAACGTTCTATAAATGATTACTTTACAAAAATATTAAGTAATTTCACGGTGATATATAAACTCTTCAGCAGCCTATTCAATTGAGAATTCGATGGTTTTTGAGGCGAGGTAAGTCCCGAAATTTGTAGAAATGATACTTATAATCTTATGAATATTTTGAATAAGAGTATTGTAAATATAAATTCAAATCGTTGGCGGTTTGAAGTATAATATTTTATCGAATTATCTTATTAAAAACTGTATCGATCGACGGGTATTAAGACGTTACTGAAATGCAATACAGAATATTTTTATTGTGTTCATTTATAATGATAATGCGGTATAATCATGCTGTTTATAAATTATATTAACTTTACATTTCATTATAAATTAAATTTGTTATATAATTTTTGTTTTAATATTGAGGTTACTACCGATGAGATTATTCAGAATAAATTATTTTATTACTGTCATCGGAACAGGAGTTTTTCTTATACTGGTGATGCCAGACTATATATTTTGTTTTTTAAATTAATTTATTTGTGTAGTATTGTGTGTATGTTTTTATTGTAATTAATAATAAATTATTAAACAATCATTTTGGTCGTTACATAATAATTAATTATTTAGATCACATCAGTGGTCTGTAGAAATATCAAGACATACGAATATATCAATTATTGCAAGAAATCTATCAAGTTCTGTATATCTGCTAAGTTGTGTATTTTGTAAAATGATTAAATAAATTATAATCACCCAATTTTGGATGACGTGTAACTCCTGAAATTTTCCTCGGAAATGAAATGCGTATTAGCAAATCTGTTCAATTTGGCACTACAAATTATACGATCTGTCAGCCCATTTGTAACATATCTTTCTCTTGTCGTTTTTTGCAATAAATATACTCAATTTGGCAAAATTTCTTCTACTTTTTACTTTCCTTTCTTCTCCGTTATATTCATGTATTAACTTCGTGTAGTCTGATTAAAATGAATAATTTAAACTCACACACACACACAAGGTTGGTTTTTTAAACCCATTTAAAATACCCTAAACTCTTTATTAACCGAAACGGTCGACTGTATAACCTTGTTATAACGATTGAATAACGAAGAATTCCACATTTGAATAAAAATCAAAATAAATAAATGAAATTAAAAAAAATTGGACTTTTAACGTCTGTACTTTCTGTTATTATTTAAAACATACTCTCTTTTTTCTATTGAGTACGATTATCTACCTTTCTTAGATTCGTCATTATTAAATCACATGTGACGTGTTTCGGATTATAATATAAAAATTATGGCGATCTTAACAGAAAAAAAAAATAATAATAATAATTTTAGTCTCATTTTGACATTTTAGTCTCATTCAACATGTTCGATCGATACCGAGGTATATACGATCTTATTATTATTTTTTTTTAAATATCGTTTAATACCTTTATTACCTTAAGTGTATCGTCGTATACTCAAGTACATCGGTCTAGATATTTAGTGTGGACATTGTAAAATAATCGTGCAAGACTGTTCGAAAAACTTCCTATCTCTATTCGGTCCATCCAATAGATATTAAAAAACAAGCGGATGGCTCCAAATCATTTATTCTATATTTCATTCATTGTAATCAATTACTGGCAATATATTAAAAAAAAATATATTAAGCCCTTTGATTATAAATTTTATTTTACTGACTTACATTTTTCATTAATTTCAATAATGCCTACAGATTTTTAAAACATTTCAAATCCAACTTAAAATTAAAAAAGAAAATGATAGTTTAAGTATATTATGGTATATGAAATGTATTTTTATTTTAAAACCTTTTTTAATCGTAATATTTATATATTTTTGTTCGTAATTTGGTCTGTGAGGTATAGATCAGTTTTCTATCTTTTTAATATAACATTTTTAGTCTCCATTGATAATCTAAAACTGTACTCGACTGAAATCCGACCGGCAACTTTAATTTGCTAAAGAATTTCAAGAGAAAATGCGGGCATTGTTTTAAGTTCTGAATAAAACATATTATGTCAGTTCTCGGCTGACCTTTTATATTTTTTTAATAAACAAAGAAAGACGCAAAATAATTATTTTATAATAAAAAAAAATGAAAAAGTAGAACAAGGCTATAGAATTACATGTATACGCAACGTTTGCGTATACAGTGGACCGATCTAAAAGTATAATAACAGGAGAGGCAAAGTAAGTAAATTACTTTACTTCATACGAACAATCGCTACAAATAAACCATATTACAGAAATATGTGTAAATATAAATCAAGCATTTCAAAAACTACGGTAATCATCCACACACATACACTTTCGCGCATGCGTGCACACACACATACACTCGCTCGTATATTCGTAAACACCAATACAACACACTACGATTAAATAATGTAAAAGACAACAAATGTATAACCTGATTATTTACATTCTATAATACAGTTTTTTATTTAGCTGAATTAAAATACTGGTTTGTATATAACGCATTAACAACTAACTGGGGAACATTAATTTATTATTTTACATTATCTTTATCGACATTTCTTATCGTTTTAGTAAGTGTAAAGCACTACAAGGTACAAGAGGTATCAATCAGAGTCGCTTTCTTTGATAATAATGATATTCATTGTACAGCCGGGTTAAGTAGTGAACAGAATTTAGGGTTGAATATGACAAGCAATTTCCCTAGTATGTTTGGTACCTAGAACGTGAATCGGTCACTTTTTGGAGCGGTTCGTAATTCGTATCGGGAAGTCAAAAATTATTACCGTTATGGCACTTAAAATAATACTACAATACGTGTTGTAAGGCTTCGGCTCCGCGTATGATGTTTTACGGGATGATTCTATGTTAAAATGAAGGAATAAAAACGTATCGTATACCTTGGCATTACTTGTATCCAAATTGTACAAAAAACGCAACGACCTGGCTCCGCTTACGATATTTTATTTGTACCCGATCGTGGTGAAATTGAATTTTAATCCTGTAGTCGCTTTGTCATTGTTACTTGTACGCGGAAATGGAAAATTACATACGGGAAAAAAGAATAAACGATAGATACATCCGATTACAACACAAAAATTACAAACGGGAGGTTTCCAATTTTTCATGAAAAGTTGAAACACAATATCCAGTTAAATTTTTTGACTACTTCAGACTGTTGGCAGATTCATTTCATCACCATATTTCTGTAGTTTGTGACAAACTTCAACGTACAATTACTACTATGCGCGATTGCCTAGGAGTAGAAGAAAAACTATCTGTTACTTAATTATGGTAATTGTAATTTTAAACATTTTCAATGTAATTGTTACAAAAGTACACAATGATTATAAATTGTTGTAGTACATTTAAAATAAATAATATACGATAAACAGAACAATAAACTAAATAAATTAATTTCAATTATTGATAAATCAAGGAATAGATTCTTCTCGCGAAATAAGTGAAACGGATGAATGAGAGATATGTGGATAATTCGGCATTTCTGGATAGAAGATCGAATTGTTGGTGGGAAAGCATTTGTGAATACGACGGTATAGGATAGGGAATTCCGCTGATGTCCATACTGAGTTCCGTTTGCAGTAATTGCAACATCTATATCCAGAATAACAGTTTTTTGGGGTTTTTTTTTTTAACTATCTATATCATTTTCAGAATTATGACTAACGCAAATAATTTGTCTAGGTTTTCATCATCTTTAGAATTGGATATTCTTTATAATATGTAATGATTCAGATTCGAAACGGTTTTCCAGTGTTTCTTTTATTTTTCACGAAGCTCGGGAACTGATTGAAGGTTCGCTCGGAGAAGACCGAGAACGTTCTTCTTCTAACGCTGATGAATTCTCGATTCTTTGTCATCACTATTCCCAGTTTTCTCGATTTCCCCAGTATTCTTGTTAGTATTATATGATTTTATTAGACGAATCGTATTAAGCACGGGTGACTTTCCGCTTCTAAAACTAACATTTCACTGTTTATTTCGTATTGTGTCATTTCATAATATAAATTTTATCAGTGAATTGAAAACAAAGGAATAAACAAAAAAAAAACCAATCTGGCTGGTTACAAGTGCGAGAGGAATTAGCCGTCGGATAATAACATGCATGAGTTACGGACATGAAGCCTCTTTTTCTTTTTCCTGTTCAGGCTCCGGTAACTACCGTTTAGATAATACTTCAGAGGATGAATGAGGATGATATGTATGAGTGTGAATGAAGTGTAGTCTTGTACATTCTCAGTTCGGCCATACCTGAGATGTGTGGTTAATTGAAACCCAACCACCAAAGAACACCGGTATCCACGATCTAGTATTCAAATCCGTGTAAAAATAGCTGGCTTTACTAGGACTTCAACGCTGGAACTCTCGACTTCCAAATCAGCTGATTTGGGAAGACGCGTTCACCACTAGCCCAACCCGGTGTGTTAACGTACGTGAAACCTGAGTGAGCCTGATGGTACCGATACGATAATTATCGGATTACAAATGATACAAGTTGCGACAAAATGCGGTAAGACCTTGAAGACTTAATGCGATACGTTATTGGGCGTGGAGTCACATTTTATTTAAATTAAATATATATTTTTAGTCATTCATCTAACGCAGAATCATTCAGTACTACTTTACCTACTTTGTACGCGGAGCAGTACCATACTAGAGTTCAAATATAATTACCATTTTAACGAAGTAAATTGTAGATCGATAATACACTGGCATAAGCAATGAGTACTACCGTACAGAAAAGTCTGTACCTACGAGTAATAAAGATCGTTGGATTACAAGGATATTTGTAGCGTTTTATGATAACAAAAGATAAACGACTGGAAAAATAGGAAGGAGTAGACTACAGACGTTTGATAAGCGTTATTAGAAGAAAAGGATGTTGAAAATTAGTTGGGTTGATAAAATACGAAATGAAGAGGTCTTAAGACGAATAGGAAAGGAGAGAATTTTGTGACAGATTCTTGAAAAGAGATGTACTAGGGCAGTAGGCTACGTAGTAATACAGCAGCCCTAGTTAATTCGATAGTACAGGGACAAATAGAAGATAAAATCTATATAGGAAGACAAAGATCGATATGTATATAAAACAAATAATTGAGGACAAAGTATGAAGTAAATATATTGCCGTTAAAAAATTAGAAAATTTAAAGAGTGGGGATTAGTAACAAATAGATCCAATGACTGATGACTAAAAAATGTGTATTTTAAATAAATACAATAAGAATAAATAATACTGAAATAATTTTAAACTACTACATTAAGTATAATAATTAACTAACGATTGTATGACTAAATTTTTACCGTTTGTAGTAAATTTATTTTAACCGAGTTATTTACACATATTTTTACTAACCGACTTCAAAAAAAGGAGTACATTCTCAATTGGAGTGTATTCTTTATTTTAAATGTATGTTACGCAATATCTCCCAAGTTAGTAAACCAATTTTGATAATTTTTTTTTAATTGAAAGGGTATACTTTCGCAGTGGTCCCATATAAACTTTAACTAAATCCGATGATATAATCTTAGGAAAAACACAAAAAATTTAACGGCTCGACACCCTTATCCCGCTATCCGCTCGCACCAGTACAGTGTTCCTCTCTGTTCCTGTTTGACTAGGATATTAATAACAGTCTATATTATCGTTGTTTAGTCTCCGTGGAAATATTCATGGCATTTCTTTCTCTATTTTTCATCCTTAAACAACCATTATTTCTTTTTTTTTATTTGCTACTTTCCTCTAAACTCCATATACCCGTAAATATTAAACCTACATGTAATATTTATATAAAATGATGGAAAGGTGTATTTTCCCTAATTTTAAAATTATAATACAAATATTTATATTTATAAAAATGCAATTATTTATAACGTTTTAGTACTATTATTTTTTTTAAAGTTGGTATTTATTTATTTTTTTAATTATTTTATATTGACAAGTTTATTACATCATTTACTTGTTTGCTGGTTTTTGTTTAATATCAATTGTTAGATCGTACCAATAATACAATTTTGAGCGAGTATTCCTGTACTGGTAAGTGAGGTAATCGGAAAAGCAAAACAAATTACTGCTTTGATCCGTCCGGTATTCGAGTTTCTGATTTACCGATAATTCTGACCGGTAAACAACAAAGTCACATTTTTGTATCTCGTAATATTGATTTCAGTTATTGATTATAAAGTATTCTGAACTAGTAATCATAGTCGAGACTCTTTGAAAACGAATACATGAATAAATTAATTATATCGATGCAGATAAAATGAACAGTAGCGTTTCGTGCGTATCATGTTGTGTCCCGTGGTTTTATTTTTTAAAATGCACTTGAACAATAATACTTTATATAATAAAAAAGTTGTATTGAAAATATTTATCATTTTTAAAAATGGACTTCGTAAATACAAGAGGTATTAAGTAAGGTCTTGAAGATATTAAAAATCATAAATAACGTGACTTTTTTTTCCCCGAGCCGTACATCCAATTAAGTATCCTCGGCTCGGGGACGTGTCCTTTCCGGATCTTTTAATTGCCTGCCTCTAATCTCCAACGGAAGAAACCAGGCCCGGCTATGCCGTTCCCAGCCCCCGCCCGCCGGAGATCGGGTCGCGGTCTTTCCTTTTTAGAAAAAATCAAGAGAAGAAATAAGGTGTAAACACCTTATTATAAGAGAAGAAATAAGAGAAGAAATAAACACCTTTGAAAAAGGTGTTTATTTCTTCTCTTGATTTTTTAAACTAAATTACTAAACTATGTAATAGATATTCCGACCTATGTTTGTTTATTGCAAAAATATTTCATTTTAAAGAAGTTATTCCGTTGATAAGATTTTAAATAAACCAAAGTTGAATTTTCTGCACCCTCGTTCAACGTGTAAATAACTACATTATGCGTACAAATAATTTTCAATTAACCGCCTTTAATAATTGTCATTAATTTTTTAATTTATATATTAATTATTTTGACATTTTTGCTTCACCAAGTTTTGTTTTCTATATAACAATATGATAGGGAGTTAAACTCGAATAAACTGAAGTATTTTAGAAATGTGATGAAATTAAATAAAAAAACTCCTTATAACCGTCAACCTGAAAACGCTTTATTTTAAATTGTAACTACCGAAAGATTTGAATGAAATTAAAGCGTAAAGAGCAAATAGTGATTTAAATTTTGCAAACCGTTGCTAATTTAATAGCAAAATTGATGTTTTTAAGACAAACTGGATGGGAAAGTCAGATAATCTTAATGCCTATGACAAAAATTGTTATTCTGCGTAAATAAATTATAAATATTAAATTTACTGAGAGAGTAAAGAGAGTTAAACCGATTCGCAAAGTAATATTTGATTTAAAACCTCAAAAAAATGTTAAAGTGTTCAGTTTTTGTTTTCTTTTTTAAGTTAGTATAAAACAGTTTGTTGTAACAAGGCATCGCCTAATTTTTAAAACTGTAACTTTTTCAGGAATCACTCTTTTATAACTGAAAAAATATAAAATATGCAGAAAGAAATTGCTTTGTAGAGCGTAAGAGAAGGCAGTCCTACAAAAAAAATTAAAAAAAAATTATATATATATTTTTTTTGAGGGTAGTTAACATTTAAGGAAACGGGTATTAAACTTTAACATTCATCCTCTGAAGTAATACTTTACGGTGGTTCCGGAGGCTAAAAAAAAAGTAAAGGTATTAAACTATAGATATGAAGCACAATAGATCGCAGCAAAACTTTGTTCAGTACACAAAACGCCATAAAAATTAGAGGCGAGATGGGAGAGTTTGCTGTTTGCCACGCTATAGAAAATTTCATGAGAATACAAAAATTTTACATATACAAAACACCTTATACTGAATCTTAGTCTTTTAAAAATTAAAAGTTTGTAGCACATAAGTAGTGGGAACTATTAGCTTTTAAAAGGCGATTATTTTATAAAAATCAGAACAGTACGCATTACTTCATTACTTCCATTGCATTATTATTACGCGGTAAACTGATAAATATCTTAATAACCGAAGGAATTATCATTAACTGTAAACATATTTTCAACATACTGATTTTCTAAATTATGAGGGATTGAAAGCCATATATTTTTCCTACTTAAGTGGGTTTATTTCTTGGGTTTCTGGAGAAAAATTTTTAAAATATACTGTAATAAACTTCGAAATTATTCGTGAAATGGTAATTTTCTAGTTTCTCGATTCACCTAGTTTTTTTAATGGAAATGTCGTCTTAGTTTAGTTACATTTTACTAAAAAAAGTTACATTTACAAAAACAACAAAGGGAGACCCTTTTTTATGTAAAATTATTTTCTTTTAGCATTACGATCTCTGTTTTTTTTTTAATAATTATTTTATGTTTAAAGATATTTTTAAATAGCATGCAAAGCAAAACAATCGTCGGCATTTATCTTAAAAACCGATCACCGTGCAAACTTCGTTTTACTTTCATCTATGAAAAAAAATTTAAAAGAAAACAAAATTTAGCTTGTTTAAACCTTTTTGAGATTAATGCCTTTATCGACCGGATGCTGAAAATTAAACGCTTATTAGTAATTATTTACCTAAGTAACCTTTAAATTATGCGCACATAATTCAAGATAATCATAAAAGAATGGTGGCGTTTCAATAACTCAGATCAAGGCATTAGAAATATTTTATGAATTTATGTTTGTAGCATTGAAAGCCTCAACCTAGAAAAGTTTGTGTAACGCCAATTTTAACCACTGCATCAGCTTCTTTATTGTTGCTGAGGTGTGTTTCTTTGTTTACTATGTTTTTTGTTCAAGAAAGAGCATAATGTTTTCTTTGGAGTGCCAAACCGGTCAGTAATTTAGTACAACTTGATTCTCGAGTACATGCTAAAAGGAGACAGCTTATAAATAAAAATGACTCTGATTCAGTCAGTTCAAAAAAGTAGTGTCAGCTCTCAAATAGAAATTGCACGGAAGGCCACCCCTCGGTATCAGAAGAAAGTTTTGAACGAATTAGATCGTCTGGAATCAAAAGTCTTAATAAATCCATCGCTCATCTAAGTCTCGAGTAACAAATTCCAAAGCCAACCGTTCAAAAAATACTACAATCCATATATATGCGTACAAAATCCAGCTGTTGTAAGAAGTGAAACTTTCTTATACAGAAAAACATAACCAATTTACTCTTGAAATTTTAGACAAAATTGGTGAAAACGAATGATTTTTGAACGATATTTTTACGGATGAAGCTATTTTTCACTTTAACGGATATGTTAACAGACACGATTCACAAATAAAACGATTTGAAAACTGACTTGTAATTTTTGAGAAAGCAGAGAATGTACTTAATCTTTGATTTGGATTAATGAAACCTCGTGCCACTGATCTTTTTTCTTTGCTAAAAGACTATTAATGGAAATGCTTATCTTGATATGTTAAACGATTATTGTTTTCCTCAATCGGATGAATTCGAAAATGAATATCGAATTTATTTGAGTTTGAAAATATAATTTATTCCTAACAAGATCGTGCATCCTCACACTTTAACGCGTTCTTTAACCAGTCATTGAGTAAAAAATTTGCAAATAAACGGATAGGTCGAGAAGACGTATATCCTGGCCTCCAAAACGTCGTTGTGATGTTCTCTAATTCATATATTAAAAACATTGTTCACTCTTAGAAATCACGTGATCTGAATTGCTTAAAAGAAAGAAGTAAGAAAAAATTACAACCATTACAACCGTCTTTCACCATTCGTGTTACTACTAACGATTTTATTAATTCTGTTAAACACACTCTTCTAAGAAGGTGGCAATGTAACTGACCTGCTACAGTAGATAATAAATTTCGACACATCAAAGATACGGTGTTGCCATGGACTCTTTATGCAGAAAAATTCATCGGGAGGAAGTGGTCCTCTGCCGATTGTGATTAGGACATACCAGAGCTACTCACGGGTATCGATGTCAGCAGAAAACGCACCATTGTGCGTACAATGGACTGCCGCTTGACTGTGAGCCACATTCTTATGGATTGAATACTTTATGCGGCCTTACGTCGCTAATTTGATTTACCTAGGGAAATTCGCCGCATCCTAGGCAAAGATAAGAGTGTACTAGACGGGTATTGCTACTTCTAAGAAGTATCAATATACTTCATAAAATTTTATGATAACCAACCGTAAATTTTGATTTTTTTGTTATATATTTTATCCTAACGGGTTACACTTCTTTTGTTATTTTAGTTTTAACCTTGTTATTATCATAGTTTTCATCTCAATTTTAACCTTATTTCATTAATATTTTTAATATCCTAGAAGGGGCTTTTTGTTATAGTTTTGACACGGGCGATATAAATGCGAAAACGTTTTTCGCCTAAAAAAATAAACTGATTATCGAGTGGACATTTGCCGAGCGCGAAGGGAATGCGTGCTTATTGAAATGTATTGATTACGTAACAAAACTATTTGGGATGAACAATTTACAAATAAAAGAATAAAATTGTTTTTTTTTTTTTTATTCACCCCTTAATCCCACCATACCTTTATGATGTCTCTGTATATAAAATCGAAGTTAGGTACTGGACGATTTTATACGGTTCTCTTGACCCTTACGATCAAATAGTGAAATAACTTTTTTTATCCATCATATAGCTGGAATATAGTTCTAATCCCGTTGAGATCTATACAAATTGTAATGTTTAATATTGCCATCCGAATTAAAGACTATTTATTTATTTATCGATGTATTACTATGTGAGATTATGGAATACCCTTCAGTTATTTTTTAGTAGATTATTCATTCCATATTTTTTTTTTTTTTTTTTTTAAATCTCGTTCAAGTTTTACAATCAGAATTTAACGATTGATCCTGCCATCGTTATTTTTGTTTATATCCTTCTTTAATCGTTAATTAAATTATTTAGCCGAACCTTTGTCTGTTTATTTATGGTCGATTCCAAGGTGTCCGTAATTGTTTTATCGGGGAATATTGTTTTGAATGCGACTTACATTCGGTTCCACATGATTTTGATCGCTGGAAAGGAATAGTTCGTAAAATTTAATTAATTGCCTGTAAACTTTATAAAATTTATCGTGTTTACCGATTAGCTTAACAGTTAAAGTTTTAAATATTAGATATCGGTTAGTATTTTCTTTCTGTAGAGTGCTATTTTAAAATACCTGGTGATAAATTAAAGGTAATCCTTATTTTAATCTGTCATCGGTTGTAAGAATATCACTGCTGTTAAACGATTGTTTTCACAGATTGGTAAAAGTTTAATTGTTAGAGTATCCGTTGTTTTGCTCCGTCTCCGGGCGATCATATGTTTTTGAGCTATTAATAATTCTACTTTTCGGTCTGGTGAACTCAGAATATAGTACAACAAACTCTCACTTTACTCAGAAAATTATTCGCGTATCCAAAAAATATGCTGCATCAACATCCCAGAGATTTGTATATATCCGGACCGTAATTAAACGTACGGCTTATTTCAGCTGACAACAATAATTGTACTAAAATTAATATCAGATCAACGAAGACGTGTATGTAGTTTCTAAGATCTGTTAATTCGTTTTCATTTGACAGATCTTTTTTTTTTTAAGGTCTATTCACTTATTTATCGGTGCAGAGTTCTCAATAAACATGTCATCGTTTGTAATATCTTCTTTGTTTGTAAATAAAATAAACTTAGACAACGTTCTGATTACGTAATCATAGGAGTATATTTTGAGAGCGAAATGAACCGTAAGTAAGTAGTCCTGTAACAATATTAACAGACCGACATCGGTATTGTAGATGATCGATGTCTAATCTAATAATTATTAATGCTGACATATGCACCTAATTGTATATTACCATCGAGTACAGTATTAATTCACCTACGATGCACTGCATTTAATGCGATATCGATCGAGTTGTCGACGATTAATTTGAGTACAATGTTCATACAAGAGGAAGAGGGTGTATCTAATGTTACATTGTCGAACGATTAATGTCGTTTATCCCCATTTGTCAAGAAAGAAAAAATTTTACTCTTGCTTTATAAGAAATTTTATACGAACAGCTTTATTACGAAAAATAAGAGCAAGTGTTTTTTTTTTTTTTTTACTGGTGTTATTTCTTTTTTAAATCGTTGAAGAAATCCCTAAAATGATCCCGTAATAAGTTTTTAAAAAAAAATTCAACGGAAGTTTTATAAATTAAAGATTACATCGCTTACATAATTTTTTTTTTATTATTCCTAATGTGTACTTTGCAATCTGTTCAACTAGTGAACAATAAGCAACCCCTCCATGGCCCAACGAGATGAGGATGATATGTATGACATGTAAATGAAGTGTAGTCTTGCACCGAATCAGGCTGACTATTCCTGAGATGTTTGATTAATTGAACCCCAACCATCAAAGTAAACGGGCTTTCACCGTCTAGTCTTCAAATCCGTATAAACGTTAACTAACTTAACTAGGATTTGAACATCATAACCTTTGATTTCGAAAATCACCTGTTAAACAAGTGATTTGCGGCGACGAGTTTACCACTATAACAGCCCGGAGGGCCGCTTACATAATTTGAAACTGTTTTTATGTACTTGTCGTTATAAATTTTAATATCGGATTAAAGAGCTTGAAGTGATTCAGACTTCAAAGTAACGCAAAATATAAAAAAAAAATACTTGGAAAAGATAAGGTAAGCGCATTCCCGCGTTTCAAACGGCCTTGTTTCACACCCTTTACTAGTTACTTAGAATTATTTCTACTCATTTCTTTTCTTTATCAAGACGCTGTTATCTTTTTATGTACTAAGACGCTTGCTGTCAAGACCTTTTCCATTTTTAGCAAAGGTTTTTTGTTTTGTTAAGGTGTTTTGTAAGCCTTGCCATATGTTAAATAAAAAGCCTTAAAACTTATTTAAAAAATTATTTATTTAAAAATTAAAAAAATAAATAAAATAAAAAACTCAGAAAACAACATAATATCAAAGCGTAACTTTTTTTTTCGCACAGTAAAGTGCTTGCAAAATTACGGATCGATAAAATTGTGGTAGTAATTTTATTTTTCGCCATTTTTTAAAAGTGCGAATTTAAAGTAAAGATAGAATATTATGTTTTAATGTTTAGTGATCGATTTTAAGATGGTTGTATTTTTATTTTTCAAAATTATTTTCTCATTTTCTTGATCGGCTTCATGAATTTCTTCTTTTGATTGTTGTCACATGTTATTAAAACAAAACAATCCAAAATAGCACTTGATTTGTTAGAGTTCACGAAACATTTTCTTGCCTTTACTTTTTAACCGGTAGTTGTACTTTGAACAAATCATTGGTAAAAGTAATTTATTAATATTTATTTTGCAAAAAAAAAATTGCTGAATATTTTATTATTATTAACGCTGAGTAATGAAAGTAAAATATTTTGAAATTCTGTCTGTTTCTTTATTTTGTGATATTTTTAAAACGTCGGTAGTGTTTTTCGATCCTGCTAGAATTTTATTTTTGTTATTTCGACCTGTAGATAACAATCCCGTCTTTTACTGAAAGATAGAGATGATCAATTTTTAGATGAAAACTACGAGATAAACAGGCCCAACCGATTCAGAAAGAGCTATGATTTTAAAAAAAATATTTTTAACGTAACATTATTAATTTTAACAACCGGATGTGACTATTATAAATCGAAATACTGAATTAGTTTATAATAGGCTAAAAGATATTTCATCGTAAAAAAAAGTTAAAAAGCCAATGGCATTCTGCAACATGTACATCAAATCGAAAGATAACCAAATTAACATGTTTGTTATTTTGTCTTTATACAATAATTTTTTTTAAACTTGCTTTTAATTATTTTAGTAAACATGCTAAATTGTATTTCTTTACCGGCATTTAAGCCCGCTTTGAAGCAGACTTGTTCACATACACGATATTAATCAAGTTCGGGAACAAATAACTTTCCAACAATATAGAAAAATGAAATTTAATAAATGCTCTTACCTTAAAACGATCTATTCTTTTACATAAGACCTTTACTCGGGATTTACTGTGGGCCAGTGTTGATACTAGACGTGAGAAAAATTAAATAGCCCCCAGTTTGGTTATTATTTCCATAGTCCGAGAGGTTGTTTTACATCAAAATATCTATTTTACAATAGTTTTCAAAATGATGTGTCAAAACCCTATATTTTCCCAATTAAAGTGTTTGAGTTGTACCCCTTTTCCGATGAAGGCTAGAGTGTGTGATTGACTACCGAAAAATGGATATTTTTAAATAGAAGTATTTGTTAAATTTCATTATTCTATATTTAACTGTTGAAAAGTTATTTAAGAATCGCTATATTTTTTTATCATTATATATTTATAAACATACATATTTTTATGATTTATTTTGTGAAATTAAAAAAAAAATTACCTAAAATTCAATTATAAATTTACTGAAGTGTCATCCTCATATTTTTGCTATTGAAATATGAAAATTTTTCGTTTTCTTCTTTCTTCAGTTTTTTTTTTTTATAACCTAGGAAATATTGCTACTATTTTATAAAAATTACCATTAATATAAAAACGAATCAATTTATTAAATTATATACTTATATTAATTTGATTAAAATTCTACTTAAAGATTGAAAAAATAAGTCATTCAAAATCACAGTAACTATGTTAAAATATTAAACATTTTTTCTATTCTTTTTGAGAAATTCAACTTTGCAATTTTGTAATTTTCATCCTAGATACAAGCATTAAAAGATTATTGGAGTTATATGTACTTCTTCGCGCACTTTAACGAGTAAGATGAAATAATATACAAAAAAAAAATTCCATTTTCTTTCCGGCAATCAAACCCTATTCGGTATAGAAGCGGGTCGCCTAGGCATCGATTCGTCGTCCGTGTAGTACCGAGGGTTCGTTTCTTTAGTCGTAGCTCGGGTATCAACGAGATTAATTTTTTATATCGATTAATGAATTTCTTTTAAAAAAATGTTTTTAACGAGCTAATGAAGAAAATATATTTGTGCGATAAATATAAATAAAAGTATAAATATTTTTCTATTGACATCGTTAGCTGCGCTACCTCTACCGTTAGCTAGGCTAGCTGTACTTTTGCTAAAACGTAAAACGAAGCGAGTTACTACCGATTGTAATTTACCGATAACTGTAAACTGATTGTACCGATAACTACCGATAACTCACCTTTTTGTTGACAGAGAAACGTACACACACGAATCCACATAAAAATCTTATCACTGTACGAAAAAATTAATTTTCTCTTTCATCGTTGTCATTGTTCTATTTTTTAAATTTATTTTTATGAAGTTTTATTTTCAATTTAATTATATATTATTGTTATAAAATTTAAGGTCGCAAACGCAAAAAACACAAAAATTACTTAGCCTTTCAGACTTAAAAATGTAAAAACTTTCTGGTCTCAAAAGAAGTAAAAAGATCCATGACATTAAAACTTCTTATATTTTTTTTTTTAATTGTAGTTAAATGATTTAAAATACTATAGTTTAATTGCTCCAGGAAAAGTACAAAAAAAAATCAGATTAATCACAAAGGGGAATCTAATAACGAAATTCTAAGAAGAGTTTGCTGTTTACGAAAAAAGGAATATTAAGAAAGAATATAAGGATAAAAAAAAGTGTCGATATACTCGTACTTCTTGAGTTATACGAACCGTCTTCGAGAGAAAAACGGAATATAACTGTAAAAGAGATCGCAACGTTTCATATGAATATGAAAGGTCGACATAAATGAACCAAAAGAGAGAATAAACAACGGACGCTGTCGAACTATTTGCAGATCGCTGACCCCCAAAAAAGACAAAAAGATGTAGAGATTTACGGAAGAAAAGAGACGGTAAAAACTAGTGGCGAAATAAAAGAAAAGTGCTCCTAATAATTTTCAAGTTCCTCTATTACTTTAATCATATGATATCGAACCAAAACTCCATAAACTTTTTAAATTAATTTTTATTTCAAAAAAATGTATTTTTAAAATGTTTATAAACAGAACATTATTATTTTAATTTATAATCCTACGTGTTATTATCGTAAATAACGATAAAATCGTATCTCTTTAATTAGATCGTTAATTTAAAATAGATAAAGCACGACTAAATTAACATAATATCGAAGGAACGAATAAAATTAGCTTATTTTCAGACGGCTTTACTTGCATAGGAAATCCCTAACGTATTCAGATGAATAGTCACGTTTAAACTAAGTAAGAAATATTTCTTTCACCTTTCATATATTTATAATTAACAGATTCTTATCCTTTTGCACCTATTTCCTTACAATAAAACCTATAAGAAAGGCAATGCTTACTCCATCATATTTTTATAAAATTTTATCTTTCACGTACGGAAATGAATTTTTATTTAACTGAATCCCTAATGTTTTAATGAGTTGCAATTAATGAATATAAATGAATTCAAAAGAATAATTTAATTAACAGTGTAATGAAAGGCGATTAACTAGTTCAATTATCCGGGTTAACTTTAAGAAACTTAATTTTCAAGATGAAATTTTAGTGTACAAGATAAGTGCAAAACTATGGTTGAGAGTTAAATATTTGGTAGTGGAAATTAACTGTACAGATTCGACAATGGGGAAGAGAAAGTGAGAGAGATAGAGGGAGTGAGAGACAGCGGTGATAGTGTGTATGCGTGGGTGTGCGCGCGCGCGCTTGCATACAAGTTTTGTTTAGAAATGAGTCGAGCGGAACTCTGGTTAAGTTTGAATGTAAACTGTGCATTTGGGGGAACGATGTAATTGAGCAGTTCTCCTTCACGCATTGCACATAGTTATTTCGGTTTACCGAGTAATATCCTTATCGACCTATACCTTTAGTTAAAGTTCTACAATATAGGTCGTGCAAAATTTAGCAACGAGAAAAATGAATATATGTATTTTCAATTTATATATACCTGTATGTATTTGGATTATTTTTCGGCGATTTTGATTTTAATTTACTCAAAGTAAATTTACATTATTACAAATTATAATTTAATCATAACGCGGATTATTTTGTTACGTAGGAATCATTTACGTTTTTACTGCTGACGGATCGTTATACGCAAATATTAAACTCCGTAGTTTTATAAAACTTCGTACCGAAAACATCGGTTAAAATGATCCCTAAACAAACTAGTGACCCACTGACATTGTTTCATTAGTTTTGATATCTGCAGTATTGCTTTACTAATGGTGCCGTGGTCGGCAGTTTAACGGTCCCGGAGGACCGTTTTGCTTTTTACAGGAACAGTAACTATTTATCGACTAGCTACCGTAAGATTTTTCAGACGTAGCGCTCGGTAAGTAGATCACGCAGTTTTCTATATTTTAATTTTTACGCATAAAATTTACAAAATAACGTACAAAACCACAGATATTGATTAATTTTGGTTCAGAGATATACTATTTGAAGAAAACGTGAATATATTAACAAAAATTATTCGAGTATTTTTTTTAACGTCATTTAATAAAAAAATTAAAAAACTTTTCCTCCTGACTTGTAGGCATTAATATCTTTAATACCTTAATCAATTATCCTCTAAACGATATAATTTTCCTTTTTATTATAAAATATTTACATTAATTTAAAACTATTTAAAAAATCCATTTCGGTACGCCGGAAGAGGCGGAGATAGATTTAACCGGTGATAAGTAGGAGATAAAAAAGTAAAGAAAAACTTAAAATTTACTCAATACGACAATGGTTGCATGTGAAAAAAGTTTCACATATTTAGCATACGACAAGCCCCATCTTCGTATAATTTCAGCAACATTTTGGTCATCCCTTGCCTTAAGGGTTAGTCATATCAAAAATTGTTTCAGACAGAAATTTTAGGTAATGTTTAGAGAACTAACGACCACTAAACCGATTTCATACTATGTCTATTAAGAGAGGTATGATTTTTTTTCATCGAAACTCCGTTTTCTCTACCTCCTGAGCCAATGGTTGGTGATACCAAAAAACTTTACTTAGATAAGTTTTAGGCCCTTATCCAAAGAATAGTAGGAACTTTAAACGAGTTCGATATTTTACTTAATAAGAAAGTTATAGCGATATTTTTGGTTTTCGAAAAAGTCCCCCCTTCCCATTTCTACCCCCATCGACCGATTTTGCCCAATAACAAAATCGAACGAGATTTTGGGTCGTTATATTTTGTATATCAATTTGAAAGTGACTGGCGCAAAATTACGGCAACGGCAGTTATCGTGTCCACAAGAAAGTGAAATATATATATATATATAAACTTTTGAACTAACGCTAGTTTTGGGGTTTGGAGGATGTGAAACACGAAGATATGTTGAAATTTTCCGGAATTCAAATCATGGTACCCATTACGATAGGTAGCTTTCTCATGAAATCCTAAAAGATTATTAATTTCGATCGGTATCGAGATCTGTAGTTAATAGTAATAATTATATCATTTTTGTATACGTGAAGTGAACGTGACAAAAAGCAGATAAATTTTGACGGGCATAAATATCGATTCAAAAATCTCCTAAAAGAAAACGTATGTTAAGCCAATACACAACAGTATGGACGAGTTTATTGACTGTATTCAGAGATCTGGCAGTATGTATTAACTATCGAAGAACTATTAATTGCTGCGAGTCGTCGCGCGAAAATTTTAATGGAAAGTCCCATACATTCTAACATACAAATATATCACTATTGACGGGCTTAGAGTTAAAATGTCACTTGTATTAAATAAAATTAACAGAAGAAATGATTGCGAAAAAATTATTTGAAAAACCGAATTCCAACAGTTCGGTATATCAAAACAATGTTCGTAATAAAATTCAATTACGATATTCGTAATTGATGAGTATATGGTATTTTTAATTGTCTTAATTTTATTAAAAACGTTTGTCTCAAATTTTTGCCAAATGTGTTTAAGGCAGTAACGGACGGTATCATAAAAAAAGTTTTGTATTTATTAATTAATTAATTAATTGAGTTTCTTGAATATAATTCAAGAAATTAATTTGGTGTTTTTTTAAAAAAAGTAGTTTATTGTTGATGTGGTTTTTTAATTAGAGTCTTCAAAGTTGCTGAAACGTATATTTTATAAATTTATTTTATAATTAAAATCTATTTTAAAAATGTATTATTTGTCTATTGTTGTAGAATTTGTTGTTCAATACGATACTCGGTTAAACGATTTGCCGGGCCTCAATCTAGATTTTTCTTGATCTGCTTTTTGATCAATTACTCGGAAATTGGGCTCGGTTCGGCCAAACTGTTTACATTATTATACTGGATATTTAACATCGTAATATTCCCTCCGATTAATATTTAAAAAAAGATAACAATAGATTTACAAAAAATAAAAAATAAACAATTCTAAACTGATAAGTAGTTATATGTATATTAAAATTTTAATAAAATTATATGACTTTTTGGAGAATTCAGATATGATATTTGTAATTATAACCCTTATGTATGAATTAAAATTATTTAAATTTCAGGCTATTTTCCCGGTTTTACGCCAGAACAAACACAACGCGTAGTTTAACAGTCTGTTCTATTAAAAATGCACACTAAAAAGAACATTTTTGGGTATAACACTTGACTGAGATTGATTACATCTTTTTTTAATTAATTTCCAGTCGCTCAGTGCTCTGAAAAAAATGTGACCATTATTTAGTCATTTTAATTGTTATAAAATATACGTGGTTACACTTAACATTCTGAATAAAGTATACCCACATACTGAAAGAAAGTGCGACATCGATGTCAATGTTATTATTGCAGGTGTAGTATGCGATGTCTCATCCCTATAAGAAAATTTAGTAGTAGTGAGTATCTTGTAATTTATACCTGAAATGTTGCAGGAAAAGAAGTACAAAAGAGATAGAAGAGTATGAAGGATAGCTTCTTGAAAAATATTAAAAATTAAGTAGGAAAGAGTAGTGATGCAAGAAAAAAGAGAAAATTTATGCATATCATAAGTAAATGACCATTCTTCAAGCAGTTTATTATCAGTTAAAATAGTAAGTACAATTACACACTCATCCTCTACTTTAAATCTTACTTGCAACAAAAAATACCTCAATCGCAGCATCCTGAATAATTCCTAAGGACTCCAGAGCTGATCGTAAGGGTTTTGTCTCCTCATTTTGTACAGAACGAATATAATGTTCAATTAGTGTTCTAAAAAAAAACTTCTTTCGTAAGTTTTTGGAATTATTTGAATCCTTTGGAGATTATCTGAATGTTTTTTTTTTTTTTTATCAAAAGTTTGGAATACATGAATACGGATGATGAAATTATGAATACTGAAACACCAACAGTAAGAACCGAAAAATCTGCTGTTGTGCCGAGCCATTTTCACGCATACTAAACAAGCAAAAGTCAGATTCTTTTGATTTTTTTAAAAGAGAAATTCTGAAAATTCTGAAGGCAAATTTAGAACAACATCCCCAGAAGTATTGCAGGACCCATATGAAATGTTTCTGATGTCATAGTTGCCACATATAAAAAAAGATGAAACCAAGTGACAAGCTTCTGTTTCAAATTCAGTTCGTGCAACTTATCCAGACATACTGAAATCCGAATCCTAATTCGTACGAGAGTACTTCCAACTCTTCATCCCCTGTTAACAGCGCCTGTCACTGACATCAGCCACGTCGAAGACACCACGTAGACAGTTTTTGAAGATGAGGATTCACTATTGTCCTTTCTTAATCTTTAAAATTAAGTGATAATTGTAATTTTATGAAAAGTAAACTGCATTATAAAAATACTGTGTTGTAGAAAATTAGCCTTACCTTAAAGTTACTACTAACTTTTCTTCTGCGTTTTTACAGTCACGCATTACAGCATCACTATTTGTAATTGCATCTTCAACCTTAGATAATAATGTTTCAACTGAAGATAAGGACATTCTGTAATACTCAAAAAGCTTTTTGAAAAGCTTCCCTTTACTCATCTGTCACTTACAATAGGATGTACCCAATACATTCTTTGACGTCGAGGACGTCGTCGGCGAACAATTAATAAGGCATTTAACTTGTTAAAAGCATTTTTATTTATTGAAAATTGATCCATGTTGCATTGGAGAGCATAAATCACTGAGCTCGCATTAAAAAAACACGCACATGTGGCCGGCTGCGTGTGAATTTTCAAGCTGCATGAGAAGAATCTTCGTTTACAGAATGAAAAAAAATACGTGTTCGTATGAAAAAAATCTGTTGTGGATAGCTGCCCGTGGTGGCCCTCTGCCTTGTTTCAATTGCAGAAGCGTGGTTGCGCGCGGGATGAAATTAGGACTGTCTCGAGTTACTTCAGCGAAAGAACTGTTGTCCTTCGTGACGGCAGTTCGCAAGTAGGAAAGACCCTATCAAAAGGATGTCCACAGGGCAGTGTATTAGGTCCACTCGTCTGGACCATCGAGTTTGACTCTCTCATGCGGCTACGTTTGCCCGGTGGCTGTCGCGTTGTGGCTTATGCCGACGATGGGCTGCTGCTGGTTGAGGGTGGTTCGCGTGTTGAGATTGAGCTCAGAGTGGCACAGGCATGTAGGGTTTTGCGGTTGTGGAGTCTTCAGCATAAGATGGTTTTCAGTGCGGAGAAAACCACTATGATGTTTTTGAAGGGCCGTCTAGCTGCAACTCGCCATCCGCGGGTTGTGATGGACGGTTGTTCAATTAAGTATGTCACTCTTCAGAAGTATCTGGGTGTTATCCTTGATGAGAGGGTTCTCTTCAAGGAGCACCTGCATTATGTGGCGAAGAAGGCAGTTGATGCTTTCTTCGGCGTCCGTAGAATAGTCCATCCCGATTGCGGGTTGAATTTCCGTACCATGCGGATTCTTTACAAAGGTGTTTGCGAGGCCATTATGTTGTACGCTGCGCCCGTCTGGGCTCATCGTTTGCGGTACCAATGTTATAGGGACATTTTATTACGAGCCCAGCGTCGTCTTTTATTAACGGTTGTCGGCGGTTACAGGACTGTCTCGCGAGAGGCAGTAACTGTGATCGCGGGCATCAAACCTGTGGATATTTCGGCTACGGAACGTAGCCAGCGGTATGTTGCAAGGAAGGGAGGCCTTCTTACTTCAGGGCGTATGTGTGAGATCGAATACCAAGGTTTTGACTCTTGGCAAGATAGGTGGAACGATTCTTTAACAGGTCGTTATACGCATGGTATATTCCCCAATGTTAGAGAGTTGCGAGCGGTTAGCTGGGTATCCCCCAATCGGCACACGACGCAGTTCCTCTCCGGACATGGTGCTTTTAGGGATAAATTGGCTAGGTTTAGGTTGGTTGATTCCGGCTTCTGTCCGGACTGTAGGGTCGATGACACTGTGGACCATGTCCTACACATATGTCCCCGGTACGAAACTGAGCGTACCAGAGTTACTAGGGAACTCGAGAGAGTAAACTCTGTTTTGGATCTACGAGTCAACTGGAGGACTCGTAGAGAGTGGACAATAGTTGCTGGCTTCCTTCGCTTCCTCGCCCTGAGCAGGACTGCCGAAGGGATTTAGTAGGTGATAGGAACCTGGGTGGCTAGGGACCGCCTGGTCAGTTGACTGGCCGAAGGTAGGCGCTTAAGGCAGCGTGCCTCGGTTAGAATAATTGGTGTTATTTTGTTGGAGTAAGGCTGTCGGCGGAGTTGCGGCCGCTGCCAACGGGCATGGTTATCCTTGTCCCGGGGGGTGCGGTCGCGCTTCGACAGGGGCATTTTGTGAGCTAACAACACTGTCGGCGGGGCGTCTCTGGGTGCCGCTTCGGTGGTATGCAGCGACGTTTCGGCGGCGGTTACGAAAGATGGTGAATGTCCCGCGGGATTCCGCGATGGAGCTGTGTGGGAGTAGGCGTTAATATCCCTCTCCCGGGCAGACCGGAGCGGAGTCAGTAAAGAAACTCATTTCGAGTAATAAGCAGGGTTCTTAAGGGAACAAGGTCTAAATTTCGCTGTGTTAAACTTTAGTGGGAAAGTTTTTTTATAGTGGTAGTTGGCTCGGATCTGAGACATTCGATAAATTGGCTAAATAAAGTTAGTGCTAGGCGCGGGGTCTTCATTCCGCGGTTTGGCTTCTAGCTTAGTTCCTGAGGGCGCCGTGGTAGCTGCAGGTGTCCGTTGTCTTCTTTCTGAAGACATAAATACATAAAACTATCTCGGGGTGAACTTTACCGATGCAGATGTCCCTCGGGGCATCTGCATCGGTGGCATCTGTGCGGGGCCTGAACTGAAAGCTGTGGTGCGCAATCAGTTTGAGGGCGAGAAGATGTCCTCCGTTAAAGCCACTACTGGCTAGGAACGGAGGGGATGGTGTAGCGACCGGACACGCTACGAGGTGGGATCTTCTCCCCTCGCGGGGGGGGGGAATCAAGATGTGGATAGCTGCCCGCTGGACGATGCGCCGGATAACAGTTTTTCTGTGTGTTGCTCTACTTTTATTTCTCCCGTACTAGCCGGAAATAAATTTCGGTATTTAGTTCAGATTTTATTTACAGATTTCAGTTCATCTACGACTAATAATTGTTTCATTATTAAAAATGATTATAAATGTTTTGTTACTCAGATTATGGAATGCAACATTAAAAAAAAAAAAAAAAAACATTGCTTACCCAAATACCTATTATATTTAAAACGGCTGTTGCTTGAAAACACTCAAATCGACTGAGGAAAATTAGAAAAGATCGGTTATTACGATTAATATTAATCAGTCGGACTTATTTTAAAATTTTTATTGTGCGATCATACAGGCTTAAAATCGATCGCTTCTCGGCCTCTTGGCTAAGATCAAAGTGTAGGCTTAAAATCGAGTTAGAAGAACAGTAAACTTTTTTTTTTAATTCTGCAATAAAATAAATGGCAGAAATGTTTTTAATAATTAGATGTATTCCTCGGCATAAAGAATAAAAAAATAACTTCCCTTATAGTTTTTTACTCCTACTATGAAACGACTTATTAAGATCCTAGACATCAGTCACTCTTACTCAGAAAGTTATAATGCTCAACAAATATTTTACACTCAGAAAGTTATAAGTTATAATGCGACCGATACAGTTTTTTTTTTTTTTTTTTTTTTTTTTTTTTTAATAGAAATCGTTCTTTTTTATTTTAGAATTATTTTATTTGTTTACTATAATGAATACTTTCTAAAATAATTTCTCTTTTAAGTTTCTTAAACTTCATAACACTATGTTTTCCTTTTATCAAATTCTTTGTTTTTCTCCGGCTTTATTTTCTTTGTTTAGAAACGCTCTTAGATTTTTTTTAAAATTCTCTTAGTTAAACCTCTTTACATAATTCCACAAGTTTAAAGAAAGTTTTATAATTAAAAATTTAAATATTAAAAGGATTAAAAGATATTAAAAGTTTTTATCAGATAACACTAACATTAAGATTCCTGTTTTTTTTCTCTCTCTCTCTCTCTCTCTCTCTCTCTCTCTCTCTCTCTCTCTCTCTCTATCACACACACACACACACACACACACACACACACACACACACACACATACACACATTATCGTGTTCTATTCTGTATCTCTTTTTTTATTTTTTCACTTTCTCTATCTATTTCTCTTTCTGTGTATCTCTGAAAGCATTCGGAGAGAATCCCACGAGCAGATTTGAAGCCGATCCTCATCCTCGTACGACCACGATAAGGAGTAATCCGTTGTCGGATACAAAAGGTGGAAAGGGGTAAAGTGTGAGGCATTAGTCGGCCCCAATTATTTATCTAGACTACAAACTTGTGCTTCTGGTTTATAGTGAAGGGTCAGATTATCTTGTTAAGTTACACTTTATAAATGATCGAACGACCACAGACACATTTACTTTGGGATATTACTGATATCTTATCCTTCGTTATATTCCTGTATTTTATAAGTTAGTTATTAGTTCTAACAAATTAACTACAAAATATATATATATATATATATAAAAAACAAAAATTTATAAATTTAAAAATTCATTCCTATTTTAAACCTCCATTTTATCTTAAAAATATATATATATGTATATACATTTACGTATTTTCAAAAGCATTTTATTTTACCGATCAGTTTGTGATCTCTTCTATCGAAATCTCATGTTGTATTTATTTAGATTTTAATATTTGAGTTTGTCTGCCCTAAACCAATAGATCTCTAAAGACTATTTATTAAAATATTATTTGTAAATTTATTTCTTTAACATTAATTTTCTTTTTAAAACAGCTAACTATCATATTTATGTATCTTTATTGGTTACTAAGCAGGAATTCACATTTATTGCTTTAATACACAAAGTCCTTCTGAAACCCGTTTGGTCGTATAGTAGACAGCTACGGGATAAGACGAGCAAGTGCAACATTGAGGTTATATAACGCTTTCAGAATAAATTGGCGAGAAACATTAAGAGAGACGCCGTGGTTTGCACGTAACGAAGAAATTCATAACTATCTGGAATTACCTTATGAATCGTGAGGAAATCAAACGATTCGGTTCACATTACAAACGACTAGGTAATCATGTGAACTATAGAGCACTGAATATCCTAGACAACAGCGAGGATGTCCGACGACTCAAACGTCGTCACATGCTGGATCTTGGGAGTCTGACTTTTGAGCTGGGGTAATATCTTTTGAGCGATGAGCATCTTCTCTTGATTGAGGCCTAATTTCCTTTCATAAGCTAATTATGTTACTGTTTTGTTTTTCTTTTCCTTTATTTTTTCATATTATTTGATTTTTTTTTTGTTTTACGGATTTTTGTGCTTTTTATGGAGTGAATTTGTGCAAATGAACTATAAACTGTATGTTTTATGAACAATAAAACTGTATGTTTTATTGAGGGGAATTCATTGGAATACCCTCATCAAGTGCTTATTGTAATTCTCTTTACTCGTGGTTCCATCTTGGAATCGATTGTAAATATTCGAATTGTGGTACAAAAAACAACCTCTTATCAACCTAAAACCTCTTATCTTTATGTATTTGTAGAGGAGTTGGCGAAGAAGCTCCGTTTACTCTTTCCCGGGAGGAAATTGAAAATTTCATTATGCATCGGTCGATAATGAAATAAAGTATAATTGGACCATATGATTGCTTTTTCCGATTTATTTTTTTTGTACGAAGATAAATATTTAGGTCGTAAACTTTCTAAAATTCGACTACAGTACGCGTTTTAAAGCGGGAATAATGAAAGAACCTTAGTCCAAACTCGCTTTCGTTCGATGTTAAGCATTTAAATTCTGTTTTTGGTTTTTTATTATATTTCGAGTAGCTGAAGTATAATGAGATCGTGTCCTTTTTATTTATATGTAAAATGTTCAGGTGCGAATGAAATGGTCTACAAAAGTGGATTCAGCTTTGGAGTGAAATGCTTTTTATGGTTCTCTATTTAGTTGTGAAACCTACGCTCTGTTATTCTTTCGTAGAACTTATAACAATCTGAGCGGTCAATTTAATGTACCCTAATTAATAGAATTTTGTTGGATTTTTAAAAACCTTTTTATCCGATAGTTTTTATTATTTTTTATTTCCGGTTTTATGTCCGATCTAGTATCCTTTATCAAAATTTTTCAGTAAGATAGTTAATGTAAATGAGTGTAAGGAATTGGATTGCATTTTGTTTGTCTTGTTCAATTTTATGTTCTGAAATTTCTGTAGGAGTTTGTGTTTCATTGTTCTCTTGTATCCATTTGCTTCAGCTAAATATTTTGTCGTGTATACTTCAATACAGTTTATTTCGGTAGTCTTTTTGTGAAAATGTAATACCGTGTAGGTTGTGTAGCATTGTTCTAAATGCTGAAAGTTTATATCGTACTTGGAGATTATACATCTTCTCTAATCTCCTAATTGTGTGGTAGTAGGTTTGTATGATTTTGAATGTATGCGAGAATGTTAGTGTTACTTTGTTATGATCGTGGTGTCCAGAAGTTTATCATCCGTAAAATAATAGTCAATTCTAAAAAAAATCAGAAAATGAAACCACCTTATCTTCCACAACAGATTTCATTTTATATACAATCTAACAGACTAAGTGTGGGCTCAACTTTTTATCTGGCGTATAAGTTAAAATATTTTTGTCAGATAATGTAAAAACAAATAATAATGTAAAATATATAAATATATTTGTAAAATATGTTTTGCAAATAATGTAAAATGTCAAATAATAAAATATATTGTCAGATAATCTTATTTAATAATGTGTTTCGCAGATTCTTATCTAGATTAAATAGAGACTGAATTTTTATTTATTTATTTTTTTTAATCGATTACTCGACTCGACGAACTGGAAACGTATTTAATTTTTTTTTTTTAAATCCAGGATTTCGTTTTAACCTGATTTGACGAATCAGAACCCTAAAAATACTTATCTTATTTTCTATTTTTATTAAATGATTGTAAAATTGTTTTTTTTTTTTTTTACATAAACACAATTCTGAGTAAAACATTTCCCTTTTTTAAATGTTCATAAAGTTAAATGTAATGTAATATTTAAATTTCAATTCGATAATGATACTTGCTTTATGTTACAAGTATTACGAGAGCCGAGAAAGTAAAAATGGTTGGTATATTTAATGTCATTGGTTAGATTACGAGATGTTATACAAAGTGCTGATAGCGCTGAGTAAATAATTATTATCGGAAGATATAGAGTACGTGGTTGTTCCTTATTCTTAAAAATATAAATTTCTGAATAACCATTCCTACAAAATTTTTATAAAAATACAAAGCCTTTCACGAAAGCGAGGAACTCGATCAACATACAATCTAATGATATCTGTTATAAAAAGACCGATTCCTACAGAAAGTTAAGTTACGCTGCATTACTCTTCGCTAAGGTTTTGTAACATCGGTTTCGTAACTCAGAAGTATTTTCATTCCGAGTCCGGTTCCGTAATCTTCCGTTGATTTTCATTTTCATATACGGGAATTCTGTTCGATTAACGTTTTCATTATGTTTATTAAAAAAAAGAAACCTCAGTACTTGTGCGGTTACGTTCGCCGATCTAGAGCTTCATCCGTTCTAAACGTGGCTCGATCTGCGGTATGCTTATTCCATAATATATAATAGTCGAAAGTAGTTCGGTCAGCGAACTCAAAACAACACCGTAGCTACGATAATTTTTCTGCCTAAAACGACCTTAAGAATCATTATTAAAAAAAATTTAGATTTATAAGGGGCACTTATTACGGTTACGTTAAACCCTGCCTTGTGTTCATAAGCCGATTAAAAGTATATATTTTTGTTTTAATAAAATAGGCAGTGTGAAGACCTTCGTGTAATTATTTAAAATGTTAAAAAAGCGGACTCTAATACGTTATTTTTTTAAAGTGGTGTTTATTAAAATGGTGGTGGTGATTTTATTAGAATATATGTTCGGCTTAATGAAGAAACGGAGTTGTGCCCCTATCAGCATGTCACTCGCGCACCACCGTGACGAGATCATTTTTCCATTTATCCGAAAGTATCTGAGATCGAATATCGGTTAAGTTTTGTGTATTTTCGCTCCTATAAGCCTATGAATTTATGTGTCCACCTGTATCCAACAAACAGAATAAATATATTGTTCGTATAAGAAAATTACCTGAGGTACTTTTTTTTGCTTCCATTATAGGTCGAGGGAATAATCGGGAAAGCGGGTACGCAGTCTCGAATTTAGTCGTCGGTCTCGTATGCTTTTAGTAAGAGGGTGAAGAGGCGCTCTCTAATGCTGTTTGAATTTATTGGTAACCGAAAATGAGAGGTAATCTAATTTATAAAAAAAAGAAAATACTTAAAAAGGTTTTTGTCTTACTTGCTTAGCAGTCTCGGTGAGGAGAAACTGAATTTTTTTTCTTTCACGGTAATGCGTTTAGCCTATATATAAATACATACTCCGCGTAATTGTATAAAGCTACAGTAAATAACCTAATTCACCTCTAAATTAAAAAAAAAAACGTTTTCTTTAATAAATGGTAATAATAAATTAATTAATAAAAATATTTTTGAGTTTTATTAATAGTAGAATAAGCCGTTAATGAATAAGCTAGTATGAATGTTAATAATTATTTTATTTTTACAAATTAATGATTCATTTGAAAAATTGTATGTATTTCACGGCTATTTATTTCAATGAAAACAAGTTTAGAGGTCTTTTAACTAGAAATTTATGATTAAACGAATGATGTGAAGGTTCCAGCTCTAGGTAATAAACAGCCTAGCCTTAGGTGATGTGTACTTTTTCATCGTTTCACCAAATTTAAGGTAATCTTCTGTAATATTTAATCATCGCATTCGTTAAATCTGTTCCAGGAAATTTTGTATAATCATTACACTTCTGTAATAATTACAAGCGGACGTCCATAATAATTATGGACGTCCGCTTGTAATAATTATAGTGATTTGACGTAATAGTTCTGCGTATTTTTTTTATTTTTCATTTACAGTCTGTAATAAACATTGCTTTTCGATTACACAAGGTCGGTTTGTTAAACGTATTCAAAGTAAATAAGTTTTAAACAAGAAGAGATAAAAAAAAAAGAAACAAAGATTTACGATTTTTCGTTACTGTTGTAACTTTGAACTGGCTAACTCATTCATAGGAGGAGGGAAGATCAGTCAGTGATGCCGCCGGCGGTTATTGCTTTTCTGGGGTGAGTGAAGCGAGCTTTGGCGGGATGTAAACGGGTAGAAGCCTCGGGTGAAAGCGTGAAATATTTTTATTTCTTTAACGTTAAATATTTCATTTTCGATATTTTCTGCCGTTATCGACCCGACTTTCAAATCTAAAAAGCTTATTCTCCGTTGTATACGAGAATTTTGAGTTGAAAACGTATGTTCAAGTATTTTTTTGCATTGATTTCAGCTAGGTTGCTTAACATTAAAAAAAAAACCTAAAATTAATTTTTTTCTTGTATTTTATTATATTCAGAATCCAAATACTAAGAATATGAAATTTTTTTACAATCGAAAACAGTAAGAGTAAAATCAAACAATCTTTATAAGAAAAAAGGTAAATATCTCGTGACAAGCTTTACATTTGTTTCTATGAATTTATTTCGAGTGCTATAACCTAAAGGTTGAAAAGAACCTGACACGAGACTTCAGTTACTCGCGAAAATGGCATAGCTGTTTCCACTAATCCCCAGGCAGGTTCTCTAAGAAAAGTGAAATCGTTTATCTTTGTCTTTTTCATTAAGCAACATGTGCATTCGGCTTAATGAAGAATCGGTGTCTCATGTGACATTTCCTACCCACAAGTTTTGCCATTTATATATTCATATTAAAAATATCAAGTATAACATTAAACTCCAAATGGCAGACGGCTGTTTATCAAGCGAATACAAATCTGTGCTGGTTTAAGATGTTTACCTTCGATCTAGAACCGACCAATATATGTTTCGATGTTGTTTTAGTTGTTTATTATAGGTCAGTTGTATATTAAAAAGAAATTTTGGTTTGCTGGAAGTCAAAAATCACGGAAAATTTTATAGTATCAGGATACCGGTGCGTGATCCCGAACTAACCTAAATGTATGCCGATTGTTCTTCTATAAATAAATAAAATATCGTGCAAAACCTTACAAATTTTTCAAACAACCGGACAACAGCACTTTCCTACTGAATTTTCTGCCTGCCATTTACCAAATTAAAAATTTAGCAGACTTCCAACCTGATGTAAATTAGTTATGAAAAGGCGTGCTGGCTCTAGAAATATATACAGAATAAATTATCTTTATGTAAATATAATTATAAAACGGTATTGGTAATAAAATATTTAAAAACAAGTACTCTAATTAACAAATATAATATTGATTTAATCAAATATTTTCTTCTTTTTTTTAAACGTGCGACGAACGTAAATTATAAATACGAATAAGCCGTTTGCTTTAATTAATGTTTACTTTTAATTTAATTATATATGCTAATAATAATAATAAAAAATTTAATTAATTATAGATTTATTGTTTCATACGTTTAATTACTGTGGTTGATTTTTCCTATAATCTATTGAAATGTAAATTACATTATAATCCTGCAATATAAAAATTGTTTTGTGGAAGGAAAAGTTGTTTCGGATAGATACTTTATTAATGAGATTCATTTATAGGCTAGAGCTCATTATTGATGACAAAAGATGTGTAAAAACTATAACGTTATAATTTATTTTATCGTTAAATAATAATTTTTAAAAAAACCGATGAGTTACTCGTTCAAAAATATACGACATTCATTGCGTACCCTATTTTAATTACGTATGTTAATTAAAAATTCTCATTGTATACTTCATAACTATTATGTAAAAGCGTCAAGTAAATGCTTACCGTATAAAAGTTATATAAATACTATTAATAATTAATGAAATCCACCTTACCAGCACATTAATATGAACTCAAGATCTTTCGGCTTACTTGAAAGCCATCATCAGTAGATAAAATTATTGCAGATTTCATTAATTGTTATTATTATTTATTTAAAATATCAGCGGTACCATTTTCGAGAAATTAATAAAAGTTATAACAGAAAGGAATTCATCGACATCTTCGTACTTGTAAGCCCGAGTAATCGTATCGCTCTTACCCGTGTAAAAAACCTAACCTAATAACGGTAACATAGCTTCTCTTAGAGTTTAGTCGACCCATCCGGTGAACAGAAAAAATGTATTATCGATATGATACAATATCTGCTGCGTTTAGTTTGTTTAATTTGTCGCTGATACGTAACGATACAATCGGCTCGATGAAGGCAACCGGTTTGTTTTTTTAATTACGAACCTATAAACAGTGAAATAAAATGATTTAGATAAAACAAAAAACTTGGATATGAGTAATTGCCGGTTTTAGAAAATTAAACTTCTATCTACGACGTGGCGCTAGATTTATCGGATGCTGTTCTTTGAATTTTTCTCATGTATCGGGTATTCTTATTTCATACGAAAAATTTTTATCGTAACTTTTGTAATCATTTAACGTTCAATATTCATTGTGATAATGACCACTCAGTACGTTAAGGGTTCATATACAGCAGAAATACAGAACAAGCGAAAAAAGAGTTCAATCAGTATTGTAGAAATGTTATTTGTTATTGCTCAGGCAAAGGATTGTGAAAATCGTACGACAGGCAAAAAATTGTTATAGGAGAGTCTTGCTTTCGTGAGTGGCGATAGAAAGAAAACTAATTTCTCGTAGTTGATAAAAACAAGAGAGATTTCGGTGGAAAAACGCGAAATATCCAGAAATAGAACAAAGATTTCAGCACATACGTGGAATTTACGTCGTTCTAGACATCAGATCTCTACAGAAATTATCGGATGAAAGCCCTGGAAGGTATTCAGGTATGAATTGCCAGGTACGAAAAAAACGTTACTCGGTGATTATGATAATATTTCACAATATTGTCGTACGAACACAAGAAAAGGGAAGGATGAACAATGAATTAATACATTAAACTCGTCTGGGAGCTCAACCAAGCGCTTTGTTTAGAGATCTTCCGTATTTTTACATTACAAGAAATCTTCCGTTACAAGTATTACAACTGTATAAGTTATTCCGCGTACAACTGATTGCCGGAAATTGTGATCTGATTATTATTCCTGGTGGAATGACATCTATTCTTCAATCTCTGGATATCTGTGTAAACCGACCTTTTAAACCACTTATTTTTTTTTAAACTCCGCGACCACTGTTAGGTAGTACTTCAGAGGATGAGATACGGATGATTTGTAGCGCATGAAAATGCCATGCCTGACCGAGATTCGAACCCGGGACCTCCGGATGAAAGGTTGAGACGCTACCACTCGCGTCACGGAGGTCGGCGACCTTTTAAACCCAAACTCCGTAAACACTGCACAAACCGGATGGCCAACATGATACATCATCCGGTAAAATTAAGAAACCGCCTTTGGTACAAATTTATGTGTGGATTATTAGGGTTCGGGCAGAAATGATGATTGATTAAAATATCGTTAAACAAATGTTAAATTTCAAACGCCCTTGATGGAAATTAAGACGATTATTTGCAGTTACATGATACGAAGATAATTGCAATATTACAGATGATGGAAACTCGAGCACTGAATGATAGTAACTCAGGAAATACCTAATATAATTTCCGTGCTTTTAGTTAAATATTTACAGTATATATTGATTTACTGACATTACGCATGTAAGAACTACTGGTATTGTTCAAAAGTAACAGAATGTTTTTCCGTTTTTTCAATTTTCCAAACCTGGGTGCACGTGGTATATGGGTATATACTCTTACGTTATATTAATCTAATAAATTTTTGAAATGTGTTCTTATAAGCGTTATATATGTTGCTGTTGGTTAAATATTGATATAATATCGATATAATCCCATGACTGGACAGTTTATTGCTGATGTTAAAACAGATCAAAGGACAAACTATTATTACTTCATAAATTTTATGGTGCACAGTACCATATCAATTTTAACGAAGGTGTAAATGTTGTTAGATAAAAAATCTTAATTTTATCAGCCGTCACCGTTTCTTTAAAATTAGAAAACGATTTCAGAAGACGACGGTATAATAATAAAAAATACATTAATTATTTTTAATGTTTCTGTTTTTATCTGTGATTTTACCTGTATTCAAAAATTAAATTAGAAACCCATAACTAAGAAAAATTCTAGATTTATTTTTTCTTTGAAAATTCGTAATACACTCATTGTTTTTCTCCTAAAATCCTATGATCGATTTCAACTAAATGTTCGGGGTTAATTCATTTTATCTTATAAATTAATGATGTTAAATCTAGCCTCCTATTAAATGTTTGATTTTCGGTGTTGATAAATCAATGTACAGTGCGTATAATGAAAATAACAGCTTGTGTTGGAGAAACTTGAGACTGCATTACTACCCAACCTGAAAAAATTTACACCTATTTCATAGGACAACGATAATAATTGTTGTAGTTTTATTTATGGACGTTTAATTTATAACAGTTTTCATGTTTTATTAGTTATAATTCATTAATACGTAATTAGTAATAATAATTCAATAAATAAAGATTGTAAAAACAAGAATTGTAATTCAGGTATATTTTTAAATAAAAAAATCTTAACTAATGCTTGAATGTATATTGTGTCCGTAATTGTACTAGATTAGATGTACAATCTTTATCTTCTCTTCGTTCCGACCACTACGGATCATATTTACATAGTTTTGACTTCTTTTTCTTTTCCCAAAAGGTTTTCATTATTTTCCTCTGTTGTCCACTTTCTTACGTCCAAGTATTCAGGTTTATATCCTTCTTTTTCTTTCTGTCTGGAAACTTAGATTCTCGAATCACTTTTCTAAATTTATCTGTCTTTACACAGATCCTTAGAAATGTTTAATGTTTTTAAATCTATTTCTACTTCTCTAAACCAGTTGCTCTTTGTGCCTCTGTTTATGTAGAAATTAAATATTTTTTTTGTCAATTTTTGACTGTTTATTCTGCATAAAACTCTTCTTTTTCTGATTAAGTCCTCTATTTTTTCTGTATGTTTGTAAATTTCTTTTTAACTTTTCAGTTTGTAAATTTTGGTACATAAATCTTTCTTATAATCCTTTTTTCTATATTTGTTATTTCTTGTTCTGAAAAAAATTGCAGACATTCTGCCCCATGTAGTGCTTCTGGTAGGATTACAGTACTCTATTCTTCATCCCATTTTTTTTTTTTTTTTCAGTTATATTCGGTGTTATGATTTCTCCCAAATATTAAAATTTTTGAACTCTACTTATTTCTTTGTTGGCAGAAATTTTAAGGGTTCTTTTTGTCATTCGAAAACCAGTTCGTTTTTTCATAAGAAATTTGAAGACCAATTTTGCTTACGCATTTGCTTAGTTTTTGAAAATTGATTTTAGCCTCGTCTATATCTCTTGGGAAAATTACAATATCGTCTGCGAAGGCCAGAGTGTTTGTATTTATGAATTTAGTTTTAGTGCCCATTTTTTTTTTGGTTTTCGTGTATGCTAACGTTTTAAGTTCTTTCTCCCATTCTCTAATAACTTTTTCAAGGGTAAGAATTAAAGAGGATCGGAGACAGTCCATCTCCTTGCCTTAAACCAGTTTTAATTTCGAATGTTTCTGAAAGTTCCCCTAAGATCTACAATTATTATTATTATTATTATTATTATTATTATACAATTTTAGAATTCTCATATTCTTTTTTGTGTACGATTGTTTTCATTGTTGATTGTACTGTTATTAATATTAACACTTACTTGAGATATGCATTATATGTGTAGTTCCTGTACAAGTTCACCACTTTCTCTGTCTTCATCGGAACAGTAACTTTCCCTTTCCCTACCACTGTCTGGATGTACGAGTATGATACATTTATCAATTATTTTGTCGATTAGCGATCCCATCTTCTTATACTCAGTTTTAGTTTTTTTTTTCAGGTTCCCAATATGGTTTACAATTATCCTTATTCATTTCATTCATTTTTTCTCAGATAATTTTGTAATATCTGACATTAAACATGTTGTTTTATTACTGGCTCTTTAAAGATTGTTTTTCTTTAAATATTTGTTTTTACTGGCTCTTTAAAGATATTTTAGTAGTCTAACATATCTTTAAAGAGCCAACCATACCATCTTGATCGGATTTAAATCGGGATGTTATAGTGGAAGTCGCAGAACCTGATCCCCTGATTTTTTAATAGTTCATAAAAATGGCACTTTATTTTGAATTTCTGTGTTATTTAATTATGTCATACAATGGTGGTTTTAATATTGTTTTATTAAACAGATTATTATTCTTTTCTAACCAATTAATCATGCCACTTTTCCTATCATTTGAATTCAAAGGCTTTACTAGAAGCGAATGTGGTATGGCGCATTATCGATAAAAACCACTGACTGAGGGGAAAACCAGGAATTAATTTTTCAGATGTCCGCTCCATGAAATTGTTGACGCTGTCGTGATAGTCACCGCTTTTCAACTCGTTTTCCGAGTTAACATCGCGTTCGGAATGAACCTCATTTCTCCTCCAGGTTGGGTTATGAACCAGTGTGGATTATGAATCGCATTTATTAATCGGCGCTTACTCCCTCACCACTGTCATCCGACCACAATTTTGTTGTCGAACGGGACGTTAAAATATACTATTCGTCCAAATAAACAATCGAAGAATTTTCTTCCGTGATTTTTAAATATTCTATCCTCTTCCACCGAATATCTTCTTTCTCAATCAAATGTTTCCTTTATTATCAGTTTCACACCACTTAAAGCCTTTCAGGATAGCTACTAATGTAGTTCTAAAACCTTTAAATTGAATACTTTTTTGAAGCTCTTCACGTAACTATTCAATAAAGACAGTTAATCATGTTTCGCGTGCAACTCGTTAACTGTTCGTCTTACAATTCCGTGATCAAAACTGTCTAATCCACTAACTGGTCTTTAACGTTGTTCATACCTTTTTGGTGTGCTGAATGAGCTAGACTTCGATTTAGATTCAAGAACATCCTGCTCTTCTTTTCGGAATAATTAAAATCCCCACAAGCTGCAGCGGTTTTTTCTCTGAATTTTTTAATGCATATTAAATGGTTTTAATTTTTATAATTTTATGACTTCTTTCCTCATAAAATTATATACATTATTAACTATTTCACGAGCTTGACTAATGAGTTTTTAATTCGCTTCATAAACAACGTGTACAATAAATATTAGTTAAAATTTTTTCAGGGCTTCCACCTATTCCCATCCAAAAAAATACCACATACCCTCCGGCAACTATCCATCCACCCTCCGCCAACATCCACCCACTATCCACTATCCTACTAGAGCACGCCAAGAATTGAACTAAATCAGTTCATTGAAAATGAAAAGTCAATATTAGTATTGAATATTAGGTAAAAATGTGACACAAAAATTGCTTAGCTATTCTATGAATATGTTTAAAACGATTAAGTCATTAATAAATCATTATAATTTGTAGGGTGTAGGCCTATTATTTAATAGACCTATCATCAGTAATAATACCCATGTAATGTACCCAAGTACATTTAAATATAACTCAAATAAAATATTTCGATGACTTTTATTCGTATAAAGTAATCATTTATTTTATTACTCAACTGATGGAGGGAGTGTTATAAAATCTATCAATACCAGTGTAAAATATTCGTACTGTAATGGATACAGTAAGAAATACTTATAAGTACCTTAAATATTTTTAAAGAAATCGATCATAAATTTTAATCGTGGAAAGAATTTTTGCTATTTATGAAAATAATTAAATTCACGGTACTGCAAAATACTCTGTTTCTGAATGAGCCTGATGTTACCAGAAAAGAAAAATATAACACCCTGCACAGCGACTATCTGCCTCGTGTTTTTATTTTAATCGTACAACACTGAGGCCTCGTGCAAGTAAGCTTTATTTTTATCTACGCACTGTAGATAAAAAAAAAAATGTTTACGTTTTCTTATTTTATTCAAGAAATACACCGCTGATACGTTCAGTCAGATTTCATCCATTTTCCGAGATAAATTGATAAACCTCCGCGACACTTTATAATCTCGAATGCCAGCGTGCGGAGAGCGTTGGGAGGATCTCCGCTTGCTACATAACGAACTTTACAGGATATCTCCGCGTGGTCATGTTGCACATCAGTTCCTTATTCTTTACTCTGTATATCAATATTCTCTGATAAGCCGTCCTACTAATAACACAGCAAAACACAACTATATTTCTGTGCGACCGTTGTATACTCAAATGTAACTTTGACAAACCGCTTACTTTTCTCAATAACTTATGTTTTAAAGGGCATGACGTCCTTGTAAGGGATTGTGAGTTATCGCATTGTTTTTGTTGGTTATTTTCAAGATTAATATATGGTTATTCTAATGATTTGTAGGAGATAATATATACAGAAAATATTTAGAAAAAATTTTATTTCAACTAGGATTATTTTTTTCTCTCTACTGTGAAACAAATTTCTCTTGACTCTTACATTGTTTATATAAAAGTTAAGTAAAAACTATTCATTTAAAAATTAATTACTTTTTATTCATTTTATTTTAATTTTTTATTTGTTCATTTTATATAATGCATTTAGAATCAATTAAAGGGAAAAATATTTTAGTCGTAATAATGATCAAAAACCGATAGCTTGGTTGAGGCTACATAATTTGAAAATTATTATTCCAAATTATAATTCGGAATTATTTGGTGTTAAATAAACTATCGAATGTTTATTCTTAAATGTTATTTTTTAAATTGATTTTTATTTGTCTTACGTCTTTTTAACTATTTCTTCTATTTAAATCGATTACGATTTTTAGATCTCATCTAGTTAGAAATTCTGATCGGTTGACGTCATTTAAAAACTGTTTAGCTGTAGGGTGTTCAGTTCGATCTCTCCCTCTCTTTGTTCGTGTTACGTTCTCATCTTTGTTCCCTTCTAAACATTACATCGGCTAAGAGTACGACCGAGACGAGAGACCGTTCGTGTTGTGTGGCGATGGAGAACGCAATAGATGGTAACTAATTGTAAATCAATTTTGGCACCTCATTACAAATGGTGATTATAGGTAGCTATAACCTAACAACCGCTCTCCGTAACACGGTGTACGAGTAATAGAGGCAAACCGTGAATCGGCCTAAGAGAAGACAATCACCTTGATGAGTGTACGTGTGCATGTGGGTCCATATATTTATGTTGAATGTCGACTCGTAATATAGCCTGTACGCACGCACGCACCCATAACCGGTAGAAGTTTATTTCAGTAGCACCAACCACTCTTTCCTTTCATCGTTCATAATAAATTACCTTTTTACTCGTATGTTTACGTACAAGCTCTAATAACTTTCAACATGCTTTAAAAGAAGGTAAAAAATATACTAGATAAAATAATGATAATAATCTATAGCTATATCATATTTCTAAATCGTATCTATTCGTTCGTTAGTTACACATTTGTGCTGCTTGCAAGAAAACCGTTTATTGTAATCTATACGCCAGAATGTGTTTTCTGAGTCTGCAAATATCTTCACTGTGTTTTAAATTACCTTCATTCGCTTTCATGCTCAGTCAAACTTAATTTAATTTGTTTGAATCTCCCTTTCCCCTCAAAAATAAATATTGAGCGCAGGAGGATAACTTTGCAGCAATTATTTTATTTAAACGCGCGAAGCTATCGTAGATGTAGAGATTCAGCGTCTCCCTCCAGTTCAATCTGTCTCTAATCTTTCTTTTATTCTTATTCGATATGACCCACTATTTTTATTACTTACCGCTATTTAACTATTTAATTTTCTTTACTTTTTGTATACCTAATGAGGTGGAAACAGCAGTTTATTTCTTCATAGTTTTTTTTTTGTTTAGTTATCGCATCATAAATTACAAATTAAAAATAAAAAATCGCTTATGTCGAGTGAATGATTAACTGATAGTTAAGTATGTGTATAATTTTATATCGATCGAATGAAAAGTATTCTAAATGATTCGAAACTTAAATATAAAAGGGACGAAACTGCTTCTCTGTTATTACTTTTATTCACCGTATTAACACCGTAATCCGCGTAAACGGTAGAGGACTTGGGCCGGTACATGCTAGAAAAATTAAATTTACTCATGCATAATTCTCAGGAAACGAAGCACTCATTAGTTATTCGAAAACGTGTCATAATTAACACGTTTCTGTAAAACGTTTCATAATTATATATATATATATATATATATATATATATATATATCTTTTATTTAATATTTTTTTATTTAAATCTGTATATAAAACATTAAACATTTTTAATATTTTATAAAACCTCAAAAAATTATTTTTTTATTTAATTATTTAAATTAATTTAATTCGATTTGAATTAGACTTATTTAATGGTAACAACTGGTACTTTGAACGCCCTAACTATAGATTAAATAATTATTTAATATTATATATATATATATATATATATATATATATATATATATATATATATATATATAATAATTATTTAATATTATATATATATATGTAACAATTATAATTGTTACATTTTTCCAATTAGTAAACATTATGGTTTATTTACCTTCGTATAACAATTATATAAATATAATATAACGCACAAATAAAATATAGTATTATAATTTAATTTAAATATTACCATAACAAACAAAAATAACTCGCCAACGTGATCATCAGTCGCGACTTTTTTGTTTAATAATATCGGGTTCGTAATCGTCTGTAACTCCTGCCTTCGTTCTTTGGTCTCACACTTGAAAACCTTTTTAAAATTGCATGTCAGTTGCAAAAACTCAAATATATTTTTAATTTAAAAATAAAAATATTTTTTAAACATCAACGTACAAAGATCAAAATAATTGATAAAAATTATTGGAAAATAATAAAAAAATATTATGATGTGAAATGTTGACAATCGAATTGAAATTATCAGCTACGAAACAGATGGATGAATCTCTCCTAAGCACTAATAAAAAAAAACAAACAAAACAATAAAAAAACCTGTTTAATAATCAAAATAGAGATAATATGAAAAATAAAATAAGAAATATATGTTTGTTTGGTGACACAGCAGTAATAGGTAACCTGGCACGAGAGACCAATCAAACCAAAAATGACACAGTCTTCTCAAGAACATTAACATCCCGGCCTAGGCTTCTTAGAGCTTCCCGTTGTTTCTTCAACAATACGAGTATGTTTATAATTGTAGTTAATCGTACCAACGCTACTGAAATTCACTAATATTCAGCTATATAAATGATACCGTACCTTTCAGCAGTATCAAGGCTTCGCTGATTATCAGACTGTGGACACAGTTATCGCTTGTCTATTTTAGGCTTGTTATTTCTTACTTCTACGGAGGTAAAAGGGTTGCATTTATACAACGCGTACCCGCCTCATCGTGGCTGAAAGGTGGCAACGACACCTGGTCGTAAGACCCTGTGATACACAAGGGATTTCCATAGTCCTGCTTGCGCTCTTTTCAGAGCGGCCGTTAATCTGTGGTTTTGCGCCGTACGTTTAGGTATTGCACCCAATTGATCCAGTAGAGGTCAAGAGATACAAAGTGTGACAGGGGAATACAGAAGGTCCCCAGCTGCCCATGCTCGCTGCGGGCAGTCGTCACATTTGTGGGCTTGCCCAGTGTTTCAGTTAGAAGGAAGACAGCGAGAGTTTCGTTAGATCTTGACAGGTTAGGGAATCTTCGGCCATGACCGAGTTCCAAGAGGTTAGGAAGTCCAGGCGGAAGAGGAAGCCTGAGCCTGTGCCATCGATGAGCTCCTCTGAGAACGAGGTCAGCGAGATGGACTCGGGTGCATTCACGCAGGCGGTAGAGGCATTCAAGAAAGCAAAGGGCAGACCTAGCAGTTCTGCCTCGCTGGCTAAAGTAGTCCAGGAGGACCTAGACTACTTGTTTGAGTTCTTGGCATATCCCAGCGGCATCAGCGTGAGAACGAGGAAGACGGTTCTTCCCCTCTCATCAAATTCAAGGAGGCGTTTTCGGCGATGGTAGAAGGCTTCGAGGCTTTGGCCTCTAAGCTCCACGAGGTCAAAGTCCAACCCACGGTAGTCCAGGCCCCAACGCAGCCCAGACACTACGCTGACATGCTGAAGACCAAGTGCGAGGCCAGCAAGGCGGCTAAAAAACCTGAGGTCCTATTTTTTAAACCGTGCAGAGGGCTCGAAGACCACGAGCCAAGAACTGAAGCGTGATTTCCGGGCTGGCCTTCGTGGCGACCAGAATCAGCTGAAGATTAGGGGCATTAAGGAGACCAGCAAAGGGCTCTTAGTTGTTGCGGAAAATAAGGAGACATTCCGTGTCACTAAGGAGTCTCCCGCAGTCAAGAAGCTTGAGGTGAAGGTAGACCCCAAGCGTCTGAGAAGGCCCCGTGCCATCGTGTATGACATCGAACGGAGCCACTCCGATGACTAGGTTCTGTCTCTCATCCGAGAGCAGAACCCTGACTTGGACGAGGCTTCTTTCAACGAACAGTGTAGGCTTGTCTTCAAGACTGGTAAGCGTGATGCTCGGTATCACGGAGTGTTTGAGTTAGAGGCTGGTCTCCATCAGAAGTTCGTATCGGAGGGACGAATCTTTGTAAATTTCGCGTCCTGTCGCGTCAAGGAGTACCTTGACGTGCAGCGATGCTTCAAATGTTGTAGGTTTGGCCATAGGGCCTAGTTCTGTAAATATGCGTCGGTCTGCGCGCATTGTGAGGGCGGGCCATAAGCGTGACGACTGTCCGCAAAATAAAGAGGCTCCGTCTTGCGTTAACTGTAAACGGTTGCGCAAAAGTCATAGGCACTTTGTTAATAGTAAGGAGTGTGGTTGTTACTTGAGAGAGTTGAGTGTACTTTAACTCTCTCAATGGTTAGGTTCGGTCAACTTAATTCCCAGGGAGCCTATGCAGTCCAAGTTGTGTTAGGTGAGGTTGTTGAGAAACGGAGCCTCGATGTTCTTCTTCTGCAGCACCTGTTTGTGGTCAAGTGTGATCGCCAGGTTTTACAGGCTGGAATAAGTTTCTTGTAGGTAACAGTAAATTCGCCGTGCTGGCAGGAAGTCTATAGATAGTGTCTTCATACGGCAGGACTCTGACACGCATCATGTCCTTGTTAAGCTTGCCGTGAATAGTTTGGGCCTGGTTGTAGTTAGTTCGTACTTTCAGTACAGGGATCCCACTGAACAACACTTGGAAAGATGGGATGGAATTGTTAGGTTGGTCGTCCTATTCTTATAGGAGTTGATTTGAATGCCAAATCGCCTCTTTGGCACAGTGGGATCACGGACGATGGCGCTGAATTGATCGAAGGTTTCATCGCGCAGCATCAGTTTGATGTTTTCAATGTAGCCGGCGAGTTGACTACCTTCACCGGTGCAGTTGGTTTGCGGAGGGCCTTCCATGGTACCAAAATTGCTGTTACCATTGGTAAGGACATCCCCAATAGGATTCTGAATTGGTCTGTAGTCGATGATTGCGAAAGCGATCATCTGCTAATAGTTTTTGATTGGGTAGGTGGGCTGCGCGATGTCTTTAAGGGTCACATTCCTGTTCAGCACGAACGCCTCCTGCACATGTGGGCGGATTGGCCCAAGTTTTAGAACATTCTTGCAGCCAGGCTAAGAGTTTTTACTCGAAGTCTGGACGAGGTCTCGTTAGACGACCTGGCAGAGAATTTCTCTTCTGGGGTAGTTGAAGCCGCTGAATATTCTATTCCCAGAAGTACGGGTCGATAGAGAGTAGCTGGATGTTGGACTCGGGAATTGACTACGATGAAGCGGACTGTGGGCCGGCTTAGGAGAGCCGCACAGCGTACGGATAATCCTGATCGGCGTGCAGTCTTGGAGACTTCACAGTGAACAGACGTGTTTGGAGTCGAGTGGGCGTGCAGTCTTGATTGCGGATTATCGTCGGAAGAGGACCGAGTATTTTCATAAGGTTAGGTCTTCTAAACGTGATTCCTGACGCTCTTTTGTGCAAGACCAGAGAAACAAAGACCCACGGCGTGTTGTTTATCCAGTTCTTGGTCATAAGCGGAAAAAAGACATTCTTCTGACGGCTCTCTCGACCTGGGATAGTGTTGTTATAGATAACAATCGCGTCCTCACTCATCTGATGGACGATCTGCTTCCAGATGATACCGAGGTTGGTGAGACCACGTATCATCGACGTGTCCGAAAGGAAGTTGTTGGTTTTCGCTCTGAGATTTTGTCTTCATAAATTACTGAGGTGGAAGTCCATCAAGGAATTTGTAGCTTGGCTAGGAATAAAACACCCGGATATGATGGTATCACAGTGGAGCTTCTTGTTCGCACATTGCCTGTGATTGTTGGTCCTCTGACTAGGGTTTTCATTGTTGTTCAAGGTTGTTTTTTGCTGGGCACTTCCCAGCGTGTCGGAAACGTGGTATGCTGAAATTGCTCTTCAAAGGTGGCGACAACGATCCCACTGTAAGTTCCTCTTATCGTCCTTTGACGCTCTTGCCTGTAGTAGGTAAGGTTTTCGAGAAGGTCTTGTACCTCTGCATTAATAGTAGGTTAACTTCTAACCATATGCTGATGGACGACCAGTATAGTTTATCCTCTGCCTTGTTTCAACTGTAGCAGCGTGGATGCACACTAAATGAGATCAGAACTCTCTCGAGTTACTTCAGCGACAGAACTGTAGTCCTCCGTGATGGCAGATCAGAGGTAGAAAATACTCTGTCTAAAGGTTGTCCACAGGACAGTGTTCTAGGTCCACTCGTCTGGGTCGTTGAGTTCGATTCTCTCTTACGATTGCGGATGCCCAGTGCCTGACGCATCGTGGCTTATGCCGAAGATGGGCTGCTGCTGGTCGAGGGCAACTCGCGAGCCGAGATAGAGCTCAGAGCGACACAGGCATGTAAGGTATTAAGGTTGTGGAGTCTTCAGCATAAGGTGATTTTTAGTGCGGAGAAAACCACTATGATGTTATTGAATGGTCGCCTAGCCGCAACCCGTCACCCGCGGGTTGTGATGGACAGCCTTCCGATTAGGTATGTTACCGTTCAAAAGTATCTGAGTGTTATCCTTGATGAGTGGCTTCAAGGAGCACCTCCAGTTTGTAGCGAAGAAGGCCATCGATGCTTTCTTCGGTGTCCGTAGATTTATCTATCCCGATTAGGGTTGAATTATCGTACCATGCGCATTCTTTACAAAGGTGTCTGTGAGGCCATAATGTTGTACGCTGCGCCCGTCTGGGCTCACTGTTTACAATTCCAATGTTATAGGTGTATTCTTTTGCGAGCCCAGCGTCTTCTATTGTTAGCTGCTGTCGCTGGCAACTGTTTCACGAGAGGCAGTCACTGTGATTGCCGGCATAAAACCCAATGACATTTTGACTACGGAACGTAGCCATGTTTCGGAACGTGGTATGTTTCCAAGAAGGGTGGTCTTCTAACGTCAGGGCGTATGCGAGAAATTGAAGACCAAGATTTTGACTCTTGGCAAGGTAGGTGGAACGATTCTTCTACTGGTCGATACAGGCATGATATTTTTCCAAATGTTAGGGAGTTGCGAGCAATTAGCTGGGTTTCCCCCAATCCGCATATTACTCAATTTCTTTCCGGACATGGTGCTTTTAGGGATAGTTTGGCTAGGTTTAGGTTGGTTGACTCCGACTTGTGTCCGGATTGTAGGGACGATTACACGGTGGACCATGTCCTGTATCTCTGTCCCCGGTACGAAGCTGAACGTACCAGAGTTGTTAGGGAACTTGAGAGAGTAAACTCCTTCTTTGATCTTCGAGTCAATTGGAGAACTCGCAGAGACTGGGCAATTGTTCCTGGCTTCCTTCGATTCCTCGCCCTGCGCAGGACGACCGAGGGGATCTGGTAGAGTAGAAACCTGGGTGGCTAAGGTCCGCCTGGGCAGTTTGATTGGCCGAAGGTAGGCGCTTTGGCAGCGAGCCACGGTTAGTTACGGTTAGTTATAAGAGATATTATAAATGCAAAAGGTGTCGACGGAACGGCGACTGCATTCCCGATGGGCATGGGATACCATGCAGCCGTGAGGTGCAGCGGCATCTCGACGATGGTTTATGAGGTGAATGTCACGCGGGACTGTGCGTTGGAGCCGAGTGGGAGTAGGAGGTCTGTCCGCCTCTCCCTAGTTGACCAAACCGGAGTCCATAATTTAATTTAACCTAAGTATGGGGTTTGAACTAAAGTTGAGTTCAGTAAGGGAATCCAGGACTAAGTTCGTTGTTGCGATCAACATCTTTGGTTGTATGTTGTGTTTAATTTGCCTCGATTTAAGAGAGATTCACGAAATTGGCTCATAATAAGTAGAACTAGGCGCGGGGTTCGTGCTTCCTCGAACTCGGTTAGCTAGTTCAGAAGGATACAATGTAGTACATTCAAGATGTCCGGACGAGGCCTACAGCGAAGGCAAAAGCTGAGTTAATAAATCACCGATGCAAATGTCTACCGAGGCATTTACATCGGTGGTATCCCAACGAGGCCAGGCTTATTACTATGAAATGTAAAAAGTCAGAGGGCAATAGACGACTCCCGTTAAAGCCCAACAGGGCTATGAACGGGAGGAGTGTGGCGACCGGAACGTCACTAAGCGGGTGTCTTCTCCTACGGGATTGGGACGTACAAATGATACCGTCACTCTGTTCATCACAAGGACTGACTGTATAGTGAATAGTGAAGATCATCATTATTTCAGACTCGTTCATGTAAAGGGGGTTTTACACGCGTCACATTCGGATGAGTAATATGATTATACAGTGTGAAATTACTCACAACGGCAAGCGGTCAGCTCACAACGGAGAGTTTATTGGAGCCCTCTTGCAGGGTGGTAAGAGGGGAGGGGTTCCTATTTTAAATCCAAAATGGCAGCTTCCAACTCGTCTCCATTTTGGTGTAAACTCTATTTAAAAATGTTAAACGCAGCAGCCGAGTGGAGCGCGTTCCAGTCGCATAATCGCCTGGTCTCGGGTTAGATTCTTCTTTTGTTTTTTTTAACTTTTATTTTTTTCTTACATATGCACAATGGCAGATGAGGTTTTATTAAGTATTATTTATAATTATAATAATAGTAATAATAATAATAATAATATATAATTTACAAAAATCTGGAAAAAATTATATGAATTTCATGTTTGCTGATTATTATTTTATTTGAATGTAACAATCATTAATCTAAAAATCTTTATAAACCTATAGGAATGGGAGTCACATGGGGAAACAATTTTTTTTTTAAAATAAATCTTTAAAAAATTAAAATAAATAAGTTTATTTAAATTTTAGTGTTTCGGTTTCAATTTTACTATTAGTTATAAAAGAAACAAAATAAACGAAATACAAATATTTTCGGATTTATATATTTATTTATTTTAATTTTTCCAATTTTTATAAAACAAAATTGGTTTTTTAGTTTAATAATTTTTATAATGAATAAAATAATAATCCTCAAACATGAAATTCATGTAACCTTTGTCTCAAATTCTTATAAATATTATTATAAATATTGTATACCAGAAACTTATCTATATAATAAAATGGACAGTAAAAGAAAAACGGGTGCACTCCGAGAAAATAAAGGAAATATGGAAAAGGAAACAAAGAAACGAAAAAAAAATAATATGCGCATGGCCCCTAGTTAGCCGCTTTGAAATAAAACAGAAAAATCATCTGTGCTAGTGTGTATGTAACAAAGAAGAAAGGTTAAAAAGACACGGAAACTCTACACCTTTTGATTATGAGACTGGACCTCTTACCACTCGGCTGCTGCTGTTCTGTAATTGTGAATATACAAATAAGCTACTTCAGCCATTCAAAAATTTTTAAATCGATTTTACTTCAATAAGAAGCCAAATTGGAAACTGTCATGTCGGATTTGAAGTGAGCAACTCCTACCAGCCTCTCTTTTTCCTGTTTAGCCACCGGTAATTACCGTTCAGATAATACTTCAGAGGATGAATGAGGATGATGTGTATGAGGTGTATGAGTGTAAATGAAGTGTAGTCTTGTACAGTCTCAGTTCGACCATTGCTGAGATGTGTGGTTAATTGAAACCCAACCACCAAAGAACACCAGTATCCACGATCTAGTATTCAAATCCCTGTAAAAATAACTGACCTTACTAGGACTTAAACGCTGGAACTCTTGACTACCAAATCAGCTGATATGGGAAGACGCGTTCACCACTAGACCAACCCGGTAGGTCCCTCCTACCAGCCTGCAAAAAGACACCAATAAACTCCGTTGTAAGCTGACCGCCTCGCTCTTATAATTAAGAATATAGGAACATCACTGGAATTTATTAGAGATTCTTTTATTATACCGAAGTCTCTTAAAAGCTATCGTCAAGATATGACTTTTCAGGATGACCAATTTTCAGTGTAATATAATAAATTTATCGCGGCGCAAATTTTGTTAATTAACGATCGAAACAATTTATGTAGTTCGATATTTAAAGCGTTCTTCACTTAAAGAGGTTAGTAAAAACATTCAGTTTTTTCAAATCGAGCTAGTACTCTTACTGAGTCGAATCGTTATTTTTCAAAGTTTTCTATAGGCGGTAGCGAGTAAATAACCTAACGTTATCGAATGGAAGCGGTTTTAATGCGCCTTGATCACCAGACTACACTTCAATTGACAAAGGTTTTAAGCGACTCTATAACAAATAATTATAATTAACACGTTTACTTAATAATTTAAGGTTATTGCTTTGATAATAATTAATATTTATTAAGATGTATTTAAATTTGAGGTATATGTGATATGCTCATATCTCAAAATATTCTTTTCTAATATCTTTGCGTTTCATTTGTAGCTAATGTAAATTAATATATTATGTATATTTGTTTATTATGGAAGAATAATGGAAACAGTGGCTTGCGAGATCGTGGATCTCAAACAATGAAACCTTTTCTTGTGGAACTGTTTAAAGAGTTAGATATTGAACGGTCCACCCCCAAGAAACTCGTTACAAAATTACCATAATTTCTTCGTCATTTCAATATCTTACGTCATAAAAACTCGACTTAAAGAATGTTGAATCGAATTAGTGGCCATTTTTACAATGTAGTGTTTAAACCTTTAAAGTGTCTTAAAGCCTAAAAAAATGCTTTAAAGTGTGTTAAATCCTAATAAATAAACCAATCTGCCAATCTGTTGTAAAAACTTTTTTAAATGTGTAGTTAAAAAAAAAATTATTAAATTTTAAAAATCTGTTTTATTGAATTCTTATTTAATGCCATTATTTTGACGTTTTTAATGTGGCATACAGATGTTTGACAACAGTTTATAAGTAAGTTGATTTGTAAATACTGATAAACATTACCCTGGGATGATGAAGATATTCCTTTGGGAGAATTTTATTCTTGGATGTACTTTAATTTTTAGTTTTAGTTTAGAAAAATTAGTTTTTGTTGCAGTAATTATTTATAAGCAGATCAATTCAAATTCACTAACCAATGATATGCTTCTTTTTCATAAAGATCTCTCGATCTCTTCCAGAGTTAGAGGTGGAATGAGCTGTGCGTTTTCACGAAAAATTTGTATCTTCTATATCCTTTTTTTCTGTGTGTCTTTGCGGTAGATACGCCTACTTACACTACCCACACTCTTTCTTACAGCCCATCTTTTTCGAATTTCGGATTATGCGGGTGAAGCTCAGAATCTGTGTTTGTTACATGAGGAGGGTGTCGGAACCTGAAAATGAGTAATTTTATAGGGGTGCGAATGTTTGTGAATACATCTGAGATTTCGATTCTTGTTTGTGGCCGCGCTATAAGTTTATCAATCGGGTAAAACTAAACTTTTTAATACTTCATAAAAAATATTAACCTATTGCTATTCCAAAATAGGTTTTTATAATTATATTTTTTGTCTAGTCAATTTTTATTTACGAACGTTTACTTTGTAATCTATGTAACATAGCAGGTTTTATTGCGTATTAAAGTCGATTGTATAAATTGAATTTAATTAGGATTCAGGATTGTTTTATTTCATTAAATATTTTAATGAATTCGACTAATGATAAATACAGTTTTTAAAATTTAACAAAATAATTAATTTATAATGAGTTAAACACGATCAAATAACAGAAGATAATAGATTTAAACATTGTGTTTTTGTAATTATGAAAACGCTTTATGTATTTTTTCGCTATCTAATTTAATTTGAACAGATTATACGTGTAGCAGTGCTGATTTTCTGTTAGGTCGATCCGTGATTGTCGACTACTAGACGACGTAGGACTAACATCTTAAATTATGTAACAAAATAACAGGTATATAGGCGAATAATAATTAGACCTTGTAGCTTGTTATCCATGATAATTCTAAATAAAACAACAACAGCTATGAAAACGCCATTATTTTACCACTGCAAGGATATTATCTTTACAAAACAACAACAAGATTCTTAAGGTTTCTTTCACTCTAGCCAGTGTAAAATGCTATACTCTAGTCACTAATAAAACAATACCCCTGATATTAAAAAGTAAGTATAAATATTAAAAATAGGCATCTTATTTTTAGTTATAACGAGTAGCGTTTGTTTAATTTTTTTTATAAAATCGTTTTTGTAAAAATAAGAAACTGACGTTTTATGTATTAGATTGTTCCCGAACAGATTAAATAATACTCATTGTTTCTATCTTAAAAAAAAAATAAAATTATATAACACTTCAAAAGTTTGCCGAAAGGACTCCGCTCTTATAACACCATTTTACCATTCTCTTGCTTAAATTTCATTTTAGGAAAATGTAAATAACATAATCTAGTTGTCATAAAATTTTGAAATTTTTTTCATTTAGATGGGAAAAGTATGTGATTTTCTACGGCGGGATTTTCAAAACAAGTTACGCCTGTAATTACCATACGTAAATCCAGATCACTCACAATGTACAGAATAGTTTTTTTTTTTGCTCCTTAGTCAAGAAAAATCATTATTTCCGCTTTATTGTTTCTTTTATTTTCATACATCTCTTAATATAGTTCGGTAAAATATTTACTATTTTTTATTTTTTATTTTTTTGTCTATAGTACATGTTTATTTACTTTTTCCTTTACTTTCACGTCTAAATTGAGCTATAGCAGAGATATAGCTCTAGAAGGGAAAGTATTGTAATCGGTCCAGTTTGGGCATATGCGGAATTCACCGGGATCTTGACGTTTTGACACGTAAGGAACCCAAAAAACCAGAATGGAAATTTTCCGGTTGTTAATGTTCGTATGTACGTGTATGTCTGGTGTTGGCCTCTAAATCACCTTATATCTCTAGAACTGCTGGACCGATTTTCACTAAAATTGGTCAGATTACTTCTATATACATTGATGCCATTAAATTTTCAACTTAAAAGGTCAGGGGATGAGGCTATAGAGTCACCCTCAGTATCTCTAGATTTCACCTAATTAAGGTCGTATTTTTCTTAGGCACATTTGTTAACGATTAAAATATAACAATATTTGCAAAATCGCACCGCTACCCCAAAAAATTCTGTTGTAGTCGTCTATGTTGTGACGTCACGGGTGAGCGGCAGAATTAAATAAACGGATAATATTTAAAGTGTAAAAACTTAACACGATCTGACTGGGTCTCGAACTCGATCCCCCGATCTACTCGGTACTGGTGCGTTAAGCCTCGAGGCTACACCAGTCCACCGAACGTACAAGCGAAATTTTCCCTATATAAGTTGCGAAATTTGATTATTTAATAGCGACCGTCGCCGATATTACCGCCACATCCGCGTGAAAAATATGGTATGCGCGCGCGCTTTAGTCAGAATTATTGAATTAAATAAACGACAAATATATTTAAATAAAATGATAAATATTTTAAATTAATTTGTGTGTGTAAGCCGTGCATCAGAAACAACCCACAGTTGTAGGACTTTTGCGGAACGCGGCTTTAACCGCGTGACGGGAAAGTCCTGCATCTCTGTTGTCAGCATTTTTTAATGAGTTCGAATAATAATAAATGCAGTTTTTAAGATGCAACAAAATAATAATTGATTAGAAGAATTAATTAAACTCGATTAAATAACAGTAGATAATATTTAAGCATTGTGTTTTTGTAATTCTGAAAACGTTTTATGTGTTTTTCGGTATGTAATTTAATTTGAACATATTATACGCGTAGAATTGCTGATTTTCTGTTAGCAAAATAATTTCCTAATATTATTTTGAACCATTTTAATTTAACTAATATTATTGTGAAAAGCATGTGATAATCTACAGAGCGCTTTTAAAAACAGGTTACCTCTGTAATGACTGTGCGTAAATCCCGTTCACTCGCACTGCTCAGAATAGTTTTTTTGCACCTTGCTCAAGAAAAATAAATATTTCAGCTTTTTTTCCTTTTATTTTCATTCATCTCTCAATATAATTCGCTAAATAATTTACTATTTTTATGTTTTTTTTGTTTACAGCAGATGTTTATTTACTTTTTCTTTTTTTCTCAGAACTGATTCTAAAATATTTTTATTCAATTTAAAAGTAAAATTACTTTAAATGCGTTTTGATATTTTATTTTTCACAGTGGACTGGTATCGTTGATATTCTCTTCATTTTGCTGAATTAATTCCTCCAATGATCCCGTAGTGTCTGAAATGAAAAATAGACTTCTTCTCTGTGAAGACTTCTTCTTCAAAGTGAAGCGGGAAGATGGTCGAATTATGTATTTAGATTTACCAATTTTTGAACCCTCTGAAGTAATTTCGATTTTGTAAGTGAACAGCCACAAGACGAAAGATTAGAACAATATTCAGATTATTTGATCGATACATTCATATTGGAAAATGCAGTATTTCTTCCAATGATATCGACTAGTTTCACAGCTTGTTTAGAAAAAACAACGAAATACTCCAAATCGTTTCACTCACGATTTAATGGATGATTTTACAAAGCACATCTTTGTTTAAGTAATTTTGTTAATATCCTTTTAGAATTTCAAACGGATACGTACGTCAAATTGAAAAGTGAAAACTAACCTGTTAGAAGTAAGGATCTTATAACCGGACATCGAAATGACTTTTGTAATAAAATAAAATAAGTAAATATCATGAAATCTGCAGATTACAATACGTGAAATATTTTGAGTATTTTAATGCACAATTATTTTAAAAGATTGTCTTAAATTTTAATCTTGAATGCTGCAAGTAAATCTGTATCGTTTGTATTGTTAGTATTACACAAACTTGCGTTCATATTTTAATTAGTTTTCATATTGTTACGTTACCTCCATTAGTTTTTATTTATTTAACTCAGGTAAACGGTGCGCAGTACGTCTGTAACAAATGCCCTAATGTGGAGTACAGCGTGCTGTTCGTGTAATAAATTTTATATACAGGTACTTAGTACGCGATTCGGGGCCGCCGATTAATACGAAATAGTTAATTGATAAACAGTATTAACCCTTATTACAAAAGTTTTATTTAAATGTGCTCCCTCGCCCCCCTCGTAACTCTTATATCTTACTGTAGAAAAACCAAGCGTATGCAAAAAGATAATATGTTATAGCTTATTAAATTTATAAAATAAATACTTATGTTTCTGACTTATGTTATTAATATGATGCTTTCTTAATGTGGGTCAATAAACACATTTAAGTGTTAAACATCCGTCACCTTTTCCATTGAAGAACATAGACATGGTTTTGGTTTTTTTAGGTTTATTTATAATGTATCTAATGAAATTAAAAATTATTAAGATTTGTCGGTTGTCCTTCATTATCGTATGGATATTTTTTTTAATTGCTATAAGAGATGTATCCAGCCCACCTTTCGTATTTTAAGTCTATGCTCTGGAGAATTCACAACACTTTCTCGAGAAGAGGCCGCGAATATCAATGTTGTGTCATCTCCAAACAAGATGAAGTTGCAATTTTCAATATATAATTTAAGCAAATCATATATATATAATTACTGCTCTTTATGTGCACAAGTATTACTCTTTGAGCCAAGCAATATTCGAATAAATAGTTTTTATTCGTATCACAAGAAAAAAAATTCTATTTAAAAAAAAAAGTGTAAACAATTTAACAGGTGCGTCACGGATACCCAAATTTTACAACTTTTTATAAAACCTTAAATGAAGAATGTATTCAGAAAATTTTCGTACATCTTTTTTTGTTATCATTAGTTTTTTTTTTTTTTTTTTGAGTTTTACGGACATCAACTGCTATGGTCATTAGCCCGTTGGAAATTTGCAGCATATAAAAAATGCCATGTAATCAGAAATATTAATTTTTATATTGTTCACAAAAGATGTGTTACTTCATGTAATTTGGTAATTGTATTGTCTGAAACTAAGTCTTTTTAATTGGAATATATTTAATTGAGTACTTTATCAGTCAGGATTTTATAATCGTTTCCATTATTTTAGAAATATTACGTATTAAAAGTATGAGGCGGTAATTTTAAGGAAATTTTGGGACAACGGATTTAAATAATGGCAAAATATCGGATATTTTAAAATGATTAGGAAATTTTTCAGCTTCTAAACCTTTGTTTATTATATATCTAAGGGTTTGGTTACAGATTGAGCAACTTTTTTTTTTTTTAAACGTACTCGTCTATTAGTAATACTATCATAAAATTTGGAGATGTGTTTTTAAACGTACTGTTAACTTTTATTAGCTCATTTTCATCGGTAGGATATAGAACAAAAGAATTTTGGAAAATGATAACCGTGTCTGAATGAATAATTTCATTTAATCGGTTTAAATTTTGATTCAATAACTTTTCTGAATATAACTTTCCCTCTTGAGAAAATTTCGGTATCAGCCTTCTGAACAGAAACATTCCGCTCGCTATCTAACCGTTCCATTTATACAGTTATATGTCTTATCGCTACTTCTTTTTCTTTGTGCATTTTTTTTAATTTTAGTCTTACTTACTCTGCTCTAAAAGTTTATTTAAGAAATTTCTATACCTATTATATCTGGCTTTCAGTGTAGCATTAAAAGGCTGCTTAGAGAGAAAGTTAAACATTTTGTCGCGCTTTTGTATGGAATTTATTAATCTAGCACTAATCCAGTTATTTCAACAGTTATGTTTTTTTTTTTTTTTGGCTCGGATATTTTAATAGTCGCATTTTTTATACGATTTATTAATTTATTAGTTAAAGAACTGGTTAAAGTTTATAAATTAATGTTACCATTACTAATTATGTCATCTCAATTTTAATTTCAAGAATAGAAACTAAATTAAAGAATATTAATTTTTTCAGTAAGGATTGTGAAATAATAATTTCATGTAGTCCTTATGCGAACCCGGTACGAAAACGGTTTGTGTTATCCATCTTAACGATTTAACCAATAATGTTATTGTAGGTTAATATACAGTCTCGAAAGTTTTATCTTTACCCGGCTACAGCTCTATTACTGCTACAGCATTATAACTACGAGTATAAAGGAAAGATAAAGTGATCGGTTAAAATTTAGGGTATCGGGGTATTTGCAAATCTGGGGTTTAAAAAAAAAAAACAGAATTTCCTGAAGATATACGAGTATGTACGTATGAATGTGTGTTGACCTGTATTTTGATTAACAACTCCGGAAATGCTTAACATAAATTCTTCAAAAACGATTCAAATGGTTTCTGCGTAGATTGCATTAAATTTTGGATAAAATTAAAAAAGGAGAAGAGCTAGTTGCATCATTTTTTAATTTTTGCCTTTTTTATAGCGGTCATAGAAAATTGAGTTTTAGTACAATGAAAGTACTTATTATGTTATTTGAAATTCCAAAATTTTAAGTCGATCTGAATTAGGAATGGACCATATTCAAGAATATTTCTAAATTATTTTTCCCTCAAATCTCGAAAAACCGGTGACCAAAAAAGTCGAAATTTGACTATAATAATTTTTTAATATTTTTTTTTTTAAATTTATTTATTTCATTCAATTTACATTTTTCTAGGATCCCCTATACTGACACAACAGTTTATCATGGGTTTCCATAAAAATAAAAAATACAGAAAATAACTAAAACAAAAAACAGAAATAATTCCATTAAAAAACAAAACAAAACCCATAACTTGTGATCAATTAGCATAAACAAAACAAACAAAAATTCTCCTTATCCTCATAAACATTAATATTCTTCTCTCCAGTTCTCTCCTTCATGTTACTTAAAATTAATTAAATTGTTAAACAAAAATTAAGAATGTCATCCTTCAACTTCTTCATAAAAATGAAATTTAACGTCCCCGATGAAAAATTTGAGAAAATTCTTCATCAAGTTTTTTTAAAAAATAATCGATGAATGAGGCCGTTACTCGATGAAAATCCAACATAACAAAAGAAAAACAAAGTATATTATTTGATTTCCACAAAAAAATTATTTAAAAGGTCACAACAGATGTTTCGTTACACAGTACCTTTCACAGGAATTTCTTACAAAAACCATCAATAAAATTTAAAATGATGAAAAAATTGGAGATAAGGCAAAACGGTAAGAAGAAAGAATTAGAAAATATTTGCTAAATTAACAAAAAAACTCGCTCCGCTTTCCTAGCTAATTATTAAAATTTGCTCTTTGTAATTTATCACTGATTATACATTAAAATTCACTATAATAAACAAGAAAAAACTAAAATTAAAAAGTTAAACAAAAAAACCCTTGATCTATATAATGCAAATCCTACTTCAAACAATGAAAAACTGGTAGTAGAAGTTTTACTACGAGTACAATAAAATGAGATCTACAAAATTATAATGTAACAATAAAATGCGACATACAAAAAATATGATGTAAGAGTAGTTTATAGATGCTTAGGTAAATATATTATCACTAAGTATATATATATATATATATATATATATATATATATATATATGCCTTAGCGAACTCAGGATGAGGTATGATAGTGAGACGCTTTTTTTTATATGTTCTTGAGATCGCATTTTACATGTGGGAATCTCGTTTAGCTGCCTAGCGGTTGGTTGAGGCACTAACTTTATGTTTTATTTGTGTTTGCTAGCACCGATTTCGAAAGTACTTATTTGTTGTAAATACTTTTACTTTAGTTAATATATAAAAATATTATTTGTAACCTTTTAGTACTATTATTTTTTGAAGTCGGTTTTTATTTTTTATAAATTATTTTATTTCACAATTTGTAATTTTATATATATATTGTATTTAATATATATTATTATATAATTAAAATGTGGGTAAGCCTACTAAACGCACTGTTAAATAAGTCAACGACGTTTAAAGGAAAGTTTCCAAGAAATGAACGACCGTTTAAGGAAAAATAGAGATAGAAATCCCATGATTATTTCCGCAGAGACTTCCCAACATCGAGAATGTACTACTGTTACAAATGAGAACGTAGAATACGATTACTTGCTCTAAAGAGTCATGCTCATCGTGTCAGATTAATACACAAACGTTTGTTAATCGAAATGTAAGAGCAACGTTCTCACTTGATATACGTCTCGGCTTGATATACGAAGCTTACCGGAAGCTGTATTCATGAAATTTGATGACGAGTCTATTGGTCTTAGAATGAAAAATGTTGATGGTTGTGTAGCCATTTGTTTGTATAACATTCCAAGCGACAAAGAGATACGGAAATACTGACCACAGAAAGAATGCTACCTCTAATATTAAGCTGGGCTGTAACCTTTCACAAACTGCAGAGTACAACTCTTGACAGGGCAGTGCCTCGGCAAGAAAAATTTTGCCAAGGGACAGATTTATTTCGCTCTTAGTTTATTTGAAAATTTAGAGGGCATTGCCTGTTTTATCTGGATCCAAATAGGTTATTAAATAGACCACATGACGAGAAAGCTCTGACAGAAATGATGAGGTTGCGTAATTTATAGGTTTCATTATTGCGAGTAGATATTTGGACAAGGTTTGCGTTTATCCGATTAAAACAACTGTTTATAACTATAGAATATTATTTATTGCAAATTTATAATGTTTAACTCGCTTCATACAGGTGATGTGTCTATTGGGAGCTTGCATGACTATTTATTTAATATTGCAAAATTACAATTTATTATTGCATAATATAAATATAAATATTTATATTATAATTTTGAAATTAGGGATAATACAATTTTTCACAATTTTATATAAATATTAAATGTAGGTTTAATATTTATATGGAGTTTAGAGGAAAGTAGCCAAGAAAAAAAATGAATGGTTGTTTAAGGAAGAAAAATAGAGAAAGAAATGCCATGAATATTTCCACGAAGACTATACAGCGATAATATAGACTGCTATTAATATCCTAGTCATAAAGGGAACAGAGCAATACGGTACTGGTGCGAGCGGTCAGCGGCTAAGGGTGTTCAGCCGTTCGGTTTTTTTGGTATTTTTCTTAAGATCATCGGATTTGGTTAAAATTTATATGGAACTACTGCGAAAGTATACTCTTTCAATTAAAGAAAAATTATCAAAATCAGTTTACAAACATCAGAGATATTGTGTAACATACATTAAAACAGAATAATAAATTCGAATTGACAACCTCCTCCTTTTTTGAAGTTGGTTAAAAAATGAAAAACTTTTAGTTAATTTAGTTTAATTTTAGTTTAATTTAGTGAAGATTACAAAAAGCAAACATAGATTTACAGTAGGATGTCTTCTATGTTTTATATTCTCCACCATGATTAAAGGGAAAAACTGGAAGAAGAAAAAACCTCACTACCTTCCTCTCTTTTTTTTCTATTACTAAGATATACAAAAGAAAAATTATACTTCAGAAAAACCGCTCATACAAGCATTTCAGAACTCATTGTTCCTTTTTTTACGGTGTAAATTTTAAAGTAAAAAAAAAGTTGAAGGACGCAATTCAGCTAAGATGAGTGAGAAAGAAGGAAAGAAAATTTAACTACTGATAAACCCGGCTACAGATAACGATAATGATAAACGGTTAGCAGAAAATGAAGAACTGGAATTCATTTAATTTACCGATAAGCTACCATAATCAAATCTGAAGCAAAATCGCATTCTTTTAAATTTAAAACACAATTGAATTACTGTTTCGTAGATTAATGATCTCCTCGCCGTTCTCCTTTAATAAGAACTGTTATTCGCGTCAGGGAATAATTTTATTCGATATAGATTAAAATAGAGAAGAAAAGATACGATGACATTTAAATAAGTCTAAAAACCAAAACCCTCAATTTACTCCTTTTTATACAAAATATACAATATTTGTGAAGCATAAACTCCTTCACATTTATCTAGATCGTGACAACAGTTTGTGTTATTAGAATCTTACTCCAACAAATCCGCACCCGAACGAATCCCAGTTTATTTTCCCTCTTCAGACCTCTTGCCGGCTCCAGGATAGTCTTACGTTAAACGAAAGTGATCGTTAAAGTATACCTCGGCTTCGTTTAATCGTCTTTGACGCAGCGATCAAGTCGTGTTAATTCCAAGCAATGTAAACTGTGTTACAAAAGCCATAGAATACTTTGCTGTTGGAACGGCCGATACATTCTTCCTCCTGAAATCCACTCGAATGACGTATGCGATAGATTTCAGGGTAGAATATAAATCTTCTTCTGTGCAAAGGGCGGTGGTTATTTCAATATTTTTCATTTTGTTTTGCTGTTTTAAGATATGTATCTTGTATCATTGGTATTTCAGCATTCTGTTTTTTAAGTCTTCACATTTCGATTATTTTCTTTATTGAGTTAATCTACATTGAATTTAGTTTTTTAATCCTTTTATGTAAAGTTTCGGTCTGTGTTGAAATTTCGTTAAGTTTATCGTAAAAATCGAAGCAAGCTGCTCACGCAAGCTTATATTTTCGGCTCTATTTAGTTGAATTCCATTTCTCAATTCGTCTACTCGCTCATCATGAATATTTTTACGCAATCGTAAACTTTCAAACAGATTTGATTGTATTACAGTTAGCGTCGTTTTATAGTGTTTCATTAAATATTATTTATTTTAAAATTAAAATTTTTTAATATTATTTTTATTATTTCTTTTTTTTATTAATTATTTTTTATTTATTTCTTGTACTTTCCGCAGAGTTTATTGTTTATGACCATCCAAACTTAGATGTTAAGTAAAAATAATATTTTGTAAAATTTTTCTTAAGCGTAATCTTCTCTTCCAATTCTTTTCTGTAATCTTTTGCCATAATCTTTATTTGTGTATCTTCACGATTATTTTTGACAGATTGCATATTTTTTAACCGTTTTACACATAAAAAAATTGTGTCAACCCCATACGTACTATCTGAAACTTTCTTGGGTTCAATAACATTATAACATTATCGAACAATACTTTCCTAAATAAAATTGTTTATTGTTTTTTTTTGTTTTTTATCTGAATTTTTACGGGCATTGACTGCTAAGGTCATTAGCCCTCGTCTCATTCTTTAAAAGAAATTATTATCTCCATCAGGATCGTCATATGTAAGGGTGTAAAGGGCCCTTACATTTTATTTAAAAACACAAACTTCACAATAAACATTAAGACATAAAAGACAAGGACAATCACAAACACATACGGGGTGTAATGGGCCCCAATATTAAAATTTGAGATAAGGTTCTCAAAAGACCATGAAATTAAAAATTCAACCTATCAATACCATTTCTTTCTTTATATATATATATATATAAACTACCGCTTAGAGATTCTTTTGTCACAGCTTTAAACATTCATTTTATAGACTTTTAAGAAGTCCACTGGCGTGTAAAAATGCAACTATATTTTCTTCATTTCCATTATCCAGATCAGCTCTAATATTATTTGTAAGACGGAACCTCTTTCTGAGGTCCTCATACACACTTCACTCTTCTATTAGATGCTGGATTGTCAGTGTTTTATTACAAACACCGTACATTGGTCTCACTTCGCCGGTTAACAAATATAAATTTGTTAATCGCGTGTGACCGATTCTAAGTCTGGTCACCGCTACTTGTTCACGGCGAGTCAACTTAAAGTCGCTTTTCCATTTATAAGGAGAAGTTTTTACTGAGTTTAATTTTTTATTTAAACTCCTCCATTCAGCGTTCCACTTATTTCTTACTATGTTTTTTAGACGGTTTTTAACATCTGCCACTCTTACAGGAAATGCATCCAAATCATCGCAGACTGTTGCCTTTCTGGCAGCTTCGTCTGCGATTTCATTACCTGTAATACCAGCATGCCCCGGAGTCCATACAAATACGCATCGCTGTCCTCGTTGTTTTAGTACGTATAAAATGGACAGGATGTTTGCAATTAGGACATCCTTAATGTTCTTGTTCCGAATTGTGACAAGTGCACTTAATGAATCGGAACATATTAGCCCTCTCTCTTCGCAATAGTGTTCACCTGCTGAATTGCAGTGAGTTCTGCCGTGTAGACACTGGCCACATCTGGCTGTTTCCAAAAGTGGGCTTCTTCATTTACATATATTGAGCATCCAACACCATGTTTGGTTTTAGAGCCATCAGTATAAACTCTAATATGTTCTTCGTAGCTACTGACGGTTGCCAAAAATTCCTGCTGGATGATCACTGCTGGTTTCTTTTTTATTTCTCCTTCAGAGAGATCCAAACTTGTATTTACCGCTGTCAAGATCCATGGCGGTATTTCTCTAGTAGAAATTGCCAATGTATCTAGAATGGCAATTTCATATTTATTTCTTAATTCGTGGTACCTAATTCCGGCTGGTCTGGAATAGGTAGCACGACGTTCGTATAATGCAGCCATGGGATGATTCGTAAACAATTTATTATTTATATGAGCAGAGAAAGCCCATACATTTGCTGCATATCTTAACAAGAGGATCTCTCTTCTATAATGTAGTGGCATTATTCCGGCTTCAGACATCAGACTAGCCGCCGGACTTGTGCGGAAAGCGCCTGTTGCATATCTTATTCCGCTATTATTAACTACGTCTAACTTTTTTAAATGCGACTTTCTAGCGGATGAATGTACGATAAATCCGTAGTCTAGTTTAGATTGAACCAATGCTTTATACAATCTCAATAATGTCTCTTTGACTGAGCCCCAATTTAAGTTCGATAAACATTTTATAATGTTTAGGGCTCTTTTGCATCTATCACTCAAGTCCTGTATATGTAATCCCCATGTAAGGGATTTATCCAATACTAATCCTAAATATCTTACATTGTCTTTATATTCTATTGGATTTTCATCAATTGTCAACGCAGGACTTTGATGAGGAATTCTCTTCCTACAAAAGTGTACACAGCACGTTTTTTCTGGTGAGAATTGGAATCCGTTATTCTTTGCAACTTCATTTAGAGCATTGATCGCTCGTTGCAATTTGTAACTCACCATAGCAGTCTTGTTGCTGGCATACACAATTGCCAGATCATCAACATAGACGCTTTTGCTGATTTCTGCTGGAATGGCTAATATTAATTTATTGATGGCAATGGTAAACAAGGTACCGCTCAACGGCGAACCTTGTGGTATCCCCTTTTTCCAAATTTCTTACAGATGAATATTCGCTACTGACTCGTACTTGGAACGTACGGTCATTCATATAGTTGCTCAGTAAGACTGGCAGGTTACCACGAATGCCCCATTCATGTATCTGGAGCATTATACCATGACGCCAGGTCATATCGAAAGCCTTCTGAAGATCAAAGAAGACTCCGACACAATGTTTCCTTTTAATAAAGCTGTTATATATAACGTCCTCTAAGCTGATCATTTGATCAGTGGTAGAAAGGTATTGCCGAAAACCTGCTTGATACGGTGATATCAGGTTTTCTTTTTCCAAAACCCAGACGAGTCGATTATTAATCATTTTTTCCAGTATTTTTCCCATAGCACACGTCAAAGAAATAGGACGATAGCTATTGGGGTCTGTTACATTTTTATTTTTCTTTGGTACCGGAACAACATGAGCTTTTTTCCACTGCTGCAGGTACGTTCCATCCCGCCATACTTTATTATAAAGTTCTAATAATCTGCGTTTTGCAGTGGTATTCAGCTGCCTGATCATATTATAATGGATTTCATTCGGACCAGCAGCTGTGTTACCTGCTTTTTCCAACGCTTTCGCGAATTCTTCCATTTTAAATGGTACATTATATGAGTAATTATACTCAGTTCTAAAATTTAGTAGACCTTCGAGTTCTTCTTTTTTGGTTCGAAAACCTTCCTCGTAGTTGGCCGTTCTGCTGGCCTTTTCGAAGTGATTGGATAACAGCTCTGCAATTTCATATGGAGTGTCTTTTATTTCATCTTCATCTTGAAGGCTAGTTATGGGAGCAAAATCAATACGCCCACAAATCGTCTTCACTTTCCTCCAAACATCTGATGCAGTAGTAGTTTTGTCGATGGATGACACGTATTGCTGCCAGGATCGTTTTTTCGAGTCTATCATAAGACGTTTTGCATACGCCTTGTATTTCTTAAAGGCTACAAGATTTTCTATACTAGGATGCTTCTTAAAAGCGTTATACGCCCTTTTCTTTCTTTTTATAGCTTCACTTATTTCATCGTTCCACCATGGAACGGGTTTCTTGGTAAGTTTCCCAGATGTTTTGGAAATATATCTCGATGCCGACTCAATTATTGCATTTGTTATGGCGTCGACATTGTCTCCGATAACTCCAGTTGTTTCTGGGAGTATCGTTCTAGCTGTGAAGCTCGTCCAATCTGCCTTATCAAATAACCATCTTTTAGAGATGGGATATGTTTTTCTTGTAACATCAGTTACAATTTGCACCGGGAAATGATCGCTTCCATGCAGATCGTCTATGACATGGAAGCTGTACCTCGGTGCTATCGATCCGCTTATAAGTGCAAGATCTATACAGGACGTCGATCCGTCTCTGGCATTGAAAAAGGTTCCTGATCCGTCGTTTAAAATAATAAGTTCTGAATTCATCAGGAACCCTTCCAGTTCTCTTCCACGGGGATCTACTCGATCCGATCCCCAAAGAGAATTATGAGCGTTAAAGTCACCCACCAGTAAAACAGGTGGGGGAAGCTCGGAAATTAGTCTTGCTATGTCATCCTTATTCCAATCAAAATTCGGCTAGTATATGCTGCAGAGTGACCTGAAGCAGACGCTTCATTCTAACGGCGACCGCTTGTAGGTTAGTGTTTAGAACAACCGCTTCGGTGGTAGCTCTAGTCGATGTTAATATAGCTACTCCACCTCTAACTCTTACATTTGGCGGTTGATCTCGCCGAAATATATCGAATCCTATTAATTTAAAATTTTCATTTCGGCGGAAATGCGTTTCTTGCAGACATATACAAATCGGGTCTACATCATGTACCAAGCGTTGGAGCTCATGGATGTTTGAAAAACATCCATTGATGTTCCATTGTACAATCGACTCGCTAATTTTTAATTAAATTATTGTCTGGGTTTGCCTTTCGGCCATCCTTTTTTTCTCTTCTTCTCCATTATGCGAACGGCATCAAGTTTGCGGAGAACGTCGTCGCCGGCGTAGCTTCCGGCCTCCGAATCGGAGACCACCGAAGCCGCCGACGACGACGGGCATTGATCGGCGCCGGTTTCAGGCGCCGATTGTTTATTGTTGAAACAATTTTATGGAGATTATCGTTCACATAAATTGGGTGGGAATGCTACCCATTTGGGGAATTATCGTTCTGCTAATCTTTTATTTGTAGAGTTATAAAATTGTATATCACTACCGGTTAATCGGGACAAATCTGTGGGAGGCCAATTGTACTGCACCAATTTTTATGGGACTTCCAGAATGAGGGTAATTGACTCATTTAAATTTTATTTAGAAATATTTCTGGGTGTGTTGAAAAAATATATAATTTTTTCTTTTCATAAATTTTCAGGTTTTTTTATATTTAAAATCATGTAGATTGTAATTTGATCTCTCTTTTTTCTATTTAATCTCCGGAACCACCGTAAGATATTACTTAAGAGGATGATTATATATGAATGTAAATGAAGTGTAGTCTTGAACAGTCTCAGGTCGACCATTCCTGAGATGTGTGGTTAATCTAAACCCAATCATCAAAGAACACCGGTATCCACAATCTAGTATTCAAATCCGTATTCAAAAATATAGTAGTATAATATTTACTGTAGTAGTAATATAGTATATATAATATAGTATATAGTAGTATACTATATATTATAGTATAATGTACTATAATATAGTAGTTTTCAAAAATTTTGTATTTCAAATGTCACTCTCATTTTTCGAACGGGTTGTGTCCTTTTCTCCCGCCATCTGATGAAAGTTCAAAAAAAAAACTTTACAAGATAAAAATAGGACACATAAAAGCAAAAATAGCATACCTTTCGGTACAATTCCAATATAAATCCAGTTTCTAAATCGCTCCGACCGAATGAATTCTTTTATAGAAAAGTGCATGTAAAACCTAAAAATGTAATTTGATATCAGCGAATGACTACAACATCCGATAAAGTTTTTGTGGGTGTCAAACACTTAAACCCGAAGTTTACGATAGCGAATAACAAATATTTTAATTAGGGTTACATAATGTATCCGAAATTTACTTTAGAGATTAAGGCTAAAGTCTCGATCATTTATGGTAACGACTATGCAGTGAATAAATACGCAAAAGATCAGAAATTCCGAAATAACGATATCGGTTCATGAAAGTGTTTGCAAGAAGGAAAGAAAGTTATCCAGAAGAAAACTAGAATATTAAAACTTATACGACTACAGTAGTGGAATATACTTAAAATAAATCAATTTTCTTTTTTTTTCAATTTTCAAAAAATACGTATTTTTAGGTTGTAAAGAACATTTACTAAAAAAAACGGCTGCACATAATTCGATGTAAATTACAGTGTATTATTGATATAAGAATATAAATTAAAAACTAGAAGAGTTGATAAAATAAAAATTGTTCTTTAATCATTCTGTAAAATTAAATGAAGAGCATTGAGAGTGTTCAAACGCGTCCAGTTTTTTTATACAAATTTATTTTAAAATCCTCTTGTCATTAACTTTAAAAATGTTTAATACCAGGTCCGGATCCCTTTAACAAATGTTCATTCGTAAAGGGAACAAATTTTTACGAGGATAGTTTACTGATAATTATATCAATCGGGTACCGAGCCTAGACGATTGCGAAGGGAAATTTTTGGTCCCATTTTAATATTTTTTTTACAGTAGGTCGAGAACACTACTTTTCCGGATAATATTTTCAATACAAATGATAACGTGTTGCCTACTTACAAGGATTTGAATTCATCTATAAAAATATATTTGTATTCTTTTTATCGGTATATTTTCTACAACTAAAAACTTCTTTCCAGATAACGTTTTAAACGAGTATCGATGCATAAAATAACAACTTATATATTTCGTTATTGTTCTCGTTGTTTCAACGTATCAAATTGATCTACCGACAAAATTTTCATCAGACCGTTTTGCGATCTTTTCACTTTAAATTAATTTTTAGTTTATATACCGTGGGATTATTGTCGACTTAATCCTTGACAATGAACAAAAAAAAACTTTTAATTCTTCTCAGCGATGCGTGCAAAAGAATCCGTTTCGTAATTCTTTAATAATGTGTTAATATTGGCCATCGTTTAAAATATTTATTGAAATATTTTAAAGATTTATAATAATGAAAATTTTTTCTTTCGACGTCAGTTTTATTAACGGCATAATTCATTTCGTTTGGAATCCATTTAAATTATTATTTTGTCATAACTAATATAGTAAAATGAAAAAAGGATTTTTTCCTATACGTTTATGAAAATTAGCGTATTTTACTTAATGGAAATGTTATTGATCGAAAAATGTTGGCAAACGCTTGAGAAAAAAGTTTTTTGAAGAAAAAGGTTTTAAAAGTGACTTTATAGTGTCGAATATTATTATGAAAACACAAAAAAAAAAATTTATAAACGACAATTCTCGCAGTAACAGGAGGTTATCAGTATTTTTATTTAATGAACTGTATTCGAGTTTACTCTGTTTATATATTCGGTATATTTTAATTTATGATAGTGCATCATCTGTACTCTTTAGTTTTCAGGCGCTTAAAAATAAAAAAAAATAAATTAAATTTCTATAAAAACAGCGGATTGATTGTTTTAAGTTTAAGAAATTTTTTATAGTAAAATATTGAGAGCGGAACCTGAATTCATCGCTGCCCGTTTACGATGGAATATTTTACCGGTCCCTTGAATTTCTCAAAAAGAAGTTTTCAGTCATTAACTAAATTTTAAAACTAAATATTTTGATAATTAAAGTAAATAATATCAATTGAACCAGATGTTTAATTTATAATAGTGTTGCAAATTATTAGTTATTGTTTATTATTATTACTTACGTTTATTATTGTGAAGGTTGTTATTTTGTTTTTTTTTTTTTGAGGTTTTAGGGGCATCGACTACTGTGTAGTAGCCCCTTTTCACATAAAAAAAAAATAAAATATTTTTTTCGCTGATAATAACCGTAGTCTTGTCAAAACAGACCATCTAATAAAAAGACTTGATCAGTCGACGAAAGGCAGATGGATCTACAGACTGATTCCGGACCTCCAGAGATGGATGTGTCGAAAACACGGAGAACTAAGGTATGATTTGACGCATTTCCTTACCGGTTACGGATGTTTCATGGCATGCATGTTGGCGCGGACGCTGAGACCCTCCGCGGATTGCGATTACTGCGGGGAAGATGATACAAAACACACGGTGTTCATGTGCGATCCGTTCCTGCAGCATACGGCAGCATACAGGGAAGAATTCAGCGTGCTTACCCCAAAGAACATCATTAGGATTATGCTTTAGACCGAACGATCGCGATACGCGGTATCCACGATGCTGGTTAAGATCATTCGCACCAAGTTCGCAGAAGATGTCCAGAGGTGAATAACTACCTTTAAGTCTCCTTTGGGGCATGTTCCCGGCCCCAAGAGATCGAAGGTTAAAAAAAATAAATTAAAAAATAAACAATTAAAAAAAAGCTAAAAAAATAACGCAGGATCCTGGCAAGTTTGTGGCGTGGGGGCATCAAGGAGGCGCGGATGGAGACAAAACACATGGGGTGCTGTGATAATAGCGTAAGGTGGGCCCGGCATCCCATGTTGTAGGTGAGGAGGGATTTTAGTAAGTAGGCCCGCAAGGGAGAGTCCCACACTACTATGGGGTGTGAGACCACATGGTGCCTATAAAAGGTTTCCTCCCCTCTGACAAAAAAAAAAAAATAAATAGACTTGTTAAAGGTTTTGAAAACACCAAAGAAACACAAGATGATAAGAGTGCCACTTAAAAACATTTAAAACTAACACATTAAGACCACTTCAAAATACTTAAAAGAGTTATTCATTTATATCAAAATGCTGTCAAAAAAACTATCAAAATCAGTTCACATAATTAATATATATCAAGCACAAATTAAAATATAAATAAATATGAACAGCTTTCCCTGCAATTTTATTGCCTAGTTTTACCCTTAGATCCTTTCTTTCTTTCTTCTTTGTTCCATCTTCCTGAAGGCCTCGATGTTGAACTCTAGGGTGACAGAGACCTTGGAGATCGATATCCCTAATTCTCCGCAGTAAATCACGGTGGATCTCCTGCTGCCGGTATCAGATGACGACTCCAATGGTGCGGTGAGCAGTGCATTAGAGTTGAGACTCGTTTCACTCCTCGCTAGAGCCTGTGAGGCGGCCGAAAGGCTCTCCTCGTTTCGAAAGGCATCCATGCTATTGAAGGCTACATTATTGGTTTTTCGAAAATCTTCCTTTTCCAAAATCTTTACGTCTGGTTTCGCAGGTCCCTGAGTGGGAATTTTTTTCTATCCGTAGTTTACCTTCAGTCTTTTTCATTTTAGTTTCGTTTTCCGTCGCTTTTTGACTGGTTTAATATTCATTCCTCGGTTGTGTAACAATCTTTTAGGTATGGACATCCGCTTCTTTCTTCATCTTTCTTCATCAGTACAACCTCAACTTTGATGAGTCCTATCTTCGTAGCTTTCAATAGTCGTTATGACTAGGTCATTGTCGGTCTCCATAAACAACCCCGTAGCAATCTTTCTAGTTTCTTTTATATGTCCTTCTGAAGTTTCCACGATCCCACCAACAATCACGATAGAACTAAGTTTCAAAAAATTCAATTCTTTCTTCTTTATTACCAGATACTTTTGAATTTATCCAAAGTGCTTAGGTGAAAACTTAATTCGGATGGTCTTTTCTGTCTAACTGAACTTGACGCTCTTATTTCTCTTTGCTTCCAAAAATAAGGTTCTCCTGGACGAGTGTTTTTACGTGGACCCTTTACCACGGAAGATGTAGATGTAGATGCTTTCATAAACCTATAGTATCGTCAGTCAATATGTCGTAAGGTGCGGGAGGAGAGACGGTTAGGCGTGCCCCGGATCCTGCCTGGGTTCTTCCAGTCAGCCGCCTCTCACAAATTTAACACGGGCCAGAGAGTCAGGTACTACCTGACCCACGATACCGACATTCCAGAGCTCGCACGTAGCACTAAGGGCTCCGAAACCCTTACCCGTAGGATAATCCCTACCAAGGGTCGAAGTGACTGACTCACGCTGAGCAGCGCAAGACTTTGGCAGAGCTAAGCTCACAGCAGCCCACCCTCAACCCGGCTCCACAACCGAGGAAGGGTGGGCACTCCCCATCCGCAATCTGCCCAGCGTTGGCAAGACAGATTATTATTATTGTTTGGGCCATTAATTCCAACATAAAATGTTTGAAGTTTATTATGAGATGTAGCTCTGAAGGTAATACGAAATAAAAAAGTTACTACGGAGCGTTTTGTTACTATCGAATTGTTTTCGTTTTTTTTGCAAATCTAATTGATAACACAAAAACAAAGGCATTTATCGAGAAACGGTTTGCGCCATCGTTTGTTTCGTAAATTTTTACATTCAAATCATATCATGTCCATCTTCCTATTTAAAAAGAAAGATTAATTCAATGGAGCGGATCCAACATGACGGATAAAATCTTCAAGAACTTCAAAGTAGTAATTTTATAACTGTAGATCCTCACGTGTTTTTAGCTCCTAGTATCCCTCAGTTTTGAAATAAAAAGCTGTTTCCGCTTTAATATCACTGTATGTGTCACGTGCCGTAATCATAATTGATACAGTCAAGCTGAAATAGGATGGAAATATCGATACTAGGACAAATTGACCTATGACCCCTTGAAGTTACAAAGATCAAGGTCACCTCATCCCGTCCACGAACCAATAGAATGGCAGTATTTTAGTCATGTGACGCTATCCCCCTCTCCATCTTCCTCCATCAGATTGAAGAACAGGCGTTGGGGACTTTCATCTGGTTAAGTGATGACTAATGTAGTGAATGAAAAAAAAATTACGCCATTAGCCGAGCGTTACTGCATGGGGTTTAAAGAATTTGTTATCGTGTAAGTTTGTGTGTGTGTGTACGTGTAATGTTGTAGTTCTGAAAAAAATAAGTTTTTTTCAGAACTACATTTTAGAATTGTAGAAACTAAATTTTCTACAGGTTTTGGTAATAAAATTTACGCATTTATTAGTCATTTAAGAAAGTTTTTGTACTTTAAACCTAAAAAACGTGTTTTTCGTCACCGAATCTTTCTATTTTTCGTTGGATATCATGAAAACTACAGAAGATAAAGCTCTGGGATCTATTGTATTCGATTTTCCAGGCCAACAAACATAAGAAACCATCAAGTTCACCTCCTTATATAACGCCTTAAAAATTTCAGTATGACCTCATTTTACCGAGGGAACTGAAATCCAGGTGAAATTTTTCGCTAGCTGTAACTTGATAATTAAGCGTTTTCGGACATATGTTTGCATGAACTTTTTTTCTTATTTCAAGGCTAAAATCAGTTTCCAAATTATTTTCGTTTCCTCCTGAATTACTTTGTATAGCCACAGCAGAAAAAAATGACATCATAGCACTTCGTTGACTAATTGACGTGTTTCCACCATCAACCTTTTCAGTAGTTAATTATACTTTTAAAAGTAATACAATAAGTCGGATCGACTTATTGAAGTAAATAAATAATTACTCAAATTAATAAACTTTTAAGCCCAAAAACCGGAGGGGCAGAAAGGGACCCGTATTTAAAATATACATTTTTCTTACCATAATTTCAAGATTGAAAATCCAGCTACATCTAATACTATGTAGATGACATAGGAAAGTTTTATAAAAAGGGGCTCGCATAGGACGAGAATTAATAGCTTTAAAAAAGTTTTTATTTTTTTTAATAATTTCTGATGCTTTATCTGTTTTTCAAGTTGTGGCTGTTATTTAAATTGTTATATAAGGAGTAAAAAATGCAAAAGGTTCAACCGAAATTTTTTTTTTAAATGTGTATTTTTTAAACAATTATACTAAACATAAAGTATAATTTTGAGATGATTAAAAGATAGTTCGGTCAAAGTGATAAATGAAACCCAAGAAGTTTTGTTCTTTCTCAGTTGTACTTTTAATACTGTATAATTTTTAATCCAAAGACGTCATTTGATCAAGATGATCAAATCGGATTCAATTTTTTTAATGAACATTTTTATCTTTTTCGCAGTTGTAATCGAAATATTGCATAATTAAATTATTAATATTTAAAAAATGTATGGAGTATCTGAAATAAAAATCTATCAAGAGCAAAGTTGGGAAAATGATGAGTGCTCCGGCTTATTTTATTTTGTACCGATTATTTGATATAATATGAATTTAAAACGTTCAAGTAATCGATCACGTTAAATTTCCATCTACACATATTTTCGGATTGTTATTTAATGGGGCGATATTATACTGTTTTAAAATACCGATTTTTTTTTTATGTAGCCCTTTTTGATGCAAATACAATTTCATATGGTTCCGTTAAGTTAGCGTAAACAACATCTATCATGTAATTTTTACTACAATTTCCGATGGAGAATAACCGATTCACGTTTACTTTCTTTTTCTTTTGTTAGATTAAAGTCAAATTGCTGTTCTGAGAAGCGAGATATGATTCAGACTGTCGGTCATTAAATTGTGCGGTGACAAAAAACTAAACACTGAAATGAAGTCATGAACGTAAGATCTTCATCCCACGACTGAATTATTTACTATTCGATGCTGTGAAAAGAAATATATTTTTTTTTATCAATTGTTCTACTTATTTAGAGCTCTCTCTCTCGTTTTCCTGTTTAGCCTCCAGGTATTACTTCAGAAGATGAATGAAGATGACATGTATGAGAATAAATGAAGTGTAGCTTGTAGAGTTTCAGTCCGACCATTCCCGAGATGTGTGGTTAATTGAAACCCAACCGCTAAAGAACACCGGTATCCACGATCTAGTTTCAAATCAGTATAAAAGTAACTGCCTTGCTAGGACTTAAACGCTGGAATTCTGGACTTCCAAATCAGCTGATTTGAGAAGACGCGTTCACCACTAGACCAATCCGGTGGATTGTTTATTTAGGGCTAGAATTGAATTACTTTTTACTGTTTGTAATTTCAAAACTACAAAAGCTTTTTAATTACAAACTACAGTAATTATATATGAAAAATAAGTTTAGCAAATGTCCTGATATATATTTATCTTAATTGATCTCTCCATGTATTATGTATGTTATTTTTATTAAAATGCATCGAATCAAATCTAAATATAATGAACATTTTTTCCACGCTGGCAAAAATTGCCAATTCATTTAAACTGTTCCAATTCATTTAAAAAAAATAATAATTTTATCTGTTTTTTAAGACCGTTATAGGTGATGATATCATTTCTGTTTCGTATCGGTTTATATGAATGTGATTCAATAAATTCCACGAAGCCCACTCAACAGTAAAACCTATACTATTGACGCTTCAAAACCAAAAGATAGTCAGTTCTCTTTCATTACATAGCAAATACCGACGTAAAAACATCTCATTGAAAGACAAAATTAAAGTTACTTAAATGTGTTTTTTTTTTTTTAGACCACCTATTGTTAATTGGTCTATTGGTTAACACGTCGTCGCAAATCAGTTGTTTAACAGATGATATTCGAATTTGTAGGTTCTAAGGTTCAAATCCTAATCAAAGTTAGTTGCTTTTATACGGAATTGAATATTAGACAGCGATTACGGTGTACTTTGGTGGTTGGGGTTCAATTAACCACAAGTCTCAAGAATGGTAGGCCTGAGTCTGTACAAGACTATATCTCATTTACATGTCGTAATATCATCTCATTGGACCGTGGGGGAGAGGGTTTGCTTATTGTTCACCAGTGGAATAGATTGCAACGTACACATTAAGAAAATAAAACAAAATGCTTTTAATAAATGAAAAACACACGTCTTTTGTCTACACTAATTTACTGTTTCTATTGCCTAGAAAGAGAAATGCCTGGTGTTTTATTAGATGATAAATAATCATGAGATAATCAAATTGATTTCTTTTATAACAAAATAACCCGTATTGTTTCGCTTTGAAGTATCTTAATAAAAGTTTTGAATTGTCATTGTTATTAGATATTTATTATGCTACCGTACATTCCCGTCTAAAATATATTCTTATTTCTTGAGGCTCTCTAAAACCTTAGAACAGTTTAAAAATTTAAAAATGGGTGTCAGATCATTGTTTGATCCCGATAAGCATTTATCTTGTAGACACGATATTAAAAAATTAAATATGTTAACTTATCTTCGTGTTTATTTTTTTGAATGTGAATTGTTTTTACTAAAAAGAATAAATAGCCATTTATTCTCAAAAAAAAACAATATCCACCTCTAAAAAACCAGTCATAATCATACATGTTTTCGAATAGTTCAACGCAATACTTCGGCTTACGAGAAAGGGCCGCCGTATTTACTTCCGTTGTTAATTTTTAAAAAATTAGAACCAATTAAAAATTTTCGCACCAATTATATAAAACATAATTAAAAATTATTTTTTTTTAGAAACAATATTACTCTACCGATGAATTTTTAAATAATACTATTAAAAATTTTCAAAAATTAATTTTCTGCATCCTGTTTGACCCGTGTATAAATATGTGCTCCAATAATTTTCATTTTGTGAATTGTGGATTATTATATAGCTATTTTTTAATTTAATATCGTAATCTATTGTAATATTATTTCACGTTTTATATTTTAAATAATTAATATGGTATTTATTACATATATTTTTTATCTTATAATTAATTGTACCCGGTTCTTGACGTAACGTGATCTATACAACGTATTTGTTATAAACAGATCGGAATGATGAATGAGTGAGTGCGTTTACTGTTTTTAGCTGATGTATTTCTTTTAAATAACACCAATAAGATGTGCCGCTAGATTGCGCCTTCTTATGTACATCAACACAGCTGTTTTAGATTCCAGTCGTTTACTTTGTATTTCGGACTCTTTTCATCTAATGGTTTATTTAATACTTATTTTTAATTCTGGAAATCGTCTTACTCCAATTAATGTTGACAAAAATGCTTGGGTCTTATACAATAGACTTACTATTCAAGTTCAAAAATACGTTTTGTTACGATTGTCTATGTACTGTTGAATTAAATTGGTTATTCGTCTCATCTTTGATATTTGCTTAATTTAAATTATTGATCTATTTTACTTGTGTTTTCATGTTATTCAAATATGTATCATATTTTATTCCTATAAGCATTATAAATTCCAGAGAAGCATTATATAGACATAGAGAGAACTTGCAAACCCTCTGACAGGCGCGCGTAACGCTATCTTTGGAGTCAGTTTGACGCCAGTAAAACATTGGAAGAGGACTGAATGTGGCGTAACAAATTCATCGACTACACGTGAGTGCGAGTTTCTAGATTCTTACTTTTAAAGACAACGGCATAGGGACGATGATGACGAAATATTTAATATTAATATGGCTATCCAAGTAACAGTATCAGCATTACGTACATAATACCAGAAATTTAACTTGATTTGGTGATGAAGATTAGTTCAGGGTAAATAGCCTGAAATTTACATTGGAAGACTGCAAATGTATTGGAGGTACGTAAATTTGTGCTAGCATTCAAATATATTTTTAACAAAAAACTTTTTAAAATTGTGTTCATCTACTACGTAAGACCCGATTATTTTTGGGTGTTCTAGTGCATATTACAAATCTTCTAACGTTTTTGTCGTAATAGATCAAAGATAGTATTTCTAATTTAACTGGTCATATTTTAGATTATTGTATGTTTCAAGGATTGTGTGACCGGCTTTATTGAAAAGGAAATTTAGTTCTTATATTTATTGTTTGGCCACCGAGTAGGAAACATTGTCTGGATCTGTTTGAAGGTGGCTAACCTATCAAATCACATTAAAGATTACTGAGTGTGTAGAATTTTGTCATTTTCAAAATATGTTTACTAATGTCTGATCTACTTCCATAAAGGTAAAAATAGAAAAGGGATTGTGGCATCCATCACTTTTTCATCCCTTATTAGATTAGGGCACTTTTAATTGGGATGGGTACAATACATTATTCATCAACAACTGATCAATTGAGATATATTCACTGACAAAGATTACTTTTTCTTCAAAAATTATAAATCCACCCAGGAACAGGAAAAATGTTACTAAAAGAATAACCTTATCCATCTTTAAAATTACCTGACTAAACTTTTAACTGTTAATCTAGACAGACCTTCAGTACTTTTACAGACCGGTCCTGTTGAATTCCATGTAAGGATCGATATTTTTTATTATTGTATCATACAATTGGCCGTTTTATGTTTACATTGAGTGCTTTTGTGACCTGACGTAAGAGCTCCCGAAAGTTTTTAAAATGCTAAAGTGAACAAAAATTGTCTGACAGAATTAAAAGTAAGTTACTAGTAAAATAGAAAGCGATAGTAAAAGTAATTTATTGAATATAAACATTGTTCAATTTAATTTGTGATTAAAAAGTTAATATACACCTTTACAATCTTTACATCGACATGGTAAACAAGTGAATGAATGTTTAAAATTAAACACAAATATAAAAAAAAAACATTTATCTCATGTTAATTAGATCATTTATGTTTAATCATTTAAAAAATAAATGAAAAAATATAATGATTCATTTTCTTGATGACAAAATATATTTCACATCTTTTTGTTGTTTAACTATGTTTTAATGAATAGTTATTGCATGCATAGATATTCTTTACAGATTTAGTGATTTTCATGAAAATTAAAGTTATTTGGAAAAAAGTATACAAAAATAAAATAACTTTTTCTAAACATACAGACATTTTTTCCAGAAGTTAATATTTTCCTTTTATTTCTTGTTATAATCAGTGTGCTTAACTGTTTTATTGGTGTAGTGAGCAGGATTAAGCTAGTGTTAATTTTGTTAATTAAGTGATTGTTTTTCGACATCTCTATTTACCCTATTTACTCAATTATTTCTTAATTGCTGCAATTATTAGTTGTTTCTTAATCTGTTAATTTTTCTGTTTTATCATAATTTAATGATAAATTGCACGGTTTTGTTTATTTATTTTAAAGGTTGTGTGATGTACACACAAACTTGAACGGTGTGAAATCTTAAAAAATGTATTATAAATAAGTCAAAACAATTTTATCCATATTTATTTCATTTTTTCCATATTATTTATTTCATCCATATTTAAACATATCATGAACAACAAAAATCCTTAAAAATCTAGTTCAGACACTGCATCCAACAGCATGTAACAGTCATTATTCCTAATCGCAATTTCTGAAGAGGCTTGAATTAAAGCCACAGCTACTTATGATTCAAGTAAAGTTTTCATAATTTTTACCAAATTAAGTCTGCTGTATTCGATTTAAGAGCTGCTAAAAAATTTACATAAGTTACTTCCATAGATCAGTTTAGACATTATTTAAGTTTTCTTACATCAATGTTAGTGTAGCTAAGTAAATAATTTTACAAAGAAACTTACTGAATTAATTCAACTCAAAGGTATATTTTATGAATTTGATGAGTATTCTTTTCACTATTTTGAAATATAAATTTACATGTTCATTTTCTGAATACATTATTATATAGCACAGTAATTTTGAAATTAGAATATCATATGAATAGAAAAGGGATGACAAAAATAATTTACATACAGATTTCATGATATACAAAATATCTGAAATTATACAAATTTAAAATTCAAATTTGACATCTGTATTCAGAAAGAGAAATAATATATACGGTAGTTAAATTAGTGTATAAAAAATCATTACAGATGGGTCATTAAAAATCATTTATAATCTAAGTTCTAATTCATCTATCAATCTAGTCTTGTGTAATAAATTATTGATTATAATATCAATAAAATGTAATCAAATATAAATTGGTTTAACTGAATAGTATTTAAATAAGCACACATACTCCTTTTATCAAGGATTACTTCATTCATGTAACTTCCAATTTCCTGTACCAGTATCATACAGGTATATAAATATTGTTCTGCCCACCAACTTTTAATTATAAGAAATTTAATTTTAACGGGAAAAAGAAAATTTAACACTTTATCTTTCATATAAAATTATAGATATGTTTTGTTTTAAGCATATGTAATTTTCTCTTTATATAAAAAAGATTTTTCATTTAAAATAAAATAAATACTTCCTAAATTAGATAATATTACTCGCCAGTTAAACTGTTTTATATGCTAAGTGACTGCTCATGATAATTAATTACTGTACCTATTTCAAAATATTACATTTTTTGCATTATAGAGTTCTCTTATAAAATGGTTGTCACACTACTGTTTGGAATACATGCGTGAAGATATTTATTAAATATAAGTTTTCTTTAATAAATTCAAAGTTTATAGAGAAATTATTATCCTTTTAACATTAATGCCTGTAATAACATAAAAATATTTATGAAAAGGTTAAAGCACTTTTTAATTAAATATATCCAAAAATTGCACAACTTTCCCAAAATTACAGTAGAAGTAATTAAAACCAAGATCAGTTGAAATTTGTGTTTGAAATCTTTGTACCTTTGCAGGATATAGTGTTCTGAGCTTTATTTCAAAATCACTTCAAAATGCTGATAATGAAGTTCAAATTTTAAAGGATTTATGATAAATTTGAGGTAACCTTTACTTGTGGAAAAATGTAAAGTTATGTTTACCATTAAAGCCTGAATTTATTTTCATACTTGCATGCGCGCGTGCACACACACACACAACAACAACAACAAAACTGTTGAACTCACAAAAATTCAATGTTCTCCTTAGATGCTCTGCCAGGGTTATCATGAAACACAGTTAAAATTGTGTTAAATGACAATATTTTGAGCTATTTAAACATACAAAAGTACCTTTTAAACGAAAATATTATCTCTGCGATAAGGATTTAAAAAATTCTTTCATGATGATGCTTCATTTAGAAAAGAATTAAAATAAACTACTGCTTCTGCGTGTTAAAACTTATAAGCATTTTCAAAAAATGTAAATAACTTCAATTTTGGGAGGGGGTATTTTTTCAAAGTTAAAAAATATATTTAAACATTTATAAATAGTAAATATTTTTTTTTTTTTTTTTTAAGTATATTGTTAAAGTATAATGAGTCAACATCTTACACCTCCTTGTTAACAAACCATCCTGTCATTCGATTTATTGTTTATGAACTAGAATTTTAATCTCTAATATAAAAAATTATCATACATTCAAAATTTTATGTTAAACCCAATAGTGGTGAGATATAAAGTGAAATATACACCTGATATATACACTTTCACTACTGAATCGATAATATGTATTTAATTCGTTAACTGCAGAAAAGTGCACATTAATTTGTTGCTTTAATCCATCTGTCCTGACCATTTTTACAGTTGTAATTCATGTGAAGAACCTGTTACATAACAGGTATCAGTCAGAGTTGTGCTTTCACCAAGTGTAACGATGTTTTGGTACTTACGTGTTAACGCCACCAGAGCTACAGCTTTATTTAAAAACAAAGTAGTCAATCGGATTTTTTGAGTATTTATTTAATAAATTCAGTAATTATTGCAATTATTTATTATTTAAATAATCAAAACACTCTTGTTAATTAGTCAAGGTTAGCGAGTGAAGCGAGCGTAGGTTAAGTTTGGTTAAATTATATTTATAAAATAAATAAATATAAATAACCATTTATTAAAATTAATAAAGAGACTGTTTTGAATCTATGTTAAACTCTATATCAGCCCATTTTGAAATCCGATTGACTACTTTGTTTTTAAATAAAGCTGTAGCTGCAGTGGCATTAATACGTAAGTACCGATGTTTTTTATACAATCAATTTCTGCAGTAAATATAGTGAAATTGTTGATCATAGGGGTAAACATCATTGGTATTTTAGAAGGTTTATTTGCTGTGATACATGACTGTGTATTCGGGGAGTGAAGAAGATTATGTTGATCCACTTCATTCCTTGTCATAAGCTTATTACGGTGTGTCTCTTACTTTTTTGGACACTTCTTAGTTATGACTTTCAATGAGTGCCGTAGTATGAGATAAATTATAAATATAAAAACAGATTATAATGTAAAAAATTGATCTAATTAAAGTCTATATTAATTATTTAAATAACAGCATATGAAATAATGTTATGATAAGTAAATTAAACATAAAAAATTACAGAATAATTAACAGCCAGATAGTGCTATTAAAAAAAATTATTTTGAGTACATATTTGTGTATTTATTGAACAGGATACAGAAAAGTCAGAGTTTTTTTATAATTATTTTTTAATTAGTATTATCTAAAAGTCATTGAAAAATAGTAATAGTGTTTCCAAAAAAAAATCTTTTAACTGTATTTTAAAAAATTGGAAGGAAGACTTTTCTAATGGTTTAGTAACTTATTAAAAATGACAATTGAAATACAATAAGGCACTTTCTCATAAACAAAAATATTGTGTTGAGTTATATTAAAATAGTTCTGATAATTAATGACATCAACATCTCATAAAGGAAGTTTAAATCTTATTAAATTTTAAGTTTTTATGTAAACATAATTTTTAAGATAAGTGATAAATATATTTAACATATTTAATAGTAATAATATGCTGCAGATAAATTAATTATAAAAAAAATGTAACTACCTGTAAGAACCTGAAAAAAAATTTAACCATGGTCATGCTTTTATAAAATATTTACTTAAATTCACCTCCCAGTTAATTCTACTCTATGTTCATCAATTAACTTTGATTTTGTTGTTAAAACTATTAGGTTATCTAAAACGTATTGAGACTTTGGAGGCCAAAATTGAGAATATATTTATTGTTATTGGAAAATAACATTATGAGACTACATATGCACCATTTTTTTTTTTTTTGGTATCATTCTGCCATTTTTCTGGCAACACCATAATCCCATTGCTGTAGAACTTATATGATTTTTGGTCAAAAAATTGTAACATGTGGTTTTTACAGGCCTCTTTTGAAACTAACTTAACATCATTCAGTGAGTTCTGCAGAGACTGAAACAAATGATAATCTGAGAGTGGCAGGTCCAGGCTATACGGATGCATTAAAACCTCCCACTCAGTTCTCTCAATTGCTGACGGGTTGTTAAAGTTGTATGCCGTCTGGCGTGGTATATGATAGATACTCTTTCTGTTAACCAGTTCAGGCAGTTTTTTTATTTAATTGCTAGATGCAATCGTACTAATCATCAACAATATAGGTTTGATTTTATCATTCTACCTGGTGGCAACAGCTCGTGATGCATGATGCCCTTCAAATCTCACCAAACGATAGAAATTTGATTGAGTAAATTTTTTGAGTCAGATCATTGGCAACCAAATGTCGAGCTTCTTTTTGTAGCTAGTTTACTTCAAATAATTTAACACTGTTTGGTAGGAATGTCTAGGTTATTGGCAATATCATGACTGCTAACATGCAGGTCTTCCTCAACTTCTGCCAGAATATGCTAATGCTCTCTTGTATACAAATAAAGGCTCAATACTTTTTAGTCTACCTATTATAATAATAAAATCACACAGTGCAAGACAAACTACAGTAAAATAGTAACTATAACCACCAGACAAAGCAAAGATCAGACCCGAATAATTTAGAACTTTGTTTGCAGACATAACTATAAGGCTGCATTGATATACTCCTTCATTAAAAATAACCCAATATTTACTCTTCACCATATATTGTGTGAAATATAATTAGGCATATTTTGTTGCCATATAACACCAACATAATATATTATATTTTCATTACTTGTATTTTGTAGTTTCTAGTTTCTTATTAAAAAATAGCCACTATCAGAAGTTTACATTAGTCAGGTTTCTAATTCTGTTGATGTTTGTTGTTTAAAACTTAGAATTGAAAATGCGCTGAACAGAAAAGGTTTTGTTAGTTTGTCAGTCAGCCAAGGTGGTTGCATTACTTGTAAAACAAAGAGAGATGAGCTCTGCAATCAGTACTGGTCAGACTGATTGTTGTAATTGTTGATGAATTTTGCTTTGTTGAACCAATGAAATGTTTTAAAAAGACCGTATATATCATCTTATCACTGAGTTATATCACCTTTAGTCATAATTCTTTTTTTCATTGTATCTTTTCCTCTCTTTTATGTATTAAAATGATGCATACTTAATCAAAATAATTGTTTTTTATCATGAATTTCTCTAATAAAATGATATCAAATGTGTCTGAGATTTAATTGATGATTTGGATATTTCTTATGTAGTTTTGCACGGAAAACATACTACGCTTGTCAGGATGAAGTGGAAATTTATGACATAATACAGCAAGTAACAAAAAATCTAACCTTTTGATCAGCGTATATAAAAATTCTCATTACTTTATCTACTTCTGATGTTCATTTTACAATTTCTTTTTACATTTGACTTTACACTATCATATGATAAAAATGCAAACCAGTTCCAGGCAGTAAAATAAAATAAATCTTTATTCTGATCAGAAAATAATAATTATATAGATCACACCAATATAAGATAAATTATAAATATAAAAACAAATTATAAGATAAAAAATATAAAAGTTTAAAGTCCATATTATTTATGAGTAAATACAAACATATGAAATTATGTTAATGTAAATACATTCAATATAAAAAATTACTATTACATAATTCACAGTTCAGAATATGTTATTGAAAATTACTTTGAACATATATTTATATACATGGTGATGACCTGCCTCAAAATCTTGAGCGATTTATTGCAACTCTTTTCACAAATGTTACAATTGTACCAGAAGATAATTATAATGATATACAAAATAAAACTTTTTTAATGTTTTTCTAAGTGTGATACCTATCTCTACATAACTTTTTTGCGTAGATTATAGATCTCTAAATAGAATCTTTCTGTCATCCTCAGGTTAATATAAATGGTACATTAAAGGTCTATAAAAATTAATATAACTGATGTTATTATGGGATGTCATATACTTAAATTAAAACTTATTAGCAGATTCTCTCCTTTTATAGGTAGGTTTACTAAAATATTGAAAGTTTAACACTCTATTTGCCTTTGGAATGGTTTTCCAACACTAAGATATCTTTGTGAAAATGTTTACGGTGTTCATCACCACTGTCCCAAGGTTTGGTGGAAAAAATCCAGATGTGAGTGTAGGAAATTGAATTCTAGTGACAATTACATCCCATAGTTCTGTATGAATTTATCATTATATCTGCAATGTCCTGGTAATTATAAAGTTTATGGACACCCAGGAAATTTTCACAAGTGTCTTTAAACGTTGTCCAGGCAGTGAGTTCTACATACGTCAACTCAGAGTTTAACATTTCATCTCTGACTGTTTCCCTTATTTGTGGGTCAACAAAAATCCCTTCTTTAATATTTATTTCTCTTACTTTTGGGAATTCCTGCCTTATATATTAGAATGCTTGACTGCTGCACTTCTTCATAGCTTTCATAAGATTTTTTATTAATTCTATTTTGATATTAAAGGGTGATAAAAATATATTTTTTGGGGATTAACTAGAGGTTCATGAATAATTTTTTTTCTCCAGTAGTTAAGTTCTCATGTTTCTTCCACTGCTTTTTTACATAATGCTCATCTCCAGCTCGTCTGTCCCATTCCCAAATAAAACAACAGTATTTTGTATACCCTTACTGTATGCCTAATTAAAGAGCTATTACTTTAAAATTTTGACAAACATATTTCAGCTATGCTTTTTTAATTCACTTTTTCAATAACAGTTTTCATAACATTAAACATTTCTTTCATATTAATTCCAAAACAGATTGGTACAAAAGGATATCTATTACTATCGTGAAGCAGAACTACTTTTAACCTATACTTAGAGGAATCATTGAAAAGGTGCCACTTCTCAGGTTCATGAACTCGCCCTAATTATAACATTAGCTCATCAATATTTATGCAGAAAACTATGTAACTTTCTTCAGCAAAGTATTGAGAAAATTCTTTCTGGCTTCAATAGACTGATATATATTTTTTTTTTTTTTTTAAGTAAATTCCAACCTTGCAATTTTGAGTCTAAAAGTTCAGCTTGACTTTTTGTTAAGTTTAAATCCCTATAAAGTCATTTAGCTTACCTCATCTTGTGATATAAAATGTGGCTCACTGAATTGTAATTCAAAGTCTGAATCATGATTTTAACTTCTTCCATAATGCCCGCTTCTTCACTGCTGTTTTCACAAAATAAGTTTTCAGGAATCTCTGGAACTGGAATGGATTCACAGTGAGGTACAGGTCTGACTGTAGATGGCCATGAACAATGTAGAGTAAAGTGTGTTTAAACTTCTTAGAAATTCCAGACACATTAGTTAAACAGAAATAACAATCAGTTAATTGATCTTGTGGTTCACACCAAACAGCAGGGACACGGAATGGCAAGAGTGGCAAGGCCTTTTATTTGCCTTTTAGCCATCCTCTTAAGTTGACCAAACAGTTACTACATTTTATATAAGTAACCCATGTCTTATTTATAGTCAAAGTACAATTTATAAACATTTTTTAATTAAAGGTGTTATGTTTGTCTTATGCGATTTTTATAGTGAACTCATGTTAAAATAATTGTCCAAAGTATTTACCCACTTATGAGGATTTTGAGACATTACTGTTCACTCACTTCACAGTTATCATACTGATTGAAGAAATATTATACTACTAAAAAGACTAGGTTAACAAAGTCAACAAGCTTTATGGTTTGAATTATATAGACTTGATGAATCTTCTTCATGTATGTTTCAATAGAGAGGTATGATGACATGATATGTAATGTTTTTTTATTGCTTAAGTTATTTTTTTATGATTAGCAACTGACTAATAAAGTTAAAAATATATGTTGGACATATAAATATAAAATAATGATGTAAAAGATAAAACATACATACATAATCATTCATCATATATCAACAATTTTCGTAATGTAGATTTTGAAATTGCTCGAAAACATATGGCAATGGAAAAATTCTGATTTTAGATTTGTTTTCAGCATTAAAAAACAGATAATTTCATGTATTGCACATTAAGGAACAAAAATTGTGTTTATTAGCGTTATTTAAAAGGAACTGAAAATTGTGTGATAGCATCTCAAAACATTATTCACTGGATGGATTATAACCTTCTAACTTTAAATCTGGATAAAACCATTGCATTGTGTTACTGAGGCAGATGTAACATTGCTGATTGCATGGATAGAATTTTTGTAATGATAACAGTAGTATTTCTGTTGCCCACAAAATGCAATTTCTGGATGTTTTATTAGATGACAAGTTCTCGTAGGATATTCATTTGATTTTGTTAAAAACAAAATCAAACATCCAATTTTGCTCTGAAATTCTTTAATAAAATATTAAGCTCGTCATCATTATTAAATATTTATTAGGTTTAGATAATTCTTCAGAGGGTGAATGAGGATGATATGTATGAGTGTAAATGAAGTGTAGTCTTGTACATTCTCCGTTCGACCGTTCCTGAGATGTGTGGTTAATTGAAACCCAACCATCGAAGAACACCGGTATCCACGATCTAGTATTCAAATCTGTGTAAAAATAACTGGCTTTACTAGGAGTTGAACTGTTTTTAAATAACTCAACACAATACTTCAACTTATGAGAAAGGACTTTGTTATGCTTCTGTTGCCACTTTTAATAAGTTGCCAAACTGTTTGAAAAATCCAACAATTTCTTTAAAATACAATTAATACATTTTTTTTTTTTTGAAATAATATTCTTTTGTTGATGAATTTTTATATAATAATAATTAAATACAAAAATACAATTTATCTGCATCCCATTCAACATGTACATAAATATCTTCTCAAAATAATTTTCAATAGCAGCTTCTGAATTGTGAATTTTATTATAGCAATTTTTTATGTCGAATGTATTTGTCTTGACATTATTTCATATATTTGTGTTTAAATAATTAGTATGGACTAAAACACATCTATTTTTTATCTTATAATTTGTTCTTGTATTTATAATTTATCTTATATTGTTATGATCTATTATAATGTATTATGTTTTTCATGTTTAGATCAAAATAAAGAATTATTTATTTATTCATATAAGGAAATAAAGTGTGTTGTTATAAAGGAATAAATTTAGGAAAGTGATATCTGGAAAGCACAATTCTGTCTGAACATATTGATAAACGGACAAAGAGGAACAATGAAATTGGTGAAATCAAGAAAAAATGCTGTAATAAAGTATAAATAATTAATTAAATTATGTATATTTCATTACATTTAATATTATCATTTTATGATTTTAATGCTACACACTTACATATAAAAATATAATATATAAAATAATTTTATAAGTATAATTTGTATAAAAATACAAAATAATCGATACTATTACTTCTACATTATATGATTGTGATAATACTAATAGTGTTAATATAGTTCACGCTAATTCTGTTTGATAATAATCATTCTATTTAAAACTTTTTTACTGAACAATTATAAAATACCTGATTTTGCAAAAATGAAATATTTATTTAGGAACTTATAAAATAAGAAGATATATGATGCGAGTTTCTCTGCTACAAGTAATCATCTATTTACTGTGTTGTAAATACGTATTGTTTTCAACATTTATTTTTATATATGACCATGTAGTTGTGATAAAAAGTATGATAAACAGTTTGGAGATGAATGATAGTATAATTAGATGAATTGCATTAAATGCAAATTCCTTTTTATGGATTATTATTCTGCCATATTATCTTTAAGTTAGTGAAAGGTTATGTGATACATCTGACTGAAATTTAACCCAAAACTTATAAAAGTTATAGACACCGCTAGTTCATTGTGGAGCTTTGCAGAGTGGTAGAGCAGTATTTATATATTTATTTATAGTAGAAAAAGAATAATATAATTTAAATTGCATTTAGCTCTATTACAAATTTCAAATTTTAAGATATTGTTTATACTATATCAAGAATTTGATGATTAATATAATTTTTAATACATTAAATAATTATGCTTGGGACATTTAGTATAGGATTTTTGATATTTCTACATCTGTGAACTACATTTGTTAAAGGTGCGGTAAGAACATCCAACTCAGTTGCGTTTACTTATTTTCCTCATATGGTAATTAAACTCTTCAGGAAAATAATCAGAAACAGGCTAATTTTAACAAATTATTGCGTCAAGTGGTGTATACCGGAAAAGGCCTACAAGAAAAATTGTGGATATTACAAATTTTTAGGAATCAAGAATAATTGTTTCCATTGATTTTTTATCGCTGAAGATATGTATATAGGTTTAGGTACATACTAGTTTTAAATGATATACCTCTTTATGAAGAAAAGTAGTATTATTGTTTTTTTAACTTCTCATTTGTGTATCTAATATCAGTGCATCTAGGGATAGTTACTCACAGTATAGAGGTATAAAACCTCAGTATATAAACTGTAGCGGGAGATAAAGGTTAGAATAGATCATTTAAATAACTTAAAGTGTAGAATGTAATACATATGCTGAAATTAAAAGGATTAGCGTAGAAAAAAGGATTGGAGTCATCAAACCAGTTAGATGAATGATGGCCAGAAAAAGAATAAAATGGAAAATTTACAAAAAAAAAAAAAATGTAATGGTAATTAAAAGATTTAACATTTAAATTTATCAAGTGTGAGTTTGTTATTACTATTGTTTTATAGTTCACACTATTAATTCTCGAATCCAACTAAAACCGATACCGATCCCAGTTTTAAGTGTTGATGTCTCAATGTGTCCCCTCCCTGCTGTCCTAATATATACAGTTGAAGTCAAAGTAGACGATCTCATTCATAACAATTTTCATCTTTGGCGTTCACAAAATAGTTAACGGTTGATATTTTGTGCTTTTATGAGAATTTTTCCCAACCTTATTTAAGTTAGACAGGAACAGTTTGGCTCGATTTTATAGACAGATGTTTTTGCTAACATCAACCTGTTGGTGAGAATAAGGAATGGAAAATTTTAGTGTGCAGTATGAAAAATGTCATGTTTGACTATGATTCAGAGGTATTACTACTCTACCATAAACATCAGTGATTTATAATTTTTAATTTTAGTAAAATAATCAAATTATATCTGGCGACTGAAGTTGATGAATGATATTGTTAAATAATAACTGCTCTGCTTTTTTTCTCATTTTTTAGTTTAATTTATCTTATTGGAATTTTTCTGCTGCAAGTATCTTTAACCAGATTCTTGAAAGAAAAATAATATGAAATTTTAGTTCCTTAATATTGAAATTAAGTAAAAACATGGAATTTTATATAAATTCATAAACACACGTGAAATACTTTTGTGAGTAGGTGCAACATAGATATAATTATATTGTTTAATAGAAATCTACAGTTTATCATGTATATTTGAACATTTTAAATGATTTTGTTTATTTTTATTCTTCATATTTTTATTAAACTGGACTTAATTGCGATTAAGGATTAAGCCTATTTAAAAAAATAAGTAATTGCAATAATATATATAATTTCCTTGAATCAAATCCTGGATGATCAATAATAATTGTTAACTGTATACAGGTGAGGTATAATAATAATTTTGACTGCTACGGTGCCGTCTGGCTAATTATCTGACGATTTTGTAGAACGGAAAAGGAACTGGCCTTTAACCCATAATATTTATTTGGTCTACTCGCATTAAAGGACTCGCTTAGAGTTCCTATAATAATTGAGAGTACATCGGTAACCGCTCGTGAACCTTCTGCTGACATCGGCTGCCGTACAAAGCCACTTAAGTACTATAGAGGTGTCTTTAGTCAAACGTTATGGGATAAGTGCCTAGTTCCTTTTTTCCAAAGAAATATATATCGCTAATCAATAACTGTAGCATCGCCAAACAAAGATTAATGCTAAAATAAATGTACAGGATTACGCGTTACGAGTATCGTTACGTTATGATAATTATTTTACCTTAAGCAAAATTCGTTTTTCTGGAAGTTTCAATCATTTTACGTACAGTTTTTGCGAATTAAAATTAAATAGGAGCCTATATATTTTTATTTTTTCAATGCTTTAATTTTACTGTCCATGGTATGTTTTTATTTAGGTTTAATTAATTTATTATACTGAACGTATTAATAAATTGCAATTATACCGCAAGACACTCTTGATCCGGCGTTTCCTGTTACTAAACTTTCTTGATCACCACCTCTTCCGAGGTCATCAGGATTAGCCTTAACGACTAAACCGCGTCCGATAACGTTGTGCGGTCCAGTTAAACTTATAAGATGATCTGATATCTGTATTTTTGCCACACCATCATCTCCGGCCACTATGTTACCTAAGTCGCCGACATGTCTGTAAGGATCTGTTGGCCCACCGTGTTGTACCTGTAAAATTGAATAATGATTTATAAAATTATTTTTAAAGTTAAAGTACAGTAAGATATTCTTAAATGTAATTGTGGTTTAATATCAGGCTACGCTCTTATTATTACATCGATCGCTTGTTTTTTACATTTTTGTCGTTCTCAGACATGTATGTTAACAGAAAAATTAGAATTCTACGTCTTTATTCTATACACAACTGAAATAATTCCTTTCTCTCGGTTTACTTTTCTGTTTTTTTAAAAGGTTAGGTTTTTAATACATTCTTATAAATAAATTTTAGTCAGAGTTAATTCTATAGTCGTTAGTCTTCTAAAGTAATTAAATTCCAGTGGTGTAAAGTGAAATCGCAGCCAGAGTTGTTAAACTTTGATGTTCTACGATAACCGGTTAATTAAACGTACCTTTGTCCATCGCCATTTTATCGGTATATCTCTGCCGTTAATTAGTAGAATTCTACTCTCTGAGATGTTCTTGTTATTTTGAAATCATCATTCATTATAGCTACGATTTATCCTAATCAGTAGTTGTTAATACCTGCTTTTTTGGAAATATATGTTCTTTACACGGTTCCTTATTTAATTTATCTATTTTAATTTGCAGTTAAAATATTAATTTTATAACCTATAATATTTAACAGAGTTTATAAAATTTAACTAATTTATTCATCTACGATACAAATTGAATGTACTGTTAATAAGGATGAACAATAAATAGTTGAACAATTATACAAAAAGTCGGCAAATTTATTCGTTATTCATTTAAATATAAAAGAATCAATTCGGATAAATTTATTGTAGATGAAAAAATTATGAAAAAACAATAGAGATTTGGGCTATTCTGTTTTAAATGGTGACTGTATTTGTGTGTTTAGTAAGCACCCCTAACTTCAGCCGTTTTGTTATAATGCGCATGTACACGCATTAATGAGCCCTTCATTTTATAATTGATCACTTAATAATTAAGCGGCTTAACCGTTGCAACAAATTATTAATAATATTTCATTATTTATCATTCGATTTAATAATGTTTATAAAATATTCTTCTTCTAGAAATATGTGATTTTTTTTTATAAACGTTAATATTTATTTTATAAATAGATTCTTTTTTTTTAATACTAAAAATGCAATTGATAGGATAATTTACTGCCTATGCAAACTATTTATAAGAATAGTTGTGAGAAATATTACTGTTTTTAGTAAATAATATTAACTACAACTATTTAAACTACAACATACTATAGATAGCGCCTACGTACCAAATTAGGTTAGCATAAGAAATCTTTATTTTATTTATTATTTATTTTTTTTAATGAGCTAAAATGAATTGTAATTGAAAAAATTACTTATACTCAAAAATAAGTAAAAATTTATAGTTATAGTCGTTATATCTTTGCCGATGAGTACAAAACTTAATACGCGCTTAATTTTATCAATACAAAATTGAGAACGGTATAATTTAACAGTAATTTTTCTGTTAATGAGAATTCATTTCGTAATTGAACATTTTTTGTTTTAAACTTACTGTGTCGCCCTTTTTCGACTAATTTTTTTAAATCTAGTTTACGGCCGTAGACTTATTAAATACAAAAAACAGTTCTGTAACATGTCAGAAAACCTGTCCGATTTGCGTGTTTTTTCTACCGTTTTTTGATTATAATTTATTCTTTGTTGTAGTTATTTCAGTCACGAATAATTATTTTTAAAATTTAAGAAAAACTGGTATATTTTTTTGTAATCCGAATAAAAAATGTGTGAATTAATGAAAAACAACCATTGTTATGACGGGGACAGTGAATGGATTCCTTTTAAAGTAATCACTACCTCTAGTGCTGCGGAGGGCAAAATATTTTAATTATCTCGTAAGAACTTGTATAATTGCTTCTGTGAATTGCTACTCTTTAAATTGACGCCGGTTTATGATCTTTTTTTTTGGAAAATAAGATTATAAACCGACTCGAAATATTAGAGTCGAAATATTATAAAAGATCCGCACTGACTCGAAATATTTAAGCACGAACCAAAAGAAAAATTTGCTGAACTTTTGTGTCCCAGTCGAACCCTTGATCAAATTACGTTTTTATTATCAAACTATATTTAGAAAAAAAAGGAATCAAATCGTAGTAAATAAAAAAAAAATGATCTTTTTTGTTTGTAAATCTTATTTACCAATGATTTTATCAACGACGTAGTAATGGTCGTTTTTAATTACTGTACATAATCTATATATATAAAAATGTTTTTGTTTGTGTGCGGCTTCAAAAACTCAAAATGTTCTGCACCGATTGAGCTCAAATTTTCGCACGATATATAAACCTCATCAAAGATTGTTTTCATCTATTTTTAATAAATCTATCTATCTATTTTTAATTTGGAAATTTAAACAAAGGAAACCAATCAGTTCAATGCAAGATGGCCGCTGTCAAACACAACGACCAAATTTCTTTGAATTATATTTAACAGCTAAAACATCTGTATTTTATTAAAAAACAAAAAAAAAATTTTTTTAAATTTAGCACGATTATAACTCGCATCAAAGATTGTTTTCATCTATTTTTAATAAATCTATCTATCTATTTTTAATTTGTACAATTTTTTTAATAAATAAGAAGCTAATAAATCAGATGGAAATGTAAACAAAGGAAAACCAATCAGATCAATGCAAGATGGCCGCTGTCAAACACAACGACCAATCACAAAGAGCCCATATGGCCGTTGCCAATGTAAACAAAATCACAACTGATTAAGTAACAAATTTCTTTGAATTCTATTTAACAGCTAAAACATCTGTATTTTATTTTTAAAAAACACACACAGAAACAACAAGAAAAGCCACCAAGATTGATGACTTACACTAAATTAAAACACCCAACTTTCTTATAGCCCAGATAGACTTAAGATTATGCAAACAAAAAAAGTCGAAATAACCAAATACACAGAAAATAATATCCCTATATAATGACCAAAAAATCCTTTGTTAGGTTATTTTTTGAACGCTAAATGACCAAACAATCGTTGTTTGGTCATTTAGCGTTCTTTGCTATGTAAAAGCAAAGAACAAAATTCACAAATAATAACACTGAAACTACACAACTAAGTATTCGTTTTTTTTTTGTTTTTTCTAACCTCCGAAACCACCGTTATGCATTGCTTCAGATGATGATATGAATGATTTATAGCGTATGAAAATGCCATGCCTGACCGGGATTACAACTCGGAACCACCGGATTAAAGTGCGAGACGTTACCACTCGCGCCACGGAGGCCGGCAAACATATTCGTTAGGAGCCGAGTAAAAACACGACTTACCAATATGGCGTTGTGTGTCAAACCAATTTTATACGGACTATAATTACTTTTAATACGCGAAACCCTTTGCAATGATTGAACATTGACTTAAGCCTCTTCAAAAATTATTCATTTTGAACTAAGCCACATTTTGATATCATTGATTTTCTATAACACGGCTGGATTCTTTTCGTTTAATGATAAGAAGCGTTGTCGAAGACAATAACCGAATTCTCTTCCAAAGGACATAATACACCGCTAAACTATTTCTAAATAATTCAAATGCGTGTAATTTTTTTACGAATCGCGTTTTTATCAAAATCTCACCTTTTTCTCAATTGACCTGCGGGGTTTTGTTTTCTTTGGAGACCGTAATTCATTAGTAGATTATACTCGAGAATCACGTTGTACACTGAAGCAGCACAACTTCTACTTACGTTAGCAGTTTATTAACATCTGAAATCAACGCCGTTTGATTATTCTGTAATTTGTAAGCATTACTCTGCTTTTGTAAGCATTTAAAATGATGTGTTTTTCGCACAATTTAAGGGATTTTTTTCGCAGCCCATAAATCTTTATATATAAAAATGTTAAGTTCGTTTGTGTACGCTTCAAAAACTCAAAATGTCCTACACCGATTGAGCTCAAATTTTAGCACGATATATAACCCGCACCAAAGATTGATTTTATCTATTTTTCGCATCAGTCAGATACCCGCGACCGCGATAAAACAGTTTTTTTAACGGTCAGCTGTGTACCAGTGAACGCGCCATCTGCCGGAAGCGAGGGGAACACTCGCCATACTAGCTAACGACAACCGTAGTCACATGTGAAACAATACCTGTTTCCAATTACATTGTTTATTAACAAAAAAAAAACCTATCCACTTGCATCTGATTCAGATTATTATACAATCTGAATTAAATATTCACTTTAATCGAGGTACTTTTGTGTGATCGTGTCGTGATTGAGCTGCGCCTTCAACCAAGCACTGAATTTATTAGAAAACGACCAACAGTGGGATATTTGTATTAATGACGCGTGCAACACTGCACATCCAAACCAAATTCGCGCATTATTCGCAATTATATTGACCGCTTTGTTCCCTTCATCCCCCACAGAGTTATGGGAAAGATATCGATCGCATATGGCTGAGGATATTTTGCATGCAGTACGCCTAGAAATTACCAATATGACCATGGAATTTACAGAAGGCATTTACAACGAAGCATTGATAAATATTGAAGAGAAGTGCTTAGCTATTGCAAATAAAGTTCTTAGTCAATTGGGAATGCCAGTACCCACCCGAGCTGCGATTGCTTCATTTGATATGGATTTACGCCGTGAACAGAGTTACAACATTGGTGATCTTCAGTCATATGTCCAATCAAACATTCCCAAATTAACGCGTGAACAGTAAGTCATTTATGATCGCATAATGCAAATGATAAATGACGGAGTTGGGGGGACCTTCTTCTTGGATGCGCCAGGAGGAACTGGGAAAACAGTCCTCATTAGATTGATTCTAGCAACGGTTCGATCAAAAAATGACAATTATCCTGTTGCGGAATATTAATCAGCCAAAACTCTGCAACGGCACGCGACTTGCAGTTAAGAAATTGATGAATAACGTAGTGGAAGCAACGATTATAACGGGGCCTTTAAAAGGTGAAGATGTTCTCATTCCTCGAATACCCATAATCCCGACCGATACACCATTTTAATTTAAAAGATTGCAATTCCCAATTCGATTTGCAATCACAATCAATAAAGCTCAAGGTCAATCTTTAGAATTGTGTGGTTTAGATTTAGATGCGGATTGCTTCTCACGTGGGCAACTGTATGTTGCGTGTTCCGGAGTCGGTAAACCAGATAGCCTTTATATCTACGCAGACAGTGGAAAAACAAAAAATATTGTATATCCACAAGTATTGCAAAATTAAACTTCTATGAAACGTATGCTTTGTTTTGTTTCTCATTTCTCATCCGTGCAACCACAATGTGCCACAGCGAAGCGTAGCGGGTAGAGCTAGTTTCTTATAGTATTCAACTTATCGAAACTTACGTATTTAAATATTTTTTAATGTAATTTTTAAAAAGCAATCATTCCTGACTGAAATAGCTATTTCTTAAGTAAGAGATGACGAGTAGAATAATGCTTTATTGTGACGAGAACATTGTAGAAAAGTTAGTTGTTAGGAAATTGTCGTTTTTTACTGATTGTTTCACGTGGGAAATTCGAATTAGGTTGAAAAGTATAAAGTTTTTTTTTAAAGAAAAGGGTGATTTTCTTCAGTATTTTACTTAATTTTTTTTTAAAGACAAATTCCAGTGATGGAATTAAATTACACTGAAGTGATTTATTCAACTACAAACTCTTCGCAAATGTATTTAAAACCCCCCTTTAAAACTACAAAAACTGGTTTTTTCGAAAAAGTCATGGCTTCATATTAAGTAAACTGGGTATGCTCTATCGATTACTGATAATATCAACTTCCGATTCCCACCGGAAGTGAGTTATCCATACCGGAAGTTAATCTTTTTTTAAATAGAATATGCATATTCTGACCACGAATTGCAATTGAATACGTAACTTTTATTTTAAACATTGTTTTTCAAAATGCGATTTTTGACCTCTAAATGACCTCTGAAGTATACCTCTTGCCAAGTCAATATGAAAGTTCTTTCATAAGTGCTTTAAAAGTGGTTGTATAATCGACTAAGTTTGTGTTCATTTTTCATGTGCTAATTTCATTTAATATACTGATTATCATTCTTTAATAATCAATATGCCCATTTATTTGATTTTTTACTTTATGCAAATGATTCTTGACCATTCTTTTGGATGTTTGATTTTTATTATTAATATTATTTTTAATGTTATATAGAGCTTCTTTGTATCCTAATTAATTTTTATTGTTTATTAGAACAAAAGGGTTTTTAATCGTTACACTTATTCACTTCTATAAAACCTAAAAAATTTGGGGTTGATTTCATCAATTTTTTTTTAGACCGACCCGAATTACCGTTTTTGGATTACAAAAAAGTGAAATCGGAATTATGGAAGCATTACTCATTTTCTTTTAAAAATATTGATTTATTTATTTTGAATCGGTGGCGATTAGTATCCGATGCGATATAACTGTCACAGACGTCAGAACTAGCTTCGTCTTATCTATGAGATAACAATACTCTATTCATCCTAACATCTAAAGTGAGTTTCAGATTATTGTCACGATTGATCAAGTAATGTGACATGAAAGCTAGCATTGTCTTTACTGATATCTGTTATAAGTTCACGAGTATGCAGCTGTACGTATATAGATGTTAGAAGCGTATAATTTATGCGGTCATTAATCTGAATTATAAATACTTTGAAATGTTTTTCTCGTTGTTGCTTTTCATAGATTAATAATCTATGAAAAAATTTGCGATAACTATAAAATTATTCCATTTATTTTACAGCGGGGAACGCTCTTCTCCATTCCTATTTATTCTGTACAAATCTCGATCCTCAATATGTTTTCTTTAAATTTACATACTCAATTACCCGCTTTACATTCTTTAATAGTGTATTTTTTTACGGTTATCACCGGATTTATTTCATTAATTCTGAGCGTCTTAACATAGCCCACCGTCCTTGTGTTTTATTAAGAAGAATTCTACACAAACTTTTTTTTTCTGATTTGTTTTAAAATCTTTTTTTTATACTCTATTAATCCAGCTAACTTTCATTATCTTCTTGTAACATGACATTTCTGAAGTTCTTTTTCTTTCTGCTTTTTTGTTCTTCATATTTCGTCGCTGTCAGCTCCTGCATTCCATACAAATATTAAACGAAATTCTTTGCGATTCCTAAATCCATGTCGATACCAATAAATTATTTTTCAGCATAAAACCTTTCCGGATTTATCCCGGTTCAATTTTGTTGCCTGTTTTACTTTGTATATTAAGTTTACTATTTGATTAATAAAATTCTATTATTTTTATTATGTTGGATCTATATGGTAAAATTTACTTCACGTTATTTTCTAGTACCTACTTAAAGTAATTAAATTAAAGATTTTCAATGTCATCTTCTATTTTTTTTAGCCTTTTTCTATTTAGCCTCCGGTAACTACCGTTTAGATAATTCTTCAGAGGATGAATGAGGATGATATGTATGAGTGTAAATCAAGTGTAGTCTTGTACATTCTCAGTTCGACCATTCCTGAGATGTATGGTTAATTGAAAACCCAACCACCAAAGAACACCGGTATCCACATTCTAGTATTCAAATTCATGTAAAAATAACTGGCTTTACTAGGACTTGAACGCTGTAACTCTCGACTTCCAAATCAGCTGATTTTGGAAGACGCGTTAACCACTAGACCGACCCGGTGGGTTTTCAATGTCATCTATAATTTAGATTAATAACTTACTTGTTTAATTTTTTTTTATGTAGCTTATATAATGTGTTATTTTGGATCGACCGTGTGACTTACGCCGCACCTTTTAAAATTTCTTCGATCTGTAATTCTAAAGCTGCTACTTATAAACCGAACAATTTAAATTTTTATTATATGAAAATTTCCTGCTTGGGTAGTCTAGGATTTTGATACCGGTGATGGGATTTGCATGCTGAAAGCGGTTCTCAGAAGAGAAGGAAAACAACGATGATATTACAGTGTATAGTTCAGAAAATAAAACAAGAAAGAAATGTAAAAATCATCCTTAACGAAGAAACAGCAAAGTATATACAAGGCAAAATTTTTTCCGACGAAAGAATAATTACTGTCAAGATAAAAATGAACCCAAAAGATTTGCTTTTAGTACGAGTATAGTTGATAACCGATCGATATAAAGGTAATGCAGTTGAAGCAACGCATGAAAAGACAGAGAAAATTCTGAAACAGTTTGGTAGTGATTGCTTTGAGACAGTGGGAGGGAATGACTTTGCATTTTGAAAGGAAAATAAAATGTTCACAACAAATTCTCGGTTTAAAGACTATACAATAAGACTAGAAGAAGAAGAAGAAGAAGACTATAAAGATTTTCGTGTGAAAAAACCAGGAGATGTAGGCAAATATCAAACTGGTGAATATAATTACAGATGGGGTAAGGAACGCGATAAAAAAGGAACGTGATTTGCCACGAGCAGACGTTAATAGGCATTACATAATTGAGGTTGCTGAAGTAAAAGTAATATCGAAGAGAAATAAAAGAGGAGATTAAGTAATCGATTGAGATTTGGAAAATAAATAACAGCAATCGGAAAAGAGATAATGAGTGAGTGAGAGAGAGAGAGAGAGAAAGAAGTTAGCCGAAGTACTATAGAAGAAATATAGAAGGCGATAGTGCAAATGAATTTTGGCTAAATATGAAAATTGCCACAAAAATATTAGCGGGACAAATAATCGGTTTCATTATTGAAAGAAGAATAAAGAAGCTACGGCTCAAAAAGTGGAAGGCATAAAAAATTTTAAGAACCGAAAGAATGAAACGGGTAAATGGGTTTAATCTGCAGAAAACTGAGTAACGAATTAAGAAGAAAATTATAAAAAGCAAAGGAGAAACATCTAGGCTATCGTATGAACGCTTAGATATAAAACGCTTAGAAAAGAAAGTACATTATGAACTAATACAGAAAAATAATAACAACTGAGAATAAGCGGGGGAAAAGTACAGGTATTAAGAAAGTGCAGGTAGAAATAGCAAAGAATTAAAAAAAGAGTATATACTTAAGAGGTGGTAGGAATACATGAAGGAACGCTTCCAAACAAGAATTCTACCGAAGGAGAACAACCGGTGTTATCGGGCCGATGAGAATTATCGGCGAGAGGTATGTAGAAAATGTTAAACGAATGTGTATGTTTTTGTATAGAAAAAGAAAAACTTCATTCCTCGTTGTACATATTTGGGTCTCGTCAAGGCTCTAAGCTTTATCGGCAAGTGCCTATTGAATACAGAACAAATACATTAACATTGAAAAAATACATTAATAATTACATCAAAAAAGAATGTTAAAAACATAATAATATCTGGTACTAAATACTACTAATTATGATAAATAAATTTATTATAAGTGGCGTCGTAAAATGGTTGCGGTAAAATTTTATATTTCAGTCGTAACAAAATATTGAAGGATTTAACTGTTGTTGCTTTAAGATTAACAGATATTGTAGATATTTATAGTTTCAGAGGCTAGCCATCGAAATACTTGTTTTTTAAACAAATTATAATTTGTCACATCTTTTATTTCTTTCGGTAACATATTATATAAACTGGGAGCAACAACTTTCAATGACTTTCTGCCATGTAAACTATTATATTTAGAAACAACAAATAGCTCTTTATTTGTTTGATGAATAGTTTTTTTTTTTAATATGGAACAACAATTAATTTTTCATATGGAACATACTATCAATATTAACCGATAAAAACCGACGGGTGATAAGGTTGATAAAATAGTTTCTCCATCCTATCATTCGACGGTCTTAATTATTTTAATTACTCTTTTTTGAGCCTTTAATTTTCTTCAGTTAAATAATTTGCTGTTGAACCCTATACTTCAACTCCATAGTAATTAATTATACAATAATTGATTTATGTAATAAAATCATTAATTTTGAAAGTAATATACCACTGAGGTAGTAAAATTCATTGGTAACTATATGAAGTGTTTTTAGCAGATTTGTTATATGACTTTTCCATTTTAATTTACTATGTAAAGTAATTCCTAAATATTTAAATTCCTCTACATTTGCAAAATTTTACAATCACACCTGTTATTCATAGTACAACTACAATCATGAGATTTGATAATTGGAAGCCTATTAGTAAGCTTGTGACTGGTTCTGACGTGAACCACAGCCGTTTTATCTTTATTTAGACAAAATTGCTTTTCATGAGTCCATTTTATAAAAATTAAAATCTTCCTGAAGACAATTGAGCTGTTTCAAACAACTTACGACCAGCCAAGATTACTATGCCATCCGCAGACATGAAGACTTTACAATATTTTAGTTTGAAGTAGACTTTATCTGCGTATATTAAGAACAATATCGGCCCTAAATGGCGTACATGAAAAATGTATTTGAACATCTCAAACGGGGTAAACCGATAGAAATATTAAGAAGCCAGAGTTTTGAATGATAAAAGATCAGCTGAAGAATTGTACCAAATCAGAAAATACCTATGAAAGTAGAGATGTTCAAACCGAGTGGTTTGACCTAGTGGTGTGCTGTTTATACTTATCCTAGTTTAATGTATTTTTGTTAAAAATATCATCCAAAATGTTTTAGAAGAAAATGAAGTAGGAGGAGGGAGAATAAACTATATAAAGTATGAAAATTACACGTGATTTTTAGTAGATAAAGCACGTATGCTTTATCTGAAATATTTGTTGAATATCGTAATATTCAACAAATATTTCAGAATTATAGAGACTAACAAAAATAAATATTAGCAGAATTGTAGTAATGAGGATAGGAGATAATAAGCCGATGAATGTGGCACAAAAAAGGAAAACAATACAGATACTTATGTACCGCGTTGACTGAAGACTGAAAAAGTAAAAACTGAATAAAAAAAAGAACGGCGATGGCTGGAAAAATATTTAACAGAAACAACTATTCTTTTCTGTTTGTAGTGACGACCACAAGTTTCTGAATGTAGACACGAATTCTACCGTTATATTGTCAATAATGAAACTTTCTTGAAAATAATCTTCAGATAAATAAATTTAAAATGATCTAAAACCTCCCTTTAGCTCTTAAATTCATAAGTATTTGTTTATATAGGAGTGTGTACCATTATTTTATTCTTGAGGTAATTTTTACACGATGATATTTTGTACGGGTTTGACATAGTATCTATGTGTAGTTAATTCCTTCTGATCTACAAGTATGATCAAAAATGCGAGCTAATTATATGAAGCAATTACTGAAAAAACCTTTTCCTGTAATTTTGCCAAAATCCCTGCAGATACTAAAATTACCTGTAAATGTAGGACACATCATAACAATTTTTTTTAAATAAAATATTTCTTATCGAAGACGCAGTGAAGAAAAAAAATAGTTTTAATATTTCGCGTACTAATTTTTTCTTGGTAGAGATACTTTTTCTCTGAAAAATTGTATAGTAATATATTTTTATTAACAAAAAAATCGGAATTGTTTGCAAACTTTGAAAAATTAGCAGAGTATGGACCCATACATTAGCGATTTCACCGTTAAATGATGTTTCTGTAATTAATTTTCACTTTATTCCACAGCGGCATTCTAGAATTTAAAAAGAATATTTAAGAATGATATTAAATATGTGCACTAGTATAACGATAAATGTAATTTAATTATAATATACAAACCAAAAATGGATTGAAATGCGGTCCAAGTGATTCACATCCTTCTCTTAGGTCACCGTAAGAATGAATATGAAAACCGTGTTTACCGGGTGTTAAACCGGTAACATTACCGGTTAAAAATACAGGACCACCAGGTGGATGCGGTTGAACAAAAGTAATTGTTCCTTGAACGTCGCCGTCTGCACCATTACTACGTAGTACAACTACTGCGTTTAGAGGATGTGGTGCCTATAATTAACAAACAAAACAAGTGTTAAAAATTATTCGTAAATTGATCTGTCGTTTAATCTATACATGTTGATAAAATTAATCGATTATCCAATAAGGAAATGGATAATTAATATGTAAGAAATATTGTGTATATTAGAATGAAGTTAAGATGATGGTATCGGGTATTTTCTTAAGGCAGAAAAAATTATAACAAAAACGATGTCAAGAACATTCCCGTTTTACAACAGATTAGTCCCAAAACTGTTTCGGTTCGACAGATTCTAGCCGTCATTTCTTAAATCTGATGCAGTGGACGTTTTGATGTTATCTACGCCGATGGCGAACGAAAGTCGCTCGTCCTTAGCAAATAGATTCTGGTCAGTCTTCAACTAATCTGAACAATATGTTGCCCAATCAGTTCGACCGGCCGAGTTTATTTACTGTTGACCATTCAAGCCGAGGCTTCGGATCCGTCCACAGGAATCATCGGCGAACTTTTCTCTTCATATATCTGAAAAGATAACCGTGTGATTCAGTGTGCTATTTCTCAAATGACTCGACGTAATACAAATGTGAGCTTCTGCTGTATCCCCAGCATATTATAATTTCAGGCAGTGAACGCGATACTAATACATTAACGATATCGATTAAACTTTGGTACTGATATCAGTCTTAATACAAATTTACTCTTCCGTTGCGGTTAAAGATCTCAATTTCTACATCATCACCCTTCATACGCAACCACTAAGCTGTTGTGATATTGCGATACTGCTAGTCCTTGATCCTGGAGGGACTGCACTATCTCTCTCTCGTCCCAGAGTATTATCTGACGCATTTTTATAAGCTACCAAAATTATAGCGACTGTATCGTAATGGAAGTTTTAATTAAGACGCTTCTACGAAACCAAAATATAACGCCCGCAGAATTTGTTATCAAAAAAAAACTTCCAGACAATCCCTCGGCGTAATAACGGATGCCATCAAATCAGTATCAAGAATAGATTATCATTCGGATTGATAGCGGGCGTATCGTACTAAAAAACTTTAAACGGCCGGGTTCAACCATTTCAAGGCCATCCTTGGTACATCTTTATCAGTAAAATTAGAAAGCGCGGTGCTCGTACTAAAAACATTTAATTATTGTGGGAAGTGCAAATCGGCCGAATACAAAAAGGTTCCGAAGCACCGTTTCCACTTGGATTATGCGGTTTCAGTGCTAGCAGCTTGCCATTGACATCGTCCATAAAGATCTAATGTGCTATTAAAGACTTCGCCGATTGATCGAAAACAACGTAAGCGAATTTCAGAAAACGATTTAAATTACATATGTAATCTATAGAAGCGATTATATAATAACTTAGGGCAAAACATGTGCCTTTTTTTTAACGCATTAGTGTCTGTGTATTTTTTATTAAAATAACGGTATCGTTAGATTTCTTTTAAAAACGATTATAACGGCTACGAATTGAAATGAGAAAAGTTACCTTTCCCCTTTTATAAATATGCTTCCGGTTCATAAAATATCTACGGTATACCGGTGACATTTTATTCCGATATGTCGATTAAAATTCAGTCTAAGGTCATTTAAAACTCTGATTAGAGCCAAATATTTTTAACTTCAGCGCGCCTATGTATGACGGTTACTCGTCTCTACTTATGCAGAAAATTGAAAGAAGTCGGATTGTTTCCTAATGAATCGGCATACTGTGACTTCTTTATAACCATTTTCCCTAATGCTGGCTGTTACATGAATTAACTTTGTTCCTTCGGTCAGATATATGTCATTTAAACCGGGGTATAAATCTTATAATGAATTTAAAAAAAAGTTTTTTTATTGTATAATATAAATAGACATGCATATATTAACATCAGTAATAGTCGGTAAATGGATGAGAATAATTCGTATACATCATTTATTGCTGGAATCAAAAGGAGTATCCGATCATAAAAATCGAGATGCTTCGTAAAAAAAAATACATAAATAAATAATCATTATACCTGTATACATTCCAGCAGAAAATTGATGTAAAGAAATGAAGTATAATTAACAATAATTCGAATTAAGAAAAAAAATAAATTATAAAATTCACTTAAATATTAACAATAATAAAATTAACGTATTAATTAAACTATTAAAATTATTTTTAAACCTAATTACTGCATTAGAGTGGGTTAAAGGATAACATATGCGTGGGTATAAGGGTAAGATATGCATTTTACTACACAAAACAACGAAAAAAGAATAGTGAAAAAACATAAATAACAAACAAATAGTTTAGACTAAAAATACGAAACTCTTAATTAGGAAGGATATTAATTCTATCTAATTACAGTAACTATGAACAATTATATACCAGCAAACATTTAAATACAGAGAAATAATATACATAAATTTCATGCAATTTTGTTTCCTTAGTTCTTCTTTTTTATATATTTGGCACACATTTTCCTAAAAATATATTTTGATCGGAATAAGAAAATATTTTTTTTGTAGAAAAGTAATTTTTATTGTTTATTCGTTCGCCAATCTGTTTTAATATTTTTTTTTGTTTAAGTACTAAACGATGGTTGACGAATTAAGGTGAGGTAAGTTACTCCTGAAAATACTGTAGCCGTTCTCAACGTACTATGCTACGTAAAATTGTATTCGGTTCCGTAAAGAGGGCAACTTGGCGTCATTCCTAACGTTCAATAAAAAAAGAGACTTAACACCAGATGATTGTTAATCTTCAAAATGATATGCTATTTTATTTTTATGATTTTACCTTCCTAGTAAAAGAAAGGTTGTAAAATATATCTTTAAACCTCCATTTTTAGGGGGAAAAATTAAAATTAAAAAAAAAATTCTAATTAAAATTTAGTGAAAAACAACAATCGACAAACTGCTAACTCCTGATTTTACTCCGATTTCAGAACGTCATAATTTAATAAAACAATTAAATTATTTGCATCTTAGGTGGATTTTTGAAAGCACTTCTAATTTTTACTTCCTTGTACGAAGTAAAGGAATTATTGTAATAGTAAAGGAATATTGTGGTCGCGAAAAATTTCAGTTTTTAGCTGTCAACGGAAATATCACTTTGACCATCCCTGAATTCAATTTGACTAGTTTTCGTGTGACATCTGTCGCCCCGAAACTAGTCAAATCCAACAATTTGGATTTTTCATTTTTTTTTTTGTTAACTACAGTAATAAGCTCTCATAGAGACCTTTTCAACGATATATCATTAAGTGGTACTTATTTTGACTGGTTCCAGAGTTATAGCCAAATAAAACTTTAATTAATGAAATAGTTGGATTTTACAAGGGGAAGACACATCGATTGGAATCGTACTTCTTTTTTTTGTTTAATTTAAATATATTGATTTATTAATAAATATTAACCTCCGATTGTAAAAAAAATTTACGATAAATAATATTCAATAATAACAATTAAAAATAAAAAGTATGAAAAAATATCAGAAGTTATTAATGAAATAAAATTTTATGTACTTTTCATTTTTAGAAAATGTGTGCATGTAATTTAATAGATGTACAAGGAAGTCATGTGGTGTCCCCTTCTGATTCTTTAATTTAAAATATATCGGTTTTATTTTTATTTAAACATTGTTAGAACGATAAAAAAAAAAATTACACGTATGAAAACAAGCTATTGCAAGAAAACGTAAACACGACTTAGAGGAAACATGTTTTTAAATAAATAAAAAAAGAATCCAAAAATGTTCGCAAAGAGATTACTATTGAGCGTGAGCTAAGACAATCTTGGATGATAGACATTGTATTTTCTTTTTACCCTATTTTTTCCCACAGATTTTCTTGCGAAAATATCTTCGATATAGGAAAAACACAAATGATACTATTATTACACTACTACAATCGACACTAAGAAATAATGTTTAGGAAAAAATATAAATACCTTCAGATCGTCTACGTGGATCATATGATATTTTATTTAAAAATATTCTGCTTATGTTATCTGGATAAAATTTACGATGGGGAGTTCCAAGAAAACTTCTTTCCAAAAAATAAAAAGAATCATCGAAGTAGATGTTTTGGTAAAAATAAGCCTTGAACATTCATTTTTAAAAAATATACGGGTAGAACTGAGAACGTGCTTTTTTAATTCGATATGAAATTTCCAGTTAAAATTAATTTAAAATTCATTTATATCCTAACATTTGTTTCATTAATGTATTAAATGATTTTTAAACTTCTATTATTATTTTTTCTTCAGTTTATTTTAATGAAATTATTTTTTTGCGATTAAATTATCATCTTAATCTCAAAACTCGATATAATACACAGATAATGATTTTTTTTTTGTGGCTTGCGAAGAACATCAAACCCAAACGGATTCAAATCTAGATAATGTCCTAAATATTATCGCTCTTTCAAAACAGTCTTATTACGTCATTTATATTGTAACAGATAGTGTCCAGTGTTATATACCCATATAAAACTGCTTTTTGCGTTTTTATATACCCGTTCTACTATTGGATTCGAGAGGAATCGTTCGAAAACTATTTTATAAAAATCGGTACAGTAGTTTAGAGTTACAAGGATACATGCATGATATGTCGTTAAATACACTGCTTCGGGAGTATAGTAATAAATAATAATCTTTTCATTTTTTTTTTATAATTAACATAAAAGTTAGATATTAGTTTGTGGCGGCGTATAAAATATTGATTTTATTAAACGCTAATGATAGACTACGTGTGTTTTGTTTTAATTAGTTTAACTTGTACCCGGTTAAGTAGCCGTATTTAAAATTGAAGTGACCTCTGTTTTCATGTAACGTCACATGAACATGTAGAGAATTCTTTCACTGTCACTTTAGTGCTACTGAATTTTAACTTAAGCTAAGTGCTTTTGTACATTCTGCTTTTGCCTGTAGTGTTCAATTAACGTCGTTCAGTTATTTATTCTTTCTCTTTGTACAGTCTCACAGTAACATACACACGCGCGCGCGCACAAACACATACACACAAATACAAATACAAACCACGTAGTGTCTAAAAAGAAAACAAACTTCTCTCTTGTATATTTATTCTTTAACGTATTAAGTAACTCAGAGGTGAAGAAATTAAAAGATAATATCGGTTACATTTCCAAAAAACAACAAACTACTTTCATAAAAAAAGGAATTCTTTTTTTTTTAATTATACACTGAGCCTACATTTCTTAATAGTATTTCTCTTGTTATAATTATTGTCGACTTTTTAAATAAAATAAATTTTCGTCTAATATATTTCACGAAATATATTTTTGTTCAATGGTATCGCAGAATTTCGGTACAAGATTGGGAAAAAATCGGACTAATAGTCATGATCGTCTTTTGTAAACATAATTACTGGAAAACTGTGTCGGAATTACGCAAATATTGGAATAATGTTCTTTCATTTCCACGCGGAAGTAAACGATTCAAAATCCGAAAGAATCGGTTATAATTGAACGTAACGGTCCTCCCGGGCATTATTCGTTGTGGAGTCCTAATTGGCAATAAATCCTTGTCCTGGCTTTTCATAAATCAAAAAAGCTACGGGCAAACTCTCTACATTGTAACTGTAGCACGGTCACATACAAAATCTGATTTAATAAAACCACACTTAGATTTGGGACTGGGGACTTTAGAAATGTCATATCATCGTTTAGCCACCCCGTTGCTAGAACGTCTTAAAGATACGTGTCGTTAATTTATCTTGCACGTAATCATTAAATTAAAGATCGTTTCAATTAAAAATTCGATTGAAATCTATGTTTTTACTTATAATTGTGTTTGACAGAATATTTAGCAATTTTTAATAAATTAACCAGCGTATGAGAATCGTTTTAAAATATTTTGGCTGATGGATCGGTAAATTGGCTGATGGGACGAAAAAATTCAAAATATCAATAATATAGACGTTTGAAACCGTCGATAAATGCTAACCGATAGAACGATAAAAATAGAAGATAGAGATTTCAGAAAGAAGTAGCGAGAAAAAGTTGTAATATATCGTCATTGTTTTTTAATTTGTATGTGGAACAAGGAATACAATAATAGAAAGATGTATTCGAAATTGGAATACAAAAAACTAAACTGGTATAACTGATAGAAAAAAATCGACTTTAAAACAAACACGAACAAAAGCGTTATTGATATATGACAGTAAGGAGAATAATATGTAATTAAATTTAAATATAGAGAAATATAGCGAACCAGAAGTCGTAGAATTTGATTGATAAAATAAGAAAGACGTAAAAGAAAAGACCGGTACAAACAAGAATAGCATTAGTGCAGAAAAGAAATCTCTCAATATCAAAAATTGAATCTACGAGTTAGAAAAAAAATTCTTAAACGTATTTATGTCGAGAGTAACGCTTTACAGTAGGGAAATGTAAACCGTATAAAAAGTACTAACGAAAGGTAAGAAACTTTTTAAATAACAAAACGTTGTTACAAACTGTATACAGAACTGCTTGAAAATTAGGTCACTCGGTAAAATTAGAAATTAAGCGGTCTTCGGTGGAATAGGAAATGGGAAAAATTTTGGGAGAATGTTGAAGAGAGAAATAGGTTGTCGGGTTGTACATTTTTATATCCAGATGAGGTTAATTCGGTAATAGGGGTGTATGTATGCTTGTACAGCTGTGGAGAAAGATCAAGTTACAGTGTATAATAGAAGTAATTTAGGATATAGGATGAGTATCTATATCGATCCAAAAAAATTACAGTGAAATTGTAAACCGTACGGTAGCAGTCTCGCAGATATCATTTCTTGTCAATTATCAAAAGTACACCGATATCAAAAAAGGTAAGACACTACATTTCGATTATCAAAATCTGTTATTAATTTAGAATTTTGTTTAAAAAAAATACATTGTTTTTGATATCAGTATCATTTTTCATTTTATCAAAAACAGTCTTATTTATATTACAGAAACCTTTCTTTTTTTTGAGCGGAAGAAATGAAATATCTGCGAGATTCTTACCGTACAGTTTACAATTCATTGTAATTTTTTTGGATATCACTCTGTTTTGTTAGATTATTCTTTTACTTTTTTTTATAAATTACTGATTGTTATCTTATGGATTTACTATTAAAATTTATTCCCTTTCTAGAGCAAACAGATTTATATTTTTTTAACTTCTTGGCCAATTTTTTTTTGTTGATAGTCATATCATTCATTTACTTTATATCATATTTTCCCTTTTTTAATAAAACTTGTATAATGAGCTTCACGAATCGAAGATCGGTGATGTAAGTAATATTGCACTTATTACTTTGTAAGTGTAATCCTCGATTTTTATCTTATCCGTGGACACACTTTTTGTATTATTATTAAATGAACATTTTTTTATTTCTCCATCAAATAGTTCTAATTGTAGAATTTACCGATCCAGTTTATTTCTGTTTTATGTAACAAATCTTTGTTGCCACATTTGCAACACTTTCCTACTGTTCGTGTTTTTTTGTTTTATTAGCAGCTAAAATCGCTTGTAAACTAATACTTTTATTTTTTCTAATGAAGTGATGAGAACTGAAAAACTAATTTCAGCTTCAGCACTTTCATTTACATAAGAGTATTCACTATTAAAACAAGCTGTAGTATATTTTGTTTTAAATTTTATTATTTCAAGTGCATTAGTACTTATTATTAGTTTTTGTACGCTACCTAGTACTATCAAGTACTGCTACCTAGCGGCGCGATTCGTAAACCCAGCTTTTTGAGGAAAAGTGACATGTTTGGATTCTGCGGTTTATCAAATGAAAGAAAAAACGTTGTCAAACAAAATTTGAGGTATTTTTTGAAAGTATTCTTTATTACAAATGTAACTGAACTGAGATATAATGTTTTCACGCCTATTTTTATACTTTTCCCCATTTTCATTTCACTTTAAAGTTAGGTCATGTTTAGACCTGTAAGTATACTTCGTTGAGACTTCGCCGTGCCGTCCAGTTTTGTAGACTCTTACCGGCGAAGTTCTAACGAACTTCTTGATTTAAAAAAATTGTATGGAACAGAAAGGAAATATATTATTCGTATTACTAAAAAACTTTTTAACTTATTCTACCCGAATAGGTAGAGAGCTGAAATTTAGCACAGCTTATCCAAAGAGGCTCCTATGGATTTATTGTGGAATGAATTATTGAAATATTTCTATCGTAGCCGTTTATTTCATATTATACATCGATAAAATGTGTTGCGTATAATTTGTTCTAAGTTTTACGATAGAGTTTTATTTAAATTGTATAAAACGTACTTGTGAGAAATAATTTTTCTTTTAATTCAACTGCCTTGAATTTTTGCATGTTAATGGTATCATTAATCATATCACGCTTTCCTACTCGTTTAATGTTTGGTATACACAAACATTCAAGCGCTTGAGGATACTGTACATTACAATAAAAAAAAAAAATTCACAGGCCTTAACAATTGAAATTATAAAAAAAAAAACCTTGTGAATGAACAATAAAATTTCTCTATCTTATCTACATTTTTATAAACCCTACACATATTATACATTTCTTTCTCTTTTACAATGAATATTACATCGTACTTCATAGAAAATTATACTAAAAAATAAAAGAATGCCGTTTGCATTATATATTTTTTGAATGATGAATTAACAAACGAATTGTTTTGCCTTGAAGATACCAAATTATACAGAAATATAATTATTTTTTTATGATGGTACTCATCATATTCAGTGGATTATAAATATTTGAAACAATGAGCGATTATAGGTCCAGCAGTAGGCCGATCCGATCGCTGATTGCAAGTGGACGTAAGCCGTACTAGAAGTATTTTCTTTTTAAAAGTATTTTTATTCATTTTTGTCTTGTTTACGAAAAATCTTTTCCGCTTCTTTCTTTCTTAGTTTGTAATTTAACATAGCCATCTTTTGTAGGGAAGAATCCCGGTCAAGATTCGAAAATTATCCTGTTCTATTTTTTCAAAGTCTACACCGTACCGATTTCAGATTTATATTTTATAAGCTTTTTTATCGCTTCTTTACAAGGTTTCTTTTCTGTAGATTTTTTCTTATAAGAAAACTTTCCCTATTTATATTTTAACATCTTTAGAAAACCTTCATATTTACGTATATAATTAATACCTTATCTCCCTTACTTAATATAGGCAGGGAAACATTGTATTGTTTCATGACAAAAAACAAACGATTCAATAGTTTGTCGCTTAACGCTACCTGTCCCGACTTTTATTACGTTTACGGTTCCTGAGTTGCAGAAGGCAGTAGTCGGGGGCATATTCATCGAGAGTAATGGTGTACTTTACATACTCAGTACCTGCAGTAGATAGAATGAAAAAGAGTTTTTATCGTTCGGATTTCGGTAGTTCTGGCTCGATAATGTAACAAAGCTTATTCGGTCGAGTAAAAAAGTTACGGAAAACCGATTTGCTCCTTTAATTTTCCTAGTACGGCTGTCATTACATTCTTTTTCATCGTGAGCACGATTATACTATTTTCATAATTGACTTTCATTACATATAACCATTTACTTTTCGGCTCATAACAAACACTAATTACGTTTTTGTTCATTACATTTCGTTTTTACTGTATTTATCTGTAGATACATTTTTTTCGGTAAATCTTATAACGAATTCCATTAAAACATCGAATCAAAAAACTAACTGAAAAAAAACATTGAATGAAAAATATCATATCCTAATTATAGTTTCCCTTTATTCTAAAACCGATTAGCTTTTTTTACTGATGTTAAGATTTATTTTTTTTAATTTAATTATCTACTTAACCAGTTAAATAATTCTCGTACATCTTCCATATTAGTAAAATAAATTTTTACAAAAAAAATTATCTTTTTAGTCCTAGTTAGAGTGAATCTGAACAGATGCATTCTCAAGTATAATTTACTGGAATTTAATTTTGTTATAATTAAACCTCACCGATTAAGAGCTGTGTCCCTTCACTAGAATAAGATCGGACAGGATTGGAATTAAAAGTTATTCACTAATGTAATGACAGAAATTTTTACGTCAATTTTGGAGCTAGAAAAATATAGTAAAATTTTAGTAGCATTTGAACTGAAATATAAAGAAAGTCTTTAACATTCACAAGAAAATACACATTCCGACGAGATAAAATAAAACGTAAGTGCCATTTGAAATCGGTAAGATGTGGAACTTTTTTTTATAACCTATTACCCTATTAACTTGTACACATTTATAAAATTCTTTAAATATTCTTTGATATATTTATTAAATTCAGTAAATACATTAAATTCTTTTCTTTGCATTTTTAAAATTCTTTAATAGTCATTTAAATTCTTTAGTGAAAGAATTATCAAATCCAGTTGTACCCAAAGTATTTCATTCATCATATCATTTTTTTTTGTTGAGATTACGGGTATCGACTGCTATGCTTATTTAGCCCTAATGGAAATTTTTAGCGTATGAAAAATGCTTTGTCTGACCGGGATTTGAACCCAGACGAATGAAAGGTCGAGAGGTTACCACTCCGCCACGGAGATCGGCTCGTATCATTTTTAATATCACGTCATTATAGGTTATATGCTCTGAGACAGGTCCTTTGCATCATATCTTTTACGTTCTTCTACATTCTTAGATTAACTGTAGAGTTCCTAATAGCTTTCATTTCGTTTTAGGTGATGTGTAATTTTTACTCTTTTACAATTTCTTTTTTTCGCATCTTCTGCTGATTCTTCTAGCAATCTTTATAAAAAATATGCCTTTCAAAAATTAAAATTATTTACGTATATTTTTCATAAATGTTTACTCGTTTTAATTAACAAAATAGCTTTTTTTTCTAAATGAGGCTTCTTCAGGGAAAGAATTTTTTCAAACCATATCACTTTTCATCGAGTGAAAAATGTTTTTTTATACCCGGTAAATAAAAGTATTTATTACTTTTAATAAAGGTATGTTTACCGTGATATATACTATAGTATTTTTTGATTCAGGGCATTCAAAATGACCGGTGGAGATATTTTTTTATAGCGATGTTTTTCTTCGTTATGTAATATAAAAGTGGAAAAGTAAAACACCAAAGTTTGCAATTTTCCTAAATTTAAGTAATCGGTCGCTTGCTTTTCTTCTTGTTATTTTTTTTTTAATAATCTGCTGGCAAAAACTTGAACCATTAATTATTAGCCTCTTCGTTTTCGATGACGAAACAACTGCATCTGTATCCACAGATAACTACTTAAAAGGACTTGAAAATCTACGTTAGCTGTTAAAAAAAAAAATTTATTGCACGGATTGTAACCGTCTAACTTTAAATGCGGGAAAAAGGCCGTTGTATTGTGCTTCTCAGGCTGACGAAACATCGCTAATCGCGTAGATAAAGTTTTCATTAGCGATAAAGATAGTGTTTCTGTTGTACATTAAGTGAAATTTGTTAGTGTTTTATTAGAAGACAAGTTCTTTTGGGTAGGAACAAATTTATTTCGTTTCTGTTTTGCTTCAAAGCGTTTCAGACTCTGTTTGTCATCAATTTTAAATACCTTTCATGATTACGTATATTCCCGTCTCAAGTATAAAATCATCTCTTGGGGCAACCTTAAAAGATCAGAACGCGATTTCAACTACAAATGTCTTAGATCATTGTTTGGCACCCATTAGCGTAAATTATATATACCGATATTTAGAAAATTAAATATCTTAACATATCCATCCGTTTATATTTATAAATGTTTGCTCTTTACTATAAAAAGGGCCATATTTTTCTTCCGTCACCGTTTTCAGTTAATCACTTTAACATTTAAAAAGATTTCCCACCAGTTTGTTTAAAATACATCTAAAAGATGTTCTTTTTATAAATAATATTACTTGATGAATTTTTAAATGATATTAATAAAAAAAAAAAAACTGACAACACAATTGTAGGACTTTCCCGTCACGCGGCTTACATACACATCTTTATTTAGCACGTCAGTGCTACACTAGCGCTCTTTGTGACGACAGGGAGTACAATTGACACAGTATATCCATTTAGCCATTAGTTTAGAGCATTTTTTGGGATGAGGGTGCGATTTTGGAAATATTATTTTTTAATTGTTAACAAATGTGGCTAAGAAAAATAAGACCTTAATTAGGTGAAATCTCGAGATACTGAGGGTGACCTAATTCTACAGCCTCCGGACCTTTTAAGTTGAAAATTTAATGGCATCAATGCTCCATATATAGAATTAATCTAACCAAGTTTGGTCAAAATCGATCCAATAGTTCTGGAGTATAAGGTGATTTTGAGTGCGACACCGAACACACCCACGTACATACGAAAATCTGGAAAATTTCTATCCGGTTTTTTGGGTTCCTCTTGTGTCAAAACATCAAGTCCGATGAAAACCGTATAAATTGGACCGATTGCAATACTTTCCCTTTTAAAGCTGTAGCTCTGCTACAGCGCTGGACAGGAAAGAAAAATACATAAGAAAACCTGAATTTTCTACATTACTCTTTAATAATCGAGGACATAAATATGTGCTCAAATAATTTTCATTAACGTTTTCTGATTAGCGAATCATTTTGTGATTACTTTATACGTTTAGTATCTTTGTGTATTATTGTAGTATTATTTGATGTTTATAATTTAAATAATTAATATGGACTTTAACGCATCCTTTCTTTTTTAAATGTTTTGATTAATAAAATAAAATAAGAATCAGAGCAAGAAGCAATCGACCAAATTAACCATCTGAAAGAAGTAGTTGAAAAAACAGGCTTGCAAATCTCCTTTTCAAAGACAAAGATGATGCCAGTAAATATCCCCAAAAAATAGAAAGTATGGCGAAATTAAGATCACGTAACATTTTAAATATCTTTGAGAAATAATTACTAGAAACGAAACAGATAAACTAGTGATTGAGACAAAAAACAAAAATTTGAACAAGTAGACTTTTATACAAAAAATATTTACAATAAAAAAATTTTTCTATAAATGCAAACTTAATCTAGTACAGTACATTTGTAAGATCAGTCATCTTGTGCGGCATAGAAACTATAACTATACAGCTGGAATAGAAAATCTACTCAAAATATGAAGAAACATTTTAAGAAGCATTTATGCTTCAAAAAACACAAGAAGTTTGCAGACAGGTCAAATAAAAAGATATACGATAAAATTGAAGACCTGGAAGTAACAATAAGAAAATGACGACTGAAATTCTATGGACAAACGGCCCGAATGAACCAGTCAATGCTAAACAAACAGACCTTCAATAAACTCTGGCAAGATGGCTATGTCAAAGAGATGAAAGAACTCAAAACGTTCAACGTTAAAGAAAAAGACTGTCTAGATCGAGAAGAATGCAGAAAGAAAATTTTTGAATTATAGGTTCCTGTAGGTGAAAAGAAAAAACTTAGCAGTGGAGAATGGACTGAAGAAAGAATAGCTAAACAGTGTGAAGGAATAAAGAACTTCTGGAAAAAAAAGAAAGAAACCACATGAAATGATAATTGCGTGGTTCTTGAAGATCTATCCCCGGAGAAAAAAATTTTCTGTTGTGATCAGAATTTTACCTTGGTCTTCCTTGATTCATCCAGGTAAATATGGGGACAGTTACTTTTTAATCAGTGGAAGTTCACATCTACCCATCCCTGATGTGATCTTTATAATGCGTTATTTTGTGTTAATCGGAATAGAGGATTTATTTAGTTATAATAAGGAATAGAAAACTTTTTCTAAATAGTTTATTATGGAATTAAGATAAAATATTTATGTATTTTCTTACTGATTTCAAATTATTCTGGAAATTTTTTTATCTTCATAAAATACCAGATTTGATATTCCAATTAATAATAACTTTAAAAATTAAAAGTAATTTTTTATGTAACATCATATGTAATGCTACATAATGTATTGTGAGTGCGTTATTATATGCATGAAATAAATGCAGATTTTTTCCGGTTTATTATGATTTTATTGTATCACTTTCTGCAGCTGAGATTTAAACAAGGTAATCCGTGATACTCGACAAGTGTTGCGCGAACACGCGCTGAGGTGTGTGCATAACTTTACAACCAATTCTTTTAGTGTTATTTAAACCTATTTCAATCTCTCTTTGTATTTTATTTTCTTTTACTTGAGAAGGATGCAAATCTTACTTGGCAAGACTTTTTTTTCTCTTTTCCCCTCTTACATTTCTCTTCCCACAAACAGAATAATTTAAAAGATTCACTTTTTGTGGTGCTTTTTAGATCGTCCGGCTTAGGTTACTTTTTATAGTTTTATATTCACCGGGGTTTTACTCTTTAAAATGAGTTTTGAAAGATGATTTTATTTATTTGAAAATATTTTTTAATAGTGATACATAAGTATCATAGTGATACACAGTTATTAGTGATACATAGGTAACATTTTTTCCTCTGTAAGTTTTCTATATTAAAAAAAAAAACAACATAATTTATGTGATTGGAAATTATGTATTAAAAAAATATGCAAAAATGGATCACGACTTAAGAGATTAAAATTGGTAGAAAAATAAAATAATCCGTTTATATAAATAAATATTTTATAATTCGTTAATCATGATTACAAAAATCCTTCAGGAGTAGTGGATGTGCAGCTAAAAGAAACTTCCCCGACATATGCCGTAAATAAAAGCCGTGGGAAAACTTTGGTCCGAGTAGCACGATAAGGTATAGAATTATTTTACTAAATATAAGTGATTTTAGCCCATATAATTAAAATAATACAAAAATCTATTACGTTAATTATGTTAATAAATAATGATAAAGAATAGAATCGATACGGAATAAGATAATAATCTTCAAGGCCTTAACTGAAAAGTATTTGAGTCTATAAAATTTAAATACAAATTGAAAAAGAATGCCTGTAAAAAAGTATAATTGATGTTAATAAAAAATCGTTATTATATTGTTAATTAGTTGAAGAAAATCATTTTATTCTGAATTAATTTGCGAAACCTTTTAAACGGTCGGTAATTTTACTTTTTAATCATTTATATTTGTTAATATAAACTGCTTGAAAATTTGATAAATATTTAATTTACTAATGTCGTTCTATACGATTCAGAATGTGCGTAAGGTAAATGAATAATTAATAACAATGGCCTCTTAAAGTTTTATTAAGATGCATTTTGTTTTTGTTGTAAACAAACTCGTTTCGATCGATCTACCCCGTAATAATATAATTTAAAAGACGTGTTTAAAAAAATGTAACGCAAAGAATTTACTTTTTATACGTTCTAATAATCAGATAGATTTGCTTTTTTAATATCACCATCATATTCCATAAACTTTACTAGTTTTTTTTTTTCATTAATTTCTAGGAATATTTCATTCTAATAAATATTGTAATAGCAAAAAATAAATTTGTTTTGCAATTTTTTATAACATGAAGTAAATGCCTCTCATATAATACTATCACACTATTTTTTTTTTTTCCATAACAACATTACCTGAAATATTCATTCTAGTCATTATCGTTTTATAGACATAAATGTACTTCGTACATGTCCTTGGTTTTTATTTGAAAAAAAAGCTTAATTATGGTACGGTCATCAGTCTGTTAATAATTTGAATGTATTCTATTTTGCAATATCACCATTTGAAGTTATGTAGAAATAGAATTTATTTATCTATAAATAATTTATAGCTTGAATTTTTAACGAGGCGATTTGGAGTTTTTTAACATTTTAATTCGAGTAGCATTATTTAAATTATGATTGATCAAGAGTTGAGAGCAAAAAATTTGCTTATGGTAATGCTTACTGACAACTTTAAAATATATGTTTACTGACAAACATTAAAATATTCCGTGTAATAACGAGTAAATTATGTATTAAAATAACATTATCTTGTTTTTTTCTCTTAGTAAATACAACTATGTTTTAATTGCAAACACACATTATTCAGTTTTTACTAATTGTATAATTGTTTATTATTTCGGTGGTAAAAGTTACTAATTTAAAACGATTAGTAAATTAGGCTCCTCCCTTGTAACCTTTAAAATCAATCCCGTTCAATCTTTGTTCCCTCTCCAACATGGATGTGATTCGCTCATTCTTTCCAGTAGGCGTTCTCCTTTAAATACGAAATTCTTACGTTGGAACTGACCGAATAAGAAGTTCATAAATATAAAGAAGAATCTAAAATAAAGTTTATATTAGAAAGCAAATTATTAGCAAGAGTCGGTTTAATTTTCAATTTTTTTACTTCATTATAAAAAAATGAATGGTAAAAGTGATTCATCGGCCTGCCTAGAGCCGATAAGATATCGATTTATAAATAAGATATAAAAGAAGACAGCGATAGAATCTAGGTCGAAGAAGGAATGTTCTCGTAGAAAATATTAACAGTTATATTTCATCGCTTTAAATATTACTCCTTGATAAGCATTTATAAAAATGTTATTTTGAAATATAATGGTTTTATCAAGTTAGCGTCATGAATTTAAATTATAATTTATTATAATTTAAATTATAATTTATTATAATTTAAATTCATTATACTGTGTATTCATTATACTGTGTCATATCTCTAGTCGGAAATTGTTTTTATTTTTATTTTATTCTCAATTATATCTCTAAGTAATACATCTTCGTGTAATCGCATAACGTTTAACTTTTCATCATAAAGTACGTTAGATTATTCAGCAAATAATCAAACTGTACACTAGCTTTTTAATGGATTTTTATTAATCATGTTTTGACCTTAAAGATGACATTTTTATGCTTTTAACTTACCTATAGTTTATTGCATAATCTGTTATGCGGTATTCTTATTTCTAAAATAAATGGGAAAAAAAGTTAATAACGTTTTTATACTAGACGTATTGCAAATTGTGTTTTTTTAAAACTCATTTATTTTATTTTCTCTCTCTCTTTCGCCATAGATGATTTTTTTTAGCAATAATTGTTTCTCTTATATTTCTGTCCTTGTTTTATTTCTAACTCTCTTTCTTTTTCGTACGGTTTATCTTAAAAAAGTAATAATAATATAGTTTGAACAAAGGTAACGTAATTTAATAATACTTTCGTGAAAATTATAACCGCGTCAGTGTAATAATGAAAATATAGTTTTACGAAGAGTAATACATTTTCTTTGTTATCTTATTATTAGTATCACAATCAAGATTTATTCTAACAAATCTACTCGCTTAAAACTTTTTAGAGTTATATTAACATATTACGATAATTTATTTGTAATCATCTATTTTTTGTTCAGTAAATTTAGAATCGCCTAAATATTTTGACGAAAGAAATTTTTCTTATATATTTCGCGATTAACATTATGCAATTATTATTTTTACTTATTCTTTTTAACGGCCTCGTTTGTATTTTATGTACACGTATTTTAATGATCGTTTCGCAAAGGATCAGTGTATAAATAATGTTTTCAATTTTTGTTGTTTTTTACTTCCTTGTACGAAGTAAAAGAAGTATTGTGATTGCGATATATTTCAATTTTCAGATTTCAACGGGAATATCCATTTTGACCATCCCTGAATCTATTTTGACTAATTTCGTGACGTCTGTACGTACGTATGTATGTATCTCTCATAACTCAAAAAGATTACCGTAGGTTGTTTAAATTTTGGATTTAGGACTGTTGTAACATCTAGTGTTGCACCTCCCTTTTTGATTGCAATGTACTGAACCAAAAGTGTCCAAAAAAGGCCAAAATCAAAAACAAAATTGGATTTTGGAATTTTTCTTAACTGCAGTTATAAGCCCTCATTGAATGCTTTTCAACGATTTATCATAAGTGGTACTTATTTTCATTGGTTCCAGAGTTATAGGCAAGTGAAATTTTAATTAATGAAATATTTGGATCTTAGAAGGGAAAGGCACGCGGTCGACTGCGACTTCATTTTTTTTTTTTTAACTTTTACATTAATTTAAATATATTGATTTATTAATAATTATTAATCTTTAATTGTAAAAAAAGTTTTACGATAAATAATAATTCAATAATAACAATAAAAAAAAGAAAAAAATCAGAAGTTATTAATGAAATAAAATTTTATGTACGTTTTATTTAAAAAAAAAAAATGTATATGTAATTTAATATGTGTACAAGGATGTCATGTAGTGCCCACATCAGGTTTTTTTTTATTTAGAATTTTATTGAGGGTAAGGGGTCCAGAGGCGGAGCGCCCTGTCTAGACAGTAATGGAGAGCAAAGCGAACTGTGAGGGTTCCAAGGACATGTCGGGCGATCGAGGCCCAACCGATTAAGGGAGTCAGGGGTCCCGGAAAGGAGTTCAGGGTCTCTTAAGATTCTGGCTGGGGTTCAGGAGGCGGAGCTCCGACCGACTAGTATTATATATATATTTTTTTTTATGTTTAAATTTTCAATTTTCTGGTATAAAGAGTTAATGAACAATAGGGATGTAAAATAAAATTGTTATTATTGTTACATTATCTTAAATTTTGTTCGTAGTGCTTTTATAATCACGTAAACAATACTTAGAGAAAACCCTTTTTTTAACTTAAGAAAGTAATAAATAAACAAAAAAGTTGAAAATGTAAAAGGTTATAAGGGAAATAATAGTTTTTAATTTTTTGGTCTCGTTTAATTTTCATTACTTCCCTCCTGATGACCAATTCATAATCTTACTAGCCTCACCTTAATCCTTATATTTTATGTTAAGATGAAAGCGCTAAAAAACCAGGAATTAGGCCGTATCTACATCATTGTGTAGAGACGTAATATAGCTGATATAGCAATTAAGTTCCCTGCGGCACGTTTCATCCTAAATTTAATTTTCGTTAACCCAGAAAAAAATATGGCAAAATAATCGCCATATAAAATTAACTCAGTAAAGTTTATTTGAAATATGATTTTAATATAGAAGGTACGCCCGCTGAGAATCCTATTCTCTACTTTCATTTACTTTAAAATTTATTTCTTACAAGTAAAAAGGTTTGGTACGGATTATAAGAATTTATACTTAGTAATCTTTATAATCTATTTTATGTTCTTCTAATGTACGTTTCCTTTTTCATGTTATGAAGAATTACAGTTGTAATAAGCGACTCCAGGATTTCATATAATCGAATTATTTTATATGGAACACGTTTATTATATTATACAATCTTGTAATTACTTTGTTTCTTTCTATAACTAATAATTTTCCTACTGATTTTGTAATGAATTCACTGTGTACGCAAATGCGATAATCGTACGGCTCCAAGCTACTCAACAAGAAACCTATGTCACTGCTACAGATGGCATTGTAGCTTCTTAAAAGTAACAAACATCCCGTGCCGGTCTCATAAGAAAAGTTGAGAAGTGAAGTGCTTACCGGTTGCCTTCCTCAGCGAGCCTCATTTGTTGGTTTCACCGAAATTCGAGTAATGATATTCAATTCTCCATAAAGCACCGTTATCCCGTTCAGCAAAATGGTCGGTCATTTGGTAAACATCATTACTCTCAAAGTAAGCAACAAGAGTGCCTTTTTTGCAACAGGTGAATTAAATACGGCATAGGCAATTAAAAAAGGCCCGGACAGGTGACATAAAGCGATAAATTTAACGTAAATATTTCTGTCGAAAGCAAATAATGCGTGCGTGCGTGTGTGTTATATTTACTGACCTTTCACTAGTAGCTTACGAAATGATGAATGATGAACAAACAGTTTGATAATGTTAAGTATGTATATGATTAGATAAGTTATTGTAACTTAGTGCTATTCGAGGTCGCAAGAAATCGAAAAAAAATTCTTGAAAAATACGATTTTTATTAAGAAAATTAAAAAAAATATGTACTGTACATACATAGTACAGTATTTGCATTTTCCGTTGTACCGTACTATAATGAATGAATTTCAACAAAACAAAAACCTCAACTCTAGTCTTACGTCTTTAATCTAGAACATAAGCTTACAGCTATGGAGGAAGATGCACGATGAAGAATAAATATATTATCGTCTGAACAGCTAGAAAGGGCCGTTCGCATTCTTCGATGTATGGTTTTGCGTTAAACAACTATCTATAAACGAATGAAATCAAGGTTACAATGAATTAAAACATCAGTCATTCAAGTTCGAACAAAAAACGAAGAATCGAAGAAAACATTGGAACTAGAATAGCTGATAACGAACCCCTTAACTATCAACGTGAAAGAGGATGATGACAACGAAGTTTCAGTTACGCCTATAACCCCGAATCGATGAATGAAAATTTTAGTTTAGGTAGACGGTTAGCGAACTAAAGTTTCAGAAATTGATCCTTTTCTAGAATGTTCCTTGAACTTTATAACTCAACTTGACACGACATTGGCACGGTACCATGAAGAATTTAAAGAACTCGAAAGAAATTTTTAAAAAATAGGCAAAAATAAGGAAATTTTTTTAGAAAAAAAGAGGGTTTTATTGATTGGTACAAAAATATCTGTAACATATTTATTTAATCTGCATGCATTTCTAGTACGCATGTATCGCACATTACCGCTTTTTCTACAATCCAGTTGTTAATGATTTAAGAATGTAAATCCATTTTTCCATGAAGGTAATCTCTGCGAATATAGGGTGATTAATGAATAACATGTGTTTTCTATATCTAGTTCGCCTGATTAAATTATACACCAAAAAAATCGTATTTCTTAGTATTTTCTAAAACACGTTTATTTCTTAAAATCACAAACTAGAAAATAATCCCACGCTGTTTTCTTTACTGACAAAAAATTATAGTTAGGAAATACAAGTAACTTTTTGATAAAGGAGATTTTTACTTTGTAGTTGCCTAAAAGAATTGTAATATGTGATCGTCAGTAGATATTTGTCTAATTTTTATATTGATATGTTTTAATATTAGAATTATAGAAGAAATGAATTTTCGTAATAAGTGACTTGACCGGTTTGGTTCAATTCTCAATTCTCTTCGTAGCATTTTAATTTCAACGTATGTATTATATCCTACCTTTTCCCAATTATTTGTTTCCTGTGTTTTTTTAACCTATTTCTTTCCCCGTCAGGTTTTACCTTCTACACTTCCTTCCATTACTAAATTCACTAACCCTAGATGACTTAGTACATGACCCACCGACCTTGTCCTTTTTAACAGGCTTCTGTTGCAAATTTTTCTATTCTGCATACTTCCTAAAATAATTCTCATTTTCTATTTTTTACAATAACAAGGTAGTTAATTTTGTTTTCTTGTAATACAACTTTTTTCAATATCTTGTATTCTTCTTTTTTCTTGTTGTACGAGTACATGTTTCGTAGGTATAAACTGCTAAAATATATACCTTTTTTTAAATTTCTTTCTAAACAAATGTAATATATGATTGATACTAATCTTTTCTTGTTTAAAGTTTCAATTTGGATTGCTTTCCATACCTAACCTGTTCATCCTTTGTAATTCCCCTAAATAAAAGAATTCTTCATATTCTATTAGATAATTTTCATGTACTGTGATATAAATATAATATTTCCTTCCTTTCTCTAATATTTCAACATTTCATTACTTTTATTCTATACTAAATTTTTCAAATCGAATTTCTTCACTATCTGTAAATTCTTAATAACTTGTAATCTCTTCCGATATTATATTTTTCATGTCGACTGAAATTGTGTAAAGTACCATAACCGAATGTCAACATCTTAATATTAATAAAGATTGTTACATTTCTTTTCCCAGTTGTTTACGGCCTCATATACAGTGCGATCATTTCATCGCGCACTACGTGCATTACTCGAACAGTCTCCAAGGAAAGGTTTGCGTAAATTATCATCGTAGACAGGAATGTCGTACGGGAGTGCCCAAAAGGCAGCAAAGAAATTAGTTTACATGCATACCGAATACTTGGTGAACGCCATTGTTACCTGCAACAAGGCGGGGCAACGTGCCATACATCCAAAAACACCACGGAAAAATGTTTTGGAAAAAAAATGTTTGGTGATCGCTTGAATTTAAAAGGTCTGTCGCCTCCTTGTTCCCCTGACTTGTCACCAAACTTCTTTCTATGGAATTTTTTGAAAGGATGTGTATATCGAGCAAACCCATGTAGCTCCAAGACCTGGAGCGAGCCATTACTACAGATATGAATTCCATTACCCCTGATGTCCTACAAAGGCTGTCAAGAAATACGGTGCGAAGGGTTGGGACCTTCCTTTTTCCTGTTTAGCCTCCGGGAATCTCCGTCAGGTATTACTTCAGAGAATGATTTGTGTGAGTGTAAGTGAAGTGTAGTCTTGTACAGCCTCTGGTCGACTATTTCTGAGATGTGTGATTAATTGAAAGCCAACCACCAAAGAACACCGGTATCCACGATCTAGTATTCAAATCTGTATAAAAGTAAGTGCCTTTATTAGGACTTGAACGCTGGAACTCTCGACTTCGAAATCAGCTGATTTGTGAAGATGCGTTTATCCGTAGACCAACCCGGTGGTTTGAAAGGTTGGGATCTGTCTTCAGAAAAATGGTTGACGTTTCCAACACTTGGTGTAACACTTACCAGATGTGCTTGATTACATCCATGAAACAAATCAAATATGAGCATTTGTATTATAGTCCATAGTGGAATTATTGTGTATAGCATCATGATGTGCACGATAAAATGATCGCACTTTATTTATAATTATATAAATTGAGACGAACCGAGACTACATACTTGTCTGATTTCTTTCTTTATCTTAGCTTGCATTGCTTTGTTCTCTTTCCGCATTATAACTACCAGATTGTTATAATGGCACTTCTTTTATCTATATTTTAACATTAAATTACTTGAAATTTTATACAGTTTATTACATTTCCTATTATTAAATGCTTCACAAATTTATCTATATCAATTTCTTATATCCGTACTCAAAAATAAAATCATGATCTTTCATGAACGAAGCAGAATTAAATTTCTATTTTTGTGGAACAGACTACGTTTAGTTTCAAATGAATTTTATTTAACTTCTATTTGCGAGGTTATAATATATTTTTTGTACATAAATTGCAATTTAAAAACAATTATTATTTATAAGGAAAATGTAAATATAAACCATAATTTTGATAACAAGTATTTAGATCCACTGCAATCAAATCGTCGAAAAATCGTTATATCTGTTATTAATTACATTAAACGTAATTATTATATCGTTATAAATTATGTTCATTAATTACTATTTATTTATCAATTTTTCGCTTCATTAATAATTATTTAATTATAACTTATCTACGGATATCTCTGTACTTCCATTTCAATTAACAAATATCCTATCAACTTTGTTATTTTTTAGTTAAGTAATACAAGTAGTTGTAGCGTATCAGATATAAACCACCATAAATTGGGAAATCAATAATTTAATTTATTGATGGCATTTACTAATTACTGATAATTAACCGTTTAATTGTTTTGTATCACAAATTATTGGCGATAAGATACTGGACGTGAGGCGAAGAGAATAATAAAGACCCGAATTTGCAACTTAATTACAGGGAGACAGCGGTCATCCGAAGGCCGATTTTTCCGTGACCGACTATCCGAACTGCTTACATCCGTACTAAGCGGTTAAAAAAAACTGATACGCTATTTAAAAGTCTAAAAGCCGTAGAAATAAAGCTATGATTCAACAGGAAATGTGTTTTTATCTATATTTGTTTTTACTGAGTTATTTAATTGTATTTTGCATTTCGTACGGCACAAAACATCCATAAATTTAGGCTGGTGTTAACCAATTATAAAATTAATTTCTAAGAAGATCGATGAAAAGTCGTTAATTGATCAAGCATGAACTACGATGATGTAATGATTGTTTTTATTCGTTATGTACATTCAGTAGGTCAAACTAAATGGCATCATTACTGTAATCCTTGCCTATTAAGTTTCATAACTTTAAGCTGAGCAGGCTATTTTTGTAATGTATTACTGTATCTGTTTTTTTATTACATCGTACGTATGTTCTAAGTTATATTTTTAATTTTATCGTAATACATTTATTTTTTTATATTTTCTTATTTTTATCAAGTGTGATACCATTAAAAATTAAAATGGCATGTCCATTAGGATGAAATACTACTGTATAAAAAATTTAATTTTCCAGTTATTAGAATTTTGTCTTGCAAAGGATAACCCGGATGATCGAAGTTCCATTGTATGAAAAAAATTCCAGAATATTTGTTTTCCCTATTAACAAGTATGTTTTTTTCTTTTGTCGGTTATTTATTACGGTCAAGGTAAATTTATATGCCTAATTCAATTTTTTTTTGAACCGCGAAGTGTCCTTTTATGCGGTGGACAGAGGGCACTGGAACTAAATTATACATTTATATGATTGTGATCTAAACGTTGTAGTCTTAGTGAAATAGAAAAATAATAAGCATTTTGAGTTTCATTTCTGGTTTAATCTAATAACAATCCGTATAATATTGATTTTATGATAAAAAATGGTACTATAATAATGTGCAATTAATTAAAACGGGAAAGGTTGTACAACAGGTATAATAATGTTGATTATAGTCAACAACGTGCATCGTCACAGTTACGTTTCTGTGTGTCGATTGTTAATTAGACTTATATTTATTGTAATAACAGGCGTACACATTATGTCCGGCTTTCCGGTGTCGAAATAATTATTGTATTATCTGTTGGATTGTTCGTCCTTCATAAACAGAAACACAGCACTCGAAGTTATTTGTATTTTATATAAAAATTATTGTTTGTTTTCTAATATAAACAAGTATATTTTTGTACAAGTACTTTAACTAATTTTTTTTTATACATTTATTTATTTCTTTTTTTGGCTAGAGGTTCAAAAACGGTATCTCTATGCGGTATTTTTCTATACGGTGTTGAACTCGTTGAGAAGGACTACTTAAACAAGTAGCAAATGGTTCGATTTACTCGTCAGTTTCTTTAGTAAGCAATGGCTAGAATTCTTTTATATTCCTGAATAAGAGCCGGAAACTTTCGTAGAGATGATGTTCATAGATAATAAGCTAATTTTAAAATGCGATTTTTTCCCGTTAAATCTTAAGTCTTAGAAGCAGTTCTAATATTAGAAAATTGGTTTCAGTTTAACTTAAAATAAAGTCGAAGGAAATTCCCGTAAATCAGCATTTAATAAAGTAATAATGATCAAGAATGGATTCTTAATTAATATAATGCATTCCAATTCGTTACAAAATTTGATTATTAAGTAAATTTTATTCCCTTTCTACATTAAGGGAATGTAATACAACGTAATTTTATTATTTAAATAGTAAAATTACAAATGAAGGACACATAAAAAATATTGGCACGAAACAGGAGAGCTTTTGTTCAAAAAATAGGTCTGCTTATTTCAAATATAGATCTAAGATCAAAAAAAAAAAATCTTGTAATTATCTGTGAAATACAGTACTTTATGATAATAGGGAAAGTATAGAAAATATATATAAAATATAGAAAATAGGTAAAGTTGAAAGGAGAAAAATACAGGACTTCTTTTAAGACGAATGTGAGAGGAGAGAAATTCACGGTAAAATCATGTAAAGAGGAGAAATAACTTCTGAATTCTCAAGTAGTGAAAGTTGCCAGATCGATAGAGTTCGATGAGAATACGATTAATACAGAATTATGACTCGCTGAAATTAGAATGCAAGAATAGTGCTTAAGAGTTATTATTTTTTTTTTTGTATTGTAGCTTTCCTGCTCGTTACGCTTAACTTTTTAAATTCGCGTTGTATACTAATTTATAACTATACTATACTAATTTTAAATTGTGCGTTGTATACTAATAAAACAACTGGTATCTTGTCTTTGTTTCATCGTTGCAGATAAATTTCGATATTTTTTATTTCCATCATGTTGGAGCTCAGTGCATTACTCTATCGATATGTGTGACTAAATTATTAGTTATAAATGATAATATGATTGGACAGTTGGAGGGGTGGCTCCATAGAAGTCCATTTAGCATTAAAATATTCACCGAAGTAATGAATTTACATTATTAAAAGTCGCTTCAGACATCGGTATTCCATACAGTTGTAGAAGTTTAAAGATATTTTTTTCTTTTAGGTTATTATGAAAGATTGTTTGTTACTCAACGCCCGATTTGGCTAATTTTATTATTTGAAGGAATGATAGTTTAGTTTTACGTTTAAAATTATAACGTCGGGGGGTTGCGCCCTCTCTTAATTAGAATAGGTTACTTTCATTAATTTTTCGTGGTTTACTTTTACCTTTTTTCATTTATTACTATTACTTTAGCTAATTTTTACATTGAATATTGCAAATACTCCGTTCAATAATTTTTATTTAAAATACTTTTTTCAAATCCTGGCCCGGGACTCAGTCCCTGTTTTGTTAATATAAGATTTACTGCCATTTTTGCTTACTAAAAAAAAGAAGACATTAAAGGAACAAAACTTGAAGTTCAATTCTGGTAAACCTCCCCACTCTACTGTTGCGATACGCAATACATCGTTTTGTGACAGAAAAAAGCACTTCACATTATCTACAGCTATGTTTTTCTTATAGCTGTAATGCAATATCTGCTGTATCGGATGTATAAGGTACAATAATCAGAATCTTCTTAGAATGATAATTAACTAATTCGGCGGTCCCTTTGGTGAACAGATGTCACCGAATGTTACTGCCCTTTACAGTGGGCTTAGTATATCGATATGAAACTGTAATTTCAATTGGATGAAGAAAAGCAACGGAAACTCCTTTATTTCTGTAGATAATCTGGCATGGAATTTTGTTATTGTTTAGATTAGTTATGCTATTTTCGGAAGTAACTTGTGTTTTTGTGTCAAGTCATTAAAAAGCTTGGTTTGTAGCAGGTGATAAAACATATCTTTTAAAGTGATTTTTTTTTTTCTAAAGAAAAGTATTCCGCTCCGCTCTGTTGAGATACGATTCTTCCATTTTCATGCTTGTTTTACATTCTTACGAGAATGTTATAGGAGCAAAAAATTTAAGCTTACGTAGTTTAAAATCAAAGTACTTATGTCTGAAATTTTTGTTTTTTAAATCTTGATGAGGAGTTGTACTATCACATTAAAAAAAACTTAATTTTTTCGCTTAGATTTAATAGATTAAGGGCTACAAAAAATAAAACATTTAAGTTAAAACATTTGTTTAACTTTTTTGTTTTGTTTTGTTATAATACAAAGTATACAAAGCATTGAGGGGCTTCGTCTCTCTTTTAGTAAAACAATGTTTTTTGATGTTGCTTTCTGCACAAAATTAATTCTTCTGCTATTTATACAACTTCCTTGTTATAAACGATGACTTTTTTCAATTGTTTACTATTACAGATGAAATCTATATCTTATTAACCGGTTTTCAACTTGCAGACGTAAGTTGAAAACCGGTTAATAAGACGTAGTTTTCTTTTGTCAAATATTTTCATTTTTCTACCTTATTCAGTTCACTTCAAGAATGATTCCTCTTTAAATGTAAATAAGTATGAAGTTGCGGATACCATAACTTTGAAGTAACATTAGAAATTTGTCTTACAGTAGAGTTAATGCCTCCTCGTTTCAGCAGTAAGATTTTGGATTTGAATCCTGTCAGACATCAGCTACAAGCTGATTTATTTAATTGTAAATGTAAAAAAAAGTTTCAAATTTGAAAATTGATAAAGATTTCTGCCTGCTTTCTCTGCAGATGTAATACATGTAAAATATAACGGTTTGGTGTTTTATGTAAAATAAAAAGAATCTTTCAAATAAATTTAACAGCAGTTAATTTTGAGAACGATCGATCTAACGTTTATTCCATGAAATAAAAATATTTCTTTTTACTAAACATTTCTAAAAACGATATTTCCTCAGTCGAATCCCGATTTCACATTATTGATTGTCTAATCAACCGATGATTAGATTTAACGGAGAGTTGATTTTTTGTTTATTAGTTTCTGCTATTAAAAGTTACATTTCACTACCAATTTAAGCGCCTAGAATAATTTATTAGCAAATTACCCTCTACGAAATAAAATAAGAAAAAGTAAAATTTAAACTGACGAACACCGTTATTTAAGTCTCTATATGCGATGAGATTTGTTTCTAAAAGTTTACGTGCTTATAAAATATTGTCTACATTTTTAAAGTCGCATTTAGTTCTAAAAACATATTTAAAACTTGAATTTCAACAACTAGTTTTATTTAATATTGATTTCTATTAACATTCTAATAATCGATTGATTACAACTTATATATAAGAGATGCGCTTCTTAAGAAGAATCTAAATCCATGCAAATGTATATAAGGAAGTCAGTTTTGAATTATGCTCAAGGAAGACAAAATTAATCTGTTTTCACCAGTTTCATTATTATTTAGTAATCATTTAAAACATTTTAACACTTTTATTGCACTATTCCTTACATTTTTGATTAATAGTCTGAGTTTTAAAAGCTAAAATACTATATTTTATTAAATGAATGCTTTTTTAATGAAATATTGAGTTGATTAATTGGATTATAATTTTTTAAAACATACTTTTTTTTAAATATAAGGAATATTTTGTTTAAGTATTTTTATTTTCCAAATAGTTTTATTGGTGGTACATAGGAAAGGTACCATATGAAAGCATATATATAAAATAGAATTCCAAAGTTTAAAATCTTATCAGGTTTAGGGTAGGAAAATTATTTATAAACAGTTTTTACCACATATGTCGAAACTCGTCGACCAATACAGCTGAAATTTGGCACAGATATTTATCAATGTTGTATATCCCAAATTTGGTTGATTTTAAAATCGGTGATTTATTGAAGTAAATAATTGCTCCGATAGTTAAACTTTTTAACCATTAAAATAAGAGGCCTGAATGCTATCCGTACTGAAAATAACAGTTTTTTTTTTTAATTTTATTTAAAATTTTAATTTTCAAGGCAAAAGTCCAATTATATTTAGCATGAATGTAGACGATATACTAACGTTTTAAAAAAAAGGGGATCTCATTGAACCCGAATTAAGATTAAAATATTTTTTTTTTTTTACAATTAATGATATCTTATCTCTTTTTCAAGTAGTGGTTGATATTAAAAATATTATCTGAGATAGCTGTTAAGGAAGGGGTCAAACTGGCCTCAAATTTTTTTACTTAAAATATCGATTTATGTTTAGCGATTGTTATTAAGTAGAATATAATTTTGAAAATAAACGTCATTCGGTCAAAAAGGGTTAACTGGGACCTAATTTAGTTTTTACTAAGAAATTTAATTTTTTTTCTCAATTATACTTTCAACAATGAATAATTTTTAAGGTAAAAACGTAATTTGATCAAGGAGCTCAAACTGGAGCCAGATTTTTTCACTAAAAATTTTGAAATCTTTCTCAATTGTGTTCTGAATATTACGTAATTAAATGATTAATATTTAATAACTTTATGACATATTTGAAATAAAAATCAGTCGATGGAAATGCCGGAAAAATTATGCAGCCATTTGCCGGCTTTTATCATTTCTAGCATTTTTATTATTTTTTTATTTATTTACTTTTTTATGTAGTTATTTTCCTTCGTCTGGTAATGCAGTATGTTTTTCTCAAAAATTATCATTTATATCATTTTCAAATAAAAAAAACAAAACATAAATTAAATAAGTATGTAGTAAAACTCGCTTTCCGGTTACTTTAAAAGGGAATAATTAACACCATTAGAAATCCTATTAATACATTTGTTTTAATTTTAAATGACTTTCAATATTCTGGGAGATAGATTTAATCAAAACTATCACGCGTCGACGGATAACCTTAAAATATCTAAAAGATTTAATGAAATATTCAGAACACGTAAACAAAGTACAATTCCATTAGCAAAAATAAATCGAATAATTATTATTCAGCTTATATATGTTGTTGATATTAATCTAATTATAATTTTAGATTTAACAGTTTTGTTATTATTTTCCGAGAATTATTATATTAAACTTTGGTAACCGCATTCAATTTTAAAATCAAAACGGGGGTTTGGAATTGAATGTAAATAATTAACCATTTAGTGTTTTATATATATAAAATAAGCATGTTATTTATAATTTAATATTTTAATTAAATATTATTGCTATGTAAATTATTGTACAAAGTATTAAATTATATTTTGCAAAATTGTTTTCTGAGCCCCTGTAATATTTGTTTATATTAATGAGCTTGAAATACAGTAATATTAATTAATAATGATTACTTTTTTTTAAGTTTATAATAAGTTATCGAGTTCGCAATAAAAATTATTACTATAAATATTATTATCTTTTTTATTAAGTTTTTAATTAATAAAACTTCAAAATAATTCGCTTTCAATAAATTGCAAATTACAAATCGATGTAGGTAAAATATTATTAAAAAAAATAATAATAAGCTAGATGTCTGAATCTTAACGTGTTAATAAATAGTGATCTGGGATTAGATTTGATAAATTAAATAAAAGTTAACATAAATGTAATACGTGCATCGATTGTGCAGTTATATCAGTGTAAATGATAAAAAAATTAATAAAAGAGTGTTTTATGTACAATTTTTCATGACAGTATATACAGTTTATCCAGACATGGCAGCAGGATTTACCGTGTCTACGTTACCCTAGAAAGAGATAATTTTTAACGAGCGGTAAGTCATTTTTACTGCATATGTACGATGGTTTAATCTTTATTATACATCACCTAACAGAATTAATGCAATTTCCACCCAAACTCTCGCAAACTTATAGAGAACAAAGCGTATAACAGAATTTTTTACCAAAGTTTCTCAATTAAAATGACAACATAAATTCGAGAAATATAAAAATATGGGAAAATTTAATTTTTTTCATTAATAATAGTTACCCCCTTTCTGTTATATTGAATAACAGTCGGATAGGAAAACTGTTAAAAATAAAACAGATTTTTCAGGATGTGTGAGATTACGTTATATAATTAATTAGGAGGATGAGTAATATGTAATTTTATTCAAATGTCGAATTTTTGAGATCGCAATAGGAATAGGAAAAAATGTCGGTTTTCATATTTCAACGGAAATATCCATTTTGACCATCACTGAATCCATTTTGACTAGTTTCGGCATGACGTCTGTACGTACCTATGTATATATGTATGTACGTACATACGCATAACTCAAAAAAGATTAGTCGTAGGATGTTTAAATGTTGGATTTAGGGCTGTTGTAACATCTAGTTGTGCACCTCCCCTTTTGATTGCAATCGACTACCAAAAATCCCAAAAACTTTGAATTTTTCTTTTTGGACGTTTTCTTAACTGCAGTGAAAATCCCTGATTGAGAGATTTTTAACGATATATCATAAGTGATATATTTTATTTTCATTGGTTTCACAGTTATAACCAAATGAAACTTTAATTAATGAAGTATTTGGATCAAGGGGAAGGCACATCGATTCGAATCAGACTTCATCTTATCTTTTTTTTTGGTTTTTTAATTTAAATATATTGATTTATTAATAATTATTAACCTCTGATTGTAAAAAAAAATTTACGATAAATAATAATTCAATAATAACAATAAAATTAAAAAATATCAGAAGTTATTAATGAAATAAAATTTGATGTACTTTTCATTTAAAAAAACATGTGTATATTTAATTTAATAGGCGTACAAGGAAGTCACGTGGTGCCCACATCAGATTTTTTTTAAATTCAAATATTGATTCAGTACCTTATCTGATGTTCGGGATATTTTTTAATAATAAATAATTTAAGAATAAAATAATACCGACCGGTTGTAGAAACTTATCTTCATAATCAGTTGATGATTTAAAAATGCGGTCTATTTCTTTGCGGTGATGGATATATCAAAACCATTATTATCTCCTTCTAACCGCAATGAAATGAGTTGAAGATTCAATTCCATTCCACTTATATTCAAGAGGCAGTTATACAGAGGAGTATGGGTTAAACGGGATAATTTCACCTTTGCCTACCATAATTTTAATAATAATTATGATTATAGAAACATCAATTACAAAATAAATTCGACTATAATAAAAATTACTTTAGCTTTTATTTTTAAGAACTATTACGGATTTACATTTTTTTTCATTATTTATGAACCCAAGAGTATGTTATTTTTACTCAATGAAACAAATTACTTTTTACCTCAATTTAATATTAAAAATAAAAGATAAATTACAGAAACGATGTAGAGAAAAAGTACAAATTTGTCGTATTGTAAGGGGTCTTTGAAACTGAGCGCAAAAAGTTGGCCGATTGTGATGGTTTTTTATTAAATCAAGCTTCGTTTGTTTTCAGTAGTTTATGAAAAATCATCGTGGAACGCTACACGCCTCAACAACGTTTACAAATCATAAAAATCTATTATCAAAATTTAGAATCGGTTTCAGATACGTATTGTGCGGTTCACGGTATTTATGTTGTGTTTAATTATCCAAACAAAGTACTGTTCATCTTTGGTTAAAAAAATTCGAAGAGAATTTTTCTTTATTTGATGTTGAAACACCAGTTTACAAAAGAAATGCAAGGATTCAAGAAAATATTTCTGCTGTGAGTGCCAAGTGTTCGTGAAAATCGAAGTTGATCAATTTCACATCGTTCACAAGAATTGAGTCTTTTTCAACAATAACACTGCGTTTTTCAACAGCAAATTTTGCGTATAGATTTAGTCTACACCAATATAAGATTCAAATGACTCAAGAATTAAAGCCACGGGATCATTTTTTGCGTCGACGGTTTGCTGAATGGACTCGTTTTCTGAACTGATTCGGTTTGCTGAACAGCTCGAACAGGATCCAAACTTTCATCAAAAAATCATCTTTTCAGATGGGGCCCATTTTTGTCTTGATAGCTGTGTAAATAAGCAAAATTGGCATATTTTGGATGATTCCAATCCACAAATGATTCAATAGCATACATTACATCCGAAAAAAGCACTAGTGTGGGTTATGTACTGACTGGTGGCATCATTGGGCCATTTTTTTCGAAAATGATCCCGGAGTTGTTACAGCAAGTAATGAACGCTTTCGAGCTATGATTCGTGATTTTATGTTTGAAAATTTGGGAAGTTTTGATTTGAATGAGATGTGGTTTCGACAGGATGGTGCCACATGCCAGACAGATGCTGAAACAATTCAGGTATTGCGTCAAAATCTGTTGAATGATAATTTCACGAGCTAATTTGTCTTCCATAGACTTTTTTAATGGGGCTATGTTAAGTCACAAGTCTATAGCAACAAACCACGAATGTTTCGTTACTTAAAAGCAAATATTCTCACAGTGGAATTCAGGATTTGTGCAAAAGTTTCACAATTAAAAATTTATTTTGTAGATTGGATATGTCGTGGAGGCCATATGAATGAATGATTTTTTTTCAAACATAATTTATTGTTTCTTCAGAATAAAAAAATAAAATTTTTTTAGATGTTGTACTTTGTGTTTTATTGCAATTACACAATCATTTTTTTTCGCTGAAATTGATAACCTATATACACTTATAACAGAAAAAAATGTCATTCCCATGTTTTAGTGAATTAAAAATAATACAAAATACCGATCATCAACACGCCTAACTTAATAGTACGTCATCATAATGAAAGGTCTGTTTAAATATCCGATTAGTTTATTACGCTCATATTATATATCAAATTACGCAGAATAGATCGGTGATTTTAACGGCATAATTAATTTTTTCTTTAAGAAAGAGTTACGGTGAGTGGAAGAGCCAATATGATTCGGATAGTAATTCGAGTCGTTCTCTAGCATATGTTTTTTTAAAGCGTATGTTTTTTATAAGTTGCTGTAAAATGTATGCTGTAAATATGTTGAAAAATAAAAATTTGTTAAATAATGTGTTTAGAAATGAAGATTTTAATGAAACATTTTTTGGTTTGATTATGTCCAAAGATATTTTAATGATTTCATTTTTTTAACGTAAAATAAATCTAAATAAAATATTTATTTAGTGTTTTTAGAAAGGAATCAAGCTGACTTAGAATGTAATGCTACTACAGGCAAACGCAAGGAGAAAATTTTCGGCTGTTTTTTATTTATTTTTTTACTTCTGATAAAAACACTTTTTCTCTCCCTATTTTAGTATATTCTCCCATGAATTCTTGTACTAAGCGCTGTATAACTTGGCCGGTGACTTTTCTCTGTACTGTGTCGTCAAAAAAAAATCGTAAAAAAATTCAGTTAACATCATTAGATTCATCAATCTTTTCTGCGTAAATTGTATAAAACAACACTATCTGTCTTTTCCGTTTTGTTTTTATTGGCATGAAAATACAAAAAAACAGTTTTTCAGAAGATTTTTAGAAAAGTAAACGAGTTTAAAAATCGTTTAATAGACGTGGTAATGGGCAGATTGAAAAAGGTTAGATGAACATTTCAGAGCATCAAATTTTTATCGCCGTCTGTTATTTTTTGTAGCCGTTTAAATTTTACTTTTTTGAGAATCTTCTGAAAAATCGTGTTAAACGCCGATAAAAATAAACAAGAAAACGACACTCCCGTGTTGTTTATACATTTTATGCAGATATGTTTACGATTAAATATTTTATCTATCAATAAATTGATTTAATAAATCAAACGTTGATATATATTTGAATCAAAATAGTTGATTAAATAATTCGATAATTTTTTTGATAAAATTTTTTATACGATTTTTTTTGGCGACACTATAACAAGGTAAAACCACCCGCCAAATTATTTGGCGTTTAGTGTAAAAGATTCATGGGAGATATTAGAAAAAAACAGAAAAAGAGTTGTCATTTGGAGCAAAAAAAAAACAACCGGTAAAGACTACATAACATTCACACAATTTACAGATTTCTTTTTCAAAAGTACTCATTGGCGTTTTAAATATTAATATTGTAACTATTCGATAGGAATTTAGAGTACGATTACAAAAAAATATCAAAATTCATTGTTCAATAAAAACAAAATTGGGTTTGAAAAGCCCTTCATCAAATTTATGTTTTTACCTTAACATTTATTTATTAAAAATATAATTTAGGAAAAATCAAATCTAGTAAAATTTTGAATCCCCCCTCTATCATTTTCACTAAATAATGTTTTTATCATCAAAATTGTATTATTTAAAATTAAAAAAAGAGAAATTAAAAAACTTTAAAAAATTTGTTAAATTCGGATTCCATGTAACCTAGTTTTTTAACAGTTCCCCTCTCTCCTATATTAGTATTAGTAGTTTATTTTGAATCTGACAATTAAAGTTAAAAAAAATTGACGTTTTAACTACTGATCCCATTCAGCCACTTGTTTTTTTTTTTTGTGAAGGCTTTAAAGTTTTCTTAATTTGCGGAATTATTTGCTTCAATAAGTTGGCCCGATTTGAAGTGCAATGGCAACAAGGGTAAACAATTACAGTTTACTATATATATATATATATATATATATATATAGAATCAGGAGTCTGTATAGAACATCAGGACCTCCTACAGGCCTCCAATCATCATTAAGTGCATTAGTTCCTCTTTCTTCTAACTGTTGCTATTGTAAACGTATCTCCTCAATATCTACCAATTCTGGATTTAAATCATGAGAACAGTCACCAATAGTTTCCTTAAATTCAGCCACATCTAACTGATCAGGGACCCACTCAGTATCATAATCAGAGTCGGGACCGCATTTATTGTCACTTTCATATTCACTTAATTCTGAAGTTGGATCAAATAAATAATTTATAATCTCATCCTCATCCATTTTTCAGCACCCCAATAACAATATTTTATCTACTGATGAAAATAACAATTATAAAACTGCAGACCTATTGTGAAAATATAGTGTACCAACCGAAAAGTACTACAATAGTTAATAAAATATTCAGAAATATAATGCAAACCAAATGATTTGCACTATGTTATTTACTTACTAATGGAATAAAAACGGATAAAATTTAACACAAAATTTAAAAAAAAATCAAAAAATTGGCAGAAACAAATAAGACAATTACTGAAATAGTACATAACAGTATAAGACAATTACTGTGATAGTATACAGTACAGTTACAGGTTATCGGAAATACATGATAGAAATAAATAACAGAAAAACATACCGCCAACTTTGCAAGCTAAAATTCTGTTACTTATATAATATGATTACAGCATTATTATAAGTTTTAAAAATATTTCTGTTAACAGAAAATATTAAAAATTTATCAGCTTGTAACGTTTTTAAAAGACAAGCTACAAAAAAAGCTAAGGATATTGCCAGAGACTGCAGAATTTTCTTTATCAATCGGTGTATAAAATTTTATTAACAATGAAAAGACAGAATTAGCTTTCGAAGCCTAAACAAAAGTGTGCACTGAGAGACAGATTCATCTCTCATTAACAAATCTGGAAAAATCAGTTGAGATACATATTTATCTCTCATTTTTAGTTTTAGCAAACACAAGAAATTATCATTTGGCAGTCAACTTATTTTAAAGAGAAGTCTTGAATCGTCGAAATTTGCAAAACCAACGACATCCAGAATTTTAGCTGCTCGCTATACTTATCCTTTGTAAGTATGCTGCTGCAGCAGCAGTAGAGCTGTAGTGTGAAAGTTAAGATTAGAAATGCAGCCTCTCCCCTCGCGTTTTTCAGGCTTATAATTTCATCCTAAGTCGACTCGGTTCGACAAATATTAATTAAATAAATATTTTATTTAGATTTGATTTTGTTTTCTAATCTTTAAAAACATGAAATGATCACACATACCGCAGGAAATAATGAAATTGAAAAATGTTTTATAAAATTCTCTCCTGTCAAAAATATTTGTCTAATTTTGATCTCAAACGCAACGATTTTATTTTTATTTATATTTATTATCTTCCTTTAAACCTGGTGTTATCAGAGTGGAAATAAGTTTCAAATATTATCTTGGGGGTTGTTTGTTTCATGTTGCGGGTAAAGTATTTTAACCTTTATTATTAAGAACTGCCCGACTGGCCCTTAATCTTCAGAAGCTAAAGGTATTTTTATCTTGGAGGTAACACAGTGTCAACAATTTACGCATTCTATAAAAAGTATATGTATAGTTTGAATGTAAGCAGAGTACAAAGTTTCTTAATATAGCGTAATTTCTGTTTCGTTAACAAAATTATTCACGTTTACCATCTATAAAAGGAATTCTTATATTTCCTTTTTCTTTCTTATTATGTGTTTATCTTTTAGAAATTTTTTTTTTAGATACCGTTTGTTATTCTTTTAAAGGTTTTTTCTTCGTTGAGATCGTAACAAAAAATCTATCGGTTGCTTTTTATAATTTTTTGTTACATCAAATGGAATGCATCTGTTTATACAGTTTTTTTATTTTAAAAGTGGAGAATGTCATCGTAGGAATTTCCTATGTAACTGGAAAGAGTGATAGATAATTTTACTTTTTAATGACCTGATATAATGTTCTCTGCAATAAACAAACATTAAAACTCGTACGACAACGAAATGGAACCACGGCTAATCTGATATAAATTTATTTCAACGGAAGTCATTTTAATTCAAGGTTTTGTTTTTAACTCTCACCTTTTACTCGAGCGACTGTGCTAATGACCGAATTTAAAATGTAACCTATATAATACAACTGTGTATATAAATAAATAAATAAATATATTATTTACCTCCCTCGTATTACAAAGTGTCAAGAACTACTAAATAATTGATTATTGACAAGGGTTATATTCAAAATTATTCGACGCGCGAGTAAGCGCACTCATGCCGAACGGTCTGGTTTTATTCATTACATTTATGGTTATTAAATAACTCTAAATATGAACTGCTCGAGGTAGCGCGTTCTAATTTTCTAAAAATAATATTTAAATCGATTTGGTAACACTACAAATAATAAAAACATGAAACTTCTAAGAACTGTTAAGTAATTCGCGTGGTATTTTTACGACTTAATAAAATATTTATTTACTAATAATAAATATATTTATGTTTTAATTACTTAAATATAACAGTAACAATAAATTATAACCATTTTAAATTAAACTATACACAGATATGTTATGTTATATGTACGACTTAAGAAAGGTCATTAATGAAATACAGTGGTCATAATTTATAACAATTATTTGCATTATTATCGAGTTTATTATATTTATTACCAATGCTACGTTTTCCCTTTACGTGGCCTTCAAAAATTTTGAGTTCATTTAACCTTCATAAATCTTTAATATACTTAAGTATATATATTTTTTTTTTTTTCTACGGGTACATTGTCGTATTTATATTTTTGTATATAAATATATGTAATGCCTGTTTATTATAATACATAGTTTTATTTAATGAATAATTATAGCAATGTAATCTAAGTTATAATTGTTATTATAACTCATTATAACCGGAAGTATAGACCTGATTGTTTTATTCTGCACGCGATCGTGGTATAATTAAAATAGACATATTTATTATTTATACACTCGCTTTTTATATTTTTTATTTCATTCATGTAGCAGTACGTTAAATATAAAAACCTATTGTTCCCTATCTTTATCATTTGATTTATAAAAACAATCTTCTGTAATATTGTAGTTACGGAAGTGAATATAATTTAATCATAGACGAATTAAACTACTTGAATTGTTAATGAGTCCTTCTGTATTAATCATTTAGCCTTTCCACGTTTTTGTAAATTTGTAGTATCCTGGTTAGATTTCAGTCGACGGTCGACTGAAATCGGTCGACGGTCGGCGGTGTACTTTTCATTGCATATGAACTCACGATTACTGATATATTCGGGCATGTGGGTTAAAGTTACGGTCTCCGAATCGGTAGGTAAGAAGGAAGACAACAACATCTTGAAGAAAGAATACTTTTTAGACGCTTTATTAAAATTTTAATTGAAATTAGATTGATATTATACCAGATACCTATTTTAATTACATTTATACCAGTGAAGAAATTATACAGTTACACTTCCAAAAATATATACATACATATATATATATTTATATATACATATACATATGTGATCTATAAAATATGTATATATATATGTCAATAAAAAGAGGAGGTTTTGCTGAATTAAATTTTTTAGCGTTTTGCTATTGAGCATGTATTTAAGAGGTAGTGTTCTTTTTTGACGCTGACTGAAAAGTTTAAACGGCTGCTATTTTGATTAGGGTTGTAGAACACTAGAATTTTTTCCGACAAAATTTGTTTTTCAATATGTGCCAAAATTTGTTTGTAAATGATGTTCCAAAATCCTAGCATTTCCATTTAAAATTTTTGAGTTTATCCCTTCTCCTGGTGGCTTGAGATATGGTGGTTTTGTGATGGAAATTATACTGTTTCGAGGAAGAAGCATATGGTAAATTTCATTTTTTTGTTTAATAGAAAACTTCTATGTTTAAATAACGTCTCTTGTTGAGATGCTATCTAAGGGTTACCAAAATTATCACCCACCTTATTAATAGATATACAAATATATATGTATATAATATAAAATAATCATATATATATGTTACATTTATGTATATTTTGAAGAGGGAAGAGAGAGAAAAAGTGATTAATTTGTTTAGATTTAGTATTGTATTTATTTAAGGAGATGACGTTAGAACCCCTACTTAAGAGAGACAGTTACGTTCGCAAGATCTTTTTAAAAACACTTAAGGGTCTTTATGAAACAAAAACCTATTAAACACCGAACACCTATTAACCTAATTAAACACTGAACTACATTTGTACTTAATTCTGATTTTATAAAAAAACTTTCAATCAAAGATAAGTTACGTTAAAATTGTTTTCCAAAAGACTGACATTATTTTTTTTATTTGTTGTAAAGCTTTAGCTTTCTACCAAAAAATATTTTTAAGAGGATATGTGTTCCCGTGTTTAAAAAAATGCTTTCCGTCATTTTGGAAAGATAGACGGGACGTCACAAATGCTGATGTCATATTTTTAATAAACTTGAAAAAATAGGTAAGGTCCCACGTTTAATGTTTCACTTACTCGTATATTTTCCAAGATTCTAGTAATGACATCTTTCAAATACATTTTTTATACTGTATAATATATATAAAGAAGTTAAGGTAATGTAATTGGGTGTAGGCCAATAGTTCCCGCGAAAATTGTGCGTGCGTGCGTGTGTGTGTGTGGTGTATGCGTATGCGTACGCGTGTAATTATATATAGATACATACAATTACAGTACTTACTATTACAGCAATGTAACTGGTCGAAATCAGGTTATATATTTGAATAAAATTAAAACCATTTCTTAATATGCTTTTAGAAGAACACCGTAAGAACATGTTTCTAAATTTTCATAATTTTTCATATATATATATTGGCATCCCCTACCGCGGCTTTGCCCGCTCTATATGTTTACTTGGGTTTTCCATCGTGGTCAGGGAATATTTAGCTACTCAAGGCTCGCATCACTCGCCCTTCCCGTCTAGCCAAATGGTTCTGCCCATTGGACCCCGCTGTGTTCATTAAACTCGTGCTTGTGAGAATAATAATGATAAATAAAAACTTAAGCCTGTTCAATTTACAAAAAATACCAGTGTGTTGTAACCTTTTCGAGCAACAGTTTGGTCAGTACAGGACCCGAAACTTTGAGTGATATAAGAATGTGGGTTTCAAAACAGTCAGCCTGCATCTTAAAAATATTAGTTATAACTGGTTACCCATATGAAGTACGGGTAAACTGTACTTTTCCCGATACTTATCGTTACCCGACAAACACCACTAGGAAGTGATCGTACTTCGTTTCTCATTTTTTTAAATTACTTTTATTTTATGTTTTTTAATCATTGTATTCGTTGAACCGCCGCACCGTACACCGTCGCATCCCTTAAAAAATGAAAATTCAAAAAACCCGAAAATGATTTTTAGATATTTATCTGATGAGTATTTGCAAGCCCCAATATAGTGAATATCTCATTTAATATAGTCGGAAATGGAGAAAATTTACAAGAATTGTTCAATTTTTTACTTTTCTTTATCCCTTTCAAGGTTGAATTTCGAAAAATCTAGAAATTGGTTTTTAGATACTTATATGAAAATTACACATACGAAAAATTTAAGTGATATCTTCATCTGTTAGTCGAGAAATTAAAAAAAAAAGAGTCGGGTTTAAAAATAAAAAAATTAAAAATCCATTTTAACCCTTTAAACTCGGAATTACAAAAATTTTAAAATTGATCTTTAGATATTTACATTAAGATTACATACACCAAAAACCAAGTACGGAATTTCAAAAAATCCTTTCTTAATATGCACTTACACCGTAAGAAGAACGTGTTTCTAAATTTTCATCAATTTATTTTCAGTAGAATTTGCTGAGCGTTGATGAATCAGTCAGTCAGTTAGTCAGGACATGCTCTTTTACTTATGTAGTTATATATGTATAAAATAGTATCTATTATATATAATGACAGTCAAAGTTTACCCAATACGAAAATTATCGCCTAATGACTTACGAAGACAATAGACTATGATTATTTACTTTAGCAGCCTGTCTCGCTATAAATTTCTTAACACTTTAATGTTACCTAACCCACTCACTCACCTTTAAATTAAATACAATTTTTATTTGTTTTTTTTTTGCTCTATCACGAAAGTTAAAATTTTTTATTGCATGCTATGCAATGAAATTTACATTGTTTTTTATACATATACGTAAGAATGTGTGTGTGTGTGTGTGTGTGTGTGTGTGTGTGCGCGCGCGCGCACACACACACACACACACACACACAGAGAGAGAGAGATTGTGAGAGGGGGGAGTTTTTATTTAGAATAAAAAAATTAATATTTTTATAAGTATTATTTACAATATTGAAATTTTATTATTCAGTATTGTTAACTTAAAAACCCTGATCTTTATTACCAGTAAAAAAAATTATACATAATTATTTATTTACTGTTCCATATTTTATTGCTTAGTATTTTCATTTTTTTTTCATCTGATTGTTAAGAAAATTTTAATCACCGATTGTTCTTAAGTAAGACGCTAAAAAAAGTGTTGTATTATATTAATTGAAAATTTTATTATAGGAGCATGTCTTACTCCTACTTAAAACTTTATCGCTTAGGCCACAAAAACTGAAATAGTAGTAAAATAACAATAATCCAATAGACTAGAAATTAGTTGTTTTTTACCCGATTACATGAGGAGAAATCTTTTATTTTCTGTAACTCTACAACCGTTTGAATGGAGAGAGTGAATATTACCCGTTATTTCTCAAAGAATTGTATATAATACATTTATTCCAGTTTATTTTATGATCTTACAAATAGAACGTACGCGTGATACAAAAAGTCACTAATCGGATTCGATGTGTTCTAAATAATTGTACGTACGTGTTCGATATGAGTGAGACCTTAGACGCTTATAAAAGCGACATAACCGTTCTAAAGGATAACGGGTATAACTTTTCCGGTCGTATAAGGAAATATCAACGACCGATACGATGGTTTATATTTATCTTAAAAATGACATCGAAAGGATTCGAAATATATTTTAAAAATAACATTTTCGTACTGATTTCTCGATTAGTAGAAAATGGCATCTGCATTTGAGTTTCGTCGGATCTTTATATACCGAGGGTCACTTGCGCGATCGAAATAAATAGTTTGTTATAAAAAGTATTTCGTGAAATACGGTGCACGCTTTCTGAGATTACGGTGGTTCAAACAAACATATTATTTTCCTTCTTCAGGACTAAAAATTGGGGAATTATTTTCTTTGAAAATTAAATTTTGATAATATCCGGGAAGGTTAGCAGTTAAATGCTCGCTGAACGACGATAGATTTGTATCTAAATCGTCAAATTTTAACGTTGCTTTTTTTGTTTCGTTTTTTTTTTTTTCTAGATCGCAGTTTGTTTTTAGATTCTAAATAACAACACGTCCCCTAGTCCGATGAAGGATGGTGATATGTTATTATTTAATGTACCCCCGCCTTAATAACGATATACCAAAATTACAGTTCCCAAAATTCCAGTTAATTACAAATGCACCCGTTTCGTAATTCAGCATCGGAATAGAACGGTTGTATTGATACTGTGAGAAATGAAAATAAATAAATCGTGTTCGGTTACGGATTAGAACCGAGTGAGAAAGTAAATTTATTATAGTTTTCAATTAATTTTTCCAACGCTTGTATTGTTAATGAATGTTAGTGTAACGTTTGTGTATGTGCCTATAAATCGATCTTTGAACTGTCTAATAAAATATAATTATTATTCTGTTATTTATTTATATTTTTTAACGTAAAAAAAATGTGTATTTATTATTGCTCTATAATTTATACGGTATTTACCGTAGAATGTAGTCTAGCTAGAGGTAAGTAGCATTAAATATTAGACATAAGTACACACACCTCTCAGACCATTAATTATATATCATTATAAATATTAATGTATAAATAGCCTTTACATAATGGGTGTATTTTTCCCGTTAAATAGGGAAAGGCGGATGGGAATGATTGACTTATATAAGTATATATATATTTATTTATTTTTTAATAAATACATACGTACATGTATAATTTTAACCTTGGTATTATATTATAAAATATGTTTCAATTAACTGGAAATCATAATTAACGTAATAATTTGTTGATATTTTTTATTTAACAATATTTAATTTGACGTGTATATTTATCCCCTTTTCTTTTGATAATGCAATTTTAGATTATAAAAATATTTCATCGCCCTATATATGTGTGCGCTAATGTGTTGTGTGAAAGGACTGGAATTAAAAGAAATAAAAAATTTTAGTTAGAAACATTATTTTTAGAAATATTAATGAGGTCCCTTCCAGGTAGTAGATAAGGGCTAGTATCCAGAGTAACGTCGGCAATTTAATTACAGTAGTTATAAATAAATAATAACAAAAGCATATCCTAATAATTACTATCCATTGACTCAATTTCTTATAATTACCAATAAATCTGTTCGTGTACATAGTTAGAAAAAACGGACTAGGTTTAGTAAACCGATTCATAGATCACCGAAGTTAAACAGTTTTTCACTGTGTATTTTTGGAATGCAAACATGCGTAATTTGCATGCCGATCGCATATTTTTTTTTTTAAATTATACTTTTTTATATTTAACTAGCAGACCCGGCAATGTTTTGCTATTGCTAGATTTGATTATAAATCTAAATTAAATGAATACAACTGAAAGTTTGATAAAACACTAACAAAAGAAACATTACGGACCTTCACAAAATTTAACCTTCCCTTTTCCCCATTTACCCTTTCTCCCTTTCCCCTTTCCTTTCTCCACTTTTCATTTTCCCCATTTTCTTTTTTACCAAATTTCCTTCCCATTTCCCCTTACCCTTTCCTTTTCCCATTTATTTTCCCCTTATTTCCCTTTCCCTTCATATTTCCTTTTTCCCCGTTCTTTTTTCTCCTTTCCTCTTACAGTTTTCTTTTCCCGTTTTCGCCTTTTTCTTTTTTAAATTTTCCCCTTCTTCCCTTTTACCTTTTTCGATTTTCCCTTTTCCGATTTTTCCTTTTCTCCCTTTTTCCCCGCGCGTAAATCGGCCCAGTAGTTTTTTTTAGTCCATAGCGGACACAAATTTCAGAAACACTGAAATGGAATCGTAAAATATTTAGTATAGCGTGTGTTGCTTTTACGTCCAACAGATAGCGCTGTTTTTAAAAAAAAGCATGTTTTTACCTGTTAAAGGTGTAAAATCTTAGGTATATAAAAACACGCGCGTATTCGAATGCAACGTTGTGTCAAAATTTCAAAACAATCGGTGAAGAACTTTCGGAGATTTAAGATTTTGAACCAATTACATTTTTATTTATATATGCATGCCGATCGCATTTTTTTTATATAATGCATTTTTTTATATTAAAAAAGTATTCGAGTGTATATAATTGTAGTTAGAATAAAATTAAAATATTTTTCCAATAAGAGAAGTGTACTTGGTAAATTTTTATTTCTTATAATTTCAGACATGTGACAGAGCTACAGTTTGAAATTTCATAAATTTCCTACAAAAATTATTCAGATTAGGCTAATTATTTATTGAAATAAAGTTCTAAATCGATCATTAAAAAAAAAATATAAGTTTCCATCAATTGAATACCCATTAAAAACACATTCTTGGATCAAATTTTATTTTTTTTTGTTTCAACCTTTTTTTTAAATTACATATATATATATAATTTTTTTAATGAGTTAAAATTGACAATCTCTTGCCAAAATAGGACGTAGTCTTTGTTATACATTTAAAGTTAAGTCGCAGTTGAAATTTCCGTCACGATAAAATAAACGAAATTGTGCGTGAACAGATCGTGTAAAATCGGACCCCATTTTTTCAAGGAAATGAAACTTATCTGTACAAATAATTACTGATTCACAATCTGTAAATATGAATTTCAATTGCTTTCCCGCGACCTTCTTTGCTACAAATTTTCGTAATGCAAGATAAAACAAGTGATATCATTATAACTGTTTTTCTTTCTGATTATTAAGAAAAACAGATAGAACACATTCTTCGATGTTGAAAAAAAGGGTTACATCAGAAAGATTTTATCGTAAAAAACCTGGTATTTTTTTTTTTTTTGGAAATCTGGATTAACTTCACGTATAAATGTTTATTCCTGCTCAGAAAATTCATTAACCATAAACACGACCAGCATTTAGTTATATGGAATCCCCAAAAAATATAAAATATCAAAATCGTTGGGAAAAGATAACATTATTATCCGAAAGGTCTAAATAGATCTGTTTATAGTTCGGACCGAATTCCTTTTTTATTCTTTGTAGGTTCTTGTTGATAAAAATTACTTGCTGTCTTCGTTGTATAGTTTTCTTCTTTTGCGTTTTTCTAATTTTAATGAGTAGAAGTCGGAATGAAATTAAGTATGCCGTATATCCTGACATCTAAATCGCATGTGCATTTGTAAAACTTTTAAATTTTGACGTTGAACCGAACTATCCGCTAACTAGTATGAGTGTGAATGTTAAACCGGATTTATTTATTATAAACGTTTCTGATATCAAAATTCTAACTTATGAAATATTCCCAAGTTATGTATTATAAAACTGAAATTTACTATTTTAAGGTGAACACACTAGTTTAATAATCTTTTAATAACGGAATTTATTTATTTATTTATTTTTTTTGTTTTTTAGGTGGTAATATGAAATACAAGTTACTGAAAGTGATGGCATAACTATTTTGAAGAATAACTAGATCCCCTGTGCCAGATTTATCCACGAAAGGTGAACAGTGAAACCGATGCCCTTCACCTTTTCATTGATTTGAATATACTACCGTTGCACATCGAACGCCAAACTCGCTGAATTTCAGGTGGTATTCAGTATGTCTTTTTATTTAATATTTATACTTATAAATTAGTTGTCATTACATAAACAGACCACATTTCGTAATTTCATTTATGAAAAAAACAAGATTATATAGTTTTAATGCAGACCTGGAGTAGGAATAAAAAGGTAATGGAACGCATTTTATACATATCGCGATAAAATCTAACAAAAGTATTATTAGCCCACAAAAAAAAGTTACAAATTATTATTTAAGACATGTTATTCGTAGTAAACTTGTGGACTTTTCATTGCAGTTAAAAAAATGAATTTGCATTTGTTATAGAAAGAAATATTTAGGTAGTTTTAATAGAATGTGAAAATTTAAATGAATGTATCCGACCTTCATAAGACCGTATAAGTTGTGTTATACGGTATTAATTTACACGTAATCCGACTGAATTCATGCCGTATATGAATCCCACATAAATGACAAAAGACGGGTTCAAACCCTTATACTATAGCGATTGAAGATCTAAAGATTCAGTAAAACCTTTTTTCTTTTTATCGCATGATATTTACCGATGGGGGACCGTGAAAGATGGTTCTACCTCACAGTAAAATTCAGATTTTTGTTGAGGATTGAGCCCGGGACTTTAGTCTAATTAATAGTCGTTGATGCTACGACTGTTACATCGAGACGCTCGTATAATATTAATATTTTTCTTTCTCCACTTTAATAGGTAAAAATAAAATGTTATAATTTTGTGTAGTACTACCTGCATAAATTAATTAATCATTAATTAAAAATAAATTCAAATAATTCTAATAATTAATTAATTTCACCGATTCTTCTTCGTCACTTTTCATAAGTTAATTTATCAGTGGGTAGACAATAGGTAAAAATTTCCAACCTCATCCGAAAATGCCTATGCGATCCAAAATAGGAAAGAAAGATCAAGGATTAAAAAAAGGGTGGATGTAAAGAAAAAAGTGATTTGTTAACAATATCAGAAGATAAAACCATCCGGAAGATAGCTCCAATTCCGCTCTTGGCAGCAGGCACCCGACTCTCTCAAAATCCCTCGTGAAATCGGAACATTTTTGGAGTTGCACATTACTGATGAATGATTATGTGTTTTTCACGTTAAATATATGCTGCGACAAAAATCGCAGCATACTGCGCAATGACAAAGTCGCAATGACTTAAAAATTAAGTCATTCAAACTTCATTTACTGGGTTTCTATCGGAATAACCTCGTTCATCACTTAACCTTGTAGCGTAAAGAAATGTCCGACTAACTGACTGTACTATAAATCGTTAAGCCAAATCCCTACCGGTAATAAAATACACCATAAGCGATTAAAATATCAAAAACAGTTTTTTAACGATTTTTTGTTAAAGCCACCATGAAAATATTTGTAATAAAGCTTAAATTTCAGCCAGGTTTATAATGACTTTTTATTTTTTTGTCAGCAGTTCCTGTGAAACGTATGGAGAAAGACACAATTTCAGATAGCGGGCTAATTAAAAAATTAGCCCGATTTTAAAACAAACAGGTTATCACGAGAAAAAGTTATTTTGAACGATTATAGACAAAATTCCATTTTATTCTATTAACGACGTTCGCTACTTCGAATTGGTTTTTATCTTTTCCAGAAGAACAGAATTTGAGTGATTACACTTGTTTCTTGATTAAAAAAAAAAAAAACATGAAAAACGCTTGTAATCATTAAATTAATAGTATATACAAATCAGGATATCATGAGAGGCTCGTGGTCGTAAAAAATTGTTATAGTTTTGCTTAAAACATTCACACGTTGAAGAATTGTATAATACTCATAATTATATTTTAATATAATTTTAGATTTTAGTAGAGCTTACCATTAGCAAAGAGATAAATAAGAATTTTTTTATAAAATAAAACCATCTAGAAGGAGACAGAGCTCCTGCTCAAAATTATAAAATAAAATCCCCTATATAAAAGAACTTGAAAAATAATTCTTATTGTTGTAAAACTTTTTATTTATTTATTACAATTAATCGCAAAATATTACAGAAGATTATTTGTCAGAGTAAGAGTATCGGATACGAGTCAAAATTAAAAAAAAACCTTTTTTAAAACTATCGATCTAAATATTTGCGTTTGAATTTCGTTCCGCTAACATTTTTATGGAACGAAAAATAAGCGTAAAAATAGCAGATTTTTTTTAGAATAGTGATGGAGTCCAAAGGCCATCAATTTCACAAAAAAAAAATTAATAAATATATTTTATAATTATACGTACACATCAATTTTTATCTAAAATTTTTGTCGTAATACAGAATAACGGAGAAACCCGGTTTTAATTGATAAAATAGGAAACCTCTTCCGAAACATTTTTGTCGAAAAAGTAAGTTTATCGTTCTTTTTGATAATGAAGTTTTTCGTACACGAACGTTTCATTTAATCGTATTGGTCGTTCATAATAACTTATGAAGTAAAAAAAAAATATTTAAATAAAAAAAAACCGTCTTTACGTTAAAAGATAGTCACAAAAAACTTTGGCCCACGAAAGTCGTAATATATACACGCTTCAATTTTATATAAAATAGATTACCCGACGTTAGATATCGGACCAAATATTCGGTAATCTCGGATTATATTTCCGGAATGAGGTCGGCATATTTTAATTTTGCATTGAATTTTAGTCGGTAGATTAATATAATAGTAACCTAAAAACGGAAGAATCTTAAAATAAATAATTTCCTCACCAAAATTATATACATATAATAAAAATAAAAAATAAAAAAAAATGTTAAAAGCAAATTCGTTCTTTATGAAAACATGCGTATTATTAAAATAGAATACAATTAAACATAAATACAGTTATACATTCAAACACACATAATACGCTTTACAAATTTTATAACGTACAATATTTACAAATAGAATCTATTGATAATTCGGTTGGTTTCGTGAAATTTATAGCGCATTAATAAATACTTTTTGTATAAGCGATTGTAAATAAAAATAATTTATCTTTAGATTTTTTAATGAATTAAGAAATGATTTTATAATTAATTTAACTAAGGAATACTCTGTGTTTACATTTCAGTTATAAAAAAATTACTTATTTAATAAAAGTGGTTTTTTAAAAATATTACTTCATATTTTGAAAGAATAACAATGACACAAATAAACGTTATTAAATAGTAAAAACTATTTTAATAACTTAATGTAACATTTTATGTAAGTAATATTTTAATTTAAAAAATAATTATTGGTATTCTATTCAGTAAAATTACTTCTCCTTTTCTGTACAATTAAATTATTCTTTTAACACACACACACACACACACACACACACACACACACACACACACACACACACACACACACACCTTTTTTTTTCTTTATAATCTGTCAAGTATAAAAATTGTATAATTAAATATATTTTTATTTTTATTATTTTATTTATTCAAGAAATTAATTAATGTTTACATTTTAATTTTATCTTTTTAATAGAGCCATGTATATGCGTCAGTTTGTATATATATATATATATATATATATATTACTTTACTAAAATTCATATTATTTTTTATTTAATACAATTCAAGTGTATATATTTACATGTATACAATTTTAATCTGTTTAAGGATGTTTTAGTTAAAATAGTAGTCACGGAAATTATGCAAATGTATGAATGATTATTATATTTTTTTATGTCCATGGGAAATTAGTTTTCACGGTTTGATTATACTTAAAAAAAAATAGAAATTGTTAATTGGAACAAAAGATTTAATTTTTTCGAGCGAGAATTGTTACCATATTATTACTTTTATGCATAATTTGAAATTACTTTTTATTTTATGCATATCACATAGATATATTTATAATTAAACTTTTATAAAATAACTTTTACAATAAAAACTTTTTTCACAGAAGAAAATTACTGGACAAGCGTAAAAAAAATAATTAAAAACATTACGAAAATAAAAAAATATACTTATTTTATTTACATTTTAATTTAATTAATAATATTTTAATTTAAAGATTCACGACTAGAAATACTGTAAATTGCTCGTATTATTATAAAAAGCGAAAATATGATATATTAACAAAACATATGCTATTTAAAACTCGTTTGCTTAAAAAAAAATTATAAATTTCTTCACATAAATTTAAAGAAAAATATGTATTCTTTTTAATAAAGTAAAATAATTTGGATTACTTTAATTAATTGATATTTAAGATTAGTTATAAGAAATACTGAAGATCTCGTAATGCTGATTACTGAAAATGATTCATTAGTATACGAATGTTTCGTTTTTTATAAAAATAAATTTTTTAATTAATATTTATATTTTTTATATTTTAATTATTTTTAGTCTTATTTTAAAGAAACTTAATCCGATGAAGTTTTTTATAATTAATTCTAATTTCATACATATTATAATAATTCATTTCCTCCACCATTAAGCCCATTCACCACGGGAATATATCTAAATATGTTCCCAAGAAAAGTAAAATTAAACAGACTCCGCCACCTTATGTGCTCTATGTACAACAAAAATGTGCGTAATAGTTCACAAAAGGAGGTGAAGACACTGTTTCTTACAAATGATACAGGATAAAGCGGGGGCATGTAGACCTGGTAGAGTGAGCCGGAGTATCCGAATAATTCTGGAATGCTTCTGATGTACAAAGATCTATCTGGAAGACCCGGTAGCGGACGTCCTTCGTTCAGTAATACAGATGATGCGAATGTTATTAAAAAAGATGTCGGCACTAGTACAGACACCAAAATGTTTGATACCATGATGTTTGCTGATAGTGTATATTGGCTAAAATAAAATAAAATAATTATTTTTTTAAAGAACGTCGACCGACAATTAGACCGCTATTTCAAGACTAAATAAACACTGTTGTCGGTTAAACACTGAAACGAGCCACATATACCTTCACTTTTCAATCCTCTATTCTGTACCCCTCCACGATAACCTCGACGACCTCCTCCACTGATCTATCCCTAATCAACCCCCCACCTTTCTTTCACCTACCCCCTTTTATTTTAATATTATTCTGCTTTTAATGTTGATGCACAAACGTTTGATGCGTACAGAAATGAATGATTTTTTTAAAAATAATTACTGAATATTTTTGTAACGAGTACGTTTTGATGTTTACGATCTATATTTATTTTATGTATAAAAATAACCTTGAGAGTTTGAAATTATGAAGAGAAATTATTAACAAATTAATTACGTAATATTTATTCTTAACAATTTTACGAGCACAATTAAAATTAAGAGATCGATGATTGGAGAATATATGGCAAATTTGTTTCAAAAATTTCGAAAAATAATTTACACAAGAAAATGTTTAATGTCTTTAATCTTGAGAAAAAATAAAATAAACAAAATTTTTCAACATGGTATTAATTGTTATATATTATAATTATATATAGTATAGTAATATGCATAGTAATTGTATATTCCTAATTATACTCGTATATATTAATAGTTTATATATATATATATATATATATATATATATATATATATATATAAATAAATTTTTACGTAAATAATTGTTATGTTACTTATTTTATGTGTTTAGGTAGATTTCATAATGTTTTAGGTAGATTTATGTGTTTTATGTAGATTCCCAAAATCTCGGCCGAGTTCGTTAACGGACAAAATCGGAAAATATAAAATCAGAAAATTAAGGACGATTAAGGGGCTGATAGATTGTGCTATCGGCTTTTATTTTCTGAAATCTGCTTATTTGTTTCTATTATGAGTTGAAGATATAAGTCAATTTTTTTTCCTGTTTGTTTTTTGATATCGCCAACCATTCTTTCAACCCAGGGGTTGAAAGAATGGGGTTTCGAAGACAAAAAAATCATACCTCCCTTAATAGGCAAAGTATCGAATCGGTTTAAAGTGGTCGTTAGTCCTCTAAACATTACCTATAACTTTTGCCTGAAACAATTTTTGATATGACCAACCCTTACAGCAAGGGTTGACAAAAATGTTGTTGGAATTGTAAGAAGATGCGGCTTGTGTGCTAAACATGTAGAACATTTTTTCACATGAAGCCATTGTCATATTGAGTTTTAAAAGACTTAAAAATGTTCATTTTAATATAAATCAATTTATAATGTGGATCTCGTTCGTTGATTGTTCATCCCCAGAACCATTTATCAATCAAAACTCCTACGTACCCTTGATTTTATTTCTAATTAATGGTGCATCTCTTTACTTACTGAATATAGTTCAATGATTTTTTTTTTTACGTTAAACGGTATTGAATTTACACTACATAATACGATCTAATAATCAGCGTAATATTTGCTAATTAAAGGGACTGTATTGTCCCCTTTTCATTAATTATTAGTAATAAAAGTGTTTTTTATTAATAAATAAATATTGATATCATATCTTTGTAAACTTTGTCCTCTAATATCTGTATTCTCTTTTCGGTTTAGAAATGGACTTAATGTTACTTTTTAGATTTCTTCGATTTCTTACGTGCGTTGCTACGAATGTCTCGCGATTAAATATTTTACTGGAGTACGATTTTACAATTACTTACTAACTTAAGTGGCTTCTCAAACCGTAGTCGGTCCGTCGCTTCACCACCACCCGCCTTCACCTCAATCTATCCTCCGCTATTTCTTCTGTTGCTTTGAGGGTTTTTAAATCATTTTGGACACCGTCTCTTCATTTCATTCTTGGTCTGCCCAGGGTTGTTTCCTTCCATCATAACCATGATTATTTCTTCGCTGCTCCTGTACACATGTCCAAACCAATCCAGTCGTCAGCTTTTTATTATTACTTCTTTGGAAAAGAAGTTCTTGGAAAAACTCATTAAGTTCTTCGTTTTTCTTGCTCCTCCAGCGATCGCCTTCCCTAACTGAGCTGTAAATCTTTCGAAGTACTCTGTTTTCGAAAGACTTTAATCTGGATTTCATTTTCCTTCTCATCGTCCAAGTTTGATATTCATATGTACGATTGAGATTTATATGTATGTTTGAGATTCATACACGTCTTGTTATAATTTTATTTATCCTAATTATCCTGGCTTTGGATAATAGCCTATTTTTAAGAAAGTTGCGCAATCCATACAGGCATCTTGTTGCTGATAGTATTCTGGTCTATTTCAATTTCCATCTCGTTTCTGTTGTTTCCTATTTCCCAAGATAACTGAAGGAGTCTACTTTTTTGAAGCTAGTGTTATTTATTGTAAAGAATTTTTGACCACTGTCTTTTCTTGCAATGAACATTTACTGGGTCTTTTTTGTGTTTCATTGTTCTTACTTGCCTTACCAAGACTTTAACCATCTCTCTCACTTCCTTTTCATTTGCTTCCAGTAGCACTGTATCATCAGCAAAATCAAGAGCATTGACTTTATGTCCAGCCTTAATTTCAGTATTTTGTTCAAGTACACTCTTCATGACTTCATCTAGAACAAGATTAAATAGAGCTGGTGAGATAACATCACCCTGACGGACTCCTATTTCTACCTTGGAGGTATATGTAATTTTCTCCTACACTTTCGCAGTGCACTCGGCCTCTCCAATACACACTCTGGTAAGATTTATCAGTTTCTGAGGTATCTTTTCATTGCAGCCCGTATTTCTTTTCTTGATATAATAACATATGCCTTTGATATTAAATTCCCAGCATTTATTAATGATCTCCCTAAGTATAAATATCTAGTCCACCGTCAAGCGTCCTTTCCTGAACCCAGTTTGGTATTCTCTTAAAGTTTCTTCTGTATGGGCTGATTCTACTAAGTAATCTCGCTAGGATCTTATATGCAATTGTCAGACACAATATTCTCTAGAATTGTCACACACCAACTTGTCACTTTTTTTTGTATCGGGCACATAATAATGGCTGTATTCCACTCTTTTAGTATGCACCCATTCTCCCATATGTTAACCAGAAGTATGTAGATTCTTTTGGTTTTAGCCGTTCCTCCATGTTTCAATAACTCTGCCGGTATTTCACTATACCTTTCACTTCTAAGTTGTTTTATATTTCCTTCCACTTCTATTGACAGCCTTTCCGGCTGAAATTAAACTGAGTCTTCAATTTCGTCCTCCGTGTTATCATTCTTTCTCTTTGAGGTACATTCAGTAATTCTTTAAAATATCCCTTCCATGTATTCAGATTATCTGTTTCATTCACAATTATCTCACCATCTTCTTTTTTCACTAGTCCAGTCCTGGAGAAGCTAAATCCCCAGGAAATATTTTTTAGGGAGTCCTAAAAAATCGCAGCACCTTGTAGAAATACTTGGAATTATTGCTCCTATTATACTCCTCTACAGCTTTCATTATTTCTCCTTGTATGTAGATCCGTTTTTGTTTCCGAATTTCACGTCTTATTCTTTTATATTCATTCTGGGCCGTCTCGCTCTCATTTTCTAGCATTTTAGGTGTAGCTTGTTTTCTTCTTTTAACTGCTTCCTCACATTCTTGTTAAACCCCTTTTTAGTGTTTTTCTTCATTCCATTCAGTACGGTTTTGCTGTCGCTAGAATTATCTTCTTTATTTCCTTCCATATTTCGTCCACCACACTCTTTCTTTCTCATCTTCCTCGTTTTCCTTTCCCATGACTAGCACATGGAACCGGTTTTACAGTTCTATTTGATATTGCTGTCTGTTTAGATCACTTTTCAAAAGATTTAAATCTCTTGCACTTTTACTAGAAGTTTTCTTTTCAGTATTGCACTTCGTCAGTTCTTACCTTAGTTTGACTAGAATAAGGTAGCGGTCAGATCCCACTTCTGCGTCTCTCAGAGATCTGAAATCTATGTTTTGTGTTTATGATCTACTAATATATGGTCAGTTTGATTTCTCGTTCCACCGTCTGGAGAAGTCATATTTGCTTGTGATTATCCTTGTGAGAGGGAAACGTGCTTATAATTCTCATTTCTTTTGAGGTAAAGTTTTACAATAAATTGTAAAAAAGCTGATAACACAGTTGCAGGACTTTCCCGGATCCCGGCTTTAGCCGCGTGACGGGTAAGTCCTACAACAAAATATTTCTACAAAAAATATTTTTTGGAAATATTGTTATTTTTTAATCGCTAACAAATGTGCCTAAGAATAATATGACCTTAATTAGGCGAAATCTTGTTAGGATAACTTTGCTCTACAGCCTCACCCCCTTGACCTTTTAAGCTGAAAATTTAATTGCATCAATGCGCCACGTATAAAAGTAATCTGACCAAGTTTGGTCAAAATCGATCTAGTAGTTCCGGAGATATAAAGTGATTTAGAGATCAACACCGAACACACACAGGTACATACTAAAATTATCATCCGGAAAATTTCCATCCGGTTTTTTGGGTTCCTTAGGTGTCAAAACGTGAAGATCAGGTAAAAACCGCATATTCCCAAATTGTACAGATTACAATATATTCTCTTCTAGAGCTATCCTAGCTATGAATATGAGAAGATCCTTGGAAGATTTCATATAAAACCACACCTGCCGAATCTGACGAATACGAGGATACCGGAACTTTCGAATCCGGCATCCTTCTATACCGGAAACAACTCGGAAGGAAAGGATTAAAAATTAAAGATATAGGCCAGATATTCAAAAAACGGACCAATTCATAAAGGAACCGCGAAACGACGCGAAAATAAAACCCCACCTAGATTGCTTTTAAGCTTCTTCCGGGCAATCGATATTGATCCCTCCCGCTTCCCTCTGTAGATCGGAAAAGGTTTACTCGAAACGGGAGCATCATATTACAGATCGCTTATTTTTCTTTGAACGGCTGAAATATTTGTTACAATAGATTACTTTTCTGACTATTATGAAAGGTAACAGATTCAAGCTTTCTTAAAGATTATCCTCATCCTTCAAAAAACTATGTGGCTTGTGGCATTATCCGACCGAACTGTAATCTGTGTTTACGTATTGTAGTCAACGAAAAATATCTGTATAACGTGTTAGAGCTCAGTAACAAAAAATAAACGCTTAGACAGCGTTTCTTCGTTTCAGATGGGTACTGAAATGGATTCAGTACCCATCTCGTCGAGAAATCATTTTTATCTTCCGGGAACTACTCCGCCAACTGAATTTTTAGCTCACGCAAATGCATCTTTCTGCTATCTAGACTGTGGTGAATAATAATGTGTTTTCTTCATCGAAATATTTCTCAGTATAATCGGAAGTGAGTGGAAACGTATCAGAAGTTTTGCTTTGAAGGCGAATAATCCAGATATCAAGATATTTAACGAAAGCATGAACTTTGTCTGTCATTAATAAAATGTTTTTATCGCGTCTTTATAAATTCACATTCAAGTCGTTTAAATACGAAAATACATCAGCTAAGTGAGCCAACAGCAACATATACTCATTATTCTGTAAAAACATTGATAATGGCGTTTGTTTATCCTGGAAACTTATTATTAATCCATCTCACAATTCCAATAACCGGGTTAACACTTTCCACTGCGATAACCATCTGACTTCTGTATAGAAAAGAAGAAGTTTTTTTCTTTTCGCCCATTTCATCGCACAATTTAGCAAACAGCCTATTCCGTAATTTAGGTCGACTTTTAATAAAATTAACCATTTTTACAGCTTTACAAAGAATCAGAGATTTTCCGACATACATTTTGTGGCAATAGCATGTTTGTGAAGGAAGCAGTGCGTCCATTTCGCCCTTCATATAAGACGATCTTCAAATTTTTCAGAAATCCACTGTTCTTCCTGTTATCACCTTTGCACCATCACTACATACCGCAATACATTTTGTCCACTTTAAATTGTAGCTTTTAGTAGTCTCATAAAAAATATCAAGAAGACATTTTCCTGTTACCTAACCAGGTATTGATTTGCAAAACGATATATTTTCTTTGATTGATCTATCCCTATCGCATTCATATCTAACAAAACATAAGAACTGAGAAATAATTGCGACATCTGTTGATTCATCAAACTGAATACCAAAAGATCCTCTTGAATTCACTTGCTAAATTATGTAATGGCCAACGTAGACAGCTATGTCGTCGATTCGGTTTGATACTGTGTCGTTAGAAAGTGGAATTTTGTTCAGTCTTTTTGCTTCTTCCACGCTTATTAAAACACTGGTCATATCAATTGTAGCAGGCAGTATGACGTTTTGTGCGATTTTTTGGGGTTTCGACATCTTAGCTACACTATTAATGCTTTGAGATAAGACGGGTTAAGTGTACAATGTAAAGGGAAATAACGCTTTTTGTGGGCCTTCCATCCGATGAGATAAAACCATAATTTTAGTAACTGTATCGTACAATCTTGTCTTTTTACCGATCGATTCACTGGATGTAGATGTTTCACTTCGTTTTTCTTGAATTTATCTATTTTGCATAAGAATTGAATTGAAAAAGAGGAAAAACACTTACACCGTTTCACCGTATACTAAAAAACCGAAATCTCATTCATTATTATTTCCACTGAAACTACGCTTTTAAAAACTTAAATAAAGGCATCAGACGCACGCTTCGCATTGAAAACTAAATTGACGTTCTGAAATCCCTTACGCCCCTTTTATATTACAGATAGCACGACGTGTTCGAACGTATCATATGCATGTTCGAACATGACGCTCTCACAGCGTCAATATTATGCAAGCAGATAAAATTACATACAGCCCGTACACGTCAATTAGTAACCTGTAAATTATTCATGTTCGTATACTTCATACATATACGTTCATACTCGTCGCTATTAACACAGCTAAATAGTTTTAACTTGGTTTCGTTGGGTTTGGGTTGACGGGTCGCAAGATATTTATTATTTTTTGGGGGTCGTGGAGTTAGAAAAGGATGAGAATCACTGCGCTAAGATGATTGATATTTTTTAATTTTTATTAATTTATTTTAGTATTATGTTCTTTTTTAATGTGGATGTACATACATGAAAGTTTTTATTATAAAAAAAATTCGGCTTGATAGAATCCTAGGAAGAAGTATCATTAAAAAAGGCTTAGTGTCTAAAATGTACATAGATGTATCTACCCTGTATGTTAGGATTACTTTCAAGCCCCAACACTGGTATAAAGCCTTTCACTGATATAATAAACTTTGTAATTCTTAATTCGTCCCGCTTTAAGATAGAAAATTCGAATTCAATAACAGATCACGTTTACTTGTCTTTATTAGGCAATGAGAAATTACTACAATGATAGGTATAGATTCGTATTGAATCTTTTTTGTATATGATTTGTATCATCGGTTTATTGAAAGTAACATTTGAACCCTTGTTGAGGATTTAAAATTCATGGCTAATGAGATCAAAAGAAATTAAAAATCATTGTTTACCACCAAATGAGCCCTCCTTCCTTAAACGATTTAGGTTTACAAGATATCCGTTCCTCTGAAATAAATAACGTCCTCGAAACTAGTTTAAAGGTTAGAATAAGACTATTTTAATTTGATATAACTTGTAATAACGGATTTACGGATATTAATTTTTTTTCACGCACATATAACCTCGCAATTCAGGTAATAGCAGTTAGATAAGCTATTATTAGTAATAAAAAAATAAATTAATAAAAAAGAAAGAAAGAGAGAAAGAGTAAATTTCTAATGAGTACTGCGTTTTGTATTGTTTAACGCTTCGGATTACAGTAACGTATATAGGAGTATATATATATTTTTTTTCTGTCATTTTCTAAATCACACAAATATTTGGGTGAGACACCATAATCAAAAGATTTAATTCCATATTTTAGGAATTTATAAGGGCAAATAATAGGCCAAAAAATGATCTGATCCCCACTTTAAATCTGTAAAACTCGTTTTGAGGTTTTAGGGAGCGTCAAGCGGTAAGATTATATTTTAGACGGGAATGTACGATAGTATAATAAATATTTAATAACGATGACAATCTTAACGTATTATAAAGATGATTTAAAGCGAAACAGTACGATTTGATTTTTACCCACGACAGAACGAAGCGGATATGTGCGTTTGGGATAAGAAGTTGTGTGTGTGTGTGTGTGTGTGTGTGTGTGCGCGCGCGCGCGCTTGCGAATGTCTGTTTCCATTTTCCTCAAAAACTACTGAACCGATTTCGATCCGGTTTTTTGCATTACATAGGTTTCACTTCAGAGGAGGTTCTTTAGATTAGTTTTACGGTTATAGGCCACCACGGGGCGCTGCAGTAGATGTGTTTCTTCAAAACGGCTTTTGAATGTTTCTAAGTCTTTCTAATTAATATTCTTTTACTTAACGTTTATTTCATAGTGGATTTATAAAATTTTTAATTTTATTTACCTGTGACAAAAACGAAATCAATTTGATTATCTGATGATTATTTGTTGTCTAATAAAACACCAGAAATTTCGCTTTCTAGGCGATAGAAACGGTGAAATAGTGTAGATAAAAAATGTGTTTTTTAATTTATTAAAAACAAGGTTTTTTTTTTTCTTAATGTGTACGTTGCAATCTGTTCAACCAGTGAACAGTAAGTGGTTGCTTATTACTCACCCACCCACCTTCAGCCCAATAAGATGAGAATGATATGTATGACATGTAAATGAGGTGTAGTCTTGTTAAGACTCAGGCCGACCATTCCTGAGATGTGTGGTTAATTTACCCCAACCACCAAAGTATCATTCATTCATCTCATCCTCTGAAGAATGCCTAACGGTGGATCCGAAGGTAAAAAAAAATTAACCACCAAAGTACACCGTTATCTTCATTCTCGTATTCAAGTCCGTATAAAAGCAACTAACGTTTACTAGAATTCGAATCTCAGAACGTATAACAAGAGCTCATATAACTAAAGAAGTGCATATAACTTAAAATTATTAAAGTTGTACGACATATATCGAGAAGATTCTTCCGATTTAAACAGCCTTTATTTTTGAAACAAATGACCGTGATAACCTTGCAGAATTATAAAATAAATATCCTAATATGAAATTTTACTTACGATTTTCACAAACGTTCAAAAGTCATTCATTTGTTTAGTATTCAAATCCGTATGTAAGCAATTAACTTTTACTAGGATTTGAACGTCAGAACTTTCGACTTCGAAGATCAGCTGTTAAACAAGTGATTTTACGACGACGAATTAACCACTAGATCAGCCTCTTGGGCGTCCTTCAAATTTGGCTTAAACATTTCATATACGAGGCCATTGATCATTTTTTTTCAAAATTCGTTTAGTGGGTGGGGAATATCGGGAAAACGAATTTTGATTTTCTTCAGAACCACTGTAGAAAAAAAACTTTAGTTTGGCAGTTTTGTTACACATATAAATAATTTTAAAAAACTTTTCAAAAAAATCAATCCCCACTACTTAAAATTGAAATATATGTTTTTTTTATCTATTTCCCTTCGGTTTTAATTTTTTTTAAATTTTATACATCTATACAAAGCTATCAGAAAATGTCTATAATTTTCCAAAATCATAAATCCCGGATTTCAGATTCAGAAATTTTTTTTCAAAATTTTTAAGTTCTTGTTTTACCCTTTATTGATGAGAGTATTAGATGTAGAGAGAACTTTACTTAAGTAAATTTTTTAAGGTTAACCTATGCATATATATTGCTAGAAGTAATTTTTTTTTAATCAATTCCCCATCTCTAAAAAGTATAATATTCTGTTTTTTGTTTATTTTTTTTAGTATTTTGCTTTTTGATTAAATCTTTTAATTTTTTTTATTAAATTTCTTGAAATTTTTCTTTGGCACTTTAAGGGCAAATAAAATTTAAGTAGTTTTGACCCCAGCCCAAAATAAGAAGCAATTGTTTTCATTACAATCATAGAAGTTATACTTCATGTTTGCAATATCTTTAAACAATTTTTTTTAATTAACTTTTTTTTATTAAGGATCACTTCTTTAAAAAAAAAATGTTTTCTAAACTGCCCCCACAGAGTAATGATGTTCCCAAAATCAAAAGGTTTTTATTTTACATTTGGAAATTTTGATGCTTAAATCTTGTTTTGGTAATCATTATTATCAATAATAAGGTTCCGTTGATAACGGGACCATAAAATTTTTAGAAATTCGGTTATTTGTTTTCATTTATACTTAAACGTTTATTTTAAAAATAAAAGCAGGACTTTTAATGACTGAATTGCAAAGACTGCAGCGAAGCCGGAAAAGTTTTGCAATAAAAAGCTGTGCAAGATTTGACCGCTGTAACCGGGAAAGTCGTGCAATACTTTGCCAGATTTCTTTCATACTTTCTTTTTCTTTTTTTTCTTTTTCCTGTTTAGCCTCCGGTAACTACCGTTCAGATAATACTTCAGAGGATGAATGAGAATGATATGTATGAGTGTAAATGAACTGTAGTCTTGTACATTCTCAGTTCGACCGTTCCTGAGATGTGTGGTTAATTGAAACCCAACCACCAAAGAACACCGGTATCCACGATCTAGTATCTTTCATACTTTAACGTAATATAAGTATTATTTCTGGAATTTAATTTTAATAATAAAATATTCTCTATTAATATCATAATTAGTAATAATTCCTAGAAATAGTTAGATTCCTTCAGCTCCGATAATAAAACATTTCCTTCACTAACCGAGTTTAAAATATTTAATAATAATTCCATTGTTAGTATGTAAAAACAGACACCAAATTGTCTGACTCCATAATTTTTGCAATCCTCTTTAACGTCTCGCATGTTTATCAACCGATTTAATTACACGACTACCCAAAAAGGAGCGTAAAGCATTTAGGGTGAATGTACGTGTGCTTGTTCCACCGTAGCAGCTCAGCAGCTGAACCATTTATATGTATGACCCCGTGTTGGAATCCTTACGTTTCTGGGAGTATCGTAAGCTATATGAATGTGTATATTGTTTAAATAAATTAAAAAAAATTGAAAACAATTATGCTATACATAAAACTGTTACCCGCATGCTCTTTAATTATAATATATTAAAGACCAAATTTTTTTTTGGCAGTCTGTTTTTTAATTTTTTATATTTATCTCTTGTGTTCACAATAAAAGACTTAAACAGTTTATCTAATGAAACGTAATTCGATAAAACTAATTCTTACGGAGATATTAATGGTGGAAAAGTTTTAATAGCCGACATTCTGGAATTTTCAAAGGAAGAATTTTTTTACTTCTTTTGTAGATGTTGGGTACATTTACGACCAAATTTCATTAAAGTATTTCGATCCGTTCTTCAGATATAATCTTTTATTGGACAAACAGATAACAACAGGCAGAGAAAAAATGAAGACAGACAGGGCATTTGTCCACGTGAACTTTTTTATTTTGTTGTCCCGAATTAATCCCTTCATTTTGGTCTATCACCTCCTGGGTCATTTATTATGTTATACATGTCGTAGGCGAATTGAAAAAACCGGCTAATTGGAAAATGAAATATAATATATTTGCATTATTTTTTATAAATATAATCTAACAAACTTAACCTACGCTCGCTAACTTAACAAGCGAGGGAAGTGAGCGTAGGCTAAATTTGGTTAGATTATATTTATAATTTCCAATTAGCCGGACGCACTACAATAAGTCTGATTTTTCAGTTCGCCTACGAGACATATACTGAATATATAAACTCGACGACGATGAATTTGAACGATAAAATACGAGTCAAGAATTAAATAAAAGAAAATATTAAGCGTCTTTCAAAGACGTTAAAGGATTATAATTCGAAATTTTAACTGGGTTTTCCTATTAATTTTAAATAAAACCTTATATATGCTGAGGAATGCTGGGTAATTCAGATCGGTTGCTATTAAGTCATTTGTGTAGTAAACTTCAGTTTATCATAATTATTATCTTACACGCATAATATCCATAAGATAATAATAGAAATAAAAATTACATAAAGTTTTAATAATATATAATACGGACGTAACTCTAACGTAAAACACATTTACTTGAGTTATCGGTTAAGATAGATAATAATTGTTACTTTCTTCTATAAATCCTGGTCACCTTGGTATTCGTAATCTGTTTGCACTTAACATTTAAAATGCATTCGTGGATACACTTTCCCTATACTGCATCTCTTTACCTTTTTCGTATTGTGTAAATACTCGAAACGATTGCATTTACCGCAACACCTGTTATAGGTTGTGTAGCTTATGCCAAACGGAAATAAGCGAGAGCGTCACTACTCCCTTCATCTCGTATCTTTTTCTAATCCGTTTGTCAGTTTAATAAAAATCAAACTCTCTCCTTTTTTGACACCACTCACCGCATTTTATATTTATGAAAAAATAATCTATACGTTCGATTAAATTTCATTGTAAATTTTTTATTATACTGTACTTACAAAAGCAGGAGAAACACTTCACAGAATGTTATTTTCAATTTGATCTGAAACACACAGCTAACAGCTCGGCTGATACGTTAAATTAATTAAAATAGCTTATCTTTAAAGAATACAGAAATTTTATAGACACTTAATACAGCCAATTCTGCATATATTTTTCAATTAATAAATTTACGTTCAGTTATTGACGGAATACAAAATTTTATCTCTTAAAAACGTATATTTATTTAAGGTTCCTTCTATTTTTCTTAATTAAAGGTAATCTGACTGTAGTTATTAGAGTTACAATGTTTTCTAGTTATTCCCATTTATTGAAAACCTCAAATCCTAATTCGATAATTTTTTGGAAATATATTTTTATTATTAAGGCGAAAAGTTTTATTTAATATTTTATCTGCTAGTTTAAAGTATAATAATAATAAAAATAAAAGATTTTCAACAGCCGAGTTAGGAGTTGCTTACTCACCCTACGTTTAATCGCAATCCCAAACTCCGCCCACTTAAAAACATAAACTTAATCTGTACCCGTCAATAAAAATAAATAACCTCCTTTAATTAGAATGATCCAGCAGCAACAAACAAATATCCAGCGATAAGTAGGGGAATAAAACATTTCCCGAGTTGCGTTCAATTCCGTATATTTAACCTTATTAACTTTCTTTTTGTATAACTACTTGAAATCTTATCTGTGTTTCAGGTTGTTCCATATCGAGGTCTGCTGCTTTTTAGATTGTTGAATGCCAACCGAGCGACTATCAAGATGAGGCTATTTGTTAGAACTGCCTGTGGTTGCCCTCTGTATACAGTATTAAGGAAATTATAATTTAAAAAAATTATAATTGTTATTTTTATTTTGTTTAAAAATGTACTATAGTTCTGCAAACAGTTTTATTGTATCACGTTAATATTGTTGTAAATGTTTATATATTTGGCTTCTTCTCATAAATTTCAGTTCATTTTATTTGTGCTGACCTTTGGAGAAAAAATGAATGCTTCAACACTCGACAGGAAATATCAAGGAAAATTATCGGTAAAATTTGATAAAAATGAATAATTAATAATTGAAATCGGTACAAATTATATTAAAATTAATGAATTCTCCTTAGATTATTTGAATTTCAAAGATTATTTGAAAAAATATTTAAATGCCCTTTAAAATATTCAGATTTATTTAATTAGTACTCCATTAATTAAAAACTTACCGACAGAATCATATTATTTTGCAATAAGAATTATGTTTGATTTAATTTTTAAATTGTTTATTTAAGATTAACACAGCGTTTGATAATCGATTAAAAAAGACAACACAACCGCTGTAAGGTTCTTTCTTATATGATCGAATGTGTTAAGATAATTATTCTGCGGACTCTTTTAACAGAAGCGGATATTGTTATAATTTTTAGCAACAAATTAAAAATTTTTCATCAACGATAATAAACATGGAAATATTTGAAATATATATTTACTAAATATCGAACTACATACAAATAAAAAATATACTAAACAGTTGTTTAAATAAATTAGACACCAAAATTAAACTCGAAAAGCGTTTACAAAAAATAAGTAATAATAAAATAAATAAAATCTAAAACAAGATAACAATTTTGATTATTGAACAATCATCATCGATGGACAATGAGGATGAAGTAAATACGAGTATACATTAATAAATTTTATAAATAAATTAAAAAAATAATAAGTAATAAACGAGTGTTTTTCAAATAAGAATAAAAACTGCAAACGGTTGTTAAAAATTCCAATAGAAAGCGTAAATTTAGCTTAAAAATATCCGAACCATTGAAACGTTTAACACAGATTGTCCACAACTACCTAACCCCCTCCATTTGGATAAATAGAAATTTATCTGGATAAAGATAGACAGAATAACGATAAATCGATCAGAGAAGTATCCCCCATCCGTGATCAAAATCTAAGGAGGAATAACAGTTTTTAACTTTCACAAAATTTAATTATAAATTTATTTGTGTAAGTAAATTTATATAAACTTCACACAACATTGTTGGATATTGGTCCCCTTTTTTACAACGGTGATGTTTCATCTTCACTGTTGATAAAATAAGGTTCCTGATTATTCAATTCCTACTTATTATGTACTCTTTTTTGTTAACATAGTTTGTAATAAACTACTAAGTAATCTTGTGATTGGTTTCTACGTAATGCTAGAGCAGAGAAATCGACTGCAGTGTCCGTAGTTTTGCAACTTTTATCGGTGTAATGTTTATGGATTTCAAACGTTTTGATTCTTAAGGTATTGTATTATCTATTAAAAGAATAGAGAATGTTAAAGTAATAATTTTTTGAATAATCACGATAAGCTGATTGTTTTATTAATAGATACCTCTTTAAAGCGAAACAGCACGGTTCGATTTATTGAAAATAACACACGAAAACCTCCTATACAGTTCTTTACGTACAAAAATGTAAATATATTTATTTTTTACCCTATAAATTATCTGTGAATTTAACTACTTTGATTAGATTAATAAAAGTGTTTTGTCAGGATATTGCAGCAGTTAGTCGTTTCCCTTTCCTTAGAACAGGTTAACAGATCGAGGCCTACCATTATTATTTAATTAAATATCTTATTGGAAATAATGAATAATTTATTGTACTGTTATTTGACCCGAAATCTCTTTCTCTCTCTTTAATTTCTAATAATCCGAAAAGAAGGATCAAAAAGGTAGGCGGTCTTTTTGGTTATTGAAAAAAATCGATGGATTGTAGTTAAACCTTTGGTTAGTTTCTTAACTATTAGAAAAAATAAGATAAAATCATATTCCATATTTATATACTTAACTCACGATTTATAAATTATAAAGGAAAAATTACGTAAATGTAGTTATACTGGTTTTCCAACTCTTATCGTTAATTATATCGATATTCGGTAATATAATTCATAAAACACATAATTATAAAACACATAATCTTTTATACACATTAACGTCCTTCAAAACAAGAAACTGGTAACTGTCCTTTTAGAGAAATAGGTAATGAAAAATGTTTTATTCTAATTGGTTGGAATAATGCAAATTTAATAGAACTATTTTAAGTGTATGGAATGTAATAACGGCTATTAAACCTGTAGTAGATTGTTCCTATATTAATAATAACGAACTCGTTTAGAGAAAACTTAACAATAACATTTCAATTCAGCAGTTTAGAACATCAGAAAATTTTTTGTGTTTAGTAAAGGGGATTGATTATATTGCCTGAACCCTCCTATAAAGATAGAAAACTTTCCTCCCTATTAAAAATCTTAATTTAGAAAAGAAAAAAACAATTTCATAAATTGAAAATTTTATAAAAGGTAACATTTTTCAAAATATTTCACCGTTATTAATTCCAGTAGTATTTAATATTACGTAGATTATATTATTTTTTTCATTTTATAAGCTAAAACATTCCCATGAGAAAAATTTGAAATGTATTAATACGCACTTCGAAATACATAATCTCCTTAATATCTCTTCATCGTATAATTTAAAAAACTAAACAGAATCAAATTATTTTTTATTATTATCTAAAATTATATAAACTACATCAGAACGGTATTTATGGTATTCCGGATTAAAAAAAGGATCTGCCCCTACTTGGATGGATGAAGGGAAATTGCGGCTAAACCTTGGTTTAGACCGGCATAACGAATAGACATTTTATTATAAAATAAAACATCTGATTTGCACACACCACATGACTTTCTTGTACGCCTGTTAAATTACATATACACATTTAAAAAAAATGAAAAGTACATAACATTTTATTTAATTAATAACTTCTGATATTTTTTCATAACTTTTTTTATTGTTATTATTGAATTATTATTATTTATCGTAATTTTTTTTTTTACAATCGGAGGTTAATAATTATTAATAAATCAATATATCTAAATTAAATAAAAAAAGGAGATGAAGTCTGATTCGAACCGATGTGCCTTCCCGTGTAATATCCAAATATTTCATTAATTAAAATTTTATTTGGCATAACTCTGAAACCATTGAAAATAAGTACCGCTTATGTATAATGTTGAAAACCTCTCAACGAAGATTTATTATTGCAGTTAAGAAGAAGTCCAAAATCCAGATCTTATTGGATTTTCGGCTTTTTTGGACACTTTTGGTTCAGTCGATCGCAATCAAAAGGGGAGGTGCACAACTAAATATTACAACAGTCCTAAATACAAAATTTCAACATCCTAGGGCTAATCGTTTTAGAGTTATATACAAAACTTCCTTTACTTCTTACAAGGAAGTAAAAATAGGACCGGTTAAATCTATAAGAATAGTTAAAAGTAATTAATACTGAAAATATTAGGAATTAAATAAACAATGACGAATCAATTCAGATAGCTATAATGAAAATTATTTAGTACGTACATTTTTTTTTTTGGTACGGTTAATCAAAGATACAGAAAATTCTGGGATTTTTAATATTAGTTTTAATTAATATTATTTAAAAACTTAAGTAGTAATACTGTTACTATTTCTAAAAAAAAAACGTTCAATTTTAAGTATATCGGTGAAATGTTTTTAATGTGGGTACTTAGAAATATCAATGGAAGCGTAATACAGCCCTTTCTCGTAAGCCGATGTATTCCGATTTGTTTAGTTTAATAGAAGTGGATATTGGTATTTTTTTTTAAGAACAAGTGTTTTTAGCAAAGACAGTTTATTCATAAATATAGACGCAAGGATAAATAAAATATTTACTAAAGAATATTTGTCCACATAATGGCGAAGAAGACAATAATTGATAGCCCATTTTAGCACCTAGAAAAGTCGTTCTGACTTTTTGAGGGAGCCCAAACGATGACATATTTTGGACGAGATGATGCTTAGATGTAATATATATTTAAAAATATACCGGCTTAGACTATATTTAAGACGCTTCAAAGCCGAAAGAGGATTTATCATCTAATAAAACACCGAGAAACTTTATAATGTCGACAACAGTAATCATTAATGGGATAACTATCCGCGATTAGCGATGATTTGTCTATCAAGGAAGCACAATGCAACGGTTTTATTTAGATTTAAAGTAACATAATTAATCCAAAAGTTACATAGTAATATTTTTAAATCATTGTATTCGTATATTATTACAATGTACACAATCTACAGGCCAAATTTTGCTATTGCAGATGTAAAATCAGATTGAGACCAAAACACGCACGCGCATGTATTCATTTCATAATTGACTATACTATATTAGTGTGTTTATTGTATAAAAATTATTATCTAGTAGTTTTTTTTTTTTTTTATATGAATAGCTTTTCATAATTTATCTATCAGAAAAATCTCCGGCTAGGATCACATAACAATTGTAATTGAGGTGTTGGATTTTCCTGTACGATTTTTTATATTAAAATCTCGGCGTTATTTCTCTCTCTAAAAATATTTACAACGTGATGCGTTGTCGGATAGAGAGAAATTAGATCGAGTGAAGGCGAGTTTAAGAGAGAGGGAAATAGTTTTAATTGTAATCGTGTTTTATATGTATACATGATACTGCTGTAGAATATCTGTTATTAGATGAGCGGCACGCTTTAAATCGTGACTTACAACTTCCGGTTTTTTGATTTATGATAATTATAATCAAACAAAAACTCAGTGTAAAGGATAAATCACTTTACGTTAACCTTTAATAAAATGTCATATTTATATGTAATTAAATAACGTTAAAAAAATAATATCGGTGCAAGTACGATCGGATTTTTATTTTTTAAATTAAATTGTACCGTACGTATTTCTGCAACGGTGTAGGTTTTTTGACCTAGATTTCCTTTTTCATCAATCTGTTACAATAAAGTGCAATGCTTTCAAATAGAGTATAAAAGAAATTTGCTTTCAAGAAGTTTTACGGTACAGACACTTTTATAAAAAAATTGAATTTTATTATGGCATAAACCTATTTTTCCTGCCTTTTTGCTGTTACTTTCAATTAAAATGAAAGCTTTTTGCGATTGCATATAGAGTATCTCTTTTCTTGTCTCTTTCGTCGATAAACATCGTCTACATAAACTATGTAAACATATTTATATAGGTTATTCATAAAGTATGGCGACCCCTAAATACCTTTTCGACCTTTAAAAGTAGAAAAATCAAATTTATCAAATGTACCTTAAAACGATATATTTTTTGCGGTCTGGGACAATTTTCATATAGTGTTACCATTGTAGAAATTTTCAAGTCTTTACAAATAATTTCTGTTTTAATATGGCGGTTAATAACCCCCATCCCATTATCTGATGAAGTTTTAATCCAAATTTTAAAATTTAATGGGATAATTGCCTGAAATTTATAGAAATATCTGTGCCAAATTCATATTTCAAGTTTTAATGTTCAGGCAACTTGCACTTATAAATATAAATGCAGGCAATTTACGTATACATCCTTTCGAATTTTCTATGGATATTTGTTTATATTTTTCAGTAAAAGGGGGGTCATGAAACGTCGAGATTTACAAAAAACCCAACCACCAAAATTTCCATTACCTTCACCATACTTTTCCTTATTACCGGCAGCTTTATCTATTGCCGGGAAAATAAAAATTGTTTAATCATACTTAAAAACAGTTCTAGCTGTCACTTAAAATTACAATTTTTACTTTCCCCAGCTGTAGCGATATATGCTGCTATAACAGCTGTAGCTTTAACGGGAAGGTATTTAGATCTATCAAAAAAAAAATTAAAAAATTCCTTTTTTTAAGTTTTGTACCTTAAGGAGAGATTAAAAAAAATGTTGGCAAAAAAAGAAGATTTAAATAAATTGTAAATAATCTGAGAAATAAATGGTTATTTCAGTGTTTCCAACTCCAAAAAAAAATATATATTCTTGTCTAACGGACGTTTAAGCGTATGTATCTTGGCCTCTATTTAGACATATAACTCTGGACCACGTTGACTGATTTTCTTCAAACTCGGGAGAAAGGTACTGTTTTCGGGGGGGGGGGGGGAGGTCGAATAATGTATTTTTTGCAGAAACTGGAAAAAAGGATGCTGTTGTTTTGGCTTAAATAAAATTTCAAATATTTACTGGTGCACTTTAGCAAAAAAACTTTGTTACTAAAGTTGAAGTTTTTTTATATATAACACAAATTACTAAAAATGTTTATTTAATATTCACCCTACATCCCAAAAAGTAACTTTATATATTTTCCCTTTTTTGGTATTTCGTGCTTCAAAAGCACGAAACACAGTTTGTCTGTAATGAAATGTAGTTGGTCTCTGGTAACAAAATGTATTTTTATAATTAAACATTTTTTTTACATTTTAAATCCAGCTCTCAAGTTACCCGTTGTATTGAAACGTAAAAATCTTAAGTTTTTGATAGCTCTTACTCTTTTTCAGTATTTATTGAAAAAAATAATTTGGCAAAAATTTTCGCTCCCTTCCTACAAAATTATCTTTGTAATTTTTAAACAATTTTGAATAGTCCTTTGTTTAATTTATTATCACCACGCAGAGATTATTTTCTTAAAAATTAATTTTACCCGAATGCTTCCCCTTGAGTATTCGAGCCCCTGAAATGAGAAAAAAAAAGTTTCAAATTTTTATGTTCAAAACGTCAATAAATTCACTAAAATAACTTAATACCTCCCCTGATGGGAGAGTTCCCAAATTAAAATCGAAAAAATTAAAAGAATCGTATTTAAATGTGAATTTTAATTAATTAAAAATTAATTTTAGCGAATATTTCATAACCAATAAAGTCCCCTGATGCATGAGCCCCCAAATTTTCAAATAGTCGAAAACATACTTTTCGAATTGTGATGCTAATATACTAACATTAAAAATAGTAGTTATTGCTTTATTTTATTGAGCATCTTGGCTTCAAAAATTAAAACTGAAAAATTTAAATATTATCTAAATGGATTTGAATGTATATTAAATTGTAAATATCGATGTATAATTTTTTTTTTTGAATTGCTATTCTAGGTCTGTAAAAAAATACGAAATTTATAAACCGTTTGTTTTAATAACACTATACGTCAAGTAATTCATAATTTTAATTAACAATGTGATGACAAAAAGGGCTGTGAAGTTAAAAAGAATTTCTATTAAAAATTGTGGGAATCTCCAGTCGTGTGCTACAAAACGGTACAATCGTTTCATACAATCGTGGAGGTTTACACATGTCGTACTAGTATGACGTCCGTACTCGTCTGTGTTTACTACAGAGTAAGTTCTATTTAAACTTTTATTTTGTTGGCAGATCTGTTTGGAAACTATGTGAAAGTAGTGTCAATTGTCGGCTGATTATCGCTTCCACACAACTCGGTCAGGCTCATCGTCCAACAGAAAGAAAGTTAATTCAGTAAAATGTTACTGGAAACCGCTTAAAATCTTAGATTCCTCAAAGTTTCTAACGGTCTGTTATTCTCGAGCATGTGTATGTCATTTTCAAGTTTGAAAACTTGAAATGTCTTTTATTCGACCGTTGCTATTAAGTCATTACCAGGCAGACAGGTGCTGAAGACACTCTCTCTTTCATACCCGGTGTGTGCTTAACAACAACACACACCGGTCCTGGACCGATCAAACTTTTAACGACCTGTTGCATTCGATTTACGAAACGTAAAAACATTTCTGAACTGGAAGAACTCAATTCTGTAGAAATAAGTACCCAAAAACCTACAGATATATTTTCCATTTTGAAAATATTTGACTGTTTTTACTAATCGACTTAAAATGTCCTGAATTGTATAAGCTGGTCTTGAAACCGATTTTTACTGAATCCAACTGTGGGGTACGAAAAGCGAGAGTAATATCGAAGTCGTACAGCGATTCCAGAAAAAAAAAATTATTGAGAAATAAAACCGAAGCGCCTTGGTTTGCGAAAAACACTGAAATGCACGATCATCTGGGATTGTCTGTCAGTTCGAGAGGAGATTCGGTGATTAGGTATAAGATAGAAAATGAGATTGAACAAACATTTGAACTGACTCGCGGTTAACCTCCTGGATAACAGCGAGAATGTTCGGGGCCTAAAGCGACTGCATATATTAGATCTGTAAGTTCTCCGAGATTTGAGGTCAATCAGCTACTCTAGGGTGTTATGCATCGTCAAAATTCTTTATTTCGTTTCGTCACTTACTTTTACTGGTTCTTTGATTCATTTCACTGTCTCTTTGTTTCATTAGTTACTCTTTGTATGATTGATTGGCTTTTTCTTTACTTTTTATGTTCTGAACTTTGTCAGTGTTCCTTGGATTCATCTTTGTGTGTACTTATTTATGTTTATAATATATTTATGTATACTGGATAAGTTATGTATGCATATACAGTTCTTTGAGGGAAACCTCTCACTGTACATCATTTTTTTTTCTTATTCAATTTACTTATGGTTACGGTAAATTGGAACTGATATTTTGTTTTTTTCCTAAAATAATTTGTCTCGGTTATAAAATATGAAACGTAAAAGACATAAAACATTATTCTTTACTTAATTATGACAATTTAAGCCGCTCTGTTAAAAATAACTTGTATTGTTATTATTACAAAACTAGTAGCTGACCCGGTAATGCTTCGCTATTGTAAGATTTGAGTATATATATAAATTAAACGAACACAAATGAGTTTGATAAAACATTAAAAACTGAACATTTTGGAACATCACAAAATTTAACCTTTCCTTTTTTCTCTCTTTCCCTCTTCCAATCTTCACCTTTTCCTCTCTTTACTTTTCCCTTCTTCCCTTTTTTTTTAAAAAAAAATATATATTTCTTTTCACGTAACTAATATATAATCTGAGTATGAGCCAAATCGGACCATAAATACAATTTTTTGAAATATCTCGACCCCGGCGTCACCTAGCGGGTCCAAACTAATTCTGAAACCTTCACGGGCGTGCACACAACAACTCACGAAAGTTTCATTGCAATCGGATGATTGTTATAGAAACGCATTCGGGACAAACAGACAAACAAACAAGCATTCGTTTATATATATGATTTAAACAAATTTCAGTTTATTAATAATAGTTTCAACTAAATAAAAATTAACTGTCAATATATCGCATAACTTTACTTCACAAACAAGGATTCTATTTATCGTAATAATTTTGATCTATGTTGTATTATAACGATTAAGACATTATTTAATCGTATAAATGAAGTAAAAGTGACTGTACCACTCCTCATATGACTATCTCTCTCTACCCCACTGTAATAAGAGCGACCGCAGCGCTGTCGTCTAATTGACAAAATATTATAATATACATATTCTGTAATGTTTAAGAATTAATTAAATTTAGATAAAGAAAAATACACATTTTCTCATTTTGCATGAACATCAAAACTGGAGGTAATTTTCATTGTAATTGTTCCTACAATTTTCACCAGCAAATAAATTCAGTCTCAACGTTTTTTTCTACAAAGAAAAGTCGCACGCAATGATTCAATAATAATAAACGTTCTCTTCCGCTATCCTCCGGTCAGTTGATATCGATCAATTAGTTTCAGCACAATGATTTTCAGCATCTTGTTTTGAATACACTCACTGCATGTTTTTACGTTTTATGTGATACAGTAACAATATTATTTGCTCTTTTAAATAAATTCTGTATTACTATAAGACTAAAAAATAAGAAATGCTATTTTATTGTGATGATGCATTTTAATTTTAATTTTTCTAAATTTGTTACGGTTTATACAGCAACATATAATTTAAATAGTGAATGGAGTTTAAAATACCAAACAAAAAGTTATATTTGCATTTATCCTTGAATGCAGTTTTCAAATATTCTTCTGTAATTCGTGATTTTTTTTTTATACAATAATACCCATTAGTATTTAGAAGATAAAATCTTTTGTTATGAATAAATAATTCTTATATGATTTTTTTTTAAACAATAATTAAATTATCCATTTTTTCTAAAGTTGTTTATTATTTTGTTTTTGTGTAATGCTAGCCGTTATTTCACGATGGTATCGTAGTAACTACACGCTACATTTTAACAATTTTTTTAGGATGAAAAATTCTTTTTACTTTGAATCCAGATTATTTTAAATTATTACACATATTTTATTAATCAATACGTGAAGCCGAATATACTTTTTTAATCTTCAAAAATTATCCTTCATAAAATATTTTACTTTACGCCCTGTTTAAATCTATTTTAAACCAGGTGTTCAATTATGTTCTTCTTTCTTATAGCCGCTTCTTATTATTCTTGAAGCCAATTATTTTATAACATATTGTCTTATCTCGGTCTTATTAAAATATTTTTTTTCCTTGTGCGAAGTAAAGGAATTATTGTGATCACGAAAAATTTTACTTTTCAGATTTCAACGGAAATATACATTTTGACCATCTCTGAATCGATTTCGACTAGTTTCGGCGACTCTTTCTTAATTGCAGTAATAAGCTCTCATAGAGACCTTTTCAACGATATGTCATAAGTGGTTCTTATTTTTATTGGTTCCAGAGTTATAGCCGAATTAAATTTTAATTAAGAAATATTTGGATCTTAAAGGCATATCGGTTCGAATCAGACTTCATCTCTCTTTTTTTAACTTTTTTTTTTTTTTTTTTAATTTAAATATATTGATTTATTAATGATTATTATTAACCTCTGATTATAAAAACATTTTACGATAAATAATAATTCATTAATAACAATAAAAAAAAAAAACTTATGAATTATTAATATATTAGTAACTACTAATGAAATAAAATTTTATGAACTTATCATTAAAAAAAAAAATGTGTGTGTGTAATTCAATAGGCGTTCAAGGAAGTCATGTGATGTTCGCATCAATTTTTTTTCCTAATTTATACGATGCAATTTGTTCAAGTAGTGAGCAATAAGCAACACGCCCATGGCCCAATGAGATGAGGATGATGTGTAAATGAGGTGTGGTATTGTACAGACTTAGGCCGAACATAACTGAGACGTGTAGTTAATTGAACCCCGACCACCAAAGTACACCGGTATCCATTGTCTAGTATTGAAATCCGTGTAAAAGCAACTAACCTTTAGTCGGATTTGAACTTCAGAAACTTCGACTTCGAGAATCGGCTGTTAGGCAACTGATTTGCGACGACGAATAACCACTGGACCATCTCGGTGAGCAATATTAATATTTAATATTAAACGAGAAAACATTAAATTATTAACCTAAATTATGTAATCTTAAAATTAACTTTAATCAATGGTTATAAATTTTGAATATGTATAAAATTATTAGAATGTAGAATTACAGTGTAATTTCCAAGAATAGCTAAAATATTATATTAAATATAAAAATGTTATAAATAAACTACTATCTAACCTTAACATATTTGTTTACCTTTCCTTTTATGTAACTGACACCATATAGTACAAGGAATTAGCCGAGCAATTAAATGTAAGACAAGAATTGTACAGCAGATTAGTTTGTATTATATTTTATGTGTTACATTTATTTTATATATGAAAGCCATTCGAAAAGTTCTCTGCCTGTCAAAAAAACACAATATTTTTCGCAATTTGTTTTTATTGTTCAACGTAGACGTCTTGCAAATCGATAAATTTAAACCAACTTTCCAGCTTTTTATTACTTTCATTATAACGCGATTTGTCCAACTCTCAAAATAATATGTCGTCTAAGCTTTGATCTCAACATTTGAAATGAATTTTTGTTGAACGAGCCATTTCTTCAGATTTTGTAAAAAGAATTATTCACTGGGAACCAAATCCGTGGAATCCGGTGCATGTGGAAACACTTCCAAGCGTCGGTTTTAGAGTTTTACAGCTACAACCCGAAATGTATGTGCAGTCGCATTATCGAGGTGAAAGAGCGCTTTAATTATGACCTCATGTTAATGAGGTCATGTTTAGTATTAATACTACCTTACGTTCCAGTAGTGAATGTTAATACTCCCCGATGATGGTGTTGTATTTTGTCAGGTAATCTATGAGCACCGTACCACGAGAATTCCAGAACGTATAGCCATGATTTTTTGAAAAGTCATGGCTTTAGAGTTTTGGAATTCCATTTACAGATGAGATTGTTTTTGCTTTCTTTGGCGCATTTTCACCTGCTCTCATCCTCTGGACGGCTGTTCAGTCTCTGGTATTCCCTCGAATTTATTAGCCATTTACACACAAATTGGCTTTATTAAAAGTAGAACTAGGCGCGGGGTTCTTGCTTCCGCGAACTCGGTTAGCTAGTTCAGAAGGTAACGATGTAGGACATTCAAGATGTCCGGATGAGGCCTGCAAGGAAGGCAAAAGCTGAGTTTATAAATCAGTGATGTAAATGTCTACCGAGACATTTACATCGGTGGTATCCCAACGAGGCCAGGCTTATTACTATGAGATGTAAAAAGTTAGAGGGCGAAAGATCTCCCGTGAAAGCTCATCAGGGCTAGGACCGGTGGTGGAGTGTGGTGTGGCGACCGGAAGCGTCACAAGACGGGTGTCTTCCTCTACGGGGTTGGGATGTTCAGTCTCTGGTGTGTAATAGTAAAACCCTGTTTCAGCTACTATAAAAAGATAATATAATCAGTCGATTTGGTTTAACGAAAATAACAAATGTATTCGAATATAATTTTGAACGAAAAATAAATTTAAAATCGTGTTTTTTCCCATAAGGGTGGTGAATTAATATAGAAGAAATGTCCGTGTAGTAGTTAAGGAAAGGGGAATTGATTTTTTTTACTCTGCCACTGTACTGTGGCTTTTGCGAACCGGCGCAATTTTATGGTATCCATTTTCCTTAACAGGCCAAATTTTCCTAGATAAAATAGGATCCAAAGAGTATTGGTAATACCGATTTATAAGTCTTGACGCACGGTGTCGACGTAAGGATCTCTTCAAGTGCATCTACGGAGAAATTAACAGGGAGGTAACGAATAGTATATGATATTCCGTGCAGTGTGAGTTCATGAGATCCCAAAGAAGTTAGGCGTAAGGTCTATCTCCCGCTACGGGTTCCGAATGAAATTCTATCAAGCGAACACTTTTGTAATTTGTTGGTCGTAGGCAAATAGAGTTTAGCGATCACCTTTTTACTTATTAATTTAAAAAGAAAACGCTGTAATTAATTATAAATCCACGATGGTATTTTATTATTTAGAAGGGAAACGAACATGAGAAATGTAAACGGTTACTAAACTCTATACTTTATGCTGGTGTTAGAGGAATGCGCGGAGATCGCGTTTCCGCGAATCGGATAATTTGATAGTTGAGGGTTGTAAGTTATACTAGGTGATCGTGGTTGAAAGAGGCCACACAAAGGCGGTAGTAGATTGTGTAAAAACACTGATAGAAATGTCTGCTGAGGCAGTTGTATCGGTGGCAACCTGACAGATCCCAAACTGATAACTGTGATGTGTTATTTGGTTTACAGGGTCTAAAAATGACCAAAGGCCATCAGGGCTACGAATGGGGAGTGGCTCCCGGTATCGTCAATAGGCAGGTATCTTCCCCTACGAGGGACAAAATGACAGATTGAAAATTACAATCGTCGGTCAAATGAGATGAAAACTGTCGATGATACATCACTTAGAAGTGATACTCACTGGTAGGAGGATACTCAGAAGATTAAATCTGCGCCTGAGAGGAGAGGCAATTGTCGAGGTGGAAAGAGCTAAATATCTAGGGGTGTTACTGGATAAACACCTCAAATACTCCAGTCATGTGGCCATGATCTCCGACAGAGTGGAAACAACAATCCGTGCCTTGCGAGGTCTCTTTGCGGGACAAGGAATTCCACGTGCGTCGAAGAGGCGACTTATCACGTCGGTGATAACGTCGTCTCTGTTGTACGCGGTTAATGTCAAGCTCAACAGAAGAAAATTAACTAACACTCACAGGAAGTCGCTATTAGGCGTAGTTTCGGGGTACCGAACTTTATCGTATGATGGCACTGTGCGTGCTTTCTTCTATGCTCCCGATTGAATTGCAGATCAAAGGGCGAAAACTAAGGGCGTCCGGTGTAGCCAAAGATAAGGCCTTCTATAATACGGGAACAATGAAAGGTGGCATGAGCGGGTTAAGCAGTGGCCGCATGGATCAGAAGAATTATCCCGGACCTGGGTGCTTGGCTAGATCGCTCTCATGGCCAATTAGATTACCACACATCGCAACTCATGTCGGGACATGGTGCGTTTAAACAATACCTGCATAGGTTAGGCAGGAGAGAGTCACCCATCTGCTGTTATTGCGATGCGGTTACGATGCCGAACACACTATTTTCGTGTGCAGACGATGGGAGGAACATCGTATAAATGCAGGACTGACTGCACACCACACACCAGGGCTCACATGCCCTGGTGTGTGGGTTCCCGTGATGGAGCGGGGACTCCTGGGGTCCGTTAGGTGTGAATTAATGAAAAGACCGTGATCCGGCCGGCGGTGTGGGCTCCCGGATACGCTTCGGCGGCTTCGGCTCCTGCGCCGTCGGTTTGAGGCTGGCAAAAGGAAAAGCGAGACCCGGTCTCCGGCGAGGTTGGGGGTTGGAAACGGCATAGCCGGGCCTGGTTTCTTCCGTCGGAGATTAGAAGCAGGAAATTAAAAGATTCGGAAAGGACACGTCCCCGAGCCGAGTATACTTAATTGGATGTCCGGCTCGGGAATGTAGGGGAGAAAAAAAAATGTTTCGATTTGTTCACAGGTGGAGAAATCGCGCAGAAGATGGTGTTTGAACGCGCTCGCACCAGAATGCGTACTAGTAGAGACGATGTTTAAAAGCAGGGAAAAGCATTCAAAATTTTCCATCATTTTAGGAGTCGGTTGTTAAAGCGGAGGGCATTATCTATGGATGCGTAGTTGAAAAAGGGTGTAAATTTCAACATTTTTCATTTCTATGATCAGGTAGAATATTGAATTAGAAGCGAGGATCGGTTGTAATTACGATCTCTACTAAATCACATGTTAATTTTTTTTTGTAAATCCGCTTGAAAATTCCATCGATGCATATCCACTCTCATTCTTCCTGTTTTTTACAGTATTATATGCCTGGTGTGTAACCGGTTACAGCTCGAGGGATATATCTATATTCGTCCTTCGTGGTTTTTAGTCGTAGGGAAATGCAGAGGGCATTAGCGCCGATAAAGTTTGGTGAATATGAAAAATTCCTTAAAAACACACGGGAACGACCGGTCAGCTACTTTTAAGAAAAGAAGATAACGAAATCATGGCTTATAAAAGAATACTACTACAAAGTAAAATGGAGTTAAATCGGAGTCCTGTGAAGTATTATGTCAGGAGTGTACTCGTCTACAATAGACCCTAAGAAAAAGTAAAACGATTGGTCGGAGGCGTTAGAAATCTGGGTGCGGAATATATCAAATAAGATCACACGGACGGAGTGAAAAACGAAATGTTGAAGAGACTGAAAGAGAACAGAGCTTAATCGAAACGATTTAGAAAACAAAAGTTAACTGGCGGGATCGTATCATTAGATGGGAAAGACCTATAAAAGTGGTGCAGAAAGAATCATTAGATGTAAAAAAAGAACGGTTGGGTAACAAAAGAATTCGCAATCTAAACAGAATCGGGAGCTCAGAAGTTTAGTCGGGAACAGTCGATAATGGAGAATACATTGTGCAAGGGACCTGTTTAGACGGATAACCAATTGACGATAAATATTGTCTCCTCGATTGAGGAAAAGTACAACTAAAAGATATTTCTGTTTTGTTTAATGGTTATCCTAAATATTTCTTATGCATATTTTAATGTAAACCTGTATCTTACATATATATTCCAGGAATACTAATTAATAAATAACTAACAAAATATTATCATTATTATAAATACTAAAGGTCTAATTATGCACCGCATTTGTAGTAAAACAATTAATTTTATTGTCGGTAACTTTCAAAATAACTTTCAGTTCTAAAACGGCGGATCTTGCTGTCCTTGATCTAAAGTTATTATTACGCAATTATTAAATTACATAGTTATTCTTCATTACGATCTGAATAATATTATTTATACTCCGCATGTTGCGGAGCATGTACTCGATATGTACTTTTTTATTTTACTGAATGTTTCTGTAATTTGTCTACGAATAAACTTGAATTTGATGAAATTTACAGTTATTTTAATAATTATTGCAATAATAAAAATAAAATAATTGTTAAACCAGATTACTTTCTATATTAATTAGTTATTACTATATCTGTCTATAAGTTCTATATTGTACAATTCGTTTTAAATAACCGGTTTTATAATATTTTTCAAGACCATACATGTGTATTTATAGAGTACTTAATTTGATAATATCTTAACGTACATGTGATCTTGGATTATGCGTTTGTATTCGTATGTTGTAGTAATATTATTAACGATTACATTTGTCGCGTATGTAATTATGTAAATGATTATTCAGACGAGTGCGATGAACTCATCGTCTACATTAACACGTGTCGTCACGTCTTACTTTGTTATTAAGTTCCTGATATGGACTAGTTATCCGATTACAATACCCGTACGTGAGTAATATGTATATTGTATAGTTTATTCGTTTCTGTGTGTTTCAAGAACGGCCGCATCGATTTTTCATGAAATATCGTATACACCCCAGTACCACCCTCATCCATGTTAAACGCCGCACCCAGGTTTGGAAAAGTGAAAAAAATTTAAAAAAATATTGTTATTTTTTTGGTTTTATTGACGAAATCACTATAGAAGATTGAATGAATATAACAGTATTTTTATGTACATTATATCAGTAAATCGGTCTGAACTGTAGATATTTAATAAAATCATGGAAATTATAGTAAATATTTATCTTAATCGCTATCATCAGTGCTTCGTCACCGTAGAATTGCAATTATCTTCGTAACTACTTAACCGAAAATAATCGTCCTCACTTCCATCGAAAGTGTTCGAAATACATCATCTCTTGAAGGAATTTTTAATCGATCTTTTCTGACCGAACCAAGTGCAATAATCCACTCGTAAATTTGTATCAAAGATTGCTTCTCAATTTCACCGCTGATGCAGCTTTGTGTGCTGTCTTGGCCGTCCGTTTTATGTAGTGTTTAGGGAGTTTGTTTTGAACGGTCAGTTTACTCAGATATCTAGAGATTGAACGATAGATGTCATTCCATCAGGAATAATAATCTATCACAGTTTCCAGCCATCTGTCTTCGTTTTACATTATCGGTCGTATAACCCCCTAAAACTATCCGTTACAAGTACTGAAGATTTCATAGTAAAACTACACTCTTCCAGACGAATTTAATCCGGTGCATTGTTAATTCATTATTCATCCGTCCCTTTTCTCGTGTACGTACAACAATATTGTAAAGTATTTTCAGAATCGCCGAACACTGTTGTTTTTCATAACCTGCAGTTCATATCTGAACACTCTTGCATTTACACCTTCAATTGTTGATGTCGATGGCATTTCTAGTCGCCGGTGTCTAGTCTCCACAACACATTTGATCTATAGAATCTAATTGGTTACGGGGACCAATATTTGATCTAGAGAATAATTGTTCCTTTTTCGTAAATTTATGGCATATCTTTGAAACTTTGTCAGTTTACTCCCGTTAGACAGTTTGTTATTTGTCATCCTTCTTTGAACAGCACAACTATGTCGGCAAAGAAATCGGGGTACACAGTTAGACTAGCTTTAAATTCATTCCTACAGATATTTAATTTATCGGTGAGTTCAAGGGCTTTCATCCGACAATTTCTGTGCAAATCGCAAATCCAAACCGATGTAAATTCCATGTGCTATACGTTTTTCTTTTACTTCCGGATATTTTGCGTTTTTCCGCCGAAATGCTTTCTTGTTTTATCGGCTACGAGAAATTTGTTTTCTTTTTTGGCCGCTCACAAATGCAGGATTTTGCTATATCAAAGATTCTACCTATAGCACGATTTCCATTCTTTCTTGCTTAAGCAAAAACACGTAACGTTTCTGCAACAGCGAATGACGCAGTACCTTTTTTTTCACTGTTAAGTAGTTCACGAAACGTTTACATTCTGAACCGTTGTCACAGTGGAAACCGATCATAAAATAACTACAAAATGATCGATAAAAATGTTTTTGAATGAAATACCCTGAGCATAAGAAAAATTCAAAGGACAGCTCCCGATAAGTCTGGCGCCACTTTGTAAGTAAGAGTTTAATTTTCTAATAAAGGGAATTAATTACTCAAGTTTTTTGTTTATATCTAATCATTTTATTTCACTGGATTTAGGTTCGTAGCCAAAACAAAGCAGTTTGCATCAGGATTAATATACATAATCATGGTTAATGATCGCTACATCATCATAATCAATGTAAAATCTTAAAATATATATGTACGACGCGCAGGCTAATTTTATAATTATCACTCCGGACAAAATGGTGCGCGTGGAAATTGGTGTATGATAGTGGTTACCGAATGATTTATATCTGTATTTTTTCCGAGCCAGAAACTGAACATTATTTGTGTCTCGTCTAGTGTATTGCAGTCCTTGTAGCTTTTTATTAATAGAAACAAGTAACCATTTTGTAGTTTAAGACATTTGATTACATTTTTTGTTTGTTTCATATTTTTTGTAGATATGCTAGAACTAAACTTTTCTTAGCGAATCTACCGATATAAGATTAATAATATTCGTAAAAAAGAGCTGAATATGTTTTTTTATATCTGTGTTTTAATAAAATTATGTCGAATTAACTCGTTACATCGATTTGGATAAGCATTTTTTGCAGACGTCATACACGAACGTAATCGATTTTAACAAAACTTGCATTATAAATTTATTTCAATCTAGATCATAATTATACTGCAAATGGTTTACAAGACGCTTTTCCTTCTTGATAAAGAAGAATAGTAATAATAATTCTGTTGTATATTTCTTCAATACGCTCTTTATAAAAAAATAATGGGAAAAAATTAAAGCCCATAACATTAGCTAAAATATTTCTGTAAAATTGTATTTTATTCTTTTTTATACAATTTGAACTCGGCTTCTTTAATGAGAAAATGTGTTTAAATGAAAAAATATTAAATTATGATCCAATAGATTTCTTTCAAGTTTTGTACAAACGTTTGTTTTTCTTTTATTTTAAACCCTGGAAAACGCAGAGATTGAACGCACTATTTAGAATTTGTCCGTCAGGGTTTTTGTGATTATTCATTTGTATACGATTTAAAGTATCCTCAAAAATTAAAGCGATAAGGTTTTACACAATTTTCGCAGTAATCTTACGAAAAATTTCAAACAGGACTTTTAAGATATTTTTCGTAAAGACTTTTTATGGTTTGCCTAGGGATGTTTTACTGAAAGAATTTACTGGAGTAAAATTAACACAAATAAAGTATGAAAAAATAAAATATTCGCCCAGTAACAGTTTTCAAAAATTTTTATCTTTTTCGGGTAAGAATTGGGTTTGGAGGACGACTAACTTGATTATAAAAATAACAAAAAAAAAAATTAATAAATGAATTCAAATCAATAACTCATCAAAAAGAAATCCTAATCCTAGTGAAAAGCAATAAAACGTTTTTTTCCTCGTGTCCTTTTAACAACGGATACATTTACAAATTCGGGATATGACCGATCCCTATCATCGATTGACATCAAACATGTTCGTCTTTATTCTTAATCATCCTGACCTTCGTAGGTAAAACTTCCGCCTTGTGACGATCCCGGTTGCCACACCACCCCCTCCGATCCTGTCCCTCATGGGCTTTACCGGAGACAACACATGACAACACAGTCATTGGTTTGCCTCGGCAGACACTTCCATTACTGTATTTACACAACCTAGTATCGCCTTCGCATAGTCTCTTTCAACCACCTACCATAACATACTACCCTCACCTATCAAATTAACCGATCCGCGGAAGCGCGATTCCCGCGTCTTCCTCCAACACCGAAGGTTTTACACAAAAACTCTTCCTATATCTTACTTCAATTAGACTATGCACTCAGATCATTACTTAATTGAATCTTTAAACCCCAAAATTACTATATCATACCAACAAAACTAGTGTTGATCGCAACAACGACAATTTTGTGCTACAATTCAGTTTACTCAAATTCCTCTTGATTTACTTAAAAATCAAGAAATACATTTACATATTTAATAAGCCTCTAATGAAAATATACCCTAACTCGCTCTGCACTGAGCCGCTTTCGGGAGCGAGGTCAATGTCTACACCCCCACGACCGCAGCTCCATCGCTCAGTTCTCCACACATCCACCTCATCCTAAGAACGAATATCTCAGCTAACGGGGCTCGATGCGGGTAGAAACGTCTACCTTGGCGAAGTAAGAACCCAAGCGGGCCCCTAGCCACTCGGGTTGCTATTCTCTCCATACATCTGTAACAGGATCAGACCCCCTCATCTATCCTCCGCAGGGCTAAAAATCTAAGGAAGCCAGCAACTATGTTCCATTCCCTTTCGGTTTTCCAATTAAATTGCAGATCAAAATCACAATTGATCCTCGCAAGCTCTCTAGCTACTTCGGTACGTTCAGCTTCGTACGTGAGGTAGACATATAAGACATGGCGCACGTCATCAGCGGCCCGGCCCTAAAATCCAGACACAATCTGTTCGTCCAACTATAAAAAGGCCTTTACTAAAAACGTGCAGTGTAATACCAGATTAGCTGTTGTAATGTAGTGTCGGAGTCGATAAATATGACCGCTGAATGGAGGTGTCTTTGTTAGAGGGTCTAAGAGAGACATTTTAGTACAGTTGCAGTTAATGACAACTTTTTGTCTACATCATCGCATTATTTCACTACATTTTGCAAATATGAATACGACGAATTAGCCTACAGGTAACGCAGTAAATATACAACTTAGTGTGCGGCTGTACTGCGAAAAGACAGACCAGCGCAGATGTAATTCTGCTTTTTGCCTATCCGACGGTTTGACGGTCGAACATACCCTTGGGCAGACAAGATCTTGTTGAATAAAATTCTTACTATTTTAGTTCGCAAGGTTTGGATCTGTCTAGTTCTTCGGATGATTGGGATGACTGTCTTATGGAAAGTATTAGCTGGCATCTCAAAACAAAACGAAATTTTGGATTCATGATCCCTGGCAAGACCTAACACGGCGAATACAAATTATGCTTACAGTTAAGAAAATATTCGGAAAAATTTTTAAAGTATTCCAGACCTGATACCGAGGCCAGCATCCAGACCTGAGGCCAGCGTTTAACGATGTTCTCCTGACTATTGAAAATTATTTAAGATGATCATCGAACTTCATAAAATGTAATGACTCTGCAAAAACCTTAAGGTAATATTTAGTAATAAATTCACTACTGATTTTTACGGTTAGGACAACCAGCAAGCAGACTGAAGAAAAAAGCAAATTCGTTTGCTGGTTGATAGAAGGAGGTCGAAAGAGTTATAACATTTGAACTAGTCTGACCGGTTTAAATAGATCCATTCTGATTGAATAGCACGGGTTTGTTTTTTAAAGTGTTTGCTGGCATAATTCTATACTTGTCTTGCCTAATCTGCCCGCTTGCAATGTACCACAGCATTATGCAGAAAACAAAATTCATGTTTCATTTAAGCTTGTTTCATACGAATTACATATATCATTTTTTTTTTTGGATTAGAATAGTAACAAAATTCTGTGTATAATAATACAAACGTCCGTATTTATTATTCAGTTAATCGATTGTTCGGTTTACCGCAGCATAAATTTAACATATAAGGATAAAAAGTGAATTACACACGTTATTAAATAAAAAGAAAGAAAAAGATTAAAAATTTATTAAAAAAAAATAAATAAAATAATAATTTTTTCTATTCGTTATATTAATGATATCTAAATGGCTAAACAATTTTCTAGTTAAGATACTTTTTCTAAATTAAAAATTAAAATTCGGTATCGGGAATACCTTTCTTTGATTATAATTTATCCTCTAAATATACGACCAGCTGGATCACTTCAATGTACCATTTGTCGAACCTAGTTTTTCTGCGGTAATAAAACTAACGATTATATAGACGATGGTAAATATTGTGAAACAACGACTTTTCCGCACGTGCCATCCGTTTCTCCGTTAAACCCTTCTTCATGCAATCACTCACACCATTCAGCTGTACATTTCAATCACACGTGCCATCCACATCCACGCTAAACTCACAGCCATACCTTTCCGTCCTTGACTTCCACACCCTATACCATCTGATATTGTGCTCGATAACTTTAATAGCAAATTTACGCGGCCAACGATCTTCTTTTAAGTTTAATATCTTTATAATATATTTATAATTCATACTGAAAGTAAAATGAAATAAATTAATCTTGTTCCTTTCCAAGTATATTACGTAGTTAGGAGTGGATTGCGGTAAACAGAATAACTTTTTTATAAAACACCTAAAAAAACGTCTAATTCATCGAACATGTAATAACCGTAAACCTGCTCCCAGTATGGTACCACCGCCATCGTTACCGCTTCAAAAATGTCCCATTTACTTTCCGCCGATACTTCATTGTTAGCCAAAAAACTTCTCCGTTAATCAAACCAAATTTGGCTACTGATACCCGTTCCCGTATGCGCTCTCCAAAAGACAGCAAAAATGTGAAAGTAACGTCCAAGTATTTGTATCTATTGATCATCTCAATTTGCTAATTTCCTCAAAACCATCTTTCACGTCTCGCTAACCGACCCCCTCTCCTGAAAATCATCAGTTTTGTTTTCTCCATATTAATTATTAATCCCCGTTGTTCGCAGTATCTTTTAGATTGTTAATCATTATCTAAGCGCTCTTGGCGAGGACGCCACTTCAGATCATCAGCATATAACCATATTTTAATATTAAGATCATCGATCCAAACGCCCTCTCCGATTCAATCCATAAGATCATTGATAAACAATGAGAACAAAGCTGGCGATAATAAACATCCCTGTTTTAAGCCGCTAAATGTACAAACCCTATGTTAAACCATCAGAACACCGCATAAATGCACACATGTTTTTATATAATTCTCCAATAATCCTGCAGAACTTGTAAGACAAACCTGTTTCATATAACTTATATAGAAACGCCGATCTATCAATGCTATCAAAGGCAGCCCTGAAATTGACAAACAGACAGTACACCTTACCACCCCTATTTCTAAGTTTCAATTTAATTAAAGTATGCAGATTTAATATATTGTAGGATAGCCTTTTCTAAAACCAGATTGAGACTCATTAAAAATATTATTGTCTCCTAGCGACTATAATAGACTGTTTAATAAAATACCCGAAAATAGTTTTGCTATTGTGTTAATAAACGAAATACCTCAGTAATTCTTAACATCCGACAGATCTCCTTTTTTTATGGATCGGGAATATAATTCCTTCCGAAAAATTACTGGGCACTTGACCGGTCTCGAAAATATTATAAAAAAATCTAATCGATATTTTATTGAAATCCTTCGGTACAGCTTTGTAAAATTGAAAGGGAACCCCATGTGTCTCCGGGGCTTTATTTTCTTTTGCTTTCTCCAAGACTGCATTTAAGTCTACCTCATTTATTGGAGATTCCAAAGTTCGTCTGTCCTAAACGGTAACGTATACGCGACGGGAACAGCCCCCATTTCCACAGATAATAGACAACGAAAATACTGCACCTATTCACTTGTTGTAATTTCCCCCGTACATCTAAATCCCCTCTTTTTAAGAATTTTAACTAATTCCCAAAAGTCCCGTGATTCCCGAACTCTTAGAAATTTTTCCCTAACCCCCTTAAAAAATCAGATTTCTTTTTATTTCAGAGACTACGATAATTCTTTCTTTCTTCCAAATAAATAAGGCGCATTTGTTCTGTATTAAGCTGTCTATATAAATTTAAGCGAGCAAAACATTTTTTTCTTATCCTTAAGACATTCCCAGTCAAACCGTTTCTACCTACCGGGTTCTTTAATGTTTCCTCTATTTGTCAAATTTCCTCTGGCTGCCTGATAAATCATACCTACAATTTTTTCCCCATCCTGATCACTTTTCCCAGACAAAGCTGCATCTCGTGTTAAATTTTCCAATGCATGATTGTACGTGTTTGTTTCAGCCGCAGACCACTTCAACTTCGGTAACAGAGATAAAAAGTAAATTATCATTTTTAAATGGTCGCTACCATTGTTCTCTCATCTCAATGGGCATGTGATCCGAGAAATCTGCGGAAATAACTTTTTTATTCTTCTTTTTTTTTTGTTTAACCTCCGGGACCACCGTTATGTATTGCTTCAGAGGATGACATGAATGATATGTGGCGTGTGTGAAAATGCCATGCCTGACCGGGATTCGAAGCTGGACCTCCGGATGAAAGGCCGAGACGCTATCACTCGCGCCACGGAGGCTGGCCAATAACTTGAAATAACTGCGGAAATCACTTGAAAATTGTTATCGGTACTTAACTTTGTTGATATGGAACATAAATCTACAACCGAACATCCCATCTCCCATGTAAAAGTCCTTTCACCCTTCTTATCACTCCCTGTTCTCCCATTCATCACACACAGATCAAACCTCTCACACAATTCAATCACTTTCCGCCCCAATTATTAACCACCTCATCCTTAGAACACCTAATTGCATTTACATTTCATTCACTCTCCATTATTTCGGCTGGCAGTACCTGTCGATCTCCTATTTTACTATTAAAACCCCCTAATAGTACATAGTAACAATTTTCGCCTATTTTCCATAAAGCCCCATAATCTTCTAAAATCCTCCACCCACGTCCCACTATTGTTTAAGTAAACTGGAATTGCGTACACACAGCAACCATCCCATTTTACTGTCATCGCTGTCCATTCACAGCTTGGAAAAAACTACAATTTAAACCCCGCAAATTATATTTATAGGCTAGCATAACTCCACCTTTAGACCTTCCATAACCTGAATTTCTAACTGCTGAACCTATATAACTTTATACTCCTAAAACAAATTTTCAATCGTTCAGTTTCCTCATCATCCACCTAAGTCTCACTCAACAAACAATATCATACTTGTTTATAAACGAAAAAATCATGCAACAATAACTTACTGCTGAGTCCCGCTGCATTATAGCCTAGAATCTTAAGTATTTTATCTCTCTCCCCTTCATGACAGACAACCTCACCATATTGAACCTCCCCGGTTTGTCCATTGATTTTTTTAACAATTTCCCCAAAGTCATAATTGATGAACGTCTTCTTCAATTTTGCCACGCCCTCTTGCGATCCGCACATCAGCCGTCCCGTCGCCGTCCAAGTAAACCTTTGACCCTCCACAATCAGCTGGTCCACATTAATAATCATGTTCTTATTGCCCACCGCTTTAATAACTTCTCTATTTGTAACACATCTCTACAGAAGTCATTCACAATCTCACGGCAATCCGCATCGGAATTAAATCTCAGCCCTTTGAATGTTAAATTATTACGGTGTACCCTGTCTTCGTAATTATCAAGCCTGCTCAAAATTTTGGCGTTTTCTTCCTTCAAAATCCGGACTTCTTCTTTCAACGATCTATTTTCCTCCGCGAGATCTCGAATCGCAGCCGATATACCCAAAATATATTTTTTTGTTGCCTGCTTGGCCAAGTTTTCATCGAAGAATTACTTCATCATTGCTTCCATGCCTTGAAGCGATCACATTTTCAAATCCAGGGATTCGTTTTGCTGCATGGTCCTCCTCGTCAAGCGAATTAACTGGACGATCCCGTTTTCCTTTTTGAGTCTGCGGCGTTAAAATTTATCCATAATTTAAACAAAAGTTGCAAAGAAACAGTGACCACTCTGGACACAATTTAAAATATTATAAATAATATTTTATTTAACGATTTAATGTTTTATAAAAAAGAAAGAAACCTGATTTTACACAGGAAGTGTATCAGATTTAATAAAATACGGAGAAAATATCATCATTAACCATATGTAAAACACAGTTAAGTCATAACAACACGTTTTGTCAACAAGCAACGCTGATAAAAAAGCTCACAGCAGCATGACCTTACACCACCAAGGGTAGAACTCAACTCATTTTAGGTCATAAGTTTATATTAACTTTTTCCATTATTTTCACGATTAGAATAGGCTATGAAAGTTTCGGGAGAACTTCGTGATACACTCTGTATTTTCAAGCAGTGTAGACGGGTCGCATATACGGACGGACTGATGTAATTTGTACTACTCGGAATATATAACTTGTTAGCTGAAGGATTTGGAACTTAATAACTCGTTTCGTTGTAAAGGTTCTTACCTTTATCGATAGTGATCTTAATTTTAGGAAAATTATAATTATTTTTTTATTATTTTTATAATTATTTATTTTACATTTTTCTTCAGCTTTTGAAAGGAATGAAGTCCTTTTCAAAAACTAAAGAAAAATAAATAATAGTATCTTTTTTTAATTACATTTAACCTAACTAGATTATGCCAGATTGAGTCGCGCAATTTTTTTTGGGCATAACGACTTTCTAGGTATTATCCGTTTATAAAAAAAGAGAATATGATAAATTTCGTTTTGATAATTTAAATTAGAAAATGTGTAGAATAATACAAAAACAATTTAATTATAATTATAATTTAATTAATTATAATTATTGTACGCATTTAAAACTGCGTACAGTGATTATAATTAATCAAAAAAGGCCGTTGTTTTTTAATTATTAAAAATGATTTTTCTTGAGTTATTTAACCATTATGAAACCGTTGGTGCGAAAATTCCCGCATTGGTGGAGGGCAATAGAAAAGATTCTATTACCCAATTTAATAAGACATACCCATAAAATTTGTTTGCATGTTACGCGCAGGCTTAAGATCAAGTTTTAATAAAAGTAGTAGGTATATACTAGAATTCTATTTGTTTGGTAGAAATTATTAGTTTTACAAACGATTAGCAATTAATGTCGTAAAAGTATCTTCAACTATATTGTTATAAGACGGCGGAGAGTAGCAGAGTATCAAAATATATTAAAATTTAGGTTCTCCTTAACTTTTAAATATTAGTTATGTCGGTTGTTGTTTTATTGTTGAAATAATTTTCTTCTTTTTATTAACATGCATCAGACGTTGGTTTCTCAACACCATTACGCTGTTAGTAAATTTTATTCTTTTAATTATAATGAAAATTTATTTTTCTTTAATTTATAATAATAAAGAGTAAGAAGTAAATATCTGCATGACTAATTTCGTTCTATAAATTGTACAACGAAATCTATATTTAAAAATTCTCAAGAGTTGTTTAATTATAAATTAGTACTAAGTTTTTACCACTAGATAGTAGCATTGTATAAATTTAGGGAATACTGTATTTTATCAAGAACATATTTTTCTGTCGCTGTATGATTTGATATCTTGCTAAATTAAAATAAAATTTAATATATATATATTAATGTTTATTCCAAATAATATTAAATTATTACGTCTTAAAGCGGTGAGTTATTCAGAAACTAGCGTTTAAGTGGTTCAAAACCATACGCTTAAGATAAATAGCGTACAATAAAATTAAGAAACAATTCTACATTAGAGAAAAAAAAAATATTTTTTTTGTTAGTAAAGTTTTTAGATTTTATGCTAATTTTAAAATTTTTATCCAGCACTGCTTCATGTTACGATTTTGTTATATATTCAAATTACATTTACAAACAATTAAAAAATATTTATTATTAACAATAATTACAAGTAATTAAAAAACACAATAATGCTTCTTTTAAGTACACTTTTGTTAAGTTCAAGACACATTCGACTCGCGTAATTGCATCTTCTTCAGTTAGATTTATTTTTGTTTTAAACATGTTTTTATATGTAGTAATCTTTCGATGCCAGAAATTGTAACCTCGTGTTTGAACAAAGCAGGAAATTAAAAAAAATATTTCACAGAAAATAAACTTTTTTTTTTTTACTATGTTATATTATATTTATCAAAACGTTTTATGGCCTAAAAGTTCCATGCAACGTTGATTCTTTTTCATCTTATGCTTAATATCATTCAAAATAAACGCAAAATAATGCCCTGTGTTATTTAAAACGCGTAAATGAAAACCTGTATTCGATATAGCTGTTCTTATATAGCTTCTAGATGCAAACATTTCAAGAAATTTTCTGTAAAAATTTTCTGTAATCTCTGTATTTGAAAAATAATTTTTTACAGAATGTCGAAAGTGACTATTTCATTTGTAATCACACTTTAAAACTGTTTGTAATCGCCGTTTTTAAAACCTTTATTATGTACGAAATATGAAACCGTTTACTAACTTGCAAGAACGTGTACATTGAACATTTCGTTAACTGTAACGCATGAAAATATTTAATTTTTAAGCTTAACCGAAATATTAGATGTTTATTTCCTACGGTTTGAACTGGTAGACTTTGTTTAGGTTTTTTATTTACAGAAAATTTCGTGAGTGGAAAAAAATTTTTCAGATTCTACATTACAAAAATTGTTAACATATGTAGAACTTATTTACGGTTTTTGATTGTTAAGGTACAAGGTTGAGTTGAATGTGTGTGTGTGCGCGTGCGCGCGCATTTTCATATTAATGAAGATTAAAATGAACTCAATTTTTATCATTTTTACCGAAAAAGGTATCGTAATTCATTCTGTGAAACTTCCTATGTACCTCAAAAATCGATTTTGAGTTATATATATCACTGGAATCAGCTTTTCAAACTCTGAAAAATAGCAAACAGCTTGAAAATAGACTTGTAGAATTTGAAAATAGGCTTGTAGCATTAGCTACAATTTTTCACCATGGTGAAAAAATTGTAGCTAATGCTATATAATGAGAAGAGAAATCTCGTATGTAAAAACAGAATATTTCTCAACTTTTAAAACCTCTTATATAACATTAATCCACATGGGAGTTTCCTCTATTTGATATTGTTATGTTGATGGCTTAGGGTGAAATATATTATGTGAACCAGATGTTACTTAAGAGATTTCATGTAATCAGCTGTTTGTACTTGTGTTATTGTGATTAACACATGCGGTTAATGGTTTTTTGTTTTTTAGCTAGAATTAACTGTGTTTTTGAAAATTTGAATAAAAGTAATCCCATTTTTAGTCATGGGGAACTTCTTCTGAGCTTAGCAACAAGAAAATTTACTGGTAAGTTAATTTCAATTCCTTTTTAATATAACTTGTATAATTCAATTTAAGGTTAGGATGTACTAAATTTAGCTATTATTTTCATTGATTATTTATGAAAATTATTAATGATACCGTATGAAATTTGTGAAAATTAATTTTTTCCCTAATTATGTTATTTGCTTAAGCTATTGACCTATAAGCAAAATTTGTTTTAAGATTCTTTAGAAATAACTTTTAGTACTCTGATTAAAAATCTATTACGATTACATTTTTCCTTATAACCTAAAGTCTGTTATAATAGAAAATTCATTACACATGTTTTTGTTAATTATTTTATTGTACTATCTTCTTTTTCTAGAAACCCAAGAGGCAACAAAAGATGAATTTGATGATGAAATTGAAACAGAAGCTAACATTGAAGCAGTCCAGGCTCCTGTCCTTTAGATAAAACTGGTAAGTCTTGATGTTTAAAAAATTTTTCTAATTGCAGTCTTTGCAGCGATTTTTACACACTAAATTGAATCTATCCTTTAACTTTATTTTAATAGGTATGAAATAGGTAATATGTACTAGTAAGCTGATAATTTCTTAATAGATTCCTTTTTTTTCGGTGTGTTTTGCACATCTAATAACATGCTGAATGCTTTGCGTGATGATCCTATGCTATAAAGTGAGCACTATAAATCAGTTAAATAATATCTGGTAGCTGTGTCAATAAAATAAAATTCAAACTTTCATATATTTTTGTTCACTACCATATTTTTATGATTTTTCTTTCAGGTACCCAAGATCATTCCAGATCAGTTGAAGGTATATTGAAAGCAGCAGTAGGTGCAAATGCCAGTATCAAATTAGTTCAACAAAATGGATCTTCTTTTGATGAAGCCAATGAAGATAGAATCCTTTTTTGTAATTCATTTTCAGGTAACACTGCTGTCTATAAGTTTTTAGATTCTAACAATGAATATTCACAAGAAAACAAGTGTTCCTCAGAAAGCATCACTATCAATAATAGTGTTGCTGAAGAAAAAAAAATACAAAATGAGATACTCGATGAAAAGATTACAGATCAGGCATTCCAATTTGAAAATACATTTGACATTCTTTCTGATGAATCTTACATTGTAACTGAGGTTGTGGAAGACCAACTGGAGTTTATTGATGTAGTTGTCTCAAATAACACAATAAATAATTATTCAAGAGCTATCTCACCATCGATTGACTCTGATGTTGTAAGTTCTGAAAGATCTACTATTGAATTGACTGTTATTAATGAGGAAGTTGGCTCAAATATTCCTACTGCGACTAACACCTTTTGTGAGGAAGTAAATAAGGTTAGAAAGCCAAAAAAATAAGTGTTGCTGATATAAAAAAAACATGAAGCGATTAATAGAGCTTCAAGAAAAAAGTGCTTAGGAGATAAAAGAGTTGGAACAAAGGTTGTAGGAACAATTGTAAAGGAAGCTAGGTCCCTAAAAGGTAGATGTAACCATTTCTTATTACCCGAACCTTCGAAAAGAACGAATCAAACTTTTTTGTGCGCTACAGTATCTGATACCAAGTGACAGGAAATACTTAATCATTTTTGGCATAGTCTTACCTCATGGAAAGAAAAATAAACATTTGTGACAACTTTAGTTAATTCAAGGTCTATTATTAAAAGAAGAAGCTCCACAGATCTCAAAAAAGCCAAATTGGAGGGGCTTGACAACCTGCTGGAAAATGATGCTGTAGAGAAGATAAGGGTATGTAGAAACTTTTTTTTAAAGACACTTTATCTTGGAAAGGATACATTTAAAAGATGGGTTTCTAGATCGGGACAACAACCCAATAAAATAAGTGAGAATGGAGAATCAATTGGTGAACTAGATGGACAGACTGATAAAATAACAGAAAAGAAACAAAAGAGAAAAACTATAAAAAAGAAAGAGAAAAGTTCTTAAATTTAAAAACGCCAGGCTATAGTTGAAAAACATAAACTAGAGGCAAATAAAATCAGTGCTCAAACAGAACGTGAAAAAGCAACTAGTGAGAAACACAAGTTTCTTTTTAGGTGGATTGCACTTCTTCCAAAAGTACCAAGCCATTATTGTCGGAAATCTACTGGTAAAACTTATGTTGAACCAATTTTTAAATCGTGGAATCATATGCATGAGGAATATGTTAAATGGAGTAAAAATAACTGTAAGTTATATATGGGTGCCACTTTGTGTCCCAAATATTTTAAAAAAAGAGTTTACTATTGCCATACATAAACCTAGAAAAGATCAGTGTGATGTATGTTGTGCCCACAAGGCTGAAAATCTTTCAGATGAAGAGTTTCAGCTGCACATAGAAAAGAAGGACAGAAGCGCAAAAGCTAGACTAGATGCTGTAGCAGAGGCTAATGAACAGAACTTGGTCATTGCTATGGACCTTCAGAGTGTCCTTCTGGAACCAAAAATTGAAGCCTCATCCATGTATTATAAACAGGAATTACAAATTCATGATTTCACAATATATGAGATAAATTCAAAAGATGTATATCTATATGTGTGGCACGAGGCAGATGGAGGGATTACTAGCAATGAGTTTACAACATGTATTATTGATTACCTTTCATCAAAAGCAGGTTGTGACTACAAAAAAGTTAATATCATTATCAAAACCGAAATAAAGTCCTTGCATCAGCTTTAAGCGATTTTGATATAAGGCATTCAATAGAATTTAATCAATTAATTTTGGAAAAGTCATACATATATGGCTGCAGATAATGTGCATGCAACACTTGAAGGGAACTTTTATCCCCCAATTAATGGACCAAGTGACTATATTTGTCACTTGAGGATGGCTCGTCCTCAACAGCCATACATAATTAAAATTTTAATTTATGATTTTTTCAAAATTGTGGAAATATGAAAACAAATTTGTGTTCTCTGAGACCAGATAGAAAAACTGGTGACAGCTGTGTTACTGACATTCGGCAACTACAGTATCTTGAAACTGATGAAATTAATTACAAACTGGATTACAATGAACATTGGTTTCATTTACAACATCGTCGTAAGTTATATGAAAATCAAAAACTGCTACCGTTATATAATTAAAAAATCCCCCATAAGTGACACAAAATATCAACATCTACAGGAGCTTAAAAAAGTTATAGATAAACATTTTTGGCCCTTCTATGATAGTCTTCCATTCAGTTGTGCAGGAAAAAAATGAGTAACAAAACATGTTAAGGTAAAAAGAAATTAAAAAGAAATTTGATGAATGGTGTCAACGAATTAATATTTTTAATGAAATAATATTATGCTAACATTGGTTATGTAAAACTGTAGTGTATAGAACTGTTACTTTAATTTTTTAAGAGTGTTTTTATATTCACGGTATACTAATAAAGTAACAGTTATTCATGAGTTTTATTTTTAGTTTGTAAACCTAATGGTAATAATTTAATACCAAGTTTAGTTTTTTGTTTATAAAAGTCTGATTAAGTTATAATATTATTAAGAAGTCAGTAAGATAAGAAACTAATTAAATATCTCTTGTGATATTACTATAAATTTTTAACTGTTACTTTAATTTTTAAGTGTTTTTATATTTTCACAGTGTGCAACAGTTATTCATTAGATTTAATTTTAGTTTGTAAACCTAATGGTAATAATTCAATACAAAGTTTAATTTTTTATTTACAAAAGTCTGATTAAGTTTTAATATTAGTATGTTCTAGGTCAGTAGGATAAGAAACTAATTAAATATCTCTTATAATGTATTTTTGTACTGTTATCTAAAAAAAAAGTGTTTTGTGAGTAACGTCTTAATTTCTATCTCTACAATTATTTTGTTTCCTAGTAATTTAAATAATTAAGAAAAATATTTTATAATATAATGAATATAATAATATCATGAACACTTGTACTAGGTTTCAGTTGAAGAAAAGAGCAGATAAAATTAAGTTTCTAAGCAGACAGATGTTTTTCAAAGCATATTTTTCAAAGAATAAAGTTCAAAAGGCCCTGTGTAGCCGATCACCATTGTTTGAAGTCAGCTATGTGGCAAAATAAACACATACGTATTTTTTCGAATTGTAAGAAATCTCCTAAGTAAGTAATAGATGAAAAAACCCTTGTTTACAAGCAAAAAGGCAAATCATACAAAGAATTTATCTTAAAAAACAGGTAATTAGACATCTTAGATTAAATATACGATATAACTGTAATATTACATTGTTAATTCAATTTCAAAGGTTTTTCTGCTCTCCTGAAAAATGTAGGTTTTTGTACATAGATTACATAGAATGAATGACTGAATATTACATTACATCTTCGCAGAATTTTAATAAAGTTGTTGCTTCAGTAGACCTCTCTCAGCTTTCTGGTACTCATGGGCACCAGTTAAAATAAAATTATAGATCCGCCAGTATTACAGAGTAAATGCTGCAAACTGCAGATTTTCTTTAATCCTGGAGGTGTATAAAGCGATGAACGAACTTCTCGGGAAATGACGCAATTTAAGTTACCGAAAGTTTTTGTGATTTTTGAAACGAAAGTACAGCAAAATTTCAATTCCTATGCGATAAACTCGTTCAAATGTGATCCGTATTTTCAGAAACTAATTTACAAATATTTTGACCTCTATGTAAAAAAACGTAGAGATGCCGAAAACACGCCAATATAATTAAGCTAAATTACTTTCACAATAAGAAAACCGTAATAAAACCGCTACTTCGTTAACTAATCACCCACAATAAAATACCTTCTTGTTGGTTTAACTACCAAAAAGTACTAAATCAGTAGAGTTACATACTGTCATGTTTAAAATAAAGTCGTACTAGATATGATGAATTATATTGGGTTTTGAATCGATTAATTATGAGCGTAATAAAGTTTTAAGTTTTACCACAAGTTTAAACCTGTGGTAAGAGTCAAGATAAATCCGTATTGTTATCGGTCAAAACTTGCACATCTCATAGGGATTTCAATTACGAGTTTTTATGGCCAATAAAACAGAAGGATCGTAACGGTTGGGGGTAACGGATGGTGTTAAGTGTTCAGATTCGCAACTTATGATTAGTTGGCAGGCGCCTAGGTCGCATGGTTACTGTATATATCGGTTTGCAAATTTTCACCGTTTAGTTCATGTGTTTAGTGTTTTTTGTTTTATTTTAGTTTTAATTTTCTCGTTAATAGGATTATTCTCAATTTAATTTGCGTTGCTAAGGCTTGTTTATTTTTAACAGCTGTTTATTTGTTTACATACTGGAAAAATTTGTTTCTTTATGTTTACTGGGTGGCGGGAAAATTTCTGACTCTGACGCAGTGTCAAATAAAAACTGGCATAGTCACTGGCGGCTCGTAGCTAAAATTAGAGGGGGTGCTGCTCCAGAAAATGTTTTCTGTGCCTTTTCAAGGCCATAATTAAAGTCTTATGTAAAATAAAAGAACCGAAAAAATGAATAAAATAGAATAGCTGGAAGCAGGATAATAATCTAATTCTATACTTTATCACATTCATTCTAATTATCTTCCCGTTCGCCCTTCCAGCATGTTTTTGGACAGATTTGGCAGTTAAAAACCCCGTGCTTTCAGCCATCTTTTGATCACCTCTGAAAAAAACAACTAAACCGCTTTCATATTTCTTCCACCGACTAAACTAGAAAAGAGATCGAACAAGGAACGTTCCATACACACGCGGAGTAAATAAAAACTACCTTCCACCAGCACACCAGGGTCGGCACTGCGAGAGCAACAGAGCGCCCTCTCCCTAACAGCCTCGCGTGGAGCTTCCTATGTACACATGCGCACAACAGCCAAACACCACATCGCTGGAACTGTGAAGTATACAGTTCCATACAATGATTTTTGTATCTTATTCATAAACTGGGGGATAGCTTAAGGATTATATATTTTACATGTATAAAGAAAGAATTAAAGAAAAAAGTACTTATTATATAAAATGTTATCGATAATATCAAGTGGAAATAGGGGGTGCTGCAGTTCCACAGTGCCTATACGCGAGCCGTCACTGGGCATAGTGCTGTGCCGACAACTGGAGTAGGTTTTAAGAAGGAAAAAAGCAAAAATTATAACGGGTCTCAGGAATGGTTTAGGGCTGCTAAGACTGTTGAATATTGACAGAGGCAGCGAGAATCTGGTGCAAAAGAGGCCGAATATGAATTCAAAAAAAAAAAACAGACAAACAGGCTTAGATTCAGAAGCCTTTAAGCTCATTCAGAAATATAGACTGAAAGCTCTGAGGGAGGAGAAGAAATATCAGGAAGATCTTATTAGGAGATAATTGAGTAAATGGGCCATGTACCTGCGGAGTGGTGAGAAGGCAGGTGATGATTCATCTGACGAGGAGGATGTTGAGGTTTGCAAGGTAACTTCTAAGGATGTAGCGGTTGGCGTGGATTTTCAGGAGGAGTCTGGTGCTGCTGAAAATAAGCCTGAAAGTCTGGCCTACTCCTCCGTGGAGACTGCGGTTGGCGTTAGTGAAAAATCGATTTCGACTGTTGACTTAGCTGGCGGGTCTTGTTCCCAGGTGCAGGTAGGATTCCGCAATGTCAGAAGTAAGAAGGCGAGACGGCGAAATAACAAATCGTATACGGATGCCTTGGCGTCTCATACTCCTTTGAGATTAGTGGTAGGCAATGGCAACTCGTCCTTGGACAATAACAGTGTTGCCATTGCGAAAAAAATTAGCAAGGATGTCCACCAGAAGGAATCTGCGGCTAAAACTAAGGAGTACATCGGCTAGGAGCTGGACTTCTTCAAAGAATTAGATGCTAAAAATGGGTGAAGGGTCAACAGCGGCAGCCCCTACTGAGAGTACTGTGAAAGGGTGAGATCATCACCCCTTGAAAGGAAGAGGCTAGAAGAAAACGAGGGCCTGTAGCTCTAATTCCTTTGTTTCACTGAGAAATGTGATGGAATGGGCCGAAAGAAGAGGGAGGAGAGACATTAAATCCCCTATAAGAGCGGGCTTCTTAGATAGGGTTTTAAGAGGAAGGAGGGAGGACAAGACTGAGGAAATGAACCAATTATATGCAGATAGGACGAAATTTGAATCCGTAATGTCTGAGTTGAGCAATCAAATGAGATTCTTGAATAAATCGATTGTGGCCAACGTAGCTACGGAAGTAGAGATCAAGACGTATTTGGAAGAAGAAGCTGAGGGAACTTACGAAGACAGCGGAAGAGCTGAGAAGTGCATGGTTGTCCCCTTTGGAGCCTACTGCTTCGCAGAAGATAACGTTCGAGTCGGCTACACAAACGGCATTAATTCAGAGTACTCAGGAGATACAATTAGCTCTCGAGGAAGGGGCGGAGGTTTTAGCGAAGCTGGTACTCAAAAGATTGCCAAAACAATTATTCAAGTACACAGCTGGGTGAACGCCCTCCGGAAGACGAAGATGTTGGAAAAGTTATGATATTCGACATTGCTGGTAATCCTAGGGGTACAAAAGAAGGTTTTAGCTAAGGAGTCGTGGATCAGGAAGCTTAGCCAGGATGGGAAGCTATGTGCAGCCCAGGTCCTGGTAGAATGGTCATTTGCAGGGGTCCTGGCTGGAGATGAGATTGACACTAGAAAGAAGATAGTATATATCATTGTTGTTAACTCCGCGCTAGTAGAGGAACAAACAATGAAACACCTCCTACAGTTGGTACCGAGGGTTATAAATACGAACAAAATATGTTTTACTGGGTTCGCTGACACTTTGGGCCAGTCTATGAGAAGGACAGTGGAATACTTTGACGGGAGGAGCTCTATGAAATATTCAGTGTACTTGTAGAGGATCCCTGATCCTGCTAAGAAACGAATGACGAGGAGTAAAGATATTAGGTCTGCAGGCGTTCCCACCGCTACAGTGGGAACGCTCATACGCGGACTTTTTTAAGGAACTTAAAACATGTGTATCTGCTGATGTTGAAGGGATCTTCTCTGTTAGAAAAGGGCCTAACGGGGCTTACAAATCAGAATGAAGGCCGACGGTCAGATTGCTGAAAAGATAAAACAGGAAAACTCACTCATTGGCAAGGACTGGATGTGACTCTGGGAGGGAAGCTAGGTGGGAAAGCCCACCTCTTTCTCAAAGATATCAAAGACGTCACTACAGTCGTAGAAATCGAACGAAGTTTACAGACATTCATTGATGAAATTGGTGTGGCGAAGGTAGTGTTCACTAGGCCTGCTTTTGGGGTTACTAAGGTGGCGACAGAAGCTATTCCTATTGGATTTGCGGATAAACTAATAAAGGCAGGCCGATTAAAAATTGGCTGGGTAGCGTGTAGAGTTTCGTTGAAATTTGAGGAGGAACGATGCTTCAAATATTGGTCCTTCAGACATCGTGAGGCAAATTTAAGGGTCCTGGTAGAACCAAGTTATACTTTAACTGTGGTAAGCAGGGATCCAGAAGGAGGATTGCGTGCAGGTTAGTTATGAACTGATCCAGTTCCTAACCGGCCATGGTTATTTCAGAGCGTATCTCAAGAAATGCGTAAGAGCAGAGACATATTAGTGTATATACTGCAAAGAGATAGATAGTGCCGAGCATGCGGTTTTCCATTGCAAAAGATGGGACCAGGAAAGAAGAGAATGTTATCAGCAAGTAGGTGTATTAGATGCTGATCACATCATAAACCCCATGTTAGACTCCAGGAGGAGCTGGGCCTTGATCGAGTGTATAATCATCAAAGGGAAGCTGGCGGATGAGTAGTGGGGGAAGGTCAGTCCTCGTGGGCTAGCAGCAGGGGCTCCCATGGATCGCTGTCTGCTGATGACCCTCTTGGAACAACTGATCCTACTGCTTGAAGCCAGTTAACTAGAGATGTCCGTAATTATAACAACATAGGGACCGTGTTCATGCTCCACGACCAAGTCCAGTTCCTATGTGATGATGGAGGACGTTTTTAGTCGATGAGAACCCGACATTACCGTCTGAAGCGGGCGGTCAGTGGTTGGTAGAATTTTTCCTCCTACGACAACAAAAAAAAAGATTCGCAACTTGTCATAGGATTTACGTATTGTGATCGGTCAAAATACGTAAATCCTTTACGTATTTCCTCCAAATACGCATTTCTATTAGTCAGTTCTTTAATTTGTTGCAATCGGTGTATATATGTTATTATTCGATTATGTAGTAGTTTTTATACTTGTGATCGATTAAGAAGATGCGGTATTTTGATCGATACGAAGTCGGTGTTATCAGATTATTAAACTATCGTGATTGACTAAACGATGCTAAACGTGAGCTAATGATATGTCGATCGGTGAATGTCATTACGGTCTGTTTTTTATGTCTGTATTATTGCTATTCTTTAAAATTTTACTAGCTAATAAAACTGTGCAACTTCTGGTAAATTATGTTCTCTTATATTAATATTTAATTATCTATAGTAGAATACTATATGCAAGAGTAGAATATTATGTAAAATATCATGAAAAAATAAATCTTCTTCAGTAAATAATTTAAAACGTTAAAAAAATAATTATTCATCCTGCATAATTACTTGTGATTTTTTTCTCTAATTGCTACTCGTAGTTTTATGTAATTAAATGCATTTTATTTACGAAAGATGTGCACTAACAAATACGACTGACTTGTGTGTTATGTAACCCTGTTCTTGTATTATTTTAACAGGAATTATAATAAATTTTACATTTTTCTTCGTTTTTATAATTCATAAAACTAAAGAAGAAATATATTTTCTGAAACTAGGACGGTATTATTACGTTATTATAACGAAGGATATTCTCTCTGTTTTACTCTTTTACTTGTAACGAATTAAATCGAACGTGGTCTGAGTTTTTAAAATAGCGAGAACAATTAGATAAAAATAAAAATATAAGAAGTCGTTTTGTAGGGTTAATATCTTACTAACTTATTTCGTAACGGCTAATTCTTTACTGTTTTATATTTTTAATGAGCGACTTAATACTCGTAGTTTTACTTTCATTTCTTTAATGCGACTATAACTAAATTACTAATACTAGCATTATTTTGAAGGGATTATATGGATAATCGTAGCCACAATTACATAAACACATTTCTTTCGCTTACTAAAATACAAATATACATTTTTATTACCCGCCTACCGCTTTCTCTATTCATCGATTAATTCATATCTACAAATTTATTCGTAATGTGTTTTTAATCTTTTGTATATCATTTAAAAATAATAGTTTTATTGTGATAACACGATAATAAGTTCGGTCTAGGTCAGATTAAACCGTTAATTTCTACCGAGTTATTTTACTTCTACATTATTACACCAAGAAAAAGTAATTCATTCGGGCTTTATAGCTCTTCGTGTGTACTTCTATAATTCGATAACGATCGTACCGGTTAACATGAAATAGTTATCAAAAGATTCATCTGTATTATGAAAAAATTCTGTTCATATATGTCAAATGTGGTATCTAGAAAAATATATCTGAAAAAATGCGTTTCAAAAATATAAACCGTACTTTCTCCATTATAGATTGCAATCGGGAAGTAATGTGCTTTATTTTGTTCTTAAAAAAAACTTTTTCATAATTATTTGATGCAGCAAAAATCTCCATTAAAACAATAAGAGTCGGTTCTCGATTTTAGTAAGGTTACATTCGGAAATCTTGCTTTCGAAATGTGTTTTATAATAATATTTATTTGAAATCTTGTTAAAAATTATCGTATTTTGTAATTTTTTTCTCTCAATATTATTTAAAAAGTCCGGAAAGCTTAAAAAATATTAAAAATAAGTTGTTAAAAAAATTAAATAAAGACTCGAATTAAAAAAGAATACTTTTGGAGACGACTTTCAGAAGACGTCGTCAAATTAAAAACAATTACCGACACTTTCTGATACTTAATTTGGTGGCTCCGTTTTTAAACAATGAAAATGAAAGAAGGATCGATAAAGCTACTTTTTTTCTTAAATTAATATTCCATTTTTTAGATTTGTTTTAATTTAAAATACGTTTGGGCTTATAAAAATCGCTACTGACTAAAAAAAAGCCGTTCGTTTAAATTTCAACGAAAAATCTGCACTTCTGAAAAATAAATAAAGGAATCCGCTACTGTGCGTGAATTAAGCCTTTCTGAAATTCAGAAATATATATTATTATTTTAGCCTAAGTTTTCTAAATAATTTTTTTCCTAAAATGCTTAAAATATGAAATGATATCAAGTTATATATCAATTACACAAATTATAATACAGTATTAATCGACAATTATAAGAAATGAAAAGTAACATCGAATCTGCTAAGCAGACAATGTAATTATTCATTAAAAAATCTACTGTCATTCTTAAGTTATTCGAAAAAATCTTAAGCGATCATTAATGGAACTCTTTCAAATCGTTCCATTAGATGAAGAATAAGGTTTAAATAAAAAAAAATTATTTTACTTGAAAACCTCCTCTCTTTTTTAGCCGCTTAAATAGCGGAAGAATAAGACCACTTGTTAGACAAATTTAGTCTCTTTGGTTTAATTTTTCTTGAAAATCCAAAACATCTAAAGGTTTCCTATGAAAGACTGAATTTATGTCTCTTATAATATATGTATAGAGTGTCCAGTAAGTAAACTTTGAGAAATGGTTCAATAGCTTAAAATAAATAAAAACATTTATTTGAAGTCTATGTGAAAACGGTTTATATGTTCTATTTCGTTCCTTTTTCTAGCTGTCTCATCATCATTATCATCTGAGGTTCTGCCTGATGGCGGGTCTCTTACACTACCTCTGTGTCACCATCTACTTCTTTCCCAAGCCTTCTTCGTCTTATTGTAGTTTCCAGTCGTCACCTCATCTATTAACCTCATTCTTCTTCTTCCTTGCTTCCTTTTTCCTTATATTGACTTTTCCAATATAGTTGTCAAGTTTCCACCTCCTTTAACCATATGAATTAACCGGCTTCCTTTTCTTTTTTGTGCTTCCTGCACAAGTGCTCTTTCTTCTTTAATCCTGTTTATTACTTCCTCATTCCTCACTTTATCAATCCATCTTATTTTCTCCACATCTTTCTTCGTATCCACATCTCTAAAGCCTCTACCTAGTTCCTCTCCCTCTTCCTCATCATCCACGCTACACTTCCATACAACAAGATACTCAAGAAATAGCATTTGACTAACCTCTTCCTTAATTTTTAAGTGCAGGCTTTTGCTGCACAGTAATTCCTTCTTCTTACTGAAGGCTCCCTTTAGCATAACTATCCTTTCTTTATTTCCATTGCACTCTTCTATTCCTGATAGTGCAGCGACCAAATATTTGTAATATTTTGGTTGTATTCTTCCTTCACTTCACCTTATGCTTAAACCTCTTTGTTGTTTATTTTAGTTTTTCTTATATTTATTTTTATTCCATATCTTTCATCCCTTCCTCCAGGACTGATAACAATCTTTGAAGTGAATGTGTGCCATCAGCTCATCAGCTAGAATTTCAATATCATCAGCAAACCTTAAGCACCTTATTTTTCACCCTCCTATACTTATTCTCTTATCCAATAGATATCCTTATTGTTTTCATAAAGTCTTCAAGCCAATCTTCAATACTGTGTATCCTATTACACAGTTCAACTCTATTTCTTCCTCTCCTTTCTCCTTTTAGCATTTATAAAATTCTATAAAAAGAATAAATTTATAATTTATTTTTATTTATAAAGTTCAAAAAAAGTTTATGAAAAGTTTTTTCTCTTGGTAAAATTCTACTAATCTGTTCCTCCTTCCATTCCTTACCACTAAGTCTTCAACCACAGCAACCTTCTTCATTCCTGTTGGCCATCAGTACTTTACAGCAATCGTTTCTGATTTCATGACATTTTCAATATACTCATACATCTCTTCAATATCTTCTTCATAATTTCATGTTGGCATATATACACTTATAGTACAACTAAATCATTTGGTAACATCCCAATCCTTAATGATATTATTCTATCACTTGTATTGCATACTTTCTGCACACTTTTTGCTAGTTCATTAATCGTAATTATTACCACTCCTATTTTTCTTTCTTTCATCAAGAATAGAATATGGTAACATTTCACCCTGTCCTCCACATCTTAATTTGCTTAGTCCTAATATAGCCAATTAATTTATTTTCATTTCCCTCTTGAGATTCTCTAATTTTCTACTCTGTAACAAAGTCTTGACATTCCAAATTCCTACGTCCAATCAGTCCCTTAACTTCTTTTATTGCTTCTTCCACAAATCCGAATCAGAAGATATTTATCTCTGGAATATTTTGCTGTAGAAGCCAGAATGATAGCCTGATGCAAGGAATCATCACTAGAATCTTTAATACGTGGTTTTCTGTTGCTTTCTGTATTCTAATAACATTAATTTCTTCAAGATGTTCCTCTGTTTCTGAGGGCAATTTCCCACCCCAAAGATAATAGAGTACCCTGCACCCACCATTGCTCATCTGCCCTCTCAGGAGGCTGTTGGCACTTGTAATGGTAAGAACACTGTTATACTAGGAGTCACTCAGTCTCTTCATTTGTTAGCCGCTTGTGTATACCAGCAATTGTTAATATATGCAATCATTGTCCCCTCTATTACCAGGAGGTTAATATCGGAGTTTTTCCTTCACCAAATCTCAGACCTTAAAAGCTTTTCCTAGATTCTCTTGTACTTCTTGAGCGGTCTAGCATATCATTTTTTTTATAAACATTAATATTTTAAGAATGAAATTAGGTATTTCAACCAAATTTGGTATACCACATTTAGATACTTATTGGACAGAAAAAATAAATTTTGAAATTTTTCCTTGCGAAATTTTAAAATTGCAGATATTCAAATATTTTACTCCTTAATGTTATAATAACTGTTTGATTTTAAAATTTTGGTTTATTATCAGATTTGTTAAGCATAATTTTGTCAACAAAATGACACTTAAATTTTATAAATACGATTTCAAGCAATCAAGTTATAGTGAAAAATATGTTTCAAGTATTTTGTGTCTGATTCTATTGTAAATTATTTTTCAAATAGTTTTTATCTTACTTTTAATTTTACTCTATAAATATTTTACTACACAAAATAAGCATGTATATATATTTTATTTTTCAGTGGTAATTAATTCTCTTGACCCTGAATGGATATACATAAAAGTGTTTCCGAACTGAAACGTTCTCAGTGGGAAGATCTTTGTTACAATTCACAAAAATCTTAGAGAATATGGAATGTTGAAACGTAATGAAAAGAATTGGAAGATCTGTTACTGTGAGCTTAGTTGATTTGTAAAAAAGAGCATTGAAAGTGGTAAAAAGGAAACTAGAGCGATATAAGATATTTCTAAAGTCTATTTGGAATGTTCTCCAAAAGGAGCAGTTGCATCTACATCATCTTCAAAGAGTTCAAACATAAGCGAAAAAGGTTTTTCACTACGTATCGCTTGTATCAGAGATTTTTAAGACAAATTGTTTAGATGCCCTACTTTTTAAACATTCTGTCTAGCTTATAAAGTAGGTTTTACAACAGATGGCGTTTTAACTTCCACAATACTCATAATGAGCCGAAGAAAATCCTCACGCTAGAATTACAAGTCAGTCACGGGAAAACTTTTAAACATGGAAAAATTTCCTATTTTATTTTTTCTGTATCATATATCTGTTTAAAAATGTATTCGTCGTATAACAAATTTGATTAAAATTTCGAAATCCATTCCCGATATGAATGTTTTTGAAAAAATACAAAATGACGGATAGCCTAAAAATGGGGCGAGATACAGCATTTATTCGTAAAAGATTTTTGTTTATTTTGAGATATTGGGCCATTTTCCATTTCGGCATCCTACTTACTGGACACTATAATTTAGTATTTATTTATGGATTTAATTTACTTAGATTCAGCCGGTATAATTAATATCGCACGTTTTTATACTTTTAGATTGAAAGTTTTCCATTATACAACTAGTATTCCGTAATATGTACGAAATGAAACTATATATACGGGAGTTGAACGTACCGTTCGTACGAAATAATGTAATAGACCTTAACAAGCAATTCCAAGAGAAAATTGAATAATCATAAAAACCTCCTCGTTTGACAAATTTTATTTATTTATTGCTTTCATGATGATGATGATGATGATGATGATTACATTGTTATTTCTATTATTACAACACAAAATATTTACTTATAATTAATTATTAACATTCATAATTTAAATGGAGGAAAAATAAATAAAAAAGAAGATAATACTGTAACTTCATTAATCACAACTCAGTATACAAAGATGTTAAAATCTATAAAACAGTAGCATTGTAAACGTATGCAATATGTTATAAAAGTTATTTAACTATTTTATCTAATCTATAATAATTTTCATCATCTTTATCGTTATTTTATTTTAAACAAACTGTACAATTTATTCAAAGCCACTGGAAAAAATAAGAATTTTGAATTTAGAAATTAAAGAAATAAGAGAATTTCCCCGTTTATTTTCTAGGTGTACTGGTAGCAGAAGCCAAAGCTTGAGCGCTTGTGGTTTGGTCTAGTTGGTCAAGCAAGCAGATTTTTACGAATATGGCGCAATGTAGAGTTCCAAAATTTAGTGCAAATATTCCATATTAAAATTTATCCTTGACCCGTTCGATACGATTAATACGTACGAGGAGTTTATATAAATCTATTTGCTACCAAATTTATAAATTTGCTGGTTAAATATATCAATTTATATTCTTGAAATCGTTAGGCTAATAACTAGAATAAAAAATAACCTTCTATGGCCGACTTAAGACTGTGTTTAATTTTATATTTTTATTTAAAGATTTGATGTATTGTTCTCTAATAGTCAAAATATTAGAAATCTGAAATTTTTTACAAGTACAGTCCTGAATTACTAGAAACCAGATTTAAAAGATGTTTTTGAATTATAAATAATTTATCCGTACGACAGACAAGGCACCCCCTCCCCAGAATTGAGTATTGAAGCTGCGACTCTGTATATAGAAAATAGATTTGTTTAATGATATTTATATCCTTAATTTTGTTAATCTATAAAATTTCACTATCAAATATTTTAAATTCGTATTCGGATACACAACGTACGTCCAATGTTTTATTTAATTCCATTATCTATTATACATAAACACTTAAATCGTAGGCTGTTTATAAATCAACTTCCGGTCGAGCGTTACAAACGAACCGGTTTTCTTAGCGAAATAGTGCGTGCGCAATAGACATTAGCTAAGGTATCGCGCTACACGTATAATCAGTTGCCATTTCGTTAGAGTAGCACGTGTGAAATATGGAGGTGGTTATGCTGCTTCTGCCGGTTGCGAGGTTCGAATAATCATTGTTTATGGAAGCAGAAGGAACATCTACAATCGAAATCCACTGACGGCTATACGTATTTTTTCGGTAATAATCTAATAAGTGATAGTTCTGTGAGAGAATGTGCAGGCAATTCAGGGAAGGCGGAACAAATTTGCAGGGCAAGGTAGGAAGAGAGTGAGATTCCATTGTGAGCGATAAACTTACTGAAAAAAAATTGATCACGCTGTTCATTATAACCGCCGTTTTACAATTATTGAATTTATTAAAAATTTTCCTCAAATTTCAAGATCCAGATCGTTATAGATCGTGTTTTCGTAAATACCTCGCACAACAGGTACACAACTGTGTTGTGACTTACAGATCCACATAAAACGAAAAGAATGGGAGAGGCGTTGACTTTTCTTCAGCAATTCTAGAATAAAGGAAGTGAATATTTTAAAAATATTGTTAGTGAAGACGAGACATTAATTCAGTTCATCGATATTGCGACGAAAGAATAGTCCAAACAACGAATGTACACGCATTCGCCGAACAAGCTCGAAACATTCAAACAAACCAACTCGAACCAAAATATGATGCCGACTTTTTCTAGGACCTTAAAAGAATTTTGTTGGCAGAATATAAGGCCGGGTGTGAAAATAACCGCAGACGTTGATGCTAACGAAGGGGAACGTTTTTTTGCACGACTCACACCGATGCTAGCGCTAAGAGTGTACTGAACAAGTTTAAGTGGCAGATTTTGACCAAATCTCTTACAGCCCCTTTCAACTTTTGGCGGAAATTATAAACAGCTCTGATAAAAATTGAAGAACCAGCTGCCTTCAAATGCACGTTGAACTCATTGATGGAATCAACGAATGGATTGGTACTTTGGCAATATAGTCCAGTCAACAGGGATCTCTTTGTTAAAAAATTAGTAGAGTTTAGGGGAAACTACATGAGGTCGTATATTAGAATAACTATAACATTTTTATATCCGGCTGGACAAAATTTTCGCTAACTGGGCAAAATGGCGGCCGTTCAAAGGTGGTGAAAATCGGTTTTTCAATTTTGTAGGCCAAGGTAAGCGAAAACTTTCTCAATAAAAATGGTAGGTATTTGCACTACCTATAATTTAAGCCCTTAAATGTTGAATTTCGTTAATTTTTTACTGAAATAAAGCCGAAAACCCGTTAAAAATGGCCGTTTTTAGCAAAAACCTTATGTATTGCAAAAATAACTTTTTTTACTATTTTTATCGTTTTAAAAGTTAGCTGTTGGAATTCCGAAATTAGTGAGTGGTTACACAAGAAAATTGGTTTATTGGTTGCCGAGATATTGTAATTTGTTAATAAAAAAACTCTTCAGGCAACTGTAATTTATTCTGGCTTTTAAAAACTTTTTCTTGTCCATTTCAAGTGCAATCTATTTTTTAAGACTTATATTTTTAAGTGGTGAAAAGTTTTAGACCAAAAATTAATGAAAAATTTGTTTAAAATTCTTCGAAAAAATGAGCGGAAAGTAGAGCGTGCTCGGTTGGTAGTCGTGCGAGAATCAAGCTGAATTCGTAACTTCAAATCGGCGGTGTATGAAACAATCTTCTCTATCTTTGCGAATTTTGGACGGATCGAGAACATTTTTTTTTTTTTTTTTTGTTAAACTGGGGTAGCTCGAAAAAATAATTACTATCGCGCTATCAGTTTTACATATTATTCAAATAAAGTCGGATTTTATGTACTTTCTTCTAACTTTTAAAACAGTGAAAATAGTAAAAATTTTAATTTTCCAATAAATACGGCCTTTTTTAACAATTTTTCGGCTTCTTTTTACTAACTAATAAACGAAATTCAACAACGTTTCAGGGCTGAAATTGTAGGTACTGCAAATTCCCACAAGTTGTATTCATTCTTTTTCGTCTAGGAAGTTTACCTTGGCCTACAAAATTGAAAAACAGACTTTCACCACCTTTAAACGACCGCCATTTTGTCCAGTTAACGAAAATTTTTTCCAGTCGCATATAAACAAGTTATACTTATTCTAATATATGACCTCATGTATTTCCCCCTAAACTCTACTAATTTTCTTCAAAAATCGACCTTTTCCCCCATTAACTGGACTTATAGACAAGCCGGTGTCACAATTCAACAGATGATTGAATTTGGGCAGGATCTTGAACTCTTTCTAAGAAGGCAACTTGCGATCATCAAACGAAAACGTGTTAATATTAAGTGACATTGAATGAACTTTGATTTTGTACCGATTAGAAGTAGGTCGTTCGAATTAGTTATTAAAGATAAATACTTAAATTATTTGTAATTTGAAATAACCAAATGTTTATCAAACTATAACTTCACTTTGGAAATCGATAGTTCTGGAGATCGGAAAAAAAAATTTCAAGAAATACCTGAAAAGTACGATATTGATATCCACAAAAGAAAATATTTTGCATCATTTAACTTTAACTGCATTTTTACTTTAACCTAGTCGTTTATAAAATAACAAATAAAATCAGGGACAAGGTTATGGCTCGGGGAAGATCATACCGTACCATTTTTCTTTCGTCAGATTTCGAATAGTTGTTTTCTGTTACTGGTTGCGTTAGACTATTTTCTATTAACAGTTTAATAACCGCGCCTCTAATCCTACTTTTCATCAATTTCTTAAGCGTAATTCAGCGAGGAACCTTTCCGAAAGCTTCGGCTAAGCCCAGGAAGACATCCAAAGTTTGAGATTCCTTGTTAAAATTTTCCGATTGGTTTCGAGACAAGTTTCATTACACTTATCTACTTAGATACCAAATCGATACGGTTTATAATGTTATGCCGTTTCATAAATTTAACCGGTATATTTTTAATAAATATCTCTTCAATTTTTGAAAATTATGAAATATTTATCAATCAGGCTTATGTGGATCCCCAGATTTATAAATCTGGAGATCCGCATATTTTAAATCGTTTTGGAAAATTACCTTTTTCTAGACAACTGAAAATATCCGGCAGGGGTAGGTTATATTTAAGGCTACCCGTTTTATGTAATAATTACTAATTTGGCCTGATTAACTATTTTTCAGAGTGCCTAAGTTTACTGTATCAGATTCGTTAAGAGCTCGATGTAGAGTAAGAGTAGAAACCTAAAAGTATTTTTTTAATAATTTATCGGTTTTATTTTATAAAATTTTTAACATCTGCTTATGACCTTTTATGATACAATACTATGTACGTTGTAATCGTTTGATGTTATCGAAGTATACGGTAAATATCACGGTGTACCTAGCACTTAATTCGTACAAGAATAATTAATGAAACCGAATTAATAAATCTCAGTCATTGTAAATTAGTTAATCATTTAATTTATTCTTCTTTACGACCGGTTTCCGATGAATTTTATTATCGATTTCTTTCATGTAATAAGCTTATCGATCTTGCGTAATCGTAAATAAAATAACGCATAACTTAACAATGACTGATATTTTAGCATTATCATTATTTGTTAGTATAGTTTTTTCGCGTGAGAAAATTTTATATTGAACTAATAGCCTTGATAATTTCTTACGTATTTATTTTTTTTAAATAATTAGTCACCCCGTATGTGTTTATATCTTTCTTAGCGCTGCATAAATTAATAATTAATAATTATTGAGATTTTAAATAAAAATAAAAGATTATTTACAATAGTATAAAGAAATATAGATAACTTGTTAAAGATCTTTATAGATATCAGTAAATGTAATCTGTTGAATTTTGTATACGATGACATTTACTTTTTCAGTTATTCTAAAGGTTACAATAAGTTTTAGAATAATTACCACGAGTATTTATTAGACGGAGCGGTAAAAGTTCTTATTCCATTTAATATAAAGAAAAAAGATCAAAATATGAGAAAAAAGATCAAGAAAAATAAAACAATCAATAATCTTAATTGTAAATTAAAGTTAATTTCTTGCAGTTTTTTAAAATTATTTGAGAAAAATTGTATTAAGCGATTGATATTCAGAGTAGCAATCAAAAGGAGGTGAATTCTAAACATTCTTCCTAACTTCTTGAGCTGTATAACTTCGATTTAGCCCGATGTTTTCTTCCAACTGTTTTATTTTTCGAGGATTTTTTGTCGTAAACGTTTTCCTCAGGATATCCAATTGAAAAAAATCAAGAGCTATCGGATCGGCCGTTCTTGAGAGCTAAAAATCTCAAATTTTAAGGTTAATCGATCGGGAGCACGTCTGAAAAGATCTATCTGACTATGGAAGCAGGCAGTTGCATTACGTTGTTCTTCTTCTAGTCGCAGTAAAAATATATTTCGACGCATCCCTAAATTGATTAATGTTAGCGGTTTCAGGATGGCATTTTTCATTTTCAAAAAGATATGAATTCTAAAATTTATCCTTCACGACACTTTGTACTGACACTTTTTCACTATAAGTTTTCGGTGAAACGGCTGAGGATTTATTTTACTCTGGCACAGTGAATTTTTTTTATTCATAACTAAGAAGTGCTTGTCTGACATTCGTAGTTTTTTAGAAAAATCTGATTCTTCGTCTCCAAAATTTACACGCTAAATGTAAGCGGAGCTGAAAATCTTTTAAGAGCGAAGTTCTTCCTCCGCAGGAGGAAGAAGTGGTCTTATACGGAGGCGTTCGAATATTTTTTATAAAATGCGTTGTAGCGACCGCCTTTTTAATCCTTACCAAGAAAGAGCGTCTTCGGGTTGAAGTTTTTAGTGTTTCACAAACATTTTCCGCTTCACGCTTAATGTTTTCTGCCGATCTCATCGTTCGCGGTCTGCCTTTTCCGTAACCTCTTCAACCGATTCGATATCTCCAAATTCGCCCGTAGATCGCCGAATAGTAGAATCATTTATTATTTTAAAAATTCTTGAACTCTCTTTGAATTGAAGTAATAATCTTTCCATTTCTCCGAGTGGAATTACACATTTTAATTCTATCCGTTTTTCCATCTCCCTAGTTTTCAGTTTAATCTGGAAAAAAACCGAAATTATGCATTGTCACGGAAAAAAATTTCAGATTTAAAACGGCAAGGCATTTTTGCGCCACCTTAGTAATAAAATTTATTATCCAATTCAGTGTATTTGAAATTTGTGCTTTGAATTACTAAGAATTGTGATAATTATGTACTGTGTAGTACATCGTTCCAGGTTTTGTTTTAAATGAAATTTTCCCTGCTTAAAAGTAGATTTTATTATGTATTGACAACATTTAGGTCCGTTTTCTCAGAATTAAATTCTCTATAACATTTTTTACCAGCAGTTTAACGAAGTTAATTTATAGGAAACATAAAAATGTGTGTTTTTTTAATTTTACCACTACTTTCTCGAAAACTACTGAAAATACAGCTCTGGGATCTATTTAAAAAATATCTTATAAAACCGCTAATTATTCCCCATAATTTACATTTCATGAATTTTAGCGTAGTACTGCTTTATCTTCAAACAAATATTTTCAATATCTATTACTCTTTTCTTTCTAAGCTTTTTCTTTTTAAGACTCGTAGGGATATGCTACAGAGAAGAGGTAAAACTACTTGAATCATTCAATGTGACGGTTACCGGGTGTACAGATCCTAAAACATTAAAGACTATTTATTTATTTTTTTTTTTTAAACGCAAGATTATTACATTAATTTTTTTCTTAAGTAACTGAAATGAATAATTTTTTTTATTATGTCTTGTAATTTTTTTTTAACCGAAAAGAACTTGTGGTTATAAACTTCTTTGTTTTCAAAGCCGTTTATCTTCAAGAGTTTGTCCTACATTCTATAACCGAAGGCATTTTGTTGTTGCAATGATAAGTCACGAATAAACTGAGGTTAATGAACGAAATTTTATCAAATTACTATTTTAATTCTTTCACCTTTTCTTAATTTTGTTATTGTATCGCTTTTATTATTTAACTAGCGTTCTCCGTCGCGGCTTCGCCCGCGCTATACTGTTACTTGCAATTCCCGTTGCGGTCAATGTTTTATTTTATTTTATGTTATTTAGTATAGTAACCGGAGGCAGGTGCAGCCAATAGCATCGACACACAATAACAGGGGCGTGTTGGTTGTGCTGCCGCGCCGTACACCGTCGCACTCCTTAAAAATTGAAATTCAAAAACTCTCGAAAATGGTTTTTAAAACATATCTGAAGAATATTTGCAAGCCTAAAAAAATAGATCATCCATCTCGGCTTCGCTGGCGCTAAATGATTATTTGCGTTTCCTGTCACGGTCAGGGGATGTTTACCGGTTCGATTGTTTTACCACAGTGGTGTCAAACAAGTCGTCGTCTGATTTTATGCTATTATAATGTAATATAATATTTGTTTTTTTGAACATGATCTCAATGTACTTATTGCCAAACACAATATGAATACTCGTATTAAACTGTACTAACATTTCCAATTATAAAGTGACTTGAAAAAGTGTAAAAAAAGGCTAAGAAAATCGGTTGTTTAAAGAAACTGAAGTTAAACTAAATCCCCGAACATTAATGTGTGGAAGCACAGCAGATTATCGTTTCCAAGAAAAAAATTTGAAATCATACCCAATAAAAAGTGGTACGTCGGTAGTCTAGTTATTTTCATACAGCGACTTCCCATTGGTAAATTTTTTGTCGCGTAGTCTATAATCGTATTAGAATGTATTTTAATAATTAAATAATAATAAATCGAAAGAATTAAAATCAAACAAGAATTGAAATAACTTTTAACAAAGCGCGGCAGTTATTTTAATGTTGACTTAAGGTTTCTTACCCAAAAATAAATATATTAGAACCGATTAACTGAAGGGAATCGAATAACCCCCTCGCTATTATACTAATAATAAGCGTAAGGTAAAGGATTTCTGCTACAGTAGCGCTATAATAAGCAGTCTTGCATAGTAGTGACATCTACTGGAATAATAGTCTACTACCTCGGTGTTCCTTTCTAAAATTAAAATGTCTATTCAATCCATTAGAATTACCTATTTTTATGTTGAACAATTTAAACTTAAAAGTATTGTAAATTTTTAAAGAAATTATATGAAATTCTATAGAATTGTAAGTGTGTAAACAAGAGAATTGTAATTTTGTATTTTGCCGCCGTTTTACAAATAAAAGCTTTTTATTTTTCACCAGTACGTTGATAATTGCCAGATTGTAGGTCGGATTTTCTAATCAACTGAATAAACAAATATAAACTTTTCCTCTTTGCATGTATCAATACGTTGACCGTCATCTGACTTCACCAATTTTAAAATATAATACTGTATATATAAACATTTTTTTATTCATACTTTTTAATTCTTAAAACCGACAAATTTTTCTTACATTGCATTTTTATTCTAAGTCGGTAGATTACAACTTATACTTCTTTTAATTCCGATTGTGTAATATATAAATATAGGAACTCAAATATCAGAACGATAAAAGTAAAGTTTTGTGAGCAAAATAACAATTTGAAGAAAAATTATTCATCCGTAAAAAATAAATTAATTTAAAACAAATGTGATTAAAATAAAATTACTGAATTGCGGCAGAAAGAAAGATTGTCCGCAATTAATATCAAGACAACATGTTGAAAATCGAAAATAGAAAAATTTTGTTACTTCGGCAACAAAATTACTAAGAATGGGATTGCGTAAGGAAATTATTAAAAGCAGATAAGTTCTGAGAGCCTTTATGAGAAAATCTTTGAAATATTTATCGATATTAAAACAATTTACGAATTAGAAATATTTTTACGTACGAGTGCAGCGATGTACGACAAAGAAAACGAGATAATAGAAAACCCATAAAGGAATCATTCAGAGAATTTCGAAAAGTTACGTTTGTAGAGAATGTAGAAAATGAAGTAATTGATAATCGAAAAAAAAATTAAATAAAAATAAGTCGCAGCAAATTCTTTATAGAAAAGGTAGTGGTCGATAGGTACCACATGCCACCAAAATCATTAGGATTGGTAAGTTCTTGGAAAAATTTTTAATCTTTCTTTCTTTTTCTTTCTTTCTTTCTTCCTACAGTATGGACACTTAGTCCCTTACCGTGATGTAACATACCGTTTGGTAACATTGTTTCTCATTAAATGATTATAAAGGCTAATAGGGTGCTTTAATTTACTTTACAAAGTGCTAGGTTTGTTAGAAACTGATGTTATTTTCAAGTATATAATGAGAGTTTTGACTTGTGCAGCGTTAAAGTAAAACGACAGACAATCTCGAATTCAGTTGAAAAAAGACTTTACTTGATGGAAAATGACTAAAACGACTGTACTTTTTAAATAAGGTGTTAACATTTTATATCTTAACATGTTTGAAAATTGTTTTATTTCTTGTCTTCGATCGATCGGTATGGAATTAACTGTCTTTATTGCAAGATGAAGCTCCAGGTCATTATGCTCAGTCGGTAAGGGACTTTTTAAATGAAAATTTTGAAGGGTGGTGGATCGGAAGGAACTTGGAAATGATATGGCTGCCTAGAAGTACAAACTTAGACTTTGACACCTCCCTTCGGGGCATAGTCAAAGAAAACATCTTACGTTTGCGAATGATGAATCTTTCGTAACTTAAAGAAAAATTTCCCGTTTGATAAGCTGAAAACTGCTGTCAGAGATTATTTTTACGACTGTGATCCTTCAACATGAAAGAGAATGTCTAAACACGTTCTTGGAAACTGTGTGCGGATAATGCACGACCACGTACGGTTGTAATTTAAAGTAGGTTTTACTTTTAAAAATATTAAATAAACAGGACGGTTTATTCTAAATAAATGCAGTTGTTTAAGGACAAACAATTTAATATTTTTTCTTTATACAGAAAGGAATTTTGTGGCCACTTTATTGTAGCATTAATAAATGCTTTTTTTTTAGATATACTTGAGAAGCTGAAAATGCAACTTCTAAATTTAAAAGACTTACAGTTCGATTAGGACGAAACGTTTTTGGGTGCTAAAAAGACGATATTTTAAACAAAACTTTCCGCATTTGATCGCTCGTACCGTCGTTTTACGTTTAAAAATTCTATTTCATAGATACAAGTAAATTAATTTTAGAATGCCTTAAAAAATTCGTTTTTTATTTTACGTTTGTTATACCGGTACTTATTTTTGTCATTTTTACTTGCTTGTGAGAAGTATAAGAAAGTATTTCAATCGCGAAAAATTTCGGTTTTTAGATTTCAACGGACATATCCATTTTGACCATCCCTGAATCCATTTTGGCTAGTTTCCGCGTGATGTCTGTATCTCGCATAACTCAAAAACGATTAACCGTAGGATGTTGAAATTTTGGATTTAAGACTGTTGTAACGTTTATTTGTGCACCTTTCCTTTAGATTGCAATCGACTGGACCAAAATCCCCAGCAATTTGGATTTTGGACTTTAACTGCAGTAATAAGCCCTCATTGAGACCTTTTCAATGATATATGATAAGTGGTACTGGTTGTAAAAAAATTACAATAAATAATAATTCAATAAAAAAAAATGTAATAAAAAATATAAAAATATACGTAATTTAATAGGTGTATAAGGAAGTTATGTGGTGTCCAGATCAGATTATTTCATATCCGATTGAAAATCCTTAATTCTTCCATCTTTGAAAGGATTTAATCCTTTCAGTCTTTGAATCTTAAGTTTACTGAAAGGATATACTTTTTTCAGCAGGAGATGAAAAGTCGTGGGTAAAAGGTTTCATTCCGTCATTCAAAATAATCTTAATTTTATTTCACTTCTTCATTGACCTACTGCCCATCTATCCATCCAATAATTTATCGGATCTTATAGACTTTTTCTGCCGCAGCATCGACTTTATTTCTTAAAATATTAGTTCCTTATTACAATATTCTTTTTCTTTTTCCTGTTTAGCCTCCGGTAATTACCTTTCATATAATACTTCAGAGGATAAATGAGGATGATATGCATGAGTGTAAATGAAGTGTAGTCTTATACAGATGAGTGTAAATGAAGTGTAGTCTTATACAGATGACTGTAAATGAAGTGTAGTCTTGTACAGTCTCAGTTCGACCATTCCTGAGATGTGTGATTAATTGAAATCCAACCACCAAAGAACACCAGTATTCACGATTTAGTACTCAAATCCGTGTAAAAATAACTGACTTTACTAGGACTTGAACGCTGGAACTCTCGAATTCCAAATCAGCTAATTTGGGAAGACGCGTTCACCACTAGACCAACCCAGTGGGTTTTATTACAATGTTCTGATCATTCTCCTATTTTATCAACAGTTAACAGTGTCCACACATCATTTCTCCACCGACCTCTGTAACATCGTCGCAGCCTTTCATCGAGAAGGTTCGAATCCCGGTCAGGCATCTCATTTTTCATCGGCTAAAAAATTTCCGTTCCATGTTTCTGATCACAAGCTTCAACTTTATTTGTTTATTGACCATAAATAAAATAAAAAAAGTTAAAAAAATAATTACTCCATATAAGCCAATCCTGTCAAATTTAATTTATGTTAAATTTTTTCCGTTTTAAATCTCGTTTAGAACTTGTTCTTAAAAACTCTATTTTTTCACCAAGACATATACATTAAATGCAATTCACTCGCGTAGTTAATGAAAAAAGACATCTTAGCATTAGATGACGGAGGGATTAGGCTCTCGGTAGAAAAAGTAAAATGTAATCCATTAAATAACGAACTAAAACCGACCATGATTGGATTTAAGAAAGTAAATTAAAAATACTATCCAAAAGCCGAATCGAAATAGAAGATGCTTTACGGAGAGCCACTCACCTCATCCTTAAATATCGCACAATAAAACCTCCTTTAAAGAATGAAGACGGTTTTTGGGTACGTCCTGACCGAGGGAAGAAAAGTACTATTTAAACATTCCACATTATCATTTCAAACTGATCTTATATTAAGAAAATTTAGAGATGGCAATAAAATTAACACTCTAATCCTTTTACTTAAATTCCCCTTTTGTAATAATTTTAAAAAATGTTACTAAATCTTACTCGCACCGACCTTCGTGGCGCGAGTGGTAGCGTCTCGGCCTCTCATCCGGAGGCCTTAGATTCGAATTCCGGTCAGGCATGGAATTTTTCATACGCTAAATTTCCATATCCCACACACAAGCTTCAAGTTTATGTAGCGATATCAAGTAAAAAAAAAAGTTCTCGGGTCTCGATTTAATATCTTCCGAAGTATTTTAAACGATTCTTGTTAAAGCTTTTCTTACCAGTTTTCAATTCCATCTTGTGTACAACTCGAAGTGGAAATTTTTGTTTTATCAGCACTTTGAAAATCTAGTAAATCGGTTAACACAATACTTACTTTTACAAACCGGTTTCTTCTCTACATCTTCACTAAACAACTTTTGTATAACCGATCGATTCTGGTCTTGAGATGATTATAATGTTATACCTTCCCGCAAATTTGATTTCACGACCGACCGTTCCTAAGGCTCCGATCGAATAAGGTAGTCGACTACATCCCTTCAAGTTTTAAACTTAAATGTTGAGTTAACAAATACGTCATGACTTCAACCGAGTGCGATACAACCGCCTTTTATACAAATTAAAAGTTATCTGTTTACTTACTTTTTTGTATTAAAATCTTTCCTCTTTCTTCAGATTTTTTTTGTACGACAAAACAAAGTATGTCCGTATTTGATCAGGGGAATTTCCCAGGGCTCGATTTTATCACCGTTTTTGTACATTTACACTGCCTAGAGTCCGCTACGGAACAGATATAAAATCCACATACAGCGATGACTGAACTTTCTTTGTATCTTTGGATCTCCTAATGTCGCTACACTCCTTCAATCTTTGACATTACTTAAATGAATTCTGTTTAATACCATTAAAATATACGTTCATTTAAATTTATCATGTAAACTCTTTTTTTCTGTCCAACTTACATGTTTCGGGAAAAATGCCGTACATCAGGTGCAAATATATTGTAGGTTATGACGATGAAAGCGGAATACTATTTGAGGTATTTACAATTATTTTTGGTATATTTTAGCGAATTACCAGCGAAATCGTGAACGGTTAAAATTTTTAATGAAACCTGCGTATCGTTATTATTTGAGATATGATATCATTTGAAAAATCTTGTCGAATCGGGTCTCTTCGTTTACACCGTTCATTTCGTACGTATTTTTTTTAGCAGATATTTAATTGTTCTTAAAAAGGCTAAGAAAAGTGTTGAAGTCTTTATTAGATGGAGTAAATAAATTGATTCATTCGAAAACTTTTTAACGGATAAATTATTCTCATTTACAAAGGCTATGTGAAAATAGTTTTCAATTTTTCTTTTTAATTTATTTTTTAAAATGATTATCGCTTAAATTTGATTACTATTAAAAAAATTACTTAAAAACTGATATCATTCTCATAATTACTGTCAGAAAACCAAAATTAAGAAGAAACAAATATTAAAACTTAAAAAAAAACACGACAGTCAAAAAAAAAACATTGCTCTTTAATGTAGGATAATTACTAATATAGGATAATTTAAGAGCGTGCGGGTGACAATTTTGTATATAATATGATTTTTTTTAATTTAAATGTCTACTTCTGAGTACATCAGTTAATTTTTGTTCTGGTTTGGTTCCATCGTGATTTTTTATTATACTGTAATACCCCGTTTGAGTTTTTTAAAATAGGAAGATTGGTTGTGAAGACGTAACAATATTTCCGAGTAACCGTGATCTGTTAGATCGAGAGTGTATCTGATGCCTGCAAAAATTAGCCTTCAACCTATTAACAAATTTCCCGTTTGAATTTTGTAAAGCGGACAATTGTTTGCAGAGATATTATAAGAGCACCCCATTACACCTCCCAAAACAGCGCCCTAGGCTATTTTGTTTTGTTGAGCACTCCGTCTGTTACCAATTGATGATGATTAGTCTAGCCTCGCACGAGGTGCTCGCATCACCTCACCACTGAAGCCTCCCACGCAGTCCTCACGGGACTCCATTATAATTAAACAAACCTTTTAAATTTATTTATTATTTTATTTAACGTAAATTTAATTCTATTATTTTTGTAATACTCATTCGAACGATTCAGTTCAAACTCGGCTCATAAAGTGATAGAGACTCGCAGTTCACAGTTTGTTAATTCAATTCATTAAAGTTTGTGCTTCAACTGGCAAAGTTCCGTTACTACATACATATCAAGGAGTTCGTTAGAACTTCATCGGTAAGTCTTTTATTTTTTTTTTCCTGTTTAGCTTCCGGTAATTACCTTTCAGATAATACTTCAGAGGATGAATTAGGATGCCACGTATGAGTGTAAATGAAGTGTAGTCTTATACAGTCTCAGGTCGACCATTCCTGAGATATGTGGTTAATTGAAACCCAACCACCAAAGAACACCGGTATCCACGATCGACTATTCAAATCCGTATAAAAGTAACCAGGATTTGAACGCTGGAACTCTCTACTTCCAAATCAGCTGATTTGGGGAGACAGGTTCACCACTAGACCAACCCGATGGCTTTCGTCGGTAAGAGTCTGCAGACGGCGAAGTCAACGAACTACGTTTGCAGTTCTAAACATGAACTAAACTAACAGTGAAATGAAAATGGAGAAAAAATAAATTAAATAAGCATGAAAACATTATATTTCAGTTCAGTTAGATTTGTAATAAAGAATACTTTCAAAAAATACCTCGAAGTTTCTTAGACAACATTTTTTTTTGACCATTTGATGAACCGCAGACTCGAATATGTCATTTTATTCATTTTTTTATGGGACTACGAATCGCGCCGCTAGATAGCAGTGCTTGATAGTACTAGGTAGCATACAAAAACTCGCTAACGTACTTAAAATAATAAATATAAAGAAAAATATACTACAGCTTGTTTTAATAGTAAATGCTCTTATGTAAATGAAAGTACTGAACATTTTTAATTCCCAACACTTCTGTAAAAAAAAATATTAAAGTATTAGTTTGCAACAGATTATACTACTTAGTTTTATTAAAAAAGGAATAAATAAAACAGAAATAAATTCGATTGGTAAAATCGAATTTAACGATAATAATCGAGGGTTACACTTACAAAGTAATAAGTGCAATTTTACATCACGGATCTTCTATTCGTGAAGGTTTCATTTACTCAATTCAATTTATTTCATTTATTAAACAACGAATAATCATAAGAATTGTATTATTTGTGTAATTGTGATATGTATTACATATAAATAAAATCGGGCCGCTAAGAGTTTTGTAAAAGCGTTTTCTACTTTTTGCATGGAACGCTTAAACATCGTTTATTATCTGTTATTGTATGTTTATTGTCTATTACATAAATTTAACATGTATTTTTTATTTAAACAAAATTCTAAATTAATAACAGATTTTGATGATAGAAATGTAGAAATGTTTGTTTTTTGAGCGGAAGAAATGATATCTGCGAGAATCTTACCATACGGTTTAAAATTTCATTGTAATTTTTTTGGATATATATATACTAGCTCTACCCGCCACTCTTCGCTGTGGCACATTGTGGTTGCATGGATGAGAAATGAGAAACAAAACAAAGCATACGTTCCATAGAAGTTTAATTTTGCAATACTTGTGGATATACAATATTTTTTTGTTTTTTCACTGTCTGCGTAGATATAAAGGCTATCTGGTTTGCCGACTCGGGAACACGCAACATACAGTTGCCCATTTGAGAAGCAATCCGCATCTAAATCTAAATCACACAATTCTAAAGATTGACCTTGAGCTTTATTGATTGTGATTGCAAATCGAATTGGGAATTGCAATATTTTAAATTAAAATGGTGTATCGGTTGGGATTATGGGTATTCGAAGAATGAGGACATCTTCACCTTTGAAAGGCCCCGTTAAAATCGTTGCTTCCACTACGTTATTCATCAATTTCTTAACTGCAAGTCGCGTGCCGTTGCAGAGTCTTGGCCGATTAATATTCCGCAACAGGATAATTGTCATTTTTTGATCGAACCGTTGCTAGAATCAATCTAATGAGGAATGTTTTCCCAGTTCCTCCTGGCGCATCCAAGAAGAAGGTCCCCCCCAACTGCGTCATTTATCATTTGCATTATGCGATTATAAATGCTTTACTGTTCACGCGTTAATTTGGGAATGTTTGATTGGACATATGACTGAAGATCACCAATGTTGTAACTCTGTTCACGGCGTAAATCCACATCAAATGAAGCAATCGCAGCTCGGGTGGGTGCTGGCATTCCCAATTGACTAAGAACTTTCTTTGCAATAGCTAAGCACTTGTCTTCAATATTTATCAATGCTTCGTTGTAAATGCCTTCTGTAAATTCCATGGTCATATTGGTATTTTCTAGGCGTACTGTATGCAAAATATCCTCAGCCATATGCGATCGATATCTTTCCCATAACTCTGTGGGAGATGCAAGCTTCTGTGGAAGCAAGCGGTCAATATAATTGCGAATAATGCGCGAATTTGGTTTGGATGTGCAGTGTTGCACGCGTCATTAATACATATATCCCACTGTTGGTCGTTTTCTAATAAATTCAGTGCTTGGTTGAAGGCGCAGCTCAATCACGACACGATCACACAAAAGTACCTCGATTAAAGTGAATATTTAATTCAGATGCAAGTGGATACGTTTTTTTTTTTTGTTAATAACAATGTAATTGGAAACAGGTATTATTTCACATGTGACTGCGGTTGTCGTTAGCTAGTATGGCGAGTGTTCCCCTCGCTTCCGGCAGATAGCGCGGTCACTGGTACACAGCTGACCGTTAAAAAAACTGTTTTTTCGCGGTCGCGGGTATCTGACTGATGCGAAAAATAGATAAAAACAATCTTTGGTGCGGGTTATATATCGTGCTAAAACTTGAGCTCAATCGGTGTAGGACATTTTGAGTTTTTGAAGCGTACACAAACGAACTTAACATTTTTATATATAAAGATTTATGGGCTGCGAAAAAAATCCCTTAAATTGTGCGAAAAACACATCATTTTAAATGCTTACAAAAGCAGAGTAATGCTTACAAATTACAGAATAATCAAACGGCGTTGATTTCAGATGTTAATAAACTGCTAACGTAAGTAGAAGTTGTGCTGCTTCAGTGTACAACGTGATTCTCGAGTATAATCTACTAATGAATTACGGTCTCCAAAGAAAACAAAACCCCGCAGGTCAATTGAGAAAAAGGTGAGATTTTGATAAAAACGCGATTCGTAAAAAAATTACACGAATTTGAATTATTTAGAAATAGTTTAGCGGTGTATTACGTCCTTTGGAAGAGAATTCGGTTATTGTCTTCGACAACGCTTCTTATCATTAAACGAAAAGAATTCCAGCCGTGTTATAGAAAAACAATGATATCAAAATGTGGCTTAGTTCAAAATGAATAATTTTTGAAGAGGCTTAAGTCAATGTTCAATCATTGCAAATGGTTTCGCCTATTAAAAGTAATTATAGTCCGTATAAAATTGGTTTGACACACAACGCCATATTGGTAAGTCATGTTTTTACTCGGCTCCTAACGAATATGTTTGCCGGCCTCCGTGGCGCGAGTGGTAACGTCTCGCACTTTAATCCGGTGGTTCCGAGTTGGAATCCCGGTCAGGCATGGCATTTTCATACGCTATAAATCATTCATATCATCATCTGAAGCAATGCATAACGGTGGTTTCGGAGGTTAGAAAAAACAAAAAAAAAAAACGAATACTTAGTTGTGTAGTTTCAGTGTTATTATTTGTGAATTTTGTTCTTTGCTTTTACATAGCAAAGAACGCTAAATGACCAAACAACGATTGTTTGGTCATTTAGCGTTCAAAAAATAACCTAACAAAGGATTTTTTGGTCATTATATAGGGATATTATTTTCTGTGTATTTGGTTATTTCGACTTTTTTTGTTTGCATAATCTTAAGTTTATCTGGGCTATAAGAAAGTTGGGTGTTTTAATTTATTTACTGTAAGTCATCAATCTTGGTGGCTTTTCGTTTTGTTTCTGTGTGTTTTTTTAAAAAATAACATACAGATGTTTTAGCTGTTAAATAGAATTAAAAGAAATTTGTTACTTAATCAGTTGTGATTTTGTTTACATTGGCAACGGCCATATGGGCTCTTTGTGATTGGTCGTTGTGTTTGACAGCGGCCATCTTGCATTGATCTGATTGGTTTTCCTTTGTTTACATTTCCATCTGATTTATTAGCTTCTTATTTATTAAAAAAACTGTACAAATTAAAAATAGATAGATAGATTTATTAAAAATAGATGAAAACAATCTTTGATGCGGTTTATAATCGTGCTAAATTTTTTAAAATTTTTTTTTGTTTTTTTATAAAATACAGATGTTTTAGCTGTTAAATATAATTCAAAGAAATTTGGTCGTCGTGTTTGATAGCGGCCATCTTGCTACGCTGGAACAAACATACATACATTACACTAAATACATTGCCCTAAATACATTACACTCCTTTTTGAGCAGTCGTGTAAAAAGGTATTTCATACTTCCACGGTCCATACATCCTTAGTCCAGGCTCAGAGCAATCTCTTTTACGTTATTTGTGGGCATTCTTTTTCTTATTTTTATGGAGATGCAATTTTCTTAGGCTTAAATTTATTTAAACCAGGTTTTTTTCATCATACAGTGGTTTCTTTTATAATTCTACCCGTATTTTAATGAAACTAAAAAACTGTGAAAGAAAAGTAAATATAAAAAAGTAATTAAAACCGACTTTAAAAAAATACTAAACAAAACGAAACATATCCTTTAAATTTAGATTTTTCGATATCAGCATCAAATAAAATGTTAGTTAATTACTGACTTTAATTTCATACCGATTTCAAAAATTTTAAATTCCAACATGAATTAAAACAGTGCTATTTTATTATTTTTAAGTGGATTTTTTTAAAAAAATCACTTTTATAGTTTTAAAAAAGTTTATTTTTTAAATTTCAACGTCCAGCCAAATTTTTCAATTATTTCAGCTTAAAGTTAATATTTTCGACCGTAATTAAAATATGATTTCTATAAAAAATTATCGATTTCTGTTGTAGATTAGATCCGGCAGCTACTGACTGATAATTAACATTTATTTTATTATATATATATATATATATATATATATATATATATATAAGATTTTTATTAATAACGAAATCGTTTAAGTATTTGAAATAAACAATCATTTATAAATTATAATGATAGAATTAATAATAATTTACAATGACAGTTTAAAAGACAGGAAAATGACGAGGTGAAGGTAGGCTTATAAAGACCATGACCCAATGAAAGCATAATACATGATTAATAAGTTTTATTACGTGATGTGTATTATACAAATATTATTATTATTATTACTTTTGTTTTTTTAAACTGTTTTATTTTTATTATTTTAGACTCGTCAGTAATACTTGACATATGATGAATTTTTTTTGGTCTAATGTTTTGCACAAAAATATATTACGTGAGTCTGTGTATAAATACATGTATGTTATTATACATCGATTCAAGGTTTCGTGTACATTTTTTTAACGAATGATAATTCGTGTATCAATCGCGTAAAAATTATAAAGTTCTCTTTTTATAAATACAAATACGTATTATATATTTTGTGCAAGCATAATATTACGGTGCTATTAATAAATTACAATTAATATTAATACATAATATTATGATATTATTCGCTTTGCTTCTTTCTCTTACTGTTTCTACGGCTTCGGATCATAAAAATAATTTAATAGACTATTTTTAAAAACTTCGAAGCGTTATAACATAGACATCTCCCATTAATAATAATTCAATTAATTTATTACCGGTAATTTATCAGATACCGTGGGAATTCCTTTTTTATTCTCATTTTTAATTATTTTCAAAAGAATATTATATAATTATCTTATTATTTATTTCTTAGCTATAATATTTCGTTTTAATTAATATTAATAGTTTTTTTTTGTTTTTTTTTTACAGATAACTAGTAAGAATCACCAGACAAAGAATCAGTCCAACCGTACATTGAATACCGCAATAAACAAAAACGACTTTTGAGTAATCAAAACGTTCACACTTGCATGTATGTCTGTTCGGATGGTGGGCTCGCTGACCTATTTCGTGAGTTTTCGAAAAAATAAAATTATTGGTTACTTTTAATATGAAATTAATCAAATATCGTAATCATGATTCATAATTTCTGTATTAAACATAGAAATTAAAAATGATAAATTAGTCGAGTTATATGGTATTATTATCGATTTAATAAACTAGAACAAAAACATTTTACACATCACGTATCGAATATAATTTGTTTTCGTAGGCATGTTAAACATTTACACCTTTGAATCGCACTGTGGAATTATAAATACTGAAAATATTACTAAACGGAAAAACACAGATTAGAACTCGCATGCTCCCAAAAATAAGTTAAGCGAAAAGGTAACACAATATTTTGCATCGAAATTGAAAGATAGAACAATAAAGTGGACGGGAGTCGTCTTCTAGAATACAATCAATATCCTTGATATATTGTTGAAATTAAGAATTTTCATATAAAATTTTGGTCCGTCTTTGCCTTTCCCCAAACGAAATTTCTGAAAAAATGGCGAAACATCCCCCGTTTTTCAAACAAAAGTTTACCGATTTTACGACTGTAACACTTTCGGTTCCTGAGATATAAAATTTTCATTAAAAAATTTTCACTCTCAAGACGGAGCTTTCCAAAATGCTTCTTTAGTAGATGTCTACGTTATAAAAACAATCTAACGTCCAAAATTCACCTACCTAGGTTTAACAAGGTGTGCTTTGATGATTTTTGAGCTCGTCGATGAGTCGGTCAGGACATTTAGTTTTATATACTATATTGATCGACACGCCATTTTATTATAGTAATCATATTACCGAAGTTATAATGTCTGGAGGATCCGGTTTGATAATTAGCCTTTTAAAGAGAGATAATAGGGCGGTTGTTACTTTGGAAGCGGAAATTGTTTGTTCATCACGTTGCAGTTTCTATTAGCTAACCGAGTTGGGTCGCTAGGGGCAGTGTAGACTGCCGACATTGTACTTGTCGGCTTATTTTGTTATACTCAACAATAACAAAATTATTCTTCATTAAATTTTAGAATGAAAATAAAAACTGTAAATAATCGGTTGTACACAATTCTGTTGTACTCATATTACTATTATTGACATAATTGAATTTTTAACTGTAAATATTTTACTGAACGATTAGAATTTTTCTATACTCGACTAAAATTAGCGAATTTTGAGGTCGGGAATGGAGTTTTACTAAATCAAAGTTTTTTGCTTGAATGGATCAAAAATAATCTACTGATTGCTTTTAAAATTTTGTCAAAATATTTTATACTTCATCGTCTAATTAAATGAATAACCTGTAAGTTTCTTTTACAAATTTCTCAAAAATTATATATTTTGAAATAAACATTAACTTAAATTTCACAAAATTAACTTAATTTTAGATGTATTATTTTATTTACTTTGATAAAAAAAATTGAACGAATAACATTAAAAAAAAAATTGTTTTCGCTCCTTTTGTAAAAGCGGCGAAAATAATTACGCATTTTTCAAAATTTACTCAAAAGTAGGATTCCATTGCCGAATAAAAAATTTTTTTTATTCACCGATTTGAAACTTTTAAAATGTCGTTATACATTAAATGAACCAACTTATTACATCGAAATACAAAAATTCTCAAAACCTTGAAAAATAAATATTATTAAGTTTTTAAAAGAGTCTATAAAAAAATGAGAAGAATCTATTTTTATAGTTATTAGTTGACTATCTTACATCTGTATATTATAGTATAAACAAAACGTAAAAGATTTAATAACTAGTAAAGATTATTTTTTCATAATTTATATTTATATGTTAAAAATAAATTATGTAAAAAATTAAATTATACGTAAATAAATAAATTATGTTAAAAATTAAATTATATGTAAATAAATAAATTAAATTAACATTTAAATGTTAAAAATAAATAAAAAAAATAAATTATATGTTAAAATAAATTAGATATTAAAAAAGATTAATAACTTAAGAAGAGTTATGGTAAAAGCAGAGAAGAAATGTTCATCTATAGAAGACTTACAAAGGAAAGAAAAGAAGTATGTACAAAAAATTAAAGTACTGAAATAGTACGAAAATGGGAATACTGCGCCATGAACCAATAGGATTCCAGTATTTTGGTCATGTGACACCGTCCGACATCTTGAATTTTTCTTTTTACCTGTGGGAAAATTCCCTTTTCACTCGCAGGTTTGCCAACCTAATTATTTTTTATCTATTAAATATTAATTATTTACTTATTCGAATATTTCAAAGTTTGGTAGTACTGAATTCAGCTGCATACAACAGCATCAGCTGTTGTAGTCTGCTAAGATAGGAGAATCATCAGCTGATGTTGACGTTTGCTAAGTTGTGATGTTATTGGTTGGTAGTAGAATTAAATAGCCGGCTACCGTGGCGCGAGTGGTAGCGCCTCGGCCTTTCATCCGGAGGTCCCGGGTTCGAATATCAGTCAGGCATGGAATTTTCACATACGCTAAAAATCATTAATCTCATCCTCTGAAGCACGGTGGTCCCAGAGGTTAAAAAAAAATAAAAAGTAGAATTAAATAAATAATGATATTTATAGGATATAAAAGTAACTGGGTCGCCCTTTGAGAGTGTAGAGTGGTGAATTAAGTCGTGCGGCCACACCGTCTCTCGGGTCGTCATGTAAAATGTTCTCCATAAGCCGCGAAAAATTCTAAAATAAAATAAATAATGTTTTAATAAAGTCCCATTTAAAATGGATTTCGTCTACAATAGTGACTCAGATTGTGAAATACATGTATTCTAATACATATAGTCTAAGTCTATAACCAGATCCGATTTTTCGAATTAAAAGTCCCAAATATCTCGAAAACGGTAGGCTCTAGAGCTTTGAAAAGAATTTTCAACCACCCTACGACAATCCTGATCGTTCCTGAGATCCTGACCTGAGAACAATCCTGATCATTGTGGCTGGTGGAGGTGCTCGACGAGGCCTGTGCGCCAGTAGTTCACTTTGTTAATTCTTTCAAAATCTGCAAGATAACTAAAATTCAAACTAGTTAATCTGTAACTAGAATACAAACGTTTGCCAAAAGTTTTGATCCGGAAACTGATGACAAATATTCACTAAAGATTAAACTAAGAAACAAACAAGAATTGTCTCAGAAATACGACACATTTAATAAACTTATAGAGAATAATCTTCCAATCAAAGCCATTAACAATCGTTTTGTCAGTTTGCAAGTAGTTCAATTTTACATTAGAATTTCGTTTTGAAAGCTACAATTTTAATATACAAAATTCTGTACTACACAACCTAACTGATAAACTACCATCTTACTTCTCTGACATACGCAATTTTAACCTGCCCAAGAATTTATCTCTAGCCAGTCCTAGTTTCAAAATACACTCCGAAAGTGATGTTTTAATTGGCGCTCAGTTCTGTCTTGATCTCATAGAACCGAACAAATTCATACGCTGTTCAACGAGATTAGGTTACATAATACTGGATTGAAACCTATTCCTTCACAATCACGAATCTAATTATTCATTTTTCATGGAAAGGTTTCGGGAACTTGAATATTGTAATGTGCCTAATAAATTATTATATAAAAATTATATTTATGAATCTTATTTTTTTTAAACATACAATCATACTTGTCTTGTATATTTTTTTAAAAATATACTTCTTAAACATAAAATGAACGGGGTAGGTTCATTGTTACACTCCCACGTAAACCTGAGACAAACCTTGAAGATTCTTTAAATATTGTGAAAAAATATTTTTCAACTTAGAAAATTAGCCAAATCGAGACGCTTCTCTTAAATTAAGTGTACTGACTTTTCACTTGTAAAGAAGTTATAGTAATGTTTTTTTTTTAATTGCTTTATAAATAGTAATGTTCTTTACTGGACTTAAGTGAGTATATCGTCTCATAATAAACTATCATTTACTGATACATCGACAAATCCATGGAAAGTTTTCAGTGGAAAGGTTATTATACGAACAATTATTTAAAGGTATTTAAGGTGTTTTCGCTCTAGTACTAAAAGACTAACCCAAAAACTTGATCAATTGCCAGTTTTTCGAGTCAATCCTAAACTTTTCTCTTGTTGCGATTAGTTTCAGATTAACAACAGAAGCTTTCATTGTCGCACTGAGACAATGAAAGAAATTGATCATTTATCCCTTCATCACCACGCTTCAGCGGATTATGGGAAAGGGGATAAAGAGTGTTAAATGTCATCTTCGTCGTGTCACTGGATAAACTGTTCTTAGTTTCGAGGAACTGTCTACTGTACTCTCACAAATTGAAGCTGTCGTAAACTCACGCCCTCTATATGCAGTATATTCTGATTTGATGGATTCCCTGACACTTCCTTATTTGATCTCCTCTGACTACAATTCCAAATCCTGATACCGTTGAAATTTCTGTTAATCTCTTAGGAGGTTAGCAATTAATTCAAAATTTACGCAATCTATATGGAATATTTGGTCTAAGGAGTACTTACATCAGTTACATTAATGTAACGATTGGCAAACTACAAAAAACCTTTAAGTGAAAGAGATTTAGTATTAATACTAAATGAAACACTACTTTACAATGGAAGTATGGCTAGATATAAAAACATTTATAGGATTAGATAATCTAGTACGTAACGTAGGTGGAAAAATCACAAATGGAATAATTCGTTGGCCAATAAACAAACTACGTTTTTAACGATTTTGAAGAATTGAATAAGTGGTTATTAACGAACCTTTTTTTACTTCTATGATATCTATTTTACATGTAATTCTTATCTGAGTTCACGTATCCATCCAAATTCATCCAAACATTGCATTGCAATCTATTACACTTAATAGCGATTTACTTATGCATTAAATCCTGTTGTACATGTGTACACACTTTTATCAAGATATATATGCAAAGCTGTTTACGTCATTCGCCTCAAGGCTATTTCACACTTCTCAACTATTAATTTCAAGGTTACTTTTACGTTTGAGGTTATACATAGCCATGTACTTATTCAAGCTCAAATTTATGTCTATTTTACATTCATTCTGCTATACAACTATTCAATCAACTACTACGTTTATTCGAGGCCTGTTTATTCCACGCAATTATTCAATCAACAGTTACACTACTCTTAGTTTACTTATTCTTCAGATGGTTATTCTATCTATTCAATACTAGACAATTATACATTCAACTAATTCAGTATTGATCTCATGAGAGAATTATTTGTTCTAAGCATTCATTCAATTTAGGATTTGTATTGAAATCAAAATTTACTACTACGAAACATTTTACTCAAGAATTGTTTTTTGCTTAACCTGTTACATGTTCGTGTGTTTAATTATTATTATTATTATTTATTATTATGTTAATAAACAATTAAAAAATCATATGATTTTTTTAGCGGACAGATTTGCGAGAATTTTTTTTCATTTTGGGAGCACCCATACTCAACGAGGAAGCATTTAGGTAGACTAATTTTTTTAAATAATCCATAAATGATGAAAAAAATTAAAATAATTAAATCATAAAATGATGAATAAATTTTAAAAAGAACTTTTAAAATTATTTAAACAAATACAAAGATACATCCATAATCCTAAATAGTTGTAATTTTCTACGAAGGGATGAAAATTTTTGGCAAATTCTTTCTTCAAGAAATACTATACTATCAAAAAATTCAGATTTTTACATTTTAATACAGTGGGTAACTTGCGAGATGGATTTAATTTAAGACTTTATTTTTAAATTTAAAGAATATTTTTTTTTACAACAGAGACTGAAATCGAGAAAGGGATTTTTGAACTCTACATCTATCGAGCCCCCTTCATGGTTTCCAAAAAGAGCTCCAACACCTCCAGGACATGACCTGGACTGGCAAACGTGGGTGACTTTAAACTGGCTTCGAACTGGGGTTGCACCAACCAGAGTTAACTGCGCTAGATGGCGTCAAATAGAGCCTAACGACCTGAACTGCGAGTGCGGTGAGATTCAGGACTCTGAACATCTCCTAAAATGCACCCTCTGCCCAACCAAATGCTCACTAGAAGATCTGTGGCAAGGAAATGCTTCTGGTGTTTCGGTGGCACAATACTGGTCGCAAAGGATTTAATGTCTCATCGCTCGGACACGAAAAAGTAAAGTAAGTAAGTTACAACAGACCATTGGGGTGGGATGGCAAAACCCTTTAATTGTAGTTTGAGGGCCTATTGATATAGAAAATACAGATGCAAAACTTCATATTAAATAATGAAGCATGATATAGCTAAAAAAATAAAAAAAATATATAAAGCCATTTTTTATATAAATAATTTTTTTTGTAATTTGTGATCTCGAAAAAACGTCAACTTTAGTAAGAAAGCTTTTTTGCTGATTTTCCCAGTAAAAAATAAGAAATATTATTTCGGCCAAACCACCTTCAATACTTTTTCCAATTCTAGCAGAAATTGAGTATATTCTTTCCTACAGAAGGTAGTACCTGTCTACCAAGTATGAAAAAATCGGTCAACAGTGTCCAGAGTTATGAGAAAAAATGCAGGCCAATATAAGAAGTCTGTAAATAAAGTAATGAGACTGGTTCAGAAAAACATTTTATTTATAATTTAATTATACATGGACTTTATCACCTTCGAAACAGTTTCCTTGGGAAGCCACACAACGCTTCAAACTGTTTTCCCACTCATCATAGACGTGCTGGAACTCCGAAACCGGATTATCCATCAGATGGTCGGTTACATTTTTAAAAATGTTTTCTACTGTACCAAAATGGTCTCGTTTGAGGTGATTTTTAAAGTTAGGAACAGGAAAATGTCGCAGGGACTCCAGTCAGGTAAATAAGGTGGCTGAGGAACTACAGGAATGGTTTTCTTTGCCAAAAACTCATTAATTGAGTACAGTGTGACAAGGTGCATTGTCATGATACAGCATCCAGTTGTATTTGATGGCTGGTTTCATGCGGGCAACCCTTTTCCTCAGTCTTTCAAGAACTTCTCGGTAAACATTGATTTACAGTCTGTCCTGTAGGCAGAAACTTCTTATGGACAATGCCATTACTATTGAATAAACAAATTAGCATGGTTTTGATTTGATCATTTTTGCTTTTATGGGACGTAGTGAGTTTGAAGTGTGCCACTCCTTACTCTGACGTTTTGTTTCTGGGTCGTACTCAAATATCCAAGATTCATCACCAGCAATAACATTTTTTAGAAAATCAGTTTCAATTCACCCTAGAAGATCGCGGCACACTTCCACCCTGTTGTTTTTCTGTTCAACAGTGAGGTTTTTTGGACCAATTTTACATGTCCAATTCGTTTGTTAAAATTTGATTGACTGTGGTACGGTTCAAATTCAATTGTTCTGCAATCATTCTTACAGTTAATCGCCTGTCGTACAGTATCAAGTCTGATTCTTTCAACATTGTCGTCACTTTTTGACGTTAACGGTCTTCCAGAGCGTGGATCGTCCGCAACTGATTCCCGGGCATCTGAAAATTCTTAAAACCACCTAAAAGCTTGGGCTGACAGAGTGATAGAACGTCTCTCCATACGCCCTTTTCAATTTTGAAAAGGTTTCAGTAGCATTTTCACCGAGTTTAACATAAAACTTGATTGCACAACGTTATGCTTATGTTTGTTTTAGTGATTCTAATTATTTAGAATCACTCACTTTTGTAACGCACTACAAAAACTCGTTTCACGAAAAGTTTGTTTACATCTCACGTAGCAACAGTAGACTAAAAATATTAATATCTAATATAAATCAGCTGTTCATATAACCATATGTTTACTAGTAATCTTACAGTGTTGCTACTTTGGCTGCTAAAAAAAACTAGTCTCATTACTTTATTTACAGACCTCGTGCATACTTACATTCGCACAATGTCGTCGTTTTGTCAAATGTCCGTGTGACAAGAATATTTTTTGGACTTGGAAGCATTGGATAAAAAGGTTTTCGTACATTATTTACAATTTATTTATTTTATTAATTTTTTAAATGTCTCCTTAAATCACAAAACTTAGAAAACTGACTTTTTACCGATTTATATACTTTCCAGTTATTCGTGTATTGCAATAGCTGGGGAAATAAAAAAGGTAAACGTGGAAGAACAATTATAGAACAATTTGGATTCACTTATAGACGTTGGGATCAGTTTAGAAAACTTTAACTAAGATAATTGTTAATTACTTTTCCTTTAAACTAAAAATTGTGGTGTTTTGTTTCTATAATTTTGTGTTTTGTGTATTTTTCAAGCTTTGTTTAGAGTTTTATTTTTGAATAATTTTATCATACACTCCACTTTATTCAAGGATGTGTGAAAAATTACTGAAATATTAAAAAAAATTATTCCATGATAAATTTTTCTCATAGTGTGTGGCTATTGATTTTACAGTACATCAGGCAGATCCAAGCTTTGTCTGTCTATTATATCGCGTACTAATAGGCAGTAAGTTGTTCAATAACCATGTGAGTTACAGAATGAGTAGAAGGGGAACAAGGGCTGTTATTGGGCAAATAAAAACTATTGATGTAAGGTAAATAGAAATACATAAGAAATAAGTGTGTATTTTTTATGTTGTAAACGGAATTCGATCGTATTAATGGGATAAATAATGGAGATATTAAGGAACCAAAGAGTAGATCGACAAACTAGAAGATTAATTAAAAAATATGCCAGTCTGAAGCGACTATAAAAGGTGCTTAAACTGAATGGTTTGACCGAGGAAGGGGTGCAAGATAACGCACTATTGAATGCGCTTTCGATTATGTTGAATAGTGACGGATCGCACAATTCTAATTAGCACATTTTCTTGATTTATGAGGAACGTTATCGAAGGCTGATCCTGCTTTGCCATTATCGTCCGGTAACTGCTACCTTTTACAGTTTACGGTTGTACGGAGCAACAAGCCGTCAGTGTTAACCAGATGTCGACTGTTATTCGCCTGAGTAAAAATGTGAACGCTTTTTCGACGGCCTCTTCTATTTCACATATACCGTTTACCCTAATATCACTACTGCAGATTTCTATATCTTCTTTATTCAATATTACATTCGCTTTCTGTACAAAACCTTCACATTCCAGAACAAGACTGAACTCCGTAATACACCCCGTCCTTTTAATTAAATTTGTAAGGAATCTTTCTATTCTTCCCAGATGATCAAAAATCTGATATCGTTTGCTTTATCATTAGAAAGGCTTTTGCACTGATGTAATTCCAGGTTATATTTTTGGATTGTCGCTCAGAAATTGAACACTTCTGATTCGTAGAGATTAGTCTGACTCGTTTCGATAAAATTCATTTACTGTGATTTGGTAACTGTATTCTCTTAAAAGTTAACATGATAAATGTTCTAATACTAACAAAGGAAATAAATTATTTGCATATGATATTGCCATATAGCTGTACGACCCCTCCCCCCCCCCACCACGTAGAAACGGTAGTCGACGCACGCAAAGGGCTACGGTAAGCACAGGCATCGGCTCTCGTACCATGCCGCAGCTGCAAACGGTACAGTCTCATACGGAGGACCGCCGCAAGTGAAAACATAACATAATATTACAACACATACGAGCGAGCAATACAATACGCGAGCACCGGCCGGCGGCAACATCTGTATACCAACCTGCGACGTCGTATGACCTCGAACTGCATTATCATTCGACCGGTATCTACACAAAGAGCGATTGACCACTTCGATCCAGCACACCTCTGACGTCATATGACCTTAAATTGCTCTTCCACAGGGTCCAGACTGTACACCTAGACAGATCGACCGCCTCTAGGCATCCCCACCTTCGACATCTCACGCCCGATGCAACGTCTCTTCAGTAACTTGTGACGTCATATAACCTTGAAATTTGCTAGATCATATATATTATAGCTACTACAATTTTAGCGTTTTTCAGAAAAAGATACATCTTTTAAAGAAATATTTTTGTTTAAACAGCCAAATCATACAATATTTGAACTATTTTATATCTGAATCTTAAAATTTTTATTTTTTAAATCGGTAACAAAAAAACCCGACAACTTCCAAAAAACGAACCGTTTATTTTTTAAATTTGGTAATGAACTTTAAAAAGTCAAACTAATTTTTAAAAAAAGAATCTATATATATATATATATCTTTCTTTTTCAGTCTTTTGGTATCGGTTTTATTTTTTTAATTAATCATATTAAAAAATCTTTTAAGGGTATAGGTTTACAACAAATATTGTCCGCATAATAAAAGCAGTTTGCGAGAAAGACTCCTATTGAGCGTCAAGTAAGGATTTGATAAAAGATTTCTCATTGCCTCGGTTTAGTACATAAAAAATTATCGCGCGACTGATTGACGCACGAACTGTATTTATCTTTATAAAGTTACAAAATATATATAAAGTTACAAAATGTCGCCCCGACTGGCTTTTGATGTTAGATTTTTTGATTGTCTTTTAAGTGGAAAATTAGTTTGCTAATGGACCTTGTTCGGTATGTAAGAAGGTAGTATGTGCGTGCAAACAGGCGAAAAGATAAATATTAATAAAAAAATAATTAATTATCTATAATTCATATACGTAAATCGTGCAACTTTCATATCGATTTTTTTAGTTTAGATTAAGTTATTTTGAAGTAAGCAGTTATATGTAATTTTCTCTAAAAAACATAATTTTTTAAAATATTCTCGAAATCTGTGATGCTTTCTTTTTCTGTTTAGCCTCCGGAACCACCGTAAGGTATTACTTCAGTTGATGAATGAGAATGATATGTATGAATGTAAATGAAGTGTAGTCTTGTACAGTCTCAGGTCGACCTTTTCTTAGGTGAGTGGATAACTGAAACTGAACCACCAAATAACACCGGTATCCACGATCTAGTATTGAAATCCGTATATAAGTAACTGAGTTTGCTAGGATTTGAACCTTAGAACTTCGACTTCAAAATCAGCTGATTTGCGATGACGAGTTAACCATTAGACCAGCCCGGTGGGCTAAAAGTCTTTGATGCTGTACTCAGTAAAATGCCAATGTTGAACATACTTGTATGCATACAACAAAATACGTACTATTTTTGAGAATCTTTTACTAAAATTGAGAATCTTTTCTTCTTTTTTTCAGGTGATGAAAAAGATAAAAGATAAAAGATTACTAGGAACTTTCTTCTTTATCACTGAGAAGTGAGATTAAATGTAAGTGCTTTGTATTTTTGTATTTTGTGTCAGGAAATTCAACTATGTCATTACTTGCCTTTTAATAGATTTTTTCTTTACGAATAGTATAATGATATATTCATATACGACTAAAAAAATATTTTGAAAAAATAAGAACGTTCTCTAAAATCCAAAATTATTTAAAATTAACCTTTTTCAAATTTTAAACTTTTAAATTAATAATTTTCAATCGGAAATTAAATTAAATTGAAATTAAATTAGGTTGCGAAACATTACCTAATGAAACATTATTATTGTATTATTATAACAAATATTTTTTATTTATTGCATTATTGAAAATAATTATTTATTCTTTCATTTAAGTACACTTTCAATTTAATTTTTAATTCTGTATTTGTTTCTTTAATTTATACAAAAAACATATGAAAAATAATTAACTGATTGATTTTTGTTCGTGTTATTATTATCATTACTATTATTATTTTTCCTGTGGTTATAACAGAGTAAAAAATTTTCCAATCAATTCCCCAGATGCGAGTATAGATGTAGGAGTTTTATACAGCAAGCCAAGTGAGCCAATATAACTAACTGGGAGTATTGGAGGAGGTGGTTGGTTGTTTGTTCATTGCGAATGAGTCCAATCAACACTCCAGCACCACAGCAGGCCGAGAGTTGCTAGTTATACCTATTGCGTATATATATATATTTCTGTTCCAACCTTTATTTATTTACACCTTGTCATACAGCGGGTAAATTATATTAACTCTCTAACTGGGTTGTTCGTTTATAACTTTTCATCACTTTATGAGAGACATTTCACACATCCCTTTCATTCGGATCGGTTTTATCGACAACATACGTATTATTAGTTTACGTCCAAAGGCATTATTCATTCTCTGAAAAATAATGTATTATAAAACAGAATGTTTATTCCCTATTGACTTCTAACAAAACTGAAAACGACAAAACCGTATTTTCAGATTTATTATTTTTTGTTTTGTTTTCTGTTAATTCGTAGGGCGTTATTACGAGTATATATAAAATCTGCTTCTTGGTTAGATTTGCCGTTTCTTTTTCACGGTCGTTAATAAATTCACACTTTAAGAATACTAAAAAATAAAATACTCGAGCTCTTCATTAGTGAGATTGTATACGTTAAGTGCGATAACCGGATTATTTTGCAGGTTACGTGACGTAGAGGCACAAGTCAATTTGAAAAAGATATAGCCATTGTCAAGTATAACAAGCATCCCGTGCCAGGTTTCCTAAGGAAAGAGAGGGACGATTTCCCGTTGACGTCTTTACAAAGTCAAAATACTCTTGCTCATCGGCAAACCGAGCCCATCGAAATTCAGGTGACATTTAGCCCTAAAAATCATACTGCCAGAAAAACTGTGATGAAAATCTCTTTTATCTCCGTTTTTTATATGCGTCACAGTCAAACGAAAGACTAGGGTCGATCTGAACCAAAATAACCTATTTATCTTGATTTAACCTGATAGCACATCTCGAAAGAACTTCGAAACCGTTATACTTAAACGGACCATCATGCATCTATAACTATCATGCTCATAATTTTATGTTTATACTCCTTTTCTGTTAGAAATCATTAAATTTTTTTCTTTTATTTATATAGTATTATTCCTAAAAAAATATGTAGTAATCTGCAAATGCAGTACTTCAAAAATGTTGTACAAAAACTATAAGCGGTCGAAAAACTCTGATTGCGTCTTCGATTCAGAAAAAAGTTACTTTAGGAACACAATAAAACTTTCACATGTGTTTATCGATGTAATAATAATGTCTCGTGATTTCTAGAGGGAATTTAATTAAAATAAATGGCGGAACCTAAGCGAGTCTGTTGTACAACCCCATATAACTTGAAATTTTTAATATAATCAATCTATAACCCCGAGGAGTAAACGTCCATTGCTGGATAGATCCGATCATATTCGACCAACCGTACTGTACCTAGCGTACTGAATATATCGGTAGCCGTCTTTCTTCCCGGAACATCTTTTTTACCCTTTTAATGTTAAACTGTATAAATCCCTCTGCTCGTCATCAGATGAAATCCATTGCCGTAAGTCAAGAAGAACAAGACTGGAACCGATAAGCGCGTCAACAAGATTTCTAATTAGTAACTGCAACGATAGAAACAAAATAATCCTTCCAGAAACGTAAAATTACATTACACTCATCATTACTTTCTAATTAGATATTCCACACAATTATGTGGCTAAAGAATTCTGATGCAAACCGGTAGAAATCAGTAAAACCATTTAAAATATTTGTTAGTAGAATATGCCCTCGATTCAACACTCTATCAATAAAATCACACTAAATTTTGAACATTGTCTATGGTCGCATACGCTCTCTCGTGACTATTCACACTCAACCTTCTCTTGTCATCCTCTCTTCTTCTTCTTTTTTCCTGTTTATCCTCCGGTAATTACCGTTCAGATAATACTTCAGAGGATGAATGAGGATGATAAGTATGAGTGTAAATGAAGTGCAGTCTTGTAAGTCTCAGTTCGACCGTTCCTGAGATGTGTGGTTAATTGAAACCCAACCGCCAAAGAACACCGGTATCCACCATGCAGTATTCAAATCCGTGTAAAAATAACTGACTTTACTAGGACTTGAACGCTGGAACTCTCGACTTCCAAATCAGCTGATTAAGGAAGACGCGTTGACCACTAGACCAACCCGGTGGGTGCCTTTTCGTCCTCTCTAACCGATGATTGAATTCTCCACGGCCTACCTACCTTGTAATACATGGATACTACCTACGTTATAATAACGGATACTAAATATATTTTCAGAAATATTATTATTCTATCAGACATCAATATTTATTGTTAAAAGCCTTCCCTAAGTTTTTCCAAGTTCTACTGTCTTCTATTACAGTCTATCTTCTTCTCACTGCTGTCTTAGTTCATTTGATTACTCCGTCCGTCTATATATATTTCTCCTGCCTTTTCCCCCTGGAATACTCTCCCACCCGGAATATTATTTTATATATATTTCTCCTGCCTTTTTCACCTGGTATACTCGCCTCATTTAATCTTCCATCCGAGCTTTTCATCAGATGTTCATCTCGATTCTATTTTTATAAATATATTGTTTTGGTAAGAAATTTTACTTTAATGTTTAATCTGATTTCTTTCTCGGATATTCTGTCTGTTGTTGTCGAGTTTACCGCATTTCTTTCCGTCGCTCTTCATCAGACGTGTAACATTTATTTATGGACTTTAACGATAACATTTGTGCTCCGTAAGTAACAACAACGGATGTTAATAATAATAATCGATATAATTTTCTTTCGCGACACATCGCTAAACTCTTCATGTATCCTTCCCATGTCCACTCTACTTTCCGAGTGTTAATTATTACCGTGAAATTTTTAAAAATTAATTTATATTACCAATGTTAAAATTCCCGTAAATTAATTACAAGAATTTTAAAATTTTCGCAAATTATGCTTGTCATCGTTTATATTTACACTAATTTCTTTGTTTTTTTCTTTAATTCTTTAATCGTTCCCGTTAGAGAACGAGAATGTTGAGAAGGGAAATATATCAACAAATTTTAAACGGTTTTGTCTTTTTTGTATATTAACTACCTCGTTCCAGTTTAATTCCAAACGTGACACTAGCTTTGGAAGAAAAAGAACATGCATTAGATTAGTCCTTTTTGATTTTTCTTGAAACTGAACGATTTACTGCAATTTTCAAGCATGTAAAAATCAGTTTTGTTTCTATATAATAGTGTAAGAATTTATAATCATACTGTAATAATTTGTGTATAATATATTGATTAATATACATTTGTAATAGATTTACGAGTTATATAATATATGTAAATATCTGTTTTCTAATCGAACGGTTTTTTTATAGTAGATCAAATCTAATTACATTATTGTGTATTTACAATATTTATAAATATTATACATTATATTAAACAATATTACACTAATATAAATTATATTAAATATTATATTGTTATACTGAATATCTGATGATGATGATCGATATGGAAGAAATTTTCCTGTTCTGTTTGTGGGTTGAAATTTAGGACATACAGTTTCTTCTCTGACTGATTTTCATAAATGTAGCCTATTTTAAGAAAAGTGAAAAAATAAAGAAGTAAGAATATCCTAAATCATATATATATATAGAAGTGCTAGTACACGCTGTATAAAATCTTTATATTAACAATAGTTGGGATTAAAACATATTGGTTCATGTAAACAATGAATTGCCGTTTTTTATTATCTATTTTACGTTATTCTAAGTTTTAATGTAATTATTTTGATAGTGTGTTTTGTGATATGTTGTGTTTTTAATTATAAAAATGTATTGTTTCATTATTTTAATGGTCTTTTTAATGAATTTTTTTCCTAATTACACATCTTTTTCTTTATTTATATTTCTGAATTTAAGTGACTTTCTGATTTCATAATTTGTAGCAAACATTTTTTTTAATTTTCTTATCCATGTTAGTCTAATTTTGTTCTCTTTTCCCAAATTTTGTAATGTTGTCCATTTGTTTATTTTATTTTCTTAAGATTTATTGATATCTGATATTTTATCTAATAACAGGATGTTCTTTTTCACTTCTGAATTTTTAGGGTTTATTATTATACCCCTATCTAATTTCTTTCAATGAATTTCAGATTCTGCTGTTATAACTTTTTAAAAATTAATATGTTTATCGTTTGTAAATATCATTGTCTAGTGCAATATTAGTTTTTGCTTTCCTAGTTACTGCTCCATTGCTGCTGCCGCAGATAGCTACAAAGGGGTAGTATTGGGATCGGACATAATTTTGAATATCATGATTTTTGTAAATATCAACGTTTCAAGGGCCCCCGTCGGGGTTTCATTTTTGATCCCATCGGACAAGGAGGCATCGCGATACCCATTTTTTATTTTACCTTTTTGAATAATATTGTACCAAATCGTAACAACTTAATTACGTAAATAAACTTTTTAACCCCCAAAAGCAAGGAGGCTAAATGGATGGATCCATACTTAAAATATCAATTGTTTAAATTATAATTTTCAAGATTGAAATCTAACTGCATCTGAAATTAATCTAGACATGGAAACCTTTAAAAAAAAGAAGAGGGTCTCACAGGTCCTGGACTTAATGATTAAAGTTTTTTTGAACTTTTCCATAATTTCTGATACTTTGTTTTTCAAGTAGTGGATGTTAAAAATATTATTTGAAGTAGCTGTCAAGTAAGAGGTCAAACGGAACCCAAATATTTTTACTAAAAATTTTGATTTTTTTTTTAAGCAATTTCATAGCCTCACTACAATATAATCTTAATGATAAAACGTCATTTGGTTAAGGGGATCAACAAGAACCTAAAATATCTTACTAAATGTTTTAATTTTTTTTCTCGATTATATTTTTAATATTACACAATTTTTTTATGTAAAAACGTCATTTGATCGATGTGGTCAAATCAGACCCAAATTTTTTTTATTGAAATTTTAATCTTTTTTGCTTGCAGTTGTAAAGCAAATCTGCTTTCTGTATACGGTCAGCCAAACCAATAAAAACACTATTTTCACAATTATTATTAATAATAATTATTATTTTTATTATTATTGTTATTAAAGGATTTTATAATTAATTTATATGCATAAGATAGGCACATATATTAAGTTACGGTATCTTTATTGTAATGCTACAATACACGTATCGTCGGTTCACCGCCTGTCGTATTCAATTGATATGAACACATCGTAGTTCTGTTTTGACTATTGATGGCCATTTACAACGATAATGTATACACTTTTTACACTTATTATTAGATAAATCCCTTCCTTTGGGATAACACATAAAGGATTTTAGTGTTAGATGTAAGAAAGCCCTCAGTATAATTAAAATTTTATCAAATATCAATTGGGGATCAGATAAACGGACGTTAATGGAGTTATATTAAGTATTTCTTCAATCGAAGCTCGATTACGGCTGTTTTGCTTATTCTTTGAGTGTTAAACATCATACACAACAATGGAGTTAGGTATGCCACAGGCGCTTTCCGAACAAGCCCGACGACAAGACTAATATCTGAAGCCGGCATGATTATTGAAAGAGATTCTACTATTATGATATGCAAATATATGAGCCTATCCTTCCCGTATAAATTATAAATCCTTTAATAACAATCGTATGACTGCTTTACATAAAAACACAGCGCTAATTATTCCAGATCACCCAGAATGCGGTACCGCGAGCTAGTAATTAAACAAGAAATTGCTTTGCCTGATACATTAGCAACTTCTACACGAGAAATACCTTCATGGCTTTGGCCAAATATTACAATAAGATTAGATCTCTCTTATGGGAAAATAAAAGCGAAACCAGCAGTGATCTTCTAACAGGAATTTTCATTAACGTTCAGTAGTTATGAAACTTTGAAAAAAGTTGCAAGAAACGCTGTAAAAGGAATTGAAGCTTGTATTCAAGAAGATGGCGGCCACTTCCAACATTTACTCTAAATGTAAGGTAATAGATGGTAATAATAAAAATTACATTTACATTTACACATGCCTCTTTATTATTTCAATACCTACCAATATAAGGTTGGGTTGCGTTTTATACGGGATACCTTGTATTTAAGTATAGCATTTAAAATCAAAACAATTTCTTCGTTAATAATTTTATTTTCATTAATAAAGGGTTTTTATATAATAAGTTATAAATTTTGGTTAATTATTTGTTCGAAAATTTTATAATTTATTTTTAATTCGTTGAGTATTTAATTTTATATTATTTATTATTTTTTTTAAGTTTTATTCTTCATTTTTCTAGACTCATAACTCACGCATTATTTGAATTTTCTAAACTAAAAAGAATCAGGTAATAGTTATGAGTAGAAGATAACAAAAAAAAAAAAAAAACAGTCTGGACTCAGAGGGAAGCGAGACTGTCCTTGTTGCTTTTTGGCCAATATTATAATCGAAGCAATAGAATAATCGAGACGGAATTGCTTTCCGAGCAGAATATAATAAAGATTTTAAGATTCGCAGATGACGTTATTCTTTTAGTAGAAAGGAAAGGTGACTCAGAAGAAACACTGAACGGAATGGATTTATTGCTTGGAGAGAAATATTACTTGTAAATAAAGAAGGATAAAACAAACGTGACATAAAAGAGTAAAATGAGGAAATAAATACTAAGGTAAGGGAGTACAACATACAAAATTTGCAAAAATTTGTTATTTATGAACTAAATTATAAATAGCGGACAAAGAAAGGCAGGTAAAAAACAGACCGGCATTCATGATTAAAGAACTGTGCTGTTATCATATATTTAGAATTAAAAAGCTTCTTAAAAGGATCGCATGAAATGTAATGCTTTATGGTCGAGAAGCAAGCAGAGAGTTAGAAAAACCAAAACGAAAAGAATCCAGGACATGAAGTGCGGTATTAAAGTAAGATGTTGAAAATTGTGGATCGATAAATTTCAAAGTGCTGGAAAGGAGACAAATTTCGGGTATAATCTTATAAGAAGACTAACCGGGTCGATCGGAAGTGTGTACAAAGGCACGCAAATTTAATCCGTTCGATAATAGAAAGTAAAACGGATAATTGAGGAATACGTATTAAATATGTTGGAAATTAAAAGATTAGTACAGAACTTTAAAGAAATAGAGAATAGAATCAAAACAATCAAATGACTCCACAAAAATAATTTACTTTGTAACTAATCGCTTCCACAAAATTACTTGAAAGATAATTAATTATTTTTTTTACTTATAGTTGTTTTTATGATTTAAGTGTCTGTAGGATAAAATATTATTTATTTATATATATCTTGGTTTAAAAATTACATAAATGTTTTATTTGACTTTTTAAATTTAAATTCTTTATCAATATCCCTTATTGTAATGATTTTACTTACTATTTTGATTTTCTTTTTAATTTTTTCCATTTCTTTTATTATTTCTGCTATAATTGCTGTGTTCTTTTTTCAATTTAATGTTGAAAACTATTGTTGTTTCATTTAACATATCGTATTATTGTTTTAACAAATTATGTTGTTTTATATCAAATATTTAGTAAAAAAAATTATTTTCTTTTTTATTTGATTTTAAATCAGTTATATTTATTTTATTACTTTTTGTTATAGTTTCTATTTTATCTAAAATCATGTAAAAAAAAAGAAAAGTTAATTTGAGCTTATCATTATGACGCACGCGCGTGGACGCCTCCCCCCCAAACACACACACGTACACAGCCGTCTTGACGAAACGTTTATCAAGTTAATACGAAACAGTTGACGCACTTACCATACTTCACAGCAGTGAGTACCGCTGGCAGTTTTTTGAGTCGATGGATGGAGAAGGTGACTGCCCGTGTCGGTTTTTAGACTGTTTTTATTATTTCGGTTTATTTCTATTATACTTTTTATATCTTTTATTATTTTCGTTACTTCTTTTGTTTATATTTTTTAACCGTATATGAGGTTAATTTAAATAAATTACAGTAATTGAGGTCGTTGGAAAAATAAGAATAAATTAAATTACTGCAATTAATTAGAGAAGTTAAAAAGCGTTCTGCTTTAATAATCATGCTTAATAAGAGAAACGTAGCTGTTGACAACCGAGTAAATTCATATAATTCTTCTTCGTGTTTACTTAAATCTGAGATTAAATTATAAAAATGACCTTTCTCTAGTCTATCTTCACGATCAGGTGCACGAACATCCGTCGTTGTTGTGTCCTTCTTTTCCACTGATCCAGTGACAATATAAAAATGATAACAGCGATATTTTGGCTTCTGTATTGTGGCACATTTCTATAGTATTCAATGCATTTAACTTCTACAACACACCTCTTTTCTTCCACAATCAGACTGATATTGCGACCCGACGTGTTAAACTTAATTATAAACGATAATTGTATCGCTTCTATTAAAGTATGACTCGATAAAAGGGTCGGTTGATACAGCCGATCGATATATTGTATCCCTGCACTAATATTTATTTATTACTTCATCGGTGCACCACAAAATAAATCCATTTACAGTGCACCTACCTATACTATCATAATAATATAATCCTACATCTAATTTATAACAAACTAATTAGAATTGCTGTCTTGTATAAATCAATGATCAGAGGTTTTTCTTCAAATCATAGTACTACAAGAAAAAAATTATAAGTAAACAAAAAAAATGTATGCGTAGAACATTAATACAATAATATACAATAATGCACTGGAATTCAATTCAGTACAGAATGTTGGTGGTTTAACCTGCAATAATATATAGCGATCGGGTTTAAAAGTTCATTGATATTACAGTCAGAAATGTTTATTTTTGTAGAAATTTTATTAAAGTTTTTCATCATAAATAGCAACGGCCAATTCATATACTATAAGGATGAGCTGTAGGCGAATTGGATACTTGTCTAGACGCATTTTAATATCAGGGACACCTAAATATAATTTACTAATAGTCATGAGTAATCAGCAAATCCATTAATGATTCTATCTAAATATATTAAACTTCAGAGATTTTTCCTGTTCTGTAAAGAAGGCGATTGAAATTCCTCCAATAGACCCAATCGATAAATCATGAAAAGGTAGACTATTTACTAAAATACAAATATTTCAACATTTTTATCTATACACATTCAATTATTCTATTCTTTTTTATTTGTAGCATTCTAGATGACAGAATTGAATCCTAGATGAACGAGTAATATAAATTGACAGTTGTCAGATTTTACTTAAAAATATTAGCGTTTCTAATAATAAATCCAAAATTTTTATATTCTTTGCTAACCACTGAACTTACGTGCGGTTCGAATTTAAAGTCTGATGAAAATATAATTTTCAAGTCCCTAACTTCTTGCACTTCGGAATTTTTATATTATTAATATTATAACTAAAGTGAATTATCTTGTTCTTACGAGTTACATGCAAATATTTATATTTTTCTATATTAAAATTTAGTCGATTTTGTTTACACCAGTCGGCATCTGCTTTTGAAAATGAATCACGTCATCATAGGAATTCGTGGACTTGAAAATTCTCATATAATCAGCGAAGAGAAGAGCTTTTAGAACTCTCTGTAGAGGTGGAAATATTTATAAGAATTATGAAAAGTAAAGAACCTAAATTAGACCATGAGACACCCCTGAGTGAAAATAAAATTCCACAGAATTAAATTTTTAACATTAATATATTGTCTGTTTCTTAGGTAAGATCTAAGTAATAAGAAAAGATTATCTCAGATTCCAGTGGCTTGTATTTTTTTAACAATACAGCATGATCTACTTGATTTTGCCTTGACAAAATCTGTGTAAACAACACCCACCTATTCTGATCTGTAAATATTTTATAATACTGTTAGAAGTCGATCAAGTAGTTGACTTTTGTCCAATAATTCATGTTTCTTTATAGAAATAAGTGATTTTACATGAAATATAGTCTTTGGTTTAAGATATATTCATGGACCTTGCATGAGGCAAAACATATAGCTCTCTCTCTCTCTCTCTCTCTCTCTCTCTATATATATATATATATATATATATATATATATATATATATATATAGGGATGTAATTTTTTACATCGTTTTTTGACCCAGACTTTTTGAAAATTGGAGAAACTTTGTCACCTTCCACAGTTTCGAAAATGTGTTTGTTTTAATGGCAATATATTCAAAATATATCAATATGTTTTTAATAAAATATCCAAAAAATATTTTATTCAAAAAATATCTGCTGATGGTGATGTTCTCATTGAAAAGCTTCTTTAATATATACTAAAAAAAAACAGAAAGTTAAAATTAAATATTTGTTTAGCACGAGATCTCCTTGTTAGTAAAGAAGTTACTCAAAACAGGCAAAATTAGTTACATTTTGTAGCATAACCTTCTTATAATTTTAATCTTTTAATTAACTTGCAATTTTTTTTTATATCCATGGAAACTGATTTATTATAACATGAATTATTCTGAAGCAATAAAATCGTTTTAATTGTAACACTTAATTCTTGACTGCGACGTACGTCATCGAAAATCTATGTGATTCATTGATGGATCAAAAACTAAATTCGTTCCGTCAGATAATGATCACTAGAGCGATTTTTATCGATTGTAAGTGGTTGCGGTGAAGCAACTACTGGGTAATCACAATTTGATAACTGCCAGGACAAATTCGATGAGGACGGCCAGAGGTTGTCCAACAACTGAGTGAAGCTGTCCTTGATGGCATCGAGGCAAATCAAGGTGATTCTAGTGTTACCGTAGAACGTTTAAAGGAGACGAGCGTATTCCATCAGTTATAAAACAGTCGGCTGGTACCCCGATCGATCAAAACTGAGGTCGTTAAATTTAATTATCAAAACTTTGAAATCTGCGTTAATAAATCTGATGTGGACGTCACATGACTTCCTTGTACGCCTATTAAATTACACAAACACATTTTTAAAAGTACATAAAATTCTATTTCACCAATAACTTCTGATATTTTTTCAATTTTTTTTTTTACTTTTGTCATTGAATTATTATTTATTGTAATTTTTTTTATAATCAGAGGTTAATAATTAGTAATAAATCATTATATTTGAATTAAAAAAAAAAGTTAAAAAAAGGATGAAGTTGGATTTCAACCGACGTGCCTTCTTCTTGTAAGATCAAATATTTCATTAATTAAAATTTTATTTGGTTATAACTCTGGAACTAATGAAAGTAAGTACCTCTTATGATATATCGTTGAAATCTTTCAATGAGAGCTTTCTGCAGTTAAGAAAAAGTCCAAAATCTAAAGTTTTTGGAATTTGGGCTTTTTTGGAAACTTTTGGTCCAGCCGATTGCAATCAAAATGGTTGGTGTACAACTAGATGTTACAACAGTCCTAAATCAAAAATTTCAACATTCTACGGCTAATAGTTTTTGAGTTATGCGAGATACATGCGTACATACGTACGTGCATATGTCACGCCGAAACTAGTCAAGGTGGATTCAGGGATGGTCAAAATGGATATTTCCGTTTAATTCCGAAAACCGAAATTTTTCGCGATTAAAATACTTTCTTGTACTTCGTACAAAGATAATCAAATTTATCGGGATATTCAAATTTGTCATATAAAGAGATGTTTACGGTAATAACTTTCCCACCGTGCTCTCCACTGGTTAGTTTTTTTAATTGATTCGATGAAGAGCTGTACCACGTTCAGCTTATTTATTTGTTTTTCCTTTATTTATCAATAGATTCATGGACTGATTATTTTTTAAACAAATAATAAATTGTTGGGATTAATTTATTTTATTATATAGCATAACTCACTAAGGTCTGTTTTGGAAAAGTTACAAAAATAAGTGAATTCCATGTAATACCAAGAGTACACTCCTAAAATATCTACTACAGGAAAACTCACGAGAACCTGACGAACTTTACATCAAAATAAGTTAGTAACCTTGATGTATAGATGGATATTGAAATGGCTCTGGTCTTCCATACCGAATGCCATTCATTTTAGTAACAATAGAACAGAGGACTTCTGTACACCGTGCGTTCGAAATGAAAGCGTATATTAAATAGCGATTCAGTTGCGATTATCCTGCGATTAATCCTCCGTTTTCATTTCAATATTTCACAATATGGTGACGTTCCTAGCGGCAATACGGCAAAGGTGTAGATGATAAATTTCCCAATTACTGCTTCTGCCACGAAAAACAATCAACCAGGACCTGAGCACTCCGTGAGAACTCCCTCAAACATTGACAGTCAGTCAGCCAAAAATGAGAATGCCTTGACTCTCAACTAGAAAGCACGCTTTTGCCTTTCGTTTATCCCGTAGCAGTTGCAGAAGGATTTAAACTTTCATCCTGCTCAAGGATTTAAACTTTCGCTTGTATAAAATGATGATAGTATAGGATCTAACTGAGCATGAAAAAGCAAATCGAATGAAAGTTTATGGAAATTTTATTACGTTATTTACCACCAATGAGATGGTGCTGCTAATGAGCGACGAAGCTCATTTCTATTGAACAAACAAAACTTTATTTACCTCTCTGATACGAGTCCAAAGCGGACTTCATATGCGTCCTCTTTACAGTCTACGTAGAACATTCTGGTGTGCTCTGCCAAGCATTGGAATCATTGTTTCTTCGAAGAGGGAGCTCATATGGTGACAGTCAATTCTGACCTATACACGACGATGTTACATTTTCTTGCTCCTGAACTGCTTTGTTGTAGGTTCGACTCGAATGTGATGTGGTTCCCGCAGGATGGCGCATCATCCAATACTGGCAGAGCATTATAGTGGTGATTCGAGAATATTTTCGGGGCGTGTGATTTTCAAAGGAAAAATGTTATACAACAGGTTCTTTAAACCTGTCAGTATGAGACTGTTTTCTCTGGCGGTGTCCGACGTCTAGACTGTTCATCAAAACTTAATAACATTAACGAATTCAAAGCCCCCATACAAGAAGAAATCAGAGCAATCCCAGACAACATGTGCATGCAGCGATGTGATATCTGCGGTACCAAAGCAGTATATAGATAATGGTGGAGGACATTTGTCTCGTATATTATTTAAATAGTGAAGTTACGGCAATAAATGACATTATATTTACTATAATTACATATTAAAACTTACTTGAGTAAATTATATTTTGTATTTTTATTTCATTTTTAAAATCTACTCACCTTGTACGTATAAAGTCGTATCACGAAATAATAAAAAGTAAAATACAACCGGATCGGTCGAATCCATACAATTAAATTTTAAAGTATGCATTGGAGCGGCTGATGAATTAAGTTGAGGAAAAACAACTGCACAACGGCAAGCTAAACAGTCCTACATCCCTGCCAGACAAAAATCGCTTTTCTAGACAAAAATTGGCGGTCAGATAGTGGCTCAGTTAAGGTAGAACTAGGCGCGGGGTTCGTGCTTCCGCGAACTCGGTTAGCGAGTTCAGAGGACAACGAAGTAGGACATTCAAAACATCCGGACGAGGCCCACAGCGAAGGCAAAAGCTGAGTTTGAAAATCACCGATGTAAATGTCTACCGAAGCATTTACCGAAGGGGTGGTGTAGCGACCGGAAGCGTCACAAGGCGGGTGTCTTCCTCTACGGGGTTGAGATGGTGGTCAGATAGTAGTTCAAAATTATTAACCCGAATAATCTTAGCGATTTAACGAATGATATATATATATTCAGGAAGAGATAAGAAGAATGAGTAAGTTAATTAATTATAGATGAAATAAAACTTTAATTAAAAAAAAAAAATAATAAAAGGAAGATCTGATTGATGACAACATATTTTATATCCTCTGCGAGGTCACTCGGTCATAATTGTATAAAATAAACAAAACGCAACCACTGTCTTAGTTGAGAATTCACTCTCACTTTGTTACAAGATAATTACTAGCGTAAATAATAATAATAATAAAAAATTATAATTACCTTTTTAAGTTCTAAGCTTGTACAGTACGATATGCTAGACAGTATGTGTAATAAAATTACATATTTGACCTTACTTTAAAAACAAAACAAATAATGAGATAAAAATCATAAAAATTACTGCACGTATGTGTTTTATAACTCATGTGTTATTACTCGGGGTTTTTTCTTTTTAAATTGCACCTTAATAAATGTAAGTGTAATCTTATATTTACTTAACCTTACTTACCACTGTAATTTATACGTTTATAAGATTATTCTATTATATTAAACAAGCTTATAATTCCCTTCATGATTTTTCAGTCAAACTTATTATTTTCTTGTGAAGGATCATTTAATTATTAAAGCATAGTGTTTATCTTAAAGAAAAAAAAACACTTCTTGGTAAATCGTTAAAACCCTGTAAATCATTATTAAAAAAAGACTTCTTATTCAGTGCGAATAACTGTTGCAAGTACTCTGATCAGAGGTATACACCACACACCATTTATTTGTATTTGTTGTTGATCTGCAAATAAATTAGAAGTGTTATTATTATATTTCTCGTATAAACTCATAACACCGTAAAACCTGATAGTTCCCGGGTTTGATATCACATTCTTTTCCTTTTTAGTTCACTTTGACTGTAATTAATACTTACTTATTACTTTGACTGTTCGTGAATTTTATATTTTGTTTCTTCATTGCTTTCATTACTTTCCCGGCTAGAACTAAATTCCTATTGTAGAAGAGTAGCTTTAAAGGGAAACCATAGCGATCGGCCAAAACTTTTGAGTTCAAGATTTTGCAAACGTCGATGTTTGAAGACCACCACCTTAGTGCAAAAGGTTTTTTCAAAACTGTTAAAATTGAACCAAACTCTTCGAAAATGCTTTAAAAAAAGTTCTACGCATGGCGTATTGATGGCATTAAAGTTTGGTCTAGTTTACCGCTAGACCAGTCGTTGGTCTAGCGGTAAACTCGTCGTCATAAATCAGCTGATTTTGAAATCGAGGATTCTTGGCTTTAAATCATAGTAAAGGTAATCGCTTTTATTCCGATTTGAATACTAAATCCTAAATACTGGTATTCTTTGGTGATGGAGGTGCAATTAACCACACGTCTCAGGAATGGTCGGCCTGAGTCTGTTCAATACTACTCATTTACCGGTAGATTTACATTTAAATGCCAGACTGTGTACAGACGGTATACCCCAGGGAAGGGTAGTTTTCGCTATTATCAATCTTTTTATTTTTTGAATAGCTATTCTAGAAAACATTTGCCTGATTTTTTATCTACCGAATGAGGAGGCATCATGCACACGTATTTTTTTTTTTTAGTAAACTGTTATTTTTTTAGCCTTTTTGAATAACATTGCACCAAATCGACTTATTGAACTACATATCTACTCCAATTCGTAAAATTTTACGCCACAAAAAAATCGGACTTTAAACTGACCGCACTTAAAAATGTCAATTTTTACTTCCTTGTACGAGTAATGAAAATATTGTGATCGCGAAAAATTTCGGTTTTCAAATTTCAACGGAAATATCCATTTTGACCATCCCGGAAACCATTTTGACTAAGTATCGACGTGACGTCTGTACGTACTGGAATTTTAATTAATGAAATATTTGGATCTTAGAAAAAGGCACATCGGTTCAAATCAGACTTCATCTCCTTTTTTTAGCCTTTCTTTAATTTAAATATATTGATTTATTAATAATTATTAACCTCTGATTGTAAAAAAATTTTACGAAAAAATAATAATTCAATAATTAAACAAAAAAAATCAGAAGTTATTAATGAAATAAACTTTTATGTAATCTGCGTTTTAAAAAAATGTGGATATGTAATTTAATAGGCGTACAAGAAAGTCATGTGGTTCCCACATCAGATTGTTTTTAAGTTTAGTTTTGATGAAAACTGAAAATCCAACTGATCTGAAATTAATGCAGACGACGTAGGAACTTTATTCTAAAAAAGGGGTCTTTTGAGACCCGACTTTAGAATCTTTAATAGTTTTTAATACCTTATCTGTTTTTCAAATAAAAGTTAAAAGTTTTGTGTGTTTATTACCCATTTAACAGTTATTGTACGTCAAATATAAAAAAACAGGGATTTTTACCCCAATTTGTTTGTTTTCACCCAAGATTTCTCAAAACCTACTGCAGATACGGTCCTGGGACCTATTTTATTCGATTTTTCAGGTCGTAGACTATAAGAAATCACTAATTTTGCCCCTTAATTAACGTCCTAAAAATTTCAATACGGCCTCATTTCACCGGGATAGATCCGAGCGAAATCTTTCACTCGCTGTAACTCGCAAACGAAGCATTTTAGGACATATGTTTATGTGAACTTTTCCTTTATTTTCACGAGTAGAATAGGCTATGAAAGTCCCGGGAGAACTTCGTTATACATTTTATATATGTAATGTGAAGAAAGCATACAGGCTATTCATTTTCGTATTTTACGTATCAAGATGAACAAAATCCGTAATATGAAAAAACGGCTACTTTGCATTCATTTTCTTTCTATACTTATCTTGTGTTTGTTTAAATAAAATTTGATATCTCAAGATCGGGCTGAGGAGTCGTTATAATATTTAGTACACATGTTTACATCAATTTTCTATAATAAATAAGAAATTACTGTGTAATAACGCTTAGAAAAATTTCAAAATGGCGGCTATGTCAGTCTTTAATCATTCAATATAAATTTATAGCGGATAAAAGTGCCATTCCTGACCGGGATACGAACCCAGGACTTCTAGATGAAGGCTGAGACGCTACCACTCCACTACGGAGCAATCTAATTAATTTCATTATTTATTAAATAATTAATCAATAATTAAATTTATTAATAAATTTAATATTTAGCCCACCAGGTCTAATGTCTTTAGTTAACAAGCCGTCGCAAATTAGTTCTTTAACAGCTGATTTTCGAAATCAAAATTTCTGAGGTTCAAATCAGAGTAAAAGTTAGTTTCTTTTATATAGATTTGAATACTAGACAGTGGACACCGGTGTTCTTTGGTGGTTTTTTCCTGTTTAGCTTCCGGGAATCACCGTTAGTTATTACTTCAGAGGATATGTATGAGTGTAAGTGAAGTGTAGTGTTGCACAGTCTCAGGTCGACTATTTCTGAAATGTGTGGGTTATTGAAACCCAACGACCAAAGAACATCGGTCTCCGCGATCTATCATTCAAATCCGTATATAATTAACTGCCTTTACTAGGATTTGTACGTTGGCACTCTTGACTTGAAATCAGCTGATTTGCGATTGTTATTCTGTTGATCAACAATATATATCTATTTATTCAATTTCTTGAATCAAAATTCTTTTGCAAAATCTTTCTGTTTTAGAAGATTATCGCTTCATCAATTACCACTAATTAATTTATAACCACATTTCCTTATTCGTACATATCTAGAAGAGTTTTCTGTAGCCTAAAAAAATTTAATTTTGTTTAGATCTTAATTCCCAATTTAATATTGAATACTGAATACGAAAATATATAATGAATATGGATTGCTAACCCACCTCATTAATTCATCACCAAAACAGCGATATTAGTCTTACAGAAAACGTATTTGAGTTTTTTTTGCAAATGTAATCTATATGGTCATCCGAAGAGAGGTTTAATCGATCGATATACCTAAGAACTTCACCGATTTTATTATCTGTTATAACATTAACATTATTTTTTTGTTTACTTTTAAAGTGTTTAAAATTGAATTTATTTTCATTTATTATTAAAATTATGGCGGATACATGAGTGTATATCTATGAAAGTGTCCATCTAAAATATACTTATATTAGCACCGAACAGTGTCGGTAATGTATTGCCGTCCTAAATTATTACTGGTACTTTTTTAGTGACTGATGGTAGTTTGTTTACGTAACAATATTAAAAATAAATCCGGATCTGTCGAATACGGTACTCCAGTTAACTACTTCTACATCTCGCTTAATTTACAAGGCATTTCTTAATTGTAAGATATGATTTATAACCGGTTTTCGATTACATCTGTTATACCTATTTTCACCGATGTTCACTATTTGTTTTCTACAACATTTAGTGAGCCTTAACTTTCTTGTGAACTGCCGTGAAGTAACTCTGTCGTAATGCTAAAATCGAAGACTGTATGCAAGAGGAGAATGTATTCTAGAGAAACGGGAAAATAAAAGAGTTTTAACAAGGTGAAATTCTACTGCAATAATAGTCGATCCAAAATTATTCAGATTCAGTTTACTACAATTACAGTAACTTTTACCGTTAATCGATTAAATATTACTTGCGATAATTTGAGGATAAAAAACTCGGAAATAGAATGTCACATCTTTATTAAGCGTACATAAAAATATTTCCCGAAGTATTTTACGTTTTTTCCTTTCTTTAAAATATTTTTTTGACACTTTCTGTTTTTCGGTTAAATTGAAAAAAAAAATTGTTTTCCGAATTTCAAAACTCTCAAAATCCATAAAAATTTCTGTATGAAAAATTAATCGTCGCGTCGTATTGTTTTAAACAGATAATATTACGGAAAAGGAGAAGGTACTTGCCGAGCAGCTTAGCAGCCGAGCAGCAGTTAACCCAGGCGTGGCCAACAGTTTTTGACTCCGGGGTGAATTGGAAAGAAAACCTTTTTACGGGCGGAAGGAAATATTAAAATTAAAAAATGTTAAATACAAAAACGATTCATTTAAGTAAACCAAATTTTATTATAGAATCCGATGTACTTTTATTTAGATTCATTAAAGAAAAACTTTGTTCACAAATATAAGTTGAGCTAAAGGTCACTAAATATTTCTTGGCCAGGTTTTTTAAATTTCCATATTTTCCATTATTCAATTGCTTATAAAAAAGGCTAATATTGAAAACTTTTTCGTGGGCCGCATAAATTCATTACGCGGCTCGGATACGGCCCGCGGGCCGTATTTTTGCTATGCCTGAGTTAACCGATGGAGAAAGATATATTTTTAAAGAATTTATCATTCGTTCGTTTGTTGACTCTATTGTTTAACTGTAGAAACCGTAAATAAATTATTCACATCCAAACCAAAAATTCTTTTAAGTAATTTTTAATTACTTTTATTAAAAGTCTTTCAGTTACTGATCAAAGGTAAAAAGAACGTTACGACCGACTCGGCATTCCGCGTTCACATATTAGTCGGATAAAAAGTTCTCATTCGATAAAAATTACTCCCAAACACCCGTAACGGGATCAACTCAAAGATTTTAAATGGATAATGTAGGGTTATATACATCATTTTAAAGGGCATCGAGGAACAAAAATAGTTGACTTAAACAGCTTCAGCTGCGACAACCTTAACCGAAAATTGTATTTAATATTTTTCACAGGTAGCTTAAATAGTGGCTTGCAGTACACTATGACTATTAGTCTCATGCCGATAAATACATCATCTTGAGGTAGGAGCACTGAATAAGTTAAATTTTTGTAGCGTTTCATTGTCGAAATTTAAGAGGTACTGTAGATCAATATTAAAAATAGCTGTATAAAATATTAAGTAGCCTCCATTGTTTTTGTTATTAGTTTTTTGCGCCAAAAATGCTATACACTTATTACAGTTAAAAATATGTAGGCATTATTGCTTTATGGGAAAAATGATTGTAGGGCTGCGAAGTTTTTCACAAAAACTAAGTGAATAGATCTCAGCCCATGATATAAAATTGAAAAAAGCGGTACAATGTTTCTTAGATTCTAAGACCATAGAAGAAAGAAAATGTTATGGTGGACTGAAAAGTGTGTTGTCACCGAATATAAAAAAGCAAATGTTGTTGCTTGATCAGAAGTATATTCTAAATTATTCGACGACATGCTGTTCGAAGAGGATTTTCAAAAACATCGCTTCATAAGGTATTACAAGGGAAAAATGTATCCTTGTAAACCAAAATTTGTACAAAAGCTTAACCAAAAGATTTTCAACTTGAATTAAATTTTTTTAGGTGACCTCCGAAGGAGTTTTTGGACGCCAAGAAGATTAATATTTTCTGACGAGTCTACTTTTATTGAACATAGACGAGCGAATCGAAATTGAACATTGTACAGGAGTAATGATAATTCCCGATATAATTAATGAAAATCGTCAACAAATAATCTTTCCGGTCCCGGAAAGATTAATCGATGAAAATGCTGGACTAAATTCAGTTTACATGTCAGGTTGCGCGCTTCGTTGTTGATCGCCGTGAAAAGGGACGGTTGGATGAGAAATTTGGGAACGATCAGTTGGTGACATACTCTACAGTACAGTGGCCGTTACGTCTCCAAAATCAACTCCACTCGGCCTTTTCCTTTATAATTACCCTAAAAATATAATTTCTCGAGCTGAAAAAATGTATGATTTAGTGCAAATAGGAAAATGTTTTCTGGCTATAGCAACGACTACTTTCAAATAAATTCAGTTAAATACGTAACTAGTCCTTTGTTTTCATATGGAGGAGCTAATTTGAAAAAAAATATTAATTTGAATTTTGTACATGAATTTATTTTTTTTATTATCATATTTTATTTGTTTTTTCAAAGTAATAAAAGTTTAAACCTGGCTTTACAGGTCTCAATAAAGAAATTAAAAATTCTCTAATCCACATTTATCTATATTTAATTGTGGAAACATCAAAATAAAAGTATTTAATATTTTTCTGATATTATTACAATATAATGAAATCTGAAATGGCATCAATAGATACTAATATTTAAACTACCATAATTCTGGTTACAATGCCATTGAGATGGTCATTTCTGTACACCGTAATTTTTATCTCATCTAGCCGATTATTAATGTGCTTTTTTAATTCGGGAACATTTCCTTTTTGAAATATATATGAGTAGCCGCCGTACCGTAAGTGAAATTAGTGCCTCCCCATTTTTAATTGTGTAAGATAAGTACGTGTTCTGACCCGTATCGATACGGGTCAGTTAATATTTTACACACGAGTTTAGTTGTTTTAAGTCATAAGGGGTTACGTAAACGTAATCCTAATTTTTACATAAATCTTATTTTTATATTTGTGTATCTTATTGAACTTTCACTCAAAAACCACGAGTTCCAGCTTAGTTGAATTAGTTAAACAATAGAAAAAAAAATTAAAAACGTTATGCCAAAATTAACAAAATTCAAATAATCAGAATTAGAGAATAATTGCTTCACGTATCTGGTACAATCGCTTTACTTCGTATAGTTAAGATAGTCAAGTTTTCTTATACTTCGTAAATTTGTCTGTCTGATTATTTAGCCTCGAGTAAATAATTAGTGACATATTACGTGATTAAGGTAATTTTTTATATAACTGTTTATATAATACAGTTTGAAATAGTGTGTAATTGTTAGAAATAGCAGTTTCTTAAATACATACTAACATAGTTTTAATTAAAAAACGAAAAAAAATTAATTACAACAATTAATTTTATTTATTTCCTTTATTAATTAAATAAATAATAATCTTACAATATAATATTTTCTATTCATTGTTTTTAAGTTTTTTTCTTTCAGTTGTTGAATAATGTTAAATATCAGGTAACTGTAGAAAAGATTATCTCCATCTTTATTTCTTCATAATTTTCTACACGGTAAATTAGTCTCATCCTCCTAAAAATAAAGAAAAAAGTTTTATAATAATAGTAATAGAATAAAGAGTTAATTAATGAACAATTGTTATTATTTCTTTTAATTATATATATAAGAATAAATTACACATATAAATATTAATAAACATTTATATAACACTAACAGTAATTACCACTGCATCATAATTAATATAACCGCTTGAAGTTACTGTATTAAACATAATATATGGTGTTTTCATTGTATTTCATTCATTAAATTGTAATTGCTCGGGGGATAAAATGTAAAACGCCTGGAAAATAAAATGGATTTTCCGGTTAAACAGAATTAATGTAGAATTATATTCAGTTATAAAACTTATTACAACCTCTATTTGCCTGTACATCAGACGAATGTATCCTTTAATTTAAACTTTTTACATAATCGAATTAAATTTTTGAAATATTTTTTTTTCGGTGAATATTTTACGTATTTATAAAATTATGTTATCGTATTAATAATTGGAAAAATTTTTAATTTTCGAACACCCCGTCGGAGAATATTGAGATATACATTTTTAATACCCATTTAGATCGGGGAAAATGTTTATTTGCTAAATTTCAGATAGATAGTTTAAATGTTTATTTTCACTCTATCTTGCGCGTGCGATATGGAAATGGAATTTTATAGCGTATGAAAAAAACCTTGCCTGACTAGAATTCGAACCCGGTGCTTTATGAATCGTGGATCGTCTATGGAAAAGCTGTTCCATTTTTGACAGAATAATCCGTTTCTTATTTAATTTCTTTGTGAAATAAAGGATTGAAAAAGATTCTTTTACTCGCGTTAACGCAATGATGTGAAAACTTGTGAAAAAAAATTTTTCGACAATAATTATTTTTTGTTTCAGTTGGATTTTTATTATTAAGACCTGAATTATTACTAAATCGGTCAGAGCAAGATCTATTACACATATTTCGTATATGATTATTACAACAAAATGATTGAGTCTCCCACCCTAAAACTTTACTACTTTATTTTTCCTTCACCGAAACGGGTCATTAAAAATATCAGGTAATGTTTAATTATCCATAATCCCTCCACTTTTGGAGGGATTAAGAATCCGATAGGAACTTCAGTCATCAGACATATTTTTCAGCTTAAATAGAGCTTAAAATAGAGAAAAACACGGTTTTTCAGGAGATTTTCGGAAAAATAGAATTTAGTTAGCTATAAAAAAGTAACCGACGGCGATAAAAGCTTGATATTCTATCACGTTTTACATTCTTTATTTATCATTCTGCTGAGAACCAATCTGATTAAACGATTTTTAAAACGAATATGAAAAAGTAGATTAGAAAATATTTACCCGTTCCGAGATCTGAAGAGAAAGTTATGCATTTGAACTCGTTTGAAAGTTATACATTTGAACATTTGAAATCGTTAATGCAATACAAATTCGATTATAACAGTTTTAAATCGAAATAAAACAATGAATAACAGTGATGGACGTAGATTTAAAATTATTTTATGAATTAAAAGGGTGCACTAAGAACGACAATCCTCTCCTACAAGTATAATGTGTTGGAGGCAGTATGTACTATAACGTTTTTACAGATTTGTACATTATAGTTTTGTTCAGTTGACACTGTGTGTATTTTTTTACAGATCTCCTGAAACACCATCTTTTTTGTTCTTATTTCACGACAATAAAATGAAAACGGAAAACGACACGCAAGTGTTATTTTATATATTTTACGCAAAAAAGGAATAGAAATTCTAAAGTAATAAAATTTTTTCTACAGTTTTTTTTTATGACTAACACGGCAAACACCCGCCAAGTCATTCAGCGCTTAGTTCATATAACGTAGTTGTACAACAGAGCATTCGACGGACACACCGAAATGAGAAAAAAGAAATAAGGAAAATTGCTGAATAACCTGAAGGATAGATCAAAACACACGAGAGCAGCAGACGCCTACAATTCCTTCGGATATCGAAATATTTGACCAAAATGGGAGCCGAATATTACCGATCGGTGACTGTACGTCACCGATCTGTAAGTTAAACACACTGTAAGTTAAACGACTGTAAGTTAAACACACGCTGTAGCAAATATTTGTCTTTCAGAAATTGAATCTCAGCAAGAATTATGGGAATTTCCGACTCGACTGTAAGCCGTTGGTCACGATTCGCCATTGAGAATTCCAACTGTTTGCCTACCGATATATATACCACTCTGTAATATAGTTACAGAAATACTACAAGACATCGTGGCCCCGTAGGGGAAGACACCCACCTTGTGACGATTCCGGTGGCCACACTTCCCTCTCCGTTCCTAGCCCTGATGGGCTTTACCGGAGATCGTCTTTTTGACCCTCTAAACCTGATAACACAATGCACTCATCGGCTTGTCCTCTGTCAGGATGCCATCGATGGAAATGCCTCGGCAGATATTTCCATCAGTGAGTTTACACAACTTACTATCGCCTTCGTATGGTCTCTTACAACCACGACCACATAGCATAACTTACAACCCTCAACTATCAAACTAATCGATTCGCGGAATCGCGATCTCCACACCTTCCTATAACACCGAAGGTTTTACACAAAAACTCTTCCTTTAACTATATTACAAGGCAGTGAAGATTAAATATCTTGTGACTTTTCGTAAATTCAAACCCCTTCACAAGTTTTTTTTTCATAAGAAATGATAATAAACTGTTAGCCTGGAATAGTTTGCTTTTACAAGTGTTAAACTGTGATTCGTGAATTGTTTTTTTTTTTTTTTTAATATTAGTCACCTTATTTTGAATGTTAATTATTTCCAAATTTTTTAATCCGTCAAAATTAGAATTCATTTATAAAACTAGTTCGTAGTGTTCAAACTATAAGATAAATAAAAATTATAGACCTGATGTCAAAGAATACTTTTATTTAACAACTAAAATTTTAATTAAGACGTGAATCGGATCATGTGTTAAAAGAAGTAAATTAAAAATCAAATCGGTACAATAAAGGAACAATCTTTTTCAGAAAATAGATGTATTTACTTATTTACATATTTGTTCGAATATAGAAGTTACGTTAGCGAAATACGAACGATAGATAAGCCAGAAAGAAATTGAAATACGATTTTATGAAAGAATGTTGAAAATTAGACGGTCTAATATTCAAATATGTCACGAAAAAAATGGATTTTGGCAAATTTTTATCAGAACAATTATGTTATTAGGCGATTTATTTATTGAGGTACTCAGGATCAGTTAATTTAGTAACATAAGAAAGTATGGAAAATAAAAACCGTAAGAAGTAGAGAAAGGAGATTAAAGTAAATAAGATATGTTGTTATAACTAAGAGAAGAAGAATAGAGAAGTGCATCAAAACATTTTTTGTCGATAAAAATAAAAAATAAACTCAATAAAAATTTTTGTAGTTAATTAATATTTAAATAAAACAAAAATAATATGAAATTATTTCATTAAAATAATAATAAATATTGTTTTAATTTATCTTTATTTGTTTTTCTACCTTGATTTAACAAAGGATAAAGCCAAAAGAAGAGAAAGATTTAGAAAGCTTAACGTTCTGAAAGTTTCAAACATTTTTTAACGATTTAAAAAGGTAAACGGTAAAAACTGTAATGGAATATCGCTGTTAAACTCGAAAGGATTTACAAATAATATAAGGTAAAATGAAAACTTTGAATAAATGCTATTATGATGCGGATTTAAAAGTTTTCAATCGTAATAATACATGAGCCTTTTGTATTCTGTTTTACTGTATTACTTCGTCTTTTTTTTGTACTTGTTAATTCCTTGAGGACAAATTATACATATTTGAAAGAAAACTTCATTTATTATTCTTTTCTATACGATAATATTTAATTAATCCTAATTAGATAAATACGGTTAGTTACCGTAATTTTTTTTTCTTATAAGTACCTTTTTTTTTTAATTAAAATTGAAACAAAACTCGCTACCGTTTAGCATTAATAAAAAAATAGAATTAAAATAAAACTTTTGTTTTACTTTTTATAACGGATTAACTTTTATAAAATCTTATTAACGTAAGTTACAAAGATAAAAAAAAAAACTTTTTGATGAAAGAGAAAAAATATTGTTTATTTTTCCTTTGTGATTTAATTAGTTGCACAAAAATAAACCTATGCGTATAAATAGGTGGTAGTATTTGCGCGTTTCTAGTACGCCTTATCCTGTAGTAAAGTTGAGTTACCTCTTTTCATTATTACACTTTCATAACGCATTAATATTTTAAATGAAAAAACGGTTTGCTCTATATTTATATTTTTAATATTAATATTATTATTATTATTATTACTATTATGTAATTGTTATTAATTGAAAATAATTTTAAAAAGCTGACAACCCAGTTGTAGGAATTTCCCGTCACACGGCTAAAGCCGCGTTATAGAACTAACCTGACCCAGTTTGGTCAAAATCGGTCCTGTAGTTCTGGAGATATAAGGTGATTTAGAGGGCAACAACAAACACATATACATACGAGCATTAACATCCGGAAAATTTCCATCCTGCTTTTTGGGTTCCTTAGGTGTCAAAATGTCAAGATCCAGTGAAAACCGCATTTGCCCAAATTGGACAGATTACAATACTTTCCCTTCTAGAGCTATAGCGCTAGATGGGGGAAGTAAAAATAAGTCAGTCATTTTTTCGGTTAAACTCACTTAATGTAAAGATACAGTAAGAATAGAACATCTTATATACACCGTATAGATCCAGAAGGTCTTAAACAAACTTAACCGGTTGTTTTAGATCATCGGAATAAACAAAAACGTTCATGTGAGTAAATAGTTCATCTCATTTCATTTCCGTGTCTGTCATTTGGCGTCTTTTCCATAAAAAATGTTATCTTAAAAACTGGATTTTTAATGAAATTTGATGTACATGTACCCGACAATTTTCTACAAAGTAGATAAGTTTGAACAAATTACATTTGAAATTTCCAAAAACGGCCACCATTTAAATTTCTTAATCATTAAGACTGCGTAAATATTTGTTTATTCTAACTAAGATTTCTGGATTAAATATTATGCCTTTTATTTTGAAAAAAAAAATGACAGCTCATTTGTTCAAATCGGTTGATAAACAGCTAAGATATGGTTGAAATTATTAAAGTGGATTGCATATATTTACGCAACTGAGAATTTTGTGCCTTTTTCACTTCCTAATTGATTTAAAAATAAATTAATAATTTTTATGATTAATAATAGTAATAGAACAAGCACAAAATTGCCACAACAAAAACTGTCAGGTACAAAATTGTCGATTTTTTTTATTGACCGGTTTTGTTATGTAACAACAAAACTGCATTCTCCTTCAGGAGTAAAATCCAAAGATAGCTTCAGAATGTTCTGGAGTAGATATACTAATTGGATATTCAAAGTGATATCCAAGGGTAGATACAGAATTTCCTGAAAGAAATATTTCGTCCGTTTCTATGTTTTGTTATTTAAGATTGATTATCTTATACAATTGTTGTTATTGTTAGTGAAACATTTTAAAAAATTTAGTAAGTGGTCCTCCTACCTCAAAACAGTCTATTTCGTTTTAATATAACTACTTGTGGTAGAACTGTATATAACACTAACAACCTGCATGTGTCCATATATACATGTATATATGGGTTGAACTGAGACCTCCTTCTTGAGAAGGCTAAAATTTAAAGTTGGACAAAATTTTTTGTATTCAATTAAAAAAAAAAAGTAAAGAATTTTATATTTTTCGTGAATATAATAATAATAATTATTATTATTACTCGTATTGTTTCATATAATAATATTAAATAGGAAAGAGCTGCTTATTTTAAAGAAAGAGAGTCCAAGAGAAATCCTTGACCCGGCAGGCTAATTATGTAAATCTGCGTGAAGAGCAGAACTAATGCGGTTTCCAGAGACAAGGCATTGATCAATTTAGATAAACAGCGAATTGTATTACGCAACCGAACAATCATAATTTTCTTCCTTGTTAAAATTATTTTTAGCTCGGAAACGGTTTCGAATTATTTAAACTAATAAGAAATTTTACGATACATTTTAATTACCTAATTAAAATGTATCGTAAAAATTTTAATTAGATAATTAAAATGTATGTACATTTTTCATAAGTTCATGGAAAATTTTAATTTTAATAGATTGAAAATTTTTATTATTATTTATCTGTTAGCAATATTAGAATACGGTCGCAGATAGGTCTCCCTCAAAAATTCGCCCCAAAAATCTTAAACTGTTTTCTTTCCGCCCCGTCTTAATGCCTACAATTACTCTTTATTAATTATTTTTCTAATTCTCTTAAAATGAGTTAAAATGGATGAGTTGATTTGTTGTCGGACCGTGCTAACATTTTATGTTACGACGCTTACAATAGTTTTTTATATCAATACACCTTAAAAAACTCTATTCCCATAAGAATTATTTTAGCTTTTGTAATAATATACAATGTGTCTACAGTTCTCTTCTCTTCTCGATTTATTATTTCCCTTAAAAATCTTCTTTTTTTTTAAAAAAAGTAACAGCAACTTTCTAATTTTTGCTACGATTGACTACATAATTTTTTCTTATTCATTACTAAGACGGTGAAATTTGGTACGAACCAAGTTTTTCGGAATCCTCTCAACTGCCCGTTCACTCATTATTAATTCTCTTTTTCTTGAATTATGAAGCAGGAAGCTCAAATTCGGCTCGATTATTCCGAATAACCGAAATCATAAGTAAAATTATTTCAGTTACCGTCACCTTGAGGGGTTTCAAGAATTTATGCCAAGACCTGGAAAACTTGGAACTGACCTGACAAGAATGTTACGTAAAAAGCTACCTTCAAGGAAGATAATTTTTTTTACTCATCCGTAAAAGGAAAAGCCGGCTTATCTCTCTTCCATCGAGAATTTAATTATTTACTTTGATAGATATATATAATCTAAATTAAAAATTTTCTATTAAAGCTGCTCCTAAGCGGGTTAAATGGGATTAGAAATTTTCTTGTAACCGTTACAGTTATTAGAATTAATATCCTTATTTACCCTATTTCTGGAGAGGTTATGGAAGTCTTGTTGAGTGTGGTTGAGTTCTATTACGATCCGCGTTTCGTTACTATTACTGTGGTTTTTTATTATTCATTCGTTGTAGTTTAGTTATTAGTTGTTTTTCGTTGTTCAGTTATGTTTCGTTGATAGTTTTAGTTCGATAATTGTTATTATATATTTACTAGAGTTTATTTTGTTAATGCCTACGGTTGTTATGGAGTATTTATCCGTTGCTAAGGCTTTATTTACATTTTGAGTTTTTTGTGCTTTTATTTCAGTTGGGCTATAAACTGATTAACTTGGGTGCCTTTTACTCTATTAAGTGTGTTTGGATCAATATTTGTGGCTCTTTTACATTTACTGTGGAATTAATTGATTTTGTTGCGATAACCTACGGTTGCCAAGGCTTGTTTACTTTGTAGCCTAGTGCCCTACCATCCGTTGTTTACGTTTTGTGTTGTTTTTGTCTTTAGGGTCTTTTGGTCAATGACCCACACAGTAGAGTCAAGGGGTACGACCCTACTCGCAGGCGAGGGGTTTTCCTCCCCGACCGGGAAGCGGGGTCTACGTAGGATGAGGTCGACTCGAGCGTCTCGGGAGGAGGTTTCTGAGGGGAGTGAGAGTGATCGGTCCGTGGTTATGGATGCGTAGGCACGGAGGACGTTAGAAGCCTTCCGCTTGGGGGCCAAGCGGAAGGAAGAAAAGATTTTATCTACGTTGGCCAGACGACGACGATCATCGGCAGCCACATTTACTATGACTGGTGAAGACAGCGGGGACGCTGATGAATATGAGGTGCAATTTCCACCGCTGTTGTCCAGTGACCACACGGGCAAGGACCGGCAGGCTACGAAACCGGCGGAGAAGCGGCGTCTGCGGCTCTCTCCCCGTGGAAGGGGACGGGAAGAAGTTTCGGGCCGATAGTGAGGAATCGCTGACGTCTGCAGTAGTGGTGGAGATGGAAGAGAAGGGTGAGGACGAGATTGCAGACGCGGACCTAGAGGGATTTAACATTAGGAAGGAGTTTATCTTTGAACTGGAAGGGTTACTGAGTTATATTGGTGACTTGGCGCAGCTTGTCTCTTCGAACGTGACAACGAAGACTGAAATTAAGGATTGTTCCAGGATAATGGTTGGTTATGCGTTACATATCAACGGGCTTCGCGTAGGGGGCGCCGCCGAAAACCTCATTCGAGAAATTTCGGAGACGGTTGACGGCGTCAAAACGGCGCTGGCAAGGAGGGGTGGTCGGCGAGTCTACATCCTGGTGAAGGATGTGTATGCATTCACGTCTCAAGAGGAATTTATAACAGACCTTCGTCGGGTGACGGGGGAGGCGGTGACGACATATTGTCTATGCGGCCGGCCTATGGAGCGATACAAGTGTTGACTATAGCTGTGCCACCCATTCTCGCCGACAAATTGTTGACTGATGGTCGGGTGCGTATAGGATGGGTTGTCTGCAGATTAGTGCGGCGATCCCTGGAGGACCGCTGCTTCTGCTGCTGGCGTCCGGGGCACAGGGCAAAAGCGTGTAGTGACCCGGACCGTATCGGCCACTGTTTTAATTGTGGTGAGGCTGGCCACGTCAGGAAGAACTGTCGCCGGGAGGCCAGATGTTATTCCTGTAATGTGCATGGACACGCCCCTGGAGGGTAGGGTTGCAAAATTACAACCGATGGAGAGACCTAGTAGATAGGCGACGCACGGACTTCTTGGGACTAATCAGAATACGCAGCTTGCACGACGATCAACTTTTCTGGTATTAGCACTTTCGGTCGACCACTTTTGGCTTCATCTGCTACATTCCCTGTGTCTTGGAACTTGTCATATAGCCGCTTGATGGAGAACTTGTTTAGTACATCCACCACACCGTACTTTTCTGTGAAGGCATTTTGGTCTGGGCATAACTGGCACATGCAATGCATTGGGAGACAATGCATATTCTCTGCTACATTGTGTAACCCATTTTTCCTCTATTTTTCTGAATTAAACCGGCAACAAAAGAAGGAAACATTTTTCATAAGATTGCGTCAGTTTTTGAACATTCTGAATTTTCGGAATTTATTTTTATAATTAAAACCATAAAAAATGCATCTAAGATAAAAGATAAATCTAAGATCCGAGATAAAATCATTAACGTGTTAATTTTTTTTTTTTCATGAACAGAACTGTGGAATTCGTACTTGCTTTTAAATAAGAATTTTAAAAATTATTACTGCATTCTGGTATTATTAATGACAACGCTTAATAATAATAATAATAATAACTTTATAAAATATTGGCTTGGAAAATCCATCCAGTATATTCGATTTAATCAAACCTGTTGTAACGTTTTTCTTATTATAAATGAATATACTTGTTTATACGCAAAGATCTTTATCCATGATTCTGTAATAAATCCACATTTAACATAAATTTTTATACATAATTTAAAATTCTCTATTTTTTTTCTATAATAATTTACTTCGAGGTCAATTAGTATTATTTAGTATACATATCAAATAGATTATATTATTAATGATAATGATTTTTTCCTAATTACGATTTATTATTTTTCCCCCAAATAGAAGTGAATGATAAACTTAGGCGTTAGTTATAAAAATAAATTATTCACAAAATTAAAGTAAAATAATATATCATATACAGGTGAATTATTAATTAAAAAAAAAAAAAAAATGATTTATAAAGGTGATTCGGTAAAATTTATGAAACTGTTCGATAAAAAATAATATTTATTTCATTGATATATCAGTAATAAAGTAAAAAATTCATCGACTATAAAATTACAAATATTCTTTATATTTTATTTATTTAAAATAATTCAATTTATTTCACGGTTTAATATTTATGAACATGAGAATTTATCATTTTTATAAATATTCACTATGTAATTAGCTTGCGATTTACAATACCGTATAATAAATAAATAATTAGCTATACAATAAAATTCTTGTAATATAATGACTTAGGTACGTAATTTTTGTATGAAAATTAATTTTTATTGCGTGTAAAAGATTTATACATTTTTTCGCTTTTTTATGTGCCTGTGATTCTTTCTTCATTATTAACGATTGTTTATTAATAATAAGCGATTACCTTTTGGTTATTAGCAAATAAATTTATGTACCCGTTGAATTTTACTTTATTTTTGTAATTTTATTTTTAACATTTTGTAGCGTTATGAAGTTGTTTTTTATTCGTTGTTATTTTTATTATTATTAGGACTACGAATTTTATTATCCTTTTTAAGATGAATAGAAACAGAAAAAACACGAGAATAATATTTTAGTAATAATTATTACCCATCATTCTTAAAATAGTTACATCATCACACACATTACGTGTCCTGTCCATTTTTTTTGTGATTTTATAGAATTATAATCTAACGAAAAAAATCTCCTGAATTTTATTTACCATTTTCCTTGAACAATCTAAATTATTTTTATTATTATTTTTTTTAATTAAATATTTTTTCCCTTTAATTCGAGCAGTTTTATTCCTTCGAAAACAAAAAAAAAACATAATACTAATATTAAAAAAAGACTGATATTTGTATCGCCCACTTATTTTTCTAAATGCAAAGACCTGTGATTATTACGTCTGCCGTTTATCTAAACTATTACCTCTCTGTTAATACGTCATAGCCTGTTATTCATGACAAAGTAAGGGTATTCATAAGGATTTGATATAATCTTAATTCGTTCGTCTTCAACGTCAAGTTATATTTGCAGGCTATGAATCCTGATGCTTTTCTCTTACTCGGCTTTTTTGTGTAAATTAAATTTGTATACTTCTTACATTTAAAAAAAGTCTGAGGAGACAGCGATACAAAATTGCACATTACGGAACGCAAGGATATCGGGGGATACATATCCTCCTATTCATCACAGAGCCAACATATCAGCCCTTTGCTGCTTGGTCTCTATTATCGGGTGGGTAATTATCTATTTAATAGCGATTATATAATTGTTTTCTTTAGGACGGAGATGGGGATTGCGCTCCGATCCTTTACAGATTGATTTGAATATACAAGCATTTATTAATGCTTGGGAGACGAGCGAGGTATTTGCGTCTATCTTCTGACGCGATTCCCCTTTATTCCGATTACTGAAAGCCTTTCGGGGCTAGTTTCTTTCGGGCTAGCAGGAATGCGCCTGACGGGAGGGTGCTTTACACTCCCTCTACCGGAGAGAGTCTCTTGTGCTAACGAAGGCTAGTAATTATAAAGTGAATCGCACACTAGTAATGCGACATGAATCTAAATAGGGAAGAGAGAGCGCGCGCGTGTATGTGTCGACCGATCTACAATCAACAGAACTTCCCTTTGTGGACGACAAATGGATATTTGTGTGTTATCGCGCACTTCCACCTTAGAATATCACCATGATAACGACTCTCATATCTACCAACAGCGGGTGCAGTCTTTCCACCTCCTCTACATTCATTCACAAGTATCTTTATATTCCTGAGATATATATATATATTTAGAGTATTAGAGTAGATAGAGCGTACCAGTATCATTTTATCAGTACTTAATAGTCACTATCCTTTAAAAACAGCTATTTTCCAGCCATGTAACAGTACATTCTATTGAAAACCTAGCTGAAGATTATATATGCGTAATTATTATTTTTTTTTTTGTTGACAAATCATCTTTTTTTAATACCGTTGATGCTCGTAATAATAAACCAATCAACCGATTTTTACGATATATATTTCTTTATTTACACGACTTCTGTTCTTTCAAAATAGTTTTTTAGGGAAAAATTCCTCAGCTTTACGTGCGAGGATGACCAAAAATTTAAACGAAACTTAGATTTAAGTCATATAAGTACTCAATTTTGTTTTAATAATCTACCACAGAAAAATGTTTAAATGGGTGAAAAAAAGCGAAAGAGACGACTTAGTTCGATCGTTATTTAGTGAAATCTATCGTAAAATAATGTTAAAAACGTTCCGTGCGAAAGGATTATTGTACGAGAGTATTACGGAAAGATTTCTGTCGGTTTTCATTTAAATGATTATATTAGAGTTGTACTCTTAAAAAGCGGTATTGTTAAATTACAAATGAATTTTAAAAATATATAAATGCCTTTTCTAATATTTTTACTTTCAAACAGAAGATATTTTGACACGGCGTTCGTAATAGTGAATACCACGAATTAGATTATATAAGTTAATAAAATATGATGTTATTAGATATCGACGGTGGACCAAACAATATCGCTCGAGAAATATAATTAAACACGTAAAACTACTTAAAATATTCAGGGAATACGTGTAATTTCGGTATCGTTGAATTCCATCCTCCTTGGAAGGTCGTATAGGTTATACGCATTTCAGATGTTGTACCGTTCTAATTTTATAATTTTAGACTGTATCCAAAATTTACACTATATGATAAACCGAATTGACAGGCGAAGCTCTCTTTCCCTTATTCTTTCTATCGCTAGTTTGCTGCTTCATACGTGTTTATCCTTTCTTGGTCATAAAATCGCATTTATTACTTAATTGAGAAACAGAAAGATAAATATATCCCCCTGATCCTTCGACCGGCTTTACACTTCAGTCAGATAATTCCGAAGGATGGTTTTGAGATTAGTTCAAGAATTTCGTGAAAAAAGTAGCCGAGATTCTGTGGGAAGCCGACTGATTTTTGCTATAGAAAAATAATAATCGCTTTTAGCATTCATAATTTTACTTCCTTGGCTATAATATTTTACACACATTCATATTTTTACACCACGGGTAAGAATTTGAATCTAGGATTTTTATGTCTCAATTTTTTAAGGTCCTTTGAATGTGTGTGTGCTTATCTCTGTTTGTATCGCAGGATCACTTACTATCATGTAATTTAATGTGAGAGCTTGTATATTACTGGGTTTATTCATTGTTTTTTTTTAAATCGAAAGAAGAGTTTGAGAAATATTAAAGATTAGGGAAGCTGTTTTACAGGACCATTATAATTTATTATTTATTCAAAAAGTAAATTTCCCACTATTCAACATAGTTTCCCTCTTTTTCGATGCACAGGCGCCATCTTTCGAGAAGCTTCTGTATTCCTTCAGAAAAAATTCCTGTGTCTGCTGATGGACCCATTCTCAAACAGTTTCATACATTTCTTCTTTCTTAACAGTTTATTTCGGGGAACAAAACTTTTTCCCATCTAGAACTTCTTTTAAGGGCCCAAATATGTGGAAACAAAAGATACTAGGGCCCCGAACTATGAATGTGATGTTGCAAATTAGTCTACTTTAATTCACGGATTGTAGCCGTCGTTTGGACGGCCAAACGAGGGTGCAAATTATTCTGTAAAAAAACGACGGAACGTTGACTTCTTTCTGCTTGTTTCAGATAGCTGTTTTTACTGGACCCTTCAGTAAATTTGAGTAATACTCGGCGTTTATATGGCGCTGCTCTATTACAAAATCAATGTACAGAACCTCCTCACATACCGAAAAGAAAAGAAGCTATAATTTTTCTGCTGAAAAAGTGTTTTTTTTTTCGGTTTCTGAGAGGAAGGACGTCGCCATTGCATCGATGCTTTTTTGCGTTTTGGTGTTAAATAGTGTACCCGAGTTTCATCATAGTGTATCGAGTTTCAGTTTTACTGTTAATAACAGTAAACTGTAAAATTTCTTTTGATTAGTGGAATTCAAGATACCCGTACTTTTCGGTAATTAAGTTGATTTCTGATACAGCTATTCACACTGCCGACACTGATATCGAATGTAAAAGCAATATTTCCAGTGTAATTCGACGATCATATTGAATAAGTGTACCAATCCTTCTGTTTCGATGTTTTCGGACCTTGTTTTCCGGGCACACAACGAGGTGTCGTTATCATCGTCTGAGTACAAAATTACAATAGTGAATAACTAAAAATTAAAGTTGTTTTAATTAACAATTAAAGTGTTTTCGGGCGGCAAAAGTGTAGTTTATTCTCTATACGTCCTCGAATACCTTTAAAAGAATTACTCCATTTTATAGATGTTTACGTTTGTCAACGTTTCCTCACCAAATTGTCTTTTAAGTCATTGTTGACTGGAATAGCTTAGTGCTTATTTCCGCCTATTAAACACTGCTACTGACTTCAGCTTTTTTTTTTATCGGGTTCAAATTCAAATTATAATTTAAATTTTAATACTCCTCCCATATCGAAAGAAATTTTTTAATCATTAACTCATCCGTGTTATTTAGCTTAGTAGAAAAATAATATCATTGGGATACAATTTCCAAATAATACGACTGAATTTCTTTTAACAAATTTTCATAAAATCATCCCTACCCGTAAAAAAGATTTAGGGTTATAGGACGGAAACGGTAATAGAATATCACACAGGTAGAGGGTAAAATTTTTAATTAAAGACTTGCGCTTTTAAATAATCCAAAATATTCTTAATCGAAATTAACTGTACTTAACGCGTACTTTGCAAAAAGCTGAATTTGTAATGTTTAAAACTTTTCAATTTTTTAAAACGCAAGAATAATGTTTTCTTTTAACAGAATAATAAAATAAGAAAGTAACTTATACAGTATTAATAATAATTTTTTTCCACTGATAAAAGAATTAAATTTTAAGCTACATCCAAATTTATTTAATATTTTACACAATGGTTTCTATGGTTAGTACTGCTTACCTTTCTTAGCTTCATTTTTTATCACTTGTTGAACTATAAACATTTTAGAAAAGAAACTAAATGAGGAAAAGATAAAATAATAACTTGAAAATATAAATTATTAAAACTTTAGAAACAATTCTTCAACAAAACCAGTTTAAATTTAATAATAAAATATATAAAACGAAGGATGGATTAGGCATAGGTAACCCGCTATCAGCGATACTAAACAAAGTATTCCTACAGAATATGGAAAAAGCGAATATACCAGATACTTGAAAAAATGCAGATGTTTACAGAGCATGTCTAAAAAGTTCCGGAAGTAAATTAAATAAAAATACAGATTTAAAGATAAACGAATTTACTCACATCAACCCTCTACATAGAACCATTCTCTAGTTATACACTCGTTGCAGCGCCGGTAGAGCCCGTCCGGTAGAGTACCGGAACTACTACATTGTGGGATCGGCTTCAACTGCTCAGTGCAAATCCTTTGGATGACTGGAATGTCGTCGAAAAAGCGGCCTTTCATTTTTAACTTGAGTTTCAGGGACAAGAAATAGTCTGATGGAGCCAAGTCGGGTGGATAGAGCGGGTGGCATAAGAGGTGATTTGATGTGTTAAAACTGTTGCCAAGTGTGCCGAGGTATTGTCGTGCAAGAGAATCTAGCCGCCCGGATCCCGGTACTCTGGCCGGATTAGACGAATGTGACCCAACAGGCTTTCCATTACAAATAGAATTTAGAATTCACGGTTTGACCGGTTGGGACAGTTTGACCAGTTGCGCGCGCACTTTCGCGACGTTTTCGTTGTGAACAGCTGTTGACGGCCTCCCGCATCGTTCGTCGTCATCCAACGACTCTCTACCGTCTTTAAACCGCTTCCACCACGTGTATATTTTAGTACGAGATGCAGCTTCATCACCGAATGCTTGCTGTAACATAGAATAAGTTTCAACGAAAGATTTTTTAAGTCGTCCACAGAATTTTATCGTGCTTCTCTGTTCTATGTCGCGTGCTTGAACAAGGTCATATGAACACAAAGTACGCGGCCGAATATAACTCGAGACTGGAGTGACGAAACGTGATGAAATTTTGAACACACACTCGTCAGACATCTTACTACATAGTTCCTTGGTTGTCTGAGAGATGGCGCTACTTGTATCGACTACAGAAATTTAGGTTGGGAACTTTTCAGACATACTGTGTAGAATATATTAGGTACGTGGATGACACTCTATTAATATAAAAAGGAAATAAATAATAATGAAGAAAGAGTTTACGAAGAAATGAAAAAATTCCAGCATAACATTAATTATACGGTGCAAAAAGAGAAAGACTAAACTATTAATTTTTTAGACCTAACAATAAAAATAAATAATAATAATAATCTAGATTTTGAAATATACAGGTAACATCATAGCTTACGATTCGAATCACCCAATGGAGCATGAATTAGCGGCTTTTAGATACATGACAGATAGACTCATAGATTACCACTAAAGAAACCAGCATATAAAAATGAATTAAACACTATTTTTCAAATAGCAGAAAATAACAGGTATAAAAAAGAAATGATGAGAAAAATGAATAAAAATAGAAATTAATTGAAATTAAAACAACAAACGATAAAGAAACCTTAAATGGAGTAAATTAACAATTACTGGGAAAGAAATTTACCCGATTAAAAAATTCTTTAGTAAATATAATATACTCGTAAAAATGGCTATAAATACAAATAATATACTAAAAAAGACTTTTAATAGTAACACAGAAGAAAAAGATATATAAAACAGCAATGGTATATACAAAATAAAATCTAAATGCAATGCAATATACATTGACATACATTATATCCATTGATAAAAAATAGACAAACGGGGAAAAAATTAAAATTAAGAACGAACACATGTGATCTTTAAGAATAAAAAAATGATTCTAATTATGCAACGCATTTCATAAAAGGACATACGCGGATGAAAATGGAAGAATCAATGAAATTAATTCACAAATTTATTAAAGGAAGAAGAAAGAACATTTTAGAAAATCTAGAACTCTTTAATTAAAAAGTAACAATAAAACGATTGTAAATGAACAGATCAACAATTAAATCAATGTCCTTTTCAAGAACCTCAATTTACTAAAAACAAGAAATGGATAAATAAAATTAAAAGATACGTGTAACCATTAATAACAAGTAAACAAGAAGGTCATGAGTCAAATATCGGGAGGGGCGTTGACTAAACGCTACTTAAAAATTAACAGAAATTTAAAACTACCAGTAGAATAAGTTTTGACAATGGAGTAGTTCCTAAACTCGTCAACTGGAGATAAAAAATGAAGCTAATATAAGAAAGTATTACTCGACATAGAAACTATAGTGATCTTAGCAGAAAAGATGATAATAATAATTATTATGCTAACAACAACAATTTTACATAATCTCTGCTGGATATTTGTTCCCGGTTAACGCAAATTGTTTTCCCCCAGTAATGCGATCCACAGGCGCTAAGTGAGTAAATAAAAAACGAATTATTTATTTTATTTCCAAGCGATTAAATTATACCCGCATAATTAATTTTTGTATAATTATAATATTAGCATGTACGGTGTTAGATAATGAATAGCTGAAAAAATCCAGCCGGAAAGGTTGCTTAAACTAATTTATTGCTTTATATTATTATCTGTTCCAGTATTTTTTATAACTAGCACATATGAGATGCAAGAGACATCATTCAGAGTGGTGAGAGGAGGCTAATGTTGTTCATTATACAGCAATCCTATGTTGCAAACAGAATTAAGGTATCACTTTTATCACCTACATTTTGGTAGCCTCAGCGATCTGATTTACTACATTTTATATTTGGTTCGGTGAAGATAGGCGACGAGAAACCGTTTTTTACCCGTACTTTTCTCAGTAAACCTGGGACGGAATGTTTGTTGATCTGGAGAATGTAATCTTCGGCAGCGACTTCTCTCGTGTCAGTCGGTGTACAATTTTGGTTAAGGGTAGATATTTCAGGCACTCTTATTTAATAGCATATAATACTTTTTATGTTTCTAATGACAGCTAAGATAACGTAGCACAAATATCCGAGACCTAATTACGGATAAATATATAATGAGAATCTGACGCTAAATAAAAAGGTTGAGCTACGTTATTAGATAATATACCAATTTTATGAAGGCCGTACACCATCATATATTAATAATTCTATTTATTATTAAAATTAGTTTCATTTATTACCACCGTTAGACCGTTTAATAGTACTTTTTTTCTTTCTACATCGGCATAAACTAAATTTAACGCTAGCCTCAACTCGGTGTAGCTGCCGATGTATATAATTAATTACGTGATTAGTTTTATTGTTAGAAGGGAGGGTATGATTTTGAACCTTTACTTTATTTCAATAACTTGTTTTTTTCTGTTGTTTAGATTATACGTTTTTAAATTGTACGCTGAATTGCGTAAATTATTTTCAACTTCGTATTATCATTTTATTAATTTACATATTGAGTAATTTATTTTTTATATTGTATTTTTAGAAGCTTATAAGCTTATTGTTATTAAAAATATCTTACTTTTTAGCATATACAATACACAATATTAAGAATTGTTTCTTTTATTATTACTTTTTTTTTAATTTGTATTATTTAATTTTAGAATTACACTTAAATATATGTATCAATTCCTGTCAAAAATTTCGATCATAAGAGCATGATTATAAAAGTTTACGATCCAGTTTAGAATTGCCTATAATTGAAGTCGGTGAGGTATTTCCTAAATTTGGCGTTCTTTAAATCGAAAATGTTTTGCGTTACACTTCAGATAAATTCTATTTAAAATAAGTTTTTTTTCTCTTAAAAATCAATAAGGATTCATAGACGTAAAAAGTCCTAGTATATTTTTACTGTTACAATCTACGTAATGCATTTTTTCATAACAGAAAGGGGTACATTAACCTACTGCAAAAATCTGAGGTAAAAAAAGGCAACGATCACAGTCCCTATTCGTAACAGAATGATTTTTATTTTAGAACCGGTCCCTACGGTAAGCAGAGTGAAACGCCGGATTTCCGTGTAGAACTTTAATCTCCTTTGTTGAATTTTAGTTTGCAGATCTGCAATAATGGTATATACATATAAATGAAAAGGCAACAAGAAATCGTCTTCTTTTCTCATCTTCTTAATTAGTCTGCCATGAAATTCTTGGTATTTTTTTATGAATGGTTATGTCTATCTTTTTTGGGATCGACTTGCCCTTATCTCAGGTCGTTTACACTCCTTCCGGTTATTGTATTCGGCGTTGTGTAATATGGGATTTTCGAAATAAAATAAAAAATTAACGCTAAGTTTAAAATAGAAATATTTTCTGTTTAAAACTAATCTTCCTCTTCTATTATACTATTTTTCTTTCTCAAGTGTTTGTAACAAAGGAAAGTATCAGTCGGTCAAAGTCGGTTTCCCTTGGGCTTTAGTGTTTTAAGGTTTTGAAATCTCCAGATTTCAAAAATTCTAAAATGTAATTTACAAAATTCCTTGTGTGAAATTATTTAGGCATCCAGTTAAAATTTATATTTCATCAACTGTTCGACCTAAACTTCGTAACCTCCTGCTCGAACGATTATTTGTTAATTGTTTGGGTACTTCCTCGTACTACACGATTACAGAACAGGCTAGAATTTTCCTTCAGGAACATTTTACCTGTTCTCGAGATTTTCGAGACATTCTTCTCGAGACAACCGACGCTTCTGACGAATATTTCTTAGTTTGGGCTTCTAATTTTCAACCCGTCCTGCTCGGAATACCTTTTATATTATTATATTTGTATAACCTGAAAATAAAAATAAATTATGCATATTTCCACATCAGAACCTTTGAAACCAAATACATTAAGCAAATTATTTAAATTAATTCCTTTTAAATCGTTAATTGTTTGAAATCGATGTCAAGTTTTTGGTAGTCGTTTAGTTTTTTTAATTCAGTACCAAATTAAAAGTCGAATTTTTTTATAAAAGAATCGAGAAAATGAAGTTTTATCTTTTATTATTTAGCGGATTGCGGACTGAGAGTACATTTTTTGTACGGTCAGAGGAACTGTAATATTGTAATTAAATATTGTTATTATATCGACATTATGAAACGATATAAATAAAATCATTTTGATTTCATTAGAATTATTTCGTAAACCAATGAAAAATTTATTGTTTACTTTTTATTTTATTTTCTTTGCGTTGTGTGCAGGGCTACTCAGAAACGCTAGTTTTTTACAATAGCGTATGAAGTATCTGATTATACTCAAGTTAATTATACTGGAAAAAACAAGGTCACGGATTTAATTTGTATGTATATGTAACGGTAATGTGCCCTTGAGTCGAAGGAAGCATGCTCATTGCCGTATGACTCACACTACCGATTGAAAATGAATAGAAAAAACGTGGTTTTTCCGTTGTCGAGATCAAAAATAAATCTAATAACGTAAGAAATACAAACAAAAAAAAGTTATTTATATTAAACGGAATTAATAAATTTAATCAAGTTATTAGATATCTAAGTCGTGGCCTTAGACGAATTTAATCGACCTCTTCCTGCAAGAAGACTTAAAATTAACACGATTAGAAAATGACGATTGTTCTATTTTTCATCACCGCATCGCTGGGATTTTCAATGTGTAGTATCGTATCTTCTATATTTGAAAAATTCCTCCTCCCTTTTAAAATTAACGAAATGGAAGAGATTTGCATAAAAAAGAGCTTCAGTTTTTTTTAACTAATAAAAAATTAACTTTAATTAATTTTTTATTTGCTGGATGAGATTTTTTTATCGCAATCCGAAAGGATTTTTCATAATATTTTTCGGATATTCTTCTGCATAACTAAATAAATGCTTAAGTGAAAATTAAAATTTAACAAGTTTTAGTACAAACGCTAGAAGTCGGGTGAATAGTGAAAACTAACGGAAGATTACCTTATTGTAATTAACGACTGTATCGAACTTTAGCGCTGAAAAACAATTCGCTGAGCGAGAGCGATATCTTTTATCTATATGTTTCCGAGAAGATCTTTTTTAAGATATATTTTCATTTCTTATACGCTTTTAAAAAATCCAACCCGGTATTTCTTTTTGTTGTCGATTTAAACATAACTTAAGATTGGCGAATCGAACTTGCATTTTGCTTCTTTACTTACTGAGGATACATTTTTAAAACCATATTATTTACAGATGAAATAAAGTAAATTTTCAAAAAGGAAATAATAAATCCACGTTTTTTAAATAAAAAATTAACCTAAAAATTTCGATTTTTTGATCTCGATTCCAAATTAGGAATAACTATCGACAACCAACCTGGAGTTTTGTACCGACTTAAAAAATTCAACGTTTAAAAAATAATTTTAAAAGTATTTTTGAGAAAGGTTAAATCGATTATTATTAAGTTTGTTTTCTTTTAAATATTTTTAGTTTTATTTAAACTATAAATAAGCTTGCCAAAATATAGATGATAATATGCTATCAGTGTGAAAAACAATGTCTTGTAAAATTAACAAAATAAATTCAGAGAAACTATGTAAGCGACTGATGTACTGAATTAACTCTTATGTAAAGGTAATTTTCATTTACTCGTATTTTTCCCGCATTTGCTTGACTCATTGCACAAAAACTTTGAATATCAGAACGACTCTAGGCTACGTATTGTTACGATAAAAGAATTCACTAATCAGTGAAAAACAAAGTTGGAAAATACCTTCTCTGTAGATAATGTCATTTTTCGCTTAAGATATCTTCCGCTTAAGTTGTATCGACTAAAGATTTGAGAACAACCGTCAGAGAGACTTCATGACAAACGCAAAGAATTATCGCAATATTGGTACAGGATAACATTTGAATATAAGGAATACATACGTTTCGATTAAAAGAACTTTTTCATTAAAGGACTACGCAAGGATTTATTGACCCTCAGCGGGAATCAAACCCGGGCCTTCTGGTCAGAAGCAAACACACTAATTCCGCCTGTGCAACCGAAATGGACATTTAACCTAATGCGATCAAATTTAACGTTTTTATAGAATTTTAAGTTTGAACTAGTACTCTAAACCCGTTCTTGTGAAATGTTAGAATATAATTTAACATACGACTTTTATATATTTAAAAAAAATGATAAATTAGACGTAATGGGTGATTTCCCGAACTTTCTCTTCCGTTCTTAAATAAGACTTTTTACTATCCGATGTATACGAGAAAATTACGATTATACGTAGTAGTATAATCACGAATAAACGCGATAACTTCAGGAAATAATTAAGGATATTAAAATAAGTAAAAAAAAAATAGCTCTGTAAAGGTAAAGGAAAATGTTTTTTTTTCGATTGCTACAGATTTGATTTTTTCGGAAAACAGTCTCTTTTTCGTCTGAAAAATTAATAATTCCTCTTAAATGAAAACGGTCTCGAGGTTCCTGTCGGATACTCTCCAGGAAGGAAATCATAAGAGTCGTGTATCCTTATCTCCTTTCCTTAACGGTAGTTTTTCGAATCGCTTTTATCGGTTAGATACATATTCTCTTATTCTTTGTTACTAAGCCGTGATATTATCATCGGTATTGAGTATTGAGTATTTATCCATCGGATTATCTGTTATTAATTTATCGGTAAATACAGGCCGACGTCTAATTATGCGAATAATATCACTGCAGTATATTTATTTTTGTTTTGAGAAATTAAATTTTTAGTGTGTGAAAAATTCCAAACATAAATTTTTCCAAAATTCAAACCGAGAATTTTGTGGGTAAAAGATAATTTCTCTTTATTCTACTTTTCGCCACACATCATTACATCTTTTGTTTTATTGTATTTTGTTTATAATAAACTAGATAAAGTTAAAAAAAGTTAGTAAATAATAGATAAATAAAAAGATTCAAGTCGATTTGAAAAGAACAAGAAAGTATGAGGTGTACAAACTTGAGCAATTTACAGGTTCCAACTTGATATATATTTGCTCCTTGTAATTTTGGAAATTAATTGCGATAGGAATTGTTTTGGAAATTAATACCTGGTCAGGTAAAAGGACAATGTCTTTTTTATGTTTTTTATGAAGCTACTAAAACTATAACATACATTGGACAAAATGTACTGCGGGTATATACGTATGGTACAAAGGTGATAACAGGGAAGAACATTGGATTTCTGAAAAAATTAAAAGATCGTCTTATACCAAGGGCGGAGTGGACGCACTGCTTCCTTCACAGACATGCTATTGCCACAAAATTTATGTCGAAAAATCTCAATCAGATTCTTTGTAAAGTTGTAAAAATGGTTAATTTTATTAAAAGTCGACTATTAGAGAATAGGCTGTTTGATAATCTATGTGATGAAATGGGCGAAAAGAAAAAATCTCTTCTTTTCCGTACAGAAGTCATATGGCTATTGCGGGAAAAGTATTAATCCGGTTATTGGAATTGCGAGATGAATTGATAATATTTTCCAGGATAAACAAAGGCCATTCTCAATGTTTTTACAGAATAATGAGTTTACGTTACTGTTGACTTACTTAGCTGATGTATTTTCGCATTTAAACAACTTAATGTGAATTTACAGGGACGTAATAAAAGCATCTTATTAGCGACAGTCAAAGTTCATGCTTTCACTAAGAAGAATAATTATGGAGATTTAGTCACAGAACCATTGAAAATATTAATCCCTTTCGCCACGTCTTACGTCTGTGAAAAGGGTTTTTCGTCTATGATTGCGCTAAAAACTAAATATAAGAATCGCCTTTTATCATTTGAAAACAATTTGCTTTTGTGTGTTTCTAACACATAGATCCACGTAAAGAGATATTTTAAATGAAAAACAAACGCAACCATCTAATTAATTTATTTTCTTTACGTGTGTACTACTTATAAGTGTAAGTAAAACTTTTATAATAAATAATGTTTTGTTCTCATAAAATGATTTCATTATTGTTAACGTGTTAAGCTGTAGGCTTGTTTCGCAACTCCCCTCATATCACCGGGGTTGCAACTCGCAGATTGAGATAGGTTAGTCTAAAGAAAATTGAAAATAGTTCGATTTTGACACTCTAAAATGGATATTGAGTAAAATTGTCTGTATTAACAAGTAATTTTTTTTACGAAAATCATAATTTTCACGTGTTATTACGCAAATGAGTTACATAAAGAGTATTATTTATCTGTTTACTTATCTGCTTGAATGCTTACTTATCGATATAAAATTTTTGTACGATTAAGATGTCTGATATCGGTTTAATTTTTCTACTGAGTAATTACATCAAATGGAATTCGTATTACTAATCTGAATCTAACATTAGTTAGGCCTGCTTTATTTAGTTTTATCCTAAGCTAATGCATCGTTAAAATTTTTGTGCTGTTTTGACTGTCGTTTACCCTGACAATTATTTTACCTAGTAAAATTTAAAATAATTTTTATAGAAGCGAATTTTTTGTTAAGAAGTTGATATTCTTTTTTCCATATTCCTAACCGTTTCTGTAATCTCATATGTAAATATTTAAAATCATTTTGGCTACATTTTATTAACTTCCAAATTCTGCAATTTTATACTATATATTTTTATTTGGAGAGATTTCGTGAACGAAGCTTATCTTTTAATTAGCAGTTGAAATACACAACAGAAATAAATTTATTTTGGGATAGTCTTTAAGAAGCTAGGTTAAATATGAAACACCGTAATTTTTTATTTATTTTCCATCGTAAAATAATGTTTTACTGTTAAATGTTAAAAATAACATATTTTAACATGTGTTGAAACTAACATAGTAATAACATACTAATATTATTACTTTTAAAGGGTAAAAGTAACATATTAAAAGTAAATTTTCGTTTGTGTGTTCATATGTAGCCTAAGTTGGAATTGTATTTTTAACAAGTGGCAGACTGATTATGGAGAAAAATTAATGCGGCAAATTATAATAACATATAAATGGTAAATTTATTTATCGTACGGCTATGGCTACACATCTGTATGTTTATGATGATTTTTTTTTACCATTTTTTTTAAACGATAAACCTTTGACTAATTTGACACAGATTTTCCACACTTATTTTGTTGTCAGAACGTCTCTGACATCAGAATTCTTATTTATTTAATTGACAAAATAAAGAGAGTTAACGGTTTAAGAGGTTTACGAAGAACGGCATTTTTAACAAATATTTATTTAAAATTTTTCTTTTGTTATTAAAATTTTATAGAAATTTAAAATACTATTACTTCAATTGCGTTACGTTAGTAGAGTTTTATGTCGTTTTAGAATAAAATATTGTAGTATTTGAAGATTTCACAAATTAGAGGCTATGTTTAAAATAACACAATTTTTGAATTGTGCATTTCTTTTTTGTTTGTAGGGAAAAAAGCTTTCAAAATTAGATGCGATAAATTTAAACATGTAGTTCAGTTACCTATTTTTGTCGACAAAATTAAGTTAATGAAAGATTGTTTCTCCATGAACGAGTTCTTATAACAGCCGCGTGCCGTTTTGGGAAAACCAAAATATGGATACGGTAAAGAGTTACTTTGAGATTATTGTAGACCAAAACGGAAAAAGAATACTAAAAACAGAAACTGAAAATTACACGGTCTGTACAAATAATACAAAAAAGTTAAGTGTAATGAATTTGGACGTATATAAAGATGTGAATAATTCTAAATTTTTTAACGAAATATCGGCAAATTTCCGGCTTTACTTTTAGACTTCAAAAGGTCAAACGGGAACAATTAGCGAACAATTCCTCGGAGTTTTAGGGAAGTATTGATGTATGCATTTGAAAATCATAAATATTTATTAAGAAGTATTGTTCTTGATGATCTGGAGAAACGTGATTTTTAACAATTTTTAAGAAATCGATAAAATTTACAATACTGGACAAGCTGCGTTGAAAGGAAGCGGATATATTTTAACTAAAACTGTTATCTATTCATTTTAACAAAACGGTCATTGTTCTCATAGACGAGTACGATGCTCCAACTCAAAAAGCCATTTTAAAATCTGGTAGGGATTTAGAGAGAAATTATTTCTTTTACTGCAGTTTATTTCCACTCTGTTAAAAGCTAATGAGTATGTTGAAAGGCTCTCCTTAACGCCTGTGTAAGGCTATCAGCAGTTTTTACAGGAAATAATATTAACCGTTTTCTTTTTAACAAGAAACATCCGTTCAATAAGTTTGATAGTCTTACTGAAAATGAAGTAAAAAGTTTAACAGAAAAATTAAATATTTATAATAATCTGGCAAAAATTCGCGGATGGTTCTATGGCTGTAACATAGCTAATAGTAGCCATAAGCTATACTATGTATATTCTATTATTAACTATTTATGATCAAGAGAACTTAAGAATTACTGAGTCAAGTCGGGTTCTACATAAAATTTAAAGTACATTTTAAACGAAAATATTGAAGTGAAAATAAGTAATCTTTTGAAATATAAAACTATTGAAATAGAATCTGTAAATAAGATTAGAGTTACAGAAATTAGAATATTAAGTAAGTCGGTTAACAAGAGAAAATATGGTATGTTAGATCCTGAAGAAATATATGTATTTTTACACTTTTTATTAGATTTAACAACTAAGATAAAGGTTTATATAGTTAACAGCAACAATTCCGAACAGGAGATAAAGGAAGAATTATTCAAAGAAATGTTCTGGATGAAGTACTATAAGAGGAAATATCATTTAACCGATAGAAAGTCCGTGAAGATGTTAAGTCAATACATGCACTGAGGGAAACTAGCAGCAGGTACGAAGAGTTAGGTAAATATGTTTTAAACTTGACTAATCGTGACGACATGCCTGAGCCAGTAGCAGAACTTTAGGAAGCGATGGCTGCTTTCTCAGGATTCTATGCAGAATTTAAAAGGGTTAAAAGTAAGGTAAGAATAAAAGTTAAGGATACAATAAGAAGAGTATGGAGAAAGAGTAATAAAACAATGATAGTGCCTGTGTATGAACACATTGAGATATTAATTATAAGGAAAGTAGAACTTAAGAACTTCAATGAGGGTTCCAAATCAAAATTTTCTCTGTATCAGACTTCGAACAAATCAGTAATAAAGAATATTTCAAGATTTTTGATTCTGTTAAGTATAATATTCGTAATAAGTTATATGTAGGAGTTACAGCAGAACAAAAAGATTCAGGAACCGGTAAGCCGAAATGTATAGTTAGTGTTTTATATAATAATAAAGATTTAAAGAACAATAAAACATGTATAATTATTTAAAAGGGCATTATTGTTTGTAATTATTAATTACTTTTGATCAGCTAATTTACCAAACGAAAATATGAAAGTGTGTTAGTAATCTTGTAATATTGTCCTGATAAATGGTGGAATATTCTATGTTACCATTTATTAGTTTTTTGTTCTGAGTGACTATGTAACACGTGTGTAAGAGTTTAGTTTTTTTAAGCGTTGATTTAACAAAAGGTAATTTTTGTCTTTGTTAGAAGAGAAATTCTATTAGTTTATTATAAGTTAGAAAAAAATTTCTATTTGATAAATAGTTACGAAATATAAAATAAGACTTTTTTCAAAAGTTGTATGCGGAATACTAATAATTTTGCATACAGAGTAGCAATAATTTAAGTTTGGTTAGTATACAAATACAACGGTTTATAATATGTTATTTTTCTACGTTAATATATAAAAATTCTGGTTGTCCGATTATTTTTTACATCGTTTTCTTGTTCTTACTATTAAAGGTTATTATTTAGTGAATAGTTAAAATAATTATTATGCTGTGAATGTAGTTTTAGGTTAGTCACGTTATTATAGGTAATTATTTTAATATCTGACAATTAATTTATAAAAACGATTGATTAAAATCGCCTGACTTCTTTAAACGTTTGATTACGTTTAATTAAGATTCATTAGGGTCATTTGACGTTTGATCAACGTTTGTGAACGTTATACTAAGGCCGCGAAACGTTAATTTGGATTATTTGAAACGTTCGATTACTTCTTACAAAGGAACGTTTTTATGTCATTTGACGTTTTAAAAATGAATCTTTATCAAGCTAATAAATTTTAATTTTAATGGATTTTTTTTGTTATATTCCATAGAAATCTATTGGATTATATGTAATAATTTTCTTATAATTAAATATAAATTTTCTCTTCGCTTCCTTAGTTTTAAATTCCCTTTTTATACTATATAAATAATATAATTTACCTACTAGTAACATTTTATCCATTTTAAATGCTTTTACAATGTTTTATGCGGTTCTAATGATTGCAATAAATCTTTTTTTCCACATATTTTAATAGCATGAGTAGATAAGATTGTAGTCGTATTTAAGAGAAATAAACTGATTTTTTACATACGGTACTTCCTCTTTTGCAACAATTAAAACCTTTTTGTATGATTTTATGTTTTTAATTTGTTTATATGCGACTTAAAACTTAACGTTTTATATATTTAACGTTATCTATTTTGCAACCTGGATACTCGAAGGAGTCAACAGCTTTAACTGTTAGGCAGGTACATTTCTTGTCAAGGTCGCAATCATAATTAAGTATTAGAATTCTGTTATCATCATAATCTTTAGAAAAATTTATGTATTCTATTTTGCTTATGTTTAAAGATAGTTTATTGGCTTGCAGCCAGTCTTTAATACTATTTAAATCATTATGTGTTTTAGAAAATAAGTCCTTACTTGCTTTAACAATTAAAGCCGAGTCGTTCGAGAAAAGAATAATTTCCCCGTTTAAGTCTAAATTTGTAATGTCATTTGGTATATTAACAATGAGCTTAAACAGGGTCCCTGTGGAGTTCCGCAGGTTGTTTTTTCCCATTTTGATACATTATTTTTAAGTAGTATTACAATATCTTTCGTTTAAATAAGAATTAATCTAAATTTCAATTAATTCCTCTAACACCTAGTCTTCTAGTTAAGTCGATCGTATCAGATTCTTTTTAGAGATCTAAAGAGACTAAAAACGTATTACTATCGATTTTTGAAATTATTTTAGAGTTAACAAATTCTGTATTTGATTTTATTATAAAACTGAATTGAAATTTTGGGAGTATTTCGTATTTTTTTAATAAAGAACATAATCGATCGTAAAGGAATTTTTCAGAAATTTTATTAAATATAGGAAACGAAGATATGGGTCGGCAATTGCTTCGATCACAGTTTTCGGCTTTATTTTTTGTAAACTGGTACACTTGTGACTTTTAAATTCTTTAGAATACATTCCTTCTTCTATACGTAAATTAAAAATGCATGTCAATGGTTTACATAAATGTTGTGGTATTTTGACAAACGAGACATTATCTGAGATATTATCTGCACTACAAACTTTATTTGTTTTTAATACTTTTATTTTATTTGAAATTTCCTGTTCAGTTATCACTTCCAGATAAGGACTATAATAAAACTAAACTTTCAGATAAAGAGTATTAATGTTAATTTTTAGTTTTATTCTAGTTTAATGTGGAATGGAATTAGATAATTTCGTGCCTTATTTGCAAAATGAGAATTTAAAGAATGTACCGTATGTTGCCTGTAAAGGAGTATCCTTTTCTGTTTTTTAAATCTATTTAGTAGTTTCCATTGCTTTTAGAATTTTCAGTTTGTTCTTTGAAATAAGTGCCTTTTAAGATATTAATGTAATGTCTGATTTTGTATTTGGATTTTGTTTATGAATTCTAAAGGGTGTTTTATTGAATTTACAAAGTTACTGCAGATTACTTTAGAAAATGTGTTGCAAGCTAGTTCTGATCTTTTATACAATAAACTACTTCTAAGGCAAAAACTAAATCGCTTATCTTAGCGTCCATTTAGTTTTTTGTACGGTTGAAGTTAGATGCTTGTTCCATTTTTATTGGCGCTAGAAAATTTGTTTGTCTTGTGTTCGACTAGACGAACTAGTTTTAACATACTGTTGTAGAAAAATCAATAAGTACTTTTTAAATTGTATAATAGTTCTAACAGTTTTTTAAAAAGTTGTTAGCAATTTACGGAACATTTTTATAGCAAAATCTTGTTAATAATATTTGTAAAAGTCTTCCTATGAATTTAATAATGTAAATCCTTGTAATAATATAAAAGAAAATTACAGATGATTTAATATATATTACACGCTTGTAGACAAAGATTTTGATGGTAAATTACTTACCGTGTGGTTATCAGTAATAAGAGTTTCTTCAAATATTGTCTTTCTGCTACTGTCGAGAATTTAGTAAGCACTTCTTAAATTGTATAATAATTTATAAGTTGCAGAAAATTATGTTAACACTTTTTAAATTGTATAATAGTATAAACATTTTTTTTGTCGATAATTAACGTAAATTTATAGTAAACAGTTCTGAATTTCTTCTTATAAATCCTGATAAAATTTATCATTATAAAAGTCTTGTAATAAAAATTTTAAAAGAAACTTCTGTAGATATATTTTCCATTAGAATTTATGTACCCAGTTCAGAACTTGTAGAGAATGTTTTATATAAGAGAAACAAAGAAAAGGTTGCACCTTTCTGTTATTAATTAACGTCAATCTGTTATGTATAATATCTTCCAGATAGAAATGATTTTTCGAGATGTTACATATTCAGCACATTTGTATTTCGACACCACCTATTTTCCAAAGATCTTTGGAAAAACAAATTTAAGCAAAACTCTTAGTGCAAAAAATCTGCACAGTGTGCCGTTGGGTCGGGTGAATGAAAAAAATTGCTTGTAAGGCATATTTAGTTTGCAGCCTTTTACATGGCGTGAACTAAACAGGAAAGGTTTACTGAGATATCTTAGAAAAATATATCATAAATAGAAAATACGAGTAGATAACCACTAAAAATAGATTTTAAATAATGGATTACACAAAATTACTCAAGTAAGTAATATCAAACTATTTTTCTATAATAAATTTTAAATTTGTTTTATTTAAGTCAGTTCATGTTTATCTCAGTTACCCAATTAAGTCGTCAAATTACACGTTAAAAATAATTGTCTTTAAAGAAATATCCTCTCAAAAGTTTATTTAATGCACAACATGTAACATTGAACATCTAACCTTTTTGAGTGATCTTAATGGAACGTTTAAAGATTGCTGTTAAACAAGAATTTTCTTAAAACCCAAATGCAAAAATTTGATAACCACCTTAAAAACATTATATAAAAATTAATATAAATTTAATATAAAACATTATGATAAAAACATTATATAAAAACTAAAAACGGATCAAAAAGAACGCAGTGTTTGGAAGAGAAAAGATGATATAAAAAAAACTTAAAAGAATAGAAAATCAAGTTGTATGCGTGTAGGAGGAAAAAGACATAAGCTGGTGGATAATTCGTTAAACGTTTTTGTAATACAACACCAAAAGACATCATGGAGTGAAACTTCCAAAAACATTACCAATTTTGGGAGGATTTAGTTACAAATTGTGAATGTTTCAATAAGAAAAAAAAACCTTAAAAGAAGTTACTCATTTAAATACCAAATTGGTATTTAAAGAATACTTCTTACTGCGCCAATATTATTAATCTTTATTTATTTTTTTGTTGGTGTTTTAAATTTGTCAATTTTTATATGGAATTTAAAATTTAAATTTACAGACCTCTTTTTTCCTCCATTTTTTTCGAACCAGTAGTTAGAAATAAATAGATTAAACATACTTCCTGTTTTACCTCTGTGCTGTACTTACTAGTTTAATAGAAGTCACAATAAATTATTTTCCTTCTTCTAAAGATTCTATGCGACTACAATTTTTTATAGGATAAGTTGTATTTATAATATTTTCCAAAGCCACATCTTGAATCTTCTCTTGCGCGTTTTTAGATCTTGCACTTTTGTATTTTGGAATACTTGGAATCTACTGACGCACACTATATGCATCCTTATAATTTATATTGTCTTTAGTTTCTATTTCTAAAAACAGTATTTCTTTAGGTCAAAAGTAAATCTGTAATTCTGAATTAAATTATGACAAATGTTGAATGTTAAAGAAACCTTCTTGTTTTAAAATTTCACTTTGTTTAGAAAATTCTATAAATTTTTGCTTTAATAGTCCTTTAATATAACAAACCTTAAAATCTTGTTCTCTTTTTTTTTACTAAAACACTAATGTATATAAATTTGCCTTGTCGTTTATTGAAAAACCGTACAAATCGAATTTGTAATGCAAAATTAATTCATTCCATTGTGTTTGGAAATGAGACTTAACTCCATTATCAATTTTCAGATATCTCTCTCTTATCTCTAAAGCTTCTTTAGCTTGTTTTAAAGTTATTATTTTTTACTTTTGTATTTCTTCTTTCTTAACAAAACTCTCTCCCTCTTCTTCCTCTTCTTTTTTTCCTTTTTATAAGCAAGAACTTTAGGTTCTACAAGAGGGGTCATTTCTTGCACGTTGTAAATATTTAAATTGCTGTATATGTTTAATTTTTTTCTGTTTACAAATGGCATGCATTTTTCTGTATGTATTGAACTTTTTTCTTCTAAATCCACATCTGGGACAGATGCTAACAAACTTGTAAGTTTAGAAAAATATCTTCTACCGGATTTAATGTTGTAAGCTCTAAGCGCAAGTTCTAGTTTCTTTTTATCTTTTGGGTTATCTAGAATTTATAGATAATTTATCGGTAAAAGATTAAAAATAAACACATTAATAATAAAATGGATTGTGTTTTCTCTTAGTTGTGTGTTTTCTGAAAGCTTAATTTTGTAACTAATAATTTTACCTGTATTGTTGTTAATCCAATGTGCATAATTTAAAATGTTTTTATAAACAATACAACAAGTCGCAAAAAAAGGTCTGCTAATGGCTTAAATGATTCTTTTCGTTTGCACTAGTTATCAGTATAATTTACATCTGTAACAAGATGCTCCATATTTCTGTAAAAAGTTTATTAATTATTCCAGCATCGTTTATTCTTCTTAAAGTTCGAAACTAGTGATCCACAACTATAGACCGCGAAGTCTGATCGTGATGAGTGGTGTCTGTCAAAGAGTAGTTTAGTTAATGCATCGGAGTACTAGGTTCACGAACTGTTCTCATCTATCCTTTTCAAAAAATTTTCTTTTGGTAATAAAAGAGACATGAATTTGGTAAAAAAAATTCATGTTATCAATAACTTTACCGTGAAAGTTCGCAGACTTAAAAATAACGCAGAAATTGTTTTACAGATCGGTAGTGTTCGAATTGTTTTGGTTGTTGATCGGTGGACTGAATTTTATAAACTAATTGATACTGTTAGAATATTATATACGGTCTAGTATCAATATAATGATGTTTAAGATAAAGGATAAAGTTTTAATGGGCTGTGGTCCATTGAAATCATTTTAAGAGAATTCACAGTTGAAAGAAAAAGATATGAACACTAAAGTCAAAATTATTTTAAAGTGAAATTAAAATGGGAATTATTTTAAGAGAAAGTTTAGGAGGTTTTTCCAAATTATCACCCTCATTACTACTCGCGCGTGCGAGCCCACACACATACAGGCATTGAAAAAATTGTATTACATAGTATACAGTAAGATCCACCCTTGTAAAAATATTATTTTCTAACACTGAAGCAATTCTCTGATTTCTTTACTAGAATAAAGGCATATAAGTTATTTAATGGTAAGCATTTTGAGCCTGAATACGAAAAGTTATTTCAAAATCGTATCTTTTAATAATAATCTTTACTTATTCATGTGATCTCTTTAATATTTTCCATATAAAACTTCCAGTTACTGTATACAATATAAACATTTCTCCCTCTCGAATATAATCCACCATCAGGTTTTATACGTATGAACAAATCCCTATTAACTACAAACCGGTTGAGTTTCTAATACCTAAAAAAAATATTAAAACATTTGTATAATAAAAAATGTTCGAAATATTATTACAAGAATTACGTAAAACTTTATTATTCAGTCCATCATACAAACACAAAAAAAATCTTTTTTCACTGATAAATAATTTATCTTTGTAAGCTTCTGTCTAGAAGCTTACAAAGAAGCTGCTTATATGTGGGATTATGAGAATGGAAATTTGTATCGTACGAAAAATGCCATTCCTGATTGGGATTCGAACCCGGGATCTCCGGATTAAAGACCGAGTCATTATTACTCCGCCACGGAAATCGGCAGTTAGTTAATAACATTCTTTCATCGTACGAATTTATATAAGAACTTAACTATTAAAAGTTAAAACATTTATTTTAAGTAAATTATAAATTAATAAATACAATTATTTATTAATAAATTAATATTAATTAAGTAAATTTTTATTAATAAAGAAGTTAAGTAAATTAATTACTACTTAGTAATTAATTTACTTAATGTCTTTATCCTTTTTTTTGTTTCGTCTTTATTTATTTATAGAACGTTTAATAAAAAGTTGTTTTTTTTTTTAACTTATAATGAATGATGTTTGCAAACATCGCTAATGCGATGTATTCATAACTTTTATTCAGTTTACGGAACATCTATTCAAATCTAATTACCGGTATTCATAAATTTTACACGAACCTATCAATAAGTACGGAAAAACGCTACATGTAATAAAATAAAATAGGTTGTAAGATGTTTATGTATAATTTTATTCCCGATATATTTCTGTTTGTAAAAATATTAATTATTATTATCAAAATGTCTTAGTTAATGTTTAATAATGATGTGATAATTGTGGAGTCTTGTCATGAAATTATTTTGATAGCGTTCTTCCTGACAAACTAGTATTAGCGCACCACTTGAATTCTGCAATGATGACATACACATGTTATTAAGCTTAATGTTTTCTACATTGTCCAGAGGAATATAATTAAAAATATATTGTCATAATACGTCATCGTACATCGTACATTAACGTATACATTAAAAGTGTTACCTCGATAAATTTGTATTTGTTAGTAATCTCATCAAAATGTCAATTATAGTTTATTTTTTTTTTTTTTAATAGGGTTCAATAACAAATGATGATCGGTTGAAAGAACGAGGAACCTTAAGTTGAAATTGAAATGACACAATTTTACTTCGATTTGTCCGATTTTGACTCGGAGAGGCATAGCTCTATGCAATCCCCATGTAATGTACACAACATGGGTATTTTAGAAATAATTTATAGCATTATGTTTCCTTTTTACTTACTTATTTTTTTATTATTACTTATTTGTAATGTAAGTAGATACAGTTATTTTCGGTTTATATATTCTATCCGTTTTTGCGATGTTTTCGGCAGAGTTTTTTTTATATTTATGCGATTTTTAAATTACTGTAATTAAAAATATATTGTAAGTACGTTTCATTTTCGGCGTTAGTGTCACAATCAGATTTAAATTGTAAAAATTAATACATTTTTTAAATAAAATTATTTTTAAAACATTGTATAAGTTCTCGGTTGAATCGTCGAAACAATAAAATAATTAAAATTTACTTCATTTATTAATTCAGGGTCTTCCGATTATTGTGTTTATTTAAAAATACAACGGGTTTGGTTGTTATATTTTATCGTGAATTTAAAAAAAAATATATCATTGAATAATAAAAATGTATTGTTCAGTGCATGTTATTTTTTTATTTTTTAAATATGGTATTTCCCAAAAATTCATACCTGTTCATAAATTAATTTTCATGGAGTTTTTAATTTCATCATCCATATTATGTATTTTTTTTTTTAATTTAAAAAGTTTTTAATTATGTCGAATTAAATCTGGTATATTGTTTTCCCAAGCTTTATATTGCTGTCGATGTCTTTCTACAAGATTAACTGTCCTGTGTAATTAATTATATAGGACACAATTATCTGTAGGACATTAGTTGTTGGACACTTTAGTGCCTTTCGCTAAAATATATATTTTCCCCCTCTAAATAGGAGAGATTTGCTTAAAGTCTGAATTTTATTGTTGAATAATTATTTATAACTTTAAGGTCGTGTTGAAATGAAATTTTATTTTTTCTATAATCTTTTTATTTTGTACTTTCATAAATTTTTATCTGGTAAAAAACTAGTTTTTATTTAATTACTTCATTTATGCGAAAACCATTTTTTATTGCTGTATTATATAAATATCTATTTATAAATTATTATTATAAATGTTTATAATAATATGAATATTATATAATTAATTAATAATCCTTGAAAATTTAATTTTCAAGTTGAAGGTTTTTGTCTCTGAAACGTGAATCTTTTCATGTGAATGTTCAATCCCAGACGTAAACATATCGATATAACTCTTTTTTAATATATTTTAAAAATTTGATATAAATTCAACTTAACATTTTTGCAAAAGTGACATAAAAGAAAAAAAATGTATATATTAATTATACATTTATTTATTTTACTTTTAATAGAGCGATCTTGTGCATATTTCATTAAAAAAAAATTACTAGAATCTTTAATGAGAACGAAATTTATTTTTTTTAATGAAAAAAATCAGCCTAGCAACAGTTTTTAATAGGAAAAACAACTTACTCTTAAAACTCAGCAAAGTAGTCGTATAGTTAAAAAAATATAATAAATAAAAATTATGCGTTTAGCCATTTATGAACAGAACATAACGTCAAAAATAAAAATAAAAATTTAGATATTTCATGTCAAAATCGCTTTTTTCTTAAAAATAAATGTATGTATTAAAAATTACTTCATCATACACTTTTTTTTTTAACTTTATTACTTGTTTTATAAAAATAAAATAAAACCAAAATGTACCGATTTCGATTTTATTTTTTTATAGAATAAATTCTTTGGAAGATCCTATCGTATGAGTTTTCAATAATCGGTAAATTCTGGTAAAAAATGCGACCTCCTTTTTTATTTAGTCTTAAAAATTAACAAAAAAATCATACTAAGTGAAATCCTACACTACGTCATTTATTTATTTTAGCAGCTAGTCTAATCGCCCGATTATATTTGATTATGAGAAATTAATTTTGTAGCGGATGAAAAAAAAATATTTTGAAAAAAAAACAGTGTACATCATCTGCTATTTAAATATATGTAAAACTAGAAATGTATAATTTTTATAAGAATTTAAAATTTTTAACTAATTTTACCGATTACTTTTCAACAGACTTCAATAAAATAAAGGTTTTCAATTCGATTCTTTGTATTATTATTTTGTTAATATACGTTCAAGACTTATTCGCGTCCAGTTGCGCAGAAGTCGATAGTGCTTTTTTATTTTAGTTATAATAACTTCACTAAACTCTTTATTGTAGAAAATATTTTACACAAATTACATGGTTTGAAGTTACCTTATGTTTTTCATTATTAGTGTCTGATTTTTGATGAAATGACATACATACTGATGTTTCTGATATTCAAAATATTTAAAATTAGGAAAGATAAGGAAATTCGGTAATTAATAAATATTCATAAATATTCCTGCATTTCAGACAACCTTTGCACGTTGCTCGGTAGTAAAATTAAATTATAGTCTGTTCTAAATTAAGAGTTCGTTAGTAGTTAGTTAATCGTTTCTAATTTGGCAGTGAATTCAAAAAATAAAAAAAGATTTGATAAAATAAGAATTATGACTTTTTTTGGTCGGTTTTACTTTAAATTTTTTTGTATTTAGTTTTTCAGTTTTTATTTTGTCTCTTAAATACAAGTAAACGTTATTTGTTACGTGATAGATTTTTTAAAATTATTCTTGTATTTTTAAAAATGTCTCTATAAGTACCAAAAATAATCAAAACTACAGCAATAATCAAAATGTGCACCTAATTTTAGATTTTTACGTTTTTTTTTAAAAAAAAAGGATTCTTAAGGGTTCTTTTTTTACGCTATGCTTATGATAAATAAAACATATCTTAATAAATTTGTAAATAATAATAAATCGAGCAAAATTTGTAAATAATCTATATGCATTTTATAAACAATTCTCTAATCGGCAGTTAATTGATATAAGACGGATTTAAAAGTCTGTAATTTTAATAACTGTGATTAAATGTATAATTAATATAAATGTATAATTAAAAGTAAATAATTAAAATATACAATTAAAAGTATAATTTAATAAAAAACTAAAATTTTATTACTTACTGCATAAGTAGTCAAAATCCAGTTTCGATTCCGGGAAAATACTCATAAATCACGCATGCTGTTCCTCAGGGAATCAAGGATTCCGGATCGGGAAAGACGATTCTTGTTAAAAAATAATCCGTCATATTGTTTGCTAGTCGTTTGTCGTTAATAAAAGGTAGAGAGACTAGTAACGATATTAATGAAACAGGTGGTACCGGTAAATAGTTGAATCGCAGTTTGCAGTAGTCGATAGCAGTTATAAATGAATCGAACTAACGAACGAACGAAAGAATTATTAAAATGATCCTACGGGATTCATTTAAGTTACTTTATAGTAGCCTTAATTACGTCACTGGATGAAGCAATGCTCGGTCAGGAAGGATCCTCAGAGCTTCTAACCCAAGGCCGATTTACATTATTTTATTTATAGGCCTTATTACTTGTTTGCAGGACCCTCCTGCCGTCAGGTAACCTGACGTCACCTTTTAGGCTTCTAGGCCCATCCAAGGGCACAAATCAGAAAAAAACGTGTCCTGTAAACTTCATATATAAATATAAATACAAAATTATACTATTCACCGACCTTCTTTTTCTTTTTTAAGATAAAAATATGAACGCATAGCGTATAATTGCGCAAAAAAAATTACTGAAAAATATATATTAAAGTTTTTATCATCCTTCATAATATTATTATAGGCTATTAAAATTATTTTTAACAAAAATAATTTTTAGTAAAAAAAATTGAATAAATACAAAAATATATTGTTATATCGCTAATAAAACAAGTTTTTTTTTTCGCGAATTAACTGTGTCGACTAAGCCAGATAGCTAAAAAAAAATAATTTTTAAACGCATAGGCGTACATCGGAAAGATCACTCATTTGTCTGCAAATGGAATATGTACATTTTCTTTTAAAAATAAGAACCGCTGAACCGATCTGAATGATAGTTTTTCTTTTTACCATTGTATCCTTCGATTTGAGGAATGTTTTAAGATGAGCCAATAAAGCACCCGATCGAAAAAAATTATTAATTTTTTATTTATACATTTAAAAAAGAGTTTATTACTTATCGGGAATTTATTTATTAGCATTTAACTATACCCTAAGATATTTTAAGTTCTGAAAACACTATGTCATGAAGGTGGCCGTACATTTTTCAAGAAAAAATTGTCTGTTCTATTATACGACGTAACATATCAATAAGAACTGCAGTAACTTCACGATTAATTCTTTCTTTTAGTTCAACAGAGTTTCTTGGTGATTGATCACTGAATACCTTACTCTTCAACTAGTTCGGCAAGAAATAATCGCATGACTTGAATATGACAATCTCACTGATCGAGGAATACAATAGTATAACAATCGTTTATTGATCACCTAGCTAGCTAGTGTTACCCGGTCGCCCCACCATGTTGAAATTTCATCCCCAAATTGTCGTATTAATTAAATAGATGAATATTTAATTAAATAAATGTTTTTTTAAAGATTTTTCTTAGAAAATTTTTAATTAAATCTTTAAGATAAATCTTTAATTAAATTTTTTTGATAAAAAGTTTGCCAAAAAGACTTCATTAGATATCAAACTTTTCATAAATGAAAAAGAAACGTAATTTTTGTAGCAAAATTTCCTATTGTGGTATTTAGTTGCAGACTTTGAAGTAAATCGTTATGCTTCTTTCATTTTCATATTAACTTGGAGTTTCATTTTAAGATTAAGCGGATTACGAAAAAAACCTGCTTGAAATCCAATGAACGACAAACCCCTGATTGAACGAAACGTACAAAATGAACTTCGTATTTTTACCGAGCACCGATTCACACGACAGTCGTTTATCTTGGAATTTACGCTCAGAATCAGGATAAAATAAATAAGATTAAAAATTTGTCTCTCTGTTTCTCGTTTTCGCGTATCTTGACCTATCCGTATCATGACACGATGAGTAGCGGGTAAGACGTTTTCATGAAAGATTCCTGTCACATTTCAGAATGCCTTCAACTGTTTGGTTATAATGAGTAAATCCATAAACGATTCATTATTCAAAAACAGATTTTAAAAGCGGCCTTTGACCAAATGTTTGTTTCTTAGTAGAAATATCAAAATCTTGATAATTTGTCAACTTTATCTACAACGCTTAGTTTATTATTTATTCAAAAATACATTTCGATCTCATCGCATTATTAGTTTAGTCCCGCTGCAATTAGCACTCGTATAATTCCGAACATTTTTTTGACAGTCATTAGAAGATAAATGGTATACTCTAGTGACAAATTAATTAAGTTTAATCCCTATGTATTTTTTTTTTAAATTTTCGTTTAACGAAATCAAATTTTAGGGACTATCGAGAAATGAATGAAGGAAAAGTTTTTATTTAAAATCTGATTTTCTTACTTGGTAAATTTTATTTAAATGATGTTATGTATTACCAGAGCTAATCGTATTTTTTTCTCTTGTATCTATTCCGATTTTCTCGTTTAGTTATTTATTTCTTACTCATCTGCTGAACTACACCGCTAACCATGAGCCTGGCTTCTGCTAGTGGTTTTCATCGAATGAAACTCGACATTTAAAACAAAATAATGCAATTATGGTATAAAAAATTTTGTTATTTTTTTATCCGTAATGTATCTCGGTAAATACACAATATCCGGCCCGTCCAAATAAGTATCATTTAGGCGTGATTTGATACGGTAGGTGATAAAAAATAAAAATAATTTCAAGAAAAATTCGTTAGTATAATAATTTGTACGGTTCAGGAAATAAGTTAGCGTATTTTTTCATTGAAAAATTAACGGTCAAACAGAATTACACTAAAAAGTCATTCGTATTTAAATAATTAAATAAAATATGTTTTGATTGGTCGGTAGCCAAATAAAGTATCTGGTCGGCTCAGTACTTTTATTTAAATATTTAAAGCATCACGAACAGATGGTTGTCGCCCGATATTCAATTATTAACTAAAAAACAAAATTTACAATAAATTATGTTACATTCAAGTCATACTAGACATACATTTTATGTGTAGTTTGTTAGTAAATTACTTACAGACCTATTCGTAAGAAACTAATCGTTACTAATTATTATTTTATTTTAACATCCACAGTAAAAGTTATAAAAATCGATCTATGCAATATCCCTTGGCAGCATTAACGAAAAAAATTACCGGTTTGGGGTGCTCCGTATTAATCAGAAAGAATTTCTGTGATATTAAATTTTAATATCGCATATAATTACGAGTAAGTTGTGCTACTGTTTCAGTGGCGATTAAGCCACCTTCTAGAAATTATTCATGATTTTTTGTCTGGTCTATAGACTACTTTTCTCTTTAGGATTCTTGCTGAACTTTTCTAAACATCGTAGATATAGCAAGTTAATACAAAAAAAAAACTGGGAACTTTTGAAATGCATATGTAAAGTTGGCAGCACTGTACATGGCATGAAATGCCATGTAAAGTTGGCAGCACTGTTTTATCCAAAACGCAGCACTGCTTTATCATCATGTAGCAGTGAAACGGTCAACAGCGTGCTTTCCTCATAAAAATTTTTACAAAAACCAACGATAGTTTGGAAGGTGCACAGAGGGAGTTCAAAAGTTCCCGGTTTTTTGTGTCGCCTACATTTTAAACGACGTTGAAAAGTAGATTACCGAATTACATCATGGTAAATTACATCAATTATATCATATACAATTAATTTTTTCCAATTACTGTTTTTTTTTTTTGTTTTTTTTTATTTACTTATTATTTTCGTAGAGATTTCTGTTTCATCAGATGGTTTTTTTAATAAACAAAAAAAATATATAGTTTAAAATATTAAAATAATAGAGAGGTTTTATATCTAATATAGCACTTTTACATTTTACATAAAATGTAATATATGTTATTGATCGAGATTTTAAAGATACCGTTAAAATACAAACTGTTAAATTACGTTTTTCATCAAATCTTATTCAGTGATTAAGCAAAAATCTGTAAAAATAATAAAGATTAAATACAAAGAAGCAGGTGAAAAAAATGAACTTTATAAATATTTGAAACGTATCAGTTATAGAATTTGACTACTGTCATCTCAGTATGTAGTCGGGTATGTAAAATATAGTTTCTATTATTAAAAGTTGCAGAAATCTTGAATTAAAATTTTGCAGTCGTATAGCTATCGAAGACTTTTGTTCCTTTTATTTTATTTCTGTAATATAGACCCCGTATTAGTACTTCCAGCTCGAAATTGGAAGGACAGACTACTGAGGAAACCCCTGACAAATGCGAGATTACTTGTACAGCACATTCATGAAGTGTATTTAGGATTCCTCTTCTCCATGCCGTGTCATACGCCTTTTGCAAATCGAAAAATACAGTAACCAGGCGTTGGCGAAGTAAAAAGGCATTTTGAATAGGAGCTTCCAGGGGAAATACGTGATCAATAGACTATTTGCCCTGACGGAAACCGCTTTTTTCTGGGGCAATTAAGACATTTCTCTCTAGGTACCAGACTAGATGACGATTTACCATTTGTTCTATCACCTTGTACAGGGTACTGGTCAAGGAGATAAGACGATAACTTGTAGGGCATGATTTACGGAGATTACCAGTGCCTCTGACCAAGAATCTAGACAAACCTGGTCAGAGAATACTCTATTATATATATATATATATATATATATTAATGTACATATACATATATATATATATTTTTTCCCTTATATATATATATATATATATATATATATGGAAAAAATATATAAAAATAATATATATATATAAAAAAATGGAAATATATATATATTCCCATATATATATATATATATATATATACATATACACACACAAAAATGTCGTAGTGCATTATCTATGGATGGGGGGAGGGGGTGTGTGATACCATACTATTATCATTTCCGTGGGAAGTGTCATGAGAATTATTCAAGGCATAGCTTAGCTCATTATAACAAAAGGTTATGTTAAATTAATTTTGCGGGTCTTCAACAGGATATTTCCACCTGTAACTTACATCTCACAAACTCAGAACAGTACTATGGTATAAGTGAAACTGCCCTAAACGACCTTCCGAATGTGTTCACCACATCAACTGTCGCGGTAAACCGTTCCCCGCCGCTTTGCAGACCAATCGGCTGCGATGGATGGTATATTCAGTATATATACATATATATTCCATGCCGTGTCAGAAATCTTGAATTACAATTTTGCAGCCGTATAGCTGTTGAAGCCTTTATGCTCCTTCTATTTTACTTCTGTAACACAGACCCCGTGTTAGTCATTCCATCTCGAACTCGGAAGGATCGACTACTGAGGAAACCCCTGACAAATGCGAGATTACCTTGTACACCTCATAAAAAAATATATATATATACATATATTCGAATATATATTCGGTATGATCCACACATGATTCAAACTGTCTCCATAGAACAGATGATGGTGTTGTCCGAGAAATGGATTCGACGTAATTCAGTCATGATTTTCGTTCGGCCCATCCTGATCCCGAAGGGGAAGATCCCGATTCTGATCGCCACGGCCGGTAAATGCCACAATGATATTTCCATCGGTGTAAGAACGTACTATCATTAAACACAAAACAAAACCAAAAACAAACTACTCAGACGAACAGAACTGAGTAGAAATAAAATATTTAAATTTTGAGCTATAGCCCTATTAATGAAATAAAACGAACATCACGAAATAACCAAACAAATCTACGGAGCGCATATCTTGGCGACAAGATAACGCCCAAGCAGTCCCTAACCACCATGGTAACTCGAACTCCCCATCCTACACGCCTTCCGCCGCTCGCTGAAGAACCAAATATTTCATTAAGTTCTCCACAATTGACCAGTCAGCCAGGCTTTTCCAGTTAACATTTAGATCTAAAGTAGACCCAACATCCCCGAGCTCCCTCACTACCTCTAATCGTTTTTCATCATACCAATGATAGACGTATAAAACATGAAAAGCATCATCTAATATGCCACACCACGAGCACAGACCCGAATCAACCAGGCCAAAACTAGTCACCAACCTATCCCTAAAAACACTATGACCCGAAAGAAACTGAGTTATATACCTGTTAGACACTTAAGAGGAGCCCCCGCAGAATCCTCACATTAGAGAAAAGACCGTGCGTGTAACGACCATCAGCCGTCTCATCCCACATAGTCTGCCACAATTGAAATCCATGACTCTCAATCTCTAATTCTAGAAGTTAGTTGACCCAACTTCTTTGCGAAATAGCGTTGTTGACGCTCAAGCGCAAGAATATCAATAGGCTGTACTCCAGCAGTCACTAGAACAGCATCACGAGAAATAGTATGGTAACCAGGTGTCACCGTTAACAACAAAAGACGCTGGGTCCTCAACAAAATGTCCCTATAAGTTTTAAATTTTAGCCTCTCCGCTCAAACAGGTGCGGCATACAACATAATTGCTTCACACACACTCATAGAAAGGATACTCATAGTCTTAAAATTCAGACTCCAATCCGGATTAACCACACGTCGAATACCAAAGAAAGCACTACTGGCCTTCTTTGCGACGTACTGCAAATGATCCTTAAAACGAAAGTTTTCGTCAAGGAGCAACCCGAGGTATTTCTGAATCTGAAAATATCGAATTTGATGGCCTGACATTGAAACAGGGACCCGCCGGGTCACAGCCAAACGGCCCTTCAGCAACATCATCTTGGTTTTATCCAGGCTGAATTCCATCATATGTTGTCTGCCCCATCTTATGTTGTAGGATACAGTTCATGTAGCATGTCCGAGAGGCGCGGAGTTCTCAACCTCATTCCGCGAGCATCCTTCGACCATTAGCAGCCCGTCATCGGCGTAAGCGATAACACAACAGTCGTTGGGCAACCTCCCAACGACTTGATCAAATAACCAAACTTCACGGCCCACAATAAGGGGCCCAGCACACTGACTTAGACATTGTCTTCTTCTCTCGTGGCCACCATCTCAAAGTATCTACTATCCCAAATCTCGATGCCCAAAGTAACTATGCATTCATTTTAATTTTTGTACACGCGCGTCTCTCTAATTTAAATAAACCACTACAGATTATTAAATGCCCCGGATATGTTAAGGAAAATCCCCAAGAGATACCCAGTACTACTATTCTTGACAATGCTTAAAACTCTTAAAATAGAATCTTCCGTCCCCTTACCAGGACGAAAGCCATAATACTGATCCTCCATCAATAACCGTTGCCATGCCAACCTCTTATTAATACGCATCTTGACTCCGTAGGGAAGACACCCGCCTCGTGGCGGGTCTGACTGTCACACCTCCTCCGTACCTAGTGTATAGGGGCTTTACCGAAGGTCATCTTCAATAAGCCTCAAAAGATCTTTCAAGTTGACCTCGCTAAGATGCCACCGATGCAAATGCCATGACTGAGATTCCCATCGGGGTTCAACGCCTTAAGTGAACCTACAATACAAACATAGTCTCAAACGAGACCACACTGACTGAGCTTACTGTCAATCTTACCCGAAGGGAAAGTGAGTCCGACACGCAAACACAAACTCAAAAAACATCAAAACACAAAACTCTAGTAAAAACACTAAAACAAACAGCTACCATAAACATAAAATCATCAGCTATAAAACAAATAAAAACATAAAATCAATAAAAATAATACAAGGAATACAAAATCCAACAATACATAAACAAACAAAACATAAACAACCCAGAAACTAAACTAACACAAACCCCATAACCATAATAGAAATAATACAAACACAAAACCAAAGAACAACACAACATAAGACTAACAAAAAATGGGGAAATCTAACCAAAAAGTAACAAAAACTAAAAACACTAAACTAAACTAAACCAAATATAAAATCAACAACCCAAATACTATAAAGAAGCCAGCCGGAAACAAACCAAACAAGACAAACAGAAACATATAAATAATAAAAAACTAACTAACAAATAATAAACTTAGATCGTATAACACAAAACAAAAACATTATCACTAAATAAAACAAGAACAACACAAATATAAAAATAACAACACAAACACTATAGAGAACACCACTATGAAGAAATTAAATAGGACGAAAACAAAAAAATATATATAAGCAATAAACAGCTCACCAAAAAACAATAAATAAACACTATCACCAAATAATAAAATAAAAACATCAAAGAAGCCCCACATCCTAGCCCACGGGACTGTCTGTCACTAGAACTCAATATGAGTGATTAATAAATCCCGCGCATGCTTGTATGTGGGACAATCCTAGGACTTGCAGTCGTGACTATCTGGCCTCCCTATCCGAACATAATTAACGCAAAAAGAATATCCCGTCCTTCTTAAGTTTGCAGTCCTTTGCGCGATGACCCCCTTCACTACAAGAAAAAATTTCCGTGTACGTGCAACCCACAGCCACATGTCCAAACTAGTAACCCCGAAAACATCTGCGAACATTAACATAATTCTTAATCCTACAGTAAAGGAGGTCCACATATACCTGTCATTTCTCCATCAAAGCTTTGGGTAATTCCTTATCGTATTCTACAATATAGTTAAGGTAACATTATTCCCTCCTACCTGTCCGAAATGTGACTTTGAATTTTGCATGAAATTCACTCTCGCTGAACTTTGTGTTCTGAGCCCGGACAACGTTGATAAAACCCTCCTCCCCCAGATATGATAAGATGATCATATAATATCATCCTGGACCTCAAATGGTTCGGAACAACAGTCTATATTGGATAACAATTCACCTTCTCGTTCTGTCGTATATTCCGCTCCGTCTCGCTATCATCCGCCACGATTCTAACACATTTGGTATTTCCCTGAGATTAATGATCTTCAATCCTCGCTTCCAAATCTCCAATTTCTTTTCAACCTCATCCCGAAAATCCTCAGAAGAAACACTCACAGGCTTGTCAACCAACAGCTTTCTTTCTTTTCTTCTGCGGTAGCTGAAGCCGCTGACCATTCCATTCCCCGAGGTACGGGTTGGAAGAGAGTTGCCGGTTGGTGAACTCGGGACTTGACGGCGATGAAGCCGACTGTGGGACGGCTCAGGAGAGCCATTCAACCTGACGGTGATCCTGATTGGCGTCCAGCTCTGCCTGCAAACTATCGTCAGGAACGGACCGAGTATTTTCACAAAGTTAGTCCTTGTAAACATGATTTTAGACGCTCTTTTACATAAGAGCAGGAAAATAAGGATTTATGGGGTATCCTTAATAGAGTTCTTGAACATAAGAAGAAAAGGACATTCTTCTGTCGGTTCTCGATCCGGGATGGAGATGTAATATATAAAGATCGTGTCTTCACTTTTCTGATGAACGATCTGCTTCCTGATGATACTGAGGTTCGTGAAATCTCATAACATAGCGTGTCCAAAAGAAGTTCGTAGGTTTTCGCTCTGAGACTCAGTCTTCGGAGATTACTGCGGCGAATTCCGTCAAGTAATTGCAGCCTGGTTAGGAATAAAGCACCCGAATATGATTGTATCACAGTGGAACTCGATTTTCGCACATTGCCAGAAATTCTTGGTCCCCTGACTAGGATTTTTAATAAAATGCTTTTTACTGGTGCTTTCTTTGGTGTTCGTAGTCATCCATTCCGATTGGGGGTTAAATTTCCCCACCATGCGTATTTTTTACAAAGGTGTCTGTGAGGCCATAATGTTGTACACTGCGCCCGTCTAGTCTCATCGCCTGCAATTCCAGTGTTAGAGGAACATTTTGTTGTGAGCTCAGCGTCTTCTTCTGTTAGCTGTTGTGGGGGCTACAGAACTGTCTCGCGAGAGGAGTCTCTGTCATCGCCGGTACGAAGCTGAACGTACCAGAGTTGTTAGAGAGATTGAGAGTAAACTCCTTTCTTGATCTGCGGGTCAACTGGAAGACTCACAGAGAATGGACCTCTGTGGCTGGCTTCCTCCGTTTCCTCGCACTGAGCAGATCAACTGAGGGGGTTTAAGTAGAGTAGTACTCCGGGTGGCTAGGGTCCGCCTGCACAGTTGATTGGCCAGATGTAGGCATATTGGCATCGAGCCACGGTTAGTTGAATATGTTTGAGATAACTAGCAAAATTACTGTAGGCGAGACGACGACTGCACTACCGAGGGTATGATAACCCATGCAGCCGAGTAGTGTAGCGTCGTTTTGACGAAGGCGTTTAAACGAAGGAGTAACAGTATTTCTGTCGGCGGGATGATGACTGCACTAACGAGGGCATGGTTGTCCATGCAGCCGAGAGGTGTAGCACCATCTTGACGAGAGCAGTTTATGTAAATGTCACGCGGGACTTTGCGATGGAGGTGAGTGAGAATAAAAGGTCTGTCTTCTTCTCCATGGTAGACCAGACTGGAGTCCGTAGCTGCAATTTAACTTTAAGGGATTAGAATTGAGATAGCTAAGAGAAACAGGTCTAAATTCCGTTGTGAAAAACATTTTCTTGAGGTATGCATTGTTACTAAAATAGACTCGCATCATTGAGACATTTACAATCACTTACAGCTTGTTTAAAGCATTGAACTAGGTGCGAGGTTCATGGTTCCGCGAACTGGTCAGCTAGTTCAGAGGACAACAATGTAGGACAGAGAAGATGTCCGAAAGAAGCCTGCAGCGAAACTCACCGATGTAAATGTCTGCCCAGGTGTTTACATTGGTGGCATCCCAACTGAGGCCTTGCTGGTGACTGTGATATATAATCAGTTAGAGGGTCAAAAGACGACCTCCGTTAAATCCTATCAGGGCTAGGAAGGGGGGATGGTATGGCGACCGGAATTGTCACAAGGCAGATGTCTACCCCTGTGGGATGGGCACTGAAATCCTCAAATTTGAATTGCCCAACCAGCTCTTTGCAGCTGACAAGACTGTCTGCGCTCTTTCTTCCAGTTACAGTCGTGAATTACCACGAATTAAAAGGAGATAGTCATCGGCGAAAGCCTGGGCTGTGACCCCTTCTGGGAATGTCAGTCCCAGAAATTCGTCAAAAAGCTAGTTCCACATCAGAGGACGGAGAACGAAACCCTAGGGCTTTCCCTGATTACAGAGTTTTCCACAACTAGGCACGCGTCTTTGAACAGAGCCGGCGGATAAACAAATAGTCTCGCATCACGGCCTGCAGGGCTTCGGAAACATTGCGGCGTTCCAGCTCATAGAGGACAGAACTCTAACACAAGGAAGAAATGTTGCCTCTATGTCAATAAAAATTGCCAAAACAAATTTACAGTCGGAGCTTTCCACCTCGATAAGACCATGTAAATCTCTGTGCTAACTCCTTCCATGAAGCCAGATTGGCCTCGATTTAGAAAATGTTTTATATCGATGCTCTCCTGGAGCCGTTCCACAACCAGCCTTTCCATCAACTTAACCAGCAAGAGGGTCTACCTCCAACAGGAAAGCAGCCCCAGCTAAAGCACCCGGAGAACAGCCAGCCAAACGGCTTTCTTATGACAGGCAGCAGATGGTGAAAAATATCCAGCTGAAATTGGTCATTCCCCGGTGCCTTTCTCAGTGCCATTCGAGAAACCAGTCTGTCTCTGTCAACGGGATCCACAGTTCGCACGTCAGGGAAGGGTTTTACACCCGTCGTAATGCAGACTCCTGCTTCACCCTCCAGGATATTTGGAAACAGAGTATTAAGGAACGCCTGGTAAGTAGCCACAGGTGTTAAAGTGTGGTCTCAACCACCAAACCCGCATCGAACACTGGACAGGACATGCAATGGCTTTGGCCGGTAACATGACTTTGCGAGCTACCAGTGGCTGCCCTGTATCTCACGCATGGAGTCTTGCTAACATTTGAGTTTGGCTTCTTTGATGAACACGTATTTTTCACGAACGCGCCGGTGTATCTGGAGATACTCCTGGCGCGCGTCATCGATGCTACTGCAGCGCTAGTATCGTTCCCTAGCAGATGTAACCCTTGCGCGCAGTACACTCAAGTCAGAGGAACACCACTTTTTCCTGGGCTTCCGCCTGCAACTAACAGATGACTCCCCGGAAGCAGAGATCATGACGGTTCCAGACTCTCTTTGATCAGTGATCTGGCCACTACCCAACAGTCCGTCCATTGGCCGTGGCCGCCGTATGACCCTATCGCAGCCAGTCTTGATGGCCCGGCCGAATTGCTCAGCCATCAATTCCACCTCCTCCCTGTGCTCCATGCGCCATTGCAACCCCTGCAAGGCAGCTGCATACTTGCATCGCAGCCTGTCATGATACAGGTTCCTTAGGTGGTAGCAACCTGAATCTGGAGCTTTGATCGCTTCCGTAAGCGATCTCACGGGTTATAAGCCTACGATCGCTCACATTCGCCTCATGTGACTATCAAAGGTCAAGGTTTTGCCAGAACGCCCATTTCTATTCTACTCACGTCTTAGATGCATAAAACCGATTATATTTACTTTCTTCAGATAGTAAAACTCCTTCGTAAATATTGCGTTAGTATTTGCTGAAAACGTATAGTGGCCGGTCGGGAACAATTTATTAGATTTTTTCATATGGCCTGTTACTAACACCGAATGAGAGCTTGTACGTGATTTCATGGTAACCAAATTGCTCGCTCTAGTTTATAAATAACCCGTTCGTTTCGTCTCGCCCATAGATGAAGACGGACCCGAGGTAATATACACTTACCGAGCGATCAATCGATTTGTTTTATTTCGAAATTACCCGGTTATCGTTGAAGCTTTCTCGATTCGACGGCTATCATCCGTATTCATGTAATGAGTATACCTGAACCTCACAACTGCATATCACTGGGCCTGGAGGCGTCGTCAATTAAAAATCGACAAGGATGGTGACGGGGCCCTTTAAACAACAAAACCCTCGTACGGGAAAGTAGTGCTTAACATGTCAACTACTCCAAACGATCAATAAGAGATATTAAGGATGTTTACATCGATGTAATATTATCGTCATTCAGAGCATTATATGGTAGTAATTTTATACGTCCTTTTCTTATATTTATGTTCGTCGGATGGTCGGATTGTGTAGTTTTCAGCGGAGACAGGATGACTGTCGAGCGCTAGGCACTGTAAGTACATCGATCGACCGTCTCTTTCTAATATTGTTCTATTTTTACTGGGTTTCTAAGAAATAATTTTATTCTAGGCGCAAGTAATTGTGTAATCTTGAATACCGGGTCGATCTATATACGTATATTTTTAATTATAATAGCGAATTAAAAATGTGCCCGAAAGAAAAATTATGAAGTCTATTCTATCCGTTCTGCAGTTTACTTTTGCTCCTCGGTCCATTGTAGGTTATAATATGGAACTTTTGTCGGTATCTAATCCTATAAATGTTAAGTAGTAAATATTCTGTGCCGATTATTTAAGTGTTTGTGAAACAAACATTTTTTGATTATAACAGATAAATTTATTTATATTACACTTTTTATATTTCATTTTCATTTTTATACAGTACTAGTTGTGAGGTCTAACTTTTTTACAGGTAATTTTATAGAGTAAGTAAATAAATAAGTAAAAAACAATACTGGATAGGATCTATATACAATATTACATAAATTGTAAATTCTATTCTTCCTGGATACTTAAGATAAAATAAAATATTTTGTGTGGACTCTGGACTAAAAAATATAACACTAAGACGACACAGATTTTCATTTTTTGAATCTAAGACTAATCGTACAATTAATACTAAAACGAAATCATTTCAACTAGCCGCCATTTAACAGCAAGTAATAATTTTTCTTAGCACGGTACGTAGATCTAATTAATTTATGTATATTACGTCCTGTTAAATATTTCTTCTACCCGTGATATCATCGAGCGTGAGAAGTAATGCAGGAAATAAAAAAATAATTAAAGAAAAGATTACTATATAACTTTATACATTAGCGAAAACGTGATTGAGATATGTGAATTTCCTAAACGGTATTACCGTTCTGGTGTTAATTGTAATTTTATCCGCCGTTATTATAAATACGAATAGGCGTTCTTTACATTCAGTTAAAGCTACACTGCTGTTAGTTTTTGTCAAGGACGCATTAAAGATATGTATAAAATATTTCTGTAGAAACGTCAAAACGTTACGCCAGTATTTCATATTTTCGTCCTTGAAAATTTTATAAAAAGTTTGTCTCATCACCTTAATAAATTTCACTTACACACTTGTTTTGAATCGATAGCCTAGTTCACACAGCTTTTGATTTTCGGCAGTTATTCAGAACCATGAAATTATTAAATATATTCACGCATAATATTTTCTGCGAAAACGAAATATAACTTACTATTCCTATAGAAAGGTTCCTCAATCGTTCTTATGTTTACTTTATATTTGTTGTTTTACATTACCTGTCCCTTATTTCTTACGGTTGAGTTCCTTTTAACTGTAATGAGTACTTTACTCGCTTTGATTTCTTTTGTAGTAATGATGATGGCGGTTCGCTGTCACGTAGCGCTGAATATCATTTTGAGGGCTTAGCTTACTGAATTGAAACTGTATTCAGCTGTGACGAAGCCGATGCAAAACTATATCTTTCCTTACTTTCCCCGGGAATCATGGCATTCCTGAACGCTTATTATCTTGGTAAATGTTGTTTTCTCATGTAAAGTTCACCCGTAACGGTTTTTTCATCGACTAGATTAATTTTTTAGTTTATATATTAAGTATTATAACTATAATATACAGTATACATACATATGTATATTTTGTTAGTCGATTAGTTTGCAGCAAAACTCGAGGCATATGTTTGGGAAGATGGTATAAAATATTTGTTGTGTTTAACGTATATGGAACTTTCCAAATGAAAAGATTCAGAGACTATTACTCTGCGACGGAAGTCCTCAGTATGTGTATGAGTGTGTGTATATGCGCGCCTGCGTGTAGTTCCTATCGTTTTACATTAAAATGTGAAGCAAAACAAGTACGTTTTGTCTCCACTAGAAAAAGTGGAGTACAATAATTATTTTTTGGAGTAAATACACCGGTTTTCGAGGTCTATGATATGAGTAAATTGGTTTTGAATTTTACAAAAAAGGAAGAAGCGAGGAACTACACCCGAAGAAGAAATCGTAATTGCACACATATTACGAACGAATTAAAAAAAAGGAACAATTTTCTAAACTAGTTTCATGTAGAATTGAATAGGAATTTGTTTAATTCCCATTGTACAGTTTATCGATAATAATCGTTCTTTTCCTTTAATATGGTAAAGGGTGTCGTGTCATCCGACACGCATTGTTTTTTCTTTTTAACATCCCGTTGTTCCCCGCAAAGTGGTCTCATCCGTCCTCATGATGTTCGATTGAAAATTGGGATTATTTATATCATTTGACCTTTCCAGCTTTCCGGTTGCGAAATCGCCTTCTATCTTGACTACCTTACCATGAAGTACAGCGAGCTTGTACGCAAGCTGTTTGTTTTTTCCAGAACACCACAGCTACTGTATCGATCGACGCATAGGCGCATAAAGTATACGTCGAATGAAATAATCGATGTATCGATAATCGAGCGATTTCCGTTGTGCAGGACTCAAGAACGGTTCGAGATATTTATATCTGTTTCAATGTCTTCTATCAGAAATTTATCATTACTACAAATTTCACTAATTTTTTCATAAGATGATCCGTAAACACACAGATTATCAATTACTTTTTAAAATATTGCAATTCGGTGCATGTGTATGCGGTTATCTTTTTTCGTTGTAGAGGCCGTTAAAGTACACTGTTTTTACTCAGAAAATAAACTTCAAACAATTATTCAATATTTGGAAACTTATTTAAAAAATGAAAAATAACGAACTTTACTGGAATATGGTAATTTGAATTTTTAGAAGCTGTTTTATTGAATCCATTGAGGACATGCGGTTAAATACAAGGGTGAAATTAATATTTCAGCAATATGGAGCACCAACTACAACAGTGCAAAAGTAACAGTATTTTTAAATATTCACTTTTCACACAAACCGATCGTCTATGCTGGCAGCAATACCCAGATCACGACTTGGTGGGGATATTTAAAAGACAACCTAGCTCTTTCCTAATTGTCTCCCTTCCACTTTAATTTACCAAACTTGCTGTATTTTTTCACGTGAAGCAGTCTATAATTCATGACAAAAGTTTAGTTTAATACAGTGTGTCCCATATAAAACCCAACCCAACCTTATATTGGTAGGTATTGAAATAATAAAAAGGCATGTGCAAATGTAAATGTAATTTTTATTATTACCATCCATTACCTTACATTTAGAGTAAATGTTGGAAGTGGCCGCCATCTTCTTGAATACAAGCTTCAATTCTTTTTACAGCGTTTCTTGTAACTTTTTTCAAAGTTTGCGGCTGGATATTTGATACAGCTTGTTCAATATTGACTTTCAATTGTTCAAGTGTTCGTAGTTTGTTGCTGTAGGCTTTTTCTTTGAGGTAACCCCGTAGAAAAAAATCCGCCGCAGTCAAATCTGGAGATCTTGGTGGCCACAAGCCTCGACCGATAACAACACGATTACCAAAGAATTCCTCAACGAAATCAGAAGTTGAACCTGCGTAGTGCGATGTCGCACCGTCATGTTGTAGCCAGCAGTGTCTGTCTTCCTCTTCCAAGAGTGCGATGAACTGATATAAAATATCCTGATATCGTTCTGCATTAATGGTGTACTCGAAAAAAATAGGACCGATTACTTTCTTCCGCGATATCGCGCACCACACGCCCAACTTCTGCGGGTGTAATTGTTTTTCGTGATAAACGTGGGGATTTTCAGTACTCCAAATTCTACTGTTTTGGCTGTTTACGTAGCTATCCAAATGAAACCGTGCTTCATCTGTGAAAGATAACGAATCCATAACATTAATTCCCTCACGCAGAAATCGACGGAACCACTGACATTATTGTAGCCGTTTTTCTTTGTCGGGTTCAAGAAGTCGATGAACCGTTTGAATGCGATAAGGTCGAAATTGTAATTGTTTGGTCGCCCGATGAATAGTTGATTTAGACAAATTAATTTCAGCAGACAAACTTTTGATCGATTTATTTGGCGAGGCGAGTAATCGGTCTTTGATTTCGGTGACTGTATCTGTATTCAACACTGACGCAGATCTTTTGTGTTCCTTGTTATTAACAGAACCAGTCTCTCTAAATTGTGCGACTAACCTTAATACTGATGTTTTGTTAGGAGCTGGTTTATCTGGGTACTTATGACGAAACAAATCTTGCACTGCAACCGCTGATTTCGTACTGAAGTACGACTCAACAATGAAAACACGTTCATCTAGCGAAAACACCATCTTGTCTCTAGCAATACACTGAACGTTATGATCGCATGGTTGTTACTATCGGTAGTGTTCTACTGCGTCGCTGCGATGTTCAGATGTTGGACGAGTCCATTTCAGTAAGAGTAGGGGACTAAGCTTTACTTTTGAAATTTCATGGATGAGTGATTAATGGGTTGCGTTTTATATGGGAGACTCTGTATAAAGACTTAAAAAAAATGTAATATTCCATGATGATTTTATTTTAAAGCGTCAGTAAAATAAAAACTTTTTCCCCGCATCCACCAAATATGAATTTTACCAGTTTAATTGGCTGTAGCACCTCTATGTGCTGAGATGAATGATTTGTAGCGTGTGTGAAAATGCCATGCCTGACCGGGATTCGAACCCGGGACCTCCGGATGAAAGGCCGAGACGCTACCACTCGCGCCACGGAGGCCCGCACTCCCTTCGTACCTAGCCCTGATGGGTTTTACCGGAGGTCATCTTTAAAACCTCAGCAGAAGGCATCTCTCAGCCTTGTTCTTGCCTCAGTCAGGATTCCACTGACGGGAATGTCACATGTGGCATTCGCATCGGTGTACTACTACTTAATAAATAACTCTTTAAAAACAAAACGCAAGTCCAAGTCTTTAACAAGACTGTATAGACAAATAGAAGGAACTGAAATCACAACTACCTATCTGAAATAGGAAAAAGTTGAGTTCAAAACGCAACGTTAGTGCTAAACGTAACAAGAAACAATAACAAAACATAAAACCAAAAACAATAACAACAAAGACGTAAACCAAACGAAAAGATAAAAAAACAAAACGTAGGATAAGGCAAATCCAAGCGGAACCCTAAACTCCTTCGGCAATCCTTTCCCATGCCAAGTAAATGGTGAAATTCTCAACGATCGTCCACTCGGCCCGTCCCTCCAATTTACACGGAGATCTAACGCCTACCCGATAATATCGAGCCGGCAAATAGTCTCCGTACGCATTAGCTCAAACTTGAGCATACATAATGAACATGATAGGTATTGTTCAACTTTCCACATTGTGGACACATACCGGAGTCCACCAGGCCGAACGAACAAGGAACGTTCCATACACACGCCGAGTGAAAACACTACCTTCCACCAGCATGCCAGGGTCGGCACTGCGGGAGCGACAGTGCTTTCTCTCCCTCGCAGCTTCGCGTGCAGCTTCCTATGTGCACATGCGTACAACAGCCAAATACCACGCCGCTGAAACTGTGAAACCACAGTTTCATACAAAGATTTTTGTATCTTTTTCATAATCCGGGAGATGGCTACTGACATCAGGCTTAATGATTATTTATCGTACAATTATAAAGAAAGAATTAAAGAAAAAAGGACTCGTATTAAATGTTATCGATATTATCAAGAGGAAATTGAGGATGCTGCAGTTTCACCGTGCCTACACGCGAGCCGCCACTGCTCAAAATATAGTATTCAAATACAACTATAAATGTATAGACGTAAACATTCAGAATACTTTAAGATAAATTTAATAATTTTTTTAATAAACTTCCTCAACCGATATTATTAATAACTTAAATATTTTGAAACAACATTGGAATAAATGATTGAAATGGCTTTCGTTATGTCTCATTGATGAATATAGTAAAATTGACATCTAACATCTTTTATTGGTGTACTTAATGATTAAAAATAAACTACAACTTGTTGCACTTTACTCAAACTATACAAATAAAAAAAAGTCATTCGGATGGTCAGATTGTACAGAGAATGGGTAAAATCCCACTTGAAGCTGCCCAACAATTTTTTTGTGATATTAACAATCTGTGGATGGAATTAGAACTATTTCATGTAGTTTTCAGGATCTCACAGTAAGCACAAGTAATGAATTTGACAGCATTCATTCCTTCCATTGAAAAGAAATGTAGTAAAATTGTACTAAGTAATATTTCAAACCGCTTGGCGGTAAGAATATACAGTTAATCTGATTATTAAAAATTTCCTTTGCTTCGGAAAATTTCCCACCTAACATTAGAGTTATTACGATTACATTCAGAATTGGAAATATTTAATAACAATTAAAAGTATAATATTAAGAATTATTAAAAAAGTGAATATCCACCTTACCAGCAAATTACCTTATCATAATTTGCTTGCGGGTAAGATGGATTTTCACTTCTTTAATAATTTATTAACATATCAGAGGTAACCGTGTTTGAGAAATTAATAAAAAATATTTTATTAAATACATACAAATAATTAAATTGACCAGGTTTCACGTTTATTGTACGCAAGTTAAAAAAAGTGTAATAAAAAATTACGTACAAAAAATTAGTTTTTGATTTCGAATTCGGATATCTAGTTATGATAGCAAACCGTAATGGTTTATCTATATATATTATTCATGATTACAACAAATTATTCCCTGAATTCAAGTAATAGTCATAAACGAGTATGAAGAAATAGCGACTCATCCAAACAAGCAATGATTCATCCTAGTATTTCAGATTCAATGTTAATCACAATCATAGTACAGTAATAGTTTATTATTATTTATTGTTTTGTGTACATTTATTTCTACGAGTACATTTCAAGTAATATTTTTACTTCCTTGTACGAAGTAAAGGAAGTATTGTGATCGCGAAAAATGTCGGTTTTCAGATTTCAACGGAAATATCCATTTTGGCCATCACTGAATCCATTTAGACTAGTTTCGGCGTGACGTCTGTACGAACGTATGTCGCATAAGCCAAAAACGATTAGCCGTAGGATATTGAAATTTTGTATTTAGGACTGTTGTAACATCTAGTTGTGCATCTCCCTTTTTGGTTGCAATCTACTGAACCGAAAGTGTCCAAAAAAGCCCAAAATCCAATAAGATCTGGATTTTGGACTTTTTTCTGCAGTAATAAGCCCTCACTGAGAGCTTTTCAACGATATTTCATAAGTGGTACTTATTTTCATTGGTTCCAGAGTTATACCCAAATAAAATTTTAATTTGGATCTTAGGGGAAGGCAAATCGGTTCGAATCAGACTTAATTTCTTTTTTCTTTTCACTTTTTTTTTTAAATTTAGATATATTGATTTATTAATAATTAATTATTAATTAACCTCTCATTGTAAAAAAAAATTACAATGAATAATAATTCAATAACAAAGAAAAAAAAATGAAAAAATATCAGAAGTTTTTAATGAAATAAAATTTTACGTACTTCTCATTTTAAAAAAATGTGTAAATATAATTTAATAGGCATACAAGGAAGTCATGTGTTGTCCACATCAGATTTTTATATTAATGGGTACTGTAATATTTTTAAAGTTGTGCCTGAAAGTACTACATATCATATCTTGTTTCATAATCCAGCACTCCACAATAAAGTACAATGAAAGCAAAAATGTAGAATCGGTTAACAAAATCCAAAATTATCACTTATCATATTCCTATCGTGAACTGATGATATAAACACAATAAAATGCAGCAAACCCCAAGTAACATATAAAATAGATGACAGTTTTTTAGTTAAGATTTTTCAGTTATAAGATTACCACCTTCTCCTCCTTAATTCACCCAACAAAATATCTATTTGCTAGAGAAATCGTGTTATCAAATTCAATTCAAAACCTTAGATGTTGTAGAAAAAATTTTGAGACAAGTTTAACAACAACGCTTTTTAAATTGTAAACTGTTAATTCATGAATGTGTAATACAAAGTGCAAACTGTAATATAGACTATATTTGCAGTCATTTTCTTCTAAATAAAATAGCTTTACTTATTGGTTATCAGGTCGGCAGATTAGCAGATCCTGCTTTAGCCGATAAGCACTTCAAGCATTAGGGTTTTTGTGTGGCCACCTGATAGAAAACTAGATTCTCAGGTCTTGGCACCCTCACATGAAGATTTAATAATACGAGTATCAGATCTGACTTACAAAACCAGTAATGGGTAAGAAGAGTTTGAGGATAAAAAATGATAAGTGATGAAAAAAGATGATTTATATATTGGGGTAGTTTACTAGTTTACAGTCTCGCCTATAACGTAAAAATGTGTTTAAGTTAAGGAAAATTTTAGATTCCCAGTTCCATTTACATTGATATAACAAGCATTTGTCTCCATTACTAACTGCGAGGGCAGAGTCCAAAATGTAATGAGACAACAGCTGTTAATTTTTTCTTTAGAAAATTAATTCATCTTATAAGATCAAAGCTTCTGCATGGTAATATGAAATGGAATTTTTGTAGCGTATGATAAATACCATGGCTGACTGGGATTCAAACCTGAGCACTACAGATGAAAAGTCGAGCGCTAACACTCTGCCATAGAAATTGAGAAAAAACTTTATTCTGAATCTACATTTACATATTCCTTTTCAAAATCTTCCTTGACTGCAACACACTACTTCCAGCACTCGATCATTTTTCAAATTCAGAAATCCAGGCCATCTTTCGAAACCACTTTGCATTTCAGCTCCACAACTTTTAAGACCTCTAGGTTTGTCTTAAATTTTTGTTCTTTCAGGTTCTTCTTCACATCTGAGAACAGCCAGAAGTCACACAATCCTATATCTGGGCTGTATGGTGGGTAAGAAACCGTTTCAATTTTTTCCATTCAAAAATTCATAGACTATTTAAGCGACATAGGGGCATGCATTATCGTAATGCAACAGAAGTTCTTCAGTTTTATCCAGGGCATTTTTTTTTAAGCGAGTCAGTATAATCTTCAACACATTGATGTACCAGATAGTGTTTACAGTTGTTCCCTGCAGATAGTAAATGAATCCTTCATGATCAAAAAAGATTATCTTCATCACCTGCATTCTGTGTATTTTTTACTTTTTTCAGAGGCGGTGAAGAAGTTGATTTATATGTGGGGCTTTGTTGTTTCATCTCAAGGTCATAGTGAAAGATCCAAGACTCTAATAATCAAGACTTATGGCTATTTTATTCTACAAAGTAAAAAAAAAAGTTCTTTCATAGATGAAAAATAAACCACTTTTCAATACAAGGATCCACAAGACAAAAAATACAAAATAAGCATTTTTCTTCATTTCTGTACTATATTGTTTTTTTGTTAATTCTCTGCTCGTGAATAAAAAATATATGAATATTTATATTAGTTGACATAATGAAAGTGATGTGTAGAAAGGTTCCTGCTTAATGTTGAAATGGATCGATACTAGTTGAATGAAACAGCTTGAAGATATCCATGATTGGCCATAATTTGTATTGAAATAGAGCGATGAATCGTTATTTTATTGACATACAACTTAGCATATTAAGATTACCACTAGTGTTAAATATAATGATCACCTAGAGAACAGAATTGAGCAGAGTACTCATAACTTAGAAGTACACTTACTGCTAAAAATATTTTATTCAGACCTTTATATTTAAATACAGATGCCACAGATCATGTCACCAGAAACATGAATAATGAAATGAATTACTTTAGCATTTAAAGCATTTACCTGGAGAATCATGAAGAAAACTGTTGGGTACACCTTAAATTGGAGTGGCATCAGACAAAATCAATAGAAAAAAGTGAAGCGTAGTGAAGTGAAGTATTACAGTTCATGTTAATACATAAAAGAAAGTATATAAAATGACAGTGAAAAACACATGAAAACAATAAAATTAAATCTGTACACAAAAAAAAATAGATTATTTTCAAGTTCTTCATATATAGAATATATATTATTTGTATACATTAAAGAAAATTGAAGAACGTTCAGATTTGTATTACACTGTGAAAACTTGTTCTACAAAATTCAAAAGGGGTCCCAAAATTTAATAGTATACTTCAGATAGTAATATACATAGGCGTAATTATTATTTAATAATACTAACAAGCTTAGAATTTTATTAAAATGTTTCAAAGAGAAACAATATGATCTGTTAGTAGCAGTATACAGAAATTAGAATAATATAATACCAACAAAATAATATTATAACGTAAAATATTCAAAAACATCCTCATAAATAATTATGTTAATCCACTAAACATTTGTTGAAAAATGAATTAATAAATTTAAATTAATAATTACAGAGTAAGATTTAATAGTTACTGGAATTCAATACACATTCTCAGTTTCTTACAGTTACCTTCCTTGACTGGTGCTGCTGTTCTTATCTTGGCATCAGCTAATATTGTTGAGGTTATTTTTTTGAGTTAGGCAGACACATATTTAGAATATGGTTGAAAAATTTATTGAATAAAAAAAGTGAATGTCTCTTCGTTTACTAAATGTATGAGTATACTGTTACACTTACTTCTGGTATACAGTATAATTTATATTCTAACTATTGTACTACAATATATATTTATCTATTTCATAATATTAAGATGTAGCCTTTATTTATGTATATGCAGTATGTTAATATCTGTGATTTGATCTAAAAGGGGGTCAATGAATCTAACTTATGATGTTTTGCAGAGCTTTTTAAATGTATATAGTATGTTTCTTTCTAGCTGCATCCTGTTTTGCAATTTTTTATTTTTAAGTTAAATATATCAGACAACTTACAGAGGAAATATAAAATTCCCTGAAAAGTTGAAAAAGGATAGAAAAAGAACTGCATGCAAGAAAAGTAGTAGATTACTAGAATTTAAATTTTTCAATATTAAGTCATAACATCACCCAAAACAATGCCAAGCCTGTATGCTAGCTAAAACCTATGACAAATGAATGGTTTGACAAGAAATATACTTTATTTTATATATATTTTTTAATTTAATTTTTAAGTTAAAAGCTTAATTTTTGAAGAGGGACAGATTAAACTTATTTTCTGATATTTGTTTAGTTATTTCTATTTTGTTGAAGATTTAAGTAGATTTTTTTATTCTGCTTGTTATAGAATTATGATTTTTTCTTTAATTCAACATGGTTTATTTTCTGGTGTTTTTTTCTAGTTAAAGTTGTTTTATCTTTTATTTTTTTTATTTAATTTTTTTTTGTAATATAAATAATGAGATAGAAGGTGATATACAATTGTGTGATGATTATTAAAGAGGAGTATTGGAACATAATCGGATGACATGAGTAATCTGTATGTTAATATAGTGTCCTGAATGCAGGCAACAAAGGTTATCTTCTTCAGCATGACTGTTTTGCACTGACTTCCAAGGCAGTACGCACTATAAATTTACATGATACAGATTATTGTCAACAATTGTCATCCCACTCATTCTGCCAAACTACTTTCAGCTGATGTCTGACAAAGCACATATAGTCAGAATGAATAACTTTCTTGAAAACCAGCTGAGCACAAGCTTTTTTAGCGGCTACTTTAGCTCATGCAGTCACTAAAGCGACTGAAAAAATTAAAAAACTGTTGGTTTTTCCAATTTGGTTTGTTTTGTCATTTGAAAGAAAACACTTTTTAACCGATTTAACAAAACATACATCATAATCACTAGTATTCATATATTCCAGATTGTTGTCCAAATAAAACCATTTTCAGTTTCTGAATGGAATTCTTACCGCAGCTGAAATCCTAGTAGAAAGTAGATTAAAAACTGTAGATATTGCAGCCATTCAAAAATATTGTGCATACTAAATAATGTAGAAATTCTACTAGATTGGCAGGAATAGTCAGAAATAGTCTTCAATGATGAACCATAAAAGAGTACTGAATTTCTACATTTTTTTGTTGATTTTTTTTTATTTGTAGCTGCCAAAATCTTGTTTTATTTACAAAATACTGTACAAGAAAAGTGAAATAATTTGTCTTCTTTTTATGAGAAATTTTACTTTTAGGGTCAATCCAATTTCAAATGAAAAGGAAAAAAGTAATTTGATGTTTACAAGTTTAATTTTTTCTTATAAGCATTTCTAATTTCATTTAATTTTTTTTTTCATTTACAGGCTCACTTTAAAACAAATATATGGGGATTAAGTCTATAGCTAATTTGGATCTGGTCATCAGACCATAGCTATGATTACCAGTAAATGAACAAGCACTGTGACTGCATCCGATTAAAATTGCTTGCTAAATGGGACAGAGCTTTTTCAACAAACAAATTTTTTTTTTCTGTAATCTTTCATAATATGAATGATTCATACTTTTTGGTGTTTTTATCTTTGTTAATTAATATTCTTTCCTCTTATACACTTAGCTTAATTTCATCAGTATTATTTTAATACCTGGTTGTTAATAATCTTTTTTTGAGCAGGAGAGGTTAATTTATATTATGAACCAATTGATTCTGTTATCAAAAGTAAAGTTACATTTAAATAAATAATCTTTGTAATGCAATTGAGATTGAATATAATCAACTGATGTTTGTATAAATTCTCTTTATGAAAACCCCAATTTATTTGGAGCATTCTTCAAATTCATATCATGCTATGGATTATTGACATATTTGTGAATCAATTAATAAAATTTTCGTTTTTTTTTTTGTGATCTGTTGTTAATTTTGAGTAAATAAAAAAAAAAAAAAAATTGTGGTCTTGATAACAATGAGGTTATCCGGATTATTATGGTTTTATTTTGAAATTAAAAAAAAGCTATAACTTTTTTTTATTGAAAAAATAAACTGTAACACAAGCCTGCAATGACTAAGTTTTTTAGTTTTTGATAATTAATTCTTATGTATTTTTTACGTCATGCCTTTGGAAATCACTCTTCCTCTTCACCCACCCTTAATGATGAAGTATGTAAAATACTTACAATTTTATTCCATGTGTCGAAGTTTCTATGTTCCCTGTAGGGTTTATCTTGGTGTAACATCCAGCAATAGTCTGCCATCATTGTAATAGTCCATTTTCCTTGAGACCTCCTTTCCATTTATTCATGTTCTGGTGAAATCTCAAACCCATCTCTTTGCTAATGGCACCCAGATTTTTAGGAAAATAGTCCACATGTGAATTTAGGAAGTAAACCTTCAAGCTCATGGAACACCCAAACTTTTTGTACTTCTGCAGCATGTTCTCAACGACTGATTTGAAGTTCGAAGCCTTCGTATTGTCTAGAAACTTGTTTATTACGTCTTTAAAGGTTCCCCAGGTTTCTTTTTCTGCAACTGCGATTTGTTTCTCAAAATCACCATCTTTGAGAAGTTTTCTAATATTAGGACCAGTAAAGACACCCTCTTTTAGTCTTGCGGAAAAAACTGTATTTACGCACGCTGATGGTTGAAAGCACCGATAGTAGTTGAACGGTGCATGAGTGGTGTGGATAGCTGCCAATAAACATGTTACATCTTGCTAAGTCGTGTCACAACCTGTCGGCCAAGCTCTCCCGTCATCTTCAACCCTTCAACCCACAAACCCACCTCACCATCCTCTTTGGACCAATCAACTGGTTAGATATAAGAATGCATAATATAAGCTAAATAAGTGAATATATTATATTAATTTATTACATGTGATGGAAAAATATTATGTGATGTGATGGAAAAAAAATGAAAAGTTACTTTTGGATTCAGCGCTAAAAAATACATAAGAATCAATTAGCAAAAGTTAAAAAACATTCCACAAACCAAATTTTGCAGGCTTATGTAATGGTCTTATAAATATTAAAATGATTATCCATTTATTAATAAATTATTATTAGTGTAATATTGAAAAATTTGTTTTAATGAGTTTTCCTTTAATAATTAAATAGATTTACAATATTAATTAAGTAGCTTATGTTTACATTTAGTGATTCTACTGATAGTAAATTGCACAGTATTTACCATCAAGTATTTCAGGTAATCTCCATATACATGGAGATTATTTGAAAACAAAACAGAAGTTTATTTTTAATATAGTCAATTAATAGTGATGAATCCAAATTATTATTTTATCTTACAAAATTTCAGCACTTACAGAATGGTAGGAGTATAGTGATGGAAGAATCGGAGTGATTAAAATTAACTTCTCTAAAATGTCTATGCAGTCTGAAGTGTCATTGATATTCAGTATATGTAGTGTTTATTGTTAATACTTTTGAAATATTTTAGTTTATGCGAGGAAAATTATTGTTTATCACACTCGTATAGATTTGACCTGCATAATTCCTAATAGATCTCACAATGTATCTGCATTAATTAATTTTGAGGTTAGAAGTAGCTAATCAAAACAGAACTTTATACAACTATCTAAAACAGTTATAAGGATTGTGTGTTCCATGTTGATCATTTGTCAGAATGTAAGTCGTAAGTAATAACAAACAAGTTCTGTTATACAATCACATTGTGACTCCTAAAAAAAAAACAATTTGTACAATAATTTTTGAAATGTTAATGCAATTAGTATTATTTTAGATGAATTGAATTTAATATGCTGCTTTTTAAAACAAATTTGTAACATGATGAAGTGTTGAGAGTATGATGTAGTCCAGTTTTTAGAACTGAAATTGCTGTGCTGTCAGTTTATAAATTACATCTCTCTTTTTCTGTTTAGCCTCTGAACCACCATAAAGTATTTTTCAAAGCATGAATGAGGATGATATATATGAATGTAAATGAAGTGTAGTCTTGTACAGTCTCAGGTAAACCATTCCTGAGATGTGAGGTTAATTGAAACCCAACCACCAAAGAACACCGGTATCCATGATCTAATATTCAAATCCGTATAAAAGTAACTGCCTTTACCAGGATTTGAACCTTAGAATCTTTGACTTTGAAATCAGCTGATTTGTGATGACAAGTTTATCACTAGACCAACCCGGTGGGTTGTAAAGTATGTCTGGATTCTTTCGACCTCCATGATGGATTGGTAGCATCTCAGCCTTTCATCCAGAGGTTCCAAGTTTGAATCCCAGTCAGGCTTGGCATTTTTCATATGCTACAAAATTTCTATTTTATATTCCCATGTGCAAGCTTTCAGCTTATATGGAGAATTAATCATTAGTGATATTAATATTAATGATTATTTATGCATTAAGAAATTAAAAAAAAATTTTATAACGGAAAAATTATTCTGTATTAAAAACGCTCAACCTTTTAGTATGTTGTATTTTTTATACTATATCAAATTTAGGATTTTTGTGAATAAATAAATAAATCTTTATTCTGATCAAAACATAAAAATACATTATAGATCATGTCAATATATGATAAATTATAAATATAAAAATGGATTACAAATTAAAAAATAGATATGTTTAAATTGTATATTAATTATTTAATAGAAACACATGAAATGATGTTAAGGTAAATACATTAAATATTAAAAATTACAACAAAATAGTTCACAATTTAGAAGCCTCTATTGAAAATTATTTTCACATACACGATGTGATGAAAAAGTATCCAATGTTTATTTTTTATTGCAGTAACCTGATATAGCGTAGGAGGGGACCATCACGGAATGTGAGCCTTGACTCATATAGCTTACGTATGATTCATTGTTTTTCTGCCATTGCAACCAGTCACTGCTTAGCAGCTGCGAAAATAAAATAATTGAATATTGCTTGTTGGATTTTCATTTCTGGTCAAAATAACTGAACAGGTTGAAAAGAGAATATGCATGAAATTTTTTTGTGAAACTTGGTGTGGCATGTAGAGACAATAATGAAGATTTAAATAGCTTCTGGTGATCAAGTTATGGGTGTTATACAAATTAAAGAGTGGTATTGTCTGTTTGAATATGGCAAAACATCTCTCAAAAATCCTGAAAAAATCAAGTGAGTTAAACAGATGGTGATGAATGATCATCAAATAACATTAGAACTTCAAATAGGAATTTCATTTCTCAGTGCAATCAATTATAATGGAAGATCTCAGGATATGGCACATAGTAACAAAATTTATCCCAAAACTTCTCATCCATGAACAAAAAGAAAAAAAAGTTGTGCAAGACATGCTGGAATGTGCTAAGTGATCCTGATTTTATGGGGAAAAAAACAGAGATGAAACTGAGTTTATGACTATGACGATAAAAGCAGTCATGAATCACAACTTATTTAGAAATTCTTGGCAAAACACAAGATCAAATGATTTCAACAGTTCCTTACTTAACAGATATGGCATCCTGAGATTTTTGGCTCTTTCCTAAGCTTAAAATTCTGCTTAAAGGAGAGAGATTTGAATACAGAGAAGAGATCAAAATAAATGCAACAAGAGGACTTATGGTATTCACCAAAATGCTTCTAAAAAATTTTTCCAGCAATGCAGACATCGCGGGTATAGGTGTGTAACATCAGAAGGGGGCTACAGGCCTACTTTTAAGGGAACAAGTCATTGAACTAAATAGCTTAAGCATTTTTGTTTTTGAGCCAAGTTTGGATACTTTTTGATCACACCTCATGTTTAGTGTTTCATGGAGCCTTGTACACTTGAAAATATATCAAATCAATTTCTACATGAAAAATAAAAATAAATGAAGATGTGAACCATGCACAAAAGAGAAAAGTTTGTCTGTGGAACTGTTTTCATCAAAGAGGAAGGTCTCACTAACACAGGTAGTCCAATTAATCAACAAAACAAGAGAAGACAACAGAAGAATAGAGCGAGAATTAAGTAAATCTATCAAACTTTGTCATACAGATGTTGATGTCCTTAAGAAAAATAATCTTCAAGAAAAACGATTTATCCATATGTCTTGAGATTATCATCTAAGGAAAATCTAGAGATATTAATGACCTTAAGAAGGAAAACAAAGACTTATGTCACGCTGTTTCCAAATTACATCAATAAATAAGGCAGTTAACAATGGCTAACTGCCTTGAATTGCATAATTACCTTGTGGATAAAAACAAACATCTACTGCGTGTAGTTAAGATGGATGGAAAGACGTGATGCTGATATGACATCACAAATCAGCAAATCGATAACTGATATAGTCTTCCTCATCACCAAGGTTACAAATTTCTGGTAATACTGATAAAATTTACAAGAAGAATAGACAAACAGGAACTACTGTGAAGACGAATTAAATGAGACTTTCCGATACATCACTTAAATCTTCATTCTGATATCACTCTATCTAAATGAAAACTTCTCCAAAAAGAAGGAAAGTGCTAGCACTGGCAAGAACAGCAAACAGCAACAAAGGTTTTAAATATTTGTGGATCCAGAATAGCAAAATCATGATGAGAAAAGCAGATCAGCCAGCAGAAACAGTTAAAAGATTTGAATAAGTTTCAATATAAATAAGTTAATTTTCACTTTCTTTATTGTTTTACTAACCTATGAACAATGACGATTTATTACTTTGTACAGTCCAAAATATTTGAAGCATTAGAGAAAATTTTAATCTATTTTTGTTTGAAATGAGTAAATTTAATGATATCCTATATATATATTGTGTAAACTGAACTTGAATTTATGGTGACAAAATGAAACTACCATTTCATTTCATTTCATTTCACCATTTCACAAAGAAAGTGTCAAAGGTGACATGAATAACTATAGACCTATCGCCGTTATCTATAATTTTAAAAATCCTGGAAAAGGTAATTAGAAATAGGCTAACTAAATTTTTAATTAAAAATGAGTTTTATAGCACAAACCAGTAAGTATTGATGTGTATTTATGAGTCTTTTAAAATTGTGCATGTCTTTTTCTTGATATCAGAAAAGCATTCATTATTGTTAATCGTGAAATTCTATTAAATAAACACCATAATGCAAGAGTAAATGAAGAGTGTAACAATTGGTTTGGGAATTTTCTCTCAGAAAGATCCCAGCTAGTCAAAGTATGTAATAATCTAAGTATAAGATCAATAATATATAGAGTACCTCAGGGCGCTGCCTACTTGGCAGAACTGTTCCTGGAGTATATTAATGATCTATGTGAAGGAAAACTAAATGGATCCATCTCAGCATTAGGTGATGATACAGCAATGAGGAACAATTAGTTAAAATAGTTAATAGCAATCTCCAAGACCTCAACCTGTGGTTTCAACGCTTTAAGTAAAAATGTAAATAAAACTAAAATAATTATATAAAATTTAAGAACTAATTCAGTTCATCAGCCACTAGTTTCAACTGCTCACAACAAAATGCAAAACTATTAACTGTGACTGTGAGAGGTTACAGGAAGTGGAAAGTATGAAATATTTAGGCTTAGTGATTGATTCAAAGTTGTCCTGGGCAGACCACTCAGTGAAATTAAAGAAAGAAGCAAACCATACTTGTAGAAAATTTATTTTATTTGAAATCTCTGCACAGAGTATATTATGCTTTAATTGAATGAAATTAGACTTCAATATGGAATATCAATGTGGAGAGAAGCCTATTAATCTATGTTAAAACACCTTGTAAAAGGACAAAATTATTAGACTATAGCCTAATTTTATAGTATTATGAGAAACATGAAAATTCTCCAAAAACCTTAAAACTTAATTCCTTAGCCATTTTCAGGAAATGGAACCTCTTACCAGTTTGATACTTGTACTTCTATGTTGTATTTGTACTTAAGTTATTAAAAGTGGCCAGCAGGAACAAAACTAGATTCGCACTGTTTACAACATGTGAATATATACCTTCAAACCACCCAAACCAAACAAACAGATTTTATATTTTTATTGCAACTTGAATTTTCAATGAATTCCCTACAGACATCAAACAACTAAAAATAATTACAAAATTTTAATTTAAAAAAATGGTTACTCGAAGAGTATTACATTGAAAATTTATTTTCAAGAATAAACTTATTTATCAAATAATTATAAGTATTATAATTTATAATGTACTTTAAGTACATATACTTATATAAGTATACTTATATACTTATCTTACTTTATTTACAAAATTATTTATAAGTTTTAATACGGTAAGTATAATGACCTATGAGAATAAATTTTATATTTATTTACCTATATCATATTTTATTCTAAATTGTTCATCACTAGCTAAACATTTTTTTCCATCTCTCTGACAATTTATGAATGCCATGCCAAAAAAATTATTGCTTTTTTGAGGCAAACCAGTCATTGAGCCATTTTCATAAGAAGTGAAGTGCTGCTCAGTTAGTGCGTCTCCCATCGATGGAAATAAATAGTAGTTGGACGGTGCAAAGTCTGGTGAGTAAGCTGCATGCGAAAAGTATTTCACAACCAAACGCCTCAATCATTTCCTTGACCGGTTTTGCTGTGCGTGATGATACATTATTATGAAGCAAAATCATTTTTTGTTACCTTTTTTGATATTCTGGTCATTTTTCATGCAATGCTTGATTCAAATTGATCATCTGTGGTTGGTAGCATTCAGTATTAATGGCTTCACCACGTTTTAGTAGCTCATAATAGATCACATCCTTCTTATCCCACCAAACACAGAGCACTGTCTTCTTTCCATACCAATCTGGCCTTGAAATCGATTTCGATGGTTTGCCTGGAGTTACCCATGATCTTTTATGCTTATGATCCTAAAAATACAGGGTCATTCATGGGAATCGGATGTTTTTGAAGTGGGTTGTACTCGGGTGTTTGTGGTGGGAGGGGCACATGGCTGGTGTCTTGAAGTTTCCTTTGTTCATAGTATTTACATTTTAGTCGTTGAGATGGAGCCGTGGATGCTAGACCAACGCCTGTACACGTATGACAGTATTGTGCGAAATTACGAATCCGTAACTGCTGTTCAGCGAGATTTCCGACGTCAGCTTAATATCCATCGTAATGCAAGTGTCCCTTCTCGTAATACAATATTGCGATGGGTAAACAACCTTCGAACAAGCGGTTCAATATTGAAGAAAAAACCACCGGGTCCCCGACAAACTGCTAGCACTCCGCAGAACATCAAACGAGTAAGGGAAGCCATTGTCAGAAATCCACGCCGCTCTATTCAGAGGCATTCAGCAGTGCTTCAAATGAGCACAAGTATGGTAAGATGAATTCTGCATACAGACCTGCATTTCCATCCTTACAAGATAGCCGTCGTGCAGCAGTTAAACGAGCAAGATTTCACGCAGCGATTACAATTTTGTCGACAAATGCTTACCATTTTTGAAGAAAACGAAAATTTGTTATTGTTGATGAGTGACGAAGCCCATTTTCATCTGAATGGCTTCGTTAACAAACAGAATTGCCGGTATTGGGCAGAAAGAAACCCACATCAGCTTTACGAGAGACCACTTCATAGCCTAAAGGTGACTGTCTGGTGTGCAATAGGAAAGGTTGGTGTTATTGGACCATATTTTTTTGAAGAAAATGACGCTGCCGTAACTGTAACAGCTGATCGTTACATTGCGATGTTGAATATGTTTTTCATCCCTGAGTTACGAAACCGGGGTATCGATTTTCAAAATGTGTTATTCCAGCAGGATGGAGCTACAGCGCACACAGCAAGGGCTGTTCTCTGTAACTTGTTTCCGGGACGGATCGTTTCCAGATTCGGTGACATTGCTTGGCCCCCTCGGTCCCCCGACGAGTAGTTGTGAGTTTTTTCTGTGGGGGTTTCTGAAATCACATGTGTACGGCAATAAACCGCGTACATTGGAGGACCTAAAGATCGCAATTCATCATCATATTACCCAGATTGATGTAGACATTCTGCAAAGAATTGAGGCCAGTTACAGTGAAAGGCTACAACAATGTATTGACCAAAATGGACATCACTTGCCGGACATAATTTTTCGTTCATGAGTAAGTAACAAATGCTTTGATTTAACAAGTGTTTCAGTACCAATAAAACTTTTTTAAAGTAAATATTCAATTTTTTATGATTATTTTAAAAACATCTGGTTCCCGTGAATGACCCTGTATATTTACTTTTCATCAACTGTCACAATTCAATGGAGAAAATGACTTTCTTTTGTATCTGGCGAGCAGCATTTTGCAAGTGGGTTTTTCAGTTTTCTTGCTGTCTTTCATTCAGTTCATCAAGTGGAACCCATTTTCCCATGGCTTTCAAACATATGGAGATTGCTTCTTGGATTACATTTAATTTTTCCACGAGTTAATGTTGCATTTCAGCATCATCCTCATCCAACAATGCTTGTAATTCACTGTCTTCAAACTTTTTCAGTGATCTTCCATGTTCTTCGTTTCTCACGTCAATTGCCAATTTTTTTTTTTAAACCACTCAAAGCACTGCGATTTACCAAGAGTAAGCTTTGACAAGCATTCGATGTGATTCTGCAGCAGTTTTCTTTAAATGGTAACAGAAAATCAATGCTGTTCGCAAATCATAGTTTGTAGGTACAAAACTCAACATGTTCAATGCTAATTAAAACTATGCTTTTGTATAAAAACTTGTATTGTTGTAAGTTGAAAATCTTTTGTCAGCTATCACAGAAAGAAAATGGCACCAATCTGTGGTTTGGTGCCAATATGTGGGGTTTACTGCCTACACGATGGGATCCACTAAAAACCCACTCGCTCATGGAGGTTGGTGCTGGAGTTGACACATCAGCACCACCCGCATCACAGGCACACTTCTCATTCACAAAAAAGATTCAAAAATGAGTTAATTTATTCATTCATTCCATATCATTTATTTCCCGTATTTAGATTTTTGGGGGCTGGCTGGTTATTGTATTTATTTAATCAAGAAGTTTACATTGGTCAATTAAATTTAAAAAATTGATCAAACTATATGATTATTACTTAGAAATTCATGAGCTACAATCAAATTGTAAGTTTTGTTTGACCAATATGCAATATTGTGCATAATGATTTGTTATACTTGTTCTGAAGCCACATTAGTAACCAGATTTTTTTACAGTTTCAGATCTAACTTATTGTTTTTTTAAAAAAATACAGATTTCTTTTAATATGGACAACAATTTTTACAAGTAATTTAAAATTATAAACCTTTTTCAAAACAAAGTGAATAAATAAAATAAAACTGAATTTAAGTATTTGTTTTGACATAACTACGCATGCCACCAAATTAAATTTTTTTTAGCAACTTTTTAAATTATTAAAAAAAACTTTACAATGAGTGAAATATAATTTTAATCCAACCAAATATTTGAACACCAAATAAAAAGGGCTTTCACTGCCCTATAATTCTGTAGCATTAACTTGTAAAGAATGTTGTTTTGTAATTCATTCTTTTAGCAGCGCCAGTTCACAAGTTAAAAAAGCTGACAAATTATACAAGAAATGATGATTCATGATTATAATACATAAAAAAAGTTAATGGTAAGAAAAGTGCAATTGTTGGGAAAATGTAAAAGTTTTAGAAAATTGACCCAAAAGAAGGTACCTCTACCCCACCCATTGGAAAATATTGCGCTCAATCTTTTACCAACAAATTGCTTCATACTTGTGAGTGCTCAAGAGCCAAATTTCATCAAAATCTGTTCATCCAGTCAAAAGTTTAATTAAGCTTCAAGCATAGCAACAACACATGTACATAAAATTATCCCCACATTTTCTTTCTTTTGTTCCTGGGAGTCCCTGGGTCATGAAATGCAAAAAACCAACCCAACATTTTTGACTGATTACCACACTTTCCTTCTTACAGCATAATCCCTACTAGAGCTAACGTGCCAGTAAAGTAAAAGTACAGAATTTTGAAACTTTTAAATTTAAAAATGTCTTTTATAAAATTTTTTATTAATAATGTTTTCACAAGTGGAAACTTGTTAAGGGATATAATAAAAGCAGTAAGGCAATAAAATAATTACAAACATATGAAATAATAATAATAAAGACCGATTTTATTTTATTAACACATTATTTACAAAATATATAAATTATAATCTGAAAACTTAAAAAAAAGTAGTAAAATAAAATTACAGTACGTATATAACAGAAGAAAATAGACAAGATACCTTTAAAAATAAATGCTGCATATCGAACAACTTATTTCAGTTTTTATTAATGCCAATATGGTTTATAAATTAGACTGCCTAACAACTTACAAATTAAAAAGTGTAAGTAATAATAATTAGATAACAGCAAAGAGACAGCAGTAACACTTTTTTTCTAATAATTACTAAAATGAGAAAGTTTGTTTTCATAAAGAGATTTTAAATAACATCCAATCAAATATATAGTAAAAAGTTTTTAATTGTTATTCTGTTCACAATCAAATATTATTAATGTTTCCACTGGAGAATATGCTCTTAGAAAAAATATTTTTCCTAGATCACAAAAAGGAATTCAGTATGTAAAATGACTTGTAAGTTAATCCTTTTAAAAGTGACAAGAAAAAGCTTTCCATGACTAGTTTTTCTTTAATTCCTGTTCGGCAGGAAATGGTTTTTTTTTTTTAATTTATACTCTAATGAAAGTATACTTATTAAAGTATACTTTTAAAAAGACATAATATTTAAAACATAATAAATAGAAACAAGTTTAATATTTTAAATAAAAATTTTATTAATATAATAATAAAAATAATGAAAACCAACACAACTTAAATAGAATATACAAATTATAATTTAAAAAATTTACATATTTTATTCTCTTTATATGGTTTTAGTATTATAATCATTATTATTATAATAAAAAAACATATTAAATTATTAATTTATATTTTATAGTTTAATTTTTTTTCATGCACCATTGCAAACTGAAGTTCTATAAAAGTTTTATGAACCCACCCTAATAATAAAATTAAATAATAAATGGTTTAACAAAATGAGGAAAGTAATAAATAGGGAGAGGGTATAAGAACATAAGTTTTCAAGCTGTCACATACTAAAAAGCACACTAAATATTATTAATACGACCTCCAGTATGTCTAAATTTAATAAATATTAACAATAAAACAATAATAGACTTTTATTATATAAACTAAGTTTTAAAAATAATTGCAATCTTAAAAGACTGCTAATGATGATAAAATAAAATATCCCGTCGTAATTAATTTTTTCCAGTCAACTTGAATTATTCAAAAGTCCAAACTACCTTTTGATTCATCAAAATTGAAACAAAAATGGATGCCCAATATTTTTTATATTAATACTTGTAGTAATTACATTACATCTGAAATTCAAATGTTATGTTGTAACTTTATCATCAAATAAAATATATGATGGATGCTAAGCTCTTTGAAGCAAAGAATTACTGTGCTGAGAATACAGTATGATCAAACAAACTACAGAGACAGAAATTCGGGACAGTATTCATGTTATTTCAGAAGGAAAATTTAGTTATTGTAATTTCTAAAAATGTTGCATTTATTCAAATTCAACCCTTGTGATATCAAGGGTTAGTTTTTAACAGATTAATTTTTCCTTGATATCACTACAATGATGGCAAACTGTAAAAAAAGGACTTTTTTTTGTCACTGATTATGGCAACATGTAAATTCAACCTTCCTAAAATAATTCTTCAATTATATTTTAATTATGTATATTACAACCCTCTATATCAACACTGTTGTAAACATAATTTTTCCCTTTTCTTGTTCTGCTTATCATTTTATTCCTGTCGCTGATGAGATTTTGTAAATTTTCCAAAACTTTTTTTTTATAAAAGAACTCACAAAATTAAAACTAATCAAATGCAAGCAATTTAAAACTAAAACTATGTTTTTATTTCAAAAAATAGATTTATATTTTGTAAATTTACAAACATATATAGAAAACATAAATTAAAAGTTACTGTTTTATAGACTCAAAATAATTAGAAAAAAATCATTAGAATATTAAACATGCATTCAAACTTTATTTATAAACATTTATAAAAAAACTTTTGACAATTTGTAAATGTACATGACAAATTATACTTTGATAATACAAAAAGGAAAATTATGTAATTTCTAAGTTTGTTATGAAAATTTGTATGTATTATATTTATCTAACGGTAGACAATTTTCAATAACAAAACTTTACACCGGTTGTTTATTTCTAAAAAAAAATGCATCATAAATATATAACCATAAAAATTATTTTTTTAATATAAAGCATCTTTATAAATTGTTTCCCCATAAACACATCATCCCAAAACTACAAATAATTTCACCATACAACTAAGAATATAATGTAAATGTAACTATAAAGAAAAATGTATCATATATGATAATGCTTATTATTATGTTTACCAATAATAATTAAATAATTATTTGATACAATATATATATACATATACTTGCACAAAGAAACTTAGTAATAATGAATTAGTAATTAATTTAACTTTTGCTTTAAAAAAACCTGCGCTATATTTTCATTTATGGATAAAGGGAAAATTTAAAAGACTTAAATAATGCATAAAAATAAAAACCACCAAGTTATTCAAGAATCAATAAATACAGAAAATATTTTTAAGGGGGAAAACTAAAAAGATAATAAGACCAAAATAATAACCAAAGATGCCTGAATTTACATATACGTAACTCATATAGTAATTATAAAGAAAGATTTACTAGTAACAAAAATACATTTAATTGACCCCAAATAATAATAAAATATTATACAAACAGATTAAATGATAAATTCCATATTATTTATAAAGTAGATGAAATTCATTTGTTAATGTATATATATATATATATATATATTATAATGCAATATATTTTTTATAGGTATAATAATAGTAAAAATTTTATAGTAAATGATGATATATAACTAATGCGTAATAACACATGTTTTATTAATAATGAAAAATTATGAGCAAAACTTTGTACAATATATTTACTACACAATCAATAATAATAATAATAATTACAATTAAATAAACAATATAATCATAATAAAATTGTCAGTTATTGTTATAATTTCTAATGAACTGACTAAATCACAATAATCAATCGATCTGATTAACGATTTCTTTTACTTTCAAATCGCTAAAAAAATGACTTAACAAGACTGAGCAACAATTTGAAAGGAGAATATATTATTTATAATTAATAAAAAAATAAAATAAAACTTATCTGCATCTTGCAAACAAATTTCTTTTAAGCAATTTTTTTTTTTTTTTTTTTTTTTTTTTTTAATTTTATGGAAATCAAACATATGAGAAAGTTGAGATAAACAATTCAAAATAAATAATAACGAATGAATAACTATTTTTACTTCAGATTAAAGTAACTGAATCAGTCAGTAGATTCTTATTTAAAGCAGATAGAACAATTTTTAATAATTTAATTAAAAACTGTATAATTATCTATTTTAAGGAAAGTAAGTAACAAGAAACAAATTAAACATTGTCTTAAAAATAATGAACATTACATATTGTATTGGAAAAACTTTTTTAGGCGCACAATGCATAGTTGAACACAGATTTCATTGTAAATATATTACAATGCTACAAATAATAAATAAAAATACAAAAATTGAATGAAATAAGTAAATAAAACAAAAGGTAAATAACAAATAATAACAATAAAGAAAAATATAAATAACACATGATGATATAACAGTAATAAAAAACAAACTCCTTTCAAATTGGTACTGTTTGCTATTATAATTAAATTTCCATAAAGAAAAATAAAAATAATGAAACTTGTAAATAAATAATTAATTACACATAGTGAAAATCGTAATCATATTTTGGGGTAATATAGTAATTAGCCCTCAGCCTTTGCATATATTAGGACATGTTATACGACATGCACTAGTCTCATGTTAATTAATAAATTACAAATCAGATTTTAGTCTTCAGACACCAGTGGAGTGTATGTTTCTGCAAAACCTCTGTTCACTAATTCTTGATTAACAATTACAACCTAAAAAAAAATATATAAAAATTTATATGAAAAAATTATAGTACATTTATAATATATTTCAGTTTTAAATACATTACGTTACATTGAGTTTCAAAATAACATCCTGCACTTAGCAGAATATTTTTAAAATATTGTAAAATATTTTTAAAATATATTCTAAGGAAATAAACAGGGATTGTTTCTTAGACGATGTAAGTTTATAATTAGGTTTTTGTTGAAGCCCACTACTTACTGGCTGTAATGAGATACAGAGTGGTATCAGCAACAGAGAGCTGTAGTGAGATACAAAGTGACAGCAGTTTATGAATATTAGTTTCTTCTCTCTTTATGAGTGTTTGGGTGTTGTTCCAAGATGGCTGACAAAGGAAGACTGAAGACTGACTGTTGAACAGCATGTAAAGATTGTGTTGTTTTAAAGAAGCAAAAAGTGAGGTACTTACACAAAGACGGTTTCGTGCACATTCTCAAACTTGGTGGTCACCTTCTTTTAAAACAATACACAGACTTCATGAAATTTAATAGTGATGGTTCAGTATTTGAGAGTAAGCGCAAATGGACTGCCAATATTTGTTCACTGAATGTCAAAGCTGTCACAGCAGTGTTGCTGAGGAGCCCAGGGGCAAATCAACAAGAAAAGCAGCACCACAACTTGGGATTTCTAGGTGATCCGTGCAGTGAATTTTAAATACAGATTTGCATTTGTATCTGAACAAAATAACAGTGTTGCCTAAATTAACAGTTGACAACAAACATCAAAGAATGGCATTCGCTGAACGGGCTGTGAACTAAGATATATTATTGAACAATGTCTGGTTTTCAGATGAGGCACATTTCCATCTAGACAGTATTGTTAATAAAAGAAAACATGCATTTTTGGGCTTAAAAAATCCACATGCGCTTTATGAAAAGGTGCATTATGCTCCAAGAATTACGGTACGGGTCGCTATCTCAAGTCATGGGATAATAGGGCCATTCTTTTTTGAATAGCCACCGAACAGTAAAGATTTTCTGATCATGCTGCATAATAATTTTGTTCCACAGCTTCTTGCAAAAGGGTTTCAATTAGAAAACGAGTGGTTCATGCAGAAAAAATCCAAGTGATTTTCTTTGAGGATTTCTAAAGCAAAAGATCCTTAAACATCCTTATGCAGTAATAGAACTGCGAGTGCTCTTCATCAAGGTACGCGACAAGATAACCAAGGATATGTGAAGTCGAGTTATTAACAACATATGAGTTCGTGTTGAAGTTGCTAAATGTGATGGTGGTTATATTGAACAAGTGATAAGCAGAACATAATCTCTAGGTATATAGTAAACACATTATATTTTACTTTTCTGTATTGAGATTCAAATAAATATTTTTTAACAAACCAAAAGTTGGATCATTTTGTGCACCATTCTGTATAATTAGTGTTAGCAACTGCCATCACTAATTATATCTTTGATTATGGTCCTCCTTGATTACAACAGTATCAAGTATGGTTATTTTATAGAGAAATTAATTTTACAAACAATTGGGCAGTGAGTATTTCACATATTCGCACCTTTATAAAGGGATGGTAGTCCCTTGGTGTCAGATTCAGACCGTATGGAAAAGGCAATAGTGAAAAAACTCCCACTAGAACTGTTCAATCCAAAATTTTTGTGTATAATTTACAGCAGGGTTGTGCATTGTCATACTATAATACTTAATGAGCTATACTATAATATATTACTTTCTGAGCGTTTAAGGTTTTATGAATTTTGCCGTAAGAATCTCCTTGTAATTATTTTTCAGTTTGACAGTGCCTGCTTACTATTTTTGGCTTCTTATTAAAACAAATTATTCATTCAACGTTTCTATGTTCACTAATTTCATCCATACTCCGTTCCCACTCACATACACTATTTATTATTAGTTATTTGAACGCAACGTGTTTTAGTATTAGTAGCGATTTTTGTAATGTGTGTTTTTTGGGAGCAATGATATAACATAAAATTTTGCGTGAAACTGGGGAAAACTTTCACAGAAGCTTGTTTTGAATCAAGCTACAGAGATGATGCTCTGGGTCATATCCAATGCTGTGAATGGTTTTCAAGATTAAAAAGTGATTGTCAGTCAATTGAAGATAACCCTCGACCAAGAAGGCCTTCAACTTCAACTGATGACACATGTTCAGAAAATCAATGATTTGGTGGGTGCAATCACCACTTGACTGTCAGAGAACTTGCAGAAAGGATTAGCATCTCGATTGAATCATGCCATGACATTTTGACTGAAAAATTGAACATGCATTGAGTTGCAGCAAAGTTTGTCCCTCATTTGATGGACATTTCTTGTCCCTCAAGAACATTGAGTGGACATTTGTCAGCAACTTCTTGAGCAAGCTGATTATGATGAGACATTCACACGAAGGACCATAGCGGGTGACGAAAGCTTGGTTCACAGCTACAACATCGAGACAAAAGTTCAATCATGAAAAAATCACAATTACAAAAATCACTTAAACATGTCGTACTCAAACTACAATAACAGAAAGACCTAATGAGATATCAACAATCCAAGAACATGTGGTTACAGAGGAGGTTAGGCAGAATGCAATACTACCAACTACACATCACTAAATATCTCCGCTGGCATGTAATTAAAAAAGTTTGGTTATTTTTTGAACAGACCTTGTACTGCATGTATTCTTTTTCATTGTTGTTGGGCTATCTCTTTACATTACTGTTATTATTGACGCTTGCTTGCTATTGATTGATACAAATCAACATCTCAGATGTATCACAACATATATATTTAATTTGTATAACAATTTGTGTAGCATGTATTTGTAGCAGTACAGTGGCTGGAGCTTTCTTTATTATTTTATATTTTATTATTTTAATATTTTTTTATTCTTACATGAAATATATGCTTATTCAAAATGAAGTTAAAACTTATAATGAAAATATACAACAAATGAAAAGTATAGCAATTATTGTTAATTAACTGAGAATAAACTGCTTTACAACAGTTGTACACACAATCTGTTTGAAGTCTGTGTAGTTTCAAGCAACTGTTGTTCCTGAATTAAGGATGTTGACTGGAAACCAAAACACATAATATATCTATAAGACTAGAATTCAAATACAGTTAAAAATAATTTAAATGGATTTTAATAAAATCCAAAAAATAAATAAAAATAAATTTTTAATTTGAATAAAATCTGAAAGTTTGATGAGAAATAAATGCAATGTTAGTGTTTTTTTTTTATTTATTTACAGAAGTCAATAATAAAAATAAAATAAACACAAACCTGTCCACAATGCATGGCATATAAAAACACCAGAGGCATGCCTTGCTCAGTATATTCAGAGATGTGTGCCTGCAAAATCTGTCCGCATGTTAAATTCTGTACAAACAACCTTGCTTCTTCTGTCCACTCTTTATCTTCACCACCTACAACAAATATAGAATTAAATATACTTTACTTACAAGAATTAGTTCCTGATCAGTTTGATGTGCTTCTTTATAATAATTTTATGAATAATTTTAGTAATCAAAAAATATTCAGTCCTTCATTAATCAACTGATCATCTTACTCCTAAGAAATTTGCTATTGATTTCTTGCAACTGTAATTTTTCTTAAACCTTCAACATTTTGAACTTTCCACACATACACATACACTTTTATCTTTCAAAATTCAAAAACCCTATATTCTTTCCTTCTGGGTTTCCTGTTGTCCAGTGCCCAAAAACTACACAAAATGAAAAATTTAATAAAAGTATCATAAATTAAAAAAAAATACATGAATTAATTGTAAACAGACTTTTAAGCATTTAGGAACGCCGAACTGAATATCTGTATGTATAATTATATTAAAAGGAGTTAAGAGATTCAAATTTAACTATTAACATGTTCGCTTCAATAGCATTATCAGAATGCAGATGTTTTTGTAGCATTTGCAAAAGCGTGAAATTCAGTCAAGTCATTATACAAACATTTTGTTAGCTCAAGTGGATGGACAAAAAAGTTTGGATACTGACAGCAATGCACAATGAAACCTATATTGAAATTGAAAATAAAACTCAAAAGTACCACTTATAAAGCCAATTTACATTCACCAATATAATAATAATAATACAGGCGTTCAATTTAAAATAGGCTTAATCACTCAGTAGTTTATACTGAATGAATACTTTTGTTAAAATGCATATATTGGTGTGAAATGAGTGAAAAAATGTAGAAGATGTTGGTAAGACTGCAGCTGGAGTAAGAGGACTGTGTTTATTGTCTGCACATTTGAGTATTGCTATTCTATGTCAAGCATTGGCTTTTGAACATTTTGTAATCGTGTGTTGTTTGTTAAAATGCAGTTAACTGATGAACATTTATTCATAATGGAAACTTAATTTAGAAACAAAATCTCATGTTGCATGTCCGCAAAAGTTCAGGGAGAAATTTAAAAAGAAAGCATCAGTGAAAAATGTTATTCAGAAGCAAGTTAACAAAATTTAGTGGAACAGGTTGTGTTAGGTCAGTTTTACAACACAGGTTGTACAGGACATTAAAGTGGCAGTTACAAGATCTCCTCATAAATCTTTGTGAAGATTAAGCCAGGAAAAGAATATTTCACTAGGTTAAGCACACAATGCAGTGAGCAGAATGCTGAAATGTTATCCGTATTGAATACATGTTTTCCATGAGCTAACTACTTAGATCTAAGCGTGTTTTCACCTTGGTGGGTATATTAATCGTCAGTACTACAGCACCTGAGTTATTGAAAAAACATGCACAATTTCTTTGAATCTTCCATACACCCATAAAAAAATAGGTATGGTGTGCGATTTCAAGATGATGAATAATAAGGACCCTACTTTTAAAAGAAAACTGCAGATGCTGCATTGTACCAAGATATTATCCAACAGTTCACGGTCTTATTGCACGGGGATGAGCGTGACTGCTGGTTGCAACAGGATAGTGCCATTTGCCATACAGCTTGCTCTACTGTGGAGATGCTGCAGGAATTGAAGACAAACATTGCCAATGCCATTCAGGAAATACGACACAGTACAGCTGATAAGAGTAGCCAGGAACATAATCAAACGTGTTGACAAGTGAATAGAAGTGGATGTATATCATTTTCAACACCTTCTGTAAATTATTACGTAAGTGTTTGTCAATAAACTAACATTTATAGATTAAACTATGTGAAGAGAATTTTTAAGTTGAACACTCTGTATTATGGTACTATAGAAAACAGAGATATACTTCTTAGCAGTCTGAAAAATGTACGAGAAAATCCATCTAGTAGTATAAAAAATTAGCTTTCAATTTTTGATCTTGTTCTCCTAAATTCATTTTCTCTTTACAAAACAAAAATGGGGAAACATTATTGCTGACTTCTAACTAGCAGTGATACACCAACCATTACAAAAATTTCATACTAGTGTATGAAATTTTAGGCTTTTTGAGAGCCTCTCCTTTTGGTTTAGGACCTAAACCAAAAGGAGAGGCTCTCAAAAAGCCTAAGACACGACACTACAACTAACTTTCAATCTGTAGTTCCACCAACAAAAAAGAAAAAAATGCTGCAAAAGTGTATTGTTGGTTCAAATACAAAAAAAGAAGAGAAAGTCAAGATATATGTGTGAAGACTAACATAGGATTAGGTATAATACCATGCTTTGGAATTTACCACTCAGAATTAAATTTTTGACATGAAAAATTTACCACACTTTCTTATAATTTGTTCCATTTTTATTTTTCCATGGTCCATTATAATAGTATCGACAATATAGTGAATTTTGAAGAAAATGTTTTTCATTAAATAACTGGTCCAAACAGAAAGTTTAAGAGAAAATAGGTGACAAGTCAATTTATAAGTTAATTCATAGGTTAATTTTCATTTAAAAAATTTCAATAACATAAGATGTGTATTCTCAACTGTCAGATAGGTGTGCAATTTACAGTACATAATTTACATGCGACTCAAATATCACCATTTTTGAGAACAATCTTCTGGATAAACAGTAGCAAATTGTCCTAGCAATAGATATCTTCAAACACCTCTGTAGAATGTTTATAAGAATTAATTTCTCTTACTTTCTGAAATAAAGGTTAGAAGTAAGTGTTGCATTTTTCTATTGGTATAATTTCACAGAAGTAGTAGTTAATGTAATTGTAAGCAAGCATGTGTTATGTCATAGAATAATTTCTCTGCGAGTCTGACTAGATGTTTATTTTTGAATCACTGACAAAGAACTCTGATAATTTTATGATAATAACCAGAACTGATAGTAATTCCTTGCTCTAAAAAGTCAACAGAAATAACATCTACAAAAAATGTTATCGCTCAATATGAGTAGACTAGTTTTACAATCAAATATTGATAATAGGACCATACTGAACTTCACACTGATGGATGAGATGACTTGTAATTCTGATATCTATGACATTTAGTTCATGCTTGCTCTAAATATTATGAATTTCTTTAGAGCTTATTTTTTTGGCCTATAAAAAGCTAACTGTGTTGTGGAACATACCTACCCTTGGCAATCAACTAAACAAGGTTTTACATTTTAATATGATAATTTGAAACTGAAAACAATGTTATTTGACAAAGAAGGAATTATACTTTCCCTCACCAGTTAGCCAATGCTTAAGCAATCTTTATAAAGGCAGGCTTGAGACAGACATTACTTTTTGAACATTTCTTATATATTACTGTATTTTTTTTTTTGTGAAACAAAAATATATATATATATATACACACACATTCATACATCTCATCGCTATTCAGAGGAAATGTTTAAGTATAGAAAAATTAATAAATTACCTGCTGGAACTACATTAGCAAGCAAACATTCAACAGCCTGGAAAGGTAACGTCATAAGGTCGCCTCTTATTTGACGAAGAGCAGATGTCTCCAATGTTAAAAATCCACCGTAGTCCAGGAATCGTACATCAACAGATTTACTATCCTCATCAATATTAATTATTTGGGCTCTATACCAGCCTCCCAATGCTGGTGCAGCACATATTGCATCTGGGAAATAAAAACAACATCAAAGAACTTTTGTTAAGCTTGACAGATTCAATCATGTTTCCTCAGGAAGAACTTTACTATCTTTATGCCTGATGTAACAAGATGTACAAATGGTATAGACATTTAAATACAAATAAATGAAACCATAACTTTGCACAGTATATTGTAGTAAGAAATCAGATCCATCTTTAATCCTATACAAAGGATGAAGAAACTTAATATTAATGTTAGAAAAAGAAATATTTCATTGTCAGCAGTTCTGGGAGTATTAAAATGTCAACAAGATCCTCGAATGAATAAAAGAAAAAAAAATCTGTACTTACATATTAGTGCCACCGCAGCTACAGCTTTATTTAAAAACAAAGTAGTCAATCGGATTTCGGTGGAAAATGGGCTGATATAGAGTTTAACATAGATTCAAAACAGTCTCTTTATTTATTTTAATAAATGGTTATTTATATTTATTTATTTTATAAATATATAACCAAACTTAACCTACACTCGCTAACCTTGACTAATTAACAGGAGTGTTTTGATTTATATATAATAAATAATTGCAATAATTACTGAATTTATTAAATAAATTACTCAAAAAATTACGGTGTTAATTAGTCAAGGTTAGCGAGCGTAGTTAAGTTTGGTTAAATTATATTTATAAAATAAATAAATATAAATAACCATTTATTAAAGTTAATAGAGACTGTTCATTTTCCACCGAAATCCAATTGACTACTTTGTTTTTAAATAAAGCTGTAGCTATGGTGGCATTAATACGTAAGTACCAAAAAATCATTAAATGTCTTGGAAACATTTGTTTCTCAATCAGGTCTATCCTTTAGCCTAAGCCCAAATATGGGTCACAATCTTTAAATTATCCAGTAAATGTCCAGAAATCCAGCTTTGTGTAAAAATGGTATAACTGATCTGTATTTACAGGATTGTAGTAGACTATGTGGTAACATATCTCATCTAGTATGATATACCAGCATTAATTAAATTGAATTGAAAGGAATCTAGGACGAATGATTACTCCCAATAAACCTGACAAATACTTGAAATTTGAACTAATGAAGTTAATGTTCAGAAGTATTTCAGTGTAGAAGTAAAAACTATATCAATTTTCAGTGTTTAAAATGGTTACTTGCCTTTTAAATTATATTTAAGTTTTCAGTTACTTATATTTAATTTTTATTATGTAGTTTTAATTTTTTTTAAAAATACAGACTGCTTCTCTTTCTAGCTCTGCTATTAACCAAGTAATTATTTATTATTAAAATTCTTAAGATATAAAATTCAGTAAAAACGCATTATAATAATGCAATAAATAATAATTAACTGGAGAGTAAACACCTCTAAATCTGAAACGAAACTTTTACAAACTCAACTTTTTTACCATAACTGTCAGTAGTTTCAAATTGTGAACATATGGGGTTTACTTAGAATAAAATTTATCCGTAAAAAACAATTTCATTAAACTTACAGTTAAAAGATATTGATCTAAAAATTAAAGTGGTCACTCTATTATATTAATTAAAAAAAAAATCACCATATTAATTCAATTAATTACAGAATATTTGTTTAAATATATCAGATTTTATTGACAGTGTTGAATTTTAGCCCAATCTGTTCCTGAGATATATTAATTTCTGTTACTTAACAGACTAATGAAAAATAAACTTTTCCTGATCTACATTTCCATAAAGTTTTTTTTTCTTATATTGAAAGTGCAACATCATTTGATGAGCCTATATACACACAAAGTGTAGAAGTAGAAGAATTAATTTTAAAATTAATTCATATTCATTAAACATTAAAGAGTTTAAATAAATTTATAAGTAATTACAAGTCGTTCAATAATAAAAGAAATGGCATAGTAGGAAAACTGTTTAACAGAATAACTGAAACTGTATGCTGTTCAAGTTAGGCACCTCTGACATAGATTATATCAGCTGTTCAAAAAGAATTTCCAATTTCCATTAATTTGTTTTTATATATTATTTTATTTACAATCAGTTTCCTGAAAAATGAAACAATAAGTAAATTAGAGTAATAATGACATGAAAGGAAGGAAGGCATCAGTAGATGCCTAGACATGTAAAGGTTTGAACAAAGTACAGTACAATAAAAAGTATAACGAATAAAAATATAACTAAGCATAATAAAGTACACACATTCAACAATTAACTGTTAAGAAAAATGGTAACATAACTTAATATAGATATAGAGAACAATAAACTAAATGGTTAACAAAACAGAGCAAGCAATTTAGCATAAAAAGAATAAGTCATCTATGAGAATCAAAGAAGACATGTTGTATGTAACATGGTTACATAAGAAACAAAGTTAAAACCATAAAACTTAACAATTCATTAACAACGAAACAAAATAATTAATATTATTAAATTAAAATCATAAATAATATCAACAAGAAAAAGATGATATTCAACACACAACAGTCTCTAGATCCAGTACATGCAGCCTCTTCAGTTGATCTCACATCTTCACTATTATCCAAAAGGTTAACCAGCCAGATGATTTTCATGCGTGTTAAGCTTAGTATGTACTTACATACTTTGAACTTAGCTGGTGAATTTCTTCACGAATAGATGGCATCCCATGTTGTATTATGGGATCTCCTTGTTCTTCGCAAACTATGGCACCTCTGATATGTTCCTCAGCACTTTGTTCTGGAACCTTTGGATGATGTAGCTATTGCTATTGTTTACCATTAATACAACCTTTTTTATTTAATTCGAAATGATGACTTGAAACTTGTACATGGAACAACAGCATGGTGTGATGAAATCTTTATTTTCTGAAGGCGTAAAACTGGCCAAAATTCACTTAGAGATGTTATAACAATATGATAGTGTGTATTAACAATTTTTATAAGTGGAGTGAAAGTTTAAATCAGGAAGAATAAGTGTCACAAAATTTTCACTGTATGCAGAACAGTGAAGTTTTGACTGACATTGCAAAATACCATTAATGATCTAATTCGCAAGGATAAATGCATAAAAGCTTGGGAAATTGCTGAAATTTGTAGTGCAAGTATCAGCACTATCCATGATATGTTGAATTACCACAAAATGTGTTCAAAGTATGTACAAAGACAGTCGAATCAAAATTACAAAGAAACCTGAATTCACAACTGTATGAACTTAAACTATGGATTTTTTAGTGAAAGATTTATGGTTTTTAGTAATGCTTTCCATTACCTTTTAATGGAGTATCTAAAGGTGGTGCTTCAGGGCTACTATAAACGCTGTTCATAACAAAATTCAATTGGCATAATGACTGATAAGAAGGATGTGTTGGTTGCTGAAGGAAAAAGTGTCCAGCTGATATAAGACTTGACAGTATTACATCATTGTTAACGCCGTCTATTAACTGTATCTGTAAACAATAACAAAAAAATTATTTACACATATTAACTACACATACATAATATTTAATTATTTACATTTATTAAACCTTTATGCATTACATTTATTTTTGTAATTCATGCTTTTTTCCAAATTAAAACAAATAAAATTTACTTTTTTCCTGTGTAATAGAAAGCAATGAATGTATTGCATTGATTCTTGGCAACACATTAACCCTTAATTTTTTTTATACCTCGTCTACCTACCTACTCGTATATAATTTCCAACATCATCCACTACAATATGTCAATATTAATTTTTTTTTTAAATACAAATTTGTGAATTCTTTTTATTTTTTAAATATATAACTAGTATTTCAAGTAGTTCTTACCTATTTGTATTTTTTTAGGGGAAAATAGTCTTTGAAACACTCCCCAGGATGAAGGCCAGGCTTACGGGTGCACATGTTACGGAAGAAAACCATTTCCTTTCTTCCCCCTTAACTTTTCTGTTACTATAAACAGCAGTCTTTAGAATTACTCTTGTGATCTGAATATATGAGGTCTGTAAATAAAGTAATGAGACTTGCTTTTTGGCAGCTAAAATGGGAACACTGTAAAATTACTAGTAAACATGTGGTTATATGAACAGTTGATTTATATTAGGTATTAATATTTTTGTCTATTGTTGCCACGTGAGATGTAAACAAACTTTTCGTGAAACAAGTTTTTGTTATGCGTTACACAAATTAGTGTTACTAATTACAAGCAACGTTGTGCAATCAAGTTTAGTGTTAAAACTATCAGAATGCTACTGAAACTTCATCAAAATTGAAAAGGGCATATGGAGATACCACTCTGTCATGGGCCCAAGTTATTTGATGGTTTATAACATTTCAGTTGCGGATGATCCATGCTCTGGAAGACAGTTTACGTTGTGTAGTTGATAGTTTAGCGAATGTGTACTTGATCCACATTGTGGTACGACCAGTGATTAACTGTCAGAATGATTGCAGAACAACTGAATTTGAACCATACCACAGTCCATCAAATTTTGATGAGACTAGCCATCAAAGACAACTAGATGCTGCATCATGACAATGCACCTTGTCACACTGCACTCTCAATTAACGAGTTTTTGGTGAAGAAAAACATTCCCGTAGTTCCTCAACTACCTTATTCACCTGACTTGAGTCCATTTAACTTTTTCCTGTTCTCGACTAAAAAAGCACCTCAAAGGACACCATTTTGGAACAGTAGAAAACTGACCATCTTAAGGATATTCCGGTTTCTAAGTTTCAACACTGCTATGAAGCGTGGGAAAACCATTTGAAGCGTTGCATGGCTTCCCAAGGGGACTATTTGAAAGGTGATAGAGTTCATAGTATAACTGGATTGTAAATAAAATGTTTTACTGAACAAGTCTCATTTACAGATTTATTCACAGATCTTGTATAAAGTGAGGCCTCCCATTTAGTCTTTCTTCTTTATCTGCAGATGATGGCCGCTCTCTTTTCTGATCCGAAATTCCAGACATCTCCCACTACATCATTGACAATTGTTGGGCAAAACCATTTTTGTTTAACAAGCTATTTTCCGATCTCTTCTCATTCATTATTATATAAAACGTAACTATTTACAACTGCAACATCTAATAACCGAAAGAACAATTTTCTCCACCATTTTCCAGAACGTCTAATTAAACTGTAAGCAACATTAACTGACTGGCCAGATCAACTCCTCCCATAAATTCATTATGCTTATTTATAACTACTGGTTTTGTAATTTGTTTTGTAACACCACCTTTCAAAAGTCCAATTACTAACATCACAATAAATAATAATCGCAATATTACTATTATCTTCTACACTACTATCACAGTATTGTTGTCTTCATTTATAAGTGCTTTTGATTTCCTCTTTTTCAATTTTATTTTTTTTAGATCTTTTGGGAGTCCTTTACTGTTTAACATTATGTTTCCTGTTGTGTAAAGTCCAACATTTAATAGTTCTAAACTACGGTTATAACTTGAATAAAATTTGTCAATGTAAATGTGGAAACCTTGACCATTTGAACGTCTAGTAATTTACTAAGTGTAAAACAATTCGGGATATGAAGGGAAGATCTGGCCTGAACAAAGAATCTGTGGTTTGAGAACCATAATAAGATTATAACCAGTTATAACCACTTACATAACCGGTGGCTCTCTCTCTCTCTTTTTCCTGTTTAGCCTCCGGTAATTAAAGTTTCGATAATTCTTCAGAGGATGAATGAGGATGATATGTATGAGTGTAAATGAAGTTAGTCTTGTACATTCTCAGTTCGACCATTCCTGAGATGTGTGGTTAATTGAAACCCAACCATCAAAGAACACCGGTATCCACGATCTAGTATTCAAATCCGTGTAAAAATAACTGGCTTTACTAGGACTTGAATGCTGTAACTCTCGACTTTCCAAATCAGCTGATTTGGGTAGACGCGTTAACCACTAGACCAACCCGATGGGTTACATAGCCAGTGGCTGATTCAGCTATAACACACACTTGTATGCCCAATTTTGTGGGCTTCTTTGGATTATTCATCTTAGAGATGAACTGACCTTTGAAGCAAACTGTTGATTCATAAATACCGACTGCTTCACCAGGAATGTAATATTTTCTAAATTTTTCATTTAAATACTCAAGAACATTTTAATCTTTTGCCCTCTGGTAACAAACAGCCTGAATGTAACAGTCTTAAATTCAAGTAACATTTTCCAAAGTTCTCCACAGACTGCTCTGGAAGTGGTGTCACACTATAAATTTTTGTAGCAGCATACCTGTTAGTTTCTGTGACTTATTTTCTGTAGTAAATAGTCAAAAAAAGCAATTGAAAAAGACTGACACTACAATTATTATTATTTTATGGTCCTTGAACAAGAGTATATGGAAATTTAGAACAAGCAAGAAAATCATTGGAATACACATTCCATTTGTCTAAAACACTTAACCCATCACCCTCACATCCATCCCCTACCACAATAACAATTTCTTCTAATTCATCCCGAATATTTTCATCTGTCCCCAAAGATGAAAAACTGAAACTGACACTAACAAATACTGCATTAATAATATCATTTAGAACATGTGAACAAGAAGCAATCATGTAAACGTAAACAAAAACAGAACACTGGTTAAGTTAAGAAGTGGATGCACATAGCCTATGAAATAATAGTTTTATCACCATACTAACATGCAACAAGGTTTTTGAATTAGTTCAAAAGAGAGTAGCACAAATTGGTTTTTTAATGAAAGTCAGGGCTATCTCCACAGTTAAGTTGTTATAGTTCAAATATGCGTGCTGGTGTCACCCGACATTTGAGTAAAACTGGACAGTGACAGTTGAGAACTAAGGTTAATTACTTTTGGCCTGGAGTTATCTTTCTTTCCCAGTTTTTAATAACAAGATAGATGGGAGGGACCCAATGAAAATCTCCATTTTCTTTCTTATCTTTTTATTTTAAAAATAGAATTGTAGTCAAAAAATTGTAGAATTTATTCACAAATTATAGAGTAACAGACGAGAAATATTCTAAGCACACAAATCATCTTGCGATTATTTTGTTTACCACTGGATGATTATTATTATTAAAATGACTGCTAAAGTACAGAATGCTAAATATGACACTCAAAGACTACTATAGAAACTGCTTGAATAATTTATACATTTCAAAATTAAATTAAAACTGTCCTTAATAAATTACTTAAAAAGTTGGAAATTTGTAATTTAATGCATAAATTTAATAATAGCATCAATAAAAAATAACTGAAAATATACATTATACTCAAAAATAACTTATAATTTACAAGAGACCAGTTTGCTAGCAGTAAGAGAAAACCACACAATTAAAAACCACACATTTTAAACATACTCATGTTAAAAAATGTAATATATTCTATAGTCGCAATGTTTAAACAAACTTCAAGTAAAGTTAATTGAATCTGTAAAGGTTTGTAGCTTTTTTTAAATCTATAACCAGAACCCAGTTTTGGGAAAAGATTATACAGAGAAGGATATATAACAAAACCCTACATCAAAACATTTTGATAAAGTAAGAAATGAGTCAATCAAAAATTTAAGAATGAAACATGCATAGTAACAGAAAATGAAAAAATAACAGGAAGCTTCAATTTAGTCACCAAGCTATTGAGCTGATTCAACTCAGTAAGTCTAGTTTGAAAAATTTTTCAAACAAAATTTCTCTTTTGTTTGATGCTAATTTTGGTGTAATGATGTTAATTAAAGTAAAATGTTAAATATTTCCTTTTTACCAACAAGTATGTATTTAATATCAGTAAACATCCATAAATTATTTACAGGATACATAACTGTTATTAAATCCCAATTACTCAACCCAAGGCTAAATCAATACTTAAAATGAATCATGGGCTAAGAAAAGTTGGTAAATTAAATTTAAATAGCTTAAAACATTCATAATAGAATGTTGAAATTGATTATTAAAGAAATTACAAAAAACTTTGATAATCTGGGAATCTTTTATCCATAAATAAATGCATGGTGACAATTAAAATTTAAAGTTTAGCAATGAAATAACAAATTTTTTAATTAGTTGTAAAAGACTATTTCTGTACATGATTTATAAATGAATATATTAACTCCTGAAATATACAATAACTGAAAAATATCAAACATTTTTTTTTAATGCAGCTGATCTGAAAGACTAATGGTGTGTGTGTGTGTATATATATATATGAATATGCTTATTTAACAATTGCCAGAAAACTTTCTACCTGACCAGTTACTAGTCGAGGAATAGCAGCATAAATAAGCTTTATCAATCAGAAAAATTTTATAAACATGTAACACAAAAATTTACTGCTATTTAATCATTTTACCTGAAATTGTTCTTGTAGAAGTGGGAATAAGGAAGGTATAATATTTACAAAAGTAACTTTTTCTAGTGTGAGATTTGGAAAACGTCGTATCGGGAATTTTTGTCTAATCATAGCCAGTGCTGCATCAACGTCTTGTTGAGCTCCTGTAAAAAAATAAAAAAAATACACATATCAAACATTAAAAAAAGATATCCAACTAAAATTGTGGATGATCAGTAACATTAAACACTTCTTAATTCTGTTGAATATAGTGACAGGAGTTGACATTATGAATTAACTCAGTCATGTAAAGAGATTCTAATAAATTATATTACTTATATTTCACAATAAATCTGATTAAAAGTATTAGGACTAAAAGTAATGAATATAAAAATTCGGTGAAGGGGAAGGGGATATTTTATGATTTTAGAAAATGTTTTATACATATTTACATTTTAATGAATAAAATAAAAATAACTTTTAGTTAAGTTTTGATAACATAGACATGTGTTTTAGAATAAACACAAACTAATAAACATAATGTTTCATAATTAATAAGCGACTTGATTTTACTGTTGAAAATAAAGATATCTTCAGCAAAGATCAAGGTACTCGCATATTAATACCATTATAAGCGGTTGTTAACTGTATCTTACAGTAAAGAAACTTTTAATTATAACTGAGATCTGGATAAAACAATTCTATATACTGAAAATGTATCCACATTATAATTCACCATGAACAGCTGGTCTCAGTTTTGGTTTGATGCATGCTGACATGAGAGAATGTTTAGTTTGGTTTATAAGATATTACTGAATTCTTAACCACGGAAAAGCTCCACAGATTCAAATCTCAAAATGAATTGAAGACTTTTCATATCATTGTCTTGATAAAATAATTATAAAATTATAAAATAAGTATAAAATAATTCAAAGTGAAGAGAGTAGATTTGAATGACAAACCACAATATGTAAGCGACTGCAACTAATTGGTTTCATAAAGATTTCATTGATGAAATAATCCAAAAAAATCACTGCATCAAACAATATGAAATTGCTGTTAGAAAAGATTTCTAAAGAAAGAATGGGATACTATTAATGTACTAGGAGATAGAAAGGTTTGTGCTGGGAAGGGTATATAATCTACGCTGCCAAATGATATGAAAGCCAAAAGAATTTTATTTTCAGGAACTTGTGTCTGTTAAGGACAAACCAAATTACTGTTTCAAAATAAAACACATCTATATTAACAAAATATATTATTAAGAAGAAACATAAAAAGCAAATACAAACCCTCAATAGCGCATATTTTAAGTTTTGTAGTATCCGGATGTCTTTTTATAAATATGTGAGTGTGCGTTTTGCTGCGAATATCATGCAAAAATACACCGTGTCGTCCAATAAGTCTGCCGACCATATGCTGTGGAATAATAAATTCATACACCGATGGTATTAAGTCTCCAGCAACTGAACTACCACCAGCAGGAGTCTGTGATGGTGGAGTAGATATGTCTGGTATATCACTACATCCCTTACCACTATCACTAGATCCCTAAAACAACACAAAAAAAATATATAAATCAGTAATTATATTTCAGGATAAATGTTTGCTGCTCTATCGATTGATGATCAACACTAAAAATTATTTTTATTAAAAAGTGTTTCTATTAAACAGAAATTTACAAAAAAGAAATAAAAAGTAACAAAGAAAAAAGTAAACATTTTTTGAAGACAACTATAAAAATTAGAAAAACACATCAGAAAGAAAAAATTTCAATACACAAAATCTTTTACCAAATATGAATAATATATTACATTATATATTTATATTTTTAATAATTGGAACATCACTGAAAAGAAACTGAATTAATCATAAGAAAGGAAAAAAGTTTGCCTTAAAGAGTTGTCTTTGAACCATCTGTTGGAAAATAAGTAATCAAATTTATTTAAAGAAAATTTGTAGGATTTAAAAAATAAATACATATAGAAGTATTACACGTTTTTGACTGTTTTCTAGATAACAAGCTTTCCCCATTCCATACTTTGTTAATAAATTATGTTTAAGGTCTATCAATTATCGATAGTGAAATTATTTTATTTATTAACGGTTTCAATGATCAGTCTCACAAGATGGCAAACATTTTTTAAATATTGCATTTTAGATCTCAGTGAAAATAAGAATTGTTTTAAAACACTCTTAGAACATAATTTCCTATTTTTACAAACAGCAAAAACAGCAGTTATAAAAAGTGTTTTTAATGAACATACAACACTAAATTTTTATTTATAATCTATTAAATATATGGAATGTTGAAATTATACTATCATGAAAACAGGTGAAAAGATAAAATACATTTAATGGATAATTTACTCCATTTTTTACAATTCTTCAAATAAATTTTAACTCTCAGGAAGCAAAGATGTACAACATTAAATAAGGTAAAAACATAGTTTTTTCATCCAGTAGTCATTAAGTATAATTATTCAAAAGATAAACTTTCTCCCTTTATGACACACACAACATAAAGTTTTTTTATCAAAGCAAGAATGGACAAAACTTTCAAATTTCAAGCACCTTTAGTAGCTGTAACTTGAATAAATAATTACTTGATGTCAATAACAAATTACAAGCTGAAATGATTAAGAGGCAAATGATGAGCTAGTTTATTAACAAGGAATGACTAAAGTTTATGGTGTGCACTCTTCCAACATCTCTGAGATAATTACACAACACTGAATTTATTACAAACACTTAATGGTACTAATGGTTGATTCAATCCTTTGCCTCTGCAGCATTTTTTTTCTAGGCCCTCAATTCTAACAAAATTAGCTTTTCAGATTCTATTCCTTTTTTAGACACTTAATTTTTCCTTTGTAGCACACATCTTTGTACACAGAATAATTTTTATTCTTTTTAAACATTTTTTGTTTACTTCTGGAAAAGAGAATTTTTTGAGCAGGAGAGAATCAGATAATAAAAACCTTTTAATGTTAAAGAAACAAATTTTACACTCAATTAGTTTAAATTATGTGATCATATTATTTCTTTGTTCTAATGATTTAATTACAGTTTGTAAATGATAATATTCATCACAGAATTAAATTCCAGAAATTGTAAATAGCAAACAAACAATATTTTTATATCAAATCTTCAACTCCCTTTGGAAATTCAAAGATTCATTGTGAAGAATCCTTTTATTCTCTCTAAATTTGCACATATCAGTGTTGAGCAAACTCTTATTCTCGTAAATCTGAAGCAATTAACAAAATAAAAAATTTTTAACTTAAAAAAAAATAACCATGCATCCATCCATCCCTCTTAAAATTACTACAGAATCTAGGAAATGCTTTTAACATCTAAGATTCAGAGAAGGGAAAATTTTGACATTCTCCACCCTGTGCTAGAGGGGATAATGATTATATATATTAAACTACTAGTATACACAAGCAGCTAATGAATGAAGGGCCCAAGTTGCTCCCAGTATAAGGAGTTTCCTCCATACAAGTACCTACAACTTCCTCAAAGGGCAGATGAGCAGTGGTGGGTACAGGGTATTTTATTGCCTTGGGAGAAGGAAACTGCCCCCCAATAGTGAAGGAGTTTCTTCAGGAAGTCAAGAACATTATAGAAAGCAACAGAAAAACTACTTTATTAAAGATCCTACTGATAACCTTGCATTACACTATGATACTGTCTTCATCTGTTAAATATTCTGTAGTTTTTAAAATAGCTTCTCATTTGGATCTCTGGGAGAAGAACCAAATAAGTTAAAAAAACTCACTGCATTGGAATTGGAATGTCAAAACTTTGTTACAGAGTGAAGTTAGAAAAACTCAAGAGGAAAGTAAAGTGTGAAGAGCCATATTCTATTCAGAAAGAAAAAAAGGAAAGAATTGAGTGGCAATAATTATGAGGAATGAAGTAGCAAAATGTGTGCAGAAAGCATGTTAAATGATTCACTGAAATGTTACCAAAATATTTAGTTATAGTACAATTATAACTATAGTACAAGCCAACATCAAATAATGAAGAAGATGATAAAGATATTAAAGAGATGTATGAGAGTAGTGAAGATGTCATAAAATCAAACAAGGACTGCTGTAATAGGATACTGGAATTCTGTGTTAAAGAATAGGGGAAGAAGGAAGTGTGGTAGGAAAATTTGGCTTAAGTGTAAGTAATTGGAAGAGGGAACAGATTAATAACATTTTATCAAGAGAAAAAAATATTTATAATTAACATTTGGTTCAAAAACTATAAAAGGAGTAGATACATTTTTGTGGGTATCCATTGAAGACAAAACATGCTACCTGATAACTATATCTCAGTAAATGAAAGGTACAAAAATGCTGTTAAGAAAGCCAATAGGTAACCAAATTCAGATATCAATAGTGATCATAATATGCTACTTATGATGGAATTAAAGAAACTGGATGAAGAAACAATGGGAGACAAATTAGTTAAGTAAAAGTATTTCAATTAATGAAAGCAAAAAGAAAAATGAGAGCAGCAAGGAGACTTGGATAAGAAAAAATTCTATAATAAAAACAACAGAGAAAGAAGTAAGCTATTATTAGGGAAACAGAGCCAAGAAACGATGGGTAACTACTAAAGAAAATGGAAGAAAGAAGCAGGAATGGAAGAAGAATAAGGCAGGAGGAAAGGAGAGAATGAGTGACATATTGAAAATTAAACAATTGGAGGGAAACATGAAATGCAATGGAAAGATGGTTGAAGGAAGAATGCATTGAGACTGAATCTAGAAAAGAAAGGGCAATATGAGATATGATGTATAGGAAGGTGAAAAGATTTACATGGGATAAACTGGAATGGAATGGTAAACAGAGAATTTGAGGATAAGGTTATTTGAGAATAATTCCCATCTGCTTATAAAAAGTAATATTTAAAGCACAAGGAGTGGAAGAAATAGTTGAACAGTGTAATCGGACAACAGTTCAGGAGAAAGGCCTGAACACTTTGTGAAAACGGTGATAATACAGATTCCAAAGAAAAACAGGACCAGAGAATGTACAAAATATAGAATTTTAAAAGCCCATGCTTCTAAAACATTAGTTAAGAGTCCTAAACCGGAGCTTGGTAACAATAACTCAAGAGAATGCAGGGTAGAAACAGCTTGGCTTCCAGAGAGGGGAAAACAAATCTAGAAAAAAAAAATTTTTTTTTTAATATTATGTTATGTTTTCTAGTAGTTTCTTGCTGCTAAAAAACATGTACAGTAATTAATTTTTTCCCGAGCCTTTCTCAAATTGTATTTTGTACTCGGGAACTCTTGACTGATTCTATAATAATTTGAAATTCTCCATTTATCAAATGCAGCATTCTTGATTTAGTGCCACTTGTGTATTGAGTATACTTGTAGCTTGTTATATCCATGCCTCACTATCTTTATGTAATCTTAATTATAAACTGATAACAGAATGATTCCTGGGGATGGTATCAAGCAGTCAGTAAAGTCAAAAGTTAATCGTTCAGCCGGATTCGAACTTTCATAAATATTAACTCTTCTGAATATGATTCCTTTAAATTATCAATAAAATTACTTTTTTTTGACAATTCTTAACGAGGCAGTTACAAAAAAATTCCAGAAGAGATTCATACAGATTGCAACGTTAGAAATACAAGCAACGGTGAAATAAATAGATTACTTACATTTAAACACTGATTTCATAACAGCATATCATTTTTAATTGTCTAGATCATCTTAACAGTAATTCATGTTGTTTTTTTTTTAATTTTTCTTCTACTCATCAGTTAAAAAACCAAACTACATTTAATTTATCATTATCTGCAATATATTTTTTTCTTTTTCATAATGATACAGCACTTTATTTCCATTAAATCAAAATAAAGTTAAAAAATAGCTGTGACCATATCTGTATATATTTGCTTTATAGGGCTCCCCCCTAAAAAAAAAAGACTTTTATATCTTATCTGCATAAAAGTAGATTAATCAATTTCAATATATTTAATTTCCCATAAATACACTATTCTCAGCAACTACTCCATTATTGAATTATACCTTTATTTCTGGAAAATAATGATTATTTAGGGTAATTTCATCCTGAAAAGAAATTTAAGTTCATAGGAACAAAACTGAATAAATATGAATCTGCTCAAAAATAGCGGATAGTTATTCCATTTTCTATAAAAACAATATTTAAGAAATGATATAAATGTATAAGTGAATTGTCTTATATCCTCATTCTGCTTTTCTAAACTTCAGGCCTCTTTTTTTCTCACTGCCTCCCTCAAATACTTCATTAATGTTAAATTTTATTCATCGTTTAATTTCATTGAAAAAAATGTATTCAATAATTTCCTTCTAATCAAAACACACCATTGAATGTATATAACTTTTGCATGTATGGTTAATAGAGTCCTTTACATAAGCTCATTACATTTTAGAGTGTGTTATAATTTTTCTACATTGAAACACAGTTGATGAACACACTACATTTCAAACTCTAAACAGCAAACTACATTCATAAAAATAACATGGATTTATAAGAAATACATTCATACAATTAATACTGAAGAATTCTACCAATCATTGCAATACTGGAGAGCACTATCTAACAATTAATTTCTCATTAATCATTAAGTAACTGTAACTGATCAGCAGCCTATAGTTATAAAAAGTAAATAAATAATTAATATACTATAAGACCTTCTGCGTTAAGAAAAATTTCTTAGATTAACAGTAATGTTCTAGATACATTTCTTTTTGTGATCAATTGCTTCAGCGTTTAATAAATTAATTTTTTTCAGGAAAAACAGGCTCACACTGAGTTATAGTACTAATGAGGTGGATTTTTTAGCAGATCAAAAATCCCAAGCCCATAGGATCTGAATCCCAAGCCACATTATCTGAATCGAGGGAAAAGCAGGAATAAGATGAAAGGCAGAGATAATACTGTGTCGATTTCTAATAATTTTCCTTTAAGATTTTCTAATATTTTTCCTCTGAAATGTTTTCTTTTTGGACTGCCTTCCAGCAGGTTTTACTTGCATGAAATTTCTCTTTCAACTCTGTACATGACCCAACAGCCTCTTTTTTGTTTCAACTGTATTAAGAGATTCTTTTTTTATGGCTAAACACAAGAAAGGTAATTCCTTACTGTTCAAAAACAATACTTCTGCTTCATGGATTAAGGAACACAAAAATTTAATTAAAAAAAGAAACAAATCAACATTAAATACACAAAAGACAATTTTTAAAACACCAGCATATAATACAAGAAAGGAAACCAAATACATTAAAGGATTGTAAAGAGATCCCAGAAAGATTTAATTTTCCAAGAACCAATTTATTTGATTTAATACGTACTGTTACTTTCTTCCATACAGCTTCCAATGCTTTGACGCTACCCTTTTCTCTCCTATGATAGCGTTTCACACCCATAAAGCAGAAAAGTATTCTCAAAATGTGCATAGAATAATGAAAATTTATGTTAAGATTAGTCACAAAAAGCTTCACAAAATACAAATCAACATTATGTTGGCAATAAACATAAGCAGGACAATAAAATAAAGCTATCCCATTCTTCAGTACGCATTAAACATCCTGATATGACATTCAACAAAAAACTGTTTTTATAACTACAATTAATACTAATGAAACAATAATTTTTTACTAACAAATGGATGTATATTTTTATCAACAACAGACTTACCTCACTGTGCACATCAGAAAAGTTGCTCATTGATGGACTTGCAAGCATAACTTCTGCTGGACTATGGTTTGCAGAATCACGTTCACCTCCTTCAGCATCGTGGGATGATTCCAGTCCTAATGTTGCAAGTTTTTGTTCCAAACCAGCTTCATTACCGTTAACTGTGGATGATAAAGAATTGTGACCCGACTGTTCAACCCTGCTGCAAGCTAATTCCATTTTATTATTTTTCATCTCGGTTTTAACTACAGGCTCTTTTTTAAGTTTCAGCTTTTCTTCTTTAATACTATCAGAGTTCAAAACTGATTTTCTCTCGTTAACGTTATCTTTATCTTTTATTTCAGTTTTACCAGTATTATTCTGAACACTGCTGCTATCTTTAATAGGTTTTTTATTACGTTTTTTCAAACCAGATACTTTATTCACTTTCTTACAAACAACCGGTGATTCGATGACTTTAATTTCATTCAAACTGTGATCTGCCACTTTCTTAATGCTACTTTCTTGCTTTTCTTCTGTTTCTTTTATAATATCCACCTTTTCAGCAATTATTGTAACAGAATCTTGAATAATGTCGAGTGAAGACTCTACACGATCAGTGATCTTTATTTCTTTTGATGTATCGTTTGCAAGTGTTGAATTATTAAAACTATTATCTAAATTAATAAAATTAATATCGTTACACTCTTTAGTTTCAGGAGCTGATGTTAGTATAGATTCTTTTGAATTTATATCGACCACAGTTTCAATGTCGGCAGGATTTTTCTCTGTTTCAATAACATTAAATTTTTTCTCCGTATGTTCTACTGGTACACTGTGACTTTCAGTAACAGTTTTCTTCTCTTGTGAAATATCGATGTCTTGTTTACTTTTCTCTCCTGTTGCTGCAGATTCTTCTTCTTCTTCAAATGAAACAACTTCCTGTATAGCACGTGACGTTTCAATATCTCTTATAGCTTTTTCAATAGCAGCTATAACTTTATCAGAATCAACAGTAGTGACGCAGTTTGTTTTTGAACTGTGAGTGTCAACTAGTTCTGAGGATTTCTGTTGTGTAGTTCCCCCAGGGTCACTCCGTAATGATGTCTTCCTTCGTTTGTACCAGTATAAACTGATGAGAACTGCTATTGCTGGTATACTCCAAATTAAAACTTGCCGCGGGCACTGAGCAGGGGCCATAATTCCACTCCACTTTGATAACTGTGTGTCTGCAAAATAGTAAACAAAAAAAATTATTAGATGTTCTCATCCTAAAATAAAATATTAAAAAATTACAAGTCATTAGAAAATCTGGATTTTTTTTATTATCCATAATTACAATAAATAACTCTTCAAATTAATATTAATACAAAATTCACCGCTTTTAAATGCCAACAATACACTAGAAAAGCACACAAATAAAAGAAGCCACAAGAAATTCTTTATTTTAATACTGAACTAAAAATAAGATTGCATGTTTTGGAGTAACAATCACTTCACTTTATACAATGAGCTGTAAGTAAGCAGCAAGTAGTTCTACAGAGTGGCTGGGAAGTCACTGTACCCCTAAAGTTAACAAAAAATATGAGTTAGGATATGTGTTTAGAACTAAAATATTTTCGCTGGGGTCAGTTGGCAAACGCAGTCTGAGCAAAAGAAAGTTGTGTTAGAAGAGCAGAAAAAAAGCTGTATAGAAGTTGTTGAGAAGCAGCTGGTGACACGTGTATGGGATCATAAATGACAAAGTATGAATCAAACAATGAAGCTAATTAGTCATATGTTTTGGCAACACTTTAATAAGTCACTACCGTGAAAAGAAACAATGTTGGCTTGGTAAAAATTTGCGTTTGAATTAGGCAGTGTTAAAGAAACATGTGCTGGCTGTTGCAGTTTTGATTGAACAATCCCTGATGAAATCTACTCGTAAACAGTCAGCAGAACTTTGTATACCGCATACAGCAATGCAAGTCCATATGAAAAGGACTTAGGCAATTTCATCCGATGTTCATCAATGAACTGTCAGATGCAAACATGCAACGTCGTGCTGCATCCTGTCAGGCTTTATTAGATAGGCATAGTTAGTATAGCTGAACAGGCTTTATTAGATAAATTCCCTGCTGCAGTGAACTAATGTGCAATCTATTTCAGTTTGTATGCCAGAAATGTGTTACTTTGGGTGAAAGAAAATCTTTTGCCCAATTAAGTAACAGAGCTGGAAAGAAATCCATGGCATGTCATGATATGGGCTGGAATGACAGCTCGTCATTTGTTTGGTGCTTTTTTTTTTTGATGGGCCAATGAATGCACAAACTTATTTAGAAATGGTTAATACCACAACTTCAAGAGAAGGATTTCATGGAAATAGTATGTATGGTTGCAGCAGGATGGAGCACCTGCAAAAAAATTTCCAGGATGTTGGACTGGTTGCGGTACTCCAACGTCACCAGCTCTATTAACACGGCCACTACAAAGTCCTGATCTCACCACACCAGACAATTCATTAAAGGGAATTTTATTAAGGCACACGTATTTGCACATCGCTAGACCACAACTGAAAAATTGCGTGACACTGTGAGGGACACCTTCTGTAGTGTAACACCAGTAATAATCTGTCGCATGTCACAGAGGACATGGCGACATAATTAATACTACGTACCAAGTGAGTAAATAAATTAATTCATTATATTACATTTTTGATTTATAACTCATTACAAATTTTTATTCCTAACTTTAGGAAGTACAATGACTTACCGGCCATTCTGTATAACAAAGTGAACAGCAATGTGAACTAAGTAATGAATAAAACTGTAACCGATCTGATAATAAAAAAAAAATCAAACAGAAATGAAATAAGGTGCTGACAATTGATTGAATATTACTTTGGTATTTTGAAGTACTAATTTCACTTGAACTGTTCAACTCATAGATTATATATATATGTAAGCAAAAATTATTCCTCACATTGAACAATGTGTTTACCATAAAAGGTAAATATCCACAAAAAAAATTAATTTAAATGTTTTTATATAATACATACATTCCCATAAGCACTTACATTCCCATTTAACAGCAAACATAAGACTACATTCTATTAACACTGAAATACATATAATAAATAATTAAAAATTATTTAATTATAAATAGTTTATCTATAAATAAGCAACACTATCTTTAATTCATGTAAATCAATAATCTATTATCAAAATTACCCTTTTTATTTATTTTTTTTAATTATTATTATTTGAATTATGTAAAGTAGTATTTGACTTTTTAGAATAGACTGTAGCTCATTATCTTCACTATGGTAGATGTAACGAAAATAATTATTTATTTTCTTAAGTAAAAACCAGTCATTGCTGAATTAATTAAAATGATAATATTCAATCAGTTATATATGAGAGATGAAATTCGTACTAATGAAAAATACTGTGCATGAGATTCAAACCCAAAATCTTCCTGATTAAAAATTGAAATGCTACCACTACATTACAGACAGTCTGTGCATATGCGCTATTAATAAAATTCTGTGCAATTTACACAAAAGGACAGTGGAAGATCAGAGAATAGCTAATTAATATAATTATCTACAAATTGTAGCAATTTGTTTTTTCTGGTCTTAACCTACCTTAAATTAGCAAATACATCTGATAGGTATTGACAGAAAATAAGAACATAATTGAGTTTTAAGCAAGCAAAAAAAAAAAATTAAATACTTAATAAAAAATAATTAACACGAAGAGTTAGTTACCTTTAATAATCAGCATATATATCATCTACACAAAACGTGTATAAATTTCTTCATGTTCAGAAATAGAAAGGGAAATTTCTGATAATCACACAATTTACACAGACAAAACTATCTGAATGTCGATTATCATATATTAGGGTACTAGTACTCTACATAATTTGATTATCATCATTAATCCTTAGTCTCCAATCAAACACTGTTATAAAAGATTACTCATTGCAAACAATGTTTACACAGTTGACAACAATATAAAAATGTATGCTATTTCTTATTATTATTTATGTCACAAAAAACCTTTCATTTGAATGAATGTCGATTTTACACCACTATGGAATGTGCAAAAATTAAAAAAATAGTCACTTTCATTGTTACATTTTCCAAACAGCTTTTTTTCTTGTCTTTGTTTTTAATACTGAGATATGTTTATTTTGAAAGGGCAAATTTCAATTATGTATTCAAGTGAAATTTTACTAACAGGAAGTTTAAGAAATAAAAACACCGTTCTCCATCTTTCTTAAGCTCATCCGTAACAGTATAGTGTAACCAGTAGAGATGTGAATTTTGATTTTAGACACAATAAAATGGAATTTTGTATTTTTTTCATTTATTATATCATATTAAGTTTTTATTTTTTTTAGTTAATTCGCCTGAATCTATTGATGATTATAATTTATATCATCAGTAATATTATTTGTTGTTACCAATAACAGAAATTTAATCCTCTTTTATTTATTTATTCTATTTTACATTTTCTCTTTTCAATTTTTATCTAATAAACATTCTTTTTGTTCTAAATTTTGATGTCAAATTATTGAACTTACTACTGTTTAAGTAATATTTAATGACTAAAGTAAATAATAAATATTTTTTCATTCTTAGAATAATATTCTCAGATTTACAAGTTCTATTTCAAGGTAGTAAACAGGTGTCATTTTATCATTATGCTATTTATATAAAATTATTCAGTAAAATATGTATTAATATAAATTTATAATATTTTGATAACTTCTATATTCCTTGACAAATGGTTTGTATGCAAGCTAAAAAACTGCTTAAAAATTAAAATTCTTCCTTTTTATAATACAATTACAAATATAGAAAAACTTACAACAAAACAAAAAAAATAAACATTCTGCCAATCCCACACAAACACAGTGTAATTTATTTATAAAAATAAATAATTCTTTAAACCATCTGGAACAATAAACAAAACAAAAAACTGACAATAAAGCTGTAATATTTTCCTGGCATTGGTTATTTATTCTTATATAGGGAAAGAATAAGTATACACGTGGAAGGTGGAATTTTGGGGCAAATTTTTATTTAAATTTTAAGATAAGCATGCACACATGTACTGAAGCTTATATAAAATGGGGTTGTGTATCTGCAATATTTTGTAAAAATTTACCCCTCAAACTCACCCACAACCCCTAGCAATATTGACCACAAAAGTTTACCAACAAATTGCCCTATACACTCCCTCTCACAGAATTTTATCTAAATCGGTTTATTCAGTCAAAAGTGATAGCTTCAAATATGCCAACACACATACATATATATGTACATACAAACATAACCTCCCACTTTTTTCTTTTTTTGGAGTTCGTGGGTCATGAAATGCTAAGAAATGAAAAAAAAATCATACCCCATTTTCTGACTGATTACCATATTTCCCTTCTCGTAGTAGCTCTACAGCTACAATGTTAGCAAATTAAAAATAAATCTTAGATGCTTTGAATGCTTTTATGGCACGATATTGATGGGTTGTAAAATTACAAAAATCAAAACTTTTCTATAGATATTTTGTGTTGCCTGGCATAAACGGTTTAGAACAAAACCAGCACACTGAGGATTTGTAAATTAATAATAAAACAATTTTAAAATAACCCGATCTATTGATTAATGTTCTATTTAATTATACATATATTTTATCACCAGTTTTAAAATATGGAACAATATTAATAAAAACCTTTAGTTGGTTAATCTACAGAGATGTGAAACACATCTCTGTAGAGTGTAGAGTTTACACCTGTGGAATTACAAACAAAATATTTATATTAAATAGAAGTAAATATAACATTTAATCATGTTCTCTCTATAACCACAGACTGTTTAATAATACTTTGACAAATTAATTAACTTAAAAAAAAAATTGATAATTCCATAATGAGCAAATTTTTTTTTTTTGCATAAATCTATTTAGAATTTTGCTCTGAAAATACTTTAGTTAAAGCATCTCAAAGTTTGTAATGTTGCAGTAAATTCCAGTTCAACAATTACAGAACCCTGGGATATTAACCATCAAAATTAAAACAGATTGCAAAATGCTGCAAACAAGCAGTTAAAACACAAATAGAAAGATTCCAGCTACTGAAGTTCGGCCCTGATCCCTTGCAGATGAATTGGAATATGTTTAGTGAAAATTGTAACATTAATCAATGAATAATTTGAAAAATATTTGCACAACACCAACAAATTCAGTTCACTTTGTTTGCTTGAGGCGATAGAGACAAATGAACCCTGAACATCTTGATGTTTTTTTTTTCTTTGATGTTTTTTTATAATTGATAAAGATAATTATTGCAAAATATTAGAAGGCAATTTCAAATACTTAGTGTTGAATTCATTAGATTACAACAATACTGTTCTGTCAAGAGAAAATTAAGACTGCAGGTGTTTCAAGTGGCCAAAACTTTTTAGTGGATGATTTCATTAAAAATTATTTTTGTAACAATCAAAGAATAAAATATAAAGAAAAAAGTATCTCAAAAAGAATTTGTTACTGAGAATTACTAAGTAATAAAATTTAGGACATGGTGAACTATTGGAATAAATAAACAAAATCTCATTTTTAACAAAAATTTAACCTTTTATCACTTCTAGATTATCAGTTGTTAATCATTTTATGTATTTATTTATTTTCATGTAAACATATCCTATTCCTTAAAAAAAAGAAAATGAAAAATGGAATGGAATAGATGGATGTCACATAATTTTATCTGTAGCATATGGCTGAGACATCACACTGAGAACAAATGTAAATTTTTATTTTTTTATTAACCACATTAAACAGTAAAACCAGGGGGGAAAACCCTCCTAACACAATATGAGTTTCAAAATAAACAGTAAAAGATTATTAGCTAATCTATTTATAAAGAAACAAATGGAAATATTTTTTCACAAGATTTAAGATCTTTAAAAAAGCTGTGGAGGCAATTTCCTTCAAAAATCAAAACTATTTCATATTTTTGATTCAGTAGATGACAATGAAAGCTGTGTACCACAATAAACTTTATATACTTCAAAATAATCATATAGAACTCATAGTACAAATAATACTGTTTTGTCTCATTATTTTTTGATACCTACCTCCTTATAAAGAACAAAATGAAGAACTTTAAAAGTAAACCTTTGTTTTTAAATTATCACTTTTAATTACAGTAACAATCAATGTAAACAAATAAAAATCCGAAATAAATGCCCAAATCCACCACACAATTCAAAAAAACCAAATAAAACACAAACATTACATTAATTAAAAATATTAAACTAGGCAAAAGACTTATTGCTTTGTGCATGATACTTTCAACTTACAAAAAGTTACTCTAAAGCAAAAAAAACAAAAATTCTAAGCCCTATCATACCATATATATGCGCATGTACAGTTAAAAAAGAAAATTAAAAGCAATAATGGCATTGCAGCCTAACAACAGAATGCTGACTTCTGTAACTATAATGATTGTAGCTCAAATTCAGCTTGGTTGTTGATTAAAGAATCTATCTTCAACTCCAACAAACTGCAGGCGACACCCATCTTGGTTTAAGTGACATTAAAGACAAAAACTAATTCATGCAATAGTATAAAACTAATTCACTTCCTTACACACTATTGGTTCTGAAATGAGATTTGTAAATGATTTGCCTGCAGTGGAGATCAACTAGTCGGTGTAGCAGTTAAGATTTTAGTACAGCTGATGTCAATTCAATTCCTGGCTAGATACCAGTAGCTTATTTTCACCTATAATTATAATCATCTCATTTTTCTAAATAAAGCATATGTGAAGTACGTAAGAGATAGTAATAACAGAAAAAAATAGCTTCTCTTGTATATACAGTACTTTGTTCAGTAGAGCTTAAAATACAGCATTACACACAATATTATAATATATAAATTAAATTCATAATATGATTTCTTTAAAATTTTATTAATACTTATTAAGCTACTTTTTTCCCAGAATGTTGATGAAACCAACAAATAAACATGTTCCAGGATACACTCTGACAACATTTTACTTGATTTTCTACATGATAACAATAACAGTTGTATTTTTTTGGAACTTTAAGAAGCCACAAAAAAGAGAAAAAATACAACAGCTGACAGCAATCTAGTTACACTTTTCCATAATGACACAAATTTTTTTACGAACATCAGTTAGCTAAAATTTCCTTCAGAGCTCCAATCTAATACTCTTAAAATATCACTTATACAATCAATGAAGAAAAGTCTGTGAAAATGGCGTCACTTCATGGGCCAATGAAGAAATGTTTCAAAGATTTCTCCATAGTGGATTCAAATGAGAAGTACACGACCACTAACTATTCTAAATTTTACCATGCTACAGACCCTAACTGTGTACAGTATCATACGTTTTAATATTGTTAAAACAAATTGTCAATTACAACAGGTATTGACTACAAATCACCAGATACTAACAACAAACTATACCATTTTTGTTAGATAATAAAAGTAGAATACATAAGAAAATATGTTGCATTTTTTTAGATGTGTAGTTTAGCTCTACATCTATATAAACACTGCTCTTTTAATTGTAAGTACATTTATTTGTGTCAAATTAAGAGTATCAATCTTACAATGGCATACACGATTGTTGGTATTAAATATAGCTTATATAGAATCCAGTTTACCTGAACTATTCTTGGCTCACATTTAGCTTAAAATCTATAATTAAAAAATGTATTTTAAAAATAAACTATTTAATGTACAATAATTATTCTGTGCATTAGCCTATCTTCTGTCTTAATAGTTAGTTGTAATGTAAAAATAGTATTACAAAGTGATTCTGAATAAATAAATTTATTAATGTCCATGTAGTCCAAACTGAAGTTTCTAATCAGACTTAATAATCTACAATCAACAATCACATCTGTTGTAACTTTGTAACTCTCAGTGTATCCTTACCCCGCTTTTTCTCTAACTGAAACACATTGTAATAATTGTAGCACCGATTGTTAAATCATTAGCCACTAATAAATACCAAAAACAAGTAAGAAACTGCATATTTATCATGTTATTTAAACTTGATGATCAACTGGAACTTGTTTAATTACTGTACCACAAGAGTTATTGGCCATATTAACATCAAGCTACTGTAAATTTTGGGTAAACAAAATACAGTCATATAAGAATGGTGGATTTCAGTAGTACAGATCAACATCACAGATCAGAGTAGTACCGATCAGCATTAGGGAGATTGAGAAATTATGTTGGTATCACTGAAACTCTTCATCCAGAAACTTTGTTTAACAGCCATTTCTACCTATGCAACCCTCTGTATTACCATATTATTCAGTATTCATTGTTTACTATGTTTTCTGTTAAAAAAAAAAACAGTGTTTTGTAGCATGCCTAACTGAAGTTGGTAATTTTGGTTTGATGTATAAATGAAAAGGAGCCATAACAACAATATATGAAACTTGTTCAATGAGTTCAATGAAGCAGGATTTGTTCCCAAACAGAAACAATCTGGAAGGAAACTAATATCAAAAGAAAATGTATGAATTAAATGATCTGTAATCTGAAGTCTTAATAAAGCCATTGCTTATCGAAGGCTCTAGTCAAAAATTTCAAAAACAACTGTTTCCAAACTTCTATGTAAAACAATTCAAGAAATGAACTACCTGATTCAGAAAAACGTTTCTGGTTTGCTGTTGAAATTCTAGACAAAATCAGTAAAAATTAATCATTTTTAAATTATCTAATTTTTATTACTGAAACTACTTTTTACCTAATACATATTTATGACACAATTCACAAACATTGGGATATGAAAACAAACATATAATTTTAAAAAAGCACATGCCACAACTAAAGTTAATGGGGAAATTTTAATTTTGTCAGGTTAAATAATACTGCTACCATCCACCAGATGATCTCAAAAATGTACAATGAATTAATTTATTTCCAACAACATGACAGACCCACATACGCCACGTTAGTCAAGCTTTGAATAAAAAATTGTCAGATATATGGATAGGCCAAGGCCCTATACCTGGCCTCCCAAGAAGTCTGGTCCTAACCCCTTGAGATTTTTTTTGTGGGGATACATTAAAAGCATAGTTTAATCGCAGAGTCTCATGACCCAAATCACTTAAAGGGAAGAATTAAAGAAATGATTTGATACCGTAGCAGAAAATACCTTAATCGAGTAAGCAGAAATTGAATATCGATTGAACACTTTGTGAGTAACAAAAAGCATACATATTGAAACCTATTGATTATGCAAGATGAAGGAATTTGATAATGTTCCTGTATTTAATAAATTTAAATTAATTTGTTACATAATTTTTTATTTAAAATATAACGTTTAATGTTTTTACTTGCAAATCAAGTAATTGATTCAGTCACCAAAGAAATATTAATGTGATTTATAAAACTGCTTCAACAAATTAAAAAAAAAAAAAAAAAGAAAGTATAGTCGGTGTTACAATTATAACATAAATTAATTACAAAAATAATCTTTTACTGAATTTGATGTAGAGAAATCAAAGGTGAGTAGTAACTCTTAAAAAGAAAATGCAGCATACATCTCAAAATTGAATACAGTCGCAAATAAATAATTTAGATATATATATATATATATATAGAAAATAACAAAACCGTTACACATAAATTAAACTTTTTCAACAAAGATGAAAATAAAATACTTGTCTAACATTTAAAGATACGATATATCAATATATCAAGGACATTCCAGAGTATAAAGAACGTACTTGACATTTGTCTGGTTTGTCAAGAAAGTGAACTATTACAGTGAAGGCCACCCCATATATGCATAAATGTGGACTTAAATATCAGAAGAATCATAAATAAAAAAAAGAGAATTATACTAATAAAGTTGTTCTCACGTGTAAAATTCTTCCAACTTAAATAAAAAGCAAACAAACAAATTAGCTAACATTAATAATAAAACACTCCAAAACAACATCACATTGATATTTCTTTGATAATGATCCTAACTTATACTCCAAGGTCAACAAAAATTCTTACAATTACTCAATTAAGAAAAACATAACGGAATTTATATACCTCTCTTTCTAACTTGCCTATCGACAACAGAGAAAGACATTTAATGCTAAAAAAAATACAGTTTTTTTATAATGTCCAAAATAATGAATAAGTAAATGTCAACATGATACTTATCCAATGTTACTCTATATTATGCCAATTAGAAAAGTTATACACTAATAAAATATGGGTGAGATCATAATATGCAATTGTTAGTTATTACTGAATTAAGAGGCTGCTGCTCTAGTAATAGTTTTTACCAACAGGAAATTGCAGAAAACTTAAAATTAAAAACAGCAAAAAGTACTTGCTACCAAAGTAGCAAAAGATATCAACAAAGGAGCCTAATGTTATCTTCACTTGTGAGCAATACAAAAGTTTTAAATCAAGGCATGTCATAAACAAGGGTAATCTTCAGATATAAACTTAAAAAACAAAATATAATACTAAACGTCTACGAGCAAAGGATCTGCATCATGGGAGCATTATTAATCTTCTTTCATTTTTTCTTTAACAATATATCATGGCACCAGGTGATTTTTAATAATTACCTACCTGGTTCAACAACAATTCCCAACCATAAGCAGCCGTATGTAGTTATTAACTGAAAAGTTAGTTTTAACTTATACAGAGTAACTTTATTAATTCACAGCTGAAGAGATATAGACAGGAAATTTCAATTACTGATAATTTAAAATTACTGAAGGTCCTGTATTGGTACATATAAACATTTAAGAGATATATTTAATTTTATATGGCTGTAGATACAAATTTTTCCAAAACATTTATCTTCGATATACAATGTGTGCAGTTGAAATGGAAATTTAAACAATAAAAAAAATAATTTGGGTGTTGCACAATAAATACAACAGAAACTCTATATTGAAGACGTAATTTTCTGCAAAATTATATTAGCTAGAATAAATGTATGGAGGAAATATTTTTCTCAAAAATGGTTAAAACTGGGAGTTAAATAATGAGGCATTTTCTTTTATATGCTTTAATGATGAATCTATTTTCTAAGGGAGGTTCAGACTTGGTCTCTGAATTCAGTTAAGAACTAGCCTGCCTCATAAATACACATGATGCTGGTAATTATAAAATAATTATACCTCTAATTACAAAAACTTAAAATTTTTTTAATGGTAGTAAAAAATTGTAATGAGAAAAGTTTAAATAGAGACTTAGTGACTTAGTTGTGCTATCTCATAAGTTAACAGTGGGAAAGGATTTAAGATTAAAGAGTAAGGTATTTAGAGTTAGAAAACCAAATATTTGAGCTAAACAACACGGTGCTCTAGAAATTGTGAAAGATTTAAGTAAATAGAAAAACAACGTTTGATTTATTTATCTATGTAGCATCAAAATCAGTGAATTAATATCCAATCTGTTCCCATTTTCAAAAATCACAAAAAAAACTTTTTTCATTTTATCAGTTAAAGTTGGACAAGCAAACAGACATGCACATATTACTTTTATTTTATTACGGTTAAATCTTATAAACATTTAATGTGATTATTAGCATTAAATATTATTATTTATTCTTATTAAATATATAATATTTATTCTTAGTAATAACAGTATTATTAGCTTCTTTTCTCATGCCTGATTCTCAACATATTTTCAATAAATGTGCTGAATTAACAAACTTAATAACTTTTTCCTTTTTTCATTTAGTCACTTCGGAAACAAACATCAATAATTTTTGTAAAGATGCAGTAATGAATTTTGCAATGTATAAGCAATTATGTACTTTCTCATCTCATTATATAATGAGATGGAAAAAGCTCACTAACTTCCAAACATGCAATGTTGGAAAGAAGTCTGTGTCTTCTTACTGTGAGAAGAACATGTGTGAAAACTCAAATGCCCTACAGAAAACTTATAAGGCATACACGAGTTTGATACGGAATGTTCTGTATCTGCAGAAAAAGAGAAAAGATCAGTTATTTGGTTGGAAGCAGATCTGTTAGAAACAGTGACAGAAAAATAGCACTTGATTGTTAAGTGTCAACATCAAAATCATGGCAGATGGTAGTCAAATATTTTTCAAAATTTGCTTATCTGTATTTCCAAAAGATTCTTCATTAGAATCAAATCAAATGACAAACAGAAATATACATTCAGAAGGTGGAACAAAAGGTCATAAAAGTGTGCTAATGAGTGTCAACAGATTGATTTTACTGGGCATAGTTCCTTGAATAAAAGAAAACTACAATAACATTCAACTGCTGTTCAGATTGACTAACATAAACAACATTTCATTCAAGTTGTTCCTTCAATTCAGTCAATGAATTGAGAGAACATCAGTGTATTGATAGTACTGCAGTTATGTTTTTTTTCTAATAATGATAATGACGTCTACTGTGAATCACTCATCAACATTGAAATCATTGAGATTTGGGCCAAGGACTATCAGTTGTTTTGTCCCATGAGCAAAAATAAAAATTTTGCTAAACGCTGACAGAGAACTGTTGATCCACAGTTACTGGACAAGCACAAGATAGCATTTACACTATTCAGAAAAGGATTATTCCCGAACTATATATTTTACAAGGGTATGTAAATCATTTGTTTTGGAATAATTTGGTTTCTCTTCTTGTAAACCATGAAAAAGTTTGGTATGGCTGACTAAGTTAAAGCTTATTCCCCCCCCAAACATTATCAGGGAGATATTTCTGAAGGAAATGACTGCTGAGTATTGCTGAAAGAGGCTGACAAAATTCTCGATCTGGAAATCTATGGTGACTTGGGCCTTTCATATTAGTGCTCATATGAAATACGAGTACAATCCTTTCATATATCCATTTCTGGTGTGGCCGGGTCAGTTCTTAATTAATCAAGTATGATTCACCTTTTGTTGGTTTCACCCTCATTTCTGATGAGGGTAAAAATAAAAGAAAGAAAGTTTTTGATGTATTAAAATTGGATAGTGATGTGTTGCCCGCAGATTGCTTTTTGATTGCTTTTGCTAATTGTCAGTTAGTCTATACTAAAATAATAACTTTCTGATAATTCATTTTAATTTTCAAGGTTTTGAGGGTAAACTTAGTACATTGAGGAATTTTTCTTGGATTACAAGCCTGATGTGATGTGTTTAAATGAGCACTTACTTCGTGAAACCAAAAAAAAAGAGTTGTATATCCACAACTGTATGTACTTGCTAGCTCCTACTGCCAGAAAGGTTATGCAAAGGATTGCTGTTCTATTCTAGTTAAGGCTCAACCGGTGTTTGATGTTATTGACATGGATGATTTATGCATTGATAAAGATTTTGAAATTGTGGGATTTATCTTTCGTGTGAAAATATCATTGTAATTTCAATTTATTGTTCACGTGCTGGTGTTTTTTATTTTTAGCTAGAGTTGTGTTTGGCTGATCTTATAAAGGATAAACTGAATGCTGATACTGTCTTATGTATGGATCCTAATATTGATTTCAATGAATCTACCAGAGATATTAACCTCGACTTGCTTGGATCTTTTAACTTGCTAACCTTGCTTCCCTAGGGAGAAGTCTTGCCTTGATTACATTATTAGTACTTTCTATCAATCCAGTTACAGTGTACATGACAATAAGTTGTATTTTCCTGATCACGATCCCATATATACAGATGGATGCAACACTATCACAACAAACTGTAGATGAGAAATGTTTTGAGCTGTCTTCACCTAATTTATCTGGTGGTTCAGCATTTTATTATTTCTGTTCAGAGAGTCCTCCTCTATGAATCATGAGACCTTGCCGTTGGTGAGGGGGCTTGAGTGCTCAGGGATACAGAGTAGCTGGACCGAAGGTGCAACCATATCGGAGAGGTATCTGTTGAGAGCCAGACTAAGGAATGATTCCTGAAAGAGGGCAGCAGCTCTTTCAGTAGTTGTTAGGGGCGTGAGTCAGGACGACTTAAACGGCCGTATCAACATCACTCAGTCCTCTGAGTACTGCGCAGCTGAAAGCAATGGAAAACTACAGCTGCTTTTTTTCCAAGAAAATGTGGCTCTCTGCATTTTCACATAGCAATAATGGAGGTGCCTTCCTTGGTAAAATATTCCGGAGGTAAAATAGTCCCCCGTTCGGATCTCCGGGTGGGGACTACTAAGGAAGGGGTCACCAGAAAATTAAAAAAAAACATTCTACGAGTCGGAGCGTGGAATGTTAGAAGCTTGAAAAAGGTTGGTAGGCTAGAAAATTTAAAAAGGGAAATGGGTAGGACAAATGTGGATATAGTAGGAATTAGTGAGGTTCGGTGGGAAGAGGAAGGCGACTTTTGGTCAGGTGATTTTAGAGTAATTAACTCAGCGTCAAATAATGGGCAGGCAGGAGTAGGTTTCGTGATGAACAAGAAGATAGGGAGGAGAGTGGAGTATTTCAAAACGCATAGCGATAGAATCATTGTAATAAGGATAAAATCAAAACCTAAACCGACAACGATTGTTAACGTCTATATGCCTACAAGCGCCCATGATGATGATGAGGTAGTGTGTGTACGAAGAGATTGATGAAGCAATTAAACACGTAAAAGGAGATGAAAATTTAATAATAGTTGGAGATTGGAATGCAAGCATTGGAAAAGGCAAGGAAGGAAATATAGTGGGTGAATACGGGCTGGGCAAAAGGAATGAAAGAGGGGACCGACTTATAGAATTTTGCACGAAGTATAATTTAGTAATTGCCAACACCCAATTTAAAAATCATAATAGAAGAATATACACTTGGAAAAAGCCAGGCGATACTGGAAGGTATAAGATTTAGAAATCAACTCGTTGACTGCAAAACTTACCCTGGAGCAGACATTGATAGCGACCATAATTTGGTGATAATGAAATGTAGATTGGGGTTTAAAAACCTGAAGAAAAGGTGTCAGATGAATCTGTGGAATTTAGAGAAGCTTGAGGAAGAGGAGGTAAAGAAGATTTTTGAGGAGGACATCGCAAGAGGTCTGTGGTGCTATAGGAGAATGTTAAAAATCAGATGGGTGGATAAAGTGACAAATGAAGAGGTATTGCGGAAAATAGATGAAGAAAGAAGCATTTGGAAAAATATTGTTAAAAGAAGAGACAGACTTATAGGCCACATACTAAGGCATCCTGGAATAGTCGCTTTAATATTGGAAGGACAGGTAGAAGGGAAAAATTGTGTAGGCAGGCCACGTTTGGAGTATGTAAAACAAATTGTAGGGGATGTAGGATGTAGAGGGTATACTGAAATGAAACGACTAGCACTAGGATAGGGAATCTTGGAGAGCTGCATCAAACCAGTCAAATGACTGAAGACAAAAAAAAAAAATTCAGAGAGTAAGTGTTGCTCATTCTTGCCAATTATGAATGAGGTAGGTAAATTGGATTTCATTTCTGATACTGGATTCTGAAACAGCTTGGATGTCTTTTCTATTTTTTTTTCTGGAGTGGAGGAACTTTAAAAAAAAAAGGGAAAAAAGTTTGGTCTAATAAAAGAAAAACTGTTAAATGGTATAATGTGTTAAAGGTTATTAAGGATAAAATGATGTTGCACTTCAATCTCTACAAAAGTACACAGTCTGATGTAAAAATAAGTATTTGCAATTGAAAATCTACAAAGCAAACAAAAAATAGCCAAGGCATATGAACTTACATTTCTGGTGCTGCTAACAAATGTAAGGCTGCACGGTAGATAAAGAATGTAACTCTTTTAAGTTAATGAGATTAAGTTAATGAGATTGAGATTAGTACTGAGGAGTTCAACTGCTATGCACTGGTTAAATTTACACGATTGCTTCAAAGAGTAAAGGTTATGTTTATAATAATGATAGTATATTGGCTATTCAAGGGTTCAGGTTGAATAGAGGAGTAATTCATGAGTGAGTTTAACTGAGAGCCTGTAAGTGAAGCTGATGTACACAGAGTGGTTATGAGGTTTACAAACTCCTCCTCTGATTATTATAATTTGAACAATCATTTCATCATTATTGACTTAAATTAATTTTTTCTATTAGTACTCTCTGACTACCGTAATAAACTTTTTTACTTCAGCCAGTTTTTCAAGAACATTAAAATTAAGTAAAGTTATAGCTATATATAAGGATCGAATTACAATTGAACCAGGCAACTATTGCCCTATTAGTTTTGTTCCTGTTTTTTCTAAGGCCATTGAGAGCTTGATGTATGAAAAATTGCTTACATACTTTAATGAATATGAGCTTTTATTCAGCTGATCAGTTTCTGTCCTAAGAAGTCTACAATTTGGGCTCGAAAATATATCACAGAATTATTAATAGATGCATTTGAAAATAAAAATATGGTACTCCTTACACTTCGTGATTTATCAAAGCCTTTGATTATTATTTCCTATAAACTGCTTCTTCTAAAGTTATTTGCTTATGATATATTCAAACATGCATTAGGAGAATATTGAACAAAAAGAAAACAAGTTGTATATATTAACGGGACTTTATCTGAAGCTGTGGTCATGCATGGTGACCTGCAATGCTCAATTTTGGCCCCCTTCCTGTTTTTGATATTTGCCTATGTATCTTAATCTCTCTCCAGTTTTACATGCTGATGATACTATTTTTATTGTTGTTTATTATTTTTTAAGTAAATTTGGAAGAGAATGCAAGTGCAGATGCTATTAAGGGCTAAGAAATGGTTTTCCTCCAATTGGTTTGTATTAAAACAAAACCAAAGTGATGATGTTTGGTCTGAGGGAAATTGAGAATTTTCCTCAGAACTTCTGGGCTTTCATTTTGGCATTATTAATTGGAAATGACATGTTTCACTTGTATACAATAAGCTCTCCAGTTTTTGTTCAGTTCTGAGGAAGTTGAGGTTTTATATTTCCAGACTGATTGATTTTTTTTAGAGCCATTTGACATATGATTTGCTTGTATGTTGTCAGTCATGTAATGTGTCCGATATCTTAATGTATCAAAAGTAGGCATTGAGAATAATCATAAATAAATAAACTACTTTGGGCACTATAAGCCATTGTTTGTAGAACTAAAAATTTTAACTGCTCACAATTTTTTATTTATTACAATTTGTAATAAAATGTAAATGCAATCTGAGCAATTTTGATCAGATTAAATGAATATTGGCATAACACACAAATAAACATGATTCAATTTTTCTTATAGCCTTACTAATTTAAAGAAGAACATCTGATTGGTAAGGGGTATTATATTTTTTAATATGCTTCCTAAGCTCCTTTGAAAAAATGTAAACTAAAGCTATTTGACTGGCTTATAAAGAACCTCCTTTAATGAGTAACTGAGTGTGGGTTTGACACTAATTCAAGTTCATGTGGTTTTTTGGTTTGTTATTGTTGTTTCCTTTTGTATGACTTTCTATTTTAACCGAAATCAATGAATGAATAAATTATTGGACAAATACTACCTATTACCGACCAAGCGGGATTGAATATTATAACATATCATATTTATATAGGAATTCATTATAGATAAACCATTTATCTCTCTATTTCTTGTTGTATTCATAGATTACTTATTTACAATTATTTAGTTATTTTGTCATGTAGATTAGCAGTAACTGTCGTCTTTAATCCAATAATTAACATTTAAAAGAGATCTGTTGCACAAGCATATATTAACAATAATCATATTATGTTTCTGTGAACTTAAGTACATCAACTGGTTCAACTGCTTCAGTCCGTAATTTTTTGTGGATTTAAACAATTTTTTATGTAGATCCATCACTGGAGAATTTGATTTGTGGTTTATCTTATTTGAAGATAACAGAAATCAGAGAAATTAATTACAGAGAAAAAAATGAATAATTACTGAAAAAATTGTATGTTTTGTATGTATGTAAACCAGTATTAGTATGCAGATAAAACAGAATTAGCTCATCCTACTTTTTTCTTTAATTAGCAGCTGCATTATAACAGAATAATTGTACAGTATCTTTTTGTTAAGTCCTTTAAAATGTCAGCTGGAATTCTTTAAACAAGTAAGATTTTTATAGTAATTAAAAAAAGTATTGATTTTCTGTAAATATAGTATATTTTCAAATTAATCTTTAAACAGTACATCAGTTTTTATTCATTTAGTTTAAAATCATTAAATTCTATTCCAGAGTAAAAGACCAACATCTGTAAATTGACATTTTTATGTACACACACGCTTGCAAATATCAAATAAATGAGTGATTTATAAGTTATTTTTTACTTATATTTTTAAATTTAGCACTTATTGTTCTTCAACTTTGATCTTGGAAAAAACGAAGTACTTCAACACATAGTATTTTGTGATTCAGGGTTTTGAACTGTGTTTGGGGAGCAATTACCTTTAATTGATGCACAATGTACAACTACATATAAATTTCTTATTTCTGACAAAAAACAACCTGTAAATTTTACTAATCAGGTGCATGGATTTTAATCTTGTTTATGTACTTTGTATTTTCATTCACTGTATTTTTTAACAGTTTGCAACTGTACATAATACAGTACAGACCACAATATTTTATTCTTGAACACATCGTGCAAGCTATTTGAAAAAATTCCACAGTAAATTTTTTATCAGGAAAAATGAGGAGTGAATTTGTTTCTTGTTGCTTTCTTTGTCCAGCCGAATGTGTTGTTTCATATCAGCATGTCAGGTAACTAAAATACAGCCCTCTGAAAGAGGAATATCATCAACTCTATTCAGTGCCTCTTGCATATAATAGGATAACATGCCTCTCAGTCTAAGATCAGACAGAGAATGTAAAGTAACAAATTAATAATCGTTCTGTAGTGAAATGATGATTATAAACACTATCTCCACTTGGTGTGGGAAATACATCATGCTACAATGGAAAATTACAGAAGTAGTGAAATTCAAACTAATCCATATTCATACTAATATGTGAAATTTCCGTAATAACCTTGTGTTTTGTCACTTCTCTATAACTTGAAATTTCTAAATATATCCTCCACTTCCCTTGCAACCAATTGTAATATTTCCTTACTTCCATATTTCCAATTCATCCTGCAGGAAAATTTTCCTAACATTTGATTAAATATTCTGCTCTCCTTCCTAATTTTATATACTTCATCATCCATTACAATTTCCCCTTCATTAATGTTACAAATATTCTATATAACTTTATCAATCAGTTATCTCTAGACTAATACAATAAAGCAATAGAGAAATTCAAATTGTCACAGTTTTCTATCTTGTTTCTTAATTTTACATCATTAACAAATCTAATACCGGTCTGATAATGAATGCAACTGAAGCAGGAATCATTAAATTAACCAGAAAAAATTGAAAAATAAAATCTAAGACTGCAGAAAAAATGAATAGAAACAAAATGGAGGGTGCAATCTAAATTTCACTCTACATAAAAAATTATTAATCCAATTAGTTAATTACTCATACATTACAATATCGAAAATTAAAATCAAATGCGATAAAAAAATTTAATGAAAATAATTATGTGTGAATTGTTTAAACAACATATTACACTATGATCTAAATATTATAACGATTTTTTAAATACGAAGAAAACATATGTTTTAAATCATATATGCTCATAAAAAATGTGCACAATATTTACTATCGATACAGTGAGCTAACAATGTAGATGTTAATGAATGTAAAAAAAACACAACAAACAATAACTATTAAAGCAATATAACTGATACCGACTGAAAAAATATTCTGCTCATGTACGCAAGCATATTTGCAAATAACCTAAGCTTATGCACTTTATTATTTTAAATAATGCCATCGCAATATGCAAAACAAATGGTAAAATTAATCTGCGATAATTTTAGTGATCAATTAATGGATCGTAGGTGATTATAGCTTCTGTGATCCTGCAAACACGAGTTCAATCAGACAACTCATCTTCCAAGGCTCATAATCTTCTACATCTACTCTCTACAATCCAGCTAGAGCTGTACAGAATCACTGGTTTGCTTGGTATTTCTCCCGCCACCACCAAATTCAGTCACCCTAAAGCATACGACCAAATGTCTATGCCAGAAATTGCTACTGAGCTTTCAACAGTTTAGCGACCAGTATCCTAAATAGCTCTTAGAGCTTACCTAACAGCACAAGTGGACTAAGCGCGGTGCCATACATCACAGGCTTATGTGTCCCAACCGCTCATTAGTTATATATTTGCTAAATTGGGTCGGCACACCCCGTCAACTACTAAAAATATATATGAGATCTATAAATTAAAATTTATTTCAAGACAGCAATTTGCTGCCACGCCTAGGTCGCTGAATGCCAGCAAGTACGTGTATATATATATATATATATCTAGGGTAGCTTTCCACAGCAGTGCGATAGGAGTCTTTTCCCTTAGGTAAACTACTGATGTTGGTTGAACAAAGCAACCGCATCAAGGAACTCCCACATTGAATCTCTGCTTGTGAGTGGCCAATTTTCCCCTTGACCTGTAAGTTCCAGGCTTGCCCAGTCCATGGCCACCCCCCACAGCTGGACAGTCAAAAATCAGATGTTCAATTGATTGGACCTCCCTGCAGACGCACAGCTCATTAGCTGCCAGGCAGAACCAAAACAGATATTGGTTTATATTAATATGATTGGTGAGCACCCAGGCACCCATTGCCCTTAAATATGAGCATGAGACATCTCCCCAGATCCCCCCCAGATCCTGTACGAATTTATAAAAGATCTTCCCTCAGTCATAGTGTGCCATTCCAACTGTCATGCATCCATTGCGAGGGTCTGCAGCCTCTTTTGCAGGCAGGAAGTGGGCAACTGAATGAAATTTAGATCTGGAACATTAAGATCACTGTTCTGCTCCAGTACTGGCTCGGCTTGAAACCACATCCCAAATAACTCGGCCTCCCAACCTCTTCGCAATTTCCACATGGCTGCCTGAACTTTCACCACTAAATCAATTGGGAGAACCTTTCCCAATATGATTGTAGCCTCGTAGGAGGGTTGTTTTAAAAAATCCAATGCATACAATTACGGCTCTGTGCTGGACACTCCTTAAATTTTGAAGAAGTGCTCTGTTCATATCCAACCTATATGCCCAAACAGGCGCCGCGTAAAGGGTCATGCTTTATGAGCTGTAGAGAATAGATGATAAAATCCTAGATCCTCCTTATTTGGTTAGATATCAAGAAAATTGGGTCAGTTGTTTCCTTAGCAGAAAGGTGACTTTGACCACTAACTTACAGAGGAACTTAAGTGAGCAAAAGGACACATTTGAAATTTAAACCACAAAGAGGTCATGCCCTAAAAACAAAACCTGTTAATGATGGGAATACACATCACGCTAAAAAAATCAACTCTATCAAATAAAAGAGATTTCTGTAAACTTTATTTTAATTTAATAATTGATTGTTTACCACCAATAAAATTTTATCTGAGAGATTCTGAGTTTTGTTACAAAATATGATGCTACGGGTTAGGAGAGTGTCATCAGTTTTGTACTTCAATCGGAACTCAGTTAAGTGCTTCTTCTATCTTGAGTAAAGATATCCTGATCCCATGAGAAATTATGGACAGGATTGTCATATAATAGTGGGAAGCACACCTTTTATAGGTCTGTTCACGTCTTTCCATGGTTCTTCAGCAGGTAAATCATCTCTTAATTACTTATCCAATCATTTTGCTAATTTATTCTACTTCCCTTCTCGTCTGCATTTGTGGGGTTTGGTCAGATGAGGTTGTGAGGACATATTTTAAGTTATTGTGTCCTTTGTAAGTGGTAATTTGATGGGCGCACACCTGTCTACAGAACAAATAGTCATCTTTTTTATCAGGTGGGCATGCAAGAAGACTAGCTTCTTGATCAAAATGTTCATAAGGTAATATGATTTTTTTTTTAATTTCCTGTGATATAAATATACATCTTTCTAAAAATATTTTTACTTTATATTATAAAAGAATAAATAAATTTTGTTTGGAACATCACACCATACATATAATGTACTATAAAAAAAAATCAACCAAACTGTCATCAATTGCGCATTATTGAAAATAAATGATTGAAAAAATTATCAATAAAATTACAATATAGTCTTAAAAAATTATATAAAAAAGCACAAAATGCTTTCTATATTATAGATAGCCTGAAAATAACCAAAATAATCACTTCAACCTTGACATACACTTTATCACCTTAATAATAATAGGCTGTAGAAATTTTGATGTGAACGCACTACAAACAAACACACATACACAAACACACACACAACTAATCAACATGGTTGACATGCACATAAAGAACTTCATACCAATCACAATCACTTAATGATTCTTTTCTGGTTATCTACAGTTATCTGGGCTATGGCAGATATGAAGGAAAAAATTACACTTCAATAATTATAATATGCAATAACAATTTTATTTTTATAACATAATAATTATAACAAAAAATATCATGGAAAATTTAAAAACTACCTTTTAAATTTATTTAAAAGGTAAAAAATAATTGCAATTATTTATCTACCTTCTCTGATACCCATTTTAAAACTTACATTTATCTTTCTTTATGTGTTAGTTTCCAAGATTTTAAAAGAATACAAAAGAAAAGATCATTTAACAATGAATGAAAGAACTAATTGTAATCATTTTCACTCTTGCATTAAAATTATTAAGCAAGAAATAAGAAATGCATTTATTAATTAAATTAACTGATGAATTTGTTAGTAGTTCCTTAACAATAAAAAAAAAAAAAATTAGATTATCCCATATTAGTGAATTTGCAAACAGCTGACACCTCAATAAGGTACTTATTTGTTTTGCCTAATTTAATGCCAGATTATAGTCTTTTAAATAAATTCTTTTTTTTTGTCAGCCTCTACCTCTACAACTTGGGATGCCGGGCACTAGAACAGCACCCCCATGTGTCTTGTCTCCATTGCTAGCCCCACACCTTGAACTTGTTGGGATCCTGTAGTTTATTTTTTTTAATTTTTATTTTATTAGTTATAAAATTAAAATTCAACAAGAAAAATTAACAATGTCTATTAATAAATATCATTTAACAAAAATAAACAGAATGAAACTTATCAAATTAATATTTGTAAATGTTTAGGGGGGAAAGCTGCTCAACAAAAACGTAACTTTTTCAGAGATCTCAATTGGAAGCAAAACAAGCTTAAAAAAGCAGTCTAACCATTGAGAAACCTCAGACTTAGATTGACTGCTACAGATAAGTTTTGACCGATGAAAAATAAAACTGGCCATCAGTTTTAGATTAACATTTTTATTAATAATTTTTCAATGTTTTCATGTTTTTCCAGTTTTTTTCAATAACTGGGTAACGTAGCTCTTAATTGTATTACCATTATGATTTTTTTTGTAAACACAAATTAAATGAATAAATACTGCCTCCTAAGTATTTCTCATCAAATGAAAATAAAAATAATTAACAAATTTGAATTTTTTTTTTAACGATTAGCTTCACTCTGTTATATACTATTAGCGAAGTAAAAATTATATTTTAGCGATTACGAAAAAAAACTTCTCTTAAGAGATATTAGGAACTAGGATATATTAGTGAAAATATATATGAGCCGAAAAAATATAAGTTACAGTTAAATTTTTTTATTAACAATGTTTATATAAGTATATTTTTTCAACATAACCACCTCTTTTCACAATACAAAAAAAAATCTATACAAATATGTAAAGGTAGAAATAATATTTTAATATCTTGCAAGTAAAATTAAATAAATATTCTGATAAAAAGTAAAAGACATTCTTAAAAAAGAAAACAACTATTCCATTAAAATGACCCGACTGAATACATTAATAAAATGAACACCTATAAAACCTTGAAAACATAACTGTGCAAAACGTTAAATAAAATTAAAAGAGAAAAGAAATATTTAAAAAATCTACCAGATTCGAATATCAAGGCTAAGATAAATATAATTAACGACCGCTGTCGGTTTCATTTCTGGATTTTCTTTTTACTTTTTTGTTATTGTATCATCGGTTATTATGAAATGATCATCTGAAATCGAATGAAATTCACAACTAAAATGTCAACAGTATCTAGAGCCAAAGTAAGTAACATATTACACATATCGACTTTTCAGTAAGATGATAAAAATAACAAACCTCCAATGCCGAGCACGATTTAACGGAATAAAAACCCACAACAGTATGAAACGAATAACCCGATTAAGTTATTTATCCGCATCTCGCTTCAAAAACATGACGAAACGGATATTCTCAGTACGACAATTTCTCATCGTAGTTTTTTTTTCAGTATGACAGGCGTGCAACAAATATTAAAATTCTAGAATACAATCAACGTTTCTCTGTTTCTAATCGCAGCAGGCGAATGAGTGAACAGTAAGTAGATGCTACTTTTTCCGATATCTATGATCAGTTTCTAACGTAGATCAGACTTTGAGGCTTTATAATGAAACAATAAAACAATGGATCGGTCTATCTAAACGTATTTGACCGCTATAAATTGTCTTACAAAAGCGGGAAGAGAAACTGAAAGTGTTACGTATTTTATCTTTTCGATTCCGTAAACGATTACAATCTTTTACGGTTTTACAATCACGTTTTGTTTAATTTTTATAGAGGGTTTTACTTCTTTATGTTAAAAATATAGGGAAGCGGTAAAGCAGGAAAGTTTTACGAACATAAGAAGCTCATTTTTTTTATTTTAACTGTGCTGTGCGCTGAATACCAAAATGTTGTTTATTAACTTCGCCGCTGTCTTGTATTATCGACCTAAAATACAATATAGTAATATAAACCGCTATAATGTTAACCAGAAAAATTATAATATTACAATTATCACTTATTAACACCATCGGTTATTAGATAAATGAAAATAAAAAGAGTAACATTCGTATACTATTACAGCGTAAACCCTTTTCGTTATTTCTGTAAATCTAATTCAACCGCAGAGGGTTATTTTCATTTGTCCTACACTTAACCGTACAGACGTAAATAGTTCGTTTAAAATAACATTAAAATCGAGTTTTACAATTTCTCGAGTCGAACAATTTAGAGTATTTTAACAGTTTAATATTCAAACAGTATATAGTTTAGAGTAACACAATTTAGTATTCTAACGATTTAGAGAACCCTTACTTTAAAGAATTTTCACCATCGTCGTCACAAAAATCAATCATCCTTGACGAACACTATTTTCGAACAGCAGGTCACGGGACTTATCGACTAACACCGCCCGGAAAACAAATACTATGGGATCGGTCGAAGTATATCAGACCGCAAAAAATGTTACTCGAGGAGTGCGACAGTAGGACAATATCATTTTAATACAAACACAAAGCGTCAACGGATCGAGGAATCGTTACACAAAGCTATTCAAAATGCTATTAAATATTGATAACTGAAATAATCTTTACAAAAATTAGAAAAAAAAACCTGAACTGTTTCAACATATAATTAACCGTTTTAGAATAATATAAACCTCTGGCTACTTATGAATTCTACAACCAAAATGTTTACGTTAAAATGACAATATACGAGACATCGTGATGTTAAAAATGAACATTTTGGAGAAATAATTACAATTAAACTTAATCGGTAAATACACTAACGGGAGATTATAAATCCACTGATCAGAAAACTTTATTATTGCAAACAGTGACTTTAAGACGTTATTGGGGTGTGTTCATAGCTAGTTTTTAGAGATACTCGTATTATTCGGTAGGATGCTAAACTTTGAGAAACGATTTGATATCTCGATCGTTCGATAAACAAAAAGGTTTAGGTGAAAAAATTCCCTGTTTCTCTTTGCTTTCCAGTTACCTGTCGTTTAGTGCTTTTTTTAAAGGAATTTATACCTAGAGAATGAATTCATACATTTCAACCGAATTCGGTACGTATATTAAAATATTTTTTGAAAATTTTCCTCTCAAATTTCAAAACGGCAGATATTAAAATATTTTAATCCTTAATATTTCAGTGGCTGTATGATTTTGTTTATTATAAAAATTGTTAATTCTGTTAATGAAAACAAAAAGATACCTAATATGATTATATACGATTTAAAACGACCGAAAACGTGAAGTATTTCGTGCCGGTTTTCATTTCCTCTGGTAAGCCAGGATGTTTATTTCTGTATCTAGTTTCCCAAATTTTGGCACCTACCAGAACATCAATATTTACTTCTGTTACCTTTCAAAAAAAAATCTATTGTCATTTACAATAATTAAGAATGATCTGGAAGAAAGTGTAAAGCAGCTTCTTTGGAATTCTCGAAGGTAGCGATTACCGTAGTAGCTTAATTTAGTAAAAGGAACCGTATTATACGATTAATTAAAGCGAGTAAAACTTTAACATTAACTACTAAGATTAAAAAAAAAAAACAAAATCAAATTATAGACTTAATTATATAAACTAAACAACAAACGGTACGGCAATTAAGATTTTATTTTAGAATACCGATAAGAATTCATGTTGGTTAAAACTACGCTACTAACGAAAAACTATATCGTATTAGGGTCATATAATTATTTTTCTTCAACACATCTTTTCAATTAAAACATTATTCAAAGTTATTTAATCCAAAAACGGCACAAACATATCTTGCTAAAATTTTATTTTTAACATTTAAAAACCTAATTTAAAATCCAATTACCTTACTGCGCATCACTACAGTACCGCTGATAAGGGAAGTTTTAAAGAATAAAACTCCAACGACGCATATGATGTACGCCTGTTACCTAAGTAACCGGAAACGAACAAGGTATGCCTGCTGACCGACCTGTCAGGTACCTTGGTCACTGTTGATTATGCATATTATAAAATTAGCTTTTGCTTTCGACTGATCGCTCATTTGGGGGTTGCATTGTATCTTCTATTTATAGTCGCATCAACAATTAAAGTCATTAGCGACTTATCAGTGCAATGTAACTGTACCGGTAAATTTGTAGTCTTGAACAAACTCAGGTCGACTACTCCTGAGAGATGTGGTTAATTGAAATCCAACCACCACAGAACACCACACCGGTATCCACGATCTACTTCTCAAATCCGAATAAAAGTAACGACCTTTATTAGGATTTGAACCTGAGAACTTCGACTTCGAAATCAGATTATTTACAACGATAAGTTTACCATTAGACCAACCCCGTGGGGGTTTATATCTTTTGTTTTCAAAATATTGTTTTTGTTTAATTATATAGACTTTTATTAAATTAATATTTGTATTTTTACAGTTTAACCTCCGGGACTACCGTTAAGTACTGCTTCAGACGATGAGATGAATAATATGTAGCGTGCGTGAAAATGGCATGCCTGACCGGGATTCGAACCTCCGGATGAAAGGCCGAGACGCTACCACTCCATTTTTACAGTTGTTTTATAACGACAAACGACTCGTGTAGAGAAAACTACTTTTATATTATTACTTTTGTAATTATTTATGAAGTATTCTTTCTTTATTATTTTATAGGGATAATATACTTAGATCCCTCCCGCCCCACACACACTCACAGAAAGAGGAAGATGAAATCTGTTGTAAAGATGTAAAATTTCATATTGCAACAGTCAAATAAAACCAACACTTTCATCAAATGATTGAAAAAAACTAGCTTCTAACTCGGCAAATTACCTTTTATAATCCACAGAAAATACAACTACATATACGCATTTAATAATAAATGACATTTATTCCTGCAGTCAGAAAAAAGACAATTTAATTATGGCAATTCTATAAAAATCCAACAACATTTTAATTAAAGTAGTTCATTGCATCTTCACAGACTGAAAGAAGACTTTTCTCTAACCGGTTTCAACACGAAACCTAAAACCAATGACGTCGATATTCCCAGTAGTACTGAACCATTTATTAAAAGTACAATACTAAAAAAATTAACCAAAAAAAATTTTAAAGAATGATATTTCAAAATTTGTTTAATATACTTTTAAAGATTTAATTTTAAAGATAAAAAATTAACTACATTTTTTTTGTATAAGTTAATACAACTCTTATGAGAAAAAATATTTCCAAATTAAGCTGAATATTATGCAATTTTAACTTACTAAGAAAAGTTTCTTGTAAAAAAAAAAGTTGATTAACATCTTATTTCAATCGATCGATTAGCTCAAAACATAACAAAGCTCAAAAAAAGTCCTAAATTAACAAGGAGTGGACCAAACATTCTTTGTCGAATTCGAGAGGTTCTCTTCGAAGGATGTGGTTTATTCCGGAGCAGATTCATGTTATTCCTATTCCAGATCACCATTTCGGATTCTGTAGTGGGCACTCTACAATCAAGCAAACTCACAGACTTGTTAAAGTCATCAGCAGGAGCTTAGAGGAGAAGAGTTTGGTAGCCTTCTTAGATATCCAGCAGGCCTTTGACAAGGTCGTTTTTCGTAGCTACTTGTATGGGCATCTCTTCCAGGTAAAATATAATTAAGAATTATCTGCGTTCTTTAATAATAAGAAAGACCTGTTTTGGGACCTGTTTTGTACTGAATCTTCACTGCCGACCTTCCGGTCGAGAATGAAATCGTTAATTGCTTCTTTTGCCGATGACCTGGCTGTTAATGGCAACCCAACCGTGGCCTCAAATCTACAATCCGAATTAAATCTAATCAGCAGGGGGCTGGGTACACGGAAGACAAAGGTTAATCAAGCTAAATCGAGCCATGTGACATTCGCAAAGAGGAGAGAAGACTGCACACGGATCCACCTTGATCGCATTTTAATCCCGCATACTGAAAGTGTGTCTGCATATGGATCGTCGTTTGACGTTGAAAGCTAATGCAAGGGAGAAGAGAAAGCAACAAAACATGAAATTCAAGGAAATGTACTGGTTGCTGGGCAGGAGGTCGAGTTATCTTTGTCTAACAGGCTACTTTTATACTCTGTATTTTGAAACCAACTTGACTTATGGCGTCCAACTATCGGGCCCGGCAAGCTAGACAAATGTTAAAATCATACAGCGGTTTCAGAACAGACTAGCGAGGTGTGAGTTGAGGTGCCATGGTTTGCTATAAAACAGTGAATTCCATGAATATTTGGGTCTACGGTACATCAAGGAAAAATACAACGTTTCAGTTTGAAATATGAACTTACGCTAAATGACCACGTTAAACACTTGCCCGTAAACCTCTTAGACAACGGTGGGGATGTTAGAAGACTTAAGCGGTTACACGTTCTGGATCTTAGTAACTCTGTAGGGCAATTACACGCGCTGAGTGTCGTGCATTAATCAATCCTTCAATCCCTTCCTCTCTGTTTTCACTTTCATTTTTAATGGTTGTTGTTTTTACAAAAATGTTACAAATTGTAAATAACAATTTGAAAAAAAAAAATATATATATATAAAAAACCAAAACGATTACTCTCTATCTACATTATTAAAATGTTTCATGAAATTCCTAACATCGTACACAAGAGAAGTATATCACCGCCTAAAGAAACAATTTTCACAGCCGAATGTAGAAATGAACGCACTAATGATAAAAACAATGTTCAGTAAGGAAATCCTTTTATAGAACACTTTATGAGGTTTCACAGAGTACTACTACTACTACTACCGTGCTGAATATGTAGGTTTCGTAGTTTTACTTTTCTCTTTTTTTCTCATTTACTTTCACTTACTTTTATATAGAATAAATCACGAACCGAATAAATATAATGAAGAATAATTCAAATCGACTTCAACAAAATAGGTGTGCTCAAAAAATTAAAATTAGAAAAGATTAATAACACTTACCGATAAAATAACTAATGGTGCATTCACATTCACCGCTGTCGGTGACTGTATTAGACGCAACACTCGTATCCATCATAAATGGTAATGAAATATGTTATTTAAGTATATAAATAATTAAACTACACAAAAAAAATTTAATAATAACCAAATGAGAAGGGTTCGCTTAAAAACACAGAAAAAAATTAATTTCCTAATTCTAACTACAGGTAGCGAACATCAAGTTTAAGGCGACTAAAGCTTATACAGAAGCACGGAGCGCGTAATGTGTTATATATTTTATTAAGAGATTATTATATTTAAAACGTGTGCGTGCGTTCCACAATTCCTTATCGGTCATCAAATAATACAGATCATATCAATTAAAATTCTTTTGACCATCTTACATATACAAAAACACACACAAACACGATACTAGTAAACATGAAAAGTATGCGAGATATCTTACTTTGAGAGAAAAAACTATTACGTAAATAATTTGAATTTCATACGGCTCAGTATGCGTAAAACGTAAAGTTTTAGTAACACCTGTTCTTTACGATTTAATATAAAAATATATTGTTACATATAAAGATGTCTCTGTATAAATACGTAACTTTGAAAATGCTTTTCTTTTAATTTTTATACGTACAACTACGTATCGAACGAATACGATACATCAGATAACGTTAAAAAGCAATGTTTTCACTGCCAAGACAGCATCATCTACTGACAGGATCAACAATATCACAAGGTAAAATTATCTTCACATTTATAAATCAGAATGTCGGTTTATTTTATACATATAATATATGCCGATATCAGGTTATAACTCGAGAACCGCAAGGCTAAATAATTCTTACACAAAATTTTTATTGAAATTTCAGGACAGTTTCAGGCGTAAATTTATCTACACTTATCCATTAACAGATGAGCATTATATTTTAAATAGAGCGGATGTTGTATTTTACAGCATAATTTTTTATTTATCGATATTTTGAGTGGCCGATTAAATCACGATTTTTAAGACGCCTTCACGGTCCCCGCCGGTGGAAAACCCCTTCTTTATTTTGACATTTCATCTATAAAATCGGGTGTACTGTTCTAAAGACATTGGAATAAGATTTTTTCTAAAACACGCTTTTAGAACGAAGGCGAGCGACGTAATTATACGTCACTTATCCGTGAATGTACGGAGTACTGTACATAAATCTAACGTTAATTCTGTAAATAAGTACTTAAGAAGTTTTATTTAATGTTATCTTTGCTTTCGACATTAAAAAACCGGTCTTCGGCGTCAAAGGCATTTATTTCCTTTTATCACCACTTTTGTCCGGGATTGAACCGTCAAAGACATAATCTTGTTTTGAAGAAAATTAGAGAACGAATTTTATTCGACTAGACGTTAACGATTAACAAAAGATCAGATGTCTTTATTTCTTCCCTTGAAATGTTTACATCGGGCAGTCGTCCTTTAACGAAAAAGACTTAGAATTTACTCGTTCAAATGTGCTTTACAAAAATTAAGTAATAGGATAAAAAAAATCGAGTGAGACTTCCTTCTTCCATATTTCGGCGACATTTTATTGATTTATACGCTACGGAGTAGTTTAGTATAAAGATAAAATATCAAACCCGATTTTTCATAGGAAATTTTTTTTGAGATTTTAGCTACGGGTGGGTTCTCTTCCGGGTAATAAATAAGATCAGATACCAGAGGTGGACGACAGATACTTCAGATCGTATTTAATATTTAAATCGAACATTCATTCGTAAATAATATCAGGAATATAACGATGCGATTAAAGTATATCGTGTAAAATTACGAATTAATTTCAAATAATTACATAACAAAAGAAAGCCGTTTGGAAAAATTAATTTCCAATTATCTCACTATAATTAAACAAAAATAATCTACAATCGATCAGAAGTTTTCGTTCGCCGGCAAAACGTATAGTCAGTATCTCAGTAACTATTTCACAGATCGAAGATTAATGGAATAAAGGATAATCTCACGAAATTAATTAGGAACTCACGTATAGTTATTTATATTAAATAAATGCTAGTTCTTTATTACTCCATAGTTCTGCAAATAATCACAGATTTAGATAAAGTAAAATACATAACTCATATTTACATACGGCTACGTATGTATTTATAAAAAAAAGAGAAGCCAGAATAAACATTGCAATACGGATAATCATTTCACCCGCAATGAGAGTAAGATGCAAGCAATACAACATCCGGTTTATGAACTATTATTGCTAAAAGCCTTGGAGCCTTGCTACTCATACGGCCTAACGGATCGACTGCGCACAAACAAAAAATCGCAAATTCTTTTCTTTCTTTTAACCAAACATTAAAGATTGTAATACTACACAGAATGTTTGAAAAGTTCCCTAACTAAATTAAATAAAAGTACATATTTAAAGATAAACGAATTTACTCACATCAGCCCTCTACATAGAACCCTTCTCTAGTTATACACTAGTTGCAACGCCGGTAGAGCCCGTCCGGTAGAGTACCGGAACTACTACATTGTGGGATCGGCTTCAACTGCTCGGTGCAAGCCCTTTGGATGGCCGAAATGACGTCGAAAAGCGGCCTTTCATCTTCAACTTGTGTTTCGGGAACAGAAAATAGTCTGCTGCAGCCAAGTCAGGTGATTAGGGCAGGTGGGATAAGAGGTGATTTGATGTGTTAAAACTGTTGTTATATATAGTGCCGAGGCATTGTCGTGCAAAAAAGTCCAACTGCCCAGATCCCGGTACTCGAGCCGGATTCGACGACTGCGAGGCATCAGGAGTTTCATTACTTCCAAATAGAATTTAGAATTAACGGTTTGACCAGTTGGGACAAATTCATGATTGCATTCTTCGACTCAAAGGGGCCTGATTCGACATCGTTTTCACTCTTGATTTTTGCTGCCTGATTTTCACCGGTGTTCGTGCTCCAGGACTCAACACAAGCAGCAGATTGACTCTTCGTTTGCGGATCATACAAGAAACACCAGCTTTCATCCCCAGTTAGAATTATTTGCAAAAAATTCGGCAGTTTCAACCAAGTTTTGAGCGCAAGAAAGACACACCACCTGTTTTTGTTCTTCGGTCAAGAAGTGTGAAACGAAACGAGAGCACACCTTTCGGCTGTTCATTTTTTCTGTTAGAATTGAACTTACCGCGACTTTACCGATGTTTACCTTGCTCTTCTGCTATGATCCGAAGGGTAAGCCGAGGTTGTTCAAGCAGGAGCACGCGCACTTTCGCAACGTTTTCATCGTGAACAGTTGTTTGACGGTTTCTAGCTTCGTTCGTCGTCATCCAACGACTCTAGTCTTTAAACCGCTTTCACTACGTGTGTGTTGTAGTACCAGATGCGGCTTCATCACCGAATGCTTGCTGTATTATACAGTAAGATTCAACGGAAGATTTTTGAAGTCGAAAATAAAATTTTATGGCGCTTCTCTATTCCATGTCGCGAGCTCGCAGTCATATAAACACAACGTAAGCGGCCCAATATAACTCGAGACTGAACTGACGAAACGTGATGAAATTTTGCACGCATACTCGTCAGACACGTACAATATAGTTCCTTGGTTGTCCGACAGATACGTACTTGTAATGATTACAGAAATTTAGTTCGGGAACTTTTCAGACGTACTGTACATAATACAACTTTAAAAAAATCCTATAAGTAATAACGTAAAATTTCATTTTATTTAAAATAATTTTAATTGGTAACAAATATAAAGCTTTTTTTATTTATACGTATCTAATGGATGCGAACAGTAACAAAATGTACTTTTAAACGAATTACTAAAATCGTATTAATATTCAAAACAGGTAGAAGCCGTGGTTTCAGGCACACCGGTCGGGATACTATCGACGACAGACCTGCACCGTAGAAACTTCCTAAAAGAGAACCTTAAAGAAAGATTAGGAATCATCGTCGGTAACGCGATAATATACTAATATACCTAAGCTTCATCACAAGCTCTCGACGCCGTCCGATTCCAAAATCTTTGTGAACTCTACATAGAGGTCTCTCGCACACGATTGTACTCAGGAATCGAGGCGAAACAGTAATACAACTTAATACCACAGTAATACCAAGTCGATTAAAACCTTTCTCGTTTGAAAAAGTTCCAGCGGGTCCAAGATAGTGCCTAGGCCATGTTAACCGGTATAAATAAATCATGTCGTCCATCTAATACTTGTTGGTATTATTCCGGCATTAACACGGTCGATTCGAAAACTGTTCTCTTGTAGGTGAATTTATTTAAATAATAATGAAACAAACAGTTTCCTCGAACGGTAACATTCGACATATCTACACCTCGTACACGCAGCAACTATAAAAAAAATTCCTCGAGTTTTCGATTTCACAACTTGAAAGATTTTATGTTTATCATTCTTTAAAAATAGGATTACTTCTGATTTCAAACGGTCTGAATTATGAAAACGGGTACGATAAAATATTGTAACGAAATCAAAACGCATAGGAAGCCTATAAACATGGAATTAAAAAATCATAATTCCTTAAAAACGAATCTACTCACAGATTTTCAACGAGAAACTGTAGATAATCAATCTTATATCATAAATAAAAGCGCTGTCTCATTCTACTGAATTCAGTAACCGTAAAATATTTATGTGTATAAATATGTATTCCTCCGCATGGAGGTTAGGGAACCCAAGAATACTACAGCCACAGAGGAGAAACTCCCTCTATAACAGGAATAGTGGTGAGAAAAGTCGACTGCACTGGAAAGGTGGGGAGGGGGAATAGACTATCAACAAAATAAATATTAATCATTAATTAAATAAAAGGAATCTCGTTACGGAGAAATCACACATAAGAAATTACGAGTCGACGACGACGACTGGCTTTTTAAAAGACAGAAGAGAGGTCAGTGAACGTCCGTGAACGCTATTAATGGTATAGTATAGTAGACGCGGATACCGGCAGGCCGGCCGGCACGATTCATTCAGCACGACATCGTCGTCCACATTTTAACTATAATCGACTAAACAAGTCTTATATAAAAAAAATTTTTAACTTTTTTGACCGACTTACAAAGCAATCTACCGGTCGCTAAATACTACCCTCACTAAAAAAAAATTCAAACGAATTTAATTTATTTGACAATTAATAGTTAACCTTATAACGAACACCTCACGAAGCTTCTTAAGAAGTAACGAGTATTTAAAAAAAAAAATGAACGGGAAAAAATTACAAACAAAAAAGACTGTATCAAGTTTTATCGGACTCAATTCCTTCAGAAATAGCTAAAATACAACCTTACCCGAAAATTTTTCGCGTAAAAATTGTTCACAGAGAAGAATGGAGCCTTCGAACAAAATGAAAAAAAAAAAAGCCATAAACCCGTAGCAAATTTTAATAGTTTTTAAAAGAGTATTCTGCGTCAAAATGCGCTGAACTAATTAACCTGTAGATGTAAATTAATTATTGGTTAAACTGTACAGATACATGAAGGAATTCCTTTCAAACGGCAGCCATGATTAAAAATTTACACATTTTCCGTTAGTATGTTTATCCTACGAATTTGAACTAGAAAGCGAATAATAATAAAAAACCAAATATGTTATACAAAGGTCGTAAAAACTAAATTAAAAGAGACCTAATGATTTCTCTCTTCGCAATACAAATGGTGAAAAGAGATAACCGCTTACGTTACATGTTCATTACGTTAATACCGCAATGTAAACAAGTAATTCCATTAACGGATAAAATAAATTAAATTTACGAGTACTTCATTAGCTAACTTATAGAAAAATTAGCACCTCTCATGGACACAAGAATGGATACTCGAAAGAGTATTTACGATTTTGAAATACCCGATCGTTCACAGTTATATTTACGCAGATATATATCCTACGGTAATTCCTTAACATAATTAGAAATATCTACATCAGCTATTCAAAAATCAATTCGGATAAATTGTAACTATATAACTTGAAACGTACATTAAAATGTTTGGTACTACTAAGACGTAATGTTAGTAATAGTAGGTAATATTTCCTTAAATAATATTAGTAATATCTCTGCTCCCCTTAGAATGAAATTTTTGTAGTCTTAGAAGATAAATTCTCGTGAGACGATTAAAATGATTTCCTTTAAAACAAAATGAAACGATATCTTTTGCTTTGAAGCGTCTTACTAAAATTCTAAGATAGTCTTAATTACTATTATTATTTGCGGTCCTATCTTTCCGTCTAAAATAATATCTCGGGGTTTAAAAAAAAGTAGTGCCGTCAGATGGTTATTTAACTCCTGTAAATATGAAAATTATTAATATTTGAGCGATATTTATTAAACGAGGAATTATCTGGGACCACACCACCGTACTAAAGGATCTACACTTTTCAGCTGTTATTTTAAAAAATGCAGTAATATTATGCGGATGAGTTTTTAAATAACGCCAAATAAAAGCGCATGAATTTTCAGTAACCTCGTTAAACCCCGACGTCCGAAGCGCAACGACAATACGCGCATCGTACAATCAACACGCACAGATTTCATGTTAATGTTTTCATTTCACGTTAATAAGGGAGTTAACGTTTCTCTTTTGCTGTTTCGATCAGGTTTTCCTTGATCATTCCAGACAAATGCCGTTCAATCTTTTTTAATGTTTTTATTTAATTACCCTTTTTCACCGGTTACGTATATACTCGTTAACCTTCACGTAAGCCGATAGGTATATCTTATATATATAAAAAAATGAATGTTTGTTTGTCCCGTATGCGTTCCTATACACTCGCCATATTGCGATGAAAATTTGGTGTGTGCACCGCCCGGGAAGGTTTCTGAATTAGTTTAGACCCGCTAGATGGCGCTGGGGTCGAGATATTTCGAAAAATTATGTTTATGGTCCGATTTGGCCCATATTTAGAATATATATTAGTTACGTGAAAAGAAATATTTCCACGAAACATGGTAAAAGGAAAATTGGGAGAAAGGATAAAAGGGAAGAAAGGAAAAGGTAAAAAGGAAAAGATTAAATTTCGTGAAGTTCCGTAATGTTCAGTTTTGTAATGTTTTATCAAACTTTCATTTGTGTTCATTTAATCTTTATATATACTCAAATCTAGCAGTGCCGGGTCAGCTAGTTTTATATAAACAACTTATCGGTTGGATAAGCGTCTAACACCTTCAGTTAGCAGCAGCTCTTTGATGCTGTAGGATTTTAGTTTAAACCAGGATTAAATTTTAATTACTCGTATTCGGTTATCGATTTACTTTATCTTCGGAGTTTGTCCGACCGATTTTTTATGCTCGTAGAATAAAATTTATTAACAGAAACTCAAAAATTTTAATAAATAAATACAAAAGAAAAAAACGAGCGACGCGGTCGTAAAACTTTCTCGGCTGTATTTAACTTCGCATGGATTAAAGGAACATTACATTCGCAACACCCGGTCCGATTTTCATAGTAACTTAACGGTATTCTTTGCAAAGCTCCATAAGAAATTCGTTCATTCGTTATACAGATTTTAAATAAAAATGTACGATACAAAACATACTGAATTTATGATTCGGAAGTCTTCAAAAGTCGAGAATATAAAAATTAAATTCCATATACCTAAAAGAGACACATTATTTTGACCCTTCCTTATTATAACAGCTAGGATAACAAGTTGCAAAAAATGCTATATAAAACTCGTATAACCACAGAAAAAGATCGTAAACAATTTAATTGCATACGTAGTAACGGTGCGTTCCAAAAACAGCGTTCGTGACTCGATCAGATTTAATATTTTCCCAAAAATAAAAAATAAAAGTAATATTTATAACAAACAAAATTTTTAGTCCCAAGACGGGCAAGTTGCACAGCTCTAATAAACATTCTACAAAAATAAAATACGAATGTACACTACTACCCTTATGTTTTATTTCTCACAAATTAAATGAAAACAATTGTGATTTTTTTTATTTATTACGTCTGAAAATTTTATTTCATACTTAGGGACGCCTTTCCACAGCTATGATCTTACAACGTACTACCACACTCTTCCCTCTTATTGCCGAACGGTAACCGCTAACTGAAGACAACGGATAAATTTCAGACTGCAGGTACAGTCCACTGGGTCCGGCCCAGGGGAGGCGGATAATAAGAAAAAAGGTTCAGTCAGTAAACAGAGAGGCTCATACGACGAAAAATGTAACGATTTTAAGAAAATTTTTTTAAATACCTATGCTTACATCTGAAGACTAATCGAGTACAAGACAATAGCCAAAACCTTTTATTATTACATATATTTAATAATTTGGTACTCTTCTATCACGTATCAAGAAAAGTTAATTATTAATAGTAGTAATATTGGAATTATTAATAATGTATCTATAACTTTTTTCACGAAAGTGCGCAGCAAACCAAAACGTAACAGTACGATTCTATTTAATTTAGCGCAATCCATCAGAAAAACTTGTAAAAAAACAGAATTGCGATAAAATGACATATTTATCTTAAAAATAAAAATTCTAAGAAAGTACGTTACTTCTATCAATAGCATTACAAATGATGTTATCGTTATTAAACATCGTTATTAAACAACAGTAACAAAGACTCAACAAAACTTTTTAATCGCTTGTCATCAGCATGCCACGACGCCAGGCAAGCAGTATATTTTTACATGCATAAAACAATAATTGTACTTGCACCCGGGTGCGACAGAATGAGTCGGCCTTAACTACAGATATAATTCATTCATGCGGAATTCATACTTATATCTGCTGCATCGTTTCGTGACACGGCAATAGTTTTTTTATTAATATCTGTTATTTTATTTATAACCTAATGAATCGCTGAATAAATGCATGTTTGTTCACATCCATACCAAAAGTTTCAGTACCAATTCGAAAACTACCAATAATTTAGCAACAAAAATCGACTTAGGAATACACTTAAAATATTGGGATAAAACAATATAATCCTGAAAACCAATTATGCGGTACACGAAATGTTATTAGAAAATTCGATGTATATTGACACGTATGACGCGATTTGGCCTCCCTTCAATCCGCCGTTTGCGGCCGAAATAAATTATTTTTTCCACAGAAACTAATAATCCTTTTACTATAATTAATACGGTACTGTAAAATTTATAGATGTAATATATGCTTTTTTCAATTAATAACTTTATGTTATAATAATAACGTTTATTATGCTACAAAGGCGTATAAACGCGCGCGCGCACACACACACCCACACACACACCCACCCACACACACACACACACACACACACACACACACACACACACACACACACACACACACACACACAATTGATTCCATTTAATGCGGGAGTTGGTTTACACAATAAATTTAAAAAGCCGCCAAAAAAATCTCATAAAATAAACCTTCTAAGACAGCAGGTGGTTAATTCGGTATATCTGGAAAACTTTTTGCGCGTTTCACAAGGGTTAAAAAAATATTTCTTCATATTTTGTGAAGATAATTTCATTGGTGAAATGTAATCGCTTAATTCGACAGAAGAAAAATATCTATCGGAGAATAAAACACAATAGAATATCAAATCCGTAACTTCGGAATTTATACTGTTTTACGAAGCTAGTTAACTCAGCTGGCTATAATTTAGCGCGAATAATATAATTGTAATATCAGGAAATAATTACTTAATAATAAACGCGTCATTTATTAATTCTAATAGACTTCGTGCAACATCATGAATGTATATGAAATTTATTTAATTTCTTTTATAGGTCGGTTTAGTATTAATTGTGGGATTAACGGAAAATAATCCGATTTAAAATAACAGATTTTTTTTAATATTAACCTACCTAGTAACTTTAAAGTCAATATTTTTGAAAGATTCACTTGATAAAAAATTTGCTCGATATAGTTTTCTTTAAAAAATTTGTATTTTGAGATTTTTAAAGCTCTTTAAAAATTATAATTGAGGTTTGATTTGGCTCCTCTCCGTGAAGCTCCTAATTTACTAGAGACAGTCGATACACATAATACGATATATAACCGACAACAACATTTAATAGACACATGTTAACGTTTGTCAATCGCATCCCCGTCTTTTAGAGCTTAATAAATAAAGGTTATATCGCTAAGGAATTCAGGAATTTGTGTCGAAGCGTTCTCGCTTATTCTTAAGTCGTAACTTTACACAAGAGTATTTATTTATTATCTTACTACGTACCTAATTAATTTTGCGACCGCTTTATAATCGGGAATCCATGACGTAAATCGGTAATAAACGTTTAGTAGTTTCAATTGAAATCTCGTCGGCGGCCGAGAATTCACCACCGATCCAGCAGAAATAGAGGGAGCAGCCTTAGCAGTTGTTTGCATATAAGTTAATAGTTAAATCACATACCCGATTTTAATAACAGTAATATTTTCTTTTTGCAAAATCAGCAAATTAATTGGATAGATAAAAAATGCTGACAAAATAAATTAAAATATTGACAAAGATATGCAACAGAAAAAAGCGCTTACTAGACAAATTTAACTTGCACAAAAAGTAGTATATAAAACATGTTGCCACTGTACGAAATAAAATAATTTAAAATAAATATGTATAATAGCCACCAGATACAGTCGAAATAAAAAGATAAGAACATCTAAAATGTAGCGCTTTCGGAGTGCTACCACCATCCTCAGCGCCAAATATTTAAATTACACATAATTAAAATAAAATTAAAAGTAAAATTAAAAAAAAAAAATCAGATGTTTATACTTGTGTCCATAAACTAAGACCTCTATATCTATCACGGTAAGATAACGGAGTGGTACCATTTAGTTATTTATCAGGTCTCACGGTATACGATTAAGATTAAGCTAAAGGCATCTACCGCCCATCTCTATCTCCGTATAGTCAAAATGAGATATCCCATTTACGGCTGCGACGGCTAGGGAACCGACACAGATTTAAAGAAAATGTTTTTTCCCCTTATTAAAGCCGAGGACTTTAATCCTCGGCTTACAAGATTTACTTTAACAATGGGTCATCCAAATTTTAAGTAATAAAAATACTTTCACGTTAAGGAAGGTTCTCCAAAGAAAGTTCCTGGAAAACATACAGCGAGACGAAAAACAAGTTTGTTAAACGAACAAGACATTTTCATCATTATATTACTGTAAGTATAATTTACGTACAAAAATTAACGATCGGCAATTTTCTTTCCTTATTATGTAGTGACAAAAAAAAAAAAAAATGTATAATTAACATTTGAACTGAAACTAAACTTTAAAACTAAGATTCACAATTAAGTCGACTAATAGTACTACGAGCCACACATATTTAGTACATTCCTTAAAAAATAATTGATTGCTATTATTTTAATTAAAATAATTGGAAATAGCCGCTAAATGTTTCCATTCTTGAGATTATTGTTAACAATATCTTCCATGAGGTAAATAATTTTTTTCCACGCCACAAGAACGTTACTGTAAAAGGTCAACCGATAACCTAACTCGACCGACACATGTTTTACGGGAGGAAGATGGGAGTCAGTAATTAGATCAAAAAACGATAAAAGAAAGTTTGAGATGAAATACGCTTTTAAGTATTTGGGAATCGTTTTAAAAAAGGTTAGTAAGCTATAAAAAAAAAAAAAAAAAAAAAAATCGGCTGCCGGCGTAAGAGGAACCGTAAGCAATTCAGATAATTCTAAACGCTTAACACGTCTTTTCTCGAAAGAAGAATTATTCGTCGGGCAGGGCGTCTGCAGAAACCCGAGAGAGACCCGACTACGAGAAGAATATCTGATTGAACATACGGGGGAGGGGGAAGATAGAGGTTAGAAGATAAAGAAGGCGACGGATAGAAACGGCCGCAGGAATGCGATACACGAGGCCAGCGCTGTAGTGCCATCTTTAAGTGTGAAGTATTTTTTCACTAAAACCTTTTCTGAACTAGACCCCGGGAAGACAGTTTTATTAATATATTTATATCGAAGAAAACTCCATCGATTTATTATTCAATTGTAAATTTTCGGCAAATCGAAACCTGCCTGAACTCAAATAACTTAAGAAAACAATGGTGTCTGGTAGTTATGTTATTTAAACATCAAAATCGAATGCGGTCATCGAACTACAAAATAATATTTCTTAAAACCGTTGTAGTATGATATCGGTTACGCGGTAGTAACAACCTGAGAACCTGATATCAACCGGTAATAACAAATATCACGCGGTAGTAACAACCTGATATCGGTTACTCAGAGAACAACCTGAAAGTTTATTACGATCCGAATACAAAAAGGGACCCCCGTAACACAATTACTCTGGATTAGAATTACCAAGAAAGTAATTACCAAGCGTTGCCGTTTACGAAATATCCTTAATATTACGAAGGGGGGGTGTCTAAGGAATACAATCGGGAGTCGGGCTCTAGGGACGCTATGCATTCGTAATTTAAGATAAATCCCGAATTCCTAACAATTGTATTGTACAGACTCGATACAAATAAAAATTTCACTCTACGGTAAAATTATTTTATTTATTATCGATTACTCGTTACATTCATCGATTAGTGGTTTTCCCCGAGTCCGGGGATCGGAGTTCTGTAACCGCCAAGGTAGTCTCATTTTATTAAGTAATTTATTTTTTCCCCGGAGAAGTCACATATTTCTGTTTATTTTGTTTTTTTACATTTTCTTCGCGTAAGTTCAATTTCGTAGCTGTAACAATACAAATGCGCAAGTGACGGGATTTCATTTTCGGGTGTCTAATCGAAGCCTTTACGTAAACAAGCTGTAAACGTATACTAATCGACGAAACCGACAGTTTAACCTGCTGTTACAACTAAAATAAAATTTTTGTTAATAAAATTTTATTAACTCAAGATCTGTTAAAAAATGTATAGCGAAAAAATCTTATCGGCTAGTTTTTTTTTTGCGTAAAGTTTCTTTAAAAATTATTTGGTAATTCTAATTTAGTTAATACGCAAAAATTTATTGTCATTAAATATTTAAAAAAAACATCATCATGAAATATAAAAACACATTTAATACGATAATTTGGTATTATAATAGTAGTGTGCGATGTACAACGATATTCACAGAGATAACCTAATCATAGACGTGCAGTAAAAGGGACCGATCGACTTTCTCTTGCAGTTTCCCTCTAATAACGCGATATACACAAAACCGATGATACGGCTCCCTTGTACGGTTTAACGGTTTGCTTCGTCAAGTAATAACACTTCAGATGAGTTTAGTCATCGATTTTACGAAATCCTTTCGCTCGCTGAAAGGTGTTACTTTTTTTAACCTTGAAATATTATACGATATAATACGCTATCGGTCACCGGATACGTAATGAAATCGCGCGTTGTCGAATAACGGGTAAGGATTTTATCGTTAACCGCACAACAAACAAATTCTGAATTAAGGTTCGGCGACAGTTTTAATAAATACCGAAGTTCCTGGAAGCGTACGTATAATTACAAATTTAGAATAACGAGACCGCAATATTTATTATTTTTTTTTTTAACATAAAGATGTTTACTAACTGAATTTACCCTTAAATAATACCTATTATATTCCATAGCATTTATGTCTATAGGTTAATAGTCCAAAGGTCGATATTCAACGAGACCTTCACGAGATGCTTAAAAAAAAAAAAACCTTATTTACTGCAGTACAGCACTGTGTACTTATGATGTCTACCTAGTTCATAAGATATATGAAATTATAAGATTATAAAAATAATCAAAAATAAAAATTATAAATTAACCGAATATAAGCACGATATTGATACGTTTAAACTAAACAGTAGTTTAAGGTATCGGTATCGGGTATAGGTAGGTTCGGGTATCGGTAACTTTCTAAGTCACCGATACCCGAATGAAACGCGGATTAACAATACTGTTACTAAAAAAAAACCCTTATAATTAAAAAAGATAAGAGTATACGTGGCAATAAGAAACAGATTCAAACGTCATCGTTAAACAATTTCTATACGTTAATAAACAGACGTGCACAGCGATCGCAGAATCATATGGAGGGAATCGAATCGCGTATACAATTTATATCCGTTAATACCGACAACGGAAACTACATTACATTTATTTTAATGAATGTAAGCTACAAAACCGTAGATAAAAATAAATCATAATTTTTACTTTTCACGCGATAACGTCGTTTGAACTAAAATTTTATCTTAACATAAGAGTAAATATATATTTAATCTCTATATGTTTACTATTCGTCGACAGGATCATTGTTAACGGTCGTTTAGAGAGTATTCATAATTCATAACCCATATTACTGCGCATTATACAGTATCCACACACAATACTCGCGTGCGATTTGAACAAGTGTTACCGATCCTGTAAAATGATTTTTTATATACGTTTATACATACACGGATTAGAAGGTCGACAATTATTAATACGTATATTGTTATTATAGAATACGTAAAAATGAATAAACAATTTAACCGGCAAATTCTCGCGCTTAAATACACGAACACTACACAAAAAGAGAATCCATAAGAAAACAAAAAGATAAAAAAAGCTTCGGCCTAGGTTAGACTTCTTGTTACCCGCCGATAAAAAAACAGAAACGTACGCAGAAAACTGCAGACTCCCGGCTTAACTATACAACTAATGACCGAAGATGCAAGCCGACAGGGAAGGGATAACTGAATGAAAAACAGGCGATGATGTGTAAAAGGACCGTGAAAGAGATGAACTAACACGAGAAAAGCGGGTTAGGAATGCTTCGATGTGCCCTTTAGGCGGCGGATGTCATCTAAAATTCAAGGGGACATCTGGATATATTTATCCGGGGCGTCGATTTGCTAAAATCGACTACCGCAAACAAACTCGAGTTGGTATCTACTTTTTTTATTTATTCAAGACACGGCCGATAAAAAAAGCGAAACGTAAAAATAGATATTTATCACTGCTGAGCGTATACGGAAAACGTTTATCGGCAAATTTATAGAAACATATCGGTTCAAATATTCACCTGATGCGAATGTAATGTTTTAGATCTTCGATATTATAAAGTTAGAAGAAAAATTCTAACGGCAATAAATTATTTTACGAACGTAAATCTTCACCGGACATACTAACAGACGCCATAAATGAAAATATTAATAAATTAATACGTAATTAACACTAATATTCTCAACGTAGAGCTGAGAACGAGTTAAAAAGCACACTGATGTACGTATGTGAAAGAAAATTACGATCGGACAATCATAACGAGTATTAACATTAGTATTATAACGATACAAGATATTAAATGATAAAAACTCTATTATAAATATCTTAATCTTTCTAAAAGATTTTATCAAAACAGTATATCTTGATAAAAACTTATCTGTTTGTACAAAAAATACTTCAAACAACAACGGTAGAGATAACCTCCATCATTGGATCGATGGTGGTTATATATTTGATCTGTCAAGCCGACCGAACGAAGGCGATCGACAAGCTATTTTTTTACTAATTATGCTAAGCGAAAAATGAGAGCGCAGAAAACATTCGTGAAAAGACGCGTTCATGCCCTCTTATCTCGACAACTGCTATTACCGAACCGAAAGTAATTTAATCGGGCATTTTTATAAACTTAAAATAAAAAAAAAAAACGTTTAATTAAAAGAGGGCTATTTTAACTTGTTCGACTATAGTCGTTCCACAGAACCATTTTAAAGGTTTCTTTTCCAAATGCCTCCTAGCAATCATCGCCATTTGAGGCTTCATCGATCATGGAAATATAGAAACGATTACCCAAATTGTTTCGTATAGAATTTATATCTATAAAATCGGTATGACGGAGTTTATTCGATACAGGATTCGTTAATATTAAGTTGTTATGTTTATAATCTCGTTATATTTTTAATAAGAGTTGGATAGTCTCCATTACAATATCTAACTACTTGTGCAATATCTTCTCCTATAGGCCCGCCTCTGCCACTCTTTTTTTTAATCTGTTAATCTTTCAACATTAATCAAAAACATTTAGTTTTATTTTCAAAAACACTGCCTATTAATTTTATCCAACACAATTTATTATTATTTATATGTGTGTGTGTGTGTGTGTGTGTGTGTGTGTGTGTGTGTGTATGTGTGTGTGTGGTAAAACTGTAGTTCTGTAAGAAAATAAACAATTTTTTTATCGAAATAATTTTGGTAATCTACGTCTATATCGATTTAGACAAAACGTACACCCGCAGTGAAAACGACTGTACCACTACACACGCTTTCTCTCTGCTGCGCGTAAACAGAACTAGTTCTGTGCTTTCATTCGAATAAACATTTCGCTACGTCAGGTTACAACTACTAAAGTTGAGGGGTGCGCCATCTTACTTAAATATTCAATGTATGAAAGCATGAAGTTCCTGGAAGCGTACGTATAATTACAAATTTAGAATAACGAGACCGCAATATTTATTATTTTTTTTTTTAACATAAAGATGTTTACTAACTGAATTTACCCTTAAATAATACCTATTATATTCCATAGCATTTATGTCTATAGGTTAATAGTCCAAAGGTCGATATTCAACGAGACCTTCACGAGATGCTTAAAAAAAAAAAAACCTTATTTACTGCAGTACAGCACTGTGTACTTATGATGTCTACCTAGTTCATAAGATATATGAAATTATAAGATTATAAAAATAATCAAAAATAAAAATTATAAATTAACCGAATATAAGCACGATATTGATACGTTTAAACTAAACAGTAGTTTAAGGTATCGGTATCGGGTATAGGTAGGTTCGGGTATCGGTAACTTTCTAAGTCACCGATACCCGAATGAAACGCGGATTAACAATACTGTTACTAAAAAAAAACCCTTATAATTAAAAAAGATAAGAGTATACGTGGCAATAAGAAACAGATTCAAACGTCATCGTTAAACAATTTCTATACGTTAATAAACAGACGTGCACAGCGATCGCAGAATCATATGGAGGGAATCGAATCGCGTATACAATTTATATCCGTTAATACCGACAACGGAAACTACATTACATTTATTTTAATGAATGTAAGCTACAAAACCGTAGATAAAAATAAATCATAATTTTTACTTTTCACGCGATAACGTCGTTTGAACTAAAATTTTATCTTAACATAAGAGTAAATATATATTTAATCTCTATATGTTTACTATTCGTCGACAGGATCATTGTTAACGGTCGTTTAGAGAGTATTCATAATTCATAACCCATATTACTGCGCATTATACAGTATCCACACACAATACTCGCGTGCGATTTGAACAAGTGTTACCGATCCTGTAAAATGATTTTTTATATACGTTTATACATACACGGATTAGAAGGTCGACAATTATTAATACGTATATTGTTATTATAGAATACGTAAAAATGAATAAACAATTTAACCGGCAAATTCTCGCGCTTAAATACACGAACACTACACAAAAAGAGAATCCATAAGAAAACAAAAAGATAAAAAAAGCTTCGGCCTAGGTTAGACTTCTTGTTACCCGCCGATAAAAAAACAGAAACGTACGCAGAAAACTGCAGACTCCCGGCTTAACTATACAACTAATGACCGAAGATGCAAGCCGACAGGGAAGGGATAACTGAATGAAAAACAGGCGATGATGTGTAAAAGGACCGTGAAAGAGATGAACTAACACGAGAAAAGCGGGTTAGGAATGCTTCGATGTGCCCTTTAGGCGGCGGATGTCATCTAAAATTCAAGGGGACATCTGGATATATTTATCCGGGGCGTCGATTTGCTAAAATCGACTACCGCAAACAAACTCGAGTTGGTATCTACTTTTTTTATTTATTCAAGACACGGCCGATAAAAAAAGCGAAACGTAAAAATAGATATTTATCACTGCTGAGCGTATACGGAAAACGTTTATCGGCAAATTTATAGAAACATATCGGTTCAAATATTCACCTGATGCGAATGTAATGTTTTAGATCTTCGATATTATAAAGTTAGAAGAAAAATTCTAACGGCAATAAATTATTTTACGAACGTAAATCTTCACCGGACATACTAACAGACGCCATAAATGAAAATATTAATAAATTAATACGTAATTAACACTAATATTCTCAACGTAGAGCTGAGAACGAGTTAAAAAGCACACTGATGTACGTATGTGAAAGAAAATTACGATCGGACAATCATAACGAGTATTAACATTAGTATTATAACGATACAAGATATTAAATGATAAAAACTCTATTATAAATATCTTAATCTTTCTAAAAGATTTTATCAAAACAGTATATCTTGATAAAAACTTATCTGTTTGTACAAAAAATACTTCAAACAACAACGGTAGAGATAACCTCCATCATTGGATCGATGGTGGTTATATATTTGATCTGTCAAGCCGACCGAACGAAGGCGATCGACAAGCTATTTTTTTACTAATTATGCTAAGCGAAAAATGAGAGCGCAGAAAACATTCGTGAAAAGACGCGTTCATGCCCTCTTATCTCGACAACTGCTATTACCGAACCGAAAGTAATTTAATCGGGCATTTTTATAAACTTAAAATAAAAAAAAAAAACGTTTAATTAAAAGAGGGCTATTTTAACTTGTTCGACTATAGTCGTTCCACAGAACCATTTTAAAGGTTTCTTTTCCAAATGCCTCCTAGCAATCATCGCCATTTGAGGCTTCATCGATCATGGAAATATAGAAACGATTACCCAAATTGTTTCGTATAGAATTTATATCTATAAAATCGGTATGACGGAGTTTATTCGATACAGGATTCGTTAATATTAAGTTGTTATGTTTATAATCTCGTTATATTTTTAATAAGAGTTGGATAGTCTCCATTACAATATCTAACTACTTGTGCAATATCTTCTCCTATAGGCCCGCCTCTGCCACTCTTTTTTTTAATCTGTTAATCTTTCAACATTAATCAAAAACATTTAGTTTTATTTTCAAAAACACTGCCTATTAATTTTATCCAACACAATTTATTATTATTTATATGTGTGTGTGTGTGTGTGTGTGTGTGTGTGTGTGTGTGTGTATGTGTGTGTGTGGTAAAACTGTAGTTCTGTAAGAAAATAAACAATTTTTTTATCGAAATAATTTTGGTAATCTACGTCTATATCGATTTAGACAAAACGTACACCCGCAGTGAAAACGACTGTACCACTACACACGCTTTCTCTCTGCTGCGCGTAAACAGAACTAGTTCTGTGCTTTCATTCGAATAAACATTTCGCTACGTCAGGTTACAACTACTAAAGTTGAGGGGTGCGCCATCTTACTTAAATATTCAATGTATGAAAGCATGTAAACTGTAAACAAATAATTAAAATAACGACCGTAACAAGTACGGACTAATAATAAAAACTTTCCCTTTTAAATCAAAACGAATTCAACTGCCAAAAAAAAGCGAACACTTTTTTGCGTTTTATTTAAATTAATTCATTCACGTTTTAACCTGCTATCTTATAACCTTATTACTGTAAGCCAGAATAAATACGTAAAAAGAATGGAAAAACAGTAAAGAATATCTGTTACGACATACTGTTGTAGTCTACGCTACGTATTGCGTAATGACAGATTATTAAACCACCTATCTAGTATAAATCTATCGTGCTATTACAAATACTTTCTTAGTTAAATTTATTATTTTACTTAAATATAGTTACGGCACATTAAAAAAACAAAACTGTAGCGACGGAAATGTAAAATGCTGTGACATGCAATCGATACAAAAATGCATTACGTAAGATAATTTCGTACATTTATACGAATAAAGTATTTAACGAAAAAAGTAAATAGTTTCAATTAATGTAACGGAATAAACGTCTCAATAAAAATTATTGAATTTTATGCAAAAGTGTACTGAATTTTTTCCTACAGCTCAGTTTGAACGGTAATATAGCTGTCTATCGTTATTATAAATAATTCAATTTAAGCAACTAACTAAAAACATTACCGTATTAAATGTATTGCAGATAGTCAAATTTCTCAATTATTATTGAGAAATTAAATTTATTACTTAACTTTAAATCATTCGAAACTATGTACACAACACACACACTCTCTCTCTCTCTCTCTCTCTAATATATACATATATATTTATAATTCCCTCTATGAATCATGAAACCTTGCCGATGGCGAGGGGGCTTCAAGTGCTCGGTGATACACAGCAGCTAGACTGAAGGTGCAACCATAACGGAGAGGTATCTGTTGAGAGCCAAACTAAGGAATGATTCCTAAAAGGGGGCAGTAAATCTTTTGGTAGTTGTTAAGGGCGTAGATCAGCAGAACTTAAACGGCCATCTTCTGAGAACTGCGCAGCTGAAAGAAATGGAGAACTACAGCTGCTTTTTTTCCAAGAAAATGTAACTTTCTGCATTTTCATAACAAAGATGGAGGCGCCTTTCTTGGTTAAAATGTTCCGGAGATAAACTAGTCCCCCGTTCGGATCTCCGGGTGGGGACTACTAAGGAAGGGGTCACCAGAAAATGAAAAAAATAACATTCTACGAGTCTGAGCGTGGAATGTTAGAAGTCTATAAAAGGTTGGTAGGTTAGAAAATTTAAAGAGGGAAATGGATAGATTAAATGTAGATGTACTAGGAATTAGCGAGGTTCGGTGTGAAGAAGAAAACGACTTTTGGTCAGGTGATTTAATAATAATTAACACAGCTTCAAATAAAGGGCAGGCAAGAGTAAGTTTCGTAATGAACAAGATAGGAAGAGAGTAGAGCATTTCAAAATGCATAGCGACAGAATCATTGTAATAAGGATAAAATCAAATAAACCAACAACGATTGTTAACGTCTATATGCCTACAAGCGCCCATGATGATGATGAGGTAGAGTGTGTATACGAAGAGATTGATGAAGCAATTAAACACGTAAAAGGAGATGAAAATTTAATAATAGGTGGAGATTGGAATGCAAGCATTGGAAAAGGCAAGGAAGGAAATATAGTGGGTGAATACGGGCTGGGCAAAAGGAATGAAAGAGGAGATCGACTTTGAGATTGAGTTTTGCACGAAGTATAATTTAGTAATTGCTAACACTCAGTTTAAAAATCATAATAGAAGAATATAGACGTGGAAAAAGCCAGGTGATACTGCAAGGTGTCAGATAGATTATATCACGGTTAAGCAAAGATTTAGAAATCAACTCGTCGACTGCAAAGCTTACCCTGGAGCAGAAAATGATAGCGACCATAATTTAGTGATAATGAAATGTATATTGGGGTTTAAAAACGTGAAGAAAAAGTGTCAGGTGGAATTTAGAGAAGCTTGAGGAAGATGAACTAAAAACGATTTTTAAGGAAGACATCGCAAGAGGTCTGAGTGAAAGAAGATAAGGTAGAAAATGTAGAAGCAGAAAGGGAGAATGTTAAAAAGGAAATTCTTAAATCAGCAGAAGCGAACTTAGGCAGAACAAAGAGAACTGGTAGAAAACCTTTGATATCAGAGGATATTGCAGCTGATGGATGAACGTAGATAATATAAGAATGCTAGTGATGAGATGCTAGTATAAGAAACTAAAAGGAACTATCGGTAATTAAGAAATACTATAAACAAAAGTGCAAACTAGCGAAGGAAAAGTGGAAAGAGAAATGATCATTGGTAAAATAGACTGAGCATACAGGAGTCTATAAAGAAAATTTTGTGGTACATAAATTAAAACGTAATAATGTGTTAAAGATGGTACACCGATTTACAATACGAAAGGAAAGGTCGATGATATAGGTGGGTGGAATATATTGAAGAATTATACAGAAGAAATGAATTAGAAAATGATGTTGTAGAGGAAGAAGAGGAGGTCGAACAGGGTGAAAAGGGAGATACAATACTGAGATCTGAATTTAACAAAGCATTAAAAGATTTGAATGACAGAAAGGCTACTGGAATAGACAGGATAACCGCAAAATTACTGCGCAGTACAGGTGAGGTTCCATCAGACTTCAAAAAAAGTGTTATAGTCAGATAAATATGAATACAGAACAATTACTTTAACTAGTCATGCATCAAAAATCTTAACTAGAATTCTGCACAGAAGAATTGAGAGGAGAGTGGAAGAAGTGCTAGGAGAAGACCAATCTGGTTTCAGGAAAATTATAGGGACAAGAGAAGCAATTTTAGCGCTCAGATTAATAGTATAAGGAAGATTAAAGAAAAACAAACCAACATGTTTGGCATTTATAAACCTAGAAAAGGCATTTGATAACACAGACTGGAATAAAACGTTCAGCATTTCAAAATAATTAGGGTTAAAGTACAGAGATAGAAGAAAAATTGCTAAAATTTACAGGAACCAAACAGCAACAGTAATAATTGAAAAACAAAGAAGGGAGCTATAATAAAAAAGGGAATCCGACAAGGATGGAAGACATCCGGAGTAGACATTTAAGATAAAAATGCTACGATTTACTGATGATATAGTAATTCTAGCTGAGATTAAAAAAAAATTTAGAAACAATGAACATGGCATGGCATGGATGAACTCCTACGCAAGAACTACCGCCTGAAAATTATGAACAAAACGAAAGCAATGAAATGTAATAGAAATAATGTAGATAGACCAATGAATATAAAAAAATAGGAAGAGAAAATATTACGGAGGTAGAAGAATTTTGTTATTTGGGAAGTAGAATTACTAAATATGGACGAAGCAGGGGCGATATAAAATGTCGAATAGCACAAGCGAAAAGAGCCTTCAGTCAGAAATATAATTTGTTTATATCAAAAATTAATCTAAACGTCAGGAGAACATTTTTGAAAGTGTATGTTTGGTGCTTAGCTTTATATGGAAGTGAAACTTGACGATCGGAGTACCTGAGAAGAAAAGATTAGAAGCTTTTGAGATGTGGTGCTGTAGGAGAATGTTAAAAATCAGGTACATAAAAAAATGACAAATGAACAGGTGTTGTGGCAAACTGATGAAGAAAGAAATATTTGGAAAAATATAGTTAACAAAAGAGACAGACTTATAGGGCACATATTAAGGCATCCTGGAACAGTCGCTTTAATATTGGAGGGACAGGTAGAAGAAATTGTGCAGGCAGGCAACGTTTGGAATATGTAAAACAAATTGTTAGGGATGTAGGATGTAGAGGATATACCGAAATGAAACGACTGGTACTAGATAGGGAATCTTGGAGAGCTGCATCAAACCAGTCATATGACTCAAGACCAAAATATATATATATATATATATATATATATAGCGAGAGAGAGAGAGAGAAAGGGAGAGTTTCATTTCCCCTTATCTTTCAGGACAACTTTCTTCGGACTGCTCACACACGACATTATTATTTTCAAACAAGGTATTATTTTTCAATAAATCAATTCTACACTATTACCTTACCACCAAGTTTTATACGACTAATTTTACACAAATCTGAACATTCTTATTTATACGAAACAAAAAATAGGAAACGCGTCAAAAAATCGTATGCGAAAGTAACCCTGCTCTTTATTATTATGCCCTATATTAATAAATAACAAAGTTCTTAAACTTTTACATTGTTTCTATAAAAACTTTGAACTTACATAAACTTAGAAACAAGTAAAAGGCAGAAAAAATCATTCAATCGCAGTAAAATCGGTTGACGAAGAAATAACACAATCATTTAATGGCATTAGTAAAAGTCCTTAAATTTAAATCATTTAACTCGTATAAATAAACTTAACCGACTTTTCGCTTAATCGAATTAGTTTCATATGATAAAAACCGTCATAATCTAATAATCTAACGCACAACATTAATATTTAATGAAAATCTGAAATGTAAAACAGAAAATAAGTATTGTTAAGTGCCAATATATATATGTATATATATAAAATATTGAATTACGAAAATATTAGAATGAAAAATTCAGAAACATATACAATACCATTATAAAATGATTCGATAACGAGTACTGAGGAGGCATTTATAGTATGTATTGTAAGAACATGTTATCCGTTCTCAGAATAAAGTAAGTCAAATTTAATATAACTGAAAACAACACCATTATCACCTTCACACACAATTTATTTTTAAGAGTATAACATGTGGCTGAGTATACATGAGTATAAGAGTGGCTGGTACAAACAGATTACCCGTCCACTAGAAGAAACTGGTGGCTGAGATAGATTACGAAATCATATACCAAAGTAAAATTTGAGAAAAGAAATCATCGTTCCGTTCTAACCTTTCTCGAGGAAAAGAATCACTGAATTACAGTCACTGAATTTTTTATTCCTCGGTGCCGGCTATATCCCGAAGTAAGTTTATTTTTGTTTTTTAGCGAATCGTCACCCAATTTTTGTGTTTTAGCTAATTTACTTGTAAACGAAAAGCAAACGTTTTGAGCTTACTTCTACGCCGGTTAACTATAAAATTATATTTCCGGTAATTACCACTTTTGTTTTTATTCTCCGTATCACCGATTTACCTTATAAGAGTGATTTAAACCGTATCGAAACGAAGGCATCCAAAGGAATTTAAGGTATATTCCTGTTTCTAAGGTAGGAAAAAAATTAAAAAACTAAACATTAACGGCTGCGATTCATTCTTAGGGTGCTCCTCCCTTAACTTTATCGGTTGAAGGCGACTAGTCATGAGCGATAAATCGGCTTTCAAAATCGTACGGCCGTTCTCAAAAATATAAAACTTTAAAATGACGGGCTTAGTAGGAAAAGAGGAACGAAAAGGTCACCTTCTTTACTGCGCCGAATATACTAATGGACATCAGCGCGTCGGCCACCATTGAAACGTGGGTTTTATATATATATATATATAAAAATAAAAGCAAAAAATATTTGAATTAAATAAGCAGTTAGATTTAAGTACATGAAACCGGCTTTATTACGCCTCTTACAACACCTAAGTCATAGTAAATTTCTTCAGTTTTAATTAAAAAGATTTTTTCCGGGGTTAAACAGAAAAAGAAAAATCTGAAATTTTTTTGTCTCAGACAACCGATCAAGCATAAAGAAATTATTTTTTTTACAAAATTTTCGTTATTCTCCCAAATTTCACATCGTAAAAGTGTAATTTAATGATAGATTCACGGTCGAAAACTAAATAGTAATCCGTTAAATAAATCGCACAATGAAATTAATCACAAAATTCCTGCTTACATGCTTTAAGTATAAAGGAGCACTAATAACTACTATGCGATACAATTTTAGCTTAATTAATGGTGGACAGTAAAAATTTTCTCTCTGTATCATGAGCGCGCGCACGTCCCAAAAAAATATACACGACTGTTAAACCATAATTATCAGGAAATTATAAAGAGACTAGAAACCGTTCTACTGATTGCACTTCTTTCAACAAATACTTTTTATAAATAGGGCTTGTTAAGAAACGACAAGATCGTACAACCGAAATAAATAAACAACACGTCTATTTCGGTGACGATCCTTATTTCAGCGGTAGATCGTAAGGCCAAAAAAAGAACTGTGACCGTACCGTCCCAGTTACTTAACAGTCTTAAGAGGAAGACAGGCGATGTCATAAAATAATACGTCGGTATTATAAAACTATCTCCGAATATATAGTTATTTTTTTTATAACTATATATTCGGAGATAGTTAATAAAAATAAATAAACGGCGAATAATGTGCGTTACCGTTCGGTCAATTTAATAAGATTAAGGTAACAATTTTATTTGCTCGGTTTGATTAAATTCATTAAGATTAACTCCACTAAAAATCACAAAATACGAGTATGCCTACAATAACAACAAAACGCTACCTCTACTCGTATATTAGATACCCTATAAAATAAATTTTTAATTTTCAATAATTATTTATGATAAATTTTAAAATTATGATAAAAATAATAAATAATAGCGATTAAAAAAGATTTCAGCAGATCCAGTAAAGGGACTTAAGGTGCAATCATCATTATAATTATATAACGCTACGAGCGTTATCATATTTATAAGTTAGCATAGTAACAGGCGACAGAGGAATATTAATATAACCTTTAGTGAGGTTTATACTTGAGTTCGATCGTATACTTCCTCTTGTCACACGATTTACGGGAAGAATGAAGTTACACCTTTATAATCAATCCTGTACCGCTTCTCGGTATGTATTCCTGATCGACGAGAAATCATCAGGAGAACTGACTGTTTCCGTTCGAGTAAACGTATTCCGATCTCCCGGCAAATCCGGGCGAAACGAACGCCCTGAGACTTCCTTCGGATAAGAAATTCCGCCTAAAACCTCTACTCCTCAGAGGATAAATCGTTCTACTTCACCGATCACCTCTTTTCTTTACTCTCGATATCTACTTTCTCGTTATCGGTTCTACGGGTGTGGGTTCGACTCTTCAGAGTACGCCACGTCGAGAATACCGGAAACGGCTCGGGAACTCAGTTTCATGTCCGTAGGATACTTGATAAGTCGAATGGTGAATTGTCTGTCGAGTAAGATATAGCCTTATAAAATACAAGACGAAGAACCATAAAGTACAGTTCCCTAAAAGCATATGTACGCTAATACGTTTCACAAATCGTGCTTAAATATTACGTAGAAAGTAAAAAAAATAAAATTTAGGATACAGGTCCCGAAGATATACGGGTAATAAGTAATACAAAATGACCGCATCGCATTCTAAAATTAAATACTAATACTTAATTACATGTAACTTCTCCTGAAGAGTCAAAGCGCAAATGTAACGTATCGTTTCACTACAGAAAGGGATAGATTATTTTATTGTTTACGCTATGTGCCCAGTCTTCTTTATAGCCGTGACGCATATAAACTACCGGAGGTTAAAGAGGCAAGATAATCTATCCGTATTAAATGTAAACATATGCCTGTAATGTAATACATATAATTTAATAAACACTTTAAAAATCATAAACTAAAAAAATATTAGAAAATTTAATGTACCTACTAGTCGATCGTGCAAGCGGTTAGTATTACCGCAGAGTCCTGCAGGATCCTAGGGGTCGTACCTAGTTAAACGAGTATTTTTTTGCACTGGATTTGAACGACCGTGTTATCGGAATAATTTATCCGCAGGGGTTCAAATAACGGTAGTATTATTAGAACTCTACTGCTAGATTTAATAATAAAAATCAAGGAACATTAATTATAATATATTAAGGGACGGTATGAGCTCCGATACTATAAGAATTGTGCTGTATTGCAAAGGAATAGAACGTATTACGGTAAAAGGTGTTGTTACCTGATCGAAGCAAAACTGTAGCGAGCAAGGATTTTTTATGTACCTAAGTTTTCAAACTTCTTTTGAACGATTAAAAAAATAACTACAATCCATAAAGGTAGCAAAAAAAATTGAATTTTTATTTTATAAAAAGAAGTAGATTTAGTGAACTTAGGAAATCTAAAAATTAAAGGTGTTGACGAAAACATGAACCATATCTTAGGGTTTTTTAATAAAAAAATAATTTACTCGTACACAACAAAAATATAAAATTAAAAAAAAGCAACATGCATTCTTTTATAAAAACACAAAACTGTGTCACTACGGTAAATTAAAATGCAATTTGTTCATCTTATTACCTGCTAACATAATAAAATAAAAAAATACGAAGGATTCTTTGTCATTTACTTTATTATCAAGTTACAAACGATAACCGATGTGAATAGTAACACAGGTGTAATCGATTTGGTAATATGTAGCGAGATGGTTAGAAGACAGTAAATCTGATAGGAAAGTAAATAATTCGACTATAAACCGAATTGTACGTCGTGCTGAACCGACCAGACGCATTTAACCTATAATTATATCTTAAATGTGCGATCGATCGATAATTTTTTGGCCGTCCGTTTGAGTAAAATTATTCCGCCATCCATACAGTTAAGCCCGGGATTAATGGCCGACATAGTAATATTTTACATCCGTAAATCTAATTTATAACTGCCATTGCAAGTTTTACAATCAGCGAAGCGATCCGAATTAATAATATATATCCGACATATTTTTTTTATGACAAATCCAGATCATTAATCCAAATTATCTAATAATATGAACATAATTTAGAAAAAAAAAATGAGCAAAAAACTCTAATACCAACAAACACCTTTAGAAACAAAAACAAAAAACAAAACATGAAGGATATCGACTGTTAAATACTTATCAAAAGAAACGGGGCGAATGAGAATTATGTTACATTAAGTAAAAGTTATTTTTTATTTTTTAGTAAACCGTTTTTCAGCGTTTTCTAGTAACGGATTTATTTCGATAACCGTAAAAACCACTACCTGATGACAAATGAATCGTTTATATTACAATTGAACGACCCGATCTAAAAAAAAAATAAAATTAGATGGGCATTCCGCTGATGAATTAATAATCACAGTAATGCAACGTTAACAAATACCAGGACTAACGTCAGAGGCTTTTCTCTGCTATTCGATAGAGGAGAGACTGCTCGCAAAAGAAGTTTGAAAGAAAATTACGGAAAGAAGAGGATGAAAACGGTAGCGCAGAAGGCCACAAACTGTTAACACAACCGAGTTAAGACAGTATAAAGAATGCCGGGAGAAGACAAGGGCATGAAGAGTCTGTATCGTACGAGAGAACGAACGAATAACACCTCGGAGTACTGCAAACGAAAATTTAACAAAATATATGTAAATTCTTTTGTAATCTTTTTACGAATAAATTCTGGTCGACCACTCCAAACGGGTAACAAGAAACAAAATTTTAATAGTAAATAATTTTTCTAACTTTTCTTTGTTTTATTCAACTTATCTTACACCATTTTGTACAGAACTTCAAGTTCAAATTCTCTTCAAGTTTTGTTTAAAAGTTTTATGTGTTTATCCATTAAACAAAGTTATTATACGTCAAACATAAAAAAACAGTTTTTTTTTACCCCAATTTATTAGTTTTCACCCAGATTTCTCGTAATTTACTGCAGATACGGTTCTGGAACCTATTTTATTCGACTATTTGTCAGGTCAAAATCTGTAAGAATCACTAATTCTGCCCCTTAGTTAACGTCCTAAAACTTCCAGTACGACCTCATTTCATTCTGCAAAAGAAGCATTTTAGAACATTTTTATAGAACTTTTTCCATTATTTTCACGAGTAGATATGTTATGAAAGTCTCGGGAGAACGTTGTTATATACATCTTGTACATACGTTAATTAACAATTATAGAAAACATATTTTTTTCTTTTTCTTTTGTCAAATTAAGCAAATGCTATTCTTTTTTTTTTACTATACAATAATTTGAAATTTCCAGTCTTTAAAAGCAGTCATGCAAAATAAATTTATAATTTCACGTTTCTTTTAATCTACCCTTCATATAAGGCAACGATTTCCCATATTCATCAAAATTAAATTTTTCATTTATTACTTACAATTTAATTTTTCTAAATTTCTCTTTTTCCCCGTATTTTATTATTAATAATTTATTTTGTTTGGAACGAAGGGAAACGCTCAATTACATAGCTTAATTCCACTTTAATGCGTCATACAGAAACTGATTATGTGCCTGTAATAGTACAAATAGGTTTATATCTCAACATGAATGGCAAAACTAATAGTCCTAAAACGGAAATAAAACGCAGAAGTTGTAATTTGTTTATGTAAAAGAACATTGCCAAATTAATCATAAATCAGAATCGCACAGTTTTAAAATCACTAAATACAATAAAATATTAATTTGCGGCGCGCGCACACACGCAGATTTTCCTAATCTTAATTAATTACGCAGTCTTTTATAAAATAATAATAACGCGTAGATTTCGTAACGAAAAAACACAGCCGGTGTTTTAATATGTTTTCATAATAACTATTTTATTACTAAGACTTTAAGTTGTGTTGGCGGAAGAGCCAAAATGGAGTAATAACGATAGTAACCGAGGTAAGTGGGTCTCTGGCCGTCTGGGAAAGGTGAGAAGCCAGAAAAAGAAAAGAATGAAAAACATAAAGACAAAGAAAGACATATATACGATCGAGAAGGTAAGGTAGTAGTTATTTCAGTCTGTGTCGCTAGTGTGGGCTTTAGTCCAACAGCATTACCGCAGAACCAATAGGACATAACGATGTTTATGTATGTATACGTGTGTCCTTGCCAGGTCTTCGACACCTGCTAGCCCTCCTGCTGCTAGCAACAACTCGCCGGTAAGAAAACGAAATAATGCAAAATTCTTCGTTTGTTTTTAAGTTAAATTCATATTTATATGTTTTTGAATTATTGGCGGCATTATTTTCTCTTTAATGACAATTTTTCTAAAGAAATTTCATGCGTGCCAGTTCTGCAATGTTAAAACGGGCTATACGTAAGATTTCGATTTTCAGCTAATATCGGATTGAATTAGCCGCACTGGATAAGTGCGGCTAATGAGAAGGCTAATGAGTTTATGAGAAGGATATTCTCATAAACAAAATATATTTTAATCGCTAAACCCTGTAAGTCGATGACATTCGATGAGGTGTGCATGTCCCTGAGCCGGTCATAGCGTACGATGGGAATCCTATCACTTAACACGGTAAAAGTGTAATCTACGATTTAAACGTTATTTTAAGACTTGTACTTTCACGTAGTACCGTGCGGTTTCTCACCTCGTTTCGGTCTAATCGGCTACCTAATTTTTACCATCTACAAAAAATTTGATAAAATTTCATTCCAACTTTTTCGATACTACCTAAATAGCTCAGAACTAACATCTCTGAATCGTACAGAAGAGAACCGATATTACCGGAAGTATTTTTAATTTTAAAGAATACAATACTAGAAGAATATTGAATCAGAATAAATAATACTTTTATTGTCGGTGATTGTCGAATAAAACTTTTAAAATATGTAACTAATTTTAAACACGTTAGTCAGTCCGATAATTGATTGCAATATACTCATCATTTTTAACATCTTTTTGGTTTATTATTTATTAATGTTTTTATCTTGTTTAATATCTAAAATGTATCGATGTTACAAAGTATAAATGTTGAAAATTGTATCTTTTACCCTTTTTATTGTTAATCTCTCATAGTTTTGTAACCAGATCTCTAAATCTATTTTACTAAAAAATTAAGAAACGAATTAAATAACTTATATAAAGTATAAAAATAATGCATCTGTTATCAGAATTTTAACAGCAGCAAACAGAAGTACAAAAAAAAGCCGGGGGTCTAGCGTAATGGTTTAATCCTAACGTTATAAACATTTAATAATATTGTGATAAAAACAATGCGGTGTTATCAGATAAGGCGAGTACTACACAAACTATGACAAGCGCTAGTTCTGTTTATTATATGCTACACACAAACATGCATGCATACATATACATACACATACAAAGTGTATAAAAATAAAAATATATTTATTCATACCGACATGTCACATTTTATTCGCTTGAATTAATTATAAATAAAATGTACTGCGGTGTTATATTTATGTTAGATGTATTTCAAAGATTCTAAAGCGCTTAAGTGTATGCAATAAAAACGAATAAATAAAATCAAATATACAATACGATTAAAAATAATTTTTTGTTTGTAGGTTTAATGAATAAGATTAACGGAATAGTACTGAAAGGATGGTTTGCAAAAATGTCTTCAGCCGTCTATTTATCACGAAAAAATGGTTGTCTCGTCAGATTCATACAACAAACTGCCGATTTGGTGCACTAAACTGGACTTCACGACTAGTACTTTGTTTTAAATGCGAATTAACTCTAGATGTTACACATAAAATCTCACGACCTGCTTCACCACAGTTGTCTCTAATACAAACACGCTGATTGCTATAATTAAGCACAGTACAATACATTGTCGAATTCTGTATTATTCAAAATTTCTCGTGTCCGAAACGGGTTCGACCCAAATTCTTTCCGATGACCGTGTTTTATAGCGCATTTTAATTTATTTATACCCACTTAATTTTTAGAAAAGACAGATAGTAACAATTAATTTTAGAGCTTCAATAGTATATTATTATTGTTGTTAATACACATAAAAAATTGCACTGTAAGATTTGTTTTAAATCATTATATATTCTTTGTCGAGTGAATTAATATTCATATTTGTGTATGCACACAAATTACGTATTTGCAAATAAAAATACCAGATGACTTCTCACAACGTTAACAGCTAATCATTCTTACGGTAGCATAAAACAATTAATAAACATTCATTACAGTCACAGAAATTAAATGCATTATATATGGTGTCTCGATAAGAAATCGCAACAATTTCAGGATATTTTTATCGGAAAAAATAAAGGAAACGTTAATACAAACGTAGGTCCGGAAACTTTTTTTTAACACAGATTACGAGAAGTTTATTTTATATAAGTCGAATTTCCTTCTTAACCTTCATTAATTTTCGATTGATATAGATTTTCCCAGAATTAAATTTCTATTGTATTTTACAAGATTAATTTGTTTACGGACAATTTAACGAAGTAAATTTACGACAGAAAATAAAATGTTTTCGGACTCGATTTTCTACTATTGGAAATACTTGTAGAGTTCTGCGAGGCTAAATAAATTTTTTCTAGTCGCAAACATATAAAACCGTCGATAACATTCTATTATTAAGAGCAGTAAACCGGGCGACATTTTTCACTAATCGTAACCCGAAAAGAAAGCGTTTCCGAACTGATGTTTACATCAAACATCAACTCTTTCGTTAGTTTTTACCGATAGAACCATACCCTGAGATTAACTAGATAAAACAACAAACTCCACATTATAGCTCTTTCGATCGACCATTATCCAGCTATCGGCCGCTCCCCACGAAACTGCTAGTTCAGTCAACAATGATTATATAAGAACAAAATATATACGTTTGTTTTGCTAAGTCGAATCAATAGTATAGTAATTGCAACACGTAATTATTACTATTATTACGTCCGTCACATTAAAAGGTATTTAAGAAATTAATTCTTTTAAAAACAAATACTATATCGGCTGCCGAGGAGTATAGCGTACTATAACTATCACCGCGTGAGATAACTACGTATCTGTGAAAGTAAATCCGTGCTCGTCAGACAAACGCGGTGGCGTTTACTTCTAACTATTCTTGTACATCGCCTGGATCAGGGCGAAACTTTCATCATATTTACATTTTTAACGATACAACTTTAGAACTTTGTGTACGTTATGGAACTAATAATTAACCTACGAATTACAAAATACTAAAAACGAGAACTAACAAAAATTAAAAAAACTACGTTATGGAACTAATAATTAACCTACGAATTACAAAATACTAAAAACGAGAACTAACAAAAATTAAAAAAACTACGTTATGGAACTAATAATTAACCTACGAATTACAAAATACTAATAACGAGAACTAACAAAAATTAAAAAAACTGCTTTACAGAATTCAAATTTAACACTCATAACCTACCGTCAAATATTAGTTAAAATTATTCAACACCGGCATACCTGAAACAGAAAGAAAAAAGTGATTAAAAGTAGAAATTAAATAAACATAAAAAAAATGAAAAATTATTTATAATTTGTATCTATAAATTATTATAGAATGACATTTTAAACGGATGACTTCATCTACCACCTTATTTTTTCAAATAATTTCTTTCAAAAACAGATACGGAAAAAAGGATCCAACGCGTCAAAACTAGCGGATAAATTAAAATTCCGAAGAGTAAACCGAAGATGCAGATGATTAAATTGAGAGTTTTACCTGAATCAGGACACAGTTATGAAAACAGAAAATCAAGTAAGACGAAGGCGAGGTTGTAAACTAATCCCCATCCTTGTTAGAAATATATGTTGTGAATATAAAAAAAAGGCTCTTAATATAAAAATAAAAGGAACATCGTAGGAAAAAGAAAAAAATTATAAGGTTCCCGGGTATGATCACGGGTTTTTTTAGATGAATCCCAAGTTATTTAACAAATGATTACAAAACGATTAAACATTACAACAGAAAAGAAATTAAAAGAAACAGAAGATCGTATAAGTAGAAATGCAATAAAAACTAGAATAGCGGTGGCTAAGGAAAGGTTAAAATTTACGAAGCAGTAAAATAAGTTGATGTACGGAGCGGAGGTGGTGTCTTGTGAACTGTTAAATTTGATGTCTACTTCTGTATGAATATGAAACATGGAGGAGTACGGAAGAAATTAAACGGACGAGTGAAATATATATCAGTAATGAAGGGAGCGCACGAGAATCATAAATAACAATTCAGAATAGTCAACTGGATGCGACAAATTCAGGAGAAAGATCAGTATAAGATGAAAAAAAAATTACGATCTAAATGGAAAAGGGCCCTATTAAAAACTCTACAACTTAGCTGGTTTAGAAGATGAGAGAAAGATGGATGGCGGTATATATATTATATATTTTACGTTGCAAGAAAAAAAAAATCATAGTAAAGCAACTATTCCACACTATTCAACTTTTACTTTTACATGAAAAGTATCACATTTTAATATTAAAAAGCAGCCCGATTGAGAAAAAGTTTTTAAAAACCAGTGGCAACAAGCCACGCAAGAAAATTTTTAAATCCAAATTCAGAAGTTTCAGATTAACATTAGCGCTAATTTTCAATTATCTTAATTCTGTGCATTAAATATACGCATTTCGTAGATATTAATAAATCAGGAAGCATAAAATTAGTAAGCGATATGATTCCACAAGAAGCGTTACCGACAAACCTCGAGGAAACTTTTCAGATAAAAATAGATGTATACTCTGAATTCTGACAGTAGAGAATCCATTTTTCACAACTGAAAAGGAACGTTAATGATTTTTCGTATTACACTATCTTTTTTTTCTCTCTGTTTAGCCTCCGGGAATCACCGTCAGGTATTATTACTTGAGAGGATGATATGTATGAGTGTAACTGAAGTGTAGTCTTGTACAGTCTCAGGTCGACCATTTCTTTGATGTGTGGTGAATTGAAACCCAACCACCAAAGAACACCGGTATCTGCGATCTACTATTCAAATCCGTAATAAAAGTAACTGCCTTTAATAGGATTTGAACGCTGGAACTCTCGACTTCGAAATCAGCTAATTTGCGAAGACGCGTTCACCACTGGACCAACCCGGTGGATTTCGTATTACATTATCTGTCGAAGTCTTTCTTTATGGATAAGTTACCGAGTACAAACGACCTACAGAGGTACTTGAAGGAACATCGTTACACTGGAAGTGTAACATCGTTTCCTTCAAGTGAGCGTAATGAAAGTGACATTCCTATTGCTGAATATTCGGTGGGCGTGGGATATAGATACGTAAAGGTATATTCCCCTTACGAAGACGGCAACGTTAAGTACAAAACATTTTTCATAATAACCCTAATACGGAACACTCGTTAATCAGGAGAACTAGAGATATTTTATTTCCCTTTAACTCGCTTACATTTCGATTACCGTATCGAATAAATAGATGCTTACGTCGATATTAAACCGTTTAACGAAAAAGCATCCTACAACGCAGTTTAAATCGATTCACTCGTGTTAAAAATAAAATATTGTAAATAAATAAAACTGTACAATTTTTTTTTAAAATTAAGATCCACTAAAAAATAAGTCGGGAACAGAAAACACAGGATTTTTGGTGTATAAATAAAAGGTGCTGTAGGGCAAACAAAAGTGTAATGCGAATATAAGTTTCATGATGATAGTAATAATATACATACGTATACACGATTAACTTAGTAAGACGGAAAAAATGTTTAATTTAAATGAAAACAACGGGTAGTGGAAAAGTATATTTTATATGTAATGCAAAAATACCACACAAAATTTAACATCCGGTAGCACTGTACAAAACACATTTACAGTATACAGGATTATATTTAGCGTTTAACTCAAAACAGGGATCACTTGAGGCAGAACAACAACTGTGCACGTATAATTTAGCGATTAAAAAAGTACTTTCAAATAAAATAATTAAGGAATATTTAAAAAAATTATATAATTGCGTGAAACACTTGTTAAAAAATTATTTAACACCGAATAAATGAGTTCACACACGCAAAAAAAAAAGTATGGACACGAATAAGCCGATGGAAATATTCTGGGAATCGAATTAGAATGAAATCGGTTCTATTCTTCAACAAATCAAAAATTCACCCTTCTTATGATTTTAGCGTTCTCTCTGTAATAAAAGATTTTGTCCGATATATATAAGGTATACGAGAGTATTACTTCTCTGGAGGTCAATTTCGGTCTAAAGTTTCACAAGTCTATTCGACCAGCCATAAAAATTAAGGTATCCAAGAATTACTGTATTTAAAAAGCTTTATCGTTACCCAAATACTGGCGATTAATACTCCTATACCGAATGTCTTTTAAGGAAAGAACGAATAAATTAATTATAGACGTTAACAATTCACTCGACCTTGTCCACGATTTCCGCTTCAGGTCTACCGATATATGAACAAGGAATTGACAAGGACGACCGGGAAAATATAGATCGTCGAAAATAAAAACCGTTACTCGAAGAAAAAAAAGTGCAATGCGGAATGTAATAAAAGTACTGCGAACATTTGCAACTAACAAACCGATGTATAAATATATAAGAATTACGTAACAATTGTTTAATAAATTTTATATTCGTTATAATAAAATCTATGCAAATTAATATTTTATATATATGTATATATACACACAACACACACACACATATATACAAATAACTGACATAAGTAGCAAAACGACTAAAGAAAGGAAACGTGAATTATATAAATAAAATATTAAAGAATTTGTAAGACAGGATGTCGCCGACCTTTATCCTGGCTTGGCTGACCTCGGTTCAAAACAAGGCCAAGGAAGGTGATACGGAATAGCGGCAACACATGTATAAACTAGTCTTTACTGACGCAATACCGTGTAGACACCGCGACAAGTTATATTACGAAGGGATCATTTTAAGGTTTTTTTAATCGTACTGTTTCAATATCGGAATCACACCAGACATGTTCAACTATTTTCTGTGACGACGAATAAATAATATTCGGTCATAACTAACTTTTCATAAATTCAGCCGTTACCTACGATTCCGCCGATAGAACATTTAAGCATACACAGATAGAGATACCTTACTCTAATATTGGAATTAAAGCTATGTAGATACAACAAAAGGTATATAACTTCGAGAAAAAACCTCAACAGAAATTTAAATGTAAACCCTATAAATACTTATAGCTATAAATAGATAGCTAATCAACACCAGAAATATTACGGCCTGCGTAATTGTCACTATAAGATTTTAGCCTAACTAAATGATGAATGATGAAATGAAATTATAAGAAATCTACCTCTTCCCTTGAAAATAAAAAACAAACTATTCTTGGTTTCGGAATAAAACAATGTACAGTTTAAAATTTAACTTTTCCCTTAGCGATAAAGATGATAAGTTTTATTTACCATTATCACGACTGTATTATTTTACAATTGTTTTCTCATCAAAAGGAAAGCAATTAAAAAGTTCCAGAACGATTTTTTTTACCCTTAAAAAGTTAAAAATTAGTACGAATTTGATTGTTTAAAAGCACCGATTCTCAACTTTTTCGCTCGCCGCCCACATTGAGAATTTTCTAGCGCTCCCCAAAAGCTAAATAAAAAAAACCCTTTAATTTCCATATTTATTTGTATCAATCTATTTACGTTGCTTAGATCAGGAGATATGCAGCATTAAAGACAAAAGTGGCCTTTTTATCTTTAAAGTGAAATATTTCGGTACAGACACATAAAAAAATAAATTAAAGCTAAAGTTAAGCTTTTAAAAGATTTTAATGCAGTTTACTGAAAAAATTTCGTTTCCCATGCTCTCGATCAAATAAGAAGAAAAATTTTCAAATTTTTAAAACTTTTCTTCTCACCGATCTCTTTTTTAATTTGATGATTTTTGAAATCTGAATACTCTTCTTCTTTTTGAAAGTATACTACTGTCAAAAAGTTGAGTATTCAAGCTTAATTTTTTCTTTATTCAACCCTTTAAGCCTCTTGGTTGCAAAGTTGAAGTAGTTTGAATATAAATTTATCTTTATAAAAAAAAAAATAGGTGTCCCTTTAAGTTTCTGTACTAGTGTAGTAGATATGTAATTTTAGTTTGGAATATCAGGAAAACATAATACTTGCCTTTTTTTTTTAATCAGCCATCGCCCCCTAGACCGCCTGAACACCCCCAATTTTCTGTGAACCTATATATATATATACATAAAATGCAATACAGATCCCTCCTAAACACGAACTGCCGAAGAAAACTTGACTGCAGATCGAACAGTATCAGAGATACATACACTTACAAGAAATATTGTGTACTTGTATACTAAATATTTTTAACTCAGCAAACCAAATAAGTGGGCATTGACTGCGAATTTTCCCTATTAAACAATTTTTATATAATGCATCATTTTCTACCGAAGTTGAAGATTAATTTTTTGCCTTATGCCGTCTCCTAATCTCTCTTGTGGTTATGACGCATAAAAAAACGTAAGGTAGGCGAAAAACAAAAGAATCGCTTTCTGCTACAGAAGTAACGTCGACTACAAATTCCGATGATGAACACAGAACGAAGGAATCACTAGATCGATAAATATCACTTGAATTTCCACAGGCTAGTCGCACCCCGGTACACAAGAACGCATTCACCGTATGTTCGTCTCCGTGGAAAAGGCGACGGCAAAGCGCTCTAATCCCAGCTTTCCCTAGTATGGACGGCACGGTACGCTTGTTCTTCTTGAGAACGACCGGTTTTAAGGATTTTTCTTAGTAGTTACCTCGGGGACGGATAGCCTATAAACATCATCGTTAAACACATCTAACATGGGTATTATGAATCGATGTCGAATAACTCGACAAAAAAGTATTTAATAACGGTAATCGTGAGAACGGGAGCATATTTTATCGGTCAGCCGGCCGATTTCTAGAGTGTTATTGTATGAAAATACTCATAATTACTGAAAACTAAAAGTTTACGAGTATACATAATTAATAGACGTTAATGAACTTTTCATAACGCTGTACTGTTTTATAGATAAAAACGTGCGAATAAATAACTATAGGAAGAAACTAGTCGATTAAAATAAAACCGATCGATTTAACATAAACAAACAAGAAAGAAATTAATTTTATATAGTAGTTTTACCATAAATATATCTTTTACTTAAATAAATTGTTATAGAATTTTAACATGCGATAGCTTTACGCCAATTCACATTAGTATAATTTATTTAACGAAAGCCAACGAAGAGATAAAATGAACTGAAATAACGTACGATTTTGCAGAACTCTCTAGGCACCGCACGACCAGAACCTTCTTCAACGCTGGCTTCGCATTTAAAACGGTCACTCTCAACTAGATAGTCACGCGTTCCCTTTTTACTCTCAATAAAACTTTTCAGCCACCGATTAAGTTATAATATACATAAGAATCTAACGACAATCACCTCTAACTCTATTAAAAGTTGTTGACCGGTATAAACAAAACTATAGATAAAAAAAGGGCACACAGGCAGTAAAATCGGCGATAAGAAAACATAAAAAAATAATTAAATCGTACTTCTAAAATACGCTTTATTAATATTATTAAAAATAATCGATGTAGCTGCAAAAGAAATGTCAGATATCTGTTGAAACACTAAAGCATTGATTTTTAACGGTAAAATACAAATACATTAAAATGAACATAATATACATGTTTAGACTAAATAAAACCACCTAAAAAGCATTAAAAAAAATTAAGTTCGATGGATTAATTTTATATAATATAAATGGGACAGGGTTTTAATTAAAAGTCGACATAAAAAGAAATCGAGTAAATATACTACATACAATAACGAAATTTCTTTTAGAACGCAATAAACGAATACGCCTAACCTTTAAATTAGATTAAATCATATTTTTCATGCGGGTCATAAAAACCCTAATTCTGTAACCGAGAATTTTTATGTATATCTCGCATAATTAAACGGAAATTAAAACCTATTATCGGCTAGACTATTCAAAACCTTATCTAATTATATAATTTTTGTAATCGATGGAGTTCGTCCTTTAAGTCATCTTATGGAATTTCTGTTTGTGCGCTTGTTGTCTCGCTCATATACCGAAATTGTACAGTAAGATTCTTACAGTAAACGGAACGAAGTACGTTTAAAGATTTTTCTTGCGATTTTCCGTTTCATACGGTAACTGCTACAGCCGTTCGGAAAGCGCTCACCGTTAACCCCTCACTCACCGAGTAGCTGCTAATCGACGGGTGCTCTTTCTATCCTGCCGAATCGAAATATTTATAACCATTAACTTTGTAGTATATTTACTACAAGCTAAAAATTTTGAAAAATAAAAACTATACGGGGCTACATCGGAAGAACCTCAACAGTTATCGGTCAGCGGTAGCCGGTATCCGTGGAAGATCGCTTTTACAAACCGCTAATAGAGAAAGATTACATTTTAACAGTCCAGCTAAACAAATCGCATTCGATATCGACAGACGATTACGTTTTGTATCTTTTTTTTAGTTTTAAATTCGCCGAATTTAGTTAAAATATCCCATAATATTACTGCTTGCTTGCATTTTTTGTTTATTTTGTACACTGAACGTAACCGTTGACCGGACCTCAATGATTCGTTTTAATTCTTGAAAATTTACAACCGGATGACATTTTTAGTTCATTTTTGAAGTAAATAAAAAAAAAAGATTCTATCTGAGATAAAAAAAAAGAAATTAACTATAAACTTGCAGAAATATCATTTTCATCCATCTAACGTAATTTTATAAAACAACTCCCTAATTACAAACCAACTACTCAAACTAATTAACGATGCATATATAATAATGTAATACAGCGATATTTTAGAGTAGCGTAAATAATTGAATCGATGATGAACGGACGAGAAATGATCAAGACTATATATATATATATATATATATATATATATATATATAATTAAAGTAATACAATTATAATAATACCGACGCAGTAAAAAAAAAAAAAATTGACATCAAATTAAAAACTTGCTACGATAGAGCATGATACCGGCAACAAATAGAAAAATAAGATTGTAACTATTCTCCATCCGAAAAGAATAACAGTTAATTGATGGAGTAAGGGCTACCGGAACTAATTAAGGCGAGATACAAACTACTACGCTCAGATTAAGTGAGAACTCAAATAGCAGCCGTCATAGAAAAAATAAAATACAAAATTCGATGAAACAATTCTTATTAACAAATAAAACTTAAAATCTCTGAAAGAAAGGAACCCGCTTACTTTTTAAAGGTCGCTTTAAGATGTGCCGTATAATTTTACGTATATCAGGCAATACTTAAAAATATAATTTCTAATTTCAAAATATAACTCGATTTCTTACGTTCTAGGTCAAGATAATGTAACTAAAACAGTATAACGGACCTGGGTAAAGGTTCCTTCCAATTAAGAAGAAAGTATGAGAAAATATTTACGAAAGGAACCTCTAGAAGGGTACTCTACTAAAGGTACTCTCCTTTTTTCAGGCTAGCAAGTCCGTTTAACAGTCGTTCTTTGTAATACTGGCATACCTCCAACAACTGTTGTTCGACAAGAAGGGGTTACCGGACCGAAATAGGATTTCATGAGAAAATTTAAGGGAGCGGACGATAATTCTCACGCTTCAACAGTTAAGGAATACGGTGGTTCTGCAGTCAGGGTATTTAAGACTGCTCGTCAGAATGATGCAAGTATAAGCGAGTGCTGCGATGTGTGTTCCGACGCGATTCTGAGACGGCCTTATCAGTCAGCGTATAGCAACAACGAGAGATGTGCATCATAAGCATTCCATAGTGAACAGTGGGTGAATGCAGGTAGTTGTTCGGCGAGTTATTGGTAGACAATAGTTAAAAGTGACAGTATTAAATTCATTTATAAACTATAGGGTAGTTTTATTTGTAAATAGCAAATGTAAATAATGTAAAATAATATTTTATTTGTGCTGCAGAGAAGGGAATTAAACGAACTTTAGACTTGTCGTATCTGGTTGTTAATGCAACCATTATAATGTCTTTAGTCAATAGCGCTGTATCCAGATTTTGTGATTTAACTACGTTTAAACAAACCCAATCCTTATTTGAAATACTATTTTGTATGTAATTTATTATTATTATTGTCATTATTTATCTTTTTTTCCGTTTAGCCTCCGGGAATCACCGGCAGATATTACTTCAGAGGATGATATGTATGAGTGTAAGTTAAGTGTACTCCAGGTTGACCAATTGAGACGTGTGGTTAATTGAAACCCAACCACCAAAGAACACCAGTATCCACGATCTAGTATTCACATCCGTAGGAAAGTAACTGCCTTTACTAGGATTTGAACGTTGGAATTCTCGACTTCGAAATCAGCTGATCTGCAAAGACGGGTTCACCGCTAGACCAACCCGGTGGGTTATATTATTTCCAATGTTCTTAGAATAATAAATCAGTCATATAAACATTTGTGTTTGTTAGTCGCTCAGTATCCTGGTCAAACCGCGAACACGCGACATTATTATTAAAGAAAGGATTTTTAAAATTATATTTACATAAATTACCTAATTTATAAAAAGGTCGTTTAAATCGGCAAAACGTTTCATTTGCCGATTTAAAAGTTAAAAGAAAGAAGATTACTACATGTTAAAAATTTCGTAAATTAACGACTTAATTCAATGCCGAATAAAAAATTGGAGCTGACAATATTATTTTGAGTCTTTTGAAGTAGATCTCAATTATTATAACATTTTATATAAAAAAAAATTGTTAATTTATCTTTATTTAAACAATATACACGACATAAAAACCCTCACCGCCCGTATGAAAAAAAAAAAAAAAATTCGCAAGAAACCATACTAGTTACAGCCTTCTTTCAAATTCGGAAAATATGCACTATTATTCTCTTTATACTTCAAATCAAGTAGTAATTATCTAAAACGTTATCACGTTAAAATGGTATTAGCTTGTAATATATATATATATATATATATATATCAACACGCTTTGTCACGCGGTCTCGCCTCCTACTCCACTCACAACTGCTGTTTCCGGTCTGTCTTTCGGCTACGTATAAGATACCTCACGCTTAACCTGGGTCTCTTGAAATCTTTATCGATATACGGTACGGCATCGTGTCTTTCTCGGAAAAAAACTACTGAAAATGGAACAGTACATAACCTCGTTTAAGGGGAAAAACCAGGATAAACATCTGTCCGAAAGTGCTAACAGTATCGCTGATACAGTAAAGATTAAATCTTCGACGACGGCTAAAACTTTCACTAACAATTACGAGTCTAATTATTTGTAAGCGATAAACTACTTCGGTTTACCATCATTCCCTTTCCCACAGAGACGAAAACAAATCGCACATCGAAATATCACGCCCACCGAAACGGTGGCAAAAAAGAAAGAAAAAGATGCTGAATTAGTGACATATCACTCTGTTCTACGTAGGGAATACAGCGTAAAGCAATAAACTTTCCGTTCTGTCGAGAAAGAATTATACACATCATCTCTACTCAGTAGGAAATTAACATACATTCGGTAAAAACGAGCGAGGTCTTAACATATTTTTATTTTTGGCCGGTTAAGACATCATTAACATACTAACACGTCAATTATTAATAGAAAACAAAAATGGAACGGGGCTGACTATAGGCCTAATTATAACACTACGAAGAAAAACCGAAACTCGAGTGCGGTCATCACCAGGAAGATTCTGTGAGCTCCGATATCCTTCTCATGACTCCATATAAGGACGGAACAAAGAGTGACATATATCACCCCTTCTTTAAAAGTAACTTCTAACTTTAAAATATATATACAACAAAGCATAAAACGTTTAATTCATTTGATCACATAGTTACGAACAATTACGAGCCGGTCGAGACGTTTATTTTCGGCCGCGTTATCAGAGTATCCATCGATATAGTAAACCTCAGACGGCAGCTCTATAAAGCGATCTACGCTTTATACAGCAACTACCGAAATTTTAGTCCGATGAACGAGTATTAATGTACAAGTAATGTTACGAGTATTAACATTACAGAATAAGAGAGTACGAAACGTTCAGGAAATACGTAGTTCTTTATATTAAAAAAAAAAAATATATATATGGCGTCATAATGTAAATGCAACCGAATCGGTTTTCCTTCAAAACGATAAATTATTCACCATAAGATTATTATAATATATTTTTTTAATAGTTATATTAATTAATATGAAATATAATAATAAACCTAAACTGGAAAAAAACTGTCATCAGGAAAACAAGAGGTATCGTGTTCATTATTATTAAATATTAATTCTTTATGATAATCGAAATGTGAAATTTCATGCGACAATAATAATATTTAATCAGTACTATTCCAAGAAAATAAAAATAAAGTAAGTGAATTCTTCCCGATAAGAATATTACCTCAGACAAGAATTAATATGCAGAGGAAGCAGGACCAAACGATTCGTTCTGCAAGACTAATGATTATCGATAAACATTCTACAGCTTTTTCATACTTATAAAGCAGATTTAGCACTAAATTCTAAATGACCGCAAAAAGAGAAACATTTTTCAAAATAAGTTTAAACTACGCTTTTCTTTACAGTTTTTTTATCAACAAACCCGTTTCGATGTGAATTTTTTGGAAATAATTTTGTTGTTTTATCAAATCGGTAATATCGGTACAATTTTAATATTACTACAAATCCAATCGAACGTACATGTCAACAACAAGGCGGACTAAAATACGCATTCAAGTGTTGGGAAGACGGCGCAACTCAGAAAGCGCTTTAATATTTAACTTTTATTCTGAGATCGGAATAAGTTGTTTTATATTTGATTTATTTATACGAAATATATACAAAACGTAATAGGGAATCGATCGACTCGCAAGAAGCTCGTGTTAGTGTTAACTGAACACATACTCGAATAATAAACGACGAAACTACCGCAATCTAAAAACTAAATTTAAATTAAATTCCACCCGAAAAATCGTAACTTACGTTTAAAGATAAAAATTCAACACAAGAGAAAGGAATAAATAAGTAAAGGATATAAAAAAAGAGAAAGAAACCGCAGATGTGTACGTAAATAAAAAGCATTGAAGTGACGAGTAAAAAATCAGTACGGATAAAAAGGTGTAACACGAGAGAACGAAGCAAAATGAAAGAAAAATAATATAAATATGAAAGGGCGTGGTGGGCGTGTCTTGCTCCGCATTGCTGATCCAAATGTCAAGTAAACCCGTTTGATTGCAACTAACACAAAACCATTACATTACAATACGGCCTAAAACATTTTAACTAGCAAACAAGAGCAAAGAAATCAAAAACCGACCGGCTGTAATAAGTTTAAACGCTTGATAACAACCGTTACTTATTACATGCATGCTCTATAAATATATATAAAATACATGCATACGCGCGCGCGCGCGCAACGGTGAGAAATGTTACACCCAGCACGTGGTCAGGTTTAAATAGAATGAATTTTTTAAACAGCGGTTATGACATTGTGGGAGGAGCCGTTATCCGTAATACCTTCCAGCGATATTATATATATGTATATATACAATGCAAGAACTAGCAGCATGTGCTTAAATTTAAATATAAATCAAACATAAAATCTACAGTAGATACAAGAGATATTGTACCAGATTTGAGATGTAAGTCAAAATCTTCATCGAATCTAAAATTGTAAATACGATACGCTAATAATTACAATCAAAACGCTACGCTCATTCACAATCTGATGATGAATCTTAGAACTACCACCGATCAAGCTGCAACCGATCCTAAAATACAAAACCCTTACGGAATAATTAATGCAAGCTGTAGTATTGCCTTCATTGTGAAATCGATAAAATATTTCGAAATCGCTCTAAGATCCTAATGCAAGAATCGAAAGCTAAATTACAAGATCTGTTCAGAAAATAATCAAACATTTTTAATTACGCGCTAACGGAGATATGTAGTGGGCGTGCGGTTGGCAGCATTGTGTTCCCCATAACCTCCACTATAACCACGTGTTCTTCGATTGTTGGTATCTTGTTTAGTTTTCGTGTTTTTGTTATTTTAGTGCAGCGTGTGTTAGCACCGATTTTTGTAATGTGCGATTTTCGGGAGGAAGGATGCAATGTAAAATTTTGCGTGAAACTGGGGAAAACTTTCACAGAAACGTTTCAACTTTTGCAACAAGCTTACGGAGATTATGCTCTTCTCGGTTGTACACAATGTAACGACTGGTTTTTACGATTTAAAAGTGGTCGTCAGTTAATCGAAGATTACCCTCGACAAGGAAGGCCTTCGATTTCAACTGATGACACCCACATTCAGAAACTCAACGATCTGGTGCATGTAAATCGCCGATTAACTGTCAGAGAACTTGCAGAAGAGGTTAGAATCTCAATCGGATCGTGCCATGACATTTTAACTGAAAAATTGAACGTGCATCAACTTGCAGCAAAGTTCATTGCTCGTTTGATGACCGAACAGCAGAAAGTACAGACGACTGGACGTTTGTCGGCAACTTCTTAACAAGTCGATGACAATGAAACATTCATGTAAAAGATCATAAAGGGAAACGAAAGCTGGGTGTACAGCTACGACATGGAGACAAAGTTCAATCGTCACAATGGATTGGCAAAGGACCTCCACGCTCCAAGAAGCACGTCAGTCTCGATCCCATGTTAAAGTGATGCTCTCTGGTTTTTCTTTCGATTAATGGAATCGTGCATTTTGAATCCTTGCCTCAAGTTAAAACCGTGCGTATTATCAAGGCGTTTTACAACGGTTACTTGAAAAAATCCGCAAAAAGAGACCACAGTTATTGCTAGACAACTCATGGTTCCTTCACCTCTACAATGTGCCCGCACACTCAGCTTTACCAATTCGTCAGTTTTGTGCCAAAAATCAGTAGAGTGTTCTCCCTTCAGCTATCTATCTATGTAAATTAAAGTTACTGATTTACGACGACGAGTTAACCGCTATACCAGCCGCCCGTCGGGCTATATTATTCTGTAAATAATTGAAAAGATAAAATTTACGCTAATTTTAGCTAAATCTCACGCTATTTTTCGTTCGATACAATGCTAAAACAAAAGGTCTTTCGATTAGACGGCAATGTTTATTTCAATTTGTGCTAATCCTAACATTCATGACTATTTTATTATTTGTACAGCATTACCCATTAATGAACTGAAAAGAAAGAATTTATTTTAATTAAAAGATTTGTATTTATTTTAATAGAAGATTGATATCTCAAGATATATGATTTTTCTTTGATTGAAATATTTAAATTAGACCGTTCTTCTCAACGAAAAATAAACTTTTGGCATTTACTCGCTCAGAACGCGAGCGCAAATGTTTTTCCTTCATTCATGTTTTACAACGCTCTTAGGATGCGTTTTGGAAGAAATTGAAAGGATACAGAATCAAACTTCATACCGAGAGAGTATCTTACGTGTCTTGAAAACTTTTTATGATTTTTACACGCTAAAGACTTTAGGCAGTAAGAATAAAAACATTTAAATTTTAAAAGTGTTTTGTTGGAAATATTTTTTGGAATATCGACTGAGGTTCCACTTCTTGGTAACAATGATCGTTAAAATGATTTCAGGGAAAGTTGTTTTCATGATAGACAGACTCTATAAAATCATCGTTTAGCGCCAGTAATTTTATCAATCAAATAGGACTTAATTCTTGCAAAATCCAAAATTACCATACATTGAAATTTACAAAAGTGCTATCATCGGAAAGAAATAACACCGGTATCCACGATCTAGTATTCAAATCCGTGTAAAAATAACTGGCTTTACTAGGACTTGAACGCTGTAACTCTCGACTTCCAAATCAGCTGATTTGGGAAGACGCGTTCACCACTAGACCAACCCGGTGGGTATATTATATGACATTGTTATGATCAATATTTACGCACGACATCCTTTATCCTTTCACATAAATACTGCAGTTCTTGGTCGTCCTTTATATAGTATATTTACTATGTAATCTTAATTAATGTGTAATTAGAAGAAACAGGCAAATAGTTTTTTTTATAAATACACACACATAGGCTGCTTTAACCCAATGCATATTTCTGAGTAGAATAATATGCATAATTATTTCTGTACAAGGCTGTAAAACGTTGATTATTATTTTTTTACAAAGGTTTTGAAGAAATTGAGCAATACGTTAAAAAGAATATGATTAAAATTAAGATAGTTTTTTAAATCGTCTACAGTTTCATAAGTTAAGCTCAAAGAAACGCAAGAATGCAAAATACGTGATATATATATAAATAAATAAATAACGGTTTATTTAACTTTTAATAAATAACAGTTTCCTAAAATCACTTTCGATCGATCATAATCTTCTAACACGTGGAAAATATATTTAACGATTTCCAATAAATTTAGAGAAAGATAACGCTAATCGTTCGTGCGAAAAAATGACACTAAAGAATTAAATACTAGAATACTAAGGCGTAAGACGTAAACATGCCAGAGGTGTTAATGACGTAATGCAGATGATATCGACAACGTAAAATTAAAACCCTAACCGGCCGAAATTAGAAATCTAGGCGGGACGAGAATTACGACGAGGGACTACTCCAAGTTAGTTTCGGATGCTCAGGACGAAAAGGGGGAAAGAGATTGTCGAAAATTTAATTTTTTTTTATGACAAACGATCATTTATTTACTTTTATTAGGTGTTTTGAACAGTCTTATTCTTAAAAAATTGTAGCAAAAAGTACTGTAGCATATTTCAAAAAGAAATACGCTCAAGAATGAAGATGACATAAGAATATTTAATAAGAATGAAGATGATATATTAAGTACGTACGTGTTCCTTTTCTTTGTATATCTTTTTACGATCGAAACCAAAAACCAGACGGCGAAAAAAGTAAAACTGTGGAAAAACTCACTCACTATCTTTTAAGGTCTCATCCGATTGAATCATAAGTATTTAAATAGCAGCTAGCTGATCATCGCTCATGCAGGCAGTCTACATTCAAATGAATAAAGCAACACTGTAAATTACACAGAATGGGAATAACCCATTATGTCAAGAGGAAATCTCAGACATAAAACGAATAAAAATATATTTTCGATTTTAAAATAAACGATAATGGTATAGAGATAAATACTTTTACAACCGCACGCGTATAGGAGAAATTTTAATATATTTTTTAACATCGCCAAGGTACTTACTGCACTAAAAAAACCGTCCTCATCAGTTACACTCTACTAGCACGAATAGAGTGACATCATTTAACACCACGTAATTCGGATACAAAGAAAATTAAATTTTCTTTTTTTCATTGAGTATAAAATCCGATACTTACCAGCCACACACACGCACAAGTTGTACTGTTTAAAACTAACGAAAAATTTCTAACTAAATGAAAATTTGGATATTTAAACATTTAAGACTGGATTGAAAAGTTTTAAGACAGATGCCACTCTGACCGCGATCCGGCCGGCCTCCTACTTAAAAGACCAACGAAACAATTGTGAAAGTTCGCAATTGTTAATTTCTACGCGGAATTTAGCTTTTACGCGGTTAAGTCAATTTTAACTGAAGATTTGAACTTGCGTCCAGTATTCGCGAAATATATTCCAAAATTGTTGTCAGACCAGCAGAAACAACAACACCCACCTTGAATCGTTCCAAGAATTGATTAATCGGGCTGACACTGATCCAGATCTGTTAAATAGGGTAATTATAGGCGACGAATCACTGGTTTATGGGCATGATCCAGAAACAAAGGCACAACCATCGCAATGGAATGGTCCCATTCGCCACAACCGAAACACCGATCGAACAAATGTGAAGAAACAATTTGTGGTTTTCTACGATTCTATGGGTATCGTACATCACGAATTCGCTCCTACGAGGCAGATAGTCAACCAGGAATACAATAAGTGTCCTTCAACGTTTGCGCGAAAATAAGCGAAAGAAAAGGTCTGCTCTGTGGCAAGACAACAATCGGGTCCTCCACCGCGACAACTCATTAACTCATAGTGCGTTCTCGATCGGCAAATTCCAAATTCCTGTGCTTCCGCAACCATCCTATTTCCCTGATTTAGCTTCTTCCGACTTCTACCTATTTCCTTAATTCTAAATTTTCGCTGAAAGGAAAACAGATTTGATACGACTGAAGGCATCCAGGTAAATACAGAGATGTTCTTAACACCCTTAAGAAATTTTCAGGAATGCTTCCAAAAGTGGAAACACCGAAGGCGTAAGTGTGTGTGTGTTCAATCAGAAGGGGGCTATTTTGAAGAAGATCCATCACAATAGCCAGTTAATAATACTGACATTTTGAAATTACAACCCCGATCTTAAAACTTTCCATTCACACATTGCATCAACCGTGGATGCACGAGAATTAACCTAAATTAAAAAAAAAGCAGTACATCAAAAACCCGATTCATTTTTGAATTAATTCTCTTACATATACAGATGATTTATTACATTCTAATCAAAATGTCGATGAACATTTGGTTATTAACATTTACGTAGAACTGAATTTTGTCAATTACTTAAAAAAACTGCAACTTATTTTAATATTAAACCAAAAGAAAAATCAGTATCGTCAAAGTAATATTTCTTTGGAATGAGGAAAACATACGAAGGCCTAAATAATTTACTCGGAAAATATTACGTGCCCAAGGGAAAAAATAGTTGGAGAGAAGAAAGTAACAATACTTATGAAACTATGAAATTAATTTTTTACACGAGATATACACATCGCACTAATTTATACAATGCTAATTAGAGAAATTATAGTACAGGCGTCGTGATGTTTTTTCGCAGGGAAAATTGAATCGATTCACACATCTGAATTCAACCTTTAATAAGCAGTAGATCTAACTAAGTTAAGTATACCTTATTTACTCGAGCGACCTGATTAAAATCTTTCTCAAACCGTCGTTCTTGAAAATCAGTTAACTGTGTTAAACGATCGATAGAAATACATTAAATTACATTTTGTTCGAATTCGAACAGCAGAGTACGAAAATCAAGGATATTAGAAAGGAAGAAAATTATTTTATACATAGTTTAAGAAGTGTTCCAAGTCTTTAGGCGGTAATGAAAAACTGGAATTATTTTTGAAAAGTTTTTTGTTTATCTGCTAGTAGAAAATGACATCTTCAACCCGCGTTTTATTGCATTTTTTAAAAATTATCACTTAGGCATCGAAAAGAAAAATCGGCATACTAAGAAGTAGCCTTATGTTACAGGGACACTTTAAAATATAAAATAATAATAGATTCAAAACAAATGTTCGGTGTAAAAAAAATTAAGTAAAAGGATCCAGAACCACGACTAAGGGTGGAGAGCATAAAAGCGCGCTACTATTCGGTGAAGTAAGTAGTTTAAGAAATTTTTTGTTCTACTGTATAGAAGATTTTAGTCGACGGTTGCACGTTAAGATTCTATAGCGCACTCGCTCGTATATAAAGAAAAAGAATTCCATTTACTTCATCGATATTTGTTCACGACATAATGTTTCATATTAAAAATATTTACAGACAAGAACAGATAATTTCTTAAAATAACAAAACACAGATGAGAAAGAACCGATAAACTACAAATTTATATAAATAAAATTCCCAGTACAGCTATGAACTCAAGTAAATAATACAGATGTCAACAAATATAACTAACTCATAATTTAGTTTTCTTAAATAAATTTTGCCGAAGAAACAATGTAAACGACTAAAACTTTAGCAAACGATTTCAAAATGCACACGTTAACAATGTTTATTTACATACATACAATAGTGAAACCGATTACAACACAAATTTTAAAAAATTATTTTTTTCCTAACGAATTTTCTAATAGGGAACCGAGGTGAAATTCACGTCATCTGTATCGTATCGACTGCGTCTAAATGAATAAATTACGTTACGTATCAATGACTTACCAAATTTTTCAAGACGATATCATACGAAAGAGAAATAAAAAATCTGACTTCCGGTTGGCTTAAGACTGTTAGCGTAAATACAAGGCGCCAGAGCCACCGAAAACCGATACTCTCATTACACGCCCGTCTGCCACCTGCTGTTCCTTCTGTCCGATGTCTGTATGTATATCAGTAGTCGATGTAACACAGACGTGATATTCTCGATTTCGTCAACCGAGCGAGTGATATAACTTGTAGGAAGCCCAACGGCAAAGCGCCACCGAAACTTATCGATAATCACCTCATGATTATGGAAATAACGTTATTACCGTAGTTAATCAAACGAGTGGATGCACCGTCTTTTAGCTAACGAATAACAAAAATATCCGAGCAGGCATTATTAGGCAGTAATTTTAGTTCTACAAAGGAATTTAGCCGAAAGAGCACATGAAACTGATATCTTAATTACTTCAGAAATTTTACGTTAATCCTTCAACACAGTTTGGGTGTATGTAGAAACAATTGGTGCAGAACGTCGAGAAGGTTGTTTCTTCTATTGAGAATATGCACACTTTTCTTCCAAATCGTAATAAGGCTTTAATTAAGCGGCAGTAGATCCTTTACGATCTCCCCAAAGCCCGGAGTAGCTCCTGCTGCCGAGTGACGACAGTCTTTTCACGGCCGGCTACCCGGTAAACTGAAATCTACGAGGTAATCACAGAACCAGGTCGACAAGCCGATCCAGTATTCTGGAGATGAATTTGCTTTTGCAGACACGGGTCTGCGAACCCGGTCTTCAGACGTGGTGTCGCGGTACGATAAGCGGTTGAATATGCAAAATCGTACGATAAGTAACATTTCGTGTTTTATATTCTGCGTTTACCGATTAAACCGTTCCCAGTAAATAATCGATCAAACGATTCAATTTGTATTTTCATCTCGGTTATCGCATTGAAATTTATTTGTTTTTTTCAGAAGGGTAAAGAGATAAATGAAAAATAAAATGAACATATTTTAACATTAAAAATCGTTTCGTTAAGTGCGACCATATTAAATGATACACAAAATCGTGCGTTAAGTTTTTGCTAAAAATCCATAAAGCTTTATCAAGCCTACACATAAGCGTACTGCATTACATCGTACAACGTAATGGAACCTGACCGGTGCGGGTTATTTTATATATATTTATTTATATGCCGGAAAATAATTATTTCGATGAATTTAACAATGAGAGAGTAGCGCGTACAAATTTGCATATTATAATTGTCAAAAACTGTAATTTTACTGAATTTTCTTTGTACATACATACTAATACTGAATAAATAAACGAAAAAAAAATATCACGATTACACGATAAAAACACTCGGAAATAAAATATCTTAAAAGGGGTTAACAAATCATTTTTACATTAAGCGCTGATTTTTCAATCATTTTAATTTCCCTCGCGCCGATGTTTCGACGGATAAAATTGCTACTTAAATAAAAAATATTACGGCGAAAGCGATTAAAAAAAGAAGACGAATTTAAATTTCATTTTTTTTTTTTAATTTTACGTAGGAAAAAAATTAGTATCCCCGATGAAGTGCAATAGGGGTTGTTCAAAGTTTTCTCAAGGGAAAAATAAAATGACGTACGTTACTACACTGTGTTTATTGATCTGTCTGTCTCGTCTGCGTTTTACTCTAGTCTCACTTGACTCTCATTCCACTTCATTCGTACTCCAAAAGTATGCAATAGTTAATTTTCGGTCGTAAATGAAATAAATAAAAAAAACGACCCCCAACGTTAAACAAGTCAAATAAAATATTTACCGCTGTATTGATAAGATAAAGTTGTACCGATCGAGTCATAGGCTTTCAAGAGAAAACGCGCATCCGTAAAATGTTAATATAACAAACAAGTAGTATTAAAGTTAAACGAATATTAAGTTAGATATTACGTACCATTATTCTGCACATACAAATTTTCATATTTTTATAAAAATAAAATAAATGAAACATGCTCCTGCTTACAGAGTTTGCGGAGCGCATCGTAGGCGGGAAAATAGATGGTCGAAGATCTTAGCCGCTACTAATCGATTTTAATGTTACTCGCTTTCAAAGTCGAATCACCGGCCACGATTTTTTCTTGAAAAATCAAATGTATCACAGCCGCATATTTTAATCGTTTTCCGAACGACAAACACATCTATATATCGTTAATCCTTCACCGCCTATTATATAAATTAGATTGATGGTAGGTCTAGAAATAAATGAGACGCCTATTAATTTTGTTTAGTTTAATATCGCGCATTCGGATACGTGAAAGTAAGATTATTTTTATTAAAACTTCACAACCCGTTTCAATAAGTTTTTTGCTGAACTTAACGGAGTGAACTCTACGATGAAACCGAATCGAAAAAATCAAAACGAACAGCGAATCGTAATTATCGATCGTGGAACGTTTAGGCGGTGCCGAAGGTAATCTTAATGTATTAGTGATATCGTAAGCACTATTTCTAGGGTCGCCGGACATCACATGTTGACGACTGTCGAGGAGGTACTTCCACTACATCCTCGAGGTTTATTTTCACACTATAGTATATTCGATAAATACACGATATTAATATTTCCAAAGTAGTAAATACAAAGAGCCGCTTTTACTCTTCACCTACATTCTAAGAAAAGGTACCGGTAAAACGACCCATAAAGATTTTAAGCTCCTATTCGATACATAGATTTAAATTTTCTACAAAAAATATCTAAAGAACATTTCTACTTTAGCGGTTATTCTAGATACACGATTACCGTTCGAACGGTTTTGTAGACGTTTCTTCTACATACTAAACCGGGTTTCAACATTAGATCGCATCACATATTAGTTATCTTAATAAGTGCGACAGCAGTTCTTCGAAACACACACTTTATGGATAATTAAAATACATGTTCGTTCTGCCTAATAGCAGAACATGGAACCGACCGAAAAATTTAATAAAAATCTTAAAAATATAAATTTTGCCGTTAACTACGTCACAAAAAACTGAAGAAATGCCGAAAAAACGAGTTAAAACAGTACCTCATTCTCTCGATCGACCGCATGATATAAACTGTACACCTCATACAAACATAATACGCGTTACTTGCTTTGTCATTATTGTTGACAAATATTTTCTGTTAGCATGACGTAAAAGATCTTGCATAATATAATTGTTCGACTCAGTCGGTTAATAGCCTGAAACCAAACAGGATCTTTCGCCTTCAGATGAAAACATTCCATTCGATTGGTTTTTTACATATGTGTTAAAGAATTAAAAAAATTAACAGTCTCCGAGTACGTCGGTAGGCAGAGACCCCCCAAAAACAAATACCAAGGGCGCGGTAAATCTACACGTACCTACATCACTATGAGGATCAAATAGGTATGTAGCTAAAACCCACAAAAAAAATCGGGGAAGACGGAGTGAAGGAAAATGAAGCATTACGAGCCAGAGATGTTCTCCTGAAGACGGGCTAGAAAAAATTAACTCTTATTAAGTAGGGCTTCAAGGCATCCTCCTACAATTTCTCGGAAGATCAGGGTACTGTACAAAGGACGGAAGGAGCGCGTTACTGATCAACGATTTTGTGTTTACCGGTTAAAATACGGGCAAAAACGTTTTTTCTCCAAATAATAAAAAACCTACCCGAGCATTAGTTCAGGCTTTCTTACGGAAACGCTCACCCATTGTCATAACTGTACGTCGTGTGAAGTATTAACCAAACTATATATATCGTTCGGCAGATTTCCATTGAAAGGATTCTTGTATGCGGATCAGAGAATGCGATGCGCGACCAAAAATTACAAAAGTTGAAGACAGACGCACACAAAAATCATAGACAGTAAGAAACAAGTGTTGATCGCACGAAAAAGTAAAATAGCACGAAAAAGTCTGTTATAACGAGCAAATTATTTTTTGTCGAATAATACATTTGTTTCCTGAGTAATTAAAAGCGAATGATTTTAAAATAACACAGGTACAGAAATTAAGCGTTAAAAAGTCATTAGTATTCTTATGTTTGTACTAAATGTTATAACGACGTTGTTCAGTTAGACTAGGAAGGCGATGACCTCTTCATAATAGGTGAAAGTGAGTAATAGGAAACAACCCAGATGCAGTAGTAAGCCATGTACAGTTTTGTACTGGATGTTTCTGGATTCTGGGAAATTCCATTAAGAACTCCAGTATTATGAAGTTTATAAAGGTAGTATGGCGATGGGAAGGGTGAGTAATTTTAAAGTCGAGCTCAGGTAGTAGATTCTTAAACTGGTTTGTTGCTGCTTGGTACAAACAAAACTCTGGCTAAAGTCGGTGTATTTTCTGCGAGCGTTTTGTGGTGATTTTTGATAAATGTTTACGGCACAGAAGTAATGTCGCGCGTTAAAAGAAATTTTTTTTTCAGTTTCCGACAAATTAAAAATTACTGAGGAAATAGAAAACGGGAGATGATCTAATTCTGACATGTGTAAAACTCACGGGCTTTCTATTTCTACTGTCTAGACGATTTAAAAAAATTGTGTTAAGGGTAGTTTTCGAAAAAAATCAATCTCGGGTAAAGAAGATAAGATTATGTGAAAAAATTGATTTGGGCGAAGCTCTTATTACGCGGTTCAAAAACAAAAGAAGTGAAAACGTTCCTTTAAATGGACCCCATTTTGAAAATGCAGGAAACTATTTTGCTGAGCGGCTAGGATACGTACAGTTAATTAGATACATTCAACATACATACATATATTCAACCTGGACTTTACTGACACCTGTCCTGAGTGTGAAGAGGAATCTGAGACTGCCTATCATGTCTTTTAACAGTGTCCTAGATTTACGGATCTACGAAAGGAAATGTTGGACACCACGGGCTATGAGGCTATATTCTGTCCAGAAGAGACTCGGCAGCTAATGGATTTAGAAGAATTAGCTAAATATATTAACATACTTTATCGTCTTAAAATTATCATAACTAATCCAATGGTTTTTTTTTTTTAATCTGCCAAGATACGACTTCCATATTGTAATTTATAAAATTAAATTCCTTAGCAATTAACAAATATGACTGCAAAAATGATATCCTAATAAAATAACTGAATTCTTTTATTTGTAGTTATAACGTAAAGGAGAGCCGGGTTTGTCTTCCGTGCGAAAGGTTAATACTTGTAGGTCGGAGCGGATCGTTTATATTCCAGTGGTACCGGAGCCTCGATACCATTTCCCGGCTATTGTTCTGTCAGATTCCAATTTTAAAAATACATCCTTGCGTGGCGACCCAGAAATATGTTGTGCTGCAGGACACTCCAGCCGTCCGTTACTTATGCAACTCTACTCAGCAAAGCCGCAACACCGCATATTAGAAGGCTTGCGATTACCAATAAAAAAACCTGAAGTATCCGTAAGAATATTTCCAATTACGCCCGACGGCGACCGAGCTTAATATAAATACTTTATCGTTTATAACGGTCCAATCCGATTCTTTCATACGCTACACAACTCTACACCCGTAGAGTTGTGTAGCCAGACATGTGTAGAAGACATTCGTTCCCGAATGTCTTTTTATATTCTGGCGGCAAGTAGATAGGAGCAGGTCGACGTCAAATTGTTTATCGGTTATGTGCTATTCCTATCGCGGACAAGATAGTCTAACTACCGAGTAACTTTAAACAGGATGAATAAAATAATTTTGACGGGAAGATATGCTCAGAGGAATCCTTGAAACACTTCTTCGCGAGAGGTCGCTTGTCCGGTTACGCGGAAACAATCTACCATTTCTATTGTATAGTTGATCCCTGCGGTAGAGTTCTGCGGGTTTAAGGTGGGATACCGACTACCGGTATCTCACCTTTTAAAACCGATTTTTAATTGTAAATTCAGAACTACTAACAACGGCTTAGTTTTAATTGTTATGAATCGAAAATATTTTTCTTTTAGGAAACAAATCGACGCTGCAGAAAATTATTTTTCAGAATATAAAGTGAAAACGAAGAAAGAAATCAAACTTCTAAGTGCATTTAAATATAAGTACTTAAAAATATGGATTTAGTGAAAAATGGGACGTTAAAATACTTATACAAAACCGACTAAAGATCAAATTTCAACTAAAAAAATTGATGTTATGCAATACATGAACTTACGCGCTTACTCATCGACGTTATAAAAAAAAAAGACGAGAAGAGGAGTTTCCATTTACGTAACCGGGCCGCGGTGTACTGCCAAAATTCCATGTTCCCATTAAACAAAGTAGCATACGCTAAACTAACAACTACATCAAAGACACAGTAAATATCCTACGACAAAAATTACAATAGATTATATTTTCACCCGATAAAAACTTTAAGAGCAAAATGAATATTTAAATGTTTAGAAACAAAAAAATTAACATCAACACGTTCGAAGTTTCCATTAAACGATAAAATTTATTCGATCGTAAATAATTGGCTATCGCCTAAAGAATACCATTTAAGACTGTAATAAAAATAAAAAAATCAACTCTTTAATAAAGCTAATAGACAAAATCCCACTCTTAGTATAAACGAGTAAAAATGAGAATTAGACGCCAGAAGCTTCGTAGATACTATCTAAAATAAAAGAAAAAAATGTCAAGCGGGTCATGCTTCTTCAATAAACACAACATTCACCGTAACATTCTGTTTTTCAAACAAGAAAGGGTAAAAGCGAAATAACAAATGAAAGAAAATTAACAATAAAATTCTGTCCCGGATCCTGTAGAGAAAGATCACGAAAACTGTTTATTTTTAACTGTTGAAGTTTTAATAACATTAAATCGCAGACGAAAACGGACAATTTTTAAAAGTATTTTACATTACAATGAATTTATTTAAACCGTCAGTTTTATAACTATAAATGTAATCGTTAACAAACTAGTAGAATAAATTTAATAATTCCAGTAAAACTCTTATGAGGGTAAGGCGGATTCACTACACGAATAAAGCCGAGCTAAAAGCCTGAGAAATACCAAAATTAATATTTAAATCCATTTGTTCAAAAATAAAACCAAGAGCGTCTTGCTAGGCTGCGCTACGTTTTTTCTTTCGGATCGCCGGCGGGTATATTTACTCATTTTCCGTCGTCATCCTATAATAAAGTAGCGCGTGCGCGTAACGCAGTTCGTGGCACGTGTTGAGACGCGGTACTAAATCGTTGAAGGAAACCGCACAAATGTTGAGATTTTGTTTCACGTGTACTTAAATATCTGCGGTAGAATTCTTTTAAGAATAACATTCAAAATCTGTTTAAGAGAAAATTAGACCTAACAAGGATTTCGCTATTCATATTAAAAATATTTCATACAGAGCTTTTGTCATCAGGGGATAATTTTGTTATCTTGATCCATAATCTGATACGCGAGCTAATTTTATGTTTTCGGGTTTAATAATTTTGTAAGTGTGCGGTTTTTTTTTTTACATTCCATTACACCTTTATGTACAAACAATATTTTTAATTACTTTTCCCCTGATGCGACAAGTTTACATAGTTTATTTTTAAATTGAATGTTTGATATTGAACGTTAATATACGTAACGGCAATATACGTAAGATGTTTTCAGTCTTTTTCATACAAAACGATCAAACAATAGACGCGATAGATAGTAAAACTGCGTTCTTCCAGAATAATTTCCAATAAACAGTAGGGACACGATCTCATTTATAGGAATGAACTTTTACCGAAAAAAATCTGCATTTCGGTTAAGTTTTGGGGGCGACCACCATCATACATTCGGCTCGATGAAAAAAAAAAAAAACGGCTTCCTCAACGTGCCTAGGATACGTTCTCGTTATTCTTTTGAATACAGATGTCATTTACAAGATCGAAACATATTTTTCCTTATAAATTAATCAAGTCTTCCTACTAGCTCAGAGAGAGATATCGCTCAGCGTCTACTTCGATATCATGGCGATACCGGATAAAAATTATATTAATATATCTGAACAAATTTTAGTGGAAGGATGAGGAACAAGATAGAACAATTTGAGAAAATAGTTGTTATAATTTATAGATAAAAAATACCGCTAGATCATTTTTATCTAGCGGTATTTTATAAAAAGTACAAGAAGGGGAAACTAGATTACTAACTTCTAAAATCTAACGATGTTATCGTTCTTACAAAGTCCGGTTAAAAGATCACTTTGACATAAAAAAAAAAAAAATCGTAATTATAAAATTATACGGATGTCGAATCACGAATACGACGCTTGTAGAAAGGACAATCGTAAGATAAGAAACAACTATGACTATTTGTCAGGCCGAAGTACACCAACAAATGAATACGGGCAATAGGGTATAATACAACAACCGTGTTGTGCTATGCGTTGATACGGCAGCAACAACAGTACTACTTCCTGGAGAGCGTACAGTGTAAGTAGATGCGTAGGAGAAAGACGGTCGCCTCGTAGCGTTCGCTATTTGTAGCCCGATGATGAGCGCGTAACCGGACTCAAAGGTGGGGATAACGTTTTTGTTACAGCACGGTTATCGCCGCACTCTTCGAACTGCGCCGAGGTGCATCTCCTTTCCGCATCTTTGCGTGCACAATATGTTTATGTCAAATATGACGGTACAAAATTTTCCTTTAAGTATCCCGGTTAGTCAGGATCGTTAATATTTCCAACCTGCATCTAGTATGATTAAAACGGCATCATCAATACATAAACCGACACCGCATCTTTAATTTAACTTTCCGACATCCTGTAACATTCAATACGTACAATTTAAACCGAGGTATTTTTCCCTAATCATAAACGTGAGTAAACGTTACTAAACTTACGGTTCTTCCATCGAATCATGAATAATTTTAACGGATACGCGGTATGTATATATAAAGATAATATTTTTAACCCGATATTTAGTTTCAACGAAACAGGATGTTAAAAAAAAACTTAAAATAAATAAATAACGACCATTCCTGAGAAAAATAAATTTACTTTATTTAAAGCATTATTAATTCGGTAAACTAAATCGCATTCGTAGAGGCCAAAAATACATTGTGTAATAAACGTTTATTTTCAGATTCAAGCATCAAAATGAACACAAAATATTTTATTAAAAAAATTGGCATTTTTCCTTAGTTTTCTTCTTTCGGCCATTATGTGTATTTAAAAGAAAATTTATAACTCCAGATGTAAATTTTGAGTGATGAGGGATCATTATATTATTTGGTACAAATATTATATTGTTTGGTACAAATGCCCGACTTTCCCTAATAAAGAAAAAAATTACGAAGTACAGTAATTTTTTATGACAAGTTCTTACATAGATGTACGTATACCATTTCAATAAAAGAATAACTTCAATTTTTAAATCGCAGCTAAAGAAAATCCGACAATAAAACAATTAAGCTAAGAATCGATAAAAAAAACCGACAATAAAAATGAATATAAAACAAATTATGGAATAAAAGTAAGTAACCGATTAGAGTTACTAAACTACAATACTGTACTAGAACGATAACTGTTATAAAACAATAGAACAGCTTTATTACAACGGTACAGCTGTGCATTCATTACATAATACTCGTAATAATATCATTAAAAATCAATATTTAAATTTATTTAATTAAATTATATTAATTATTAAGTAATTTTTACTTATAAAATTATGTCACCAAAACTCGGTAGTTTGTAGACAGATATAAAGAGAAGTCAGATGTCATTTTGTTTACAATTAAAGGTATAAACATTTAAACTAATAAAACTAACGATTACATAGATATAATAAGTTAAAAAATTGATATGGCCGCCGTTCAATAATTTGTGAACGCGTTTACATTGTAATTTGTAATTTATGAAAGCCGGCTAATTCTTTTACTTCCTTGTACGAAGTAAAGGAAGTATTGTGATCGCGAAAAATTTCGTTTTTCAGATTTCAACGGCAATACCCATTTTGATTAGTTTCAGCGTGACGTCCGTACGTACGTATGTATCCCGCATAACTCAAAAACGATTGGCCGTAGGATGTTGAAATTTTGGATTTAGGACTGTTGTAACATCTAGTTGTGCACCTCCCCTCTCCTTTAGATTGCAATCGACTGGACCAAAAGCGTCCACAAAAACCCAAAATTCAAAATATTTGGATTTTGATATTTTTATTAACTGCAGTAATAAGCCCAGATTGAGAGCTTTTCAACGATATATCATAAGTGGTACTTATTTTCATCGGTTCTAGAGTTATAGCCAAATAATAAATTTTTAATTCATGAAATATTTGGGTCATACAAGGGGGAAGGCTCACTGTTTGAATCAGACTTCACCTCCTTTTTAATTTAAATATATTGATTTATTAATAATTATTAACCTCCGATTGTAAAAAAATTATTTACATTTTTTTAATTTAAAAAAAAAAAATTATGTGTATATGAAGTCTGATTCGATCCGGTGTGTGCATGGTTACGGATTCGACACTTTCTCACTTACCCGCATAACTAATTGTGAAACAAAATTAATAATATATAAACTAATATAAAATGCCGATACGGACACCACAAAAAAATGTGATGCAATGTGTGTCCACCACAATGCAATTGTGTAACTGTCCGCTTTATTAAAGAACTGGAGGATCGTATCTCACTTTCAAACGAAATAAATTTAAATGAAATGCAGCAAAAAAATGGGTGTATGTAATTTAATAGGCATACAAGGAAGTCATTGGTATCCAATCAAATTTTTTTTTATTATTTTGTATCCATCAATTGGGATTCACCGACATTAGGTGGCAAACTAGCGGTTCAGTAAATTAAACTTGCTTATATGAATTAGACGACATCTTCGACATATAATCCATATTCCATACATATGAGGTAATTAAAAATGATGTTGGATTATAAAATTTGCAACGACTCTAGAAGTCAAAAGTGAAAGTAGGTTACATAATGCTTCGATGACTAAAATGTAGTGTACAAATAAGAAATATAAGCAATTTAAATGACTCCTCGATTCATCCGGTCAGAGTTTTACCTGTATTATAACTACTGTGTGATTTACTTATATATAAACTAAGTTAATTAATTCGAACAAAATAATAAATTTATTTCATGCAAGACGTCCACGCTACATCACAAGCTTTAATTATGGTAGGTATATCGATTCTCCCTCGATCACATTCTAATTTCAATTAAGGGACTACAAAACGTGAGAAAAATGATTTTTCTTCCACGACACGGTTATTTTTTCAACTTACGTACGTCCCCCTTGTGTTTTTTTTTCTATGAAAAATATTAATTTAACAAAACCTACAACAATCTGAGAAAACCCATGTAGTAAGCCAAGCAATGAATTGAAAAAACAAATCGATACAAAAAAAATGAAACAAAACAACATTCAATTAAGCAGTTTAGATATTCATAAATACATTTTTACAGAGAGTATGGTAATGATATGTAAAACAGAAATATAAAGTTGCTTTGACATTATATAACAAGCAGTACCGCTCTTAATTACGTCACTGATCGTTTTAAGCACATGCTTCTGAGCCGTGCGTCCTTCTGGTTAAGTTAATGTAGGGAACACGTTACAGAATAACGCGCAGTTCAATATAACAGTTATAAATAAAACAGCATTCGGTACTATAAAAAAATAAATAATTCGGCTGCATTCATTATAATCAGAATTAATTTCAGAACATCAACATTTTAAGAAAAATGGAATCTAACTTGTGAAAGAGAACGGATCCAATCTCAAATACGTACTTTCCCAAAACATTATAGCCGAAATATATAACTATTTTCTATTTAAAAAATCGTCTTAAATACAGCACACACCGAATCAATGAGATTTTTTAAGCAGTTTTTTTTTTAATTTGATATCGTACTATTTGCTTTCTTTAAACCCCGCCATCAGCAACAGAATAAGGAAATATGTTTGGATTGCAAGTTTGTGATCCTGTAAGTACAGAATGATTACACCGGTTTTCATAAGTAATTATTAAACGACGAATCGTATGAATAATCCAAACTACAACGAGTAAGTGCGACAAAGTTGAAGAAAACACAATCGTATACGGTACTACACCCGACTTTACGTTCAAACCGATAGGGGAATTTACGTAAATGTTGGTAAAATTTTGCTTATAGCTGCGTACAAATAAAAAATGAACAGAATACAAAAAAAAGAAAATTAACTAGAAAAGAAATAGTCCTGTGTAAAATGCAAGTAACCGAGGCAGTAAAGAATTCGCCTCTCGTCACAAAAAGTATATTATTAAAATTCAGATGGCGTTTCAAAAATGTACAGTTTTTAATTTCGAGTACAGTTTTTAATTTCGAGGACAGTTTTTTTTTAAACACGACTGCCCAAAAGGAATATAATGTATTAGGGTGTATGTAGCACATCAACGACTGGACCGATTTATATATAAGACGACGTTGGAATCTTTACGTTACCGGAAGTGTCAGACTATATATGTATGTATAGCAAAACGCGCGCGTGCGTGTGTGTGTGCGTTTAAATAAATTAAAAAATTATACTATATACGAACACTTTACACAAAAATTGTTTTACACGCACGCTCTTTAATTATCCTATGTTAAAAAGCAATGTTTTTTTTGGTCAGTCATGTTTTTTTTTATTATTTTTAATATTAATCTCTTGTTACGTAATTAAAATTACAATAAACTGTAAATGGATTAAATAACCCGGTAGGTACGAATATTAGTACGCATGGGAAACATTTCCTACATACTGTAAAATTTGAAATCTGTATGGTATTGAAAACCGAAAAAAGTAAGTTGGTATAAAGCGAAAAAATAAATATTTTTGAACACTGATCTAATAACATTAAAACTTTTTTTTATTTTTCATAATAAGTATCGAACTCTTCGTCTGTATCGTAAGAGACGCCGGATATATGTCGATTTAGAAAAAACTTTTAAAATAATATTTATTTTGCGACACGTCTAACTTAAAATAATAGTTTATAAAATATGAGACTGCAATAATGTTTTTTTTTTATTTATACTCGCGCGCGCGCACGTGTGTATATATGTATTGCAGTATAACGAAAAACACAAATATATCTTGTACTTTTTGTTTGAATCGAAATTATACTACAACACTAAAAATTGTGTGAGTTCAATCGCTGTAGTTCGGCCACTCGAGCGAATAAAATAACGATTCGAGCTAAGTCGTTAATTGAACACTAATGAAACCGGAAAACGCTCACATGAACGTGGAGAAAACCTTTGCGATAAAAATATTAATGAAATTAATATTTATTTTTAATTAAAAAAAGGCTTTCTGATTCTAATCAGAAAGCGATTACACAATACGATCGATATGCGTTCTTGTTCTTCTGACGTTTAACGTGGTAATTCCAAAAGGCCCATTCCGATTTTCATGAAATTTCCTGTAAGTTATACGCATCGTTAATATCTCGGTGGAATTCAAAGAACTGTAGGCCGGATTTTTGACGATTTAACGAAGAAACATATAAACTAAACCTGATTTCTTTTTGCGGCTTACTAATAACATTTTTTTAATATTAATTTCCGCCGATCTTCTAGCGACCGAATTCCTTAGCAAACACGTCGAAGAACAAAACCTACCTATTTCATTTTTAATGAGAAATTTTATACGACTTAAATTGCATAGTTACGTTTGGAAAGGCATAAAATATTTTCAACACAACCAAACAAAACAGGCAGGAGGTAAAGAAAAGAAGAAATTAATAAAATAAAACTAATCGACATTTCTTAAAATATATACTTTTAAAACCGACGCTAAAAGACAAACAACTCGGTAGCCCTTATTCTGATGCTCACTGAAAAATTCGATATTAAAGCTCTAAACAGTGTTCTGTTTTTAACGGGTTTTTTTGAACTTTGTTTTATTTATTTTTGTCTGATTTTACTGTTTTATTTAGAATACGGTTGGCATAAAAATCAGTTTAAAAGAAATGCAAAAGTCAACGGATCTAAGTTTTGAAAAAATATATATAAAAAAACGAATGCACAAAAATGACGTTATTAATTTACTACAGAGCGTCTAAAATTCCAGTAATCTAATTTTAATGACGTTCACGAATGGCTTGAACGTACACAAAAAAAATTCCATCATGAATCTCTTCCTTTTTTAAGAATACAAAGTAACCGTGGAATCTGGAAAACGGGGCTGGGGAGGTGAAATTCAACACCGTTTAACAAAGATGATACGCTGTCCTCTAATACCGTTGACTAAAAGAGTTTGAGAGCAGCAACTCTGTGGTCAGATCCATGATGTGCGAATAAAACGCTAGAGAAATAATTACAAAAACAAGCGCAGGATGTTTTAAAAATGGAGAATTCATTGAATTGTAAGGCTAATTATGAAAAGTTTTATAATGAAATTTACAAAGAGATTTTGTCAATGTTTTAAAAATTATAAAATAACTGACTGCACTACACAAAGCATAAACAAAATTGAACAACTACGTAAAAATCATATCTAATCGCACAATACTTTAGTTTCTTATTTGTCCTCAAACTCCGTAAACTTATAAAATACAATAATTAATATTTTTAATTTTTGTTATCATGCATCCGGTAAGTAAATGAAATCACTTAAAAACGTTTAATCTATTGTAAACAAATTCAAGCGTTTGCAATCACACTGCACACTTCAAAATGACAATATAATAATTATGGCAAGTAATTTCATCATGTCTTAAATTTCGAAAGATAAAGTATAGCATTTACACATACAGGTGTCCCGGGAGGATTCCGCTAAACTTCACAGGCGTATCTCTCATTAAAATAATGAAAAAGGTTCATACAAACAAGGATCATATAAATATGAAAGCGAAAACGCGTCGTTAGCGAGTTCCGGCTAGGAAAGATTTCGCCCCGATTTCTGGAAGGTAAAAAATTAAAGGTCGAATTTAGTGGTTTCTTATGGTTTTTGAGCTGAAAGGGTTTTTAAAGATGGATCCAGAACTATATCCCCATTATTTTCTACGAAATAGGGTGTAATAAACAAACAGATTGAGTTGAAAACACAATATTTTAGCTTTGGCGTAAAATCTGTTCATTCACATTGGTTTCCCGTTCAGATATTACATTAAATGTTCGCCTTTCCCTTGGGTGCCGGTGAGTATCTGCAATACTTGCTGGTGAGGAATGTTTCGATTAGGAATCTGACGATATTCTTCAACGTCTCGTATACTATTGCTGTCACAAAAACAAACCATACGTGAAATGAATGTCGGTATGTTTCTGATTTGTAAACTTATACGGGGCATTTCTCTTTCTCTTTTACCACAGAACAAATCGCTTACTAATTTTATTATCAATAGCTTTTAAAGTCAGGGCAAAGAACTGTTTAAAAATCAATAAATCACAAATGTACACTTCACAAATTAAATAAAATTTTATACAGAAAATTAACTTTTCGATAACAAATACAGCCCACTGAAGCAAGATTCTGAATCATAATCACAACAATGTTTGAAAATTTTGTTTGTAGAACTTTGCGCTCTGGGAGATTAAACACAGACGATTAACAGTGTACACCACTACAGTGACCCTAGTTAGGAATTAATGCACTAATAATTAAAAAATATAATACTGCGGGTAGACAAAAACGTATTGGCGAAATTTTTCTGTTATTAAAGTACAACTAAATTGTTGTTGCAGTTGTTGGTAGGTAATTTACATAAATTCTGTCAGAACTAAATTCTCTTTCAATTTAAGTTTTACTTGTTTATTGACAATTTAACAAAGTTATTTTACGCCAAAGCTAATAAAACTGTTTTTCTACTCAATTTTTTTTTGTCTATTACATCCTATTTGTAGAAAATAATGAGGATACAGTTCTGGTACCCATTTTTAAAAATGTTTCAGGTCGAAAATCATAAGAAACCACTAAAAGTAATTTATTTATATATTTATCATTCTTACCCCTGAGATGCAATTAATTGTTGAAAAATACATTTAAGTTTTCGTAGGGACCGCAAAAGGAACTTGGAACTTTTCTTTTAAAAAAACCCATCAAAATCTACGAATTCGGTCTAATGGTCTGAACAAAAAAAAAAAAAAACTCATAAGAGTAGATTTGTGAGCTTCCACCTTTTTTTAAATCCAATCCCGATTTTTAACTATTTTCTTTTCGGTAACAATATGAAGTTAACTAAACAGATTGGAACTGCTCTTACGAACTTAAATTAGGTCATTGAGCCACGAGACACGTTTAGTTGAAAATTTACCAGTTTTTCGGATTCTTTTGTCTTTATAGATGACAGTAAGACCTGAGAATCATTCGCGTTGTAAGGTGCACAATTTATCATCATCTCGTCTCGGACCCTGACGTACTTTTGTTATATTTTTCTCTTTCGATAGTTTAACTGCATTTTATCTCCCGAACATAATAAGAATTACCGTTTTTAATTCCAAACGGAATTATAATGCTCTTCTTAAGCGTGAGATCGATTAAAATTAATAGCACAGATGTCAAATACAGAATTTTACAGACAATTTGTCAGTACTTCTTTTTTAAATCAAGGGAAAAAACTAAATCGAAGAAAAATTAAACGAATAAATAGAAAGCAATGAATTATTCTTTCAGAAATAAAACAGTTAAATTACAGTTACAAACTGTTTAATTACAGAAATTAAAACAGTTTATTTACAGCAGTAAATAAACCACAAATATAAAAATTTTAAAAATCCCCTACTACACGTAACCGTAATTTAAACGCGCAAAAGATGTAGGCAGAAAACCGATCGAATAAGAATAAAAAAAAAATTATTTCTCTTACAGCAAATCGATACACGTCAGAAGAAAATAAGGTGCCGATAGCGAGGCACGGTGTAATATTATCTGACACAGAATAATAAAAAGTGAAGATGTTACAAACAGAATGAAAGAAAGAAAACGATGTTTACGCATAATAAACACGGTTCCGACACCTTCTATTTGACGTTAACGTGAATGGGAAGCGACAGTGTCATTACGGTCCGGATTACTCGCTATTTATTTACTTCTAAACGCAGACTCCACGGACGGGTGATTTCTTTAGGAATCCTTAACTGATCATCAATGAGGGAGGAACTTATTACGAAGTAAAATATTTGCAGCGTCATAAATTGTACAATGCAAAATCGAACATTAAATAAACGTAAATACACAAAATTACAACAAAAAAAAAGTATTTGAAGTAAGGGTAAATAATAATGAATACGAGTACGACCTCAATCCGATTTTGAATTTCTACTGCGGGAAGACAGTTCCTTAGGTCATATGAGAGATATTATGTAAGCCTCCAAGATATCAAGACAGTACCGAGGAACAAACAGCCTCAAAATTTAACCAGCGTTGCTACGCTTGAACCTGTCGATTACAACGGAAAGTAAACCTTTTTTATTCAATGTATTACAAAGGCTCATATTTTAATTCCTATTAAAAACCTAAGCTCAATTAAACTAGTTAATCCAATGACATAAAACTTGCCATAAGATATCGTCATCGCTAAATAAGATACGAATTCGTGGATAAATCCCCCATCCGTTTTAAGTAAATTAAGTGGTTATAGAGAAAATTACAAACGGATGAACTTAAAGTATCGATAAGATTTAAAAAATCAGCTGTAACTCGATCGGTTATCACCACTTAGGTTTCGACTTGATCGGTGGAATAAGAGTGGTGCGAAAGATTGAATTTAAAATGGAACGATGTCTAATAAACTGCGTTTCAATTATACGACTTCTAACAGTAGGCTTAACCGCTAAGCAGATTCTGCCACTAATCGGGCAACTGAAAAAAGAATCCTTACCTAATATTAATGTAACATATTTCTGACACAAAGAAAAAACATACTGAAATAATGGAATTAAGCAACAAAATAACAATTTTACAATAAATACAAGCTCAAAAAATTACTAGAAAGAAAGGAAAAATTATATATATACACACATAACTCCATTTATCACAAAAGAACTTTAACGAACATTAACAAAGAAAAAACTAAACAGGGCCGAATATAAAACCTAGCAATTTTTAACCGCTATAATTATTGTACAAGCCCCTTTTTATAAAGCTAAAAAATACATAGACATGCGCACGCAAGCTAATCTATTTAGTCAATACAAGTAAAACTAAGTAAAACATTTTTTTTTTAAATTCTATTAACCTGGTTTTTAATTCTATTTCTCTATTACTATTAATAGACGTTAATATCAATCGTATCCAGTGACAAAAAAAATTCAATATCTGAAATAGAAATTTACTTCACAATCACACGCAGACTCGCACTCAATTAAAAATTAAGGAAATTTGGTAAGGAAATAAAACTAAACTGTATACGTCAAACGCTGTGCACAGGCCGTCATTTACTTTTGAATTTATTTAATCTTCCCTCGAAGATAAAATAATTACTAGTTACGAATTGTAGCACACCCCCGGTCAAACCGAAAATGAAACATCTCTAGTATACTTGTAGTTTTACTTCTGAATCAAGGCTTAAGGGTTAACAGTTTCTGTACTACATCTTCACGTTAATGATCGCTCTATAATAGTCAGTATCGATGATTTAAAAGATTATAGAAAATTACGTTAGATTATAAAATTATCTCAAAATTATTTCAAAACATAAAATTAAGGATCTGTTCGGCCGTTTAAGCTTTTTAAACGATTCATAAACAATTACAGAAATCTCCTTTGTTTACACTTACTTTAATGACCTGTTTACTCGAATCTAATAACCGGAAACAATAGTAAAGTTATCTCGACAGAAAAAAACGGCCGATAGAAAAATGGTAGGAAACTTCAACTATCTCTGCACGAACACGGCCTATATAACCTTAAAACTAGGATAATTAATCTCGTCTACGGACAAAACACCACCTGCGAAAACGAATACGATCTTTCGGCCAGCCCGGGAGATAAAAGTGCACAGGACCGTTTAGTTTTACGGTGCGATAATCGGGTAATCTCAGACGTAGAAAGGTAGTGACGAGAAGGCAACCTTTTTTCGAGTAGAAAATCTTTTAAGAGTAAGAATGCGTTTCAAAATCGACCCTCAAAAGTTGCGAGATCGAGTAAAGCGGTCGTACAAAAAAGGATTAACGAGGAAAGAAAAATAAAATGGCATCGAAATACGTTCTAACGAAACAGTACCGCATCAATTATGACGATACAGCAAAATATCAACAAAATGTTTTACCTAAAAAATTGTACGGCGCAAAGATTTAATTCAGACAATTTCAATTATAATTATTATACTCTAAACGTCTTTATCGATACAAAAAAGAAAGTATGTAAATTTATATAAACCAGTGCGGTCGATTAAAATACCACCTAATAGACCGCAGTTCCGGAAATACGAACTATATAAACGTCCGGTGGTAGCTGTTAACATTTAAATCTTTCTAATATGTACGTATGTTAATAATGTATTATTAAATACTGGTAATTCAAATAAATATAAGTGTACATCGTTTCAATTTAGTATACTATAATATCTGAAAAATACTTAAATTTAACTTACTTCGCAGTGTTTAACAATTTTTCCAAAATAAAAACTATATCCGTCACAAACAAAGAAATAACTTTTTTTTGACTTTATAATGTTAACGGAATAACAAATATTTGCTCAAAAAAAAAATCCATTATCAGTTAAACGAGTTTAGGAAAAATGAATACGGCACAAATTAACTGACGTAACAAAAAATCTGTTTCGGCCTGTCTCATATAACTTTACCCTGAATAAATAATGCGGAGGATGCATTCGTTTTTCACAGACGATACATAATCTGTTGCTTTACAACACATCTGTTGCTAACCGTCTTAAAAGTCCTGATACGAGTAAAGAGTGCGAAATTAGAAGCGGCCGGTCACTATTTTCACCAAGAGTAATGATTTTTATGAAACGGGTATAAAATAAACGACGAACAAAATAAAAATATCGCTCCACGGACCGAATATCACCTTTTTAACGGAGCACTAGGCACATCGATATGCAAACGCATTCGGCCCGAAGAAAATAAGGTACGGGGTACAGCTTACCTCCTCTCTTTTCGACAATGAGTGCTAATTATTCTTGCAATCCCCATCTCAAGAATAATTTGCTTCTTGTGTCAAATCGTTTACTACGGTTACATTATGATATCCTGCATACGTAGAGGAATTAACAGCTTCTTTTGTAAGGCGCCTGTAATTTATAAATTTGATCCCATTTTACCTCCTATTAACTATACAATAGACTTAAAACGCCTGACAATTTGCTGAGTTCAGAACACGATCGGTTTAACAGTCGATTCCTTTCAGTTCTGCGCTAATCTTTTAATTTCAAAATATAAAAACTAAATTTAAAACAAATCTGATTTTTAGTCTCGGTAACAAGGGAAAATCCAATTTGTAAAAATTCAAAAGAAATTTTAAAGGACTGTTTAAAAAATTGCGCGTAGAATTAACTAGGGCGTTTACTTTTTTAATATTAGCACCTTAACAACTTTAAATAAAACCACACAATTAAGGACTGACTTAAGGACTACAAAACGCCCAGTTTTGTATTCATGTTTAAAATAGAAGTACTAGAAACTTAATTAACGGAGTATGATTTTATATGCATAAATTATCAAAATTAAAAATATTTTCCCTGTTAAAATAGAATTTATTACAAATATTTTTAAAAGCCATCGCAGTATTATCTGACCGCACCGATATAAAAATTAATTTTGTGGATAAGGAGTAATTTATTAAGTACGGTAGATCAAATAGAGTAGTGGCCATTTCGAGGCGTTCTGTTCATATCGATTAAACTATAATCTAATGGAATACTCGTCCATCTTCCTCCACTCGACTATCGTGTAACGTAAACAAAAGACGGCCGAACGCAAAACAAATCTCGAATACAGAGAACTGTATTCATTTCGCTTAGAATGAAACCGGTCGACATATCGATATAAGAAACGGATCCCCTTTCGATTGAACCGTAACTTTTAACTTATAAGTATTTTTTTTAATTTACGGATGCACAATAGTTTTCTACCCGGAGTGTCTGAAGCGATGTCGGCACTGATTGTAGAAGAAAATAAGAGTTAAGAAGAAAATAAAGTTACGTTTTCAGTACATCGCTCTCACTTTTGTGGGTATAACTGTGGTCACGTTGACATTCCTCACCTCACCGTCGTTCCATCAATTCATCTCCACTCGGTCATCGATTAAACTTTCTAAAATTTGACGAGAAATAATTAATCTTACCGTTTAAAGCGTTACAATTTAAGAGCGACGACACACACACACAGATTAGTTGAAAAAACAACTTTAGCCGACAATAACCAGCATCTGTGACTTCCTTTAAAAAATATGTAAGCATAGAAAGGAGTTAGATAAAATCTAAAATTTTAAAATGAAATAAGCAAGTTCCGTTTTAATATCCGATTGCTACATAACAAAGTTAAGATCCAAGTCTACAGGTGACATATCAATTCGCTGATCTTCAATCGAAGAGGAGAAAATCGAGAGACGATACAGTTAACAAGAACCGACCGATCGGCTATTGTAACACGCCACGTGCGGCGTGAGGCAAAGGATTTTCTTAAAGGAGATCGAGACTCGGATAGGGATGATTTCTATTATCGGAAAAATATATTGTTGCAGATTTAAAGCGGTCGATGCGAAATCAATCTCTAATCAGCATTAAGCACTCCTAGTATCAGTAAATGGAAAAGATTTTCCGAGAATTTATGGCAGAACTGATTCTAGCCGTCTGAGGACCGAAATTCTTTTTGCCAGAGAAGTAACGAACGAGTTTCGCGGTCCCTCTGCGAGCGGATCCTTCTTTTGTTATCCGATTTTGTCCATCACCAGCAATTTTTGCGGGTTTTCTGTGTACGCCCGGCAGTTCCAAGCTATGGGCGCGGGGAGTTTCAGTATTACTGCGAGTTTCAGTCTTAAGTGCTACCTGCTGGAGGTCGTTCTGCTAACGGACTCCAGCCGGGATTTTTGTCGAATCCTGATAGATTCAGGATAACGACATCTAATCCTATCACGCTTATCCTGATCGGATGACATCCCGAACTCGAATACAGGTGTAGATCAATTAAAGCCGGACCTCCCCCGCCGATACAATACATATTAAAGCTCGGCTATCGCGCCATTCGAACGACCAGCAGTCAACACGTACGTATCAGACACGCTAGATACTATATAAAATAAATCGTATCATTATTCCTTGAAAAAGACATTCAGGTATGCACATTTTCTACTTTTACTACCGCGTAATAGTTCACATATAATACCGCCGGGGAAGCATAATAGTACAAGGCCTAAATAATTATTATAAAATTAAGATAATAAGATATACGCAGTAAACATTAATAATATCGAAAAAGCGTGCTTAATACGACCTTCAAAAGAACTACAAACCCGATACACAGCCTTTTGGTAAATAAATAATAACAGGAAACCTTTCGCTTCGTTCCTTTTTTAATGATTATACAGTTTGTTAGCAACAAAAGCATTTACTACTGTTGATCGTAGAAACTGTATCGGTACGGCTGCTGCATTCCAGCCAAGGCCGCCCTCGGGGTGAATAACAAGACCGACAGACAAGTAGGTAAAGAGAAACGATATTAAGATTCGGAGGGGGGAGTAAAGGTAACGATTCCCAGAAGTAATACGTAACCGTCCGGAAAACTAGATCGACCAACGAAATTAGCAACCGATCCATAATGCTTTTAACCGTTATCACATCTGGTATTTATTACAAATGAGAGAACCCGAAGTCCTACACTTCGTTTTAATTCTACCGTCTACACTTAAACGCCCCAAAATATGAAACGCAGTGAAGGCTGTACCGATAACCGAGAACAAATTTTATAATCGCGGTCGGTATTCCTAATACGGTTACAAGTTCTCGTACCATCGCAATTTTATTCGCAAAATACATTAGTACCAGCAACATACATCACTCCTCTTACTACATTATAGTGAAACTATAACACATAACTAATACGCACATATGTTAGTTAACGTTAAACGACTAAAAATTTGCCGACGTACATCGTTATTATTGTAACCTAAAAACGATTTCAACAAAAAATAAAAACAAACGATTTAATTGGAATTGGAATCTTACTATACCTCGATTAAATGCATTTTATCGTTCGTTACAGCAATCGACCTACCTTCACCATCCACGAATTTTCTTCTGTTTTCAGTGATAAATGAGTACAAGAATTTTTTCTTTATTTTTTGTCATAATATCGACGAAATTCAATCGTTTAAATACTTTCGATGACTTTCTTCAACGTCAGAGCAAAATTTAATAAAACATTTCTAATTCCTTAAAAAAACTTCGTTTATCTTAATACACAATACAGAAGGCCCTAACGTATGCATATTACCTAGGTTTGTAGGTATGCATGCAAGTATGCTTCACGCTCAAGAGCTGCAGAGCCGTGTAGTTTAGCGGTTAAATTTATTAAAAAAATCCATTACTAGGTGAACAAAAAGTTGAAACAAGGTCCTTATGATATTTTACTGCGTCATTTTTCGCAAACTGAATCGCTTTCTGCGAGAGGTAATATTCTGTATGGAAATTTATTCGGTATCGACGTTATAAAAATCAAATAAATTGTTTGAGTTATCGGCTATCTATAAGCTAATTTTACTGCGATCGATCGACCGCAATTAAAGCAGTTTACAGCAGCATATATTTAGCCTCTCCCGACCCGGGGAAGATATCCCCCCCCTATCTCCTGAGGAACTGTGATATACGCTACCCGAAAGAGTCTCGGCGTGGTTTACGATCGGACTGTTACTTTCGTTTCCAAACAGCATAGCGGGCATACAGTCCTCTCAAAGTATTCATAACATTTTTTTATCGTATATTCCTTTTATAGGGGAGTTCAACGAATTTCAATTAGACGATCGCTACTTCCGCGCTAGGAAAGTGGAGAAACTCATACGTATTATAATGGCCTCGGTGTCAGTGCGATGCGGTTGGAGTGGCTCTACCTAAGGACCCGTTTTCTTAATATGAGGGGGTGTACTAAAAGTCTTTCTGAATTAGAATAGACAATTAAATGTCGATTTTCTTATATCTAAAAGAAAGATTATATATAGAATTGAATCATCCTCCGATAAGCTGTTATTTATTTTTATCGTCACAGATACTGTTAAACGGCAAAAGTTTATTTACACGAGCTACAATTCTATAATTAGGACAAAAAAGCAAAATCAATCAAAAACAAATTGATTATAGTTATAAAGCGATCGAATTTTACTAACTCATGAGCTCATCGGTTTCCTTAAGACAAAAATTATCTACTACAAAGCCAAATCTACTGGAATACATATAAACATCCTGACAAAAAGCGGAAAGCGATTAATGTACGGAAAAATTTCCCAAGTTTTTATTACGATAATTTCTTAAAATTTACAGTTTTAGAAAACTGCTAGAAGCATTATCGAGTTTTCTTTCGTATATAACGTTCTATTTATCAAACGAGTAAATGATCACTCGAAATTTGATCGAGGCATTGTAACTTTTTAAAACGTATAATCGAAGTCTGACTTCCTTAGTTAACTAGCTAAAATCTATCTCTTAAGTATAGCCCAAACAATTACAACGTACTCAAGGTAAACGATTCGATTAAAAAAATAAAATCGTGTACTATAAACACAGTTTGGAAAAATTACAAAACAATTCTATTAATGTCGATCGCATAATGAAACCGACAACCGATTCAAACTAACGGAAAGATCACAAGTTTAACAGAGAGGGAATACATGAAATCCAGCACTCATACGTACACATATAAATGCTCAAGGAGAAATAATTTCTAATATAACTATTATACATCATTCATCAAATAATACAGTATTATAATATTTATATTTTATATTATTCGAGAAGAAACAAAACAAAATCAGCGACCTAAATCCACGTATTCAATTATATAAACAATATATAATACTTTTTGTTTAAAGTTCTGGGACCTGTTTTATCCTATTTCCCAGCTCAAATTACATAAGAAACCATCAACTTTACTCCTTAATTTGGGTCCCGAAAATTACAGTTGAGCTTTTTATTATAAGAGCTGAAATCCGGACGAAATCCTTCGCTAGCCTAACTCGAAAACAAAGCGTTTCACACATATTTATATGAACTTTTTTCATTATTTTCTCCAGTACAACATATCTTGAAGTTTCTCCGTTTCTTTGTGGAATACCCGTGTGTGTGTGTGTGTGTGTGTGTGTGTGTGTGTATATATATATATATATATATCATATGCTTAACCTAAGGATTTTAACGACTGATTTCTGTGGGATGTATTTTTCAGAAATTCTTAAAATGTCGTTTATCTCTCGGAAAATCAAACTAATTCCTTAACCATTGCAGATATCGAATCTGAATCTTTATTTAGTCGAGTCCCAGACTCAGAAAAAAAAACAAACGTAACACGTAACTGGAAATTCAGTCGCACTCAAGTCGAGCCAGCGGTAACTCCGAAGTCCATTACACAGCCGTTTGTTCGTTTACGTCCTCTAATAAGATATTACGAGAGATCGGTTCTCTTCAGACAGTTTACCTTTTTCTTTAATTACATTACATTATAAATATAAGAAACAGTTCTTTTCATAACTAACTCGCTAAAAATTATTCAAATTTTGTATATAAATAAACTAGTACGAAAGTTTTCTAGACAACTCATAGTGATTATCGTACGGTGTCCTTAGGTAGGACTATAGCTCAAAGTCCGCCTCCAATTTCTTCTACTCTCGGTTTCTTAACATAGGTTTTAACTTTTTTACATGCGGAAGCGTACAAGTTTGTACAAAATAAAACCTCAAATAATCGGAAGCACAAAATTTAGAATTTAATTAAATTTTATAATTGATAGAATCGTATTCACTTTTTAAATTCAACATTTTTTCCGTATATTTATAATCTGTTTTCATATTCACGTTATTTTCAGAGAATATAATACCCGCAAAATAAAAATTATCGTACAATAATAATAAGCGAATAATATAACGATAGAGAATTACTCTATGGAATTTTCTACGGAATAGATAAGAACATCTGGATAGCGACCGACCGCAATATATGTATGCCTTTAAGTAAATCTCGTGCATTGCGAGTGAACCAGACCGAATCGAACACGGCGAACATCATAATAATGCGGTCTTAATGTCAAAGAAATTTTTAACATCCGGTCGGGCTAATCATTTCTTATACCAGAGATGAAAATTAGTTAAATAAGGTTGAGAACGAAAAATAAAAATAAATTTCACACAGTAATAGAACACTCTTTAAAAAAAATAGTACGCCGATTACAAAGAAGATAACTATTAAAAATATAACGACAAACGACAAACTGTGATAAAATAATATTATTTTCTGGCATCAACAAAAAATAGCTAATAAAACAAAACTCCAATTCGCTATCCTGATACAAACTTTGACCTCCGATTATAACTCACGTTTAATAACAGTCAGATACAAGAGAGTAGTATCGAAGGAAAGGAAAACTCAAAAATTTTCACCTGTTGCGTAGTTATCGATTTTGTCGCTAAGGCGATAGGAGAGATAATGGCTATCAACGAAGACGGGAAGGCTTTCTGTGTACTGGATTTTAAAGTCTGCCAGTGTTATCACTGTGCAACGAAATTCTAGAAGTTTGGGGAAGATTCTTCTGGCGAGCCCGGTATCCGTAAGCGGTATTCTGAATTTAATTTTTTTAAAATACATCTGTAAGCGAAAGTCAACCACCGTCTATCAGTACGCGAGAGGCGACTGAAGAGGGTCTTCACTTAAATGTCAGAAGTGAACTTAATAGGCGACTACCAAAGAGATGGACTGGGGGTGCTGACCGTGACAAAAGTGGACGTTTGCGTTTGCCTCCTCCACGTCACCAGACCTTACGCCCTGTGACTTTTTTCCCTCGGGTTTTGTCAAACGCAACACTGCATCGGCCACTATTACCACAAACATCTTTGTGTTCGCATCACGAGGCCGTTGCATCAGTGGATCGTTCGATGTTACGGTGTGTACGGCAAAAAGTGGACTACAAGCTTGATGTGTGTGTCGCTTGACACACGGAGCTCACATGAGATGTGATGTGAACCAAATGTAATACAAGTTTGAGTTTCCCTTTCCGTAGATGTTTCTTTCATGCATCTGAGTGTTATTAAATGCGAGGTAAAGTCTTATCGAAAAGATCATTTGTAATAACCCTGTATTAAAATTTTTACAATATTCTATACTTTCGCTAGGATTATCATAATTAATCTGAGTGTTATTTTCTACTCTTCCTAGCATTGTCACTAACATTCGTAGTCGACGCGTTTCGAAGTAACTTCATTCTCAAAACTAGTCTTGAGAATAGAGGTACTCCGAAACGCGTCGACTACAGATGTTAAATGTGTAACAGTACTAGGAAAGGCAGATATTATTAACACTCAAATCAAACTTGTTTTACCATAATTCAACCGACGATATATGATTATTTTCCCTAAATTGGTGAACAACTTGAAATATAAACCATCTGTGCTACCATTTATCAGATCATAAAATTAGTATTATACTACTGTACGATAAATTCTGCTATATATATATATATATATATATATATATATATATATATGGAATTCAACACTAATAAGTAATTTAATTTTTGTATGAAAAAAGTTCATATATGAACGATGAATATTGAAACCACTGCCTTTATATTCGAAGATTTTCAAGTATAGTTTATAACAACATCGGATGATATAGTGCCCAAAAACTTTTGTCTCTTGGTTGGTTTGATATGCGGTTAATTCATAAATACAGTACGTACGAGTATATTGTTCATAATTACATCGGTTGTACACATATCGGGTATTATGACTTATTTTTTCTACTGGAAAGCAACATTTTATCGTTTATAATGGCGGACGCAAGTGACTCGTCAGTAACGTAATATATCTACACTGTAGCTAAGAAATACTTTGACGGTTAAAATGAGTCACTTTTCCCTTTTTACCTGCATATGCACTATGGTTCTGGTTTTTCTTTTCTTCTTGTACCAGATTATTGTAAATTGAAGCAGCCACATTCAATTATTATTAATCTTTTGCTGTGAGCGTATCATATCGGGCGGGTACAGTCTTATTTTACGTATCCTGCGGAATTCATTTAATAGTGATTTAATTATGACTTTGCGAAAAACATTCACGAGAGAGAAAAAGGCGCACATTAGGTGGCGGTTAGATAATGGTGAAACTAATAAGAACATTGGCCAAGAAGTAAGCGTAGGTCGTTCGACAATATCGTTGATATGGAAGAACCGTGTAAAAATTTAGAAACATTTTGAAACAAATTCTATGAAAAAAAAAAATTACGGCCTAGTCAACATAATAATGTAGACCAAGCTCTGTTAAAATGGTTTACATACCAGAGGACTAGTAATATCTTTTTTAACGGCCCTATATTGCAAACTAAGCCGAACGATTTTTCTGAAAAATTTGGTAAACCACGTGAATAACTTCAGCTTGGATACAACGGTTCCGTCAGCGTCACGATATTGTGTCGAGGAGAATAAGCGACGAGGCCGCAGCAGTTCCAACCGGTGTGTCAGAAAAATGGCTAGAAACTATTTGTCTAAAATTAAAAGAGGGCTATTCGGACGAAAAAATCTATAATGCTGATGAATCCAGTCTTTCTTTTTAACTGATGCCAGTAAGAACCATTCGGTTTAAAGGCGAAACGTCTTCGGGGGGAAAATTATCAAAGGAAGTCTAACAGTACTAATTGCTACAAATATGACTTGGAACTGCCAAAAACAAAACTTGTGGTTGTAGGGAAAAGTGCTAAACCCCGATGTTTTCAAAAAATTTAAAATCGCTTTCTGTTATGTACGAAAGTAACAAGAAAGCTTGGATGACAAGCGATATCTTTACGTCTTTGTTATGAAAATGGGACCGTGAATTAAACGATTGAAAACGACAAAATACTGCTGCTCATTGACAACTGCCCGGCTCACCCACACGTTGAAAATCTTTTGTGTATAAAGTTAGTGTTATTACCACCGAAAACAACAGCAGTCTTAGAGCTCTTAGATCAAGGCGTGATCAAGTCGATAAAAGTCCACTACAAAAAACACCTAATTTTACAAATGTTATAGGATTTAAATCAAAAAAGGAAACAAATAACTATTCTGAATGCTGTAATTATGTTAGAAAGTTCACGGAATGAAGTTTTTCCGCTAACTAAAAAATTGCTTCCGACATGCAAGATTTTTACCACAGGCTGGCAAAGTTACATGCGAAGAACAATCTTTAGCGGAATGGGGAAATAGTCTCCAAAGCCAATCGTTGTCAAATGCATTGTTTGAAGGTTATCAAGGGGTTGACAAAGATTTAGAAACGCATGAAACTGTAACATATGATGATAGAAATAGACGGGGATAGGAAATGACAACGAAGATACCGATAGCGATGAAGACATCAACCTGCCAAATCTTTCAAAAGTTTTAGCGGCAATGAAAATAGTTAGCCGGTTTTTCAGTTTTACAGAAATTACTAAAAAAGAAACAAAGAGTGTTTGTTTTGATTTAGTAAAGAACCTTCAAAAACTGTATTACAACACGAAATGTTCGAAACAAAGCAAAATAAGACTTTTTGCAGAAAAAGTAATTTTTACAATTTTTCTGTAACGTCCTTTACTCTATCGTATTTGTATTTATTATTGCATATTTTTGTTTTTTTTTATTACGGGAATAAATTATTATTTTTAATGGTTATTTTACTGTATTAATTCCCGTGTAAATGGCATATTAAAGTAGTACCACTAAGCTACCTAAATATCGGTTATAATGAGCTAAAATCGTCGGTTCCTTGGAGGTCACTATAAACGATATTTAGTGTACAAACATATATTTATAAAATATACATAATATATTACAAAAATCAGAAATCATTCATATATTATGTCGGGGCAACAGTTTCCAGTTTATAAGCGTTAAAGTGGTCTACAAACAGAGGAGGAAAAAATACAAAACTAATGATATTACTACGTCCATGCAAAATACCAACTTTCTCCAGACAAGAACTAGCAGTGCAACGACTGGAGACCCGTATAGTAGTTACTGAATGGAGGGGGTTACGATCGGTCGAGTTGAGCTGCATTCGAAGGTAAGGTGGGCGGTGGGTGGGTATGCGGACAGGATAATGCTGTGAATACCGACGACCGGTTTCCGAGAACTGACACCGTATTTCTCTTACCTCTCGACTGCTTTTCTCCCTCTAACAATTATGTTATTATTTTCAGCCCCCTCGCGCTTACAAAACCGTTCTGATAGTTACACTGCTCTCCTGCAATGGTAGAGCGAAATAACACTCATATTCTAGAAAGCCGTAGAAATTAATCTATAACAGATCAGTCCTTCACAAAAGAAAATTACGCGACAAAAAAGTAACCGGGTATGAATGAATGCTTTAACATTTCAATTGTATAATTAGACTTGCAATTTTAGAGTAAATAATTACAACGCATTAAATTATTCGAAAAAATCTCAAAATATCGTGTATTATTAATTAAATTCGTAAATAAAAAAAGTAATTAGTTGACATAAAAAAGTCCATTAATTCACAGATAAGGTATATTATACATACGTAAGCATAATTTATATCAATGAAATTAAAACGCTTATTATAATTAAAAATTAAAAAAAACACTATCGAAAAGAATCCAAAGTCTTCTATATATTTTTAAATAAGACAAACGAATAAATTTTATCAATCCGGCACACACACACACACACACACACACACACACACACGGATTTAATTCTGATAAAATTTATACAAATAACGTCTGTTACAATTAAACACAATTTTGAGAAACTCAACTTTCATTAGAAACAAAACACACAAACTGGATCGGAAAAGTGATACAATTTTAAACAGAACAATTTTCATCAATGCTTGAACAAAATGTAAATGAAAACAAACAAAAAAGTTATCAATAACAGAAAGAAATGAATAAAAAATGGATTTAAAAAAATAAAAATCACATACTTTTTGTGTTTTTTTATAAAAATGATTAAATATCAAAATGGTTTCTCGATAAAGCAGCAAACATTTCTTCAAAGCAGTTGCTCAATGTGGCCGCCATTCTGTTCAATGCATAGTTCAGCTCGGCGAATCTGTGCTAGCCAAATTTATTCGAATAGTCTTTAGCGTTTATATGTAAATTGTTTATTGCGTTTGTATATTACATCAACCCACCGGGTTGTTCTAGTGGTGAACGCGTCTTCCAAATCAGCTGACTTCGAAGTCGAGAGTTCCAGCGTTCAAGTCCTAGTAAAGTCAGTTATTTTTACACGGGTATGAATACTGGATTGTGGGTTGGGATTCAATTAACCACCGATCACAGGAATGGTCGACATTTCATTTACACTCAAGCATATCATCCTCTGAAGTATTATCTGAAAGCTAATTACCGGACATTAAACGGGAAAAAGAAAGACTTATTTACATCAATTTTTTCAGAATTATATTCCCTAAGTTAGAAATTTTCATTTGTTTATTGGTAAATTAACAAAGTTATTTTATTCCAAACCTAAAAAAGTGTATCTCCGGCAAAACTTTTTCGTTTTCTACCCTGTTTTTCTTAAAACCTAAGTGATATAGAGGTCTGAGACCAGTTTTATTCAATCTATTACATAAAAAACCACAACGAAGCATCGAATTTACCCCTCGATTTGTACCCCAAGAATTTTTGTACGGTTTAATTTCACAGAGGGAGCAGCAAGCAGGACTAAATGTTTCGCGAGCTGAAACTGCTAACGAAACCGTTTCCTAACTTACGTTTATACGAACGTTTTTTTTTCTTATTTTTGGCTACAGAATCATCTCCCGAGAGATTGCCGTGCAATTTGGATTCAGCTGTATAAAAAGTCGTTAGAAATTTTTGAAGTCTTCTCTTTTACTACACAATAAATTATCAGGTGATAAAATTGAGTTGAACATTTCACATAAATGAAAATATCTTAAAGTACCCGTACCTATCCAAGAGAAAATTTTTCAATATGTACCCTACATAGAGGTACGGTGTCCTAGAAAAACTATGATTTTTATAAAGGAAAAGTAAATCACTTATTCGCCGGTTTCTTGTAGTTGTGAGAATGTTATTCTACTGTAGCACATTAATCAAATAAGCACGTCAGGTGAACAAATTATAAAAAAACGTTCGGTCATTCGCAGCGACCAGAACGTCTGTTCATTTCACAGTATCATGATAAAAGACAGAGGTTACGATATAAATTATAAACCATTTTGATGAAAGAAGATAGAAAACTAGAACGATATACCTAACTGCGTCTTCAGAAAGCAATGCATTCTAGAACAGCGAGGGAGGCGAAAAAATTTACAGTTATCCACAGACTTCTATAAAAAAAAAGTTAGAAGGCTTAGATTCGACGTGTTCTCTCTAATGTGTCTGATCGTCAAACGGATTTCAATAATTTTTTTATTATTTGTAGAGGAAGTTCATTCGGTCGTAAGCTTTTTCATATTAAAGATTTTTTTGATTTTTTGCAGACATCAGTGCTTGCTATTGAATTATTCTACCATAATATATAGAAATCAGGGAAACTATGAAATATTCCTGCAAAAACCTCCAAAAGATTATCAGACATTTGACAAATAACATATATAATCTTTTATCTCGTAATCCAGAGTTCCTTAGCTCGTGCCGAGTAGTGATCACATTGCTTTTTTTTTTTTTTAATCAAGACTTTTTTAGAAGCGGCTGCTTCTTTTTATTTTTATCAAGACGGCAGAGAGTTTTTTTATCTACTTGACGGGTCCAAGCTACTTTAAGTCAGCAATTTTTTAAGAACTATCGAATTTAAATGAATTAAAACTGCAGAATTAAAGAATGTAAAATAAAATCAATACTAAATCCAACCTAATTCCTAAACAACCGTAAAATAAGTTTTATAAATTTTTCTTTAAAATCATATCTTTTTAAAGTAAAGGCCAACAGGCTAGTAACCGATGGTAATTGTTGGCATTTAATTTTACATGTAAAAAACTAACTAACATTACTCTCCTTTTCATCAGTAATTAAGCAGAATGGTAACACGTTTATTATAAGTCCTGATCACAAAAAATACATTAATGAAAAAAAAGAACTATTTTCAGAGTAGTAAATAAAAATTTAGACGTAGACATGACGACCTGTTGCTTCTAACAATAGCTTGCTTTGTGACAACATAATACGGTCACGACGTTATACAATCTAAAACTTACGAAGTCCCGCGCCACAATAATAGCTTATTTTGTAACAATTATAACTAAGACATACTGCTACGTAAGAACACATCTTACAGACGTTTAGCATTAAGTAATTCGTCAACAGAAAAACCTATCATAATACGCACAGAACAAAAAACTATAACGATTATAATTAAAGGTTCCCGGAAATAATAAAAAAAAACATACATTCATATCCATTCATAGATTTTTATATTCAAATATAAACTCTTAAAAATAAAGTATAATGCAAAAAAAAATCTACAACAGTCAGTTTTTAAATAAAAGAAATCGTTTAGAAAAAGAAGATCGCTCACAGGAATAACTTCTATTAATAAAATACCGTAATCACGATGTTTAACCGGCTAAAAATAGAATCATAAAATTGAATGCCAACTGAATGCAGCAGGACGTAACCGAACAAATACGTATCGTAGATATTTTCCGTCGCTTCTTTAAATTGGAATCGATTAGTAAATTATCCTTATCGGTCTTTAAAAACAGCCCGAGAGCCAAAAATCAAAAATTAAGTATATTTATAAACTACGATGAGTCTATCAGAACTGTTTCCAGACTAACATGTACATATTTTGTTATTTTATTCGTATATAATAAGAAAATTACCAAATTAAAAATTTCTTACCGACCAAACAACCGGTCAGGATGTAAATCAATTATTCGGTTATAGAACCGAAGCTCAAATCTAGTTTTAAAAAGGGCTAAAGAAATATTGTTTGCAAACAATAAACTGGAAAATATCCAAATATTAAAAAAAAGAAGAGAAAATTAAGATTTAAGATTAAAGGAACCCAGTTTTCATACGGGTGTAGACGACGGACGCCGAAGGCGAAAGGACCATGGAGGCGCTGAATCGTCTCGTTCAAGAAAAAACCTAACGAGATAAATGGACAGTTTATATACTTATACTCGGACTCAATGATCACTGTACGAAGGTTAAACTTGAAATAAAGACTTAAATTACAAACACTGAGGTTATATATTCAATCAGGGAAAAAAATCAAATCATATCAATACATTTCGGTCTGTAACAATTAAACGAAAATTGTTTTCAAGTCAATAAATTTAATTCACTAGGTAAACTGTACCTTATATTAAGTAAGTTATTATATTAAGCATTTAAAAAATAAAATACAAAATCAATAAGAATATAAAAAGAGAATAAATAATTCTGAAAATATACATATATTTTTACACGTGGCATATGGCAAACGAAATACATACCGGCAACTTTTTAAACATACACCGCATGGCATGGTCTTTCAAGTGTCATGCGATCCTTGCTTAAAAAGCAATGTAATGATTTCATTATTATTTAATAATAAATGTTTTAACAATAAAAGCACTTAACGTTACACAAGAATCAAACATAATTATTCAGAATTAAGTAAGTTTAATGTATAATTTAACAACTACATCGATATACGTTTCACCATATGTTACAAAAATAAACGTGCGTTTTATTTCTTAAAAAAAAAGTGAAACAAAATTGAGAATTTAATGATGCTTACCTGATCCATTATTCCAATAAACAACTTACAAAACAAACAAACTAAACGATTAAAATATATATATAGAGATACAAGAATATAAGTCGCGTAGACGCACTTCAAGTCTTTCAATAATGTAAAAAATAATAGTTCGTAACTATGTACGCGAACATTTCCTTCGAACAGCCGGTCCAACAATGAATCATATGAACTAAACCACGTGGCGGCTTTGCTCAGAAGGTTGTCAGACCGCTTTACCACGCATGCGCAATACGTCATCTCCCACCATTTATCCTTTCTTCCCTCTGACGTTTTGCTATACCGTATGAAAAAGAAAAATAAATAAAGCAACAGGCTGGCATGTCATTTTTATAGGTTAAATTAAGTTAGGTTAGGTTACGTTTTGTCAGCGAGGTAACTACGCCAAAGTAATCGCTCGCATGTATACATACATTACACTGAGCTACTTAATAGAATCAGGTTGAATACGTGTATTTTTTCTAAGTTTAATTAACGTTTTATATACTCGTTTAACAAACCCACATTACAGCTCATGTAATACTGAATCGCTTCAAAAAAAAAAAAAACCAACGATATATAGCAATTTAATTTCCTGTGTCGTCAAAATTAATTCATTTAACATTTACTCAAAGAAGGAATAATAAAATTTTATGAATTTATGTAAAAACCATTGCTAACTTTTAGCTTTTTTTTATTTGCGTCAAATTATGTGTATAGCATATGAAACAATATTACATCAAATTCCTTATTCAATGCTTCATTCCATATATTTTATACTTACACTCTTATGTAACACACCGATAAATACAAACATCAAGAATTTGAATCGTTCATATGTATTTGTATCGTTATTAAATTTGTATGCTATTAAACTGTATCGTTTTTTTGTACTTACGTACAATATGAACAAAAATTTATTTATTCGATCCGATGGTACAATCGAGTAATTATCAGAAAATTAACCGCACAGTAGTTTTATTAACAATTGTAGAACACGATAACGAATTTCTAGCAGAGTTGAAAACAGACTGATCGCAATCGGCAAACCTGTACCTAACTCGCTATCGACTGGAAACGGCGAATATGTCTAGGCTAACGAGTTTTGTAGAGCCTAAAATTTAAACCTGCAATAATACACGAACAACGTAATAAAAATACATACATATACTTCCGAAGCTTATATTTTATCGAATTTGTGGTAGGCAGTCGTCAGTCGGCTTCATACAGATGTGATTTCAAGCAAGAGATATTTCGCATAACTCCTGTGGGGCCACGAACGGATGTGACGTCTCAACGGCCGGCAATCAACGGCGAAACTTCTAGTGAACCGGTCGATTCATCAGACCGTCACCGGTTTAAGGTTGCTATCTGCAACATTCTTTACAGTCTTTTCAAAAGTTATTTATTGTTGTCACACAAAATTCATTATTTAACAAAAATATCTTGTACGCAAAAACCTCTTGCACTGTTACTACCACAAAAACGAAATAAAAATGAGATCTTTCTACCACAAAGATTCCTTTTGAATCTCTTCACAATTTTCAAAATGCTTTCATTATGTATTTTAACAGAACATTCTTCGTTATTACTGACTGAATTTCATTTTTAGTTAACTTTTAAACGAAATGTGAATCGTTTTATTATTAATTCTTACTACTGAAAATTCTAATAATCCACTCAAATTAACCACAACTCTGAAACGAAAACAAGAGGTAAAGTGAATTGTCATGGTAAAGTGACAAACGCAGAAGACTAGATCGGCGAGCATTTTAAGTGAAATCGCAAGTACACATCCGTACCGACAAAAGTTCTACGATAGCGACTGTAGGCAGTTCTGGTGAAACGCTTTTTAAGGGTAATCAGTCGGTAAAAAAAAAATATACATAATACTTGTGTCCTTGACGAATAACGGATAAAGTAACGAGGAAAGCTGTGATACCTATTGGAAGTGTGCTCCAAATAATCAGAAATAAATTTGGAAGTTTTTTCTCATAAAAAAGTAATACAAGTTGGTAGAAGTAATTTAAACTAATAAAACCCCTCAGATGAATGCTAAAAATTATTTAAAAAATAATAATGTACATATTTACTTTTTATGAAAACAGTACTGCATAGTGATAACAAATCTAGGCTATCATAAAATCTCAGGCGAAGTTTGTAATTAACAGGTGCAATAATTATCGCCATTTCCCTAAAATATTTCATAAAAATAAAGATATTGCATACAACATTTAAATATGCGTTTGTGATAAAAAAAACAAAACACAAACATGAAGAATAAGAACGTAAAAATGGCATAATTAATATCATCATAATGACATGTATAATTAATTTTTTTAAATGCAAAAACATTATCGTAGGAAAAACGTTTGTCTCACACTCTCTCACGCGCGCGCGCGTGAGAGAGAGAGAGAGAGAGAGAAGGTTATCATTCCTAGACCTAATTACTATGTCTTGGTGTAGCTTTAACTGGACAAAAATCTCAAGTCGCCGGCGACCCCACAATATACTGTGAATTGCAGCTAGCCAGCCGTTAGCTGATAGTTAAAACATCAAATAATCTGATAAGTTGCATTAGCCAATTTCTTCTCCGCGTGCCAACTCTGTTAGGAAGATTGGAAATCAAGGCGATATGCACTTGTCTTAAGGCCGGTCTGATTAAATCGGTTTACGCTGCAGTCAAACCGTTCTCTCGATATCAGCTAACAAAACTTGAACTGTCGTCCCACAGACCCGTAAACACTTCCAGTGTAGAAACCATTTATATCAACAGACACGAAATAAAAATAGGTACATGTAATACCTTAGTTTCAGTTAAGGTACAGTTTAGGCGAATCTGAAATAAGTAAAACATAGTGAGCGTAATACATCAGACGAAGTCCGAGGAAAGTTTTATTTCTAGATCTAACAGGACCCTCTTATTGAACTTTTTTCCTTTCGGGTGGGGGTGCTCGAAAATTCTATTCTTTACTATCGCTCACGAATTGTTCCTTTTTCTCCCCTGAGCGCACAACGAGGTATCGTTACCAGCACCCGGACACAAAATTACTATAGTAAATAATTAAAAATTCACAATTAAAATTTACCTTAAAAATTTTTAATTATATAAAACGCCTTTGCGATATACTAATAAGTGCGAAATACAACCAAAATAAAAGCAATATTAAAAATGTAACATAAGACAATAGAATTCCCGAACGCCAAAAAGCAAAAACATATAGCATTAATCAATTTTTTGAAAACAGATGTACAGCCTTAAGAAATCTTAGGACATTAGACAACTTCGATACATCTTTGCCTAAGATATTTCGTATGTTAGCCCTTAGTGTAAACTTCCAACGCAATGCAGGACAATAGACACACTACACTAGTATGAGATATACTCTCAGTCGGCAGTCGCAGCGAACACAACGGGTGCATCATTCTTGAGTCATCCAGATATCCATAAGCGAGCCTAGTGTACCCTATTCACAAACGATATATAATAACCTTCCTACATGAAGAGTTCCATAGTGATAAAGTGTCCTTAACCGGTCGAAGTTTATTATTGATTGTAGCACTCCATTCACGGACCGTTCCGGATACGTCTTAATACTACGGATGGTATCCTATGTAATGCATCAACGGTTTTTAGACGCTCCAAAATATGTAACTTTTTAAATGGGAAACCTTTTGCCGGATGAGCTTTAATATCTCTATGGCCCATATTTCACATGTGGACATTTCTCGGTCGAAAAATGTTCTGAAACTAAAATAATCTGGCAGAACGAGTTTCTTCCCGGGTACCCGAATAAGCCTTATCATACAAGCAACTTTCTAACTTCCAAAATTATAAAAAGTATCCGGCTTTTTATTCCGTACATCAACCAACAAAATCCGATTCATTCTCACGTCTACAGAACACCTTCCTCATTTGCACGATTGTACTTCTAGCTTTATTTATCCTCATTCCGAGTAATATTGCCGATCACGACTTAATTTTTGTCATAAACTATACATTTCTAAGCGCCGTAAATGTCTCTCGTATTTAAAATCTGTCCTTAAAAAATCTTCTTTTGTGAATACCGTAAATTTGGTCTTCTTGAGTTCGGAGTCGAAGAAATTCTTCACTGACCCAAACTTATTTGTCAAGAATTCGTTGTAGATCTTGCTTAGTTTTTTTGCAAAAGGTACGGTATATCTGCACATCTTAGGTCGTTTACTGGATTAAGATTCACGTCAGTACTTTGTGTTTCATATAATAACGATGTGTATATTTCCTCGGAGTTACTGTTAAATAATAATTGGGAAAATCTAGTCTTGTAAGCCTTTTTGAACTCGAGCCTAACCGGTTCAGCTACCTATGCGGGAGGTCGTACATTTGAAACCACCAGCTTTAGGATATTTCTAACGATGAAGTCAATCTAGATCTTGACCGTTTCTTATCAAAAAGAGTATGATGATTTAATAAAAAAAACTAAAAAAATAAATGAAGATTTTAAAAAAATGTTCGGTGATTGCTGAACATTTTCAGTGTACATATAACTATTTCCGTACTTCTTCGTTAACAGTTAATTTTTTCTAATCGTTTAGGTCTATCGTTTAAACTCATCATTGTAAAATCAGCTGATTTTCGAAGGCTCGAGTCCTTGTAAACGCAGTTACTTTTATATGGATTTAAATGCTATAGATATCGTTATTCTTTGGCGGTCGGGTTTCAATTAACCTCACGTCTCAGGAAAGGTCGACCTGATTCTGTTCAAGACTACACGTTTACCGGTACCATTTACACTGCGTTACGTCAGGCCAGGCAAGCCGGTAGCGGTAACTGCAGTTGCTAATCTATACACAAACATCCAGACCAGTAGCTGGAAACTCGGTTGGAGAAAACAAACTGAATAATTTACAAATTTTATTGCACGACTTACGAGTTCGTGTAATATGGAAAAATCGCTTCCGTAAAAAACGCCATTGCAGTGCTGTACTTAAGTAATTCAGCACCGTTTGATATATTAAAAAAGCTGTACTGCTATCATATATAAAATAAAACGTTCACCTCACTAATATTTATAAATAGAACGTTTGTTTCAGTAAGTATTAATGCACTCATCATTTTAAAACATAATTACTGTTGATGAAAACTGTCACGCATTTTAATAAAATTTTTGGTATTTTCACGGCCAAACTGATTTTTTAGTTTACTTTTTTTTGTTTAATACCGTGACATTATACGATTAATACGTATAGTTTACTTTACCTTGATAGCATTTTATACATTACAGTGTATTTTACTTTTAACATGATACGAACTATTAAAGATGTAGCGGTAAGGGGATCGTCCGGTCGTAGAATAAATAATAAAGTAAAATTCGAACTTGACCGCACAAAAAAAACTTTAATAATATTTATTATATGTAACTAATTAAAAAGCACAGTTTCCTAAAATATGATTTACATTTCTTAACATTATTTTGACTTTTCTTCGAAGGATATCTAAATAAACATAAAAAAAGGTGTAGGCATGTAGAAAATTCCTCCAAAGCAAATAGTATAAAACAAGAAATCACACCGGAAGCTTTTGGTCGGAACGTTAGGAGATTTATCGAAGCGGAGTGGTGGCTTTGCTTTTATTACTGCAAGTATGAGATTTGAAGTCTTATCTTTATTTTTACTCGGAGAAACGTGTTAAACATATCTTAAATAATTAGGCAAAAACATCCAATAAATTAATTTAGTACGTTAATAAGGGTAACTATACCGTCAAAACAATATTTCGTAAACATAAATTTGTTTCGTATGCAGGATTAACTGCTCCCGTTTTAAGAATTTAAAAATAATTCATATGATGGGTAAAAATAATCCCATCTTCCGTCTGCCGAGAAGATTCCTGGAGATGGACGTACCTTTCACAAAAACCACCAGTTTCTTTAACCTTCATCGGTCACTTTTTTCTGGGGGATTCCACCTCTAACAAGGTGTCGATCGAACGAGGGATGTTCTAACGTTTCCCAATAAATTTCGTCGGGTAATTCTAGAGAAGCCGGCTGTGCCAGGATTGGCGTTGTCGCAAAGGAGAATCGCATCTCTGGTCGGCTGGCGACATCTTTTGTTCCTGTAAGCGGCTTTCACTTTGTCCAAGAGCCGGCAGAAGTATGCAGAATTCGAAGTGCGATGTTCGTAGCGAAAATCGTCGAGCGATACGCATTTTCGATCCCAATGATTATTCTAACTGATGGGACGCGTTTTCGTCTTTATAGGACAACTCTTCACTCCTACGCCGCTCTATATTCGCTGATTTCTACTCGGGAGTGTAATGATGGACCCCTATCATATCACATGCGACTGTTAAATAGATTCAGGAGCCTTGCAAACTTCCGAGTGTTTCCGATTTTCAGTCAAACGTTTTGCAACACGCCTAAAGCAGACTTAATTGAACCCGAAGTGCTTTGCGATAACGGAACGGTCATTTCCACTTCCGAAGATGTTTCGTTTCGAAAAAAAAAACATATTTTCCTTTTATTTCTGAACCGGTAAGTTCTTTCAACAAATAATTGATAAAATAAAACAAAATGAAGAGACGGATGAAATGTACGTCGAGTTTAATGCTATTTTTAACAGAACGTTAAAGTTTATCGAGCAAGAAGTGTTTTCACCGCATTTTACATCGGCTGCGAGTGTAATGCGTTTTTTTGTACATTGGCGTATATCGTAATTTAATTAATAAAAAATAACAATTTTTATTGTTTATCTAAGTAAACTCGATTCGTTTCGGTTGAAAATGTTCGCTATTGAAAAAATGTAAAATATAAACTGAAGACGAGTAAAGTAACCTAATGGACAACACAATCTATGCGAATGATGATAAAATCTGTTTTAAATCTTTCATTTTGTTAATTAACTAATTTTTTTTCTACTGCAAAAAAATCGATATTTTCCAACACTGCCTAAAAGAGCATCATAACTACTTATTCCTTAAGGCTTAAAAAATACCTGGCCCCAAAATGTTACATCTGATGTTGACATCATTGGCGTTGATGTTAACATCAACTGCAATATGTACATCGCAAATCAATCAAAGGCATTTATATTATTTTCCCTTCTGTCTTCATGTATTCCATATTTCACCGTAAAGTGCTTCATTCTACATGATTATTATCAAGACCTTTTTTCTAATTCTTACGTTCAATATTTGATACCTAAAGATTTGTTTGTATGATACCTTTCCTAGCTTGAATAGGTCTATTCTTTTTAAATGTCTACTTTTCTCATCATCATTTGTGATTTACGAATATTTTTATTTCATAATATTGCAATCTCTAATATAATTCGATCCGCAAACTTGATATTAGCTCATTACCCTGCTTTCGTTAGTCTTTAATTACCTTTGTTTGGTTCTTATTTATTTCCCAATTCCATTTTTTTCCTGAGCAGTGAATCCATATCCCGTTAGGATTAATTTTTATTTCTGCTGAAAGAAAAATTTCATCGGCGAATCAAAACATTTTTAACGTATTTTTTGAACAGTCAAAATTTTTTTAACAGAACAGGAGCAAGGCACAATTTTCACACTCAGATTGAGTTAAAAAAAGACGAAAATAATTTGATATAAACTAAAAATATTTTAAAAAACATCGGGGTACATAGGCGACACAAAAAAACATGTTCTTTAATTACGTCTAATTAAATATAAAATAGTTATAATAATTCTAATTATTTATTATAATAAAATTTAAATTATCTCTTATCCTGATGAAAATGAAGAAAATAATGAAATGACAGGCTAGATAAATAAAAAAGAACTGCGAGCTGATGAAAAATAACATATTTTGTCACAAAATGTTATTTTTAGAAAGATTTTATTATTGCCGATAAACTTTTAATTCCGAAGCGGCCTTGAACTTAAAAGAAAAAGAAATTAATTAGACAGACCAGACAAATAAATGATAAAAATGAATAATAAAAGAAACCTTAGTTATCATTACCGTTACACTGGGGTGCGATTAAATAAATAATTCAATACAAACAACATATTTAAAATTAATAAAAAAACATTAAAATTTATATGTCTATCGATAACATAAAACTAATTTGTTTTCTAATTCGTTCTTTTACGTTTAATTCGTTCGATAAAGAAACTGTTTAAAATATTTTTCTTTCTACGCCAAATATTTCTTTTAAACATAATCTGTTTCGTAAAATAATTCACCCCAAAATATAATAATTTTGAATATATTCATAAAAAATATTCTACCGACCAGAAAACAACTACCGACAAAAAAGTATAAGTAGACTGTTAATAACGATCCGATGTTTTAACTAAGTTTGACGTACTAAATATATTTCTAAATTCATTAAAAAAATAAATAAAATTTACTGGCGAAAGTTTTATCTTCAACAGAAGTAAATAAATAATTTTCCGCATTGCGATATATTTTTACGAAAGTTTCAATCTTAACAACACCACGCTTCATAATGACAATTATTAAGATTGTTACTAATTTCAATTTTTATGTTTATTAATACGATATAAATTTCATTATCGAAATTTGTCTTGAAAATCTTGACAAACTTAATTAAGAAAAAAAAAGCGTTTTTCCTATACATTTAAGAAACAAACAATTTAAATCGAAGGAAAAATCGTCAAAATAATCTAAAAACACCTCCGAAGGATATCTCATAAGTGCTATTAAGTTGTTTAAATCTGGAATCAAATTTCAATAGTAAAACAGATGATCATTTTCTTTTTAATTATAAATTGTGATCGGGAAATAAAAAAAGATCGACTTCGATATTCTACCGTTATTACGAAGTGCATTTCAAACTTTAAACTCATCGGCAAAGACATAAGTAAACTTAATTAGTAAGCTGTACCGGAAGCGGCTAGCAGTTAACACGTTCACGGAGAGTATTAATCGATTTCTAAGCGATATTTCTTTGCGAACGCGGACGATGTGTTGGTATCGGTATCGGTTCCGTGTCTATGGAAACGTTAAGTCAAGGAGGCGATATTTCGGCTTAAGAGGGTTTTCATTGACAATTTGGTCGGTTCGATGCTCTTCTTAATCGCTTAATATAGAATTATCTGAAACATATTGACCCTTTGGAGGCCAAAATTGAGAATACGTTTATTGTTATTGGAAAATAACATTACGAGAACATATACGCACCGTTTTTTTGACGACCTGATATTTTTCCGGCAACACAATAATCTCTTTGCTACAGAACTTCTGTGGTTTCCGGTCAAAAAATTGTGACACGTGGTTTTCAGGGTCTTTTTTCAAACAAATTTAACATCGTTGAGGAAGTTCTGCAGAAACCGAAATAAATGATAGTCTGATGGTGCCAGGTTCCGGACCTGATGGTGCCAGGTCCGGAACCTGGCACCATGTAACTAAAAGTAGATGCACTAAAACCTTCCGGTAGGGTTCTCTCGATTCCTGACAGGTCGGTAAAGATGTATGCGGTCTGGCGTTGTCAGATTGGTATACGACAACTTTCCTATTGATCAGTTCAGACCGTTTTTTTTGAATTGCTAGGTGCGATCGCGCTAGTCGACAGTAAAGGTCTAAGTCTATCTTTCTGCCTGGTGGCAGGAGCTAGTGATGCACGAAATCCTTCTGATACCACCGAACGCACACCATAACCTTCCTGGGCGTCAGTGTGGGTTTTGTCACAAACTGTGGAGCTTCTACACCGCTTCGACCACGATCACTTTCGCACATTGTTGTCGTAGGTTATCCGCGTTTCATCACTCGTGCTCAACCGCTTCAGAAATAGCTCGATTTCGTTACGTTTCATCCCAACTCCGTAAGGGAAGAGACACCCGCCTAGTGACGTTCCTGTCGCCCCCCCTCGTTCATTGCCCTGTTGGGCTTTAACGGGAGTCGTCTATCGCCCTCTGACTTTTTACATGTCATAGTAACAAGCCCGGCCTCGTTGGGATGTCATCGATGTAAATGCTACGGTAGACATTTGCGTCGTTGATTCAATAACTCAGCTTACTGCCTTCGCTGTTGGCCTCGTCCGGATATCTTGAATGTCCTACATCGTATCCCTCTGAAGCAGCTAACCGAGCTCGCGGAAGCGCAAACCCCGCGCCTAGTTCTACTTATTATGAGCCAACTACGTGAATGTCTCGAAATTGAGGCAAAATCAACACAACATACCACCAAACATGTTGATCGCAACGAAATTTAGTCCTACCGTTACGTTTCAGTAGAGATTCGCAGATACAAATTCTATGGAGTAAATTTTTCCGAGTCAGATCATGCGGCACCCAAACGTCGAGCTTCCTTTAGTAGCCAGCTTTCTTCAGATGGTTTAACACTGTTTGGTGATGGATGTTTAGGTCATTGACGATGTCATGACTGCTTACATACTGGCTAGCTTGACTTTTGCCAGAATATCGTTCACCTTTTCTACGATTGCGAGAAGCATCTTGGACATCGAAATTTCCAGAACGAAAGCGACTGAACCATCTTCAGGTGTTTTTGATAACGTATCTTGTTCGTAAACAGCACAAATTCCTTCACTAGCCTGTACAGAATTTGCGCCTTTATCGAAATAAAATCGTAAGAGGTAGGGCACTTTGCGAAAAGTTCATTCATATTCACGTAACACCTTACGTCCGAGTATAAGAATTCCAACACTTTTGGCACATCTACCGGCTTCAACTGCCAGCTGTCAAATGTCATTCGGCCCGAGCCACTGCTCTGAGATCTGGGATGCTAACGCTATCTCGTGCGCAAAAGCCCACTAATTTTTAGACTACCTATTATTCTACTCAATGTTTTTAATTTTGACTTAAAATGATCTTAAATCTTAAGTCGTCTTCTTTGAATTTCCTCATCTTTGTTTCAACTAACAGTTTTCATCTTCTACAACGCGCTCACCCACTTCTAAATCAATTAAATCCGTATCACTTACCGACCGATTTCTTCGAATAACAATTTTCTACAAGTTTCTTTTTCCCGAATTCGTCTTAAAACTGAACGATTGATCGTTTCATACAATCTACTTTTTATACGAAATTTAGAAAATCTCTATTATTTTTTGCCGTTCTGGATTTTCTTTTGTCTATCTTTTGCTCTTACAAAGCATCACACTCCATAGATTACTTTTTAACTTCTTTATAATTCATAAATCTACGTTCCAACAGAAAATTATTATTTTTTTACATGACTACCTATTATTCTACTCAATGTTTTTAATTTTGACTTAAAATGATCTTAAATCTTAAGTCGTCTTCTTTGAATTTCCTCATCTTTGTTTCAACTAACAGTTTTCATCTTCTACAACGCGCTCACCCACTTCTAAATCAATTAAATCCGTATCACTTACCGACCGATTTCTTCGAATAACAATTTTCTACAAGTTTCTTTTTCCCGAATTCGTCTTAAAACTGAACGATTGATCGTTTCATACAATCTACTTTTTATACGAAATTTAGAAAATCTCTATTATTTTTTGCCGTTCTGGATTTTCTTTTGTCTATCTTTTGCTCTTACAAAGCATCACACTCCATAGATTACTTTTTAACTTCTTTATAATTCATAAATCTACGTTCCAACAGAAAATTATTATTTTTTTACATGAAGACTCTTCTTGTTTGAGAAACTCGTATATCATTTCATACGACAGCTTCCCTGCAGCGAATCAGCAATTTAGTTCTACAGAACCAAAAAAAAAAAAACTATTGGAAGTCTAAGAGAAATATGTAAAATATCTGCTTATTTTCAACACGTTTTAGAATAAAAAAGAAATATATATATTTACACACCAAGGCCTTTTATGTAATATTCATTTATTTTTTTAAATAAAGGTAATATTTACTACCTTTCGGATCACACGCCTTTCTCTTGTCCTTGATCCCTGCTTTCAAGCGGTTTAATTCAGACGCCCATTGTATCCCAGAAATCAGCAACATTGTCTTTAATGCCGGGTTTAATTAATTCTTTAATCGGTTTAATTAATGCCGAGGTCCGAGAGTAGAATTAATGTATCCTCGATAAGTTTGTAATTCAGTGGAGGGATAATTTTCTGATGAACTATTCAGAGAACACGATCCCATATTCTGAAAGCTCACGTTCGGATGCCGAGTTTTTTTTTATCGGGTTGCGTCGGGCCTACTAATGTACGCGTAAATTTTTCTTCTTATATCAAGTTATCAGACTTAACTGCAATATTATATTAACGACTAAAATTGTTAAACAATAAAATAGGGCTACTCGTGCGGTTCAATGACATATGATAATTATCAGATGCATAAAAATCCTTTAGCGATTACTGCGACTAACAGGGCAGTTAAGATTTTTATTTAAGCGATCCGGTTTACTTTGTCGGCGTATGACCCGGTTACTGATCATAAATAAATACAGTTTATTAACGAAATTAGTGTTCTTAGAAGTAAAATGAGTTTCATAGAATCCCTAACTACCTGGAGAGTGTTGTATTTCTGACGATCGGCTGATATTACACCTGCTGTATGATGCTCCAGGCTATTTTCTGGATTAAGGCGTAAATAATTTATTTATATAGAACTGGGAATAAACGACATCAGAACATAAACATAGCTAGATTATTTTACTTACAACGAACAAAATTCTTACGAAATGACTAAGTACTTATCAGAAAGTAATTAAACGATACCGTTGTATTAAAATTATAAAGATGGCATGATAAATCACCACGCGTATTATTACAACGGTGCTGCATTTAGATAACGCGACCTAACTCTATCGATGATTTCGCGACATAAGCTTGGCGCTTCTGCGTGGAAATATGAAAACTGAATTTTGTAGCGTATGAAAAATGCCATGTCTGATCGGGATTCGAACCCGAAACCTCCAAATTAAAGGCCGTGACGTTACCACTCCGCCACGGAGATCGGCATTTATTTAGCAAAATTTTATTACTCTGCACATGATTATCTCCAAGGGTAATTTAAGTATTACAGCAGGATCTGACTATTAGTTTATTTAATTTTAACCTCTACTCTTTTATATATATCAAAGAATAAATATTTGCGCTGCCAACAGCTAGTTACATACTCTGATATAAATAATGTATTAGAAAATATTCCAAGTACAATATCATATTATATGACTTTTCACATGGAAAACCATCTTACTGTAATTCTGCCTATTATTGTTGTTTTTTAATAAGTTAAATTTCAATATTATATGTTATGAACATAACATTTTTCGATTTTTATAATAAGAACTTCGCTCCAAATATATACTGTACTTTTAATTGACAACTACGGAATAAATAAATAAACAAACCAAAAATTCGTCAATTATTTTTTAATACTGCATTCACAAGTCACCTTTTTTATCTGGAGGGATATCCCAACCCCGTAGGGGAAGACACCCGCCTTGTGACGATTCCGGTCGCCACACCAACTCCTCCGTTCCTAGCCCTGATGGGCTTTACCGGAGGTCGTCTTTTGACTCGCGCCTAGTTCTGCATTTAGTAAGCTATTAGTGAGTAATTGTCTTATATTTCGGGAGAGAAGTTAGGAAATATTAAAGAATTTCACGACATACAGAAATTGTTAAGCATGTATGTATGTATTATTTCGTCGATCTCAGAACTGTAGCAATTCGGCCTTTCATCCATAGGTCCCGGGTTTGAACTCCGGTTAGACTTGGCACTTTTCATGCATTACAAAATTCCATTTCCATAACCCACGCAGAAGCTACAAGCTTATGTGGCGATAACATCACGAAAAAAATATATATCTGATAAATAGGATTAAAAAATTAAAACATTAAAATAAAGGTTTATAACACGTAAACAACGCTTTGATATTGTCGTAATAAGTAACACCTACCGACAATAATGCTTACGATAATTAACAACTGTATCGTAAAAAAAAAATACAATACAATACAAAGAGGGATCGGACGCACATAAAGTTTTAAGAACTTTGTATAATCCCGTTCGCCATTAAGAATCAAACTGCAAAAAGATGTAAGTTCATATTAATTATACAAAACAGCGAGATGAATATGAGAAGAGTTTACCTCAAGCTAGGAGTAATTTTGCTCCGATTAAAAAGAACAGACCGAGCGATTAGCCCCGTATGGAAAATTTCTTCTCTTCGATCTGGAACAAAAATATAAATTAATGAAACAAAACCGCAAGAAGAAATATATAATGTGCAGATTATTTCCTAAACTCGAATAAATTATAATTCAGAATATAGTACCACTAGATCCCGTGTAGTACGAGATCGATCTTACTTTTTTATACAGAATGCGCGGAACATCATTTCTTTTAACGATATAACCGCTATAAACGAGCACGTGGAAATTCCCAATAGAATTGCTCTTCAGCGCATCAGTAACAAGAGAAAGGTCGTTCTTATTCTATCTGTCATTTATTAGAATCTTTATTGAATCTACAGGTCAATATTTTACAATATCGCGTGTGAACTCTTGTTAGGTTAAAGACTTGAAGAAATAAACAAAATTAAACGTTTAATTAAATTTAAACATATTTAAATGTACTTTGATATTAAGAAATAAATGGGAAAACAAAACATTTAGACTTAAATACGTAAATAATTCGATTTTATTCGTTATATTACGTAAAATTATATCGTTGACAGGATAAACATTCAGCCATATTTTTGGAAAATAGAAGTCATAATTTAACGGAGGTCGTGTATTTACTTACGTTTAAAAAATGTAGAGTGAAAAAAAACTAGGCTTAATGGAGTAAGAAATAGAGAAAAACAGAGGTTACCGTAAAGTGGACCTAACTCGAAGAGGGAATGCGGATCGAGAAGATCCTTCCTCTAGACATTCGACCGCCGATTTATCTTGGAAAAACATTTAAGAGAAAACTAGAAAACGATAATTCACCTTGAATTTAATGAAACAATTCTGAAAAAGAATGTAGCCTTTTAATAAAGATTAAATATGTACAATTCTATATTAAGTTTAATTATTTACGGAACCAAAATTTGGGGTTCCTGGATGTATCAGTATGTTGATTTCATTGATTTTTCTTTAATTTACCTGTAATTTCGCCAGGTTTTGTTATTTACCTAGAAATTAATCTTTTTCTAATGTATTTGTTCTCCTTTAAATCGCATTATAACTACATAATTCTTGTATAACAGCTAATACAGGAAAAAATGTTTTGGTGTCAGGAACGGTTGGATTCGGCTAACAGTATGGAGTTAATGTTTATAATCTGCTTAACGGTAAAATTCAAACCGATGAAAATTTAAAAAAGAAAATTTAACATATGAGAACAGTCATAATCACAATTGTACAGACACCTGGATCGTATAAATGATTAGATTTACTAAAACAAAAGTAAAATGGATTTTAATTCAATTAAGTAGATCCTTAAGCCGAGATATGAATTATTTATTATTATTTAAATAAATATTATAAAGAAAACAAAGTATTTTCTTTATGCTTTAAAAATGGTGGGAGGAAGAAGAGGAGATAAAGTTCTTAATTTTGTAGTAAGTAAATGCTCTATTTTAACATTCCGTTATTTATTTTTAGTAAGACAGAACTTAAATCTGATGGTTTGATTTTTTTATGGTAATGAACGTAAGAATTTAACTGCTTACAAAGCAAGCCTGGAATTACAAATATGCCCCCTAGTTCAGAAGGTCAATTATTAATGTGGCAAATTTTATTTTCTTCTTTTTTTTAATCTTTTTGTTTATTTGCTAGAAAACTTTATCATACAGATTAAAGCAGTTTTTTTTTTTTAATTGTCGTATAGAAAATTATATGTACTACTGCAACTAAAATCTTTCTGTAGACAAAAAATGTATAAACATTAAAATCTGGGCTAGAAGCAGTTTTGGTTTACGGTAAAAAGTTTTCTTTTTAACAGTATACAAGAGAAATAACTAGTCATTTTACATTTATCACAATTTTGAAATCTATTTCGTCGCTCTGTTACACATTTCGTTAAAAATAAATTTACAATTCCTAAATTTACATCATCATAAAAAACAAATGAAAACTATTAATGAACAATGTACGTACAACATACCGCTAACAGAATCGACGTTTAACAAGGGAGTTACAGTCAAATCGTTATTTAAAGTCACACGATAATCTCAAATTAATTATTTATTCTATATTAAATATGACTATCTTTATTATACTTTTAAGACACTTAAAAATACAATATTAGTTTAACTGCAGAATACAAATGTGTTTGAAAGAAGTGCATTACAACACTGTTAACTGACGACTGTTGTTAATATTTCAACATTACCTTTAACATGTTCAACAATCCACAAAAAAAATTAACAGATTTATTAAAATGTATTAATGTATTTTATTTCATTAATAAATAAATAGATTTATTAGGGCATTAATGTATTTGGCATCAATAAAGTTTACAAATATAAAGTATTCTGCTTACAATTTTTGTATAAAATATTACTGTTTGATTACACATAAAATTATACGAGGGATATCTCTACAGTAAAGACCCCTGGGAAATTTATCTCCTTAAGGTTGGTGAACCTGTGTCGTTCATGGCTACGCTAGTAACGTACACCCTGCATCGTTACCTGTAAGTTGTCGCGTTGTATTATCTCTGATTACGTGTGAGTTATTAAGCTATAAAATGAGTGAAATACTTTGAGTAATACGTTTTTTAACCATCAAAACGTTAAGTAGGCTGAAATACATAAACAGTTGGTTACTATATACGGTGATAATGTAATGAATGAAAGAATCGTCCGAAAATGGAGTGAAAGGTTTAGAAATAACAGAATTAATGTTCACGATGAAGAACGTTCGGGGAGGATCTCGATAATCACCGAGGACTTGTTGAAACGCGTCGATGATGAAATCAGAAAAGATCATCGCTCAACGATTTCCGATCTGGTCCTCTTTTACCTGGTGTTTCTAGAACTGTTACTGGTCGCATTGTTCATGACCATTTACGTTTCAGAAAGGTCTGTGCACGTTGGGTGCCGCACGTCTTAACGGAACGTCACAAAAAAATCCGAATGGGATCTGCTTTGGAATTTTTGATGCGCTACACAGAAAAAGGCAATGAGTTCCTTAATTCAATTGTTACCGCCGATGAAACATGGATTTCATATTACATGCCAGAGAGAAAACGGCAGTCAAGTGAATGGTGTAACCCTCAATCACCAACCAGACCGACAAAGGTCATTTGGACGCAAACTGATTGATGGTCGCAGTCTTTTGGGATTGGTTTGGCATACTGCTGCTTGATTTCATGCCACGTGGAACGACTATAAATGCAGAAACCTACTGCGAAACTCTACGTAAGTTACGGCGCGCCATTCGAAATCGGCGACGTGGGCGGTTGACCGACGGCGTTGTCCTGCTGCACGATAATGCACGTCCATATGTAGCGGGTCCGACACGTGATTTACTGAGAACATTTGGATGGGAAATTTACGATCACCCACCATATAGTCCAGACTTAGCTTCTTCTGATTACCATTAGTTTGGGAAATTGAAAGAATATTTGAGTAGTAAGCGATTCGCGGGTGACAATGAACTTAAAAATACTGTTAATGCTAAATGGACTGACGACCGAAGAATACGATGAGGTTATATTGAAGCTGGCGGATCGCTACGATAAATATCTTAATTCATGTGGCGATTACATAGAGAAGTAGTATATGATATGTAGTTTAAGAGAAATAAAAAAAAAGTTTTAAGAACAAATTTATTTACAATCAAACTGTCTACTTTAGAACCTCTCGTATATATAAAATTATATATATATGAAGCATAGTTTCACAACAGAGAAGAGGAAAGGAAAAACACATTAATTTGTAGCTCTACATTGTATATCTCGGTTTTTACTACAGCCGTGACACTAAATCTTTACAAGGTCATCGGAATAGCTTTTTTTGAAAGAAATGATCCTCGCTTACTATAGAGCCAGACTCAGGAGTGATCGTGACGATTTTACTCGACCGAATATCTCCTTTTGGAGGACGTAGCGCGCTGGAACGCAACAATATTTGGGTCGATGAAGACTGTAACGAGAGAAACAACTTCATACCTTGTTTTTCTCTGTAAACCCGCCACGAGAACTTTGCTACACTTGACAACGGGCACTTTCAGCCTAAGTTTAATGGTTTTCATTTCATTCCATATTTTACGGTACGACGATTCGTAAATACATACAAAAAAAAAAGACTTAAAAGGTAAAAACAACCCTCCCTAATAAAATGAGGCTTTAATATTCATTTATGTTTTAGTGTTGATAAAAGACAATTTATTTATACAGTAACAACAGGCTTACTCCCGCTTACAGTTACCGATGGATGATAATGAATTTTTTGTAGCGTGCGAAAAACACCGTGCCTGACCGGGATCCGAGCTCATTTCTAAACAATTTTCGAATTAAATTTAACATTAATTAATTTGCATAAGCGTAACAAAAATTATATGTAATCCCAGGTCGCTTCAGCACACGCAAGGTAGCAGCCTCTTTACGTGATTTCTCTGCTTACGTGATTCCAATTCCTATTTTCATCAAAAGGTTTGTTTTCTTTGCGTTTCTTACAAAAGGCTTGTTTTTATAAGGGCAGCATTTTTCAAATTATTTTCATGTTTTCAACAGCAATAAGAACATATGTAACACAAAATAAACTTATTATTATTATTAAATACCGATTTCCAAAAATACCGTCCAAAAATAGTACATACATTGTTTTTTAAATTCAGACTTCTAAAAGTTGAAAAGTGTAGGGGATACAAGTCGTCACTAACTTAAAATACAAACAAAAAGCGGTCCTAAGTTATCGAAATAAACTATGAAATAAGAAAATGCTTAAAAATCTGTAACTAGTTGGATTAAGTGTTTGATAACCTTACAGATCATTTTATCTAGAAGCTTACTGCAGAGAAATTATTTTATTAGACGCGATTGAGGTCAGTAGTTTTATTTGCGAAACCACTGAAAACATGGATAAAATTAAGAAAATACTGCAAAACAATGGTAATGCACGATATTAAAAGAAAAAGTATCACACGAAAGCAGAGACAAAATTACTTGTGCTCTGTATAGCAGCGAAATAAAAAATATTTTTAGTCACAGAATTACAGTTACCTGGGCTACTCTAAAGATAAACTGACTTGTAAAGTCAATAATGACAAGTTAAGATAGAGATAAGACGAACCCAAAACAAAGAAAAGATACAGTGCGTTCGGAAAGTTGCCGTGCAATCGAATTATGGAAGTTTAACAACGAAACTTTCTTTATTACTTTGTATTTTTATTTCATTATTTTATAGAAACGGATATTACAATAACTGGAATAGTTTATAAAAGATTTTCCAACATCAATACAACACTTCACAAGTTTCAATTTGTTTTCAAATATTTTAACCGGCTGACACACGGGAATTTCTCGTACGGATGCCGATATTGCGGTTTGTAGTTCGTCAATCGTGCGTGGTCTGTTGCGATACACTGCTTTTTCGCTGCCCCCATAGAAAATAATATGAGAGTCAGAACGCGCGATCGTGCAGGTCACAAACCCCTCGAAATGATTCGTTCACCAAAGACATTTAGTGTAAAAACGTCATCGACCTGTTAGCTGCATGCGCTATGGCGCCACACCTTGTTAGAACCGACCGTGATTGATTTCCACTTCTGTTAACAGACTAATGAAGTTTATTGACACAGCACAATAACGATCACTATTAACTGTATTTTCAAAAAAATAGTGGACCCCACAATGCCCGCTCTACTCACACCGACCCAGACTCCAATTTTCCCTTCATATAATTCATAGGGGGTTAGTTGTCGACCACAGTCGTGTATTTTGTGAAATAATATACCCTTCCAGATGAAACCGCGCTTCCATCAGCAAAAAACGTAATGTCAAGAATACCTACGGAATTTTCGTCAATAAAACGTTTAAACCATTGACCATAATCTAGTATTTTGGCACGATCTGTAAGTTTCAGTTCTTGAACACACATTCTTTTGTAGGGGAAAAGTTTCAGTTCTTTTCTTACAACTTTATGTGCGGCAGCAAGTCCGATATCTTGCTAGTGTGCTAACTTACGCATTGACTTGGATGGACTTTCGGCCACGGAATCCAAAATATCAAGCAGCTTCTGTTCCTTTAGTTTAGGTGGCCTTCCACTTCGATCAGCGTCTTCAAAGGACCCTGTTGCCCGAACTATATCGCGGTGAGGAACAGGAGTATTTGGAAACTTACCAACTTGTGCGTCACTAAATCAATATACTTTTCACCCTCACCAAAGACGTGTTTAACGAGAAAAATTTGTTCCTCTACCGAAAGAACCATTACGCTTCTCGCAACTACCGATTCCGATAAACAAAACAACACGTAACGAAACGAAGCACGTTCGATCACAACTGACGTCTTGGTTTATTACTGAGCAACGTCCAACGAACCCACAGGGCAACCAACCTGACGCCGAAAAAACAGAGTGCACCACATATTTCTAAAACATACTGCCAGAGACTTTTTAAACGCATTGTAGAATAACACTACACTTTATTGGTAATTAATATAGAAGACCAGAGAAATCTGCGTAGCCCGACATAACCCTGGAAACTGGATACAATACTAGTTTTAGCAACCAATCTAAAAATATCTAAAAAAAAAAAAAAACAACTACTTAGCGGTAACTACTTATTTTACCGCTAATGATACAGAAACTTAACTGATGTGAGAAACGAAAGGGGATTAACCGTCAGCCTTTTAAACATTTTTATTTATTAAAAATCTTTCTCTAAAAATTTTGTATCATAACGGTTATCTTTATTTTTCTTGAGATTAACGTTTTATTTTAACCAACTATAAGGGGCGTACATCAAGTCGTAGTGGATAATCAAAGTTGAAAATTAAAGTGCTTTTTATTATTTTTAATTAAATTTTACATTTTCAATTGGGAATGTCTAAAACGACGACAACTTGTATTTACAGTTTACCAAAGATTGTTTGTAGATTAATTTTAAAATACAACTTATTTAATTATTATATACACATAAACAATTTAACCTAAAATTATGACTATTATTGCGACTGCTTACTCGAGCGATAAATAAATAAAATAAGTTTTATAAATCAATCGGATGACAATCGAAAAGATTATGTAGTTTTATATTTTAATAAGAATAATAATACTTATTAAGTAAACGGCTATCGAACGTTTTCTTGTTTTTTTTTTTTTAATTTATCTTCACCGTTTAGTGTTTTCAAATTATTGTAAATTAAAAAAGACGTTAATATAATACTAAAGGACTAAAGTTATCGACAATATAAGTCTAGTAGGACAGCATAAAGGAGAAATTAGAAGGAGGGTTTACTATCTTTACCAGAAGTAATCCATTAATTACCTAAAACAGTAGACTACGAAAACAGGAATAACAAATACGCATATTTACTCTTTACAGTAAAGTAACAGACGCAAAGACGTACAAATTACACAATATGGAAGTATTACACCGAACCCTGAACAATTAAGACCGATTAGTTGTTACCGAAATCCCCTTTCTACTTCTAAATCCAGGATTCTTCTTTATTATTTTCTTCCTCGTCTCATTAACAGTAATGCACTTAGTTCAGTGACGTAACTCTGCCGTCTGAACAAAAGAAGTAATACGCAATGTACATAGTTCAGTTGCTCGACTATGGAAAGCCGGTAAGGACCAAATTTATCGGTCTCAATCCACCTCCTGTTTTTATCACGACTTCCTTTCAAAGATCGTTTCAAGGCGATTCGGTTTTCCTGTTCACTTTTGTTTCCGACGCTCCGCTGCCGAGACTTTTTAGTACTACGCTTCTCGGTTTAATTTAAATAAATTTTTTCACCGGGTCAAAAATTAACGTCACATCTTACCGCAGCCTGAAAATTAAGGATTCTATTTTATATCCTCGATAAGAAGATAAGCATATAACATCGACCGGATCGCAAAGGAGTGTCATTGTGACGTTCCTTTGTATGCCGAATACTGTAACTGTAAAAGCGCATCAGTAAATTTTCGAAATCTGAACTGTGATCAGGGGCCTTTGAATTTTACAGCTTGTTTTCTGCCTCAAAACCCCTCGGTTTGTAGTATATACGGATATTTTCATACATCCACAAAATCAAGGGAACGGGTTCCTTCTTTAGAACTCTGCCGTATACATTTTCGGATGGCTATTTAATTTCTGAAGAAAAATTTTTTTTTATAGTGTTAACACCTGAGCGATGCTACCTTAAATCTTTGAATACAACTCCTAGCGATGAAATCGAATTTTGATTACTACAGACCGCAAAAAAGTCTTCGAATAAATTAGAATCTAAAAACGATTATATTAATTTTATGTATCGTGTAATAAAAAACTGAATACTTCGAATTTATGAATTTAAATTAACTAATATAATATTAATCTATATTCAAGATAAATGTAAGTAGTAGGGCCGAGTTAAAATTTCATCGATTAGCCTCAATTTTTCTTAAGCAAGCGCGTCTACGTTAACATTTAATGCAAAGATGAAATAAGGAAGAAATCCTGGGTATCGAAGCAAATTCGCGAACACGGTCAATAACCTGGTATCCACTAGCCCGAGGGGAACTCTGATCTGGTTCTGACTAAATAGCACTGCACGTCGCACGCAGTAAGACATGAAATATGAAGGGGAAGATTTCTCTCCCGTTGTTTCTTTTCCATGTGCTACTAATGCATATAAAAATAAACACAGCAAGAGTGATTTAAGATATAATTATTTGATCCTTCCCGTAAAAAACATCAATAAGTGAAATGTAATGACATACTATGGCTTCACTTAAAATATTTACAGGAAGGCTTTTAGTTTGAAAAGAGGGCTTATCTTTTATAGCCTTTTCTTCAAACGCTAAATAATTTAAATTTATAATGTACGAGAGGATATGTAATATATTAAAAAAGACCTCTCGCACAAAGAAATTAAGAAAATTATGTACTGGGGCTTTGGCCATCTAAAGCGCCCCCTAATGTTTTTTTTTTTTTTTTTTTTTTTTTTTTTTTTTGTAATTTACTCCCTCCCGGTGAATGGATTTTAGAAAATAAAACTTTTAAAAGGCAATATTAAAAGCGACTACGAATAATTTGTAACGACACCGACTTGACGGTACGTAGCCGACCGTTCTAATAAGTACAATCCTCACCGGTAGGAGAATAAAGCCGGTAGGTGCTGCTATCCCGGGGCTTACAGTAACACATTACTAATTACACATTGTTTTGCTAATTTATTGTACAATAGTTGTATGCAATAAATATATGAATATAATTTTACGAAAAAGTAGTATTATAAATTAACTAAAATCCAGTCGATTAAATAAAAAAATTAAATGATACATATTGATACCTTAATTAGAATCACGCAGACTTGTACATATTACTTAATCATTTATAGTAAAATAATACGGTACGAATTACAATTAACCTTACGATAAGTATTGTAAACACGAAATTATACCGATCCATTGATGAATTAAAATAATTTGAATTCACTAAACTTGTAGTTAGTCTTTAGAAAAATAAAACGCAACCTTTTTTTACAAAAATACAAATAAACAAAACCACTATACTATAAATTACACCATACGGTTACCAGAAACTGAATTAAAAAAAAGCGGCACAGATGAAAACGCACTCTACAATCACGAAACGACCGAAAGTTATTTTTTTTTTTTTTTTTTTTTTTTTTTTTTTTTTTTTTAGGGCGAAAAACGGTTGAACGTTATCATCGCCCGGAAAATAAATAAATAGATAAATAAATAAAAATAAAAATAATTTAAGTTTTTTAGATAAAATTAAAACTTAAAACTACTATCACAGAAACAAAATCCGGAATGGGTGTAAAAGGCCCATTCTCGGATAACAAAAACACTAATATGTAACTTAAAACTATGTTAAAAACTATCACATTAAAAATAAATAAAACTTAAAACTACGTTAAAATCTATCACATTAAAAATAAATAAAACTTAAAACTAAAAAAAGGAGATAAAACTTAAAACTAATATCACAAAAATCTTATAACTATTATCACAGACGAATTTTAAAAACATACAAAAAAAAAACAAAAAAATCCGATAGGGAGTGTAAAAGGCTCCCTACTCGGATAACAAAAACAATACATAGGACAATACATACAATTACGAAAGAACACATACTTATTAAATTTTTTGCATTAACCCTATACTATGTAAAAATATAAACATCCGGTTTAAAACCTCCTTATCGTCACGCAAGATACCACGGATGTTACCAGGTAATTTAAATTTACGACGCAATGCCGCATAACATATGCAGTCCACGAGTATGTGGCGCACAGTCATGCGGCAGTTGCATCTTGCGCATAGAGGTGGTTGTCCTCTTGTAAACAGGTACTCGTGTGTGACTCTCGTGTGTCCTATCCGCAATCGACAGAGAACTACTTCCTCACGCCGGGGTTTTCTGTATGAGGAGTTCCATGGTAACACAGAATCTTTAATCTGACGGAGTTTATTATCGACAGTAGCTGTCCAATCACCTTGCCACCTTGTTCTTAATAATTGTTTTACATAGTTTATGAAATCAGAAGTAGCAACTCGGGTGGTGAAAGGAGGCTGGTTACATGCTTCTTTGGCAGCGGAATCTGCATGTTCATTACCTGGAATCCCTACGTGGCTAGGGACCCAGCAAAAACTTAATTCTGTGTTGCGATTATTCAACTCAGCGATTGCGTTGTAAATTTCAATGACGATAGGATGTTTGGAATAAAAGTTCTTTAAGGCTTGGAGAGCACTACACGAGTCACTGCAAATAAGAATTTTTCTATATTTAGGGTTAATGATGTTTAGAGCCTTATTTATAGCATATAGTTCAGCGGTAAACACACTCGTAATACTGGGGAGACCAAACATATAAGTTCTCTCATTAACAACAAAAGCACACCCAACCGTATCGTTTTGTTTCGATCCATCAGTGTATACAACCGCGTCTGGTTTCGTCTTGGAGAGAACACACTGAAACATCTGCTGAAAGACGATAGATGGTGTTGATTGTTTATTACATGTAGTCAGGTCAAAATTAAAATTTATAAGGCTTATTCTCCATGGAGGATATGAGCAAGGGTACATAGGAAAGAATGACGGTGTGTCAACATTTATATGCTGCAGCAGACGCCAGGTACGGACACCTACAGGTGCAGTACGACGTGGATGATCCTCATACTTTCCTAGATTAGGATTTTTAAAGACTGACTCAAGAGCCGGGTGATTTGGCTGTCCTCTGAGACGAGCAAAATACGATAATAAAAGCTGGTCTCGTCTATCCCAAAGTGATGGTTCACCACAGTCTACAAGTAAGCTTGCGACAGGACTTGATCTAAACGCGCCTGTGGCAAGCCGAAGGAAAGCATGATGTACACTATCCAGCATTTTAAGCACGGTTTGACGAGCTGATGAGTAGGCCACACAACCGTAATCTAAACGGGAGCGAACAAAGGAATAGTAAAAACGTATCATACATGATCTATCGGCTCCCCAGTTGGTGTTAGTAAGGACTCGCATCATATCTAAAATTTTGGAACATTTTGTTTTCAATTCTTTTAAATGTTTGACCCAAGTAAGACGGCTATCAAAAATTAAACCTAAAAACTTAACGTAATTAGAGATAGTAATAGTCTCACCGTTCAGAAAAATTTGCGGAATAGAAGGGTTTCGTAGCCGAGAAAAAACTACACATTTTGTTTTTTCGGATGAAAATGTGAAACCAGTAATCCTGGACCAAGCTTCAAGGTGATATATAGTGTTCTGCAGTAGTCTCTCTGCTGTAGGTGCCGAACGGCTTGCAATGTAGATAGCAAAGTCGTCAGCAAATAGAGAGCATGAGACAGGAGCCTGAACACATTTGGTAATATCATTTATGGCTACAGAAAATAAGGTGGCACTTAATACACTACCTTGGGGCACTCCATTCTCCAAGATGACACTATCTGAGAGCGAATCATCTACACGAACACGAGCCGTTCGGTGATTTAAGAATCCCCGGATAAAAGCAAGCATATTGCCCTTGATTCCCCATTTTTGGAGAGTGTTAAGAATACCACGTCGCCAGGCTGTGTCATACGCCTTTTTTATATCAAAGAAGATAGCGACGAGGTGTTGCCGATTGAGGAAAGCGTTTTGTATGGCTGTTTCTAGTGACACTAAATGGTCAATAGAAGATCGTCCTTGTCGAAAACCACACTGTTCTGGAGATAGAAAGCCATGTTTCTCCAAGTACCATGTAAGTCTGCGGTTTACCATTCTCTCCATTATTTTACACAAAACGCTTGTTAATGAAATAGGGCGATAGCTTGAAGGGTTCGTCTGGTCTTTACCAGGTTTTGGTACTGGTATAATAAATGCTTCTGACCAGCCGGGTGGGAAGACTTGTTCGGAGAATAAACCGTTGAAAATATTCAAAAGTTGTTGTAGTGCCAAATTAGGAAGGTGTGAAAGCATGGAAAGGCGAATGTTGTCCGGTCCAGGGGAAGTGTCCCGTGAATTTTTAAGTGCATGTAACAATTCTTTAAATACGAATGGAGTGTTTAAATCACCAACCGAATCACCAATGTTTAACGACAACACCTCCATTTGTATCTTGTACCGTTGAAAATCGTAATTATATGATGAGGTGAGAGACACCGAGCGGAAAGATTTTGCTAGACTATTTGCCACTTCCGAGGATGATGAAAGGAGTTCTCCTTCATCAATAAGACCAAGAATAGATTGTTTCGGTGATCCGAAGATTGCACGAATTCTCTTCCATACAGTAGACGTGGAAGTAGTGCGCGAGATAGTGCTCACATATTTCGTCCATGAATTCCTCTTAGCGTCCAAGAATACTCGACGGCACACCGCTCTAGCCCTGCGGTATAAATTTAGATGTTCTGTTGTGGGCCTACGATTAAATTTACGTAGTGCCTGCCGTCGATTCCTAATAGCAATTCTGCATTCATCGTTCCACCATGGAACGAAAGGACGTCTAGGATTACCCGATGTTTGTGGGATATACCTGTTGGCATTCTTAAGTATCATGGACGTAAAAGAAGAATATTGGTCGAGGATGTTCGCTCCATCGTCATACTGAGATTGGAATGCTTTACAGTATCCGTTCCAATCTGCCTTTTCAACAATCCATCTCCGTGGCATTCTTTTAATCTCGCAGTCTACACCGAAACTAATAATAATTGGTCTATGATCACTGCCGTGATAGTCATCACAAATCGACCAATTAAGATGAGGGAGTACATTCGGTGAGCATATGGAAAGATCAAGGTTAGATGCAGCACCAGTTGATAAGGACATAAATGTGTGTGATCCATTATTCAGTAGGCAAAGGTCAAAATCTTGTCTCAATCTGTTTATCATATTTCCTCGAGTGGAGCAGAAGGTTGAGCCCCAGGAAATATGATGGGCATTGAAGTCTCCTACTATTAACGATGGAGATGGTATTTGTGTAAGGAGATTTGAGACATCAAAAGCACTGAACACAGTGTTCGGTGAGAGATACAGATTGCAGATATGCAATTTGAAGGGAATAGTGACCTTTACTGCAATAGCAGGAATGACAGTGGTTAGTTGAATTCTTGTAGCTGACACCCCATTCTTCATGAAAATCGCTACTCCACCACTCTCCCTACTGTCTACTAGGCAGTCGTATCTCTCGCAGAAGTATCCTCTAAATGTAATTCGGTCATGTTGTAGGAGGTGAGTTTCCTGGAAACACATGATTAGTGGATCATGTGTGTGCGCCAGTACTCTAATATCTTCAATGCGGGACCGAATACCTCTAACATTCCACTGAATAATGTTCATAAGTGTAAAAAGCAAATAAAAAAAAATAAATTTCGGAAACTATATAAAAATTAGTTGTACGTGATTCGGTTTTTCTTTTTTGAATTTTTTATTTTAAAGAACTCCGATGCCCTAGGGTCGGGTGGTTCTTCAACCATATCCTCCAGTATATGAGGAGATGGTGGAGGAGATTTATTTGAATGGGATGCTGTAGTTGACATCCCAGAAGAGATAGGTACGTGGGTTCCCTTTATGGGGAGCTTATTAGGTGGCTTACTGCCAGCTGTGATAGTCGCTATTCGTGGCGGTACGATTTTGGGAATAGGAACTTTCGTATGTATCATACTGTTTGATTCACTAGCTGCGACGGAGGACTTTTTATTCATTTTTGTCAGCTCTGAGATAGTGGCTGTAAGTGAAGCTACTTGATCAGATAGCATCTGAACAAGTTTTTTAAGCTCATTGCAGGATCCGCACTGCTGATTATTAGCATTTGTAGGAATTTGTTTAGTTGTAGCGGTGGCAAAAGATACGTCTGGTTTAACCAGGTTCCGTGAGTTGTTTATGTTTTTATATTCTCTACGTGCAGCCGGAAAAGATAGTTTTTGCTCCGTACAGATTTTGAGAATTGCCTTTTCTTCTTTAAAAGTTGGGCAATCTCGGGAGCGGGCTGTATGTGGACCACTGCAGTTTGCACATTTTTCACTTTCTTCGCAGTTATTGTCGTTGTGACCTTCTTTACCACATCGAGCACAGATCTCAGTTTTCGTGCAAGATGTTGTAGTATGACCAAAACCTTGGCATCTGAAACATCGCCGTGGGTTGGGTATGAATGGTCGTACCCGAACCGAGAGGTAACCCACTTTGATCTTTTCTGGTGGAACAGGGAGACTGAATGTTAATATAAGAGACGGTGTCGGTTCTTCTGTTCCGTTCTGCCGTTTCATTATACGTTTCACCTCAACAACATCTTGGTGGCACAGCTCGTCAACTATTTCAGAGATATCTATATCCAGAAGGTCTCTACAAAAAATTACACCCCGGCTCGTATTTAGCGTTTTGTGGCATTCTGCGCTTATATTTATGCCACCCATATTACGGAGACGTAAGATAGATCGACTCTGCTCATCGTTGAATGTTTCAACCAGAATCGATCCGTCGCGTAATTTCCTGATATTCTTCGGGGAGCCACTTGCACCTGTTATGGTTTTGTTTATTAAAAACGGTGAGACCTTTTGAAGGGAGCCACCTTCCTGACTATTTCTGAGTACAATGAATCTGATATTTTTATATTTTGATTTTAAGAAATTCTGTTCAGTAGGACTTTTATCCTCGTCAGACGAAGCTGATCGAGGTCTCTTCGCAAGACTTAAATTGGTGGTTTTTTCAGATGGACCACCAACCATCATAGTGTTTATTATTGGAACTGAAATTTTGGTCCCACGAGTACCGGCGAAAAATGGACCACTCCAGCAGAGCGCACGCGTACTGGAGCTAGAGCTAAATACAACTGGGTTCGCCCTGGTGCCCAGAGGACATCGTTCGAGACTCATTACGTAGAGCCATTCACCCATCGGCACGATTTGTTCCCACCTTGGGTTACGGTTGCGTTTCGTAAGATGTCGCAACACCACCGAGTGTAAATGGAAGAAATATCAGTGTAGGTTGTTGTTGTGTAATTGTGTATGTGTGTATGTTGTAATTTATGTAGTGTTCTTGGTGTAGTATATGTGTAAAATGTAAAATGTTCCGCAGCTCATTGTATAGTGGGAAGAAAAGCTGCGGAGGCTAGGCCCGTGGGGACGCCAACCCCCAAAGTCTTAAAGAATAAGACTCCCCGTCGGGGGGAAAGTTATTTTGCAGCAGTCAACTTATATTTAATATAAGATAATTGTTATTTATAACGAAGCTTGTTATCGATATATTCCTACTGATTTGTTTGTCAGAGAAGGATGATTCAATTATGATGATGATTGTTTCACTCAAGAAATGTTCATAGATTATACGTATGCGTTATTACTTGTGTGTTCTCTGTTTTATATTTCTTAAATAGTAATTCTGTCTAGATTTGTTGATTTTTAAATAACGTGTAACAGTAACAATTAATTTTACTAATATATTTTATTTTTAAAGAAATTAAAATTACATTTAAGGAAGTAAGTAAGTGCAATTGTAACGGTAATAATACTAGTACTACTACGTCTATTCTCGGTAACAATTTCTACAAAACTGTAAAATTATAGTAAAGCGGATTATCTTTTAACATAAGGACATAATTTAATTATTTCTCATAAGAACTACGGCATTACCCGGGAAGTGTGTTGCGGCTGGACTTATTATAAAAAAACTTTTCAAGAAGTATCATCGATCGTCAACCTACCCTTATCATCACCACAACAATCATATCAGCACTACAACTCATTATTACACTTATAATTATTTCCGGTAACAATTAGAATTCAGTATAATCAAAATTATTGCGGTTAATGATTCCTATTAATCCCTTAGGTTATAAATGAATGTTTTATTACTTCATAATCGTTCGACAGAATCGTCTATAATTAAATTTAGCCTATTTTATTTTAATAACTACCACTAACCTAAGAGTTACGTTCATGCTGACCGGTCGCTGTGGAACGAATGGAAACAGCACTCATCCCTGCCTGTGTCTATACGGCTAAATTGTAATCGACTGTACTATAAGAAAAAGCGTCGGTTCAGAAAATCGTTTAAATTAAGAAATTTAAGAACGAATCGTTTTCTTTATTCTATTTCTGAAAAATGGGACCTACGTATAGCAGATAATCAAATGGCTACAGGATAAGGATGATCTATGATATTTTCGGCCGATCGTCAAACGCGTACATCAGAAAGAGAGATATTTAACACGTGTTACAATAAACAATACGAAGACTAGTAATAGAGTAATCTACGCCAAAGGTAAACGAGTCGTATCAAAACTAAACACCTACAAGTGTAACAAATTTACAAATAATTTAATTAGTTAATTAGATAATTTAATAAGATTCTATTAATCTTATTCGTCCTTTTCTTTAAATAAGATACAATTAATTACGCTAAAAACTTTATTGTTTTTAAATTTAAACTCGATTTAAAACAACCTAAAACAAAACCGAACAAGGTAAATGGCTACCGAAGAAAATGATAATGAAGATAAAACTGCTGTTCGCACAAGTTTATTATTACCCGTTTTGTAATTTATATCAACAAAACTAATACAAAAAAAATAAGTAAATAATAAAAACACATGTAAGAAACCGCCTGATTAAATCAATAACCTTACAATTATTTCGAATTGTTTACGTAACATAAATACCTTCATATTTCGATGTAAAATCATATTTATTATATAATGAAATAGAGAAGAATATTAGAACGAATTAACGGACATAAAAATTAAAGAAACATTATCACTTGCAACATACTGTACTTTAGCGGTTAAACATTATACAGTCACCTCCGCCAAAGAAATAACGAGTCCCCGGGTCGGTCGGTCAAGCATCCGCCTCTGAGGCGCACCAGAACGTACCGGCTCAAGAGGTTTCGGGACATTACTATCGGCTAAACGACCGAAACCGATAGCATATGGAAAGGAAGGTATCGAAGGTAGAAGACAAAACAGGTGGGCAATAAGAAAGGACGAACGAAGAAGGAAGGTCCTCGATGGAACGGCACTTCGATAGGATCGCTCAATTTCACCCGGAGATAAGTTAAATAAAGTTTTCCTGCAGAAACGAACGCCCACTCGGTCAACGATCCTCGAGAGCCGGGAGAGAATACAGACAAAATGACTGTTTTTCTTCCAGAAACGTATGACCGGAATCACTGTTTTGCTAGAGTTTGAACCTTGGAACTCTCGACTTCGAAATCAGCTGATTTGCGAAGACGCGTTCACCACTAGACCAACACGGTGGGTCTGTCGTTTCCGTATAATAACCTTTGTCAACACTTTGTAACTTGATTGTCGAAACGAGTTACTTTACGGTAACTCCCGACTGCCCTACCGGTTATGTAATAAGTGCGCGTCGCTTTGACTATTGCTCCTACCTATTTATCTTTAGGACGCCTCTTTTCAATTAAAATATTGTAATACACATTATACAGTTATGCGATACTGTATGAAACCGTATCAGGATTAACGATATTCACAACTACGTATACCGACGAAAATCTTATCGATAAAAGTAGATCGGTTAACACAAAAATTTATTCTACATTACCTGCAATCTATTAGAAACTTATGATACTTCTAGATAGCATATATTCCAAAAGCATACATTTGGTGCTATGTTAAAAAGGTCGACTACCGCAAGATTTTCGTACAATTCTTTACGTTTGTACTCGCAGCGACGATCGATAGATCTAAGAACCGAATTTCTGTTATTGCTCAAAAGTTTTCAGAAGTATCTCTTCAACGATTACTGGTATCAAATTATCGACTACGACGGGGAAAGGATAAACAGCTGTTTTTAACTACAGGAACTCAATCGGCTTCTTCCGCTTAAATAATAATTAACAAAGTTTTTTTTTTTTAATTTAATTTCTTCTATGAAGAAAATCCAATAATTCAAAGCAGCACAGGCAATCAAAGAACTTACAGCTGCAACACAACAACTCTACTACTACCACAACCACTAAATATAACAATACCGATAACACATTAAACAAACAAATATTTACCGTTTTCTCTCTCTCTCTCTCTCTCTGAAAAAAATTAAAAATATTAATTAAGAAATAATAGACATTTATAAAAGTAGGTCACAGAACGCTAAATATTATTTTTATTTTGAAAGACGAAGGAGAAGTAACTTTATTTCTGTCAACAGAATAGTCTAGCTTGGAAACTGTTAGCGGGAGATTCACAAATGCACTAATACATTTTGTGCTGCACAGATATCCCTACCGTACAAAATGTTTAAAAATCATAAAATTTTAATATTTCATAAACAGAAAAAGTAAAATCAAAATCTTTGTACTTCAAATAATTTAATTTATATATGATTCTTTCTTGTTCTTTTTACAGATTACAAGTTACAAAAAATAATATTAGGAGTTTTAACTGTTATAAACTTACGGATGAGTAGCAAGGTGTATTTGTGTTGATTTAAGGGTAGAATCAAAGATAAAAAACAACAGTTTTAGTAGCGCACATGGCAGTAGATTAATTACCTACCTTTCCACTTGCCAGCGCCACAAACAAATATGGAGACTCGAACAGAAAACCTTCTGTGTGTTTTGCGGTTTGCTAAATGTGAATCTGTGGTTATATTTCGAGGTAGTCATAGTTCCGAAGAAATTTTATTCGTGATCCTCCGAGTGACAACATTAATCGATGGCATAATCGGTTTGAAATGAACGGAAGTCTGCGTAAAGAGAAGATAACGGGACTACCGAACGTGTCGAAGTCTTTCCTGCGTAAACTAAAAGAGTTTTATCGCTAGCGATGCCGGTGATGACGGTTTGGGATTTTTTAAGGAAACGCTTACGTGTATCCATCCGTACAGCTTACAGCTATTACAGGCTTTGATGCCTACAGACTACGCTGCGGATGCCGACTTCACTATAGAAATGTTAGGGCATGAAGATGCACTTTCTTGAGCGTATTGTTTAGTGACGAGTCAAAATTTCATCTCAGTGGAGAAGTTAACACACATAAGTCCGTATCTGGAGATCTGAAAATCCTCACGACCTCCTATAGGGCGAATAGGACTCTCCAAAATTAAATTTTTCAGCGCGATAACCCACGCCAAGTTATTTTTTTGCTGAAACGAGCGAAACATGAGTCGATTATTTGGGTATGCTGCGTACACTTTTCTTGATTGGAAGACGGGCCAGAGAATTTATTTAGCAACGAACACGGTAATGCCTCCTCACTAGCATAACTCTTAGACTAATGACCGAGCTTTTTGCTGTGGTTTCCAAGGTCACCCGATCTGACCTCATGCGATTCTTTCCTTTAGGGCTTTATAAAGGATCTTGTGTTTATGTCTCTGGTACCTGCTGATCTATCTCTTTTTAGGCACAGGAATGGAAAGCAGCTGTCGCTTCATTACTCCAGACATGCCGATTAATGTACGGAACGAACTCTCCTTTCGAGTAACGAAAGATGCTTATATTGAACACTAAGGAAAAATTGTGCGTTATCTTTTCATTTTATTTGTTATTCATTACTGTAAATAAAAATTAATAGCTCTATTACTCCGAAATTCGTTTTTTTTTATCACCTGTATATGTTTGAAGATTTTCAATGATAGAATCTTAATTTAATTCAAATTATCAACGTATAAAAAATGTCTTATATATGATTTAATAAAAAAATGAAGTAAATCAATTTTTTATCTCACTAACAGAATACATTTATATATTTTAACTTATACAAATGTTTTTCATTTATAATATACTAACGGAACATTACAAGAACAAGGAGCACATATGTGTATAATCTAGTGCCTTAAATAAATCTACAGAGTGTTTTCTTCACGAAACATATCTAGCATTGAAATCCAAAGTGAATATATATCGTTTTGACAAAGCTTATCAAAACACACGATCCATTACACAGATCTTTTGTTTGTTTGATGATGTTAAACAAATTTTACAAAGCATGTACAACCCCAACTCTCCAAAATTTCTGAGAAATTCGACGTCTCAAAATTTGAAGCTTCTAGAAGCTTCTTCGGCGGCTAAATAGATTCATTTATTAACTGGAATTCCTAACTACATATAAGTTCAACAAAAAGAGATAACGTGTACTGCAGTTGCGAATCACTGAGGTGTATAGATATTATATTCCAAGAAACTAGCTAATGCAAAACAAAGGGGGGAAAGAAAAAGAATTACAACATTTTCTGCTAACACATATCTTGCACGAAATTCAATCGTTTGAAAATGTGACCTATTTTAACGACAAAAAATTAACTACCCGTTATTTATTCAAACATAACACAAGCAAGCACAAGTAAATATTTGCCGATTCATTAATTTTATAACGCACCAACAAAACGCTGAATGGTCACTAATCATCATTGAAGACAAATCGGTTTTACAGGTAACAAATTACTACCGAGCGTTTATTTAAAACTAAAAGAAGAAATGAGAAAAATGGACAAGAAAAACAAAAGGACTAAAAACACACTTTAATAATAAGGAATACTATAAATTCTTTTAATTCAGCTATTGAAAAATAAAAAAATCCGCTCTGTTTTTATAGGAAGCTTGCTTCTCGTAAAGCACAGCAAAGGCGGTTTAAAAAACAAATAACACGCTATAAATTCTTAATTCTTAAAATAAATTCTTATTTCGATACAAACAACAAATAAAAATCCAGTATAATGAACCGGTTTGTTCTTTAATGTCAATTTTTTCCAGGTTGGACTCAAGTGGAGTTTTTGAACGTATGGCATACTTCCAAAACTCAAACGACAGATGATACGCGAGTACAAGAGTAGTCATCATCGAATTACATTATCTAAAATGACCGCCGTTAATATAAGAGTTCAATCGTATTACGCCTGCATATTAACACCAAGGTGAATTTGAATTTTATTGTCAAAAAGCATTTACAATATTAAGTATAAAAAGTCATTAAGATGTTTTTTTAAATTTACAATTTATTCGCCGCATAACCTTAAAAGCTTACGTATGGAAATAAGGAATGAAAATTTTTTATCGTACAAAAAATACTAAGCTCTATCGATATTCAAACCCGGAAGCTACCGGCTGAAAGGCGGAGGCGCTCACTCCGCAACGGATTTAGCAACAATAATAAATTTAAAATTGTTTATCGAATTAAAATTGGAAAAAGGAATGAAAATTAACCGACAATCATAAATCGGATGTTCGCAGCGCTACACAAATCGTTAGAACCGTTCAAATTTCTTTAAAAATGTGGATTAATTTTGATTAAAATTAACGTGGGTTCTGGAAACGCTGGCGTAAATCGTTAAATCGATTCACACAATATCATGGCAGCGTTCGTAAAAAGGATCTGTAAATAACTATTAAGGCTTGCACAGCCTGAATAAACGTACGTGAACAAAGGAACCGTTGAGGATATCATTGATAATGCTATCTACTGTAACATCGATTGACGTAACAGGAGATTTTTCGTCTACAACGGACCGCCTCTAAGAAACTACGAAACGCATTCGTATAACCGATGAAATAAATGTGTTAATTTTTAATGACTTCGCCAATCGCGTCAGCGACTTTTAAAAATGATTTTAAACCCCATTTGTAAATAAATCCGTCCCTCATCTTTTTAGTAATAAAACAAATCCACCGATGCAAATTATTTCTACGCTAAAACGTACATGCACGAATAACAATCATTGAACTAAATATAACCAAAGATTTTTACTCTATTATGAAATTATTACTTACATTCCATAATTATTATTTGTACTTTGTAACTTAAATAATAGCTGTATTGAGAAAAAAACACGTAGCAGACAAAAAACAACCAAACTATAACACGGCAGAAAGTAAAATAAATACATGCGAAGACACAAAAAAAGGTTGTCACAAATTTAACATAGATACAAGACAATTATAAGGAGCCGTACCGTGAAATCACGATCTCATACTTATACAAGCATTTTATATTATATGCGTTCTTACACGATCTACATGCGTATACGTATACATGTGTTTTACCTATATGTTTACGGCACTAAGCGATCAATTTTTCAACGATAAACGTTTACCTATGTACACAAATGTAACAAACCTAACTGCACAATTACCCTCGATAATTTTTACACCAATACTTTATAATTTACGACAGATTGATTATTATTACTGTGTTAAGTAGTAATAAAAGAATACGTTACGATATACTCTAAGAAGAAGCACAGTTTAAGGAAGGCTATCCTGGTCCTCGCCGATCTTAAAATGCAGTATTTTGAAGAATATATTCACAAACCCGTCAGTAATTCTTCAGAAAGCATTCGATTAAAACGAAATACGTTTACAATTTTAAGAAAAATCGAAAAGAAGAGGTAACTTCTGTTGTACCAGCCCGGTGGGCTGTTTTACCGATAACTGAATTCTAGTGGTAAACTCCTTATCGTAAATCAGCAGATTTCAAAGTCCAGAGTTCTAAGGTTCAAATCCTAGTAAAGACGGTTACTTTTATACGAACTTGAATACTAGATCGTGGATATCGGTGTTCTTTGGTGGTTGGGTTTCAATTAACCACATATCTTAGGAACGGTCGACCAGAAACTGTACAAGACTACACTTCATTTACAATCATGCATACCATCCTCATTCAACCTCTGAAGTAATACCTTACGGCAGTTCCGGCGGCTAAACAGAAAAAAAAGAATAATTATTAGTACAAACGCAGGGGCCTCGGATTTGACCGGGTACAAAAGCTATGCGATCTGCCGAGCGGAACTTAAGACATTATCGGGTGATGAAACTCTGACAGTGAGTTACGGCGAGAGTAACAGATACTGCCTGAACAAAAACCTACAGAGATTCTTTACTTTCGTACCAATATAACAGAACAGAATAGATATATTAAACTAAGGACAGATTTCGGTGAAATATTCAGTACACATTACCAGTTTGCTAGCAAGAAAACACGATTAAATAAACAATAAATAAAATAAAATAAATATAATATAGTAGATATATATTATTTAATATAATATTTATAGTTTATAAATAGAACAATAAATGGACGTTTTATCACGTTTACCCTCGATATTTAATCGAAATAAAAGTTGTTGAAAGCCGGATAACTGAGAAACCAAAAGACTGAATTAACAAAAAAAAAACGAAAATTAACAAATCGCTCTCAGTAATCGTCAGCGGGAAAATGTAAAACTGGAAAAAAATAGATATTTCTTTTTACACGATATACCCATGGAAGAACAGAATAATCAGGACCGCTTATCCGCCATTCTGTTTTTATCAAAACTCATTTAATACTCTTATTCTATTAGCCCCAACCAACAAAGCAAATAATTTAATTAATAAAATAAAATACCGGTATTCAAAGAAAAAATATACAGCAATGCATGTATCCTGCTTATCAAAAACAACTGGTCCAATTTGTATAGAATAAACGTAAGCTTAATGAGATCTATAAATACACACAATTTACGAGATAATTCAATAGGCACTTTCCCACAATTTCTATCACTGCAAATCGCTTACAAAATGATACCCATATTTAAATAGATAAGATCGAAATAATAGATAATGGAAGAACTGTTGCGAAATTAATTACTTATGCGGATTATTAAAATTACTCGACCTTAAAAACGTTATTAACTGTCGGGATATTTTACCGCACGTAAATATACTATTGTAATAATCTGAAAGGGGTGAGCGGAGAATGATTGTACGTTATTATGCATCCAGTGTCAGTGTATACTGACTGACCTGCTATATTTTGTTGAAAAGTGTTATTTAATCGGCCCATCACTGACGACCAATAAACAAATACAAACACATATAACCTAGCACTTAAAAAAATAGAGCGGATGAGTCAGTATTACACTAACACTGATTAGAATCCCTAGTTATCCATTCACCACTTCCTGATTATTTACAATAGTACACCCCCAGTATCATGATTAAAACTAAAAGTAAAGTTAATGAAGGCGGTTTTGTCCACACGTTAAGTCCTACCTACCACCTTTTTGTGGATGGCATAGATTGTTTCAAGCTAAACACGAATTTAGTATTGAAATACGACTAATTACGTCAATCGCTTCAGTCTGGTCGCCCTTCCTCCAGAACGAACAAGGAATTAGAATAAACAAAGAAATCTAAAGATGTAATTTATTTATTCATACTGAATAGTTTTCGACAAACTACGAAGTCGAATCGAATCATCGTAACGAAAACGATGAACTAGGACAATTTTCATTAAAATAAAAACAAAACACAAGTATACGCAACCTTAAAAACCGATTCTTAAGTTCACAATTAAAATGCACTTTGTATCCATTCTACATAATAGGCGTATATTTTATACGTATTGCGTAGTAGTAGCCAAAAAAACAAAACTATAGTTTCTCACGTTCAATGTTTACGAACTCCTTTTCTTACCGCCACATGACCGATTTCAAAAACGAATAAGGAAAACCATACTGGCCAAAATGTTAACAGCGAAATGTTAAATAATGCGTACCGATTAATTAATTTTTCATTGCATCCCACATCTCTTCAAGGGCGGGCTGGCTGTACCGGTTCCGGCGTCTTCAATCTAACGCTCTCTTTCTCTTTCTTTTTCCTGTTTAGCCTCCGGTAACTACCGTTTAGATAATTCTTCAGAGGATGAATGAGGATGATATGTATGAGTATAAATGAAGTGTAGTCTTGTATATTCTCAATTCGACCATTGCTGAGATGTGTGGTTAATTGAAACCCAACCACCAAAGAACACCGGTATCCACGATCTAGTATTCAAATCCGTGTAAAAATAACTGGCTTTACTAGGACTTCAACGCTGTAACTCTCGACTTCCAAATCAGCTGATTTGGGAAGACGCGTTAACCCCTAGACCAACCCGGTGGTCAATCTAACGCTCTAGAAGGGTCGGTCCGCACCCAAATAAACCTAAAATACAGGCGCGGATCAAAAATAAGGGTCGATGAGTTATAAATAGCGATGCGCATCACCGATTGGTTTGCGCACGCGCAGTAGCTTTAAGTAGTCTGTCGGGCATGTAACTGCCACATTGCTTTCAGTTCATTGTCGTTTACCTTGGCGACAGCAGGTTAAAATGAGTGCGGTAATAACAAATCCCACCGGTTGTGAAGCCCGATCGGCGATTAGATTTCTAAACACAAGAGAGCATAATGCTGCTGAAATTCACCGTCAATTTTGTGAAATATATGGGCCTACCACAACGAGTGAAGGAAAAGTGAGGCGATGGTGCCGTGAGTTTAAGAAAGACCGTTCATATCTTCATGACGAACAGAAAAGCGGCAGGGCAGGCCTAGTATCAGGACTGACAATCTCGTTAAACGTGTTTTACGATTGGCAATCTATCTCTAGACTTTCCAGAAGTTTCAAAGACAACTTTGTTGAGAATCGTGACTGATACTCTAGACTATTATGGTAAACTGTATGTACGAAGGTTTCCGAAAATATTGACAGGTACTCACAAAGATCACAGAATGACATATGCACACCTATTTTCTCGACCACGAGGGAGACGAAACAATCTATACAGTGGCGTCATTTCGATTCACCTAAACCAAAAAATTCAAACCGGCTTAGTATCGAAGGAAAATCACGGAAATGTATTGTGAGACCAAAAGAGTGTGCTTTGGATTGATTTCATGGAACCTGGAACATCCATTACATTACAAGTCTTTCTGTGTGGCTCACATCACTTTCTAAACGGTGTCGTGCCACTCAAAATAGACGACGAGGTTGCGGACATCAGGAATTCTTGTTCACAATATCGCACGTTCACACGGCTGCATGCACAACAGAAACAATTGAAGAATTCGGATGGGAGATTTTTTTATCATCCGCCTTACAGTCTCCATCTCTCGCGCCCAGCGACTACCATTTCTTCCTAAACCTCAAAAACTGGCTTGCGTCTCATCGATTGAGCTGAAAAACTGGGTGCAAAAATGGTTACAATCCCAGGCGGCGGAATTTTCTCCAACGGGTTTGAAGAAGCTAGTTTCACGTTATAAAAAGTGTTTGGAACGAAATGCAGATTATGTAGATACACAAACTAAATATGTAAGAGTTTGAAACCGTTAATAAATCTTTGATTTTTATCAACTCTTCTCATTTTGTTACAGTCGGCCCTTATTTTTTAACCTCGCCTCGTACACGGAAGCAGAGGGCCGTAAGGAATATCTATGGGGATAAGTACCAATAGCTGAGCGAAACAAACAACCGTATCTAGATAATAGTTCAGGATCCCCATCACTCGGGAGAACGGACATCTTTTCTTTCTTGACGTAGAATATTGCAAGAAATGATTATTCTTCCCAATATATAGAGCCGCCAGAGAAAAACACAAAATCCTTAAACAAACAATGTTACCAGTTTCCGGAACCGTCTGGAATTATAAGAAGAATATTAAAATTGTAATATTCCCACCTAGATCTCGTTTGAAGGGTTAAGGCTACGAAAAAGCTTTATAAATAGGTAAAAATGAAATTTAATGTATACTTCGGTTTTAGCAAAATTAAAAATATTTTAAAGTACAATGTAATCATACGAACAGTTTTATTCAGACTTTTCCTTCAGTTCATCGATGGCAAGAGATTTATTACACTACGTCTAAATGACGCAACAGCATAATTGTATCTTCTATGTCGTGGGAGGTAGAATGAAATCAGTCGACGGCGAAAAAATAGTTCGTTTATCGAGTATATACAGGTAAATTACTTTTTTATGATCAAAATAATCACAAAGAATTCAAATGCTGAGTAAATTCTTATTTCTGAGATACTGATTTTGCTCACTAAAAAATTTGAATTTTAATGAATAAGGTAGAAAACTTTTGTTTTAAATCCTACGAAATTATTTGTAAACACGGATAATGAAATTACAAAATAAAAAACGATGTTAATAAGAGAAACGATTTTTTTTATAAGAGAGGCGGTACCGCCCGATATAGTTTTTGAATTTCCATGCATCCTATGTTTGAATTACGGCCTAGAATTTCATGCCTATAGTTAATGAATGATCAATACTTTTTAATACTTATTAACTATTCCTTTTATTTAATGTCATTAAATATTTTCCTTTTAAATCTACCGACTGAAATTTAAGCTTTTCTACATTTTGCAAATTATTTTTATTTTTTGCAGTTGGGGATTAACGATCAGGGAAAATTTTATTAGTATTCATCTTTTAAGCTATTCTGTTTATGGTATTCGGTCAATAGTATGTTAATTATTCTACAATAAGAATAATATACGAAAAAAATAACCGAATAATATTTCTATTATCACGCAAACATGTCAGTTTGTGAACCGTAGTACACGTTCCGCAATATACATTTCTAGTGTGCAGAATAAATAATTTTGCTCATAAATAAAACATAGATTACAATATTTAATAAATGTCACAATATTTTTGCAATAAAGTCTTATTCATCGACCTACGGTAACATGTACACATTCGATTGTTTACCCTAATAATCGTATTTCTTAATAAGCTAAATGGTGCAACAATGATTGCGCAGGTACGTGTAGTGCAGTATCGTTTTTTAAACAAGATTTTTATTTGATTAGATACGTTTATTTAATTTCTAATTCTCTTTATCGCGGATTTACGATAAATCACGTACTTTTAATTTATTCAAAAATTACAATAAACACCATCATCGCAACGATTAAATATCGCATAATGTAAACATTAAACACGGTACCGGTCCCCACGAATGTCTTAACCCGCATTTACAAATCGACCGAAATAGAAAAAGTTTTTTTGAAAATTAAAGTAAATTAAGCCGTTAAGGAAGACTACAGCAGCTTATGTCTGTATGTATGTGACGGGAGAAATGAGGGATCTGGAGGCCCAATTTTATCCCATAAGCACCTCATCCTGATGTCGGGCTTTTCGTACAGCCACCGTTTAGGTTGATAACAAGAGATCATGGACCACCACACGATACCGTAAGCGGAGTAATAAAATTACGTCCCCAAAATCATATCACGAATCCAACTATTACCTATTCAAAACCTTACCGGCGGAAGGCTTCGGAGAGGAAGGGGTCAACAAAGATAAAGGGAATCAAACCGGTAGGTAAGAGAAAGAATCTACCCGAAGAAGAAATTCGAAACCAATCAAACCGAATCGACTGCTTCTAGGCTCTAACCGGATAACAGATGAACATCCTGTCCTTCAATTCTTAACCGAATTAAATAATTACCAAAAGCGTCACGTTACTGAACATCAGTTTTGCACCGACCGTATCAATAAAGTCGAAAAAAATTCATTTTCTTATAGAAACTAGAAAATCACTGGAGAATAGGTTAAGGTTTTCTTATGGAATATCCTCGCTCGCTTTTTGACTCGAGCGACGAGCAACTGTATTAAAGTGAACTGTAAATCGTTCATTCAAATAACTTCACCGATGGAAGACAATATAGCGACGATACACAATTACACATCGAAGGTAGGGTTGAGAACAACGTAGAATACCAAATTTCCATAAAGAAAACTCTTACTTTTACGTAATACCTTTACGTTTTGTAAACGAAGACTACAAAATCCGACCTAAACGAGCATTTGAATGCCATCCAACAGAGACAGCGGGCGTCCAATCCATGTGCAATACAAAGGTATCTCTTAATACTTAAGTGATTTTACAAAGATGGGACATATATATTATCGATAAACAGCATAAATATAAGTACAGCAAACAGTTTTTTCTTTAAATATTGAAGAGGCTTACACTTCCTTGAGGAAAATCCTGTTTTTTTTTTTAGAATCGTGTGCGCCTAAAAATATAAAAATTATTAGGTCCGGGCCTATACTGAAGGAATACAGAAAATAAAAATAAAAAATACTTGGCTCACCAACACTTTTTTTCGTCACGTAATTATAGCTTAGATCATTAAATATTAACCCACCGGGTTGGTCTAGTGGTTAACGCGTCTTCCCAAATCAGCTGATTTGGAAGTCGAGAGTTACAGCGTTCAAGTCCTAGTAAAGCCAGTTATTTTTACACGGATTTGAATACTTGATCGTGGATACCGGTGTTCTTTGGTGGTTGGGTTTCAATTAACCACACATCTCAGGAATGGTCGAACTGAGAATGTACAAGACTACACTTCATTTACACTCATACATATCATCCTCATTCATCCTCTGAAGAATTATCTAAACGGTATTTACCGGAGGCTAAACAGGAAAAAGAAAGATCATTAAATATTAATCACTGCTAACACGTTTTAAATTTATTTTTTATTGTATAATTGATTAACAATCATTTAGGTACATGGATTTTACCGTGCGACAAATTAATAAAATTTTAAAAATATAAAACGGAAATAAGTCATTATTAACCGGACCTCTATTGCAATCGATAGCATTTTAGAACAGTTAAAGCGATCATTTCCTGATTCAATATGTGAACAGACTTTATGTAGGATAACTTCTGTGTATATAATTAATCCTGTTTTATAACGTTTATAATTTAACAATGTGTGTTCTGTCTGCTCGTGAAGATTAAAAAGAAAAACCTGTTTTATTATTTCCTCAAATTCGAGTACAAAATTGAACAATTGTGCAAGGTTTACGTCCCTCTCTCAAAATCTCTCTCTCTCTCTCTCTCTCTCTCTGTCTCACTCTCACTCTCTCTCTCTCTCTGTGTGTGTTAATCATCACGATTAACTTTCTCTTTATCTCTTTTAATCATCAAATTACCTGCTATTCTATTTTAAAACAGTTTACTTTTTAATTCTTTACACACAATGTATATTACGTGGTCCTACATCTATCTACCAACGATTTATTAATGATGCATTCGATTATTTATAATCTTGTTTTTTCTCCATTCAACTACATGAATAAAATTTATAATGTAAACCATTTTGCTTAAGATTCACGAACGGTAAATGAATGATTAGCTGTTTTAGCAACGTTCGGAGTGGCGATTACATGGACTATCTGAACGGCAGAAAAAAGTTTATATCAATTATAAGGACGTTTTGTGTGCAAATACGCTATAAAATTGATGTTAAATTTAATATGTGAAAACCACATTCATAAAATAATGCAGTTTCGAATATTTTAAATAACACCGTATTTTTTTATTGTACTAAACAAAATCGCCCCGACGCTCGTGAACTGTAACGTTTTCCTGAAAATATTATACCCGAGAATCCTCCTGTTATGCTGATTATTTCCGAAAAAAGTTGAGATATGATCCACAGGCCGATATCGGTACATTGTTAGCAAACTAATGCGTTCTTCTTAGAGGGACAAGGAGCTATGTCATTAGTAGTATATAAAATAGATTTTTCTCGTTTTCAATAAGCGACGTTACAGTAATTTTTCAAATAAAAGTTGTTCGTTTTTTTAAATCCTAACGATATTAAGTTTGTTTTTTTCAAAACTGTAACGATGTTGAATGCAAATCAATTTAATGAAATTATTAAAACAATGTTTTTATTAAACTTATAAACAAACTCTATTTTTATTTTAAAAAATTAACCTAACTAATTTTTAATCCAATTATATTTACCTGACTGATTAACTTTACTGTACTAAACAAAAGCGCCCCGTTGCTCGTGTACCTTAACGTTTTCCTGAAAATATTATACTTAATAAAACCCTTACACTGTGTTTATTAACTCGCAGTGTACTGATTAAAGTTTTCTTTAAAAACTGTGAAAAAACCTAAATCTTCAAAATTACGCATGCTAGGTAATAATAACAATCACATCTGAAAAACAACTGCTAACATTTTCTAAAATTTATTTCATATATTGCAAATTTTGGGAACGAATTTTCAAATTTTTACGGATCTGTAATCAAAGATTCGCAAAATTTCAATGTCTATAGTTTAACGGATCATATCTTACTGCCTATTTTCTCCCCCCCCCCCAAAAGTAATTTTTAAAAACCTCTAATATGAGCATGAAATTTCCAAATCAATGTTGATTCAAATTCGTTATTTTTCATTGAATGTATAAGACGATTAAAAAAGAACGGTTAATATATCGCATAACATACATTTTTATGAACTGAAGCGGCTTCTAGAGGTCTTGGGAGTCTCTTAAAACTTAAGTTTTTTTTACTTGTTTCTGAAGGTAGGAGTGGCCGGGAAGTCCCTTTCCACAGTAATAAATCCAGCTTATTTGGGCTCTACTGCTGCAAATTTTCACCGCTGCTGGAAATGGCGGAGAGGATAAGCCGTGGTGCGGATCGTCCGGTGTGTACATTCATGCTAGGATGACCTTAGTTGTATTCAAGTGTGGAACGATGGCGAATGAGACTGCGTTCCTTAGCTTGTGGGTTGATCCACTAACGTCCACACACACTGGTAAAATATTGGGAGAACATTATGAATAACTTCTTTTGTGCGTTTTGGGAAATCGTCACCATCACGGCAAACGTTACTGAACAGGAGAAGAAGATTTTTGCAACAAGTGTTCGGCCTCCCACTGCATGGCGCATTCCAAGATCGACAATGGGAGACCGTATGCGGAAGACCAGCCAAAGTTAATGAGTTGAGAAACCACGACCTTGATCGACGTGTTTATGCATGTCGGTTACTGCTTGAACGCTTTCCAAGAGCAAAAGATAAAAAGAACTCATGTTCTCAGACGAGTGTGCGATTTATCGAAGCTCTAGAAACCGAAATGATTGTTTCTGGACGAAAGGTAATCCTCACTTTTCTTATGAATTCGAACACCATCAGCCTGTGGTGACAACAGGACATCTCCTTGGTCCCTACATTTTTCGATGGCGCAGTTAATCAACACAGATATCTGAGAATGATCGACGAGTGGTAGCTTGCTTCTAGAATTAATGGCAAAAGGGATCGCTGAAATTATTAGTTTCAGCAAGACAGTGCTCCAGCGCATTTAGCTTTGAATGTCCGAAGAAGCATCAATGAAATTTTTCCGAATCGCTGGATCGGACGCGGATCAGAAGATTTACCATTGCCTTGGCTAGCAGGAAGCTGTGAACTCAGCACACCTGACGATGAATACACTCTGAGATTTTGTAAAGTAAGAGATCCGATAACGCAGATACATCAATAACAAGCAGCAAGAAGCTGTTCGTTCAGCATTTGAAACGATCACCCCTGATATGCTGCTGCGGATGAACAACCGGACATGGAAGCACATACAGCTGTGCTTTGAACATGGTGAACCCACACAGATGTTTTAGTTACATAAATGATACCCGTAGAACGCGTTTTGAAAAATAAAATGCTTCAAACAGGGTAAAATACATATGCATAATTTCAAACCAAGAGCTCTTTTGGAAGGCCGGGCGTACAAAGCGGTCTGAATTCTATGACATTATTCAATTTCTTGTTGCCCTCTAGAACCACAAAATTAAAAAGTATGGACAGAATTAATTGAAATTTTTAGTTTCAATTAATGAAATCAAAGGGAGCTTGTTGGGGACTAGAGAGTTTAAAAGACATGGATGAGTGAACCCCTTCCGATTTCATTAAATTTTTTAATCTTCCATAAGTAAAACAAACCAGTTCTGAAAACAAAAAAAAATAACGGTCCCAATGTCGCAGTACTTCAATTTTGTTAATTGAATGGTACTAGACAACAAGAGTACTGATGTATAGAGGGGCTGTAGAGTTTTTAAGTATGATTTAAACAGACTTTCTCCTTATAAAGACTTCATTTAAAAAGATACAAGGTTTAAATTTTCAACACTTTAATTTTATTAATTTAAGGTAACCCGATGAATCTGTATGTCTCGATGTACAGGAAAGTAGGAATTTTATGAAACGATTCAATTTTTTTTTTCGTTTAAAAAACAGTTATCACTATGTTACTTTTCTATTGTGGGCTACAAGGATTAAAGGATCTGAGGAGAAAAAATATCTCGCACAAAATAAGTGATACTTTTCCCCGCAAGCAGTACACCCGTTTTGAAAAACAATAACTCAAACATTGCTGGATTTCCATTTCACCCCGCGCTAGATTTACGAGAATACCCGAAAAATCGGGTTCCAATATTTCATGGACATAAATAAACAACTTCTGTTTAGGGATACTATTTCTTTATAAAAAGACTAAAATTTTATTAAATATTTTCTCACGTTAGATTATTTATTTATACGCTATCAAGAAAGGTTATCGAACAGAGGATTACGTAATTCTTATATAACTAAAATTACTCGGGGAAAGAGCTAACTTTTTAAACCGTCAAACAATTTCTCAGGAAAAAACCTGTCTTTTATAATTACAATCGAGTAATTTAACTTCAATAAAAATGAAATTTATATTTAATGACGATATCTTTAATAATAAATGACAAACCGACAGATGAAATTATACAACGGTACGGTAACTTTTGTTCCTATCATCGACCGATTGCTCATAAATTGCCGTTTATTTATGGCCGTGTAATTTTTAATTTACAGTCAATATAAATAACTCGTCAATTATTCGATTAATGATATAAACACATAATTCAATTAAAGAAATTACGATTAAGTATTATAAACTAGCCGGTCAGGGCTAACTTCGCTCGCCCTTTCCGTCTTGCCAGGGGGCGGAGCCCCTGGACCCTCGTTGTATTCGTTATCAAGGTTCTGAGAAAAATACTCATAAATAACAATTGAAGCCCCCAACAGCTCTCTTTTCTCCAACGTTTCCCTCGTTCCTGACGTACAAACTCTGATGCGCTCCTGTTGTAGAAGGTGCAGCTCGAATCTGGGCGTAGCGCTCTCGGTCAGCAGCTGACCGAGAACCACGCACTTCAGCTGTTTCAGAGAACCGAGATACTCTCATTCTTTTAGCAGGCTTTAAATAATAAGAAAGGTTACTTCTCTTTCTTGAGAGCATATTTTTTTAAATTTTGATAATCCAATACAGACAGTCAACATAAACAATTAAAATTCATTAAAGTTCGCTAAATTTGCTAATTTAAGCTAATAGCAATAATAGCACACTAATAAAATATTAAACATTTTACAGATTAGGTTAGATGATTAGTATATAAATCTGAACTTAGAGATCGCTTTCTTTTACCATGACGGTAAAGAAAGGTATAAATCTGCAAAGTTTTATTAAAATCTGTCCAGTAGTTTATGCGTAATGCGCGTACAGAGACGACCCTAGTAATCATTTTATTACATGTGTAGATAGATAAACTGCAATAAAAAAAATTTCATATAGGCTATATTAATATCGCACTACTTTAAAACTTACGCAATAAATTTTTAAAACTTATGAAAAAACTGTTTATATACAAAGTGAAATATATAACATTCCAATACCGTAACGTATATATTATACATTATTTTCTAGTCGGGTAGCAATAAATCACCTTAAATTAAATTTTAATAATTTTTTGCAAGCATAAAGCAGTAGTAAAGACATAATTATTCAATACTAAATTATTCGTTTAAAGCACAGTGAGCGTAATAGATGTATTGGAGCCGTGTACAAAGGATTTATATTGGACAGAATATGTTGTGGAATTTATGTCGCACTATTCTAATAAATTTGTATGATCTCTTTGTAATACGTTAAGTAATACTTCTGTCTCTTTTTGTTAATAACTAATAATTCCGACATCAGTTTTATAAAAAGTTTTGTGACCGATCATTTAAAGTTAAATAGGAATTCGATTATGGCGACGGGAGGGCTTGTCTTATAAATGATCAATTAAATTCTCGGGTGGCCGTTCAGTATCTGGAGAAAAATGAATTCATTACGCCATATATTCGGGCCGGTCATAAATACATAATTCGGAAGCGTGTTGTTTCCACACCAAATAAAGCCACCAGAATTGATTCTCGCAAGTCAACACTCTCGAAAAACTGCGGGCTGGACGGTAACCATCAGCCCGAGAAAACTTTAAAGCGATCTTCGGTATGGATCAACCACACCGAAACATTTATCGAATAAAGCCGACGTTCCTTAATTTTGCTGATACAATACAAAAAACCTGTTACGATCGACTAATACAACCGAATCGGTTTTAAGACGAGGCATAAAATGAAAAATTAAACGTAAACCCAACGTCTGGAGGTAAGTGCGTAGTTTGTTAATAAATAAGAGACCTATGATTACCGCAGAAAGATAAAAAGGACGTGCGATATTGACAAATAGATATATAGTAGTGACGGTCATTAAATACCAAAACTTGTAGTAATCGGTTAAAACATTTTAGCCGAATAACTGTTATTTATAGAACTAAGTAATAAAAAAACGAAAAAACCCGCATTACTAACGGTATGTAAGGGAGCACGTTTATATCTTACATTATTAACAATTCAGTAATTAATGCATGTAAAATGTTTACAAGATTAACAGAGACTAACAGCGCGGAGAAACTATAATTAATTTTTTAATCAAAATAATGTAATAAAAAAGTCGCTGACAATGAACTCAGCAACTGAACTGTTATTATCTTTTTTTTTTCTAGTAATAACTAAATATCGATTAAGTTACCGGGAGGGGAATAAAATCCTTGATAACTGTATCACACACGATTAATAACGACACTATTTACAACTACTGTAACTAAAGGTCCCTTTCTCTCAGTTAAACAAGATTACTTTGCGCCACAATAGGTACGTCATAAGTAAATTAAAATATACAAATAAAATTTAATATGATATGACAGACACATATGATTTTATCGGTATAAAAAGGCAATGAAAATATTATTTTCTAATTATATGTTATTTTAACAATTTTTTAACAAATTTATTTATGACCTATTTTAATACTGTATCAAGGTAAAAATGCGATATTCTACAAGGCTTTTTAACCCGACCAGAATATTTAACTATTTAGAAATATATATCTACCTAAAACTAAAATCAACAGTCATAATTTAAGTAAATGCCAATGAATCGAGCAACAGAATAATACAAGTCCCGGGTTCGATTAACTGTTCGGGTTTGAATTTTTTTCTATACATCAATCGATTTTTCTAATAGTATAAGGTTAACAAGTTTTGTTTTGTAAACATTTATCGATTAAAAAATATACACGCTAAATTATTTTACGGTACTATAGGAGAATGTTAAAGATCAGATGGGTGGATAAAGTGACAAATGAAGAGGTATTGCGGCAAATTTATGAAAACAGACGCATTTGGAAAAATATAGTTAAAAGAAACTTATAGGCTACATATTAAGGCATCCTGGAATAGTTGTTTTAATATTGGAGGGGCAGGTAGATGGGAAAAACTGTGCAGGCAGGCAACGTTTGGAATATGTAAAACAAATTGTTAGGGATATATAGGATGTAGGGGGTATAGCGAAACGAAACAACTAGCACTAGAAAAAAACTTTATTAAGAAAAAAAATAAATATTTTTCAGCCCGAAAATACAAATGTAAGAAAATACTAACATGAGACATCGATAAAAAAATCAGAAGAATTAAAATATGCGAAAGATACGACACATATATTACATCGTCGGTCGATCTAATACAAAAAATCAAACCCAGAAACATACGTGGTATCACAGAAATTAGCCACTAAAGGAAAAGAGTTACAGAAATTAAACAATCTATTCCTCTTTCGATCCCTTCTTTACATCGTTTTGTATCGATCCTGCAATCCCCTTACTGATAAATCGTAATTCAGGCGATTCAGACTTATTCCTATAACGACATTCCTTTATCGCTTCCGCACACCAGTGAAATGGAGTTATACTGTTCTGCAAACTTTCAACGGATTATCCTAAGTACTTTTATTTTCTATTGTCCCTTTTGTGATTTCAAGGCGTTGTCATTAATTCCATCTTAACTTACCCATCACTCTTATCACAGTTGATCTATATCTATACATATGCGAGAATTTATTTTATAATTTTCAATCTATTGACCGACCGCATTCAATTATTTACAATTTGTAAAGATTAAGTCCTTATCGCTTAAGTATTTACGACATTATTTTAAATGGCATCGTTCTGTTACAGCGACCGATGACTATCGGTCGGTGAATAAATGCAAACAACTTGCAGTGAAACTAATCCCCACATTGTGATCTACGGTTACAAACTTCATTAAACGTCGCCTAGAGTCGTCGGTTTCAATGAATTTAAATTCCAAGGATTCTACTCCCTCAAATGTACCGTGCTTCCAAGAACCATAAGACTGTGAGAAAATGTAGTTTACAGTTCTAACTTAATATTCTAAAATATATTTTTTTTAATGTTCCTAATTTTGGGGTATACTGTGATTTTCTGTCTCGCTACACTTTCCATAGATTTTCCCTACTATTATACTAAGTGCTGGAGGTAGGTCCACACTTACTTATATATATATATGCGTACGTACGTACATGTTCATAACAAGCAACTATTTTTTTTACTAAATAAGCGACGATATCATAAACTCTAACGTTCCTATTTATTTAGTGTTAAAGAATAACAGACTTCCTGCAGAAAAAAAACAACATTACTTCCTGCAGAAAAAAAACAACGTGTAATATAGACGAATATATTATATTGTACGGATAGTAGCCGAGTTAAATACCAAAACTTGCTGTATTAATCGGGTTAAAACAGTTTAACGGAATATAAATTATATGTAAAAAGCTTTATATTTAATTATACAATTATTATGTTTTTTTTACCGGTCTTGAAAAATGTGCAACATTTATTTATAACCGAACGACACTAGTAGGAGTTTCTTTCTACGATAACGTTCACTTTACCGCTGTTAATCCCTATGACAAACAAGAATGACGAAGGTACTTGTAATACGTAATATCAGCTGCATACAGGCGGCTTGCATGAGCTGACTTCTTCACTTATCTACCTAGCTTAGTGCAGAATGCTTTGTCTCGGAAATTTATCCCGTTTCAGGACTTAGTGCAGATTCATTTCGGGTCACTCACAACCTTTGTATTTTAATGACACTTCGCCATAATATAAGGATTAAAATTCCTGTATCGGAATTTATTTTAATATGCGATATTTATATACAAAAAAAAATGTAAATTTTGTTAAAATGCTGTATAAAAAATAATTAACAATGTCTTAAAATTGCAACTTTAACAATTCTTTTTGACTTTTCAAGCGAAGTTCCTACTTCCTCTTACAGGCCACGGATTGGAGATAGATCGTTTCATTTTATTTTGCGATATAGAATAATAAATAAAACACGTGTTATGACATCTTATACATAAATCGTTTATTAATAACAGTATGCGACTTCAATAGTTGTAAAAATAGCGTTACAGTACCTCAAGTTCGCTATTTCTTAACAAACTCTAAGAATTAAATTTCAGGCCGCAAAAGAATTTTTATTAATTCCCCTGATGAAAGGCCTGTGGCCTGAGGCTGATATTTCATTAGCTGCAAGCGGTGCGTGCGTGTAATTCAGTCTTCAGCCTTTGTATTTCAACGAATTTATCCACTCTTTCCTTCACAACGAAGCAGTGAAGACGAAGAGTTTCTCCACTTTGTATTTTTCGTTAAATCTTCATACAGATGGTGATACCATATTAACTCCATACGTGGGCACGCACACGATTTTTTCCAATGGTTTTTTCTTTCTTTTTTCTCACTGCTGCTCTTTTTTTAGTACTTCGTGATTTTTCTGGCGATGCAACGGAAATTCGAAATTCTAATTTCTTGATATTATTTTTTAGTTATCTGCTTTTTCAAAGGGCTTTATTTCTTCACGGAAAAGGAAATTGTCGGGACGGAAATTCAGAGGACGGTTTGACAAAAGAATAAATGGGTCTTGGCAATACTTTCACACCGTCTCACAAAGGTAACTTCTTAAACCCACCCGCTAACTCTTTTTCTCACGTAACTCCAACCATTTCTACATCTAAAAATGAAATAACGGGTTAAAAAAGTTAAATAATTAATAAAAATAATAATTATTTTACAGATTTAAGCGATCTTATACTTCATCTTTAATCGCGGACGGTATTTAAGTAGTAGATTTAAAACGTCTAAACATCAAGATAAAGCTTGTATAACAGATATTTAATCTGTGGGAGCAGGCTAGTTCGCTGTGCCGTTCCGCTCCTTTTTCAGTAATCAAGTGCTTACACGGTCGAACGACAGTGTAAGCACTTCTTGACCACGACGGTTATCGGTTAGGCGACTTCGCCAAATTATCGGTAACAATAACAGTGTTAATAATTAAAAGATTTACCGATCGGATCAAAAACTATTAATTACAGATTTCTTATGATCGGATCCTTTCATAACCCTGGTGAATTGGTGGACGGCGCGGAAGCCATATCCTTACTTGAATTTGTGACGCCAAACACCGCCTGAATTGTTTATTTTTTACTACGACTTACGGCCTGCTAGAAGATACTACAATATTTTCTTAATTTTAATTAATGTGTACACAAAAGTGTCGTTTTATAATGTTTTGTTAGATTAAACAAATTATTTTGTTACTAATTCTAAAGTAAGATTTTTTCCGTTAAAAACGATATAGTTAAAAATAAAATCTTCTCTACTTCGGATCTGATCTGAGATCCTAACCTACACTCGTAACCGATGAAGTACTGTCGTCTGTTTTATGTACCGTGTATATTTTATTAGTACTAGCGATAAAATAGTACTGCCTTAAATATCGATAATTACATAAACGTAGTAGTAAATCACAATAACAACGATTTTAAGGTGATCGTCCCTGAGAAAATTTTTCAGACAGAAGGCATTGTAATTTGAAATGTACAAAAACTCAGAACAAATAAAGATTATTCAACAATCCCAACCCGTTTTAAACGTGTGCGATACCACGACGGTCTACTTCCAAGTAATTTCATCGTTTTTTGCCCTTTATCGGTTTATTTTTATTCGTATTTTTAGTACTAAAACATTTTTGTATTTTATTAAACAATTATAATTATTTTTAAACGACTACTGGACTGTAATCGTGATTTCAAAGTGAATTTCGGTTATGACGGGTCTTACACGTCTGAATCCTCCAAACATCGAAGACGGGGATCACCTCTACGCTAATTAACCCTGTAATAAACTAATTCCACAACGAAAACAAGCTCAGTTTACCGTGTAAATCCGTATTAAAACTTTATTGCCTAGTCCGATTCGTACAAACCTTTTGTGTGACTTCATTTAACCTCGAATGAAACGGGCACGATATCGGGAACGGCCTCATTTAATGCGACATGAATTTTAATATTTTTCTAAAGTGGTGCTACAGCTATTACCCCGAATACTACAAACATAAGGCCGACACACGTTTTCTGCCGACACAAACTGGCAGAAATAAATCGGGAAACCGATACCTTTCAATTCGTCCAACAGCGTACTGTCCGATGACCTTTCAGTCGAATTATTTGATTCGATCACAAATCTAAGTCAAGAGGATTTTCATCGAAACTAATTACAACGAACGCTTCTCCTTCTTGTCGTCACGGAACATCCATTTAATAAGAAAGTTAATTTATTTGACTTAAAAAACCAATTAAAACCACCATCAGAATACGGTGCCTCCATAAACTAACATCTCAATGATTAATTGAATTACGAACAGGAATTGACTCTGAATGCGACTACAAGAGTGACGACTGAAGAATGAATAATGAATGACCACAAGAATGACGATGGAATTGCTTAAATAACGTTGCTGGAGCGGCTGCTTTGTCAGAAGCCGAGTGCATCCGAAAGGAGCCGAGTGTATTGTAAATATTCGAATGAATCCGACCGAAGCCGAAGATATTTAAATTTAACACTCCTATTAAATACATTAAAGCTCCAACATTTAAACGATAATAACAAAATATAAATATGTAAAGATTATTTAAAAATGAAAGAAATCTAACTCCAAACATACTGCCCGCTAAAAATCATATGATATATGAATTAAGGTATTATGAATGATAGCATGAATCATATGTTTTTTTTTTTTTTTACAATTATAAACGAGTTTAATAAAAAATACTATTTTTAATAAATTATTTGAAAGAAAGATAAAATAACAATAATAAATTTAATTGTTTCTTAGTATAATAACAAGAATAACACTGACAAGCATTAATATAAATGAAAAATTGCGTTTGCCTAATAATTAATATAATATGTAATTTATAATCATTTTCACAGACATTTATAAAGATACAATTAAATGAAACAAATGTACAATAACCATACTACAAAATGAAAATATATTATCTAAATTAATCAAATATGGTTGTAACAGGCATAATTTACGAATAGATTTTATTAATAGACCGGTAGCTGTTTGCAAATGCAAAACTCTAGCAAGATTGTCCGAACCTGGATAAACTTGTGTAACAATTCCACGATTCCAGTCCATGGGTGGAGAATTTTTGCTTGTAATTAATACTACGTCCCCAATACAAAGATTACGTGATGGAAAACGTCATTTGTTTCCTTGTTGTAAATAATGGAAATAATAATCCTTTGACCATCGTCTCCATATAGACTGTACAAATTTTTGTAGTAATTGCCAGCGGCCTAATCGATTAATTTTTATTTCTTGACAATCGAGATCAGGAGAAGTGAGTGGACATCCAATAATAAAGTGTCCTAGTGATAGTGGCTCTAAGTCTCTGTGATCATTTGAAATAGGGAAGATAAGAAGGGAATCGAGACAGGCTTTAATTTGTGTCAAAATTGTATATAATTCTTCAAAATTAAGAACGGTTTGTTCTATTACACGATACATATGATACTTAACTCTTTTAATTGCGTTTTCCCACACACCTCCAAAATGGGGTGAAGAAGGCAGAATGAATGAAGTAATGCCTTGGGTTGTAGAGAAAGGTTTATTGTCTGAAATTATGTATTCTGAATTTAAGAATCGATAAAAATTATAAAGTATATTTTTGGCAGAACGGAAACTGGAACCGTTGTCAGAAAATATTTGAGTGGGAATACCCCTACGTGAAATGAATCTTTTAAGTGCTACTATAAATGATTGTGAGGTGAGATGAGAAACTAATTCTAGATGAATAGCTTTAGTGATGAGACATATAAAAAGGGTTATACATGTCCTATTTAATGTTTTAAACATCTGCCCGCCATGGCGAATTATAATTGGACTGCCGTAGTCCACTGCGCAAGTAAAAAATTGTCGGGAAGGAATTAATCTGGAGGGAGGTAGTTGACCAAGCTGTTGGACTTGCGTTTTTGCAATACATCGAAACATGTGAAGCATTTATGACTGATAGAGGAAATAATTCTCTTGTCATTTATTATCCAATATTTTTGTTGTAATGAATGATGGATAAGTTGAACACCGGTATGCAAGAGTCGCACGTGTTCAGCATTAATGATTAATTTCGTGATGTTAGGATTAGGATGTTTCACTTGGCAATGTAATAGAGTGCTGTAGTCTGCCACCTACACGTAACAAGCCTGAAGTATCCAAGTGATACAAGTTTGCTTTGATTAGCAATAACTTTATTATTTTTAAGATTAATAATTTCATTACCGAAATACATGTATTGTGATTGTTGTATGAAAAAGTTAAGAATATGGTTTAGTTCCTTTGTAGTTATAAAGCCCATTGATTCGTTCAGATTGCTTTGATTTAACATTGTGAAGAAATCTTAAACAGAAACTAAATGTGCTAATTTAAGTATGTAATGATGAAAATCATTCTGTGTAATCGAAAACAGTAGTAGATACGAATGATGTTGTAACATGTTTGCGTTTTTGTATTACGACATTCAGTACTTATATTACAGTTATTAAAAGTAATATCAATATCGTTCAGCCACCGGGTAGAAGTTTGTGATAACCAATGAGGACCATGCCACCAAAGCGACATGTCAATTAATTTACTTGGTGAACAACCTCTTGACAATACCTCGGCTGGATTATCAGAGGATTTGACGAAATGTCTCTTATCATTTGTGGTAATTTGTTGAATTTCGGGAATGCTATTGTTGACGAATACTTTCGAATTAGATGGTTGTCCATGAATCCAACATAGTACTATCGTAGAATCAGTGTATAAATAGATTTCGTCAAACTAACCTTAAATAATAAACGACTAAGTAGTAAAGCACTACAAAGTTCAAGTCTTGGAAGTGTAATTTGTTTTAAGGGTGCCAATTTTGACTTAGAACAAAGTAAATTAGAAGAATTTGTATTGTAAGTGTATACAGTTCTTATGTAAATACAACAGCCATAGCCCTTGATGGAGGCATCGGAAAATCCATGTATTTGAATAGAATTAATTCTACTTTCAATATTGGGTTTGATAGCACGATTTATTTTAATGGATTCAATTAAATGGAACTGGTTGTATAAATTGAGCCAATGTATTAGTAACATTTTGGGTAATATTTGGTTCCAATTAATTTTAAGATTCCACAATGCTTGCGTAAAATATTTATGCGAGAAAACAATAGGACCAATGAGTCCTAAAGGATCAAATACACTTTCTATGATGGAGAGAATATTTCTTTTAGTGTATTTTTTAGAATCAATGGCATAAGTAGTTTGGAAAAGTAATTATTCTATAGAACTCCTAAAGAACGTAAGTTCTGTTTTTGATATGAAGGAATGGAAGTATTGTGTTCAGATGTAGAAATGATATTATTGGAAAACCATTTATGTAGAGAAAAACCATATTGATCTAATAATTTAGAAATATCAATTTTTAATAGAATAATTTCATTAAAATTATTTGAACCGACATTATGAGGTCATCAACATAAAAGTCATTTCGAATGCAATTGCATGCAAGTGGAAAGTCATTTTCATTTGCATATTGCTCAGATTCAAAATCCACAATTATGTCATTACCTCTGAAATAGCAAAAATGTATCGTCAGATATTAGTTAAATCCAGTGATTCCAATTTACAACGTATACTCTGGCGTGATTCTCCAGATCAGGAGATAAAACAATATGCATTACGTAAGGTAACGTATGGGACCGTTTGTGCACCATCTTTGCCCACACGGTGTTTTAATTCAAATTGAAAATAAGAAAGTAATTGTATTCAAAGCATAACACAAAATAAAAATTAATATACCGACAGCGAACAGGAGTATATGACAACACTACGTACGTTAGGTGCCACGACCGAAACGGCTGTAGACGATCAGAGGAGAGATTAAAAATACGTATTTTTTTTAAATTTTAAAAAATACGTTTCACGCGTCAATAGTTTCAAGCGATTTCCCGAAGGTTTCTTTACCGAACCGAACTTACAGTCGTACATCTGCACACCGAACACATCGAAACGCAGATGTTCAGCTGTACAAACGATACCTTTACTCTGCTCACCGCAAGGACCGGCTGCATCATGATCATTACTCTCTGAGAAACTAACAATCACTAGTGCCAGATATACATCGGGTGCTTTACATAGATCACAGCCGTAAAAAGACTGAAAACAGAGCGTAAAACAAAAAAAATAATTTGACCCTTCCACAGAGAAGTAATGCATTACAAAATAGTGTCTATTTAATACGGAATAACAACACTATGAAGAAATAAAAAATATCATACTTAAAACACCGGTTTTAAAGTATTGATCAATAATCATAAATAATAATAATAACAGTTATAAAACTAATAACGAAATAAGAACAGCAGCCTTGACAGTATAATTATTAAATGATTTAATACCAGTAACATAAAAATTTACGATACATACATTAAATCGACCGAACGGGTCTTTCTGAATCGATGATTATTATTATAATAATTTAAGAAACGAAAAGGAAAAGTAGGGGATACGTAAAAAGCCACTGACCGCAAGGCTATAAGAAAAGAAATGTTACAGAAAATACTGAACCGATCGGATCAAAACGAAAATAACATAAACTGCACGGCACAGCACGGTACTATTGCTACTCGGATTACTGTTTTATTTACCACAATACATCGGATACGTAAAATTTCAGCCACCCAATATTTTTTTACCTGCGTTTGTAGACCGTCGTGAAGAATATAATTTGACTATAACCGAAATCGCTAACTAGAATCGTATAATAACAGAGATCAGCAACAGTAATTTTCTACGATTATTTTTCAATAGAACGAATCGTAAACTACAACTATTATCATCCGAATACCAAAACAAATTTCGAATTTACAAGTGCGTTAAATAGGGTATTAATTACCAGAGCTAATCTACACTTTTGATTCTCAATAGTTTCCTCGAAAGTCAGCACAGAACAAACCCCGTGGCATACTTTAAATAATGTTTCTAGTCGTACCGTGCTATTGAATAGCAACAATTCTTTCGATTCAGAAACAAAACGGCGGACATCGGTGACAACAACACAGTTTACCAAAAACGTGAAGCACTCGTTCGCTATATAAAAGAACAATTCTATATTTCTTTTACCACCAACCTTCCGACCATTTTCGATCAAGCAGAGTACAAATATTACCCACCGGGTTGGTCTAGTGGTGAACGCGTCTTCCCAAATCAGCTGATCTGGAAGTCGAGAGTTCCAGCGTTCGAGTCCTAGTAAAGTCAGTTATTTTTACACGGATTTGAATACTGCATGGTGGATACCGGTGTTCTTTGGTGGTTGGGTTTCAATTAACCACACATCTCAGGAATGGTCTAACTGAGAAGGTACAAGACGACTACACTCATACATAACATCCTCATTCAGCCTTTGAAGTATTATCTGAAAGATAATTACAAAAGGCTAAACAGGAAAAGAAAGAAGAGTACAAATATTGGCCGGTTTTTAAAACGGTTTTTATTTAAGGTAAAAATGATGAAATGTCTTTTTTAAAGTATATAAATGCTTTTAACCTGAAATGTACGGTTATCGTTATTACTATACGGTAACCCCAGTACGAGTCACGTACTAAGGGAAAGAATCTACAGCAAAATTTTGTAACTACAATATCAGTAAGCCTAGTTAACGAGCACTTCCACAAGAATTTTAGCTTAATATCATAGTCGAATGACAAAAAATTGACATTAAAGGGTATATTTATTATCGATTTTGGATAAATATCAATATTAAAAATATCGGCTTAAAATAGGATCGACGAAGGGGTTATGAGCGGTACAGCTTTTTTAATGACTTCGTATATGAAGCAGAAGATTCATAAACGTATACTAAAATATTTTACCGTATACAAATATATAACGACCGTCGTGTAACAACAGATACCGATTATTTTCATTAGCAACAAACCTGAAATTAAAACCTTTGTTTCTTATTTTATTATTACTAGCGATAACAAAAAATGTAATTCATTTAAATGTTACGCTCGTTTAGCAATAAAATTATTATGCGGTAATAAATATATATATATATGTGTGTGTGTAATTTTTAATTTAATGCGTCCAATAAAAATAGATATTAAAATAATGTATGAGTGTGCAGGCAGACACACATACACACACTGCAGTTCACAAATGTTTATAAATACGAAAAAAATTCCCCGTTTCAAGGTCAAAACGACATTACGCTCACCAGTGCGATTAACAAGAAAAGTACTACTAATTAATGAATATATGAAAAATTTACATCAGGTAATTTACTTTACAGAGAAAAAAGAAGTGTGGTGGAACCGACACGTGAAGGCGCTTGCGCTTGAGTTAAATCGAAGTATATTTCTGTCTATCAGTATCACAATTGCGGAGAGAAAGCGGTATCAAACTATATAAAAGGTAGAGTTTACGCAAATCGGCTAACAAGAGGGACGAAGTCGCGCTCAAGTTAAAACGAAAAAATGCTTATGGAACACGACCTAATGCGGCCGGCGTAACTCGATGACCCGGCACAAGCATATCGCATACCTCGTCGAAGTGTTGAGCTAAACCGTTGCTTAATGACGACCACAGACACAGAAATAAACAGACAGAAAGGCTTCCAGACAAACAAATACGGCAAACGCAATTTAATATAAATGACTTTATTCGAGTGGAAAAATAACAGATAGATACATCTTTCTATATTAACGACGTTAAAATCTCCAGTTAAATAAAGCAAACTGCCTTTTTCAACCGCTGTCGTAGAATAATTCCGAAAATTCACAATAAAAATACTTTTGATAATATTTATCCTTCCATTTCTATTACTTACAAAATATTAAGTAAAAATTATTACCGTACGTTAGACGAAACCACTGTAGGATCGCAAAGCAAAATATGAAGATTTGATACGAAGGGATTATTAATTATGGATTTTAAAGGCTATTTTGACAGCATCTAATGATTACACACACTTACGGAGTGTATTCTACAATCCTATTAACTAATGTACGGTCGACTTTATAGGATAAATGTCTCGGAAATAGACTATAGATTTTTGCGTTTGTTAATTAATCCAAATTTTTTTTTTTTACTTAATCAGTTTTTCACATTACTTGAAAAGCTTTCCCATCAGCCAAAGTTAAATGAATTCGGTGCGATTAAATAATAAATTGAAGTTATAACTAGCAGTTTTTTATTATAATTTTTAAAATTATTATAATAAACTGCAGGCGCAGCAGGCCGTTTCCAAATTTTTTCAGGTAGCATACCGTTATAACCGCAGACAATCTATTCATATTCGTAAATTGTAACGCAGATGACGCTGCGTGAGTGTAGAAGTCCGTTTCTGAGAGGTTTACTTTTAAATTCGACCGCACGTACTTGATCCGATAGGATAAATCCTCCTCTCGTATACACGAATATACCGACAGCGGATTAGTTTTTCGGTCGAACTAAGACCAAACACGATGCTATATTTATTTTGCGCCCGTATTCGGAGTTATTTCCCTGAGCACATAAGCAGGGTGTTTCTGCTCAAAAAAAGGGTTAAGAACATGTAACAAGAAACGAAGGAAAACTTGTAGAAATTGTTTTAAAGAATTAATAATAACGATCGTTTTTGCCCCGTAAAACTGAAGTACTACGAAAATAATTTAATCCGTTAAAGGTACCCTCACATACAATAAGATGCATGCGGTAGTAATTTTTCTAAAATAAATATAGTTGAAAACGGTCCGACATATAAAAGCGCGTAATTTTTCAACGAATTACCTCTGAGAATTCCGCAAATAACAGTAGCTGCTTTAAATAAATAGCTGAAAGTTTTTAACCGAGTTAGTGCTTTACCTATCGTAAGAGTTTCTAAATTCTTAAAACATTAAAAGATCGGAAATTAAAAATAAAGAAAGAGAACAACAATCAATTATTTTTCTTACCAACTCTTTTTATAGTTTACGACAGGTGTTCAAAAAGTGACGCAATCTTATGGAAAAAATAGTTGTTGAAAGTGGCCTCCATTATGCGATTCACACAATCGAATACGACGTTGCATGCTCTTACACACAAGTTGTAACGCTTGATGACAATTTCATTTCGCTCTGCAATTTGGGAATGGTGAGAGGATGGGTTTTGTAAATAGCATCCTTAAGGTATCCCCACACGTAAAAGTCAAGATGGGATAAATCAGGAGACCGATGGAGCCACAATCCCTTCGAAATCACTTTTCCATGGCTGATCCAAGAACATCAGTCATAGTGTTATTAGCTGTATGAGCCGTAGAGTATTGTCATGCTGAAACCATGTGTACTCTAACCGATCTGCAGGGGTAGTGTTTGCAAATTGTTTCACCATCTGCATGTAGCACTAGTTGTTCATTGTGCCATGAAAGAATGTTATGAAGATTCGCCTACGTGAAATTGCACACCAAACACCCACATTTGTCCGTGCAGAAGAGACTCGTGCACCTGATGTGGATTTTCCGTACACCAAATGCATAGTATCCATTCTGCTAATTCACGTATCCATCGAGATGAAACCATGCCTTGTCAGACCAAAACCAATCATCGAGTTCTTCTCCATCCGGCGTTACAGGTGACATGAACCACTGACAGAAAGCAAAACGTTTTCCAGTGTCTGCAGGTAACAACTCATGAAGAACACAAATTGTGTACGGACGCATCTTTAAACATTTGCACGATGCCGTGTGGGCACTACCGACGAAGAGATCAGACTGGCTAGATAGGCGTTGCATAGACTTCTTGGGACTACCAGAATATGCAGCTGGCATACTGATAAACGTTTCTCGTGTTAGCACTTTCGGTCGTCACTTTTGGCTGCATTTGCCACATTCCCAGTCTCTTGGAACTTTTACAGCCGCTTGATGGAGGTCTTGTTTAGTGCATCCACACCGTTCTTTTCTGTGAAGGCATTTTGGGTGTGACTTGTTTACTACCAAATAACGGAGGATCCACCCCGCAGAGGAGGAGGTTGCTGTCTGGCGTCGTGTCCTCTGTGCTACTATATGGTGCCGAGATCTGGGAAGGAGTCACCAAATATGGTAAATACAAGGGTGCTCTCGAAGGGCATCCCCTGTCTCCGAATCACGAAGCTGTCTCCGAATCACAGCAGCGTACCGCACGGTTTCCCGCGAGGCTGCGGACGTCTTAGCGGGAATATTACCGGTAGACCTTTAGATTCTTCGTAGGAAAAGGATGAAGAACAAGATTCAACACCCATTAAAAAAAGGAGATTGGCCAATTTCATCATGGAAGATTTGAGAAGGGAATAGCAGAGGCGGTGAGATGATAGCGAGAGCTGTCGAAGGACGTACCACATGATTAGGGGAACCTGGAAGGTTGGTGCGGGCGTACCCATGGATTGCTGGATTACTGTCTTACACAGTTTCTGGCGGGCCATGAGGGAGATTAGAGTACTCTCTAAACTTATAGAGACCTTTATAGGTCCTACCTATAGGTAACCTTTATAGGTTTGGACTTGACTACTCCCCATGTTGTCAGGTTTGTGAGAGATTGGATGAGACAGCATACCACTTTTTTTTCAGTTGTCCCAGATTGTCCCAGTGAAGCAATGCATGCAATAGGCAGAAGAGATATGTTCTCACCTGAGAAAGTGCAACGGATCATGCTTGAGAGTGAAAGTAATTGGACGGCCGTAGCAATGTTGGTCAGGAAGGTAATGCAGGAGCTGTACGCCTGGGAGGAGTCCCGCAGGGGCTGATGAAGAAGGGCTCACCGGAAGGCGTTTTCACCAGAAGGCTCTCTGCTGAACGCCTAGGGGGTCCCGAGAACGTGTGGCGGTCGCCTGGACCCGATGAGGGTAGGGGCACTCCTCTTATGTGTCCGATGGTGGCCTGTGGTATTTTGTGTCAGTAACTGTTTATGAATGTGCGTTGTTGAGGAATGAGTGTATGGTGTGCGATTGGTGTGTTGCTGTTGTATGCTGAAGTAAGTTTAGACGAATGTGGTTGTTAAGGGGATGGATGTGACTTGTGATATCTAGTGACGTGTGTAGTTTGTGGTTGCTGTTCTGTTGTGTTGCGTGTGTGGTGCGCTTTTGCCTTATGTGATCTGGTTCGTGTATGTGACTTTCTGAGTGATGTTTGATTGTGTGTGTGTGTGTGTGTGTGTGTGTGTGTGTGTGTGTGTGTGGGCGTATTACCATCTTTCTGATGATACGCACACCAGCTGTACCATGAAGGGGGTAGCCAGGGGTGAAGGTTTAGTCGGTAGTGCGCAGGAATACATACGCACTTAATATCATCTTGCGGAACCTGTTAGCGAGTCCGACACTGCTTCGGCGCCCATAAATGGGGTTCTTTCACCTATTTGAAAAAAAAGGTTTGGGCATAACAGGGACATCTAATGCATTGATACAATGAATATTCTCTGCTGCATTGTGTAATCCATTTTCCCTCAATTAAACAGTGCAACAAAAGAAAGAAACATTCTTCCGTAAGGTTGCGTCACTTTTTGAATACTCAGTATAATTTTGTACTGAAGTCGGTTTCTCTTTCTTGTAATTTTAAAATTCGATTAATTTTTATCTTAAATTATAGTATAATTTAATTATTATTATTACCGCGGCGGTATAACGCCTTGACTGCACCAGAAACATGTCCTTTGACAGTAGTGGCTGATTGGTCCTTTCACTTACTCCGAAACATACACAAACGATCGATGCGTCTGTCGAATTGTACGGCTGAGACAGTGAGTATGACCTAAATTACACACTTAATATATACCTCCACTGCATTCCGATTAACAGGCATATGCCGGGTGTTAAGGTTTATGGTCGAAACGATACCGCTATCAGAGTAATTGTTTCATTATGATCGATACGAATTTAAAAACATATTTATCAAATAAAAACAAAATCGACTAATAAAATTCATTATATATTTATAGTTTCGAATTAAGCCGGTGATGTGTTGAAAATAACATCTTTAAAATCAAGTATTCTAAAAAGACACGAGAAACTTCTACATCTACATTTCTCTGGGTTTAATTACCTACAAACACGAGACGTTATTTGTTACGACTATCCTTAAGTGTAGGCAACTATACCGAACCTTGGGATCACAAAAAAGGAGCTTACTTGTAATCGTGAATTAAAATAAAGGTTTCCTCGATACCAAACTTCTCTGTGAAGAGTAGTTTACGGAAAGTTAATAAATCCTCCCGCGTTTATTCGATAACTAATTCTATTCGATATTCTTGGAAGTTTGCTTAGAATAGATTCAAGAATTAAAAACTCCATTATCGCATTGATATCAAGTCTGTGATCGATACTTTAAAAACGATAGCTGTTAAAAATGCTAAAAACGAAAGTAATTTTCCTCGATAATCTTGAAACAGTCGGTTATTTTCACGGGTTTAAAGAAAAATTTGTCATCATAACGTTAAATTATTAAAATTTCACAAAAATTTCCATTAATAGTTCACGATGATTTTGCATCATCTGTTCTTCTACCTTATTTTCCATCCTATTTTTTCTTTTAAATTTGGAGCCTCTCTAACCCCTACCTCCTAAAACTACCGTTCTAGTATTACCAATAGCTTTCTTCAATACCCGGAACGAAAACTTTCCTGTAAGGGAAAATACCTTGCTATCATCAGAACCAGAGAAATTGCGCAGCACAGTGTACTCTGCGTCCAGCGATAAACTGTTTACAGACAGAATTTTAACCGAACTGTCGACCTCCCGTTTACAGTCTGTACCACGCCGAAGCACGAGTGTCGGGATAAATCTCTATGGATTTAACAGGATCAGATATTTGGGTTTGGCGATGATGAAAGCCGTGACGGACATATTATGTAAACGTAAAACACTACTAGCAGCGGCGCGTAAATATACTATAGTATATCCTGTAACTACTCAGAAATAATTTTACTTTTTTTTTTATTACACACGCATCTGTAGAATAATGTGTTGAACGACTACTTATCGAATCCACTTTATAATGGATAAACAAAAAACTTGAATAATAATTACATTTAAGGCTGAAGGAGGGCATACCTCCATTGTACATTAATCTAAAAATATTTCCTGTTTAATATTATGACTACTGTATGTATATATTCTAAGCGAATCCGAAAAGCAGGCACAGTTTTGTTATTAAAGAATCCATGTAAGTTTCAAGAGAATAATTTTATTATAAAGTTTCTAAAACAACGAGTGACGGCGCTGCCAGCAAAGACAACCATTATTATAAGCATTTTTTATGTCGGCATCGCCGTCGTAGCGCTGATCAGAAAAGGTTACTCGAGATGCGAGAAAAATATTGTAGTCATTTGCCGCCAAGTCGGGACTACAAGGTGTGCACTTGACTTGCTCCTAGCATATTGTTAGACTCTTCAGTTACATCGGCCAACATTGTCCAGAAGCAACAAAACCCCACGGCTGAGCACGCCTCTCCTCTTGTTTTGGATTGCACGGAGCAGTTTCTTTGAGAGTATCACAATGAAATGGACCATTTATAATCTCACTTCTCGGCAAGAAATCGATCAACAAAACCGCTTTTTTATCCCAGAAGATAGTGCATATGATTTTTCGTGATGAAATGGTGGTTTTGAACTTCTGCTTTTTTCGGGTATGTTGTGTGTCGCCATTTCATAATGGCGGCACTTTTGATGTGTTTAATTTGGATTATGCGGTGATGCGAGAGATCAAAGTCTCGTCACCGGTCACTATTTGGCTCAAAAAATCGTCACCTTCGTTTTTGTAACGGGTACGAAAATACTTAGGAGAGTATAATCGCCTGATTCTGTGAATCTCCTTCAAAATTCTCAGAACTTATCGAGCAGAGTTTGTAATAGCCTAGGTTTTGTTACAATTTAATGCATAACTGTTCGTGAAATTTCAGAGTATGCAGTACATAACGAAGAAATTGTAAACCATCGGTTTTCTTTTACTTTTTCACCTATTTGTGAAACGAAATCTTTGATCACGAGAAGAAGGGTGCCCCCGCTATTCTGCTTGTCAAGCACATTACTGCGTGCCTCATTGAACTGCCACACTCGCTTCTAACCGATCCATCACTCATAGCTTTTTCACCAAAATTCACTAATTTGCCGATGTATATTAGCTAGTTTCACATTTTCGCTTTTAAAAATCGGATAACTGAAATAATTTCACAACTGGCGGGAATCTCGGTCAACTTGAACATTTTAAATGATGTTTAATCAGCTAAAAACAAACGTCGGTTTACTGTAACGCAATCTATAAAAAGCCAACGAATGAGAAAATATAGCGCGCGTGCTCGGACTACGATGGTAGAAAGAAACTGTACTTAGCCTCGTGTGTATATTCCCCCGTTGGAATACTGAGAAATCGAGCGCAACCAGAGATGCTATTAAAAGAGATAATCACAGCCAGAAACCCCTCGCTAAGCCTAAAAATTAATTCTTTACTACGAATATTTTTAAGCACAAACTTATTGTGCTACTTATCATTAGAAATTGTGATATAAATGATGTGAATACTGTATATATTGTAATATATATATATATATATATATATATATATATCACAAGGAGCGGCCGAAAAGCATACTAAAACGTAACGGGTGAACAAAATATCGCATAAAGCGACAGGACCGCCGTCTTGTAATCTCATTCCCTTACTACTATAGCATCTGTCAGTCGCCATTGTTATGGATTATGGTGTCAAATAAAAGCGTTTAAAATAATGTGCATAGCGGAAGAAATGAACAATAGGGACATTCATTGTCGTCTAAAAGCCGTATATGATGCCGGAACTGTTAATAGAAGTACTATGAGATCAATAATAACATTGTGAGCATAAGAACCCGCTAAAGCGAATATTGAGGATGAACCTCGCAGTGGTCGATCAGTTTCTGTGACTGATGAGAAGCACCAACAGGAGGTAGATGAAATGATTCAATGATTTCGTAACATTGGTGATAAGCCACCAAGAAAGAACCAGAATACATTATTGCTAGACTGCGCTACCTACAATCTGTTCGGGTGAATGCCGCGCAACTCACAGAAAAAACAAACAAAGGAATGTTCTAACAGCTTCTGAAACATCATAACGAGGTAAATGACTTTCTATACTGTGACGGGGGAAGAAACCTGTGCACACCATTACGACCCAGAGGAAAACGGCAGAGCGTGCTTTGAACACATTTAAAGCACAACCCTCTGAAAAAAAAAAATTCTCTTAACAGTTTTAAGGGATTCCAAATACGTGACTATATTATGTAAAGCTGTCAAATGTAAATTCTATGCCATGCGACTTAATACACCTTAGGCTTATTTCACACACGCGCGGCGCCTTAATATGATATGCCATGAAAACGCCCTCTTACACTAATGGACGATTAGTACTCGGGTTTGTCGCATTTTATTATGTAGATGTTAGTCACATTATGTACTTGGAGCGCGAATGGATTATATCGATGCCGTTTTTATTTCGTCGATTAAAAAGAGGAAGCAGGAATATGAGATTGTAGGGATTTTTATGTACTTTTTAGTGATCTAAGGAATAATGAAGATTATTTTTTTTTCATTTATTTTAGCACGAGTGTATCACTGAAACGAGCGATAAAGGATTCTGCTTAGCATAAAAACACGTTTATGAGAAAAAGCATCCAACCTACGGAAAGGTTGGCGGTTGTAATCGAGTACATAAAAAATGATTTTACTAAATAACATTTTCGAGTGTTTTAAATGATTTTATTCGATTTCATAATACAAAACAATCGAAATAGAGTAATGAAAATAATTTGAAAAAATTAAGCAATATAATGTAATAAATAATTTTAAAAAACTAATTTCAAAATAAGATACGTAATGTTTATTGAAATTAAATAATAGAATTACATAATTTGCGTGGTGAAGTCCATCGATTTTTTAGTTAGAAGTCTCCGATAATTCTGATGGGCTTAGGGTGTGTTTAAAAACTTCCGACCGACACTTCCGTAAAACTGGCGAACGGGTGAAATCTGCATAGCTGTATTCACAGTTGGATTAACAGCCCGCAATGTATGATACGTACTTGCCAGCCGATTGAAGGGGCCGTGCGATGCTGCCGATGACGCTGTATAAAATCCAAACCTTTTCATTCATTAAATTAAGATATCTAAAAATCGTACCTGCGATGACGCACCGTCGAAGAATATTTTATAAACGTAAGAATTAATAAGAACAATCAAACCTAGATAATGTAATTACCGTTGAAGGTAATTAGATTATCTATCAGTCGCGTTAAGAACTGAAAGGCGATGAGAACGGTAGAACGCAATGAAAAAGCGGTTTTAAAATAAGGTACAATTAAACTAAGATACGGGACAATAGAACGCAATAGTAATGAAACAGCAAATATTCGTAATAGCACGTAAAAATGAAACTAGATTTAACGTTTTAAGACAAGATCTTGCATGTTACAATAGCACGACACACCCGCACGAAGTCTTGTGTCGTGAAAAGAACTAAGTGCGATCGTATTACACACATATCTTTCGTGATCGTATCGTTTAACCGATAAACTGATCACCATCAATATTTATTCCTTCCCGTTTGTCATAATGTAACGCTCTGCTGGGTGCCGCCCGCAAAGCCTTCACATTAACAGATCTGTACAGCCCGTACAAAACAATTAAGACGTAAAACATTTACGTGAAAATTTATTTTAGTCGATTTACCTGTTCCAACAAAATTCACAATGAAATAAAATACTGACAAACGTACGGTCTATAGAAACTGCGCTATCAATCCGTGGAAAGTAATACTAAAACTCCGGCCAAATTTTTTTTTTTTTTTGCTACAATCTAGGCTCGAATCGCCATCGAAGATCGATTAGTAACAGTACCTTGTCTTATCGTAAGATTATAATCGAAGTGATAATCATAAAAAGAAGTTACGATAATACACAAACAAATCGAAAAACAAGCTGTTGAGAAACGAGGTGAAAGAGTCCGTTCAAAAAAACAAACGAATATTTACACTCGTAGTCTTTTTAAAAAATGTTACGGTTACACATATGGAATTCAACGCAGAAAAAAACAAAGTGGAAATTTCACACGGGTTCAAACGCCATACAACGGAAACTGTCACAGCACCAACCGATACCGAACGGCTATTTTGTCACGAAGTCAGTAATAATATAATCACCTTTTTCGTTTTTTTTTTATTGAATAGTAATAGATATACTATTAGAATTCAATAAACCGATATTCTTTTTCAAAAGAAATTTTTTTCGAATTTTAAAAAGGGAGGCAAGTTAATTTTTGAAAAAGAGTTTTTTTCAAGTCGCTTTAGAGTTTAAATTCACTAGTGTTTTAATGAGAACAGAATGAAGTTCAATACAATTTCAATATGGTGGAAATGATTAAAAGCGAATAAACATTCAGAATCTGTGTAAAGAAATTATACCGGCCCCTATTTTCCCCGACTCAGCACTTTATTGATCATGAAAAAACTTCCAGTCTTACTGTCAATTCGAGCAAAATGAAATAACCCATCGAATGACAAAATCAAGTTCGGTAAAACATTCCGGGCCGAAACAACCATTCCGCGAAAATTACCAGACTTCGATGGAAAAGATCGACGTTCTGTTAGGCCGTTAACGAGCCAAACGCTGCTGACACAAAAAAAGAAACTTCATCGCGTACACGTTGCAGAAGGAAAACGGCTAATAAATTGTATCGTTATTAAGAAGTTTTTTCGTCTTTGTGATATTGTTCGCTCCAAATACTAAATCTGTGGAAACCGCGTAACCAGAATCTATAACAGCAGTTCCGACGAATATAATAAATAACCTTTTATCTCGACATGCGATTCCCCAGTTTTACCGAAAATCATATTTTCCATAAAGGCTTCTAGCGTTAACCGGTGACTCCCCAGAAAAATATAATTGTCATCAGAGAGGAAATTATATTTTATGAAAGATCAAAAACACAACAGAATGCCATTCCGAAAAACGACTTTCAGAAAATTTTTTAACGATGATATTGATAAGTAAATATAAAAATAAATAAACGATTTAAATATCTATAAATTTAATAAATTAAACAACATGCGATTCTGATAATATTAGACGCGGGAAAAATTACCAATAAAATATAAACAATTATTATATCATAAGTTTTATTTTTACACAAAATCCAACTTTCCATGGCTCGCATTAAAATATACGATCAAATATTACAACGTCGCATAAATAATATAACGCAAGAACATCCTTATATCATAATAAATAACAAAGAATTTATTTATCCAGCAAAATTTAATACATCTTATTTATTTAGTTAACTTTTGTTAGTACCAAAACCGATTCGCATGGATATTAGTTGATTTGACATTCACGATTTAAAAAAAAGAGAAGATAACCGACATACGAGCTCATTAGGAAAAAGAAACGCAATTAAATGATAAATAAAAAAAAACCTAACCAGTAAAACAAAACACTTTCTACTACGACTCGACTAAAGACAGTAGAGTGCGATAATCTTTTTCTAAGTTACCACGTGGTTTTATGAGAAAGGACAAAAAAACCGGTCATTATAGATCTAGTCTCAAGGCCAAAATACAGTAAATATACAGAATGAAAGCGGTACTGCCGTTAACCACAATATACAGTTTTTAACTACAATTAACAACTGATATTTCAAACGCTGTCTGTAACAACACTACACAACCGATATATTGTAGGTTAATAACATTTTACCCGTCATACACACACACACACACACACACACACACACACACACACACACACACACACACACAAACGCTCGTGCGTACGCTTAAAACTATATGCATGCGACCTAATTATTTTCAAAAAATAAATTATATCATAAATTGAACATAAAAATTAATATACGTTAATAATTTCCAATTAAATCAATCGTTCTACTTTAAGAACGTAATATTTTATCAATTTTCTAAATAAGAAATTAAAATATATTTTTACCACGCAAAAATACATTACTTAGCACTCACGCAATAAGTAACCGTAAAGAAAACAAGCATATCAATGAATTTACCTTAACACATAAAGAATATTACAGTAACTGGAAACGGTTGACGCTTTACGGTTACTGTCCGTCGCACTACAGACGGGGTCGCGATTCTATGGGAAATGAGGTTTCACTATCGATGTTTAAAAACGCAATACCCGATCAAAAACTTAGAACGAAAAGTAATATTTAAGACCGAGAATATTGCCGAAGACAGGAGCGAAAGAGAGATACCGTTCCCTCCGATCGGGATCTAGCCGAACGGTTTAACCGTCATACACACACACAAACGCTCGTTACATCCGACCATGCGATTTTAAGGACGGGCGAAAGTCGCCCAAACAACAGTGTGAGTTTATTCGTCGGCGTCTATAGTATCTGAAAAACAATAACGCAGGGTTATTCTTCGTCAGGTCAACGCAAAACGTTTGCCTCGGTAGTCGGCTATTTCCGTTCCGGGTATCTAATAGTTCTGCAATTTCTTAACCTCGAATATTTTGTACCGAATTTAATGAATTAAACTCTACAACGTATTCGAAGTAATTAACAGAAAATTAAAATAAATTACAAAACGGAATAGTAAGTCGGCTAGTGAAAAGTACCCGAATGCCGGCGTTACGGAAGACCACAGCACGATAGTCGAAGCTGAATACAACGCTGCTCAGTTGATCACGGTTAGCACCAAACACTATCCAAGGAAAGGTACTAGCGGAGGTGGCGTTAAGAGCGGAAGGAAGATCGTGTGTTCTCTCGGTAGCAGCGGCCGGGCGAAGGAAACTTCCTTCACTACTGCACACTCGTTTACACCTCTCCATGAAAGACAACAGAAGCCGTTCTCAAACGGGAAATTTTTTTAAACGTTATCAGAAATATGTCGCTACGCCGAATAACACGCAAAATTGCTTTTACGTCGCTAACATACAACTTCGTAATCGAAAAAGGTATTCAGTTCTACCTGCGTCACAAATTCGCAAACGGATTAAATGGCGATTAATAGAGTTAAAACAGAGCCTCGCTTAGCTCGGTCAAACACACAGCGATCTTCCGAAGGATAACGAGCAGAAAAAGCATCTACTAGCTCGAGGGGGCTTAGAAAAAGCTTTTGATGGGTTTGTATCTTCGCTGTCCCTTGTAGAGGGATAGCGACGATCGTTCCTTCTTTGCGAATAATTTCTTACCTATAAATCCATTTTACGATGTATTGTGCGAGTTTTGATCGGCCAACCTTTATATATACGTACTACAAATCGGGTACTTAAAAAATTACTGCATATTTGATATGCGTGCGGTTTGTAGTAGAGGGGAAATTTTTATCTATGATCTGATCGGGAACTACCCTAATAGGTATTTGTAAACAAAAAAAATCCTATTCTAGGAATGGGAGTATGTGTTTGTCGGGTACCGGACCTCCTGACTGTTACTAACACACACACACACACAGACAGAGAGGGGGGAGAGAGAGAATTCTAATCAGTTCAATTTGATGTGTCAAAATGTATTTGGGTAGTAATGACACAATGAAAAACTCTGAAAGCGAATAATACGATCGCTACTCAATCCCGAGTATGCATCATACAGCGAGAGGAGAATATTACACTTAAAAAAACGGAATATCCACAAATTTATCGCACGCATGAAGTATCCCATCTATTTTTTCCGTGTTGGTTCTATACCTGAACTTACTAAAAGAGAATACTAAAAGTTACACACATTTTCGGGCGACAGGAATGATAGTCTCCAGATACAGTAGCTACAACCCGTGTAAAGAGAAAAACGACCGACGTATAAGATAATATCGAAACAAAACAACAAAAATGGGAACAACACCGTTTTCTTTACCGAATAAAAAAAAGAACATCAAAACGCACAATATCAAGCGAAAATTAAATTGATGACGGAGAAAGAAAAAATAACTCGACAAATATTTCAGTTAATTTACAAAACCAACAGGAGAAGAGCATAGCACCCCTACGGACAGACATTTCAAAATGTATAAGTCGGGAGTATTTTTCTTATAGTTTTCCCATCAAATTTGTTGAAATACGTACTTTAACACGCAAACATAATATTATGTCCAAAACTGAATTTGAAGGTCGTTACGTATCACGGGTTACACGCGTAAACTATGCCGTTAAATGAAAAGTACATTTTTAAAAGAGAATATATTCATAATCTTGAATTTCCAGATAGAAACTTTACTATATATCTTCAGGATTCTGGTAAAACTTGCAGGTGCGTAAAGAAAAGGTTATCTCGTTATTTTAAAGAAATACGATAACTAACAACTAAAAGTTTCAAATGAATATTTAAAAACAACACAAAACTGTAATTATTAACTTACAACAAATAATTAAAACCTATAAACACTAAGTAATATATTTTGAAGTAAATGTAATAAAACAGTAAAATAACTGCAGAAATAGCTGATGAACAAAAGCGAGAGGATAATCCAAATTAAAACTCTATAAATGAACAAAATATTGAAAAACGTTTATCTGTTAAATAAAATAAATGAACTATCGCGCAATATATTTTCCCCCGTAATTAGTAAATAAAACCTAATTGCTACTGATAAAATGACACCATGTTAAATAAAAATTATCAGTATTACGGTAAAAAATTGTTTTATTACGAATACAACAAAAAAACAGAATAACTTATGACTTAAAAACAATTAATTAGAAATACGATAAAATCCAGTAAATAACATTTATCCAAATTAAAAAAAAATATATCGTTGATGTACTTAAAAAAATTTATTCGACTAATCAATCGGATTATACGGCTACTTTCTTTTAAACAATGCAAGTAAATGTAACATAACGGCATCAAGATACCATATGACTACAGTAAAGATATATATATATACGAGGTTTGTAAATAAAGTAATGAGACCGGTTCAGAAAAACTTTTTAATTACAATCCAATTATACATGGACTCTTTATCACCTTCGAAATAGTTCCCTTGGGAAGCCACGCAACGCTTCAGACGGGTTTCCTACTCTTCATAGCATAGCAGTGTTGGAAACTCAGAAACCGGAATATCCTTCAGATGGTCGGTTACAATTTGTTTTTATGTTTTCTACTGTTCCAAAATGGCGTCCTTTGAGGTGTTTTTTTAAAGTCGGGAACAGGAAAAGTCGCAGGGTGAATAAGGTGGCTGAGTAATTACAGGAATGTTTTTCTTTGCCAAAAACTCATTAATTGAGAGTACAGTGTAACAAGGTGCATTGTCATGGTGCAGCAACCAATTTTCTTTGATGGCTGGTCTCACGCGGGCAACTCTTTTCCGCAGTCTTTCAAGAATTTCTCGAGAAACATACTGATTTACACTCTGTCTTGTCGACAAAAACTCCAAAAGTCCCTGATTTGCTCAACACTGTCGTCACTCTCTGACGTTAACGGTCTTCCAGAGCGTGGATCGTCCGCAACTGAACCCCGGCCATCTTAAAATGCTTTAAACCACCTAAAAACTTAAGCTCGTGACAGTACGCCCTTTTCAACTTTGAAAACGTTTCAGTAGCATTCTCACCGACTTAACACAAAGCTTGATTGCACAACGTCGCTCATAATTAGTATCAACTCATTTTTGTAACGCACAACATAAACTCGTTTCACGAAAAGTTTGTTTACGTCACACGTGGTAACAATAGACTAAAAATATTAGTACCTAATATAGATCACCTGTTCATACGACCCCATTTGTTTACCAGTAAATTTACAGTGTTGCCACTTTAGGTACAAAAAAAACTAGTCTCATTACTTTATTTACAGATCTCGTATAATATATATATATATATATACACACACACACACAAAGACTTTATTCTTAGTACTCTATACATGAGTATTCACGGACAGGTGTGCGGTGCTTTAATTTTTTTTCTCTTTTATAAATAAGTAGCCACGGGATCAGTGTCCCGTCGTCATTCATAACAACCCCAAAATTACAAAGAGGAGAATAACACTACAAAACTCAGGTAGTTTTCCCTTGCATAAGGCATAGAAAAAAAAGCGATGCGGACCAGAAAATAAAATAACACCCCCGCCATATGAACGACAGTTAAATGGCGTTTACTATAGACATCTCGTTAATATTTCTGGAAAAATCTACAGGTAAAAATAAAAACAATTCCCATAAATCTTAAATGTGGAAATTTGCTTTTTTAGTAGCAAAACTTCAATAAGATTAGGTTATTTTAATCTTAAAATTTTAACGTAAAACCGGATTAACGATTCAGATTTCGGGAATGCCAGGTAATGAGGGAAACAAACCGATAATTCGAGACGACTGATAATACAACTTAAACTAACAGACTTTTACTAAACGCTAATATCTATTTTAAAAATGGAGGATACTTAAAATGTAAAAACAACTGAGAAATTATACCGATAAATAATCGAAAAACCTGGAAATATTTATTTTTAAAGAAAACAACGCTAAAATAAAATAATATTAATTAATTCGTGTAATTGCGCCAAAACATTTTAAATAACACAATTTTTTTTTTTAATTCTAATCTAAGTAGCCGATTTAGACCAATTCTATGAGACAAATAATGAAGTAGAAAATAGCTTTAGATTTAATTAATTATTTATTTTTATTTTAGTAAGGAGTAGAAAACACACGTTATCTGACAGATACCTATCGTGCAATTAAATGTACTTAAAGACTGAATTCGTTTTATTAAATAATTTAAAAGCTTTAATTAATTTAAACTTTTAAGTTTAAAACGGGATTAAATACAAATTCGATATTCCGTTACCCTAAAAACATCTGGCATTATCGAAGCCCTTACCTCGTCGTGTCAAACACATAATAGTATATTAAACCGATAATGAAAATCTGTTTATCCTAACATCAGTTTATAATACTGAATTCGTAACGAAGTTCGACATACTGTCCCGTACTTCTAAGAAAAAGTTATAATCGTGGGTCACATCTTAATTACACCATTAAATATGTAAAAATAATAAACGTTAGTGAAAGACTCGACATTCAGGAGATCCAATAAAAACAGTACGACGAAAAACGTTTAACTTTTTGAGTGTTTCAGTTACAATCGACCGAAGTAAAGCCTTCAAACGATCTCTTTTCATATTGACCTTCCGTTTTCCAGATATTTGGAAAGTATCATCGCACAAAGATTTACTGTGAATGTTCGGTGAGATATTACTGATGTCAAAATAATTGGAACTTAAAAAAAAAAGAGGGAAAAAAGGTTAAAGAGGGAAACGCAAACGCTTTTTTAAAGTATCGTAACTTTTCCTAGATATTCTACAATACAGATTACTGTATTTAATTAAAGATGAGTAAAAAACAAACTGTGAACTCAAGCAGTAATCGAAACTTTTGACATACAACTAAATTCGGCGCGAAAATTTAAATACTTCTTTAATGACTATTATTCGATAGGACTGAGCTAACTGTCTTTTTGTGCAAATCCAATACTTCAAGGTACAGAGCTCACCCCCATCCATTAAGTTTCTTTGTAAACGACATACGTTAAATAAATTGTAACTCCTAATAATAATTCATGCACATACTCTAGCATCCCTTTGTTTTCTAACAAATAACAAAAAGCTTAATTTAAACATAAAGTTGACAATGAATAATAAGATTATTAATTATTAGATCGGAAAAGAGTTTTTACATAGATTTATAAACCCGTTAATATTTTTTTTCTTTCTAATTAATAAAACTATGAACTTAGCTGTTTATCATTAATAACTAAATGCTAATTTATTTCATAAAAAAGAGAATATTAATTATTCAAACAAACAAGTTAATAAAAATTATTCATATTACTACAAATTGCGCTGTTAAAACGACATTTAACGATTGTAAAAAGTAATAATCGCTCACTCAAATCTTCTGAAAAATAAAAATTAAATATTAACATTCTAAAGGTTCTTTCACACAAAAAAATAATTTCATAGGGCAAAAACTTCGTCAAGCCACCGTTCAAATAAAATACTATGAAGGTACAACCCGAACACGTTATTCTGGTTATACGGCTCGACTAATATCACAAACATTATTCACCGGTTTGCAATATTATGAATGAAAAAAATCACTAGATCGCAATTATATCGCTAAACAAAAAGACGCATCTCGCACTTAAAGGCACCCCGGTGTAAATCACAAAGGAAAACATACAAACAAGACCTACTTCTTTTTAACAGGTGTGAATACGGCGACTGTAACTGCCGTGGTGTAACAAAAAATAACCGATGTTGTCACATCTCCCCTTCGACGTTTATCTTCGTGAACGTGTGTAGCGTTAAATATATGTTGTAACCGCCTCTATTTCCTGCAAGTAACTATAAACATTATTTGAGTAATCGGTTAAAAATGATCAAATTATTTGGAAATTTTAGTTTCTTCATCTGTTGAATGTAGTGTACATTGACAACGTTGCATTTCCGCAAAGTTTCTCAATCGGTATTGCTCATCCGTCATCAGTTTTGTAAAAGTATAATTACAATCTTTTCTACGTGCATTACTAAGGAAAATACCCTTGTCATGACTATTATATTACAATTACCTATGACGTACAATTCAAGGTTTATCTTCTATGGAGAGATTAGTACGGTCATAATTATATTTAATGTAGATAACAAAAACTCATCGATGAGCGAAGAAAATGGACAATATGAAAGTTTTCAAAGAAATAAACTTTTACAAAAACCCGATGACAACGTTCAGCGAGAGTTAATACCAGTAAGAGAATACAGAATTCGCCTACTGAGCATTTATACAAAGTCTACTCGTTTATTTATTTTTTGAGTAAGTGTACATATCATTCGTTGTTTTACGTTATCTGTACCCATTTATATCTGTAATGCATATAAAGCATCAAGAGTTACACATGGAGTGATAATCTAGAATCGATGTATTTGAGCCCAAAATTCATTACACTATCGGTCTATGCGGAGTGCACCGTGAAGATTTTGCTGTTAGGACTGCATTTCAGCAGGTATGGCGTGTAAAAGTAAATCGACTCTGTAACGAAGGCGACAGGAAACCTTTTCCACTACCTAGCATCCTGGGACGGAAGTTTTTTATTCTTGAGAACGGTAATGCCACATTTTCACCAGCGAACTGTCTAAGGTCTCCTTCCACTGTTAGGTTACGGCATCAGATACATATAATAAATCGCAAATAACACACTTTTTTTTAATAGAGTTTGTAAAATAATGGCGATCTCAGTGACGCAGTGATAGCGTCTCGGCCTTTCATCCGGAGGTCCCGGATTCGAATCTGTCATGCGTGGGATTTTTATACGTTACAAATTTCTATTTCCATAATCCTACTGCGAGATTCAAACTTCTGTAATGAACTTTAAACGGTCGCAAAAGTTATGAAATTTTTAGTCTTACTTCAATCGATATAAGTCAACGGTGTAAGATTTGCTGCCATGTTATAATACAACATACATCCCTAATACGAAAGATATTCATCAAAATTAATGGTTTAGCTAAAAACCTTTAACTTTATTAATTTTTTAACTTTTATTTTTCAGGGAATGATGGACCTACTACAGCAACGATTCGTAATGGGTGTTTTACGTCCTAGTTTGTAGCAAAACTTAAAAAAATATATCTTTCTAAATGGACTGCGATAGAGGCCCCTGAAAAAAAAAATATATATACATACTAGACAGTCCCTATTTAGACTGACCATAATAGAATGCTTCTGCGTTCTTAAATTAAGAAAACGTTTTTTAAAAATTTCAAAGAACTTTCAAATTTTGTGTTAAGATTTTTTTGTCATAGTTAAATAATCAACATGAATTGAAAGCAAGAAAGTGGAATTTTCAAGATGCACTATAATTCAAAGTTAAAAATTATTATTTAATTGGAAGAAATAAACAATCGAAAAACTGTAAAATAACAATTCATAGTTAGAATAGATTTAAATTTCTATCGCGAATGATACCATTAAAACTATATTTGCACAAGAATTCTTAAGTAAATTTATCTCTGCTGAAAGCATTTTATGTCGTTTAAGGATTATGTCGACAATCTTACGTAAGAGAAGAAATTTAGGAACTCTACTAAATTAATGCATCGATATTTCATAAAAATAATCAACAAATAACGGTATTATCTACAATAATACTTCTAAGCAGAAAAACAATGATAATAAAAAACATGTAAACGAGATGAATAAACGAATCGCCTAAATGAATAATTCATCCGACATAAAAGAAAAACACCTTTACATAACTAGATTTATCTGTATCTTTATAAGACTACTTTTAAAATAATAAAGACCATAAATGAAATTTCATGTCACACACATATACAGAGAGAGAAATAGAGAGGGCTGTTTACTTTGTATATAACAAAGGGAAAAAAATAATTTTAAAAACACCAAGAAACCTAGCTTCTATCACTTCTAGTTAACTTTAAAAGTTAATAAAAACCATACAGTCTGCATGTAAAAATAAACCCACACGTTTGAAAGCCTTCTCCTCTACGCCATAATAAGAAGTCAAACATTTCCTGGAAGGAATTGGTGAAAGCAGGGGGTCTAACGAAAGAAGGATTTTAAAAGGAAGTTTACAGGAACATTTTAAAAACACAGTTTCTATATTAACAGGTTAGCGGAAAGGTACTTTTGTAAACGATAATGGATGTAACATAAATCGAGATGAATGCACCGAACAATTATTTACTAAAATCAATTCGGCGGATAAAGCCGAAGTCTACGGGAAACAGAAGTTAAAAAGTCGGGAAAATCTGTGTGGATTAAAAGAAAAGATGAGTCGCGTGACATTACAACTTTATTCTATCGATAAGACTAAAAATCCTTTATAACCTCACAGACAGCTTCCCACATTCTAGAACAAAAAAATAACATAATTTTAAGACATTTAACAACTAATCTATAATTCACCGATAATAAATTCCTCTGCTTTTGTTACGCCTATGATCGTTAAAAGGTCGACTACGTAAAATATATCAGTAAATAAACGGTCTAGCCGAACTGTTTGAAATTCAATCGGGGCTTGTTTATATTATACAATTCCACGGTAAAGAGTGAGGAGGTCCTTTATGAATATTGTGTCGATTATATAGCGGCTCTTCAATTTTTCTTTGTCGCTCGATAAAAATTACTCGTCAAAAATACGTTCCTCTCATCTGTGTAAACTATCCTCAACGCCCGAAAGGTACGAGCGCCTGGTGTCCGGTAAGGGATTTGTTGATGGAAATCGTTTATATTTTGCACGGCGGTTCCTTCACAGCTTGATCACCCTTTCTCATCATTCGTACTTTGCTTTACCCTTGACCTCTTCTTATTATTTTAAGTTGTACGGTACAGGCCGAATCCTACTACGAATTGTGTGCCAGGGCGTACAGCACGATGAAAATTTTTTTGTACAATCCTGCAAGACCGATTCATACACTCCGTGGTCGTCCGATAAGCCTAACGGGTAAAGACGAACATTCCTCCACTTCCTTTAAATACCTTCCCTTAAATACCATTCCTCCCTTCTTAAATACAAAACGTCAAATATTAAGAGAAATGAATAACACCGACAAAAACCTCCAGTATTCGAAAGGAAATTCAGAACTAAATAAAATTTAATGGCACGATAACGGCTAGAAACCGACTTTGTAAATAGCCTTACACATTTTTTAACGGCTTTGATAATTTTAGTTAACTCTACTGTACATAATATAGTAATTAAATTTACACCGCGCTATATATTTTATTTAATAAAAAAAAGAAGAAATCATCGATAAAAGTTCAAAATGTTAACAATAAATGAAAAATGTATTCATTAACTTTAGTTAATTATAGAGGTTATCGAAATATTAGGAAAATATACTCCGATAAACCGCAGTTTACAGAACAGTTGATAGGTGCATCAAAATGCAACTGAAACATCACGAAGTTACAGTAAGTTATTTTTTAATTATCATTAATTATTTTCAACTAATTTCTAAAATCTAAGGTAAAAATTTATCGGTTAAAAAGGTCAGCTGTGTTCTGACATACCGAAATCATAAATCGTATCCGATCGATCGCTAATAGCTTTTGTTTTGCAACATCTAAGAGATGAGTGAAAAGAATGAAGACGCATTTTGCCTCTTCAAAATGGCCGATAACTGCCCTCACCGTTTACTTCTTTTATACTTTCTGTCCCTATGGAATTAAATTACAACTTCAGGCACCCGTGCTCATTCGCTATTAGTTTTTTAACGAATTTCAGCGGAGTGCGATTCAATTTTCATACACGTTTATCTCGGAAGAAAACAATTACGTTAAGCAGATCACAATGTTTTTGAAAACGTAAAATTCTACAGAGGATAAAACACTCTTAGGATACGCTTCTATCTGTACAGATAACCGTTACAAGGTATGCCAAAAAATGGACTGGTATATCGTGCTAATGGAAAAATTCTTCCTATGCAATTTTAATAATATAAATAGGAAAAATTTGAATCGTATATTGACAAGACCGTTAAAACAAATTTATATTCAGATTTAAATAGAAGCACTCAGAGTAAATAAAACACATCGTCAGTATACTCTGACTATACCTACCGATATAAGTAATATTACATCAGTATTTTAGTGATGTAGCTACGCTTTCAGCAGCGTGAGCTTGATGCACCGAGCACAGGTATGATACAACTGCGAAGGTTAAACGAACCAGAATTTCTTTTTTACAGGTTGGTACCTGATGATATCTCAATAATTTTTCCCCATCACAAGAGTTCCTATCGTAGCGATTGCAAACGACGTTGAATATTAAAACTTAAGTTTTTAATCGATCGTTTTGTACGACGTCTCCCGATATCTAGTATAGCTTTCTTGATAAGGGATGCGTAGACGTCTGCATCAGTTGTTTGTGTCGCGAGTATATCTGTAGCTTGTTACGTTCATATATCACTAGGCTAAGACGTGCGGTCAATTAGAACTCGACAACAGAACGGCGGCTGAGGGGGTAACAAGAAGCTATTAACATTAAAATATAACCGATTTCAAACTACGCACCTCCTGTTCAGTAAGTATGATAAATTAAGTTACTCGTAAAATAAGTAGACACCTTTAGCAAAAGAACACCTTCATTAATATAATTTGACTTATATCTTATCTGTGACCTCTTTCCTGTATTAATTTAACGTAGAAAAAATGTATTTATTAATCGTGCAAATCTTTATAAGCGGATCGAACAGTTTAAATCACATGATGAAGCTAGGATTCATCATTTTAAGCCGGAATCTAAACATCTACGTTTGCCCGCCACGAAAAAATTCAAAACCTACGTTTCAGCAGGTAAAGTGATGCTAATAGAGGCAAATTTATTGCGATTATTCGGGAAAACAAAGCATAATCATCGACGAGTATTACTGTGACGTAATAGAAAATAAAGTGAAACTCACAATAAGGAGGAAAAGTTCCGGTTCTCACTCAAAAGGTGGAATTCTTCTGCACGATAACGCTTACTATACCACTCAAAAGGCACAGGAAGCTATTCAAAACTTAGGTCAGGAGATGCTGCCATATCCACACCTTGCAGTACTGCTGATCTCGTACAGTCGGGTTTTTATTTGGTCCTCTTAAAGTTTTATACGAGACCAAAATAATAAATTATTAGGCAACAATAACCGGGTCAAGAATGTTATATAAAAATGGCTAAAATATCGAGTTGAACAACTCTTCGCTACTGAAATAAGAAAAAGCGGCGTTTATTTCATTATCGCTGCATATATAACTTTTTCCAGTCATTTGTCTCTTTAATTACTGAACGACCTTTCTGGTAACAAAGTTTAACGGAACGACAATAATGCTTTTACAGTTTCAATACTTTCTTAAATGACACATCTATACAGGAGATGGCGATGGGATATGACAAATACAACCTCAATACTAAGAAATACTCAAACCCCGAAGCCAGGCTTTCTGGGAAAAGTGAGGAATGAAGCGGATCCCTGTTGGTTCTTATTACAGAGCCGAATACGGTTCGCAAACCAAGCACATTGAACACACATACACAAGTGTTTGTGCGGCTCACATATACGCACGCCAAGCGCATTGAAAAGCTGATGACACTGAACCTTACAAATGTCAAATATCACTCGGTATACTCCCAGAAAAAAACAAAATTTAACCGATACCTCTTGTTTTTGGACACATTAAGAGAAAGAAGGGAAAAGATATGAAGTACAACAACAATTAGCGTACCAGTGTTGATTGTGAAATGATACACACACTACCTACACTATTTTCGATCAGTAGAGGGGAAACAAAAAACAGGTAGACTAATAATTATGTAACTGAATCGATTGACCGGACGGGTAGCGCGAGTTTTTTAAGCGCTTAGTGTTAAGCCTGACAAACATTATAGAGAATGAATAAACATCGACCGTTACACAGCGAAAACCGGCAAGACTAGATTCTCGGCATTACTTTTTCTGAATAATTCGTACAAACATCTTTGTATTCGATTTATATTTTACACTTCTAAATTAATAAATAAAAGAGTTTCTGATTACACGTAATGCGTATGTTTCAAAGTTATAACACAGTTAATAAAAAGCACTCGTAAAAGTTACAATATTTACAAACGACTTTACACTGCCAACAATTTACTCCTTTTAAATACAAAACAATGAAAAAAAAAACAAATTTATAAAACACTGAAAAAAATTATTAAAGATTAAAAAACAACACAAACGTGAAACCAGTAATTTTGTACAAGGCCATAAACAAAATAATAAACAAAAGGTCAAAGGTCACAAACTAAAGGCAAAATAAAACAATCTATGAGAAAAGAAACGTCAGGAATTAAAACATAACAGAACCGAACAATTCTTTATCTGCATTAATTAAGTAGTTAAAGAAGTAATGTTTTGTACTTCACAAATCTGATTTTTTATTCAAAATCTTTGTGTTAAACAGGAAACTTTAAATAATAAACTATTAAACCAGCAAAGTTAATATAGATTTACGAAAACGCTTAAGTCTAAGCTACATCATACCTTCCGGGTAATGATAATGCGTAGGCGTTTTTCGCCTCAAAAAAAAATCTTTACACATTGACACAAGCCAGTCTTTCCCCAGTTAAATTTATAGGTGTATCACAGATATCTTTATTATTTTTTTTTTTTTGTATTTTAATGTATTTTTCTACCTTATCATGTATATTCATTATTTTTTATGATCTCAGGATATAAGAGCTCGCTTAATTAATTAAACTCGTTTCATATTTTGTAGAAATAGGTTTAACCCTAGAATGGTACGTATACGCCTATTAGACGTAGTTCAGTAGTTGAACAGCCGCCATTTTGTTTTGGAGGAGAATAATACCCCTGCCTTCTAGATATACTACACCTGACTCTCCATTGGAGGATTAGGGTACTTCAAACCTCAGAAGTGTTCACATCAAGGTCAGTGCATTTTTTCTAACAAATCCTACCACGCCTCTCAGGCGTGTTGGTACTATTCTTGATGTATTTTTTTTTTTTGCCAAATATAGCAAGCTATAATGCTTACATTATTTATTTGCACAATTTTTTTATGAAAAATAATGGCGACAAGAAGCCTTTGTCAAGATTTCACTTCCTCATGAAATTGGCCGATCAACTGTCAATTCCGTGGATGATGGAGAGACTGAAACAGTCACACATGCCTCACAACCTACGAAGCATCATAAAAGATTGTCTCGGTGTGACGGATGCACCTGTTGAAATACAAGCGGCATCAAAATCTGAAAAAAGGCAGTATTGTACGTACTGTTCTTATAAGAAGAAAAGAATGAGTAAAATGACCTGCTGCAACTGCAGAAAGCCAGTGTGTGGCGAACATTGTTTCAACATTTGCCAAGTTTGTAAAAAATAATAAATTTATGACCAATTTTTGTTTAAATCTCATTAAAGTGTTTTTTATATACCTCATCCTTTCATTTAAACATTTTTACCTGCTTGAAAAAATTCCTGGGAATCGAATTCAAATTGATGAAAAAATTAATGATGTTAAATTCAAATTAATGATGTTTTCTTACTTGCAGTTTTGTTTAATATTTTAATTCTAAGAGCAGTTTTGCATTCTATGATATGTAGTAAGTATGCAAATAGAAGGAGATTTAACATTTATTGACATTTACAGAATTTAAAATATTTATTATACCATTTTTTGGCACTTTTCAGGGCTGTACGTCTATAAGACGTATAGGTACCATTCACTATTGTTGTGTATAGGTACTATTCTAGGGTTAATGATGTGTTGCTAATTTTTGTTTACTCTATTAAAATGTACGTTCGTTTCAATTCACGTTCAATAAAGAATAGCATTTTATCTTATGGTTACAATTACATAGGCTGGGGTTTTTCAGAGTGAAAATGTTAATGTTATAAATGATTATGACGGAAGATAATACAGTAATGCTTCTAGTTTAATAGGTACCGATGTAAGATTGTATATACAAGTATGAGCATCATTCCGATTTAACATAATAAAGAGGCATTGACAAGAATGAAGTTTTTGTAGCCAAGTGTTAAAAATGGTAAAATGCTTAATTATTAATGTGGATTAACCCGCCGGGTTAGTCTAGTGGTTAAACTCGTCACTGCAAAATCAGCTGATTTTCGAAATCGAGAGTTCTAAGGTTCGAGTCCTTGAAAAGACAGTTGCTTTTATATAGATTTGAAAACTAGATTGTGGATTCCACCAAAGAACACCGCTGGGTTTCAATTAACCACACATCTCAGGAATGGTGGACCTGAGCCTGTTCAGGACTATATGTTTACCAAAACACTTAACACATACATTTGCAGCTGTAGGCCTGGCAAGCCGGTAGCAGTAATTGCATTTGCCTCTATATATATAATAATCAGTTTTTCCAGCTGCTGCCGGATCTGGGTGTATGTGTGTCTATGTATATAACTAATTTATATCTTTCGTAGTAAGTGTGAAAGAGAACTTTATGTAATTTTTATATCTGATATGAAGATATGAATTCAGAAGAAAAATTAAGCGCATTACTACCATTATTATTAGTAAAATGAAATTAAATATTAAGAACAGGTTTAATCTAATGTTATTTAAGTATAATTACTGATCCCGTTAATCATATTTTATTTATTCATAAATATATTATATTCCTTATCTAGTTTGGATAAACATAAAAAAAAAAAAAAAAAAGTGTTCCACCCATTTGTATGGATGTTACAAACATCCACTACTAATGCGACGTAACTTATTCTTTAAATTCTAGTTAAAATCTTCTGCTGGAGGCAAACATCACACATGAGATTTAAGTTAACTGTGATCCCAGAGAAGGGGCCTGCAAGGTTTGATTTGACAGCTTTTAAATTCTTAATACTGAACGGATTAAATCACTTTTCAAACTACTAATAAGAGAACAATTAATGAAGGGAATTAAAGAAAAAATATTTATTATTACACGTTTAATGGGCATCACATTGATGTATCTTGAAGCGTCCTCCTTCTGACTTTATGCATTCATGGCGTGGAAATACTTTTCCAGCTTTGTTAATTAATTGATAACTTGCAGAACAGTTCAGATTTAGATTTGATAAGAATACTTTGTATTCTCATTACGAAAAGAAAATTCTTAAGGCTACAAATTGAATGAGTATGCTGGCCGTCAAATTCTTTTTCAGCAATCAAACAAACATTTGATTTAAGTAGTCTTACTTGAAAAGCACAGCGAGCTGATAACCTATCCTGCTGCCAAACAGGCTGTTTAACGGTTCAGGAATAGCAAAAACACCTTGTAATTTAAGATAGGAATCTTAAATTAAGAATTAGAGATTCATCGAAGAAATACAGTCCTTACCCTTCTTCATTTGCGATCCCGAACATCAGATATGAATCGTAAACCGAGATATGTTAAGTTCCTTCTCCATAAATACATAAGGATTATAATCATATCAATAAACACAACTACGAAGTTTACAAGACCATTCGATTTGAAGTATCCTTCATCAGACCGTACTGAGTTAATAGAAATGAGGAACTGCTTCACACCAAATACGTTAGTCATAAAACTCCACCGTTCCGTTAAAAATCAACTTCACAAAGCGCATGAAATAATCTTGGCCATTAACATTTAATTTCAAATTCTTATACAATCTTTCATAAATTTGTTTCAGGTGCTTCTACTTAACAGAAGAGTTTTTGGTTGATGTTGAAGTCTCCATAAGTTGTTAATTTTCTGAAGGATTGGTTCAAGTTGTACGTAACACGTCGGCTACGGTACCGGTTACAAATGAGCAATTTCAATGATGCACCCTATTCTCCCGCTGATTTCTCTTCTATGCAGCAGGTTTATTTATCATCTATCCTCCTCATTTATTTTTTATGTCATACTGAATAATTCTAAAGATTAAATTCGTATAGGATTTGGGCGACCGGTACACCAAATCATTTGAATATAAAATTCACAAATAGTTCTATCAATGACTGAGATAGCGTTAGAAGAAGGGAAAGCTTACAAGATGTGGATGATGTTCTGCAACACACAAATGGAAACCGGATAAAACGGGACTTGTAGCAAACGAAAAAATACGCACTAAAAATTATAAAACATCTCTTAACACCTCCAGTATTTACTAATTTTATGATCAGCTTATGGAAATTCTGGTAGGTCAGTAATACAGAATTAGAACTCTCGCGTGGAATCCTTCATGTACAGATTGCAGTATCCTGAAAACTCATTCTAGTTTTATGTACAAGGCATTATTTTCGATACAGATACAAATATTATCTGAACAACATTGCAAAGTAATTATATCATATGATTACTACCAATCGCCAAATAAAGATTTTCCACTACAGAAATTAAATGTGATGAAAGGGAACCCCTGAGGTCCAGCCCATAATGTATTTGTGCTTAATACCAGCACTAGTTTCTTCAATATAATACTACATATTATAATTTCCCTTTAGAACATCATATAACAGTTTTATTAAAAACAACTATTTCAAGTATCTTTGGAAATATCATAAACCACTCTATGGTTATTTACCTTCTCTGATGAGCTTTTATTGTTTACCTTTGCTTTCAGTTCATTTAAGTGTATTTCAGATAGAGCTGTGTGTAGCGTGTCTAAAATTTAACTTTTTTTTTGAAAAGTTGAAATATGGTCTACGAAAATGAGTAGAAGAAAATGGTTCAGTCGATGAATAACAAAAACAGTTTAATGTGTACCATATAAAAACTACTTTCTAGTGTAATACGATGGATTATTTTTCCCTTACCTAAATAAAATGAAAAATAATTTTCGTACATAAATCAATTTTAATTTTAACTGAAATCCGGGCGAAATCTTTCACTAGACGATAACAAAATGTTTTCAGACATATGTTTGTATAAACGTTTTCCTTATTTCAAGCTCTAAAATCAGTTTCCAAATTCTTTCTCTTTCCTCCTGAATAACTCTGTACATACTGTAAACCTCATTAACAACTAAGCAGCGAAAGCTTTGCTAAAAGCATTTAACAAATCAATACAAAGAGTGAAAATAGTCTAGCAACTGCAAGATTCCAATCCAACAATAGTTCCGTGTTAATACAATGTGGATTACCTCCACCACTACAATGATAGTTCTGATAAGTATATCACCGCTCGTCACTCCATCACAAAAAAAATTAAGGGCGCGCTATATACAAATCTGAAGAAACTTGACTCTTACAGATGTACAACTGCAGTAACTTATACATTACAAGAGCAGTTAAGTTTAGCTCTTCAGGGAATCATTCAGATACTTGCAGTATTAGATATCATATTGCAGTATCATAATATAGTGCGGTATGATGCTGTACACTGTAAGTTTTTCTATTTTTGTTATAGTAATTCTCCATGTGCACTGCAGAATAAATCTTTGTAACTGACCAAAAAAAAAAAGAAAAAACTGCTCAATTATTACAATCTCCAATTTGAAAGGTCTTTAATTTTACAACCGTTCAAAATCCTGGCATTATGTACAGAGCAGACCGGCTGGCACTAATGCCCATTATAACCTCTTGAGGATTACACGTTCAGTACATTTAGTGTGGTGATCCCTTCTATTAATATATTTTTCATAGTTTAGATGTGGTTTTATAATTTCCACGTGTGCACAATCCACTACCCCAACACAAGTTGCAGTTTTACCACATTTTACTGCATTAATCAGTTGAAAAATGGGAATTTTACACAATATCAACTTTAAGATCACATTACATACTTCTTTTACTTTTATACACAATTATTCGGTGTAGATTAATTTCCTATGAATTACTTAACTAATATACTATAACTACTTATTTAATATACATCTGTCCACCGCATAAAAATATTCGCATTTAGTTTTGAGGTTAGGGCTCCATCTCATTTCTTCTCGCTTACTCCAGATCGTGATCACTTATCCGCTTATTAAGGGTTACATAATGCTTCATCTGAAGTTAACTCGGTTTAATACCTTTCTATGCCTTAAGTGTACACGTAGTCCTGCTACCTTGTAATATGTCTACTACTGACAAACTATTTTTTTGCAGGATATTTATCCTTTTATTCATGTAACGAAACAGAATTACTGCTCATCTTTAATTTCAAACGAGTATGTAGGGCGCAGTCCCTTTTATTATTCTATTCTGAAGGATATACTCCAAAAAAGTTAAATATAAGAACATGCTCAATTTTAGTCATACAGCTCAACAAAAGATGTCCCAAGGTTATCTTATGAAGAATCGGAAAGATAGAAGGTTTCTGAAAAGCTCTACCCAACTGATAGTTGGATAAAAGGGGAAATTACATTTTTTTTTTAGTTTAAGACAAAAACTATTTCTTTCCCTTTAACAAAAGTTCTGTTCATTTAGGTTCTTTGTATTTTTGTTTGGTTCATTTATTTTTGTGACAGATTTAAACAGATTTCATTTTATTTTTTCATTAATTGTTTTTATCTAGTACCGAGGCTTCTACAATTTTGGTTTTGATTTTGTTTAAATGTGTGCAATTTTAAATGTACTTTCTTAAATTTGTTTAGTACTTTCTTAAAATTGTTTAGATCCTATTATGCTTAAATTTTATTACTTTTCATCTTTTTAACAGACTTCAAAAACGGAGGTTATAAATTCGATAATTCTTTTTTTAATATATGTTACGCAATATCTCCGACGTTAGTAAATTGATTTTGATATTTTTTTAATCGTAAGAGTATACTTTCGGAATGGTCCCATATAAATTTTATCCAAATCCGATGATAATCTTAGGAATAAAAACAATTTTTTTAATGTATGCTTGGCAATATCTCGGAGTTAGTAAACAGATTTTGATTTTTTTTTAGTCCAAAGAGTATATTTTCGGAATGGTCCCCTATATATTTTAACCAAATCCGATGATAATCTTAGGAAAAATTTTTAAAAAACCGAATGGCTCGACACCCTCAGCCGCTAACCGCTCGCGCAGTACAAAAGGAGGTTTTATATAAAATAATTTACAAAAAATAAAAATCGACTTCAACAAAATATAATTATTCGTACTAAAAAATTACGAATAATTATATTTTTATTTAATTACAGTAAAAGTATTTACAACCAATAACTATTTTTGCAAAATTAAACAACTATACAGCCGGGTCAACTGATTACGATCAAATACACATGAAAATCCCTCACGTAACACTGTATTAAAACTAACTAGCGTTATCAATCATATTGCCGACTACTAAAAAAAAACTTCGTAAAACTGCGTAAAGACAGAGAACGAATTAAAACCAGACAGAAAAAGTTGACGTCGGAATATTCCGTAAAAGACTGGTAAGGCGTTAAATATAATATATATAAATACAGGTACTAGATACCAATACAAATTGTAAAATAAAATAATTTTTAAAAAAATAATAAAAGTACAATCCAAAAGATTACAGTATTTAAACATTTAATATATATAAGATATAAAAACATAATTATTTGTAACAACTAAAGTAAAAGTATTTACAACAATTAACTATTTTTGAAGTCTGTGCCAAACACAAATTAAATGCAAAGTTACGTAAAGTTAGTACCTCAACCGACCGCAACACATTTTTGCATATCGCATTTATTGTAGTAAAATTTCTATTACCAATTTTACACTGTTTGAAGTAGGATTTGTATTGCAAAGACCACAGTCTTTTTTTCTTTTTTGTTGTAAATGTTTTTATTTTAGTTAATAAATAAAAATATAATTATTTGTAAAATTTTAGTACAATTAATTTTTGAAGTCGGTTTTTATTATCTTTTTTAAATTATTTTACTCTATTTATTACAGAATGTAATTTTATCTTAAAATTTGTACAGAATTTTATCTACAATTTTATTTTTTTATTAAATCGTTTCAAGAATACAGTTACATATTTCCATTTTTTTCTGTCCGGGTTAAGATAAAATTTTTATTACTGCTATTAAAGAAATTTTCTTTTATTATCTTTGTTTCTTATATTTCACGACTTTTTTTTTAATTACAGATTATGCTTTACTGAATAGACTTCGGTTATGAAAACGGCAATTAAAATTCGATTCAATTTTATTACCAGTTTATTATTTTGAAAATAGTTTTAACAACAATAATATCCAATTTAATTTGTTTATTTTTAAAAAGAGTCGGATTATTTTGTTTCTTACTGTTTAGTAGTTTATTATCTTCAGAATTATCACTCTTTGTTCTGGGTTGATTATTTATAAATTGTTAGGCCGATGTATGTTTAATTTTTGATAATAGTTTTGTTCTTTTCAATATTTTCTCTTTTTTCTTTGATGTGATTTATATATTTTTTTTTACTAGTTCAGAATTTGCTTTTTGCTTCCTATGGCTGCAGCTGCTTCTATTACACCTGTTTCTTTTTTTAATTCATTCTTCCACATCAATAACTCCCTGGTCAATTCATTTTTACTATTTAATAAATAGGTATTTATTATTTAACGATAATTTATCAAATAAAAATATTATTTTCTGGAACGGGAACTCGTATGAGACGAATCACGACTTTTTTTTAAATTACAGGCTATGCTTTACTGAATAGACTCAGGTTATGAAAACTGCAATTAAAATTCGATTCAATTTTATTACCAGTTTATTATTTTGAAAATAATTTTAATAACGATAATATCCAATTTAATTTGTTTATTTTTAGGTAGAGACGGATTATTTTGTTTCTTACTGTTTAGTAGTTTATTATCTTCAGAATTATCACTCTTTGTTCTGGGCTGATTATTTATAAATTGTTAGGCCGATGTATGTTTAATTTTTGATAATAGTTTTGTTCTTTTCAATATTTTCTCTTTTTTCTTTGATGTGATTTATATATATATATTTTTTTTTACTAGTTCAGAATTTGCTTTTTGCTTCCTATGACTGCAGCTGCTTCTATTACACCTGTTTTCTTTTAGTTCATTCTTCCAATTCAATAACTCCCAGGTCAATTCATTTTTACTATTTAATAAATAGGTATTTATTATTTAACGATAATTTATCAGATAAAAATACTATTTTCTGGAACGGGAACTCATATAAGATGAATCAGAAAAATGTGTTTAATTGTTTTTCTTAGTTATTCTTAACATTTTACAGTAAATATTTTATGTTATTTTAAGTCTTTTTTATAACTATTATTGTTGGTTTTACATTCAAGTATTTCTTGATTAATTTGAATGGTTTAATTAAGCAGAATTCTTACATTAGTTACGGAGAGAAGAACAAACTCTGTTTTAAAAATCACAATTTAATTTAAATACACAGATTTCATAAATGCACCTTTATGAAAACTTTGACATCTGTATTAAAAAACAAATAATAATAATCCAAGAATATTAAAGTAAAGATATTTTTTTAACTATGTTTTCTTATTAATATTTAAGTGCTGAATTTCTTTTTTCATAGAACTGGGTAATTTTTATGATCTTAATAAAGTAAAAAATGTAGTGGTTCCTGTAACAAAGTAAATATTATAATAGAGTTTGGTAGTACTATATACTAATTTTTTAGTTTTTATAATTATTCTTATATATTATGCATATTTTTATAATTTTCCTTATATATATTATATTTGTTTAAAGCGTGTAGGAAAAAAGTATCATTGAGGTATACACTGCAAAGATAAAATTTTCCTAAAAGCAAAATTACTATCATGGTAGAGGTTGGAATTTTTCTAATTTTGTCAAAGTTTTCATAATGCTTCATCAAGCAAGTAATCCTCTGAAAGGAATAACTTTTGTGGATTATTGTTGCATTCATCTAATTGGTTTGTCAGCGGTTGAAGAAACATTTTAACTTGCAATATTAAATGCAAGAATGTTATATAAACATTTTATGTTTCATATATATATATTTTTTTTTATTTTGTGCGACAGAGAGAGAAAGACAGTGGACACAACTGTTGAATGTGTACTACACAGTCTTTATCATTTTTTATACACAAAAATTCTATCCTTATATCCATGGATCTGTGTATCTGGCTTGTCTAAGATTTGTTTTAACTTCACAGTTTGTTTTCATTGCAAAGTTGTCAATTATTTATTCCTTACAAAATACGGGTGCTAAACCCGACTACAGTTAATAATTTTGATGAGATGAATTTCTTTATGTTAACTAAATGTAGGATTGAACAACAATAAAGTTCAGAATCTGTTCTATATCAGTATTAAAATAAAAAAGTAACAAAAAAAACAAACAAATACATACCAATTTAATTAATGAAAAAAATTAAATAAACACAATTCACTAAGGCAAAAATTCAAAACGTGAAATAACGAACAAAATCAAAATCTAACTTGAAAAGCAGTACCTATCTTAATACTGACTTAACTGATTAAATGTTATCAATCATTTGTTTTCACCGATCTATTTCAAAATTTATTGCCAAATCTATACCCACTGATAAATAAAACAGTTAAAGATTATCAGTCCTTGGACTATGCGCCACATGTAAGATTATAACTTCCCCTCCTTTCTCTTTATATTACTCTTCTCCCTAAATTATTTTAATCGCTTTCTTTTTTATAATTTCTATTTGCTTTTTAAACCCTCCATTAATAAGGTAAACAACTTTTAGTTTTGATTCTACCTTCTTAAAAAAAAAGATCCTAAGTTGAAAAATGCTAAAATTAAAAATAACTATTTGAATAAACTGATCGCTTGACGTTGTAACGGAAACCTTATATCAATAAACGTAAAACGATGACTATATGTATTTCCATCAACGGCGCTCTTAATAGCTTTGATTAGATAAGGTGATGATACTTGCCAACAGAAAATAAATTAAGCTATAAGTTAACAGATACCGCTGGAAAAAACCTCTCACCTATCGCTGAAGAATTATATTATATATTGAAATAACAGACCTAATACCAAACTGTACACCCAGATCCCGATCGGAGGGTTTATAAAAGATGTTACAGATGTAACTTCATAAATTACAATTATCAAAGCGGCACTTGACATAATGTTCTCAACACAACCGGTTGTTTTGAGTATAATATTATTTGTAATAAAGATAGAAGACGTCATTTTTTACAGCATACATTTTATAACATTCATTTCTTTGGTACAAAAGAATAATTTACAAACTCACCTGATGAAACTAAATTCATATCGCTACATTTTCCTCATAAAAAAAAGGTTAACCTCTATATATATAAAACCCGTGCTAAGAACTGAACCCAGGATCTCTGGATTAGCAATCAACAGAACTGTAGTTGATAACACGCTAATAAGCTTAAATGGCAGATCTAATATAACTGATGAGTTGTAAGTTTACCGACTTACTACAAGGTAATAAGTATCTTATTTGTTTTAGAAGGGACTAGGAGGCCGACCTTTACTTAACACGCATTTCAGCCGACTAACCTTTTATGTCATTAGGTAGAACATGCTAAAACCTTTCACGCTTGAATAATACAGGCTTGAATTATAATCACTAATTCTTAATTCTACATATATGAAAATTTAAAATTAGTGCACATGAACTTATTACAACCCATTACGAACGGTGTACTGCTAGATAATACTGTAGCTACGTTCTTAAAACTAATTATATGACAGTGAAATGAGATTTCCAATCGTCCAATCATCCAGCATCTCTTAACATTTATCATCTAGATTACCGGTTAACATTTTTCTTTCTGTATGACAGTTGCCAAATAATTTTGTTTTTTTCATAATAAAGAAGCTAGGTATTGACTTCACTAAAAACTAAACTAAACCCGATCACTAGACACTATAGTTACATCAATAAAAACTAAAACTATAGTTTTTTCTATTTATTTTTTTTTCTGTTTCATCACTAAAACTAAAACAGTTTTTAGTGATGAAACTATAGTTTCATTCAGAATTTTATAGTTGTTTCATAATTTGACAGTATGACTGGCTAGAAACACTTTTTCAATGAACATTGATAATTATTCTTTCCCCATCATCTACTCCCTAACCGTTGAAAATCTGAAGTTTAAATCAACAGTAACTCACTGTTTTTAACTCTCATAACAGTTTTCAGTTTTTAAAAATATGTTTCTTTTTCTTTCTGTTTATATCAGAGCTTATTTTACATTAAGATCGCGCATCACTGAAAACAGTGAAGAAAGCGGTGCATATAAAACAACTTGTAGCGATTGGTAAACTTTTAACTAATAAAACCTTTATCTATCCATATTATACAGTTCACTATGACAAAACGATGATAAATACAACCTGGGTTTGCATATCAACGTGATACGGCCATTTACAAACCGGTTAGGTTAATAATTAATCGCGTGGTGTTTTGCCTGTTTCATAATAGTAAACGACGCAATAGTTTAATGCCATTCAAAATGCTTCACAAAAAAAAGGTAACAAAGTTCAAAGACAATAAACGTCAAATAACACAAACATACACGATGCGATTCTGCTTCTTGGGTAAACGTAACAAACTTGATCGTAAGTATGGAATTCCTGTTAACAATAACAGTAATCCTTTGCTATTGTTCAAAGTGCAAAATTTCTGAGTTTTTTTTTAAAGATAACTTCCTTTGAAATGATCAAATTGATTTCATTTGTAAGAAAATCGAATTGCGTAGTCTTATGTTGAAGCATCTTAATTAAACACTAAGTTTGTCATCATTATACCTACGAACAATCCTGTATGAATCAGACGCGAGAAAGAGTTTTCAAGATATAAAAGTCAGTGTTAAATCTCTGTTTGGCGATTACAGGTGTGAATTTTGTACACAGAGATTTAGTAAATTTAAAATAATATTAACTCATGCACATTTTTTGTATTTAAGAATGCATAATCTTTAATACAATGAATAACCACTAATTCTTAAAGAATAATAATACCCACCACCTCTAATAAATAAAACAACATAATGGTTTTGTGTAACTCAGAAGAATAGGTTTTCTATTTCATAAATTCTATCGATGAACTTTTAAAAAACAATTTATTAACACAAATGTGCGCTCAAATAATTTTCATTACTGTCTTCTAAATTGTGATTTATTTTGTAGTTATTTTGAATATTTAGTGCATTTAGATTTTTAATTATTAATACGGACTTTAGTCGGCCTCCGTGGCGCAAGTGGTAGAATCATCTCGCCCTTTGATCTGAAGGTCTCGATTTTCACATGCTACAAGATTATTTCATCTCATCAGTAAGCAATAGAAAATGGTGGTCCCGGAGGCTTAAAAGAAAAATACGAACTTAGCGCCACATCTATATTCTATTTTATAATTTATTGAGCCTTTTATGATGCTAATCTAATAGAACTTTTATCAATGCATATCTAAATCAGTCGGTAGGTGCGCTACTCCACAGACAAATGAACTGCATCTGCATTTGCATGGGTGAAGCAGTGAAATCATGGTAAAATTTATTTTCTAAAATCAATCCTTTATCAAGACCCATATCACCTCTACACTAATAATTTAAATATATATAACTCAACTCAATCCACCCAAGTACAGAAATAAACAACTCTTACCTTATTCTTATTTTTCCGTATAATTTTTTTTTACGAAGGTAATTTCGCGGAATCCAGCATAAGTTGTATATAATATATTTATATACAATTATATATCAAACATAAGAAAAATTAAAATTACATATACAAAAATATATGAAGTCAATTATGTAAATAAAAACCAAAAATGTTGAATCTTTGTTTATATTTATATATTTTTCTAGAATATTTAGATTTTTACTTATATCCCCTTTTTTATTTCTATTTCCAAATTAGCATTAACGCCAGAAATATAGAATGTTTATTGTTTATGAGGTGATCCGGAACATCAGAGAAGGCCAATTTTTTATTTTTATAATACCTAAAATATTCATAAAATCTGGCTTTAAATAGTCTGTTAGTTTTACATATATAAATATCCTCACAACCATTACACTTTATCTTATAAACCCCACATAAATTATATAAATCAGTATTATTATTTTTTAAATATTATATTATGTGGTTGTTAGCTATATATGCAGGTTTAAATTTATCCTTGTCATAAACTTTGGCTATATATTCACTAATACTGTAATGTATTAATCTTCTGTGTTATATATTGGTTTAAAGTTATTGTATGCGTAGCTCTATTAATCATATTTGTATATACAAGGTCTGTAAAAACAGTAATGTGAGTGGTTCAGAAAAACTTTTTATTTACAATCCAATATACATGGACTCTACACCTTAGAAATAGTTCCCTTCGGAAGCCACGCAACGCTTCAAACGGTTTCCCCACTCTTCATAGCAGTGTTAACTCAGAAACCGGAAAATCCTTCAGATGGTAGGTAAAATTTTTTTTGTTTTCTACTATTCCAAAATGGTATCCTTTGAGGTGTTTTTTTTTTAAATTGAGAACAGGAAAAACTCGCAGGGACTCAAGTCAGGTGAATAAGGTGGTTGAGGAACTACAGAAATGTTATTCTTTTCCAAAAACTCATTGAGAGTGCAGTGTGACAAGGTTCATTGTCATGATGCGCATCCAGTAGTCTTTGACGGCTGGTCTCACGCGGGCAACTCTTTTCTGAAGTCTATCAAGAATTTCTCAGTAAATATATTGATTTACAGTTTGTCTTGCTGACAAAAATTCCAAAAATCTTTGATTCGCTTAACAGTGTCGTAACTCTTTGTTGTTAACGGTCTTCCAGAAGGTGGATCGTCCGCAACTCATTCCCGGCCATCTGAAAATGCTGGTTTTAGGTGGTTTAAACCTAAAACTTGGGCTCGTTACAAAGCGTCATCTACATACGCCCTTTTCAATTTTGAAAAGTTTTAGTAGCAATCTCACAGAGTTCAACACAAAACGCGATTGCACAACGTTGCTCATAATTAGTATCGCTCATTTTTGTAAGGCAAAACAAGAACTCGTTTCACGAAAAGTTTGTTTACGTCTCACATGGCAACAATAGACTAAAAATTTTAATACCTAATAAGATCAGCTGTTCATATAAACCATAAGTTTACTAGTAACTTTACAGTGTTGCCATTTTGGCTGCCCCCTCATTACTTTATTTACAGACCTCGTATGTTAATTTTATGAGACCAAGGATGATCTGATTTTCTATGAATTGGTTATTTTATTGGCTGTAGGTTTCCCATACACCGAAGTTACAATTTGGTTATTTTTGTTAATTTCAATACTAACATTTAGAAAATTTATTGTTCAGTTTATATTTATTTCATTAGTAAATTTTAAATCGTTATGAATTAAGTATATTTAAAATTATGAGATTTTCATTGTTTATAACCGGATCATAAACAACAAAAACATCAACATAACGAGCCCATAATAAAACCTTATGTTTATGAATAAACAAAACGCAGCGACATCCAAAAAATTATTTCTTCCGCTCAAACAACAAATATTTCTGTTATATAAATAAAATGTTTTTAACAAAACGATACTGATATCAGAAAAGGTAAAAGACAGTAAGTACATTTCTATTATCAAAATCTGTTATTAACTTAGAATTTTCTTTTAAAAAAAAATACATGTTAAATATATGTGATAGACAATAGATAATAAACAATGTTTAAGCGTTCCATACAATAAGAAATAATAAATAAAAATTTGTTACAAAATTCTAATAGGCCCGATTTCATTTATTAAACAACGAATAATCATAAGAATTGTGTTATTTCTGTAAATGTGATATGTATTACATATATATATATATATATATGAAATGGGGCCGGTAAGCGTTTTGTAACAAATTTTTCTACTTTTTTCATGTAACGCTTAAACATCGTTTATTGTTTGTTATTGTGCATCTATTGCCTATTGCATATATTTAACATGTATTATTTTTTTTAAAGAATATTCTAAATGAATAACGGATTTTGGTAATAGAAATGTAGCGTCACATTTTTTGATATCAGTATAGTTTTCTTAAAAACAGTTTTATTTATATTACAGAAATCTTTTGTTTTTTCAGCGGAAGAAATGATCTTTTTTCTTTTTCTGTTTAGTCTCCGAGAATTACCGTTCAGGAATTACTTCAGAGGATGAATGAGGATATGTATGAGTGTAGTCTTGTAGAGTCTAAATTCGACCATTCCTGAGATGTGTGGTTAATTGAAACCAAAGAACACCGGTATCCACGATCTAGTAGAAGAAATCTGCGAGACTCTCTGCGGTTTACAATTTGAATGTAATTTTTTTTTGGAAATAGCTGTGCTTTGTTAGTTTATTTTTTTATTTCCTTTATGAATTACTCATTGTTATCTTTTTTCCCCTTTTTTTCTAGAACCGCTCTTGGAGCATTACTTCTAACAGAAGTATACAGCCATCAGAAGCCGGTATGCGGAGTGCCCGCGATCTCACTGCGCGAAAACGACCCCCACACGGTCGAAAAGCCCTCTAAGCGCTCAGCCGCGGGCCTGTCCGGCCCGGCACCCAGAATTCCCTGTCGTGCTTCCTACGAGGCATGTAATCTGTCATTTACTTTCTTAACGTAGTCCTCTGTAGCCTTCCACTCAAGAGGTCCTCTCATTATAATTCTCCGAGTGTATTCCGGATTAAACCAGACCTCTGCGCTTCCAGCATCTTTTGGCGTTCATTCTCAAATCGTGTACAACTAAAATAAACATGTAGAGGGGTCTCCTCCTCAACACACGTGGGACAAAGGTCCAAACAGAATCTGTACAAGTAAGCTCTATAGCCTCCATGGCCCGCCAAGAACTGCGTTAGAGTAACCCATCGGTACCAGCTTCTAATATCTCCGACAATGCGGTGCGTCCACCGCCCTTGCATCCCACCTGCTTTGCTAGAGTCCCAACAACTCCTCTTCAATACCAGCAGAAATCCTCCTCTTATCGGCAAGAGATAACGGTCCCAATGCCCGGAGTCTCTTTCTTTGCTCAATCAGCAGGTCTTTATGTAAAAGGCCTGCCAAGACCTCGGCCGCCTCCTTAGAAACTGTACGATAAGCGCAGATTAACCGTAAACAGCACCTTCTGTGTGAAGCCTCGAGTCGTCCTAAATATTTCACGTACTTAGTGACGCTCTCCCACAATTCGGCCCCGTACAACATAGTGGCGTATCCAACTCCCGCCAACAGTCTTCTCCGCAACTGGGTCGGGCCACCGCAGTTGGGTAGAAGACCGGCAACCAACCTCATCGTCTTTTCCGCTTTGGCAGCCGCCTCGATGGCATATGTTCCAAACCGAAGCCTCGTGTAGACCCAGACTCCGAGGTATTTAATCGCAGGTCTGGCTTTGATCCGTCTTCCCTCCAAGGTGAGTCCCAGCTTCGGGCATCTCTTGGCGAAAGAAATTGCCAACATCACTGTTTAATCAACGGTAAGCGTGAGGCCCATCCCCGCCCATCCACTCTTTGATGGCTTGATAAGCAGCGCATATCTTAACGGTAGCCTCACGAACTGTGTCAACCTCCACCGCCAAAGCGAGATAACCCACCAGGGTCACCCCCGTGGGGGGGGGGGGGGCTACAGACCCCGTTATAAGAATACACCCAGAGTCGGTCCGAAGACCGATCCCTGCGTTACTGCTCTGTATAGATTACGCTCGATTTGTTGTTCCATCTTTCAAGCAGAAGACCAGCCTACGCCCAGTTAGATATAACTTGATAATCTGTCGGAGGTAAAGCGGAATTCCGCACTCCGGTAGCGACCTCATTATTGCGACGTGAGAAATGCAGTTGAATGCATTTCTCCATCAAGGGTGACTAGCACACACATCGCCCTTCGGCTCCACCTCGCAACCTTGCACACAGCAGCCACCGCATCAATAGCAGACCTCCCCTTCCGGAAGCCGTATTGGCTGGCGGAGAGTCCGCCCACCCTCTCCCCCACCTCAGATATTCTGCGTTGAAGCATACGCTCCAACAATTTCGCTAGGACGTCTATCATGGCCAGCAGCCGGTACGAGAAGGGTAACGCCCGGTCCCTCCCCACTGATTGTTATCTTATGGATTTATTACTGTTTTATTTATTCCTTTTTAATAAAACTAGTATAAACTCTAAACTAATACTTTTATTTTTTTTAAAGAAGTGATAGAAATTTAAAAAAAAATCGTTTCATCTTCACTACTTTCATTTACATACCAGCATTTACTATTAAAACAAGCTACAGTATATTTTCTTTTAGATTTTATTATTTGAAGTACATTAAAAAAATGAATAAAATGACATATTCGAATCCCGCGGTTCATCAAATGGGAAATAAAACGTTGTCTAACAAAATTCAAGGTATTTTTTGAAAATATTCTTTATTACTAAGCTAACTGAACTGAAATATATTGTTTTCGCGCTTTCTTTTATTTCTTTTCCCCACATTCATTTCACTGTTAGGTTAGGTCATGTTTAGAACTGTAAACGTAGTTAGTTGACTTCGTCGCCTCTTACCGACGAAGTTCTAACGAACTCGGTGATGAATAATGCCATAAACTATTTTATTCTCACAATTTTGTTAAGTATATCTCCGAAATAATAGCTTTCAAAGGAAATCCCATAGGCAAAGTGTTTTCCTGTCTATAACACACTGGTCGTTAAATTCAAAGTAATTTTCTTGACATATATTCTTTATAATAGTGATGACGTTATCAATAAATTTAGGGTCTTCATGATTATGTTACTTATATCATAACTTACCATCCTAGTGTTTTTGCCGACTGTTAATTTTTTTAATTTATTTACAAATTCATACCCATTTTTTATGTCGTAATTATAATGTAAATTAATTTTTATCCCAAGGATTTTATCTACTATTTTGGAAATAGTATAAGATTGAGCAGATGTAAAATCAATCAAAGGTCGCATTGGGATGCCGGGTTTGTGTATTTTTGGAAGTCCTGTTAACTTTGGAGCGACCGGTTCAAAAGGGTATAATCTGGTATGGTATCTTAAATTATTGTTACAATGAAAAATAGTTCGATATTTTACTATTAAACTTTTTTTATTTTTAGAAATTTATTAATAGGGACTTTTTTTCTTTAAAGCTATTTTCGATTATATATTGTTTCCTCAAAATATTATATTTTTTAATGTACATAACAGGTGTAATCGTATATCAGATTTTAATATGATAACAATTATTTTCATTTAATTTTTTCTTTAAATAGTGAATTACTTTTTTTATTAAATAGTGATTTGTTAATACAATTTTTACTTTTAATTCTATGGATATTGTTACTAATAATATTACATAACTGTTCTTTATCAGAAGGATTAATTTGATTAATATTTATTTCAGAATCAACTATAACATTTTTGATAATATTATTCTTGTTGTTATCACATAGATTAATTTATATAAACTTAATTAATATTATAACAATTTAAAATTTCTTTATGAAAGATATAAACAGAACAATAAATTTCCTTTTTTTTGTCTTCAGCCATTTGACTGGTTTGATACACCTCTCCAAGATTTCCTATCTAAATATAAATTTTCTAGATGTTAGTATTGAAATTAACAAAAATAACCAAATTGTAACTTTGGTATATAGGAAACCTACAACAGAAAAATAGAAAAATTATCAACAGAAATAAATACCATAAAACAAATTGCAATTCAAAATGGATATAGTCCTTCGTTAATTGATAATATATATAAAAAACAAATATCAAAACTTAATACTACAATAACTTTAAAACCAATACATAACACAGAAGATCATAAGTAACAGTATTAGTGAATATATAGCCAAAGTTTATGACAAGGATAAATTTAAACCTGCATATAAAGCTAACAACCACACAATAAAATATTTAAAAAATAATAATACTGATTTATATAATTTATGTGGGGTTTATAAGATAAAGTGTAATGGTTGTGAGGATATTTATGTATGTAAAACTAACAGACTATTTAAAACCAGATTTTATGAATATTTTAGGTATTATAAAAATAAAAAATTGGCCTTCTCTGATGTTTCGGATCACCTCATAAACAATAAACATTCTATATTTCTGGTGTTAATGCTAATTTGGAAATAGAAATAAAAAAGGAGATATAAGTAAAAATCTAAATATTCTAGAAAAATATATAAATATAAACAAAGATTCAACTTAATCAACTTACTTACTTACAATTTGAAGGAGATACACTCATAAAAGCTGCAATAGATAGCAGCACCTTTATAGATTACATGAAATATTTATTGAACTAGTACAGTACTTTACTATTTGGCTAGCCATATACATGTCATTAAATATTTTTGTTTTTATTTTATTTTATTGACTTCATAAGTTTTTGTATATGTAATTGTAATTTTAATCTTTTAATTTTTGTTATGTAATTTTATATAAATATATTATAAATGACTAACGATGCAGGAGCCCGTGAATGTGCTCTTGTAAAAAAAAATCATATGAAAAATAAAAAATAAGGCAAGAGCTGTCCTATTATCTGTACCTGGGTGGGTTGAGTTGTTACACACACGTTTTTTTCTATACTTTTGCAGTTTTTGCTTTTATATATATATATATATATAGTGAGAGGGGGGGAATAATACTGCACCCCAAAATTTACAACTTCATTGAATTCTAGTCCGTTAAATTAGTATTACAATTTAGAATTCAATGAAGTTGTAAATTTTGACAATTTTGGGGTGCAGTATTCTCCTATCTATCTCTCTCTCGCTCTCTCTCTCTCTCTCTCTCTCTCTGTGTGTGTGTGTATATAATATACATACGACTATTTGTGTGGGTGTAAATAAATCTTATTCTGCTCAATGAATATCTAAATCAGTAGGTAAATCACAACTTAACAATCCACAAAGTACAGTATGGAGGTATATGTTCACAGACTACATCCTCTCATGTTTTGAACGTTCAATACCTCCATCTTGGTGACCATGGCAGATGACTGCATGTTTGTCAATGGGTTAACAATAATTACCACTTAATTCTATTCATACTATTTTCAGAGGAAGCTAACTTTTACCTGTAATTGTGTAACTATGCACAGAACTTACATCGATCGTCTGAAGAAAACCCAGATTCTGTAATTGAATAAAATTTCCAGTGAACGTTTGGTGTGGCATGATCAACAACCAATGAATAGGCCCTTTCATACTAGAACAACATGCCAAGGGGAGGAATTTTTAAACAATGAATTTCTTACAGTAGTTGAAAATTTCTCGCTGGCAAAATGAATTGATATGTACTATCAACTTGATGGAGCACTCACGGTGGAATTTTTGATCCATTTTTGAGTAATCTTTCTACAAAGTAAATTAAAAGTGTTTTAATTTCTCAAAGGTCTAAATTTATTGTGCTAAAAACAGCTGTTTTTTTAATTTTTACAAATTCATAATATTTTTCTGTTAATTTTTGTACCGTCTTGTTTTTAACAATAAAACAATTTTGTTTTTACATCAATTTTCTCAGGATTAAATGCTCTACAAGTCTTAACAATTCAAACCTCAAAAGACTTGTTTTTCGTCACTGATTTTTATTATTTTACAAAGGAATCATGAAAACTATAGGAGATACAGTTCTGGGATATGTTGTATTTGATTTTTCAGGTCAAAAAACATAAGAAATCATAAAGTAAAAGCATTAAAAACTTCAGCATGACCTCATTTTATTGGGGAACTGAAATCTGGCGAAATCTTTCTCTGGCCTAATTCAATAACAAAGCATTTTCAGTCATGAGTTTGTATGAACTTTTTTTCTTATTTCAAGTTCTACAATCGGTTACTAAATTGTTTCCTTTTTCTCCTGAATCATTCTGTATGTAAATGAGAAAAACCTATTAACCATCATACAAATTGCAATGAAACATTTAAGAGGAATTTTTTTTTAATTTTACAAAAAAAGGTTATACTTTTATAACTTTTAAGTTCATGCAAATTATTAAAATTTTTGAATAGAGTTGACAATAAGTGAAGTAGTAACAGTGGTATGCTATAATCTATTAGAACTTATATAAATAAAGATAAATTATAATAAGAGTAATCTATTAAAAAAGGAACTTCTGGTTTTAAGTTTTTTTTTTTTTAGAAATCTACAAGCAGCTACGAGTTCTTATACAGAGAAAAAAAATATGGAGAAACTTTCAGGACATGTTCTACTGGTGAAAATAATGAAAAAAAGTTCATATAAACATAGGTCTGGCAACACTTCGTTTTCAAGTTACAGCTAGCTCAGGATTTTTTGCAAATCGCAAATTTCAAAATTTGTAAAAAGTTGAAAAATTGTGAAAATGTGATACAATAAAATAGATATAAAACTTTTTTTTTTAATAATAAATTAACATAATATATTTACATTTTTGGGTTATACTATGCATTCAACAGTTATACAGTTGAATTGTCTGAAGAGGAAGGTGGGTCGGTCATTGACCCCCTTAATTTCTAATGAAAATTGCCACAAAATATTCCTAATTTCTATGATAGCGCATTTTTAAATTATTTTTATTTATTTAATTTTTATGAGGTACAGTACATCATGCCTTTGGAAACCACTCCCCTTCTTCATCCACCCTAAATGACAAAGTATGTAAAATAGTTACAATTTTATTCCAACTGTTGAAATTTCTTTGGAAAGCTTATAATTTGCTTCGCGCTTTTCACTCTATGTTCTCTATAGGGTACATCCAGCAATAGTCTGCCATTATCATATTAGTCCATTTTCTTTGACACCCCCCTTTCCATTTCTTTCATGTCCTGATGAAATCTCTCACCCATCACTTCACTAACGGCACCCAGATTTTTAGGAAAATAGTCCACATGTGAATTTAGGAACCTTGTGGAACAGCCTAAATGTTTGTACTTCTGCAGCATGTTCTCAACGATTGATTTAAAGTTTGGATTCTTCTCATCGCTCAGAAACTTGGTTACTGTGTCTTTAATGGCTACCCAAGCTTCTTTTTCTGTAACTTCCATTTGTTTCTCAAAATTACAATCTTTGAGATGTATAACAGGACTCTTTTAGTTTGGCGGTTGATAAGACATTTGTCACTTACATTTAAAACGTTTAACTTTTTTTGGTAAGGTTTTGATAAACTTCTTCATCAAGCCTAATTTGATATGCAGAGGTAGAAGGAGAACTTAATTCAGATCTATGAGCTTCTTGGAGCACATCTTCAGTTCCAGATTGTAATGAAGCTCTTTTTGGCCAATATTTCTTTATCCAATGATTTTCTGTTTCTGCTATCCCATTCACACAAAAAAACTTGTGTATCCTCCTTGCTGTCCCAGGAGGATCGATATTATTTTGAGACCACCACGCATAATCCACTTATGATTGTCGTAATTAATTTCATCAAGAATGAATTCCATATTATTGTAACCCTCTTTTAAATGGTCAGAATGTCCAATGGGTATTGACAGATAAGTATTCCCATTGTGAAGTAGGTAAACTTTGAGGCTTCTTTTGGAAGAATCTTACAGTCTCAAATTGGTACTTTTGAACAGAATGTTAAGTTGAGTCAATAATCCACATACATCAGTGTATAACATAAAAAATGTGGAAGAAAATGGCTTTTCTATGTACCTGAACCAGGAAAATGAGGTGTCAGCTGCTAGCAGGTTCTTCTCTTTAAGGCTCAAACCACACAATTCTGAATTTTCTTCAGTCAGATGTAAGTCTCTAACACTAAATCGTTTAGTTCAGACTGTGAATAAAGCTCTGGTGCACAGCTATCTCTGGGTTCATTTATTTCAGGTAAATTTTCTGGCGGAATTGACACTGGTACGTCTGGACCATGAGGAACCAGATGTAAAGTGGATGGCATATTTGAAGATTCTTTTTTTATTCTTCAAATTGAAACCGTGAACACTAGTCTAACAAAAGCAACAATCACTGGTATGATTTCATGGCTCTTGCGCACCATTGGAACTCCAAATCTGAATTCTTCTTGTTCACCCTTTGACCACCGTCTTTAGTCTTTCAACAAATGTGTAGCAAACGTAGTGAGGGTGCCCAAGTTTTGTCTTGATCCCTATTTTCACTACGAAATACGAGAGGTATACTTTTCAAACAAAACCTGTTATATTTCTTCTTTTGACTTTCCACCCTTAACTCACCACAAATGTAACAAAAAGTATTTTCACAATTTTTGCAGCGTCTTGAAGCAATTTTAAAAACCCAAAGTTGGCTTTATGGCCTGAAAATACACTGATAAAAACACATTCGATCATGGAGGGCAGAAAAAACTCGATTTATGCACTCTGATGGTTGAAACAGGACTGATAGCAGTTGCAGTAGGTGCATGAGTGGTAAGGATAGCTGCCAATAAACATGTTACATCTTGTTAAGTCTTACCACAACCTGTCTGCCAAACTGTTGACTCCATGCACTCACTGAGGAATGGCGAGCCAACTGTCCCATGATCTTCAACCCAAACCCCCCTCCTCTTCAGACCACTTACATGTTTAGCTATAAGAATGCAGAGTATAACCCAAAAAATCTGATGTGTGCTACATGCCTTTCTTGTACCCCTATTAAATTGCATATACACATTTTTTGCTGCACTTTATTTAAACTTATTTCATTTCAAAGTGAAATACAATCCTCCAATTCTTTAATAAAGTGGACAGTTACACAATTGCTGAAATATTAGTTTTTATTAACATAAAATATTTATACTATTATCAATACAACAACCTTACATGAAATATTATGATACAGTAAATGTCCCTTTATTACTCATATTGCTAGATCAGTATTATTCGCATCTTCATTAGTTGCTGATTAACAAACGTTTTAGATTTCTGGTGCGTCATATAAATAAAAGTTAATAATAATTAAACTATTCCGTTTAGTGAACTCCTGTATATTGGTTACAAATGTTAATTTTGACCTTACGGTATAAAATATTCAGTTTTTATTATTGAATTATTTGGTGAATAATTAAAAATGAAAAAGAAACATAACATGAAGAAATATATCTAAAAATAAAATGACAAGATGAATATGAAGGGGAAGAAAATGTTAAAACCAAAGAAAGAATAAAAAGATTAAGAGAAGATGATAAATATAGAGGAAGAAAACGTTAAGAACAAGGAAAGAATAAAAAGATTAAGAGAGGATGATGAATACAAAGAGAGAAAATTTGAAAAATAGAGAACTTGTACACAAATTAAGCTCAGAAGAATTATATCAAACCAAAAAGTAATAAATAAATGGTTGGCAACAAAAAACAAACGAAAGGATGATCAACTCAGACTTAGGGAGAATATTGTCCAACAATATCAGAGGAATAATGAACTAAAAGATCAGAATTTTTTCCAATTTATTAAAAGATTGGGCATGTATGTCTCTGTGTACACATTGTTCTTGTGAGGGTCTATTTTTCAGTCATTCTGTGATTAAATTTAATGTAGATAAAATTAAACAGAAATTAAACTAGAAAATCCAAAAATACGATTCTAAAATATAATTTTCAACTAATATTAAATAATAAAATGTTTCACCAAATCTATTACATATACACACGTGTAATAATGCCTATTAAACTACATGTACACATTTTTAAAAGTACATAAAATTTTTTTTTCACTAATAACTTCTGATTTTTTTCATATATATATTAATTTTATTTATTAAATTATTATTTATTGTAAAACATTTTTACAATCACGGATTAATAAATCAATGTATTTAAATTTTTTTAAATTAGAAAAAAGGAGATGAAGTTTGATTTGAATCGATGTGCCTCCCTTGTAAAATCCAAATATTTCATTAATTAAAATGTTATTTGGCTATAACTCTGGAACCAATGAAAATAAGTACCACTTATATCATTGAAAAGTTCTCAATGAGGGCTTATTACTGCAGTTAAGAAAAAATCCAAAATTCAATTTTTTGGGGATTATGGGCTTTTCTGGACACTTTTGGTTCAGTCGATTGCAATCAAAAGGGGAGGTGCACAACTGTTACAACAGTCCCAAATCCAAAATTTCAACATCCTATGGTTAATCATTTTTGTTATGCGAGATACATACTTATGTACAGATGTCACACCCAAACTAGTCAAAATGGATTCAGGGATCATCAAAATGGATATTTTTGTTGAAATCTGAAAACCGAGATTTTTCGCCATCACAATACTTCCTTTACTTCATACAAGGAAGTAAAAAGTGAATATATTACATTATTAAAAACCATTTCATGTCTATTCTTTAGCATCACATTTTCCAACTTTTCACAACTTTTGAAATTTGTGATTGCGAAAAATCCTGATGCAATGGAAAAAAAAAAAATCAAGGTTATTTTTGGATTCAGCACTAAAAAGTACATAGGAATAAATGATCAAAATTTAAAAAACATTCCACAACCAAAATTTTGCAGGCTTGTGTAATGACAGTGAAGTTTAATGGTATAGCAAGACATGAAATTATAAGTTTATTCAAAACAAAATTACATAAAATTAGTTATGAAAAGAACTTAATAGAATGGCTATTAAAATGCAAATTCTTATCTTAAACAGTTGTATTCTTTTAAAAAGAACTTGAGAATTAAGTTTAATTGTTATACTGTTTACTTTTGATGTAATTTTTCTGGAATTCTAATGATTAGTGATGGATCAATAATTTATTACGATATCATGTATTATGTTTATGGTAGTCTACATTACCTTCATTGTTATGAAAATAAATCTTTAGGACTGTGTTTCATAATTTTTAATATTTGATACATGTGATTATAAATACAGCAGTTTAATCGGATTAAACTGTGGTTAGTCCATATAAAGATCTATGTGGACAAGACAGGGGTACAATATTTATGTTATTAGTCATTGTTGTGCAACAAACATAGCATATTGAATTGGAGATATTAACATATTGACTTTATAACCGTTTAATATTTTAATGAATTTTGAAAACTTACTCATGAGTGAACATACTTTGTTAATATTAATGTAAAGGCAATCAGCAGCCTGTATATTTTAACAAATAAGTAAATATGATGATTACATGACATTATGAAAGTACAACTTAAATGCTGAATAAAAAAAAAACAAATCATTTATTTATATAATGTATTTAGTGAACACTGCCACATTCAGCATTACTGATAAACTAAAGCCTGAAACTTAAGCCACAATCAATACCAAATCACAAACTGTTACTACTTTTCAGCTCTGGACAGTTGTTACATACAAATATAATATTTTAACTGCAACAGTTAAATGGGGTAGGAAAAAAATTTGACCAACTGGCATTGAGATAATTTCAAATTAACTTATAAAAACAATGTAAAGCAAGTTAATAAGTTTTGAAAAGAAAAATAATTTTACTAACCCTGTCCAATAATTAAAACACAAGTTGTGAAACACTTATTGTAAGGTACTTGTAAAGGATGATTCACCTCACAAAAAAAAAATCATGAGAACATTTTATCACAATAGAGTTCTTAATCAAGCAAGTCACATGCATTTAACATTAGATTCAAAAGGTGCAAATGCATAATAAAAACAAGCTTATTTAATGGTTCTATAGCGTTTTGAGTATTAAAGTGTAACCCTGCAATCTTCCAATAATCGTGGTTTTTCAAAATAAAATTTATAAACACTTGAGAATCTAATATAATTTAAAACATTGTCAAAGAACAATTTTAAACCCAGTATTAATAATACACTACAAAGAATATGAGAGTAAGTAAATGTATGTCACTTTTCAATTAACAGATTTATTTATTTTAAGGTTGATCACATACTGGTATTGCTCTTTAAAATGTTTCAATTAAAAAACGAACAATAAAAATAAAATAACATAAAGAAGAAATTCAGTGCTGCAATAACTGCACTAAATAATAAACAACGTCGTTAATTTAGGGGAAACAAATTATAAGGAAGATTTCAGTATTTCATTTAATAGAACTCTACCTAACAAACGTATTTAAATTTTTTTTAAAGTATTTAATTTTTTTATATTAAATAAAGCATTTAAAAAAATTATTTGCACATTTTTTATCACAATAATACTCTTACGCAACCTGACCACTACAAAAAAGCCTTCAAAAAGATCAATAAGAAACTAAATAAATCTCAAATACGGTAAATTAGAATGAATTAAACATATGCTAATTACAGTTTCTGAAGCTCACTTGTCGTTAACCTTACTTAAAAATTCAAATCGGTACGTTTTCCTAATTCATTAATAGATAAAACTTAAAAATCAACAAACGATCGAAAACACTACAGACTGTCGGGGTTGTTGAGCGGTTTCAGCTTTAATCTTCTGCAAAACGATACAATATATAAATAAAAAAAAAGGCAAATAATATTGACTAACATAAAGCATTAAGATGAAAAAAATAAACATAACGATTTTTCAATATTCTGATTACAACTTCGTAGCAATAATTTTTACCAACACCCCCACAGGCTGCTACATTTCCGGTCCTTTTAAAATAGAAAATAACCATACTCACCAAATGAATTTTATTTCAAATTGAAAATATAACAGCCACGAAGTCAATCGGTGCTTTTTGAAGTATTTAAACTTTTTAATTCCCGAGAAAGTATGTCAAAAAGTACACAAATCAACCACGTGCGACATGCAAGACGCACTTCAAAACAATATGGCTGCCTACGAAAATATTTAAATGAGTACCTGATTTCTGGATCATATAGTTTTTTTTTCAAGTTGTCAGTTAATAAATATCACCATTTAACTCTTTTTTTTAAATTCTAATTCATATAAGTTTTTATAGAAATCATTTTATTCATTTTTTCCTGAAATCGTTTTTCTAATTTTTAAAAATACATTTAAAGTGGAGTTTATATATTTAACCCTTCCATCTTTTAATGTTACCAAAAGTTTTCTGTTATTTCAATTATTACATTTTTAGATAAAAATGTACGCCATATGTTATTTTATACGTAATGTTACATTAAGATGGCATTGAGTTGTGTTAAGTCTGTCGTTTTGCATTTCAAGGTTTGGGTTGCATGACAGGTTATGACAGTAAATGTTATTTGTCTTCTCGTGTGAAAAGTAATGAACGATATTCTGTAACGCGACAATTATTAAAATGGATATTGTGACCACTAGCCTGGAAGCTCTTATTCGTAAGAATACATATTTTAATTTTAGTCATGAAAAAAGTCAGGTTTTTATATGTGTTAACTATAACTATTTAGCTACTTAATAGTTATTGCGTTATCAGCAATCATAAATTAACCCATTATATGCAGGTTTGCTTATAGGTTTTGTACTTTCCGCTTTTATAAATAAGTCGTTTTAGCGTTTATCTATTTTATAACCTGTGTATTTTTAATACTGTGACAAGCAAAATCATTGCTGTTTTTCTTAACACCTGATCTTTACATCCATGAGGGTGTATGTGAGGTTGGTTGCAATGATGAGTGGTCTGCCTCAGAATTGCCTGCCTTCTAAGAGTAACATTACAGGGAATTAAAAAGATTACAGAAAATTCAACATTTGAATTGCTTTCTAGATTAAACAATATATTCCTTGAATGCAACACTACATACAATGTTGTGCATGTTTGTAAAACTTGATTCACATTTTTTGATTAATAAAATTAAATATATAGTTCAGTGGAATACTTTTTTTAACTTTGTGTTATTTTAGCTGTAAAAAGGAAAGTAAAATAATTGTTTGGCTTTACCAAGTTAAGATAAATAAAGATCAATAAGAAGAAGTTTGTTATTAGACAACAAAAGTGATTGAAAGTTCTCTGATGTAAGTTAAAATGTCTATTAAATTTAAATATGGTTTGTTTCATCGTATATCTGGATTTTCTATTGAAAATTGGTTCAAATTGCACCAAGATTTGTAATTTGAGCAGTTTGGCTTTTGAGAAAATTATTTTTAAATAGAATTCATAAATGACAAATTATATTTTGTTTTACTTACAGATGTATCATTACAATCTCAGATCTCTTTGGTTTATTTTCTTTAGTACTAAATAAATTTTTGTTTTATCTTAATTTTTGCAGAATGTGGTTTTCCTAAATATTTTAGCTTGATGTTCATAACCCAATTCCTTTTTTTTTAACAATTTGTAAGAATATACGCCAGATTTTCATATGTGACTTTTTATTAAATATCTATACCTTGGTTAATTTTTAAAAAATAAAGGTCCATATACTGTGTTTTACTTTTGACTACCCATTTTTTACATATATTTTGTCTTTGCTTGTAGAAATTATCATGTATATTTGATACATGATAATTTAGATGTGTGATTTTTTTATACATATTATTAGACTAAGCTTCACTCTTTTATTCCAATCGTGTATATGTGTGTGTGTGTGTGTGTGTGTGTGTGTGTGTGTGTGCACACGCGCAAATAGGCAAAAAATTCTAGAGGTTTCAAAATAGAATGAGAGAGTTGACATGTGTTTGCTGCCTTCTAATAGATTAAAGAGATTTTCCTTATGTAAATTATTCTGTAATCTTATAAGATCTGCCTCCTATTATTTCATTGAACAACAGATTGTAGAATAGAGTAGTGGAAATTTGGCAGAGATACTTCTAATACATAGCCTGTTTTATAAGAACTTATTATATGTATTTTTTAAAGGTTTTGTAAACCTAAATTAGTGAGTCAGTGCCATTGACAAGTGTGTTATAAGGATTGGGCATTAACGTAATTAGTGAAGCATTAAGTGAAGTTGGGCACTAATCTGTCATTAAATAATTGCTTCTAAATACAGAGAATCTTCTTGGGTCTGGAGCTTACCAAATGTTTCTTACTTTTAAGTAAAATAGTATCCTATTATCTTGTTATATTTTAGTAATTGTAATTGACCCATTACTCATTACTCCCATTACTCATTATTTTCTTGAAACAGAGGACCTGTGACTGTTCATTATCAAAAAATTTTCTCTACAGCTGTAAATATTTGATTACAAATCAAATGCTTTTATTCATCTGCATGTTATGTCATCATTATTGTACATAATTTATTAATGTTAATTGCTGTTGAAACTATGCATTTGTAACATAATTCTGCTAATAATTTAACATTGTACGCTATTACAGATGGCATATGTGATATGAGTGTTGAATTTTAGCTATTTCAATTTAGTAAAACCATATTAAATTTTCTTCTTTTTTTTTTACTTGCACTTTTTAATATTTAATATATGATCTTATGATTTTATTTAATCTTTCATTATTTGCTATGGAACTAATTTACATAGACAAAATACACCGTATTTCATGTTGTTTTATATTTATTTTTCTGTGGTGAAACTTCTGATTATAAACCAAAATTTTGCGAATGTTATTTTAAGTTTATTATAATTATGAGATACGTAGTACTTCTTATGGCATTTTATAATCTAGCAACACTATTTTACATAGAAATTAATGTTTAAAGTTTAACTAACAAATTGTACGGGGGTTAGTTAATTGTTATGCACATGTAATTGCATTTATATTTCTGTTGTCAACACTGCTGTTTTCACATGCAGATGGACAGCTGTTTTGGTCTTAAAATTTATGTATGTTTTAAAGTTGATGAGTTAGATCATTACGACTGTAATTTTAACAATGACCACTCCATTTCCCATTTGCATTAAAGAAGAGCAGCGTTCATTAATCTGTTTTTTGTGTTATGATATTATATCACAGATCGAATTCTATGAAAGAATTTTAGCACAATACAGGAACAGTGTTAAGCAACTACGGAGTGTTGTGAGCAGTTTGAAAAATGTTTTAAATTGTCACATAAGTATTATACATAAAGAGGATGTAGAACACCTACTTACAGCTACTACTGATGGGAACACTAAGTATGTATTTGTCAAGGTTCTGAGAGATAGATGAGTGACTGTTGATGAACTGACAGTCTACAAATTAGTCATCGTTCTGCCTAAGAAATCATATACAATAGATAACTCATAAAGTTTGTGCAAGTGGGTCCAAAACAGCCCATAATGTTATATAACAAATGCCTTGACATTTTTCTACAAAATTTGGCCCGCTATGATAATGAAGGTAATGAATGCATTCTTGGGCAGAATTCAAGAAAGATGTTTTATAGCAGCATATGAATTGAAACAACCACAATTGCCCATCAGGCCAAAATTCAAAGTGAACCATCAGCAGGATAATTGATTTTAACTTTGGGGGGGGACTAACACAGTTAGTTAGTAGTGAAACTTTTTCAGGAAAGGAAACTTTATCAGTAGTAAATAGTGCTCATTACAGTGAAATATTTATTGAGAAGCTGAAGGCTCCAATTCGAAGCAAATACCAAGGAAATCTTCAAAAACATTGTTTTGTTCCATGACAATAGTTGTTGCATTCTGTTGTTCATTGTTGAAATCCAAAAAATCAAGTATGAAATATTTGCTCGTTCTCCGTGTAGTCGTGATCTTCTTCCTTTAGGCTATCACCTGTTTGGTCCTTCAAAGAGTCATTAAGATGTCATCATTCTACTCCAAACAAGAACTGAGGAAGTGGAGCATGCATGGCTTGTTACTCTACATTGTTACTCAATGAAAGATTAAAATAAAAGCTCTTTCTTTGTTTCCATACCTGAATGCAATGGAATTTTGTCATAGCTAAAATTCTTATCCTGGTGAAGAAGAGATTATGAGTTAGTAAAGCAGTTTATAGTGTGAAAACAGCATAGTGTGATGTAGTCTCCACAGAGACTACATAATAAGGTGTTTTCCATTATCTCCCACCAACTGTTACTTTTATACAGGTTTCAATTTTTATATAAAAATTTCAGAGATACTGAAAACTTTCTTAATTAAATGGTTTTTATTAAAAAATACAGATTATGTAGGTGTTAATCTAAAAATGTTTGAAATTTTTATTTTTGTAATTTTTTTAACATGGCAGCAGCAAAAGCAGCACACTTTCATGTAATATTTGATAAAAGTGTTTGCATCATGATATTTTTTACACTACATATATTCGAAAAGTTAGACTGACCATGATTTGGTGTGTTCCTATCATGTCTTTATCTGATTCTTAACCGTCACCCACACGTACTCTCAGCCATGTGAGATTGAGCAAGTGTAACAGGTCAACAAAATTCAGACTGACATAATGTTAAGTGCATATTATTTTTTCATTTGTTTCATTAAGCTCTTCACTCATCACCTATTACAGTGCTTCCAGGTGCAATGTTTTGCATTGTTAATGGAAAATTTACTCACTAACTTACTTCAACAGGTACCAAAACAGGCACTTTTTTATTTCCCTACAGATTTCATCAATGTAGATGTGCATATTGGGCTCACTTGTGGATCGTTCATTATAGTGTGTTCACATATATGTAAACAGGAATTCAGTCGACCACAGTGTTGTGGTTCACATCAAGTAGATCCTTGCAGAATTTTACAGTAGTGTACTACTGTAAATCATGAATAGTTACTTTGCATCATGAATAAATAAAATAATTATATGGTAGACTAATGTAGAACCTACTATAAAGCTATATCCGCCTGTAGAGGTTTTTCAGTAAAACAATTTGTTTCAGAGTGCATCCACCTGTCTTGTGAAATCATTTATAATATCATTTTATGTTTTTTTTACACCTATGGATCGTGTTTAATATTGTTCTATAATAAATCCGCTATAGCATAGTCTCTCGTATCAATCATGCTATGACTGTAGGAAATTCATTACTAAAAATTACTGACATAACACAGAAAGTTATATGGGAATGATCATAATATAATGAACTACTAAAACACACCGCAGTGGTTAGTTTTATCACAGATGTATGAAATAAGCTTTTAATTAAATCTATTATTTAACTGCTAGTAGTAGTTAAGACAGTAGGGACTGTAGAGTTAGTATAATTTTATTTACTGAACATGAATCAGAAAATAAACAAAAACTCACATCTGTGTAAAAATAATATCTCAGATCCAGTAAGATAAAGCCCACTCAAAGGTACTTCTAAGGTACTACTCACTTTTTCTGCTTAGCCTCCAGAACCACTGTAAGGTATTACTTCAGAGGATGAATGAGGTTGATTTGTACGAATCTAAATGAAGTGTGGTCTTGTACAGTTGCAGTTCAACCATTCCTTGAGGTGTGTGGTTAATTGAAGCCCAACCACCAAAGAACACTGGTACCCACAATCTAGTCAAATCCAAAGCCATATAAACTACTCTACGCCCTTCCAGATAGTGGATGGAGATAGTACAATCTTCACTTAAGATGGGAGTAGCATGTTGTTAATAACAACTTTATGTTAACCAGCTCAGATGTATGCTTAGAAGAGCCACTTTAGAACATGTCCAGGATTCATTGAAGGAAATCCTCTCTCATTCTTGAAATTGTGTGGTGCATTGGAAGTATTAAACTAATCTATTAATTCTTCAGCAGATCCCCGCTGGAATTTAGTTAAAACATGGTCCATTCAGTGTATAACATCCCAGTATCTTATTATTTATCACAATTTTGTTTCAAAGTTATCATAGGATAGTGTTTCGGGCTATACTTTTTATATGAATATAGATAGTACAGCATCGATTATTCAAACCTCTCAGGACCAGGGCTCTTTCACTTAATTAGATTAGTCAATTAAAAAAAAAACATTATTTCATTGTTCAAAATTAAAAGTTTTTTTAAAAAATCATTTCCAGTACACTCTGTTATAAATACATCAACAATAAATGTTGAAATAAAAAATACGAGGTGTGTGAGAAAAGTAATGAGATTGCTAACACTGCGAGCGATCTGGCAACGCTGTGTCTGCTGGTCTGTGCTTGACCTGTTTGTTCATCCCTTCCAAATGCTCAGTACGAGTTTCAACTCATGTTCCATCAACACATTATTTTTGACAGCACCATCAGTGAAGTTGTGTGTTAACGAAAATGAAGTATCGGAATTTAGAGCAACGTTGTGCAATCAAGTTTTCTGTTAAACTTGGGGAATTTGCAAGTGTGACATTTGAAAAGTTGAAACAGGCCTATGGGGAACGTTGCTTATCAAGATCACAAGTTTTCTGCCGGCACAAATCATTTTTGGAAGGCCAAGAACACATTGAAGATCAACCTCGCTCAGGGAGACCTTCAACTTCAAAATTTGACGAAAACGTTGAGTGTGTGAGAGTTCTTGTGAGATCAGTCCGTCATTTAACAGTAAGGATGATGAGTGAACAGTTAAATTTAAACAGTTTCACCGTACATCAAATTTTGACAGACGATTTGGACATGCGAAAGGTTTGTGCGAAATTGGTGCTGAATTCTTTGTCAGTGACCAAGAATTCTTTAATCGTGTGATCACAGGTGATGAACCCTGGATGTTTGAGTACAGTCCTGAAACAAAGCAGCAAAGTGAAGAATGGCACACTCCATCATCTCCTCGACCGAAAAAATGTCAAATGAGCAAATCAAAGATCAAAACCACGCTGATTTGCTTTTTTGACAGTAGGGGTATCGTGCATAAAGAATTTGTTCCTCCAGGACAAACTGTCAACCAAGTGTTTTACAAAGTTCTCCGTGAAAGGCTCAGAAAAAGAATGATTCGCATGAGACCAGACATTGCAGACAAGTGGATGCTTCATCATGACAATGCCCCATGTTACACGGCCATTTCCATCATGGAATTTTTTACCTCTAAATGCATTCCTATGGTTCCTCAATCCCCCCCCCTATTCACTTGATTTGAGTCCTTGTGACATTTTTCTTTTGCCGAAATTGAAATATGTCTTAAAAGGATGTCATTTTGGAACTCTAGAGAACATTCAAAAGACTGTGACTGACCAGTTGAAGCCTTCCAGCACTGCTACCAGGAGTGGGAACAATGACTCTGCCAGTGTATAGCTGCCCAAGGGAATTACTTTGAAGGGGATAATATTGTTTGAAAAAAATAAAAACTTTGGTAAGTAGAAAGTCTATTTGGGCTTAGCGCTTTTTGTTGGACTCATTCTGCCATTGGGTAAGGTAGCTTTCAGCTCAATTGGATGGTCTTGTTTAAGACTTATATAATGTCTGTGGAATCCGTTTAAGAGTAGTACACCAATGGGAATTTCACAGGTGCCATTCACATTGGTGGCATTCTGACTGAGGCAGGGTTAAATATGTCTAGAGGTCTTAAAGATGACCTCCGGTAAAATCCCTAAGGGCTAGGTACGGAGGGTTGTGGTGTGACAGTTGGATCCGTCACGAGGTGGGTGTCTTCCCCTTCGGGGTCAGTATGAAAAATAAAGAATCATTAATATTTTCATCCAGTTATTACGACCACCATGAAGAGCTCTTCATTGGACTCAAAGCAGTGTGTAACCATCCTGACCTTATCTTTGTAAAGACATAGCATTAACTTGACACCATACTCTACTGTAGGGGGTTTGATAAAAATTCTTTCAAATGAACTACTCCAGTTAAATTTTCAAGCAGTCTTCAGAATGAGACTACATCATGCAGAAGAATATGTGTCCATCCTATGATATTTATGGTCAGATCAATTCCAAAATTTTGTGGAAAATCATTAAAAAGTTCAAAAGCCTTGAAATGATATTTACTCTGTTCAACATTTGAATGAGTTAATTACCCACAACTAACCATCATATTTTCTCCTCCTCATGAACATTTCCCCACCTTTATCTAAATTGCTAGCACCAATCTCTCATAGCACTGTCCCAGATTTACTAGAATTATCTATGAACTGAATGAACAGGTTCATAAATTATTCATGGCTACTGTGCATGCACTCTGTTGCTTTGGCAACTGGTTTATTATCAACACCCGTTCATAACAATTCAGTTTTGAAATAGCCTTTGTAGTTAGTAGCATTAATAATGTTCATAAAAATTTCAATATTTAACATTTTTCTGTTAAAAAAAGAACGAGCGACTAGTAATCGGAACCAGTGCCCAGATACTGCAGCAATTGATGCATTTTGTGGTCTTGTCAACCGTGAACCAGATTGTGCTCAAATGGCAGCAAGATTTATTACAGCCAAAGTCCATTCATTACAAGAGTGGGAAGCTTTGCAAGCATTACATGTAAGTATTATCCTTAAATGGCTGTATTTAAAAATTGAATTATCTTTTAGCTTTAGAATTTTTTTTTATGATAAAGTCATAATTATTGTTATTGATTTAAGTTTTGAACATAAAAATACCATGAGCACATACGTCACTGTTTATAGATATAAATATCTAATGTGTCATTGTAGTTTTATCTGTATCCAACTTCAGCTAAGTAATAGAGTGATACGTTAAACTTGAAAGTCAATACAATTATTTGTTATCCAGTAGAATCAAAATGTATTGTCCCAGTTTCTTACTAAAAGTGTCATAAGGATTTGTATAACCTATGTTATTTATTTATTATTAATAAATAATTATTTCTGAAAAACCCTTAACTTATGTCACGATGATATTAACATACTTCTATATATAGGTTAATTCCTCAAGATACACTGACTTGACAACAGGCTTTACAGCAACTGGCCTATACTCAGTTGCCAGTCTATTTTATAGTCAGCTAGAAATTATTACTTTGATATAATTTTTTATACATTTTGTGTCATCTTATAGCATATTTTCTAATTGAAACTTTTAGGGTCGGAGTCTGATAGTAAGTTGCATTTGTTCATAACTTTTTACTCTGAAAGAAATATAGATCTATTATGTTACTGCTCTGTTTATATATCTCAAGAATATGTTATTGGCTGAGCAGTTGGTACATTAGTCTTAACATTTGTGAAAGTGGTATAAATTGGAAGTGTCCACAGCAACTCAATTTTTATTGGCAAATTAGTGCAACCTCACTTGAAATTCATTCTATTTACATTAAATAACCTGGAAAAATGCAGCTTCATGGTAGGTGATTGCAAAATGGGTAGATGGAAATAAACTATCACCAGCATATAAGATATTCACTTCAGCAACGAATGACATTAGTTGCATGCATGACACGACTCATGAGACCAGACAAATCACACTGAGGTCATGATCGTGGGGGAATTGAGTATTTAACATTCAAGTTCACTCTATCTCATCAATGACTTTATTTAAAATATTCAGACACTTGTACTCTCATGAATGTCTCATTTGTTGCCAAATCTACTCAAGAAGAAACAGTGTTTTATTTGTCTAGGTTTTTCATTTTTGGATACCTACTGCAGGAAAGTGCATATATTTGGAATAAACTGTAATTGGAGATAAGTGTTGGAATCTTCACTTGTTACCAAAAATGAAGCAGAATTTTATTTGAGTAGAAAATCCCTATTCTTTATATCCTTTTCGTTGATAATCAAGCGGTTGGGTATACTGAATTATTGCCCAGATAGTGCAATGGGTATAATAGGATTTTATGAAATTTTGAACGAATTAAAAAGACTGTTTAAGATTAACTATCAGGAAACCTGACAAAATGTAATATATTTATGTACAATTGCTACACTACATATAGCAGCTTCTCAAAAGCCCTGGTAGAATTAACTGTTACTAGAGCATTATAGGAAAAGAGGAGCCACAAACATCTTCCCTTCTGTCCAATTCTGGTGAACTTCCTTGCTTCTCTACCACCTTATTTACATATTTGACCTCACGAAAGAGATCTTTCAAAATGGCAATATATTCTAATGAAGATGTTAAAAGGTCAATGGAAGATCAATTATGACTGTTAAACAGCATTTTTCTTTCTTTAGAAGGCATAGAAAAACTGCTACACTAAGTTAGGTGCAAGCAGGCTATGTTTATACTATGACAGATGTAATCAACTTGAAAATTTTGTTAAAAAGTGGCTTATAAATTCTACTAAAGAAATTTTTAAACTGTCCCAGCCCTTGCATTTTTTGATTTTTTTATAATATGTGCAAGTTAGTGTTTGATTTTCACTTGCTCTTTTAGTCTAGACTTTGCTATTGCATTGTACTTCATGTAACTTAATTATTTTATTAGAAATTGAAATGATGTAATTTGTTGACTTACCAATTAAAGAACTTCATTCAGCAGCTGTGAGGGAACTAACTGATGGAGCACAGTTTTGTTTTTATATGTGAATAGATATTTATTCTGAACACTATATCTTTCTAAACATAAGTTATCAGTACAAACAAGACAAAAATAAAATTTAAAAAAAATAATAAAAATAAAACTTAAGAATATTTAAAGTAAAGTTGATTGTACATGATTGAATCTATCAATTTGAAAATTTAGGTGTGTCTATGTTACCTATTTTAAGTCTATTTTACATTAATTTATTGATCAGATGTTATTGATACAACGATTTACTAGTTTACCTTGTATTAACATTTTAATAGTAAAAAATTATTGTAATTATCCTAAAAAAAAACTTATTTTAATGTAGGTTTATACCTTAAAATACAAAAAAAAATTACTACAACCTTTAACAATTAAAATGTTATGATAGATAGTATTATATTACCTGATATAAATCATCTAAATCTTATACATACAATTTTCATAACAGTATAATGTTTGTTTATATTATTTGTGTGATTATGACATAACAAAATATTAAAACTTATAATACCTGTATTTAAAATTAACTAATTATGAAATTCTATTCTTTATATAGTAAAACTTATTTATAGTAAAAACATTATAGAATTCATTATTGAAATTTACTTTATAAATAATTAATATGCTAATGTTTTTATAATGAAAATGATTGCAATATGGTATTGTTAACATAATTTTCAGTTGACATTAAAAAATTTAAAATTTGTATTCTTTTAAAACAAGTCAACAGGTCATCAGGGAGTTATAAATGATATAATTGTTTAAAATAGTTCATAATACACTTATACCTTGAATCATAAAATCTTTTTATTAAATGATTGAATTAATTAACAATCGTTTTTTTCATAAAATCATATTATTTAAGTTGTTTGAACTGTCTGTTATATTGCTGATATTTTAACAATTTTAAGATCTTTGAAGCTTGTGCAGCTGATGTTTTATAGTTCCCTTGTTTAGTTTTATTTCATTGATTTAGCAAAAATCTTGAGCACTTAAATTTCTAGAGGAAAAGGAACTTTTTTTGCAGCAAATATTTAATTGTTGATTTTTACAGTGGGCAAACAATTTTTTTTTTTTAATTAGATTTTTTATGACCAAAATTCCTTAAATCCGGGTTAAATTCTTTCCGTTGGTGTTTCATTACATAAAGATCAAAATTTAGTTCTAAAATTTGGCAGAAAAAATAAATTCATCCATTTCAGGTGAGACAGTTTTCCACAACAAATAGAACGTCTCAGGGATTAGCAAACCAGAAAATAAAAACACTATTTATCTCATTACTACAGATACATCTTTTTCATTTGTTCCCAATAACTATGAAAACTAACCAATCATTACAAAATTTTAACTGTATTATTCTTATGTCTCTTGGAATATTTACTGCTGTTACAAATCTCAGCAGTCTCACTATTATTTTAATCATAAATAAAAAAAGTTAAGTAACCTAGAACTTATTCTATTAAATTTAATGCCATTACATACTTTGATAGTCATTGTGTGTGTTGATCATTGACTATATCAGTATTGGTTTCTTCAGATAGTTATTATGTGATTTATTAAATGTAATGTCATTATTATAAAATATCAGATTGTATTATTGTTGTTATATATAGTAAAAAACAAATTAGCTTGTTAATAAAATTAAAGGGAATGACAAATTTAACTGATAAGTAGTTATTCATCCAAATTAATTTATTTTATTTGGCAAGTTGTGAATATCTATATATCTCTGTGAGCAGCAGCCCACATAATTAATAAAAAAAAAACTATTTCCAATTTTTAAGTTCATCCACATACATTGTGGGTTCAGTCGCAAAGGGGGGTGCTGGTATAAATATATAATGCCTTGATAGTACATAAGAATGGTTCATTCAGTTTGTTTTGACTATTAATTTTATTTTAATTAAATAAATTATTAACTTATGTAGACAAAAATAAGTATAATATATTATTAATAATACTTAATTAGCCTAATCCTCTTCTACTAGCATTTGTAGAGGTAGTATCTCCATATCATATGTTTCTCTGCAGAAATCCATCTAATACCATCTTTCTGTTTTCTTCTTGGAACCCAGAAGAAACTCTTATTGATGTATTATGCAATAATAAATTAAAAGAACAAGTTACAAATATAAAGAGGAAAAAATTTTATTACTGTTTAAACTTGGTAACCCATTTTAATGTTTGTGCAGACTCACCGTGAATTGGCATCTAACCTTCTCTTTATTTGGGTAATTGGTTTTCCTTTCAAAGATTAGAAATATATAAAATGCAAACTGTCTTGTCTGCATTTCACCAAAGACAATACAGCTTTTTCACTGAACTGTCATACATAAGCTAATACTGAGCCGTTATATAGGATTTGAACATTTCAACAGTGGATGAAGATAGCTGAAAATGTTGTTAATAGTACTGCCATTTACACATTGTTTACTTTACTTTCAAACTGCACTTGTAGTTATATGTTTAATATTTTTTTTAAATAATTGTAAAATCCACAAATATGATTCTTGAAGTTAATTTGTTAAGAATAGGCAGATAAATACAACCAGTAATGAAAAAAGAACTCTTACATAAGGACTTATTAAAAATTTGCTAGTAAAATGAATCCTAGAAAATAGAAAATGTAAATAACATTACATTTGTGTGTATATTACAGGTGTAATTTATGTATATGGAATTTTAAGACATTATATATATAACTAGACCATTTTATGGTGTTATTGTATACTAATAATTGTTTTTAAGAATATCCTTTATTACCAACAAAAATTAATTTTATTTTATATATTATTATTTTATTTATATTATAATTTGTACTGTAATAAACTAGTCTAGAAAAATTAGAAAACTCAAATTTATTGAAACTTAAAAGTGCATTTTCTATTCGGGTGGTTTATGTATATGGCAGTTTTTGACTTATGACCTTAGAAGTGATGTCTTAAAAAAGAAGTTAAAAGGAGAAGATATTTATAAATTTTAAAATATAAATTTGTTTAAAACAATCAATAATTGTTATTAGAAGTTACATCTTAGTTACCTCTTTTGTTATTAAGTATCATCTTAGACAACAGATCTATATATTTTTTTTAAGTTAAATTGACATTGTTGCCATGTAGTACTGTTTAATTAGTCATACAAAAGTTATGTGCTCTTTGTATTTCATAGGGAAGGTGTAATTTAGTATGAATAATAATGATAACAGTAACACTACCTGAGCGACTAAAACTATGATATACTTTTAAATTTTATATATTGATTGTTAATTTGTTGCATATTTATATACTGTTCATTAATTTAATCTTATAATAAATGTATAATAAGTAGAGACAGTATGATTTTAAATATAAATCTTTTTGTTTACAATTATCCATTATTGCTACATATTACTCCAATTTATTGCCACAATAATTGTAATTCTAATTTGTAACTGACAAAGAAAAATATTCTGATGTAATCAAACCTACATCTAAGCAGAGATAAAGCACATATTGATCCTTTAAATTACTTTGAAATTTTAAAGAAGAAAAAACACACACACACATATATATATATATATATATTTTTTTTTTTTTTTTTTTTTAAATAACTTATCCACCAAAACACAGTAACCGTAAAACCTAAAAAAACTAATACCAATTATCAGCCTGTACACAATTCTATAATTACATCAAACAAATAACAAAAAAGAAATAAATACTTAAAAATGTAGAAAACATAAACATTCTTAACAACCACAAAATTTCTAATAACAACACAACTCTACTGCTATTACTGAAATGATGTAAATTTAAAGCATCACCCATCTATGTTCATAATCATTGTTGCCAACTGTTACAATACTGTTACAATCCACTATGTCTTTAATTAAAACATCTTCAATTACAATCTGTTGGTTCATCATTTCATACTTTGTTTAAATTTATAAATTAAACAAAACAAAATAAACACAAGTTTATATATATTAAGTTTATTTCTTTTTTTTATTTGTTTGATATAATTATAGAATTGTGTAGACTGATAATGTGGGATCCTGCGAAAGTAGACTATTTGTATTAGGTTTTTCTGCTACTGTGTTTTGGTGTTTAAGTTGTTATTTTTTTAATCTAATTAGCACAGTGGTCAATTTTTTGATTTTCGAGAAGAATAATAGAGCCAATATAAACAAAAGTGGTTCACACAGGTGAAAGAAGATTTCTTGATTGCAGGGATAAATCCAACAGATTTAAAGGACAGAGATAGATTTAGGAAAAAGATCCAAGTTTGTGAAGGTTTTCAGAAAGGAATCAGAGAATGTATTAGTAAAAAATGGTCACAAGAAAGGAAGGAACAACATATTTGAAAATGAAGGAGAATTGGAAGAAACGCATATCAACCAGGGATTAACTAAAACGTGGTTCTATAGTAGCCAGTGATGAAAAAAAAGATTATATATATATATTTAATAGATCAACCCAAGTACAGAATAATTGAAATAGGATTACTTACCTTATTTCATTACATAAACAGAAGTGCTTTTGCGAACTTAATTCGCATCATCAGCTGCATTACATTTATATACAAGTATGTATTTCAAAAAACATCGTAAACTCGCAAATATAATATCATATCACTTCATTTATATTTTATTTTAAAAATCTTTTAATTAATTAAATTTTATTAAAAACTTTTATTTAAATTAAAAATTTTAAATTATAAATCAAAACAAGTTGTAGAATGTAAAAAATTGTTTAAAAATTATAAAGATTAATTAATTAAAATTGATATTAAAATTAAGTTAAAAAATTAAATTGTAACAATTTTTTACACATGTCACAATGTGACTTCAATATAAACAAATTAAAAATGTAATCAAAAATCAAAAACTTAGATAAAGTAAAGTTATATGCTAGCCATTTCACTGAATTTACTTTACTAACCAGATTGGAAGATTAATTACTGAACATTATTATCAAAACAGATAGTGGTGCTATCTAGTGCAGCCTTTATAAGGTTGATCATATTAAATTTATTCTTATGTTTATATATATAAACCTTTCTAAAATGTCAAAACCCTCATTATTCATATCCATATTGCATTTTTTATTTTCTAGTATTTTTAAGTTTGTCTAAATATCTGATATTGTGTACTTATTTTTAATCAAATGATCTGATACATTTGAAAAATCCAGCTTACCTTTTTTTTAACTTCTAAGATGTTCCATGAATCTGATTTTAAAAGATCTAAGGTGGTCTTACAATATAAATATGGTCACAATCATTACATTCAATTTTATAAATACCACTCAAATTGTATTCATAAAAAGGATTATTATGTTTATTATTACTCGTTAGGTGTTTTATTACGTGTTTATTGGTATGGTATGCGGGGTTGACTTTGATCTGTATTTGGATTGATCTATTAAATAAAAATTAAATTGTATTGGTACAGAGGAGTATGGTTCATAAAAGGATTGATTTAATATATATATATATATATTGTGTGTGTGATCCATTGAAATTATTGATTTATAAATGTTGTTTTTCCTCAGTAACATGAAGTAACAAGTGTTCCTTTTTTGTAAACATTTATTTATGATAGTGAGTAAGAGGGGTGAATAGCATTATCTACAATTAAAGCAGACTACAAAAATAGAGGCCAATACTGCTCAATGATTATGGCACTACTACAGTATTAAACAAAATTAAGTATTTTGTTGAATGTTAAGTATAGAGTTGAATGAGAAGCCTTCTTGAAAACAAAGGATTATACATGGTAAATGATGCTATAAGAGCTGCAATACTATGAAACCTCAGACGGTTTACCTGTCGTCATTCAGTTTCACTCTGCTTTTCAAATACCAGTTTTCAAAGAATTCTTCATAATAATGTGTACATAAAATTGAAATAGTGTGGGCATTAAAAGATGCTGTTTAAAATTATTTTACAACTTTTTGTCATCATGTCATAAATTTTTTAATTTAACGAAAACATATTAATAATTGCTAATGATTGATGAAACATATGTCTGTGTATGCATATATGTAAATAAGTATAAGTTTGAATAAAAACAATGGTATTGGGTGAAACAATCATAATGAAATACAAGAACTACTATTGCATATGACTACAGTTGCTGAATGGTGGTGCATCAGCATTCTTTGGAATAATCAGTCCATATTTTTTGAACACAATGAGTTAGTATCATATCAGAGTAATATGTTCTGGTGATAACAAATTTTTGCCTCTCAAACAGCAGTGAAACTTAAAATCAATCCAGATATATTTCAGTAGAATGGGGTGATCGGTCATACAGCTAGATGATTATTGAATGCAGTCAAAGGATTGTTTTCAAACCATGATATCTCCATACATGGCAATCTTCCTTTTTCTATGAGATCACTGGATTTTACAGCATACAAATTTTTCTTCTTGGACTGTTTGAAGAGAAAGATATTCATGAATCCATCTATATGAAATGTTGAAAACTTTAAGAAGAAATTTGTTATAAAGTTATTGTAAATTCTATGATGGAAAACTTAAAAACAAATTGTGCTCTCCTTCAGGATGTAATGTTCAGAAATTAAAGTGTTTTAACACAGTTAAATAGTATTAAATAAAATATCAAACTGTAGTAAAAATTGATTTTTGAAAGTACAAAAACAGATGTTTTTAATTGCCTTTTTTAATGAATTACTCATTCTGTGTACACGAGAGCTAAGAAATATTTTTATACTTAATATTAAAATAGAAAGTAAACTTGTAAGAAGATAAAACTAAAAAGGGCATTTCAGAATATATATATTAGCTGTTATGGAAAAAGATATTTATATTCACATGGAGTTATAAAACATACTTTGTAGTTCTTATACTGTCACAGAAGCAGAACCTTTCATAACCACAAGAGAAGATTATAGGGAATTATAACAAATTGCAATGTAGTTTCAAAGAAGTACAATAAGTGTTCAGTATTTTGTTTAATGGTATCAGATTAAAAGTAAAATAAAATTTAAAAAAATGTATATAAAAACTGACTTCAAAAAATAATAATACTAAAATGTTACAAATAATTATATTTTTATGTATAAAGTAAAAGTATTTACAAGAAATAACTATTTTTGAAGTCGATTGCAGCCAACACAAGTTAAATAAAAAAAAACCCCTATGATCTATGTAATACAAGTCCTACTTCAAACAATTCAAAATTGGTAATAGAAGTTTTACTACTGTAAAATACAAAAAAAAAAAATGATATAACAATACTTTATGGCTGCTTAGGTAGATCTATTATCACCACGTATATATGTCCTAACGAACTGGAAGATGTGTTATGATCATGAAACACTCTCCCTTATATGCTCTTGAGATCCCATTTTACATGTGGCAATCCCGTTTAGCCACATAGCGGTCGGTTGAGATACTAACTTTACATAACTTTATGTTTAATTTGTGTTTGCTGGCACAGACTTCAAAAATAGTTATTTCTTGTAAAATACTTTTACTTTAGTTAGCAAATGGAAATATAATTACTTGTAACATTTTAGTACTATTATTTTTTTAAATCTGTTTTTATATATTTTTTTAAATTATTTTATTTCACAATTTTTTGTGGTATCTAGTACCTATAAATATATATTATATTTATCGCCTTAGCAGTTTTTGATGGAATATTCTGATATTGCTGATGTGCAAAATTAGGGCCTTTGTCGTTATATTCTGACTTCAACTTTTTATCCAATTTTAATTCGTTCTCTGTCATAATATCATAATATAACGTTGTTTTACATATTTTTTTTTTTTTTTTTAGTAGTACTCTGCAATGATAGATAATTCTAGTTGTTAGTTTTGATACATTGTAAAGTGAGGAATTTTTATGTGTATTTGATCTTAATAATTTGACCTGGCTGTATAGTTATTAACAGTTGTTTAATCTTGCAAAAATAATTATTTGTTGTAAATACTTTTACTTTAGTTAATAAATAAAAATATAATTATTTGTATCTTTTTAGTAATATTATTTGTTGATGTCGGTTTTTATTATTAATTTTTATAAACTATTTTATAAAATCTTTTGTATGTGCAAGCGGTCAGTGACTAAAGGTGTTGAACTGTTCGGTTTTTTGGTATTTTTCCTAAGATTATCATTGGATTTGGCTAAAATGTGTATGGGACCATTCCGAAAGTTTAATCTTTCGATTAAAAAAATTATCAAAATCGGTTTACTAACGTCGCAGATATTGCATAACATAACTTTAAAAATCTTCTTTTTTTTTGGTATTTTTCCTAAGATTATCATCGGATTTGGTTAAAAATTTATATGGGACCATTCCGAAAGTATACTCTTTCGATTAAAAAAAAATTATCAAAATTGGTTTACTAAAGTCAGAGATATTGTATAACATACCCTAAAAAATCGTTTATTTTTTTTTTTGGTAGTTTTCCTAAGATTATCATCGGAGTTGGTTAAAATTTATATGGGACCATTCCGAAAATATACTATTTTGATTAAAAAAATTATCAAAATTGGTTTACTAATGTTGGAGATATTCTGTAACATACATGAAAAAACAATTGTCAAATTGATGACCTCCTTTTATGAAGTCGGTTAATAAAATATTAGACATGTTACTGTTTTTTGTGCTTATTAAAACAAATTTATTGTCTTGAGTCTCACCAGAAAGAAAACTATTATCTTTGAAGAGTTATATTTTATGAATCGTTTGATAGAAACATTGAATTTTATTACTGTATTAAACCTTATTTAATACAACTGTTATGTATCAAATTTAAATTTAAATTGTGAGTTGTAATTTCTTTGAACCACTTTAATAGTTTAGGTCTGTGGTAAACTGATCGTTTCATAAATACTTGGAATGTCTTAAACATGTGAAGTAAGGTTTGCCCAACAACCAAATTGCGTTCAGCAAACCATTTTCAATAGATAACTGAAATTAAGAACCCTGGGTAAATTTTAATCCATGTTGAACTTTTTTTAGTAGTTAAAACTATAATAGTAGATGCCATTTAAAAATACTTTAAAAAGATTACAGTGTTTCTCTCAAAGAGCTGTGAAGGTTGCAATGGTTTGAGCTCATAACAAGTATGTATAAAGCGAAAGGAATGCTGAAATGAAGGCAGTAGGAAGGAGAAAACAGGGATCGGTATGCCGATATAAAACTGTATATCGAGCACATTGAGGAAGATTATAGGAATTCAATTCACTCCTAATTTTCCTTGTAATTTTGAGAGAATTATAGCATAAGATTATTCAAGAATAATAAGATAGGATATTGCTATTTTGGGGAATGACTGACATTTTTGGGAGTGACTTATATCAGGTCACTTTCAACTATTTTTTCGTAATCCAGCTTAACCTTATAATCATCTGTTTACAGAAGTGTATTGTAAGCCTGCATTCGTTGTTGTGATCTTTCATAATTATTTTAAATTAATTTAAAATAATTATGACAGTTAAAACTTCTGTTTGTAATGTAAGTCACAGATTCAGATCTAGACAAAGATTTAATTGTTTTTAACTGGCTATTTTAATACCAATATTACCAATGAATTTTGTTGGGTTCTAACGGTATTCTCTTGGAGTATTTGGCATGTTGCAAGGCAGGCTAAAAAAAAAAAAAAAAATTAGTTGAAGATCATTTTAATCAGAATACTGCAATTATTTTTAATATTAAGCTAAAGGCAAGTTAGTATTACAATATTACATTTTGTAGCAGGCTGTTGTGTATATTAATGATTGATTTAGACAACTGTTTTGTTTGGTTAATTTTTTATTATGACCTTGAACCATATTTCATTCCATCATTTTCATTATCTGACTTCTATTGTTGATATATAGTACTTTACTGTTCATTATGTATTGCTGTTCAAACTCTACAACATATTTAATCTTACTCTGTGAAATTTTAAAACTTTACTGTTGCCAGTTTTAAGACAGATTTTAATTAGTAAGGTTAGATTTATTTAATTTGTTGCGATTAATTGAAATTGCTATTTTATAATTATTAATTGTAATTTTACATCATTTGTTTTGTGATTATTTATAAAAAAAAATTTCCTGAGGACGTATTGCTAGCTATCAATACATTTAAAAAGTTTTATTACATAATTTCTTGGAAAAATATTGAAGTGAATTTTATTTTGCTGTTTTGAGTAAGGATTTGTTAAGTAGTATTTAGAGAATGTTATCTTATCTATTTTAGAGAATATTTGCTATTTTTGACCCTATATAGATTCATACTTGGAGTAACTTTTATGTACATGAAAGACTGTTAACCAATTACTACTGTATTTTAAGTGAATGTAAAATAATATTTGTTAAAATTAACAGCATAAATCTACATACATTATTTTCTTATTCTGTTATTGGTATAAATAATAATGTACTCAGTACCAGTCTCATTATAAAATTAAAAAAAGGATTTTATGTGGTGTATCATAGAATCTTGTTAAATGAGATGGAATACATGATGTAAGAATACAACCGTTTTAGATTTTATTTGTACTATAGGATTCAAAGTAGTTTTAGTAAAAAATGGAGTTATTTGGGAATAAAAAATTGCGCCCTTCAGGAGTCTACCCTGGTCCCTGTTTTGTTCATATAAGTTAATATTTGTCTTATGGGGATTTTCGGGAAAGACTTGACTCATTTGCAATTGATGTCATCCTTTGGAACAGGGTAGTCATCTAATTCTAAATGCACGGATTGAAAGTGATTTAGCCAAAAAAAAGGTTGTGGATTTCTATACATAAAATCTTATTTGAATCTGTCTAAAACTAATATGTATTTTAATTTAAAAAAAGGTAAATAATATGGTAACTCTCTCCAAACTATTGCAGATTAAGTCGTCTAATAAGTCTTTGACAAGTATTAAAGTAATAAACAGTGTAGATTCCATAACTACCTTGGCTTAGCATTAGATAGTTTTTTATCAAGGAAGGATCATTTATACAAGCTAAGAAAAAATTATTGAGTTGTGTTAGAAAGTTTTACATTTTGAGAAATTTTTGCTCGGAGAATGTTAATAAATGTTATACCTTTTCCTTCTTCAAACACTTGATTATGGTTTATTTTGTAAGAGCCTTATACAAAGTGTAGTTGAACCATTACTTGCAGCAGAAAAATATGTAGTAGTAAGATTTATTGTGAAAAAAGTTAAACCTTCATCATTGTTAAATTTAATTGTTCATTCAGGATTCTAAGACAACTTAATGATTATAAGACAACTTTTTATTTCTTTTATTTTTATTTTTTTTTTATTTTATCTTTATTTTTTATTTCTTTTTATTATTTTATTATATTGATTATAAGACAACTTTTTATTTCTAGAGTTTTAAGTATGCTGTGCAAGAGTTGTACAGTTGTATTATTGGTAATGGTAATACAGTTTTTAAAACTGGCAAAATTTGGTCCTGTAGTTGCAAGTCACTGGTTGCCCACCATTAATTTGTTTGAATGGAATGGAAATTTTGTAATACATAAAAAATGCCATACATAACCAAGATTTGAACTCAGGATATTCCAGATGAAAGACTGAGACACTATCACCAGAGGTCAGCAGAGTTGTGGTCGTTGTTTTCACATACTGGCTTTTATCATTTCTGTTATACTATTCACTCTACAATAAATTGAACTCTACATGATGTGTTTATTTAATTTGAAGATACATAAATTTAATTTTATGTTACTTTTTTTAAATGTAACTACTTCTGTTTTCTTAAGATAGCTTCTTTTACTTTAGGTAGCTAGGTTATGCAGTTATTATATCATGGCATAGTAAACCTTTATCTAGTATAAATTCAGTAAATTTTTATAAGAAATAGTTAAAGTTAAGTGTTACTTTTAAAGCGCTGTATCTATTAATTCTTTTTATGTGCATAACATATATTTTCATATCATAAGATAAAATTAGAATTATTACGTTTATTAGAATACTCATTTATTACATGGACTACAGATTGCTATAATTTTAACTTAAATAACATTTTGAGGAATGAAAATATTATAAGTTAGAAGTAAATATAATTCCAAAATAAAATAATCTCTCTCCTATCATATCTTTATGGATGTAAGTACACACCTGCCTCCCCCCACCCCCCCACAGAAACACACATATGCGCATGCATGTACACACTCTCTCATTAGAGATGAAAGCAGTCAGATTAATTTTTGAATACAATATGCTGCAAGTTTTTCTAGGTTTTCAATTGTCTAAACATGTTTTAGAAATATCCAATGATATGAATCATTCTTAAATATTAATCTTTAATATGTCTTATTTACTTTAAAAATAATTAAATACTGTAAAAAAAGTATGTTTCTTGTGTTTTATAGCCTAAATATTCAAATTAACACATTTCCATAGTTTCAAACAACTAAGAAAAGTTTATAAATATATGCCCAGTAGCTGAAAAGTAACACTCCCTAACTTTTTTTATAATTAAGATAATTGAATGTGGTTGTGGCATTCTTTCTTGTACCAAAGGGCTACTTCAATGAACGTATATTTCATTGTTTTTCATTTTTGGATGGTGGGGGGGGCAACTCAAAATTTTTGAACAGAACCAATGGTCATTTGATATATCATTTTAAAGAGCTCGATGAGATGAGAAAAAGATGCAATTAAAACTGAATTCTGATTTCCAAAATGGCGGCCAACAATGTGTTTGTTTTAGATAGTTAGAGCTACAGTGTATGCACCTTTTTAATTTTTTTTGTTATTTGAGGTATCCCAATTCTCTCTTTGAAAATCTTCTCCAAAAAAGAGGCTAATTCAGTAAGCCCCAATTTTGAGTATTCAGTCTTTGGTGTTTGGTGGGGAGGAAGGGGCAGCTCAAAAATTTTATTTTTGATAAATAAGACAATGTATCACGTTCGTGTGATACATTGTTTTAAATTGTTTTAAAGGTTTTTGTTAGATAAGCAAAATGGTATCAAAAAAAGTTAGATTCTCACTATTTAAACAAAAGTGGTAACCACAAATTTCATTTACGTTAATTAAAAATTGAAAAAAAATTAATTAAAATTTTTCAAATACTTTAAATAAACTTGAAGAATTTTATTTTATTTTATTTAAGTAAATAAAGATTACAATATAATTTTTTTTTCATGTGTAATTAATTCTGTTTTATTTTTTTTTAAATCATATAATCTCTTGAATTAAAAATACCGCCTAATAAAATTATTTCTGTTAAACATTTTTGTTGTGGGCTTCTTACCTCATATTAAATGTTGAAACTACCCTCCCTCTATGCATTCCTCTATGCATAGACCCTTCCTCTATGCATTAATACAGATGCTGCTCGATAGCTTCTCTCACATTGTGAAAAGTTTCTGATGAAATCTTCCTATATTCTATCTTAATACATTCCCTTAATTCTTTAGTAAGTATTTGAACAATTTTAATAATTAATTTTTTCAATTTATAATTAATATAACATTTGTAGTCACCATTTTGGTTTGTAGTCAGATTTTATTATTTTTGATAGTATTTTGCTTGTCTTGCAGAGACCTTTGATACAAGCTTTCCCGTGATTATATATACCATTTAAAGCTTTTGAAATGACCCTTCCACCCACCACTCCCTGCAAACCAAATAATCTAAATTGGGGGTTATACTTTCTTGTCTCATCAAGCCCTGTAAAATGATATATATTGTTTCGTTTAAAAAAAAAAATATGTCTATTGTTCTGTTTAAAATTTTTAAGTTTCCCCCTCCCTCCACCTAAAAATCAAAAAGAGTGAAATATACGTTCATTGAAGATTACTTTTATAAGGAAGAATTGGTATAAGGAAGAATAACACAAACTGCATCTAGTTATCTCAATTATAAAAAAAGTTAGAGGGTGTGTTGTAAGTTACTTTTCAACCACCTGGTGTATATATATATATATATATATATATATATATATATATACATACATACATACATACATACAGTATCTTTCATAAGTTTATGGACAAGTTAAAAATAACCGAAAAATCAGTATTTCATGACAAAATCTTTATTTTATACAAGTAAAAATTAAAAATAAAAATAACAGAGATAATGCTGCATCATTTTTTAAATGTTTAGTATTTTGTATGACCTCCATACGATTTTAGGCATGCTGCTACTTTATCAGGCATTGATTCAATCAATTCCAGACATTTTTCTTTCATCACCTGTTGCCACAGACTTGCGATTTGAAGTCGTAACTCAGCCTTATTTTTAGGTTTTCTTTTAGTAAGTTGCAGTGCCATCCACTTCCATAAATTCTCAATTGGATTTAGGTCAGGACTAGAAGCAGGCCAGTCCAAAAGTTCCACATCATTTGCATCAAACCATGCCTTGGTAACTCGTGATTTATGACAAGGTGCGTTGTCTTGCTGGAAGATGAAATTCTCACCCAACAGGTTATGGACACTAGGATGCATGAATTCTTCCATTGTTTTTATGTACTGTATACTGTTCATTGTCCCATCCATTATTCTAAGGTGTCCAGTGCCCTCTGAAGTTATGCAACCCCACACCAAGACAGCTCTCCACCTTGCACAGCAGGAATGATGCAGGCTGGTAGAAACTTTTCAGTTTTTGTTCGCCTGACCCTAATTTTTCTGTTTGAATACAACTGGAATCTGCTTTCATCAGAAAAGACAACCCTTCGCCAAGCTTCTTTCAACCAGTTCTTCGTTTGCTTGCAAAACTGACAACGTTTTGACTTGTGGACAGTGCTTAAAAGAGGCTTTGCTAATGCGAAATGTGATTCCATTCCAGATTTTCTTAAACGTCTAGAAAGAGTGGCAGTACTAACCTGAATTACATGATTTTCTGTTACTTCTGTTGCTATATCAGGCAAACTAGCAGACCGATTAAGTTTTGATACCTTTATAATTGCTCTGTCTTGCCTGATTGACGTTTTTCGTGGTCAACCAGATCATGGAAGAGCAGTAACAGTTTCTTTATCATGATATTTTTTAACAACTTGTTGTACACATGTTTTTGATATTTTTAATTGTTCAGCAATGTCTCTGTATGTTTTATTTGCTTTCCAGAGACCGATTACTTGCCATTTTACTTATACACTAACACTTTTCTTACCCATTGTTAATAAAAAAACTTTTCGCCAACCTAACCTCAAAAAACAAAGGCTAATTCATCACAATTTTGGTGGGAAACAGCTGATAATATTGCCAACTTCACATTTTTAATTACTGTTGGTATGCCTGATACTCTAAGTTGGTGTACCTGACACTTTAAAGTGATTTGTACATTTTTGAACATTACTTTCTTAAAAACAAAAATTTCATGAAAATTTTAAAATCACTTAAGCCCTTTTAACTCAAAAAATAAATATTTTAGAATTTTTCTTATTACTCTATTGAAAAACTCTAAAACACAGTTTTAAAATGATATCACACTCATTAGTCTACATTACATATTTTACGAGAAATACTAATTTCTTTATAAAAAAACAGGCTAATTTTAGCTCATTTAAAACATTTAAATGACTCCATAAAATTTGAAGCATCTATCTTAGAAGCTTGTGGTTTTCACCAAAATATGTATTTTTTAAAGCTGTTTCTCACAGACATATAAGATTTGTATGTAGTTCATAAGTTTAAAGACAAACTGACATAAGCAGTTTTTCTACGGTTTCCTTAAACTTATGAAAGATACTGTATATATATGATTTAAGAAAGGTGCCAAGTAGAATATGGAAACATTGCATGACAGCTGGTAGAGGTTGATCGCTTATTACAGTAGAGTCATTAGGTATGAAAACTATTAAGGACTTTTAATTTTCTGCCACATCTAATTTTGAAGAACCTATTTCATTCAATATTTTCAAAGAAATTTATTTTACTTTCATGCAGTTGCTGTTGATTAGACTAATCGGTAACAAGAAGCCTTGTTGAGAAGAAAATATACTTGTTGCCACACTCAAGTATTTTACTTCTGGGATACACAGAAATAGAAAAACATTATCATACATAAAAATTACCTTGAACATTTTATCTTGAAAATTTTTCTGTATCTCTTCAATGATTTCTGTTTAATTCCATTGCATTTTTTTGTAATAAGTCTGAAATAAGGCCTGGAAAACCTGGCATTAAATCTTACATACAGGTTTCAATTCAACTTATTTGTATTGTTCATCAAAGTGAGTTAAGGTGTTTGGTGTTGTGTTGCTATAAAAAACTATTTGAAATGGGGTTATTGAAAGAATGATGCCATGTAAATTTATCATAAGGTTGCATTAAGTTTAACATGTAAGGTCCAGCTCTAGTAAGTATAACATTTTAAACCGTACAGAACATACTTTGGTTTTTAAGAAAGCCAATTAGGTGAATTAAAGATAAGATTGCAAGTAGTCTGTTATAATTAATAATAGTAATGAAATTCATACTAATGGTTTTATTAAATTTTATAAATTATAGAATTAATTGTATAATATTGTAATAAATTCTATTAATCATTTTGTTTACGGAAATGGTATAGGTAATTCATAAGTATAATTTAAATAGTAGATTTTGGCAGTGAAGTTTTGATTTATTAATTAATTATTATTGGTGTTTTATCTTTTTTTCAAAACTTTACATGTGTTTATGTATTGGTTTAAGTGAATTTTTGCTAAAAAAAAAATGTGTACAAGGTCTAATAACTACATCTGTTTTTAATAATGCAAACAAACATATTCATAATTCATACATTTTAATTATGAAAAAAAAGAAATAATTAATGCTAATTCTATGCAAAAAATCAAATCTGCAGTATGTAAATATTGTTGATGAATTTGCTCAGTTTTTCATTCATTGAGATTCTTAATTTAATTTATATTTTTGTTAACTGAATACAGTGTATGCTAACTATAATTAATATTGAAAAATATATTTTTTAAAGGTTCTAGATGCGTGCATGAAAAAATGTGGAAGTAGTTTTCATGCGGAAGTTGGTAAATTTCGATTTCTTAACGAACTTATTAAACTTGTATCACCGAAATATCTTGGAGCACATACTCCTGAACCTGTTAGAAAAAGAGTTTTAGAATTAATGCAGTCATGGACTATACGCTATCCAAAAGAAACAAAAATCAAAGAAGCATATGAAATGTTAAAGAAACAGGGAGTGGTTAAGGTAACTTATTATTTATTATGATAATATTTTATGTTGAATAAAAATATTTTGTATCTATAAGAAAATCTCTTGCTAAAACACTTGTTTTATAGGACAAAGAATTTAAATATTTACTCTTGTTCTGTTTTAACAATTCTTATTTTTAATTCTCATTTCTGTTAACTTTATTGATTTGCATTTCTATTATAACTTTTAATTGCGTTTTTTTAATTTCTTTTGAAAGTGAAGTGAAGTTCTCATATAACTTCACTTCCAGTTCGAATTAATTAAATAAAATATGCAGAATTTTTTAATTTTCTGTGCTCTATAAGTTCAGTTCTCAATTTTTTTTTTTTTTTTTCTTGTATTGGTACATTTGACTCCAACAATATATTTATATTGTTAACCTATTTGATGCTGAGTTTATTGTTGGCTTTCAAAAAGGCTACATGTGTTTTCAACGGTTGATGATTTTTAACTTGTGGAAAAAATTGAACAAAGAATTTGCAATAAATTTACTGTAGGAGTGGAATACGGGACTCCGCGATGGCGCTGTACGGGAGTAGGCATTTATTCTCCTCTCCCGGGCAGACCGGAACGGAGTCAGATAGAAACTCATTAGAGTATTAAGCGGGGTTCTTAAGGGAACTAGGTCTAAATTTCGATGTTAAACTTTAGTGGGAAGTTTATTGTTGAGGTTGTTAGTGCGGATCTGTGACATTCAGATAGTGGCTCTTTATGGTAGGATCTAGGCGCGGGGTCTTCTTTCCGCGGTTAGGTTTCTAGCTTAGTTCTTGAGGGCGACGTGGTAGCTGCAGGTGTCCGTTGTCTTCATTCTGAAGGTATAAACTTGTAAATCTATCTCGGGGTGAATTTTTACCAATGTAGATGTCCCTTGGGGCATCTGCATCGGTGGCATCTCTGCGGGGCCTAAACTGTAAGCTGTGGTGCGCATCAGTTTGAGGGCGAGAAGAAGTCCTCCGTTAAAGCCACTGCTCGCTAGGAACGGAGGGGGTGGTGTAGCGACCGGACACGCTACGAGGTGGGTTCTTCTCCCCTCGGGGGGGGGGGGGGGGAATCGAGATGTAGGAGTGGAATAAAGAGCAGCACTGCATTAGAAATGTTGAATATTGCTTTTGACGATTCATCTATGAATAAAACAAGCATTTACAAATGGTACAAACAGCCGAGAGAGCTGTGAAGACATTGAAGATGATGAGCGCCCTGGATGTTCCAAGACATCAAAAAAATGAAGAAAGTTATTATGGATAATCACCAAATCACTATCAGAGAGGTTGCTGGTGTTGTTGACATATCATTTAGTTCATGCCAAGCAATGTTTTGATGTTTTAGACATGAAGTGTGTGGCAGCAAAATTTATTCCAAAATTGTTGAAATTTTACCAAATGTAGTGCCAGCATTGTTCAGGAGTTGCTGATTAAAGTGTATGATGATCCAGAACTGCTCAAATGGGTCGTAACTGGTGAAGAAACATGAGTGTATTGGTATGACGTCAAAACTAAGGCCTGATCATCCCAGTGGAAGCTTCCTGAAGAGCCAAGACCGAAAAAAGCTAGTCACGTTTGATCGAATATGAAGATCCTGATCACTGTATTCTTTGATTTCAGTATCTTATTATATCATGAGTTCTTGCCACCAGGTCATATGGTCAATAAAGAGTACTACCTGGAAGTTCTATGCCATTTGCATGAAGCAATCCAAAGATAACGCCTGGATTTGTGGTGAAACAGTTCATAGCAATTGCACCACGATAATGCACTTACACTTCACTGCTTCTTCATGAATATTTTGCTAAAAACAACATTGTTATGATGTCCAGCCTCGTATTTTCTGGATATGGCCCCGTGTGACTTCTTCCTATTCCCCAAGCTGAAAAGAACCATAAAAGGACAATGTTTTGCCATCATTGAAAAGATAAAAACAGATTCACTGAAGGAGCTAAATGCCATATCAAAAATTGAATTTCACAGGTTCTTTGAAAATTAAAAAAAAGCGCTGGTATAAATGTATTTTGTCTGAAGGGGAGTATTTTGAAGGTGACATAATCAGTATCGATGAATAAATAAATGAATCTTTGAGAAAAACTAAAATTCTGCATATTTGTTTATTAAATCTCATACAATTAAATATTACTATTTAATTGTTTATTTTGTCCCAGTTTTTTTATATGCACAAATATATATATATATGTGTGTGTATGTATGTATATGTGTATATCATTAGTTATTGAATTAAATGTTGAAATGTTGGTTTGATCATCTGCATTAGTATTGCTGATACTAGTTCTGATTGTAAAAGAAAGGAAAACAGTAGGGGCCATTGGTAAGTGTATTAAAATTTAATTATGAAATAGATTGTTCAGTATTTTTGTAAGAAACAATTACATATTTAATGAATTAATTGAGAAATTCAAAGGTTTTGAAAACTTTGATGTCACACTAATTTATTGCTTATTTTAAATATGTCAGGGTAGAGATTATTTCTGTTTCTGAAGTATCTGTTAAGTACTTTTCTATTTTTTTTTTTTTTCGCTTTTTATAAGAATTAAAAAAGTTTCATATTCTTATTACAGAATTGTGCTTATAAATCTTTTTTTCAGTTGTTACTCAGTTTTTTCTTCAGCAGTTATGAGATGGATACACACACACACACACACACAAGTACCAAATGTATGAATATATTACTGCTGCAAATGGTTATGCACATATATTAAGGCACCTGTACACTCTGACCAATTTCCTTTCAAGTTAGACACACTCAAAATATAACAAGATAACATTGACTGCAGTGATTTTTACAAAGTCTTTATGATGAAATAATACAAAAGTAAATGTTTATCTTTGAAGAATTATATCCTATAAACTGCTCAATGGAAAAGAATTAATTTTATACCTTGTTAAAGTTCTTTTTTTCATTATACTTAAATGTTATAAATTATTTCTTAGATGTCTCAGTTTATTGAAAGAAGGAATTGGAGCAAATTGTGCATGAAAAGTAGCCAATTTTATTGCCTGATTTTGTGTTTGAATGATTTCACTATTTCATTACTTTGTTAATAGATAATATTTAAGTACATTGTAGAAAAGGGCTTAAAAATCTTTTTGATAGTTTTGATGATGGTCATTTAAAATAAGTTGCTATCTCTACTCTCTGTAGATTGATAGAAAATTTTTATTTGCCTGAACTATGTATTCAGAATAAGATTGTTATATACACAATTTCAGTTAACAGTAGGATGGAAAAGTTTTTTTATAAAAAAATGAAAATTTTCATTGAAATACCCAGTGATTTCCACTGATTGTTTGGAAAGAGTACATAGTTGCTTCATGTCAATGTGAAATATATCAGTTGGCATTATACTTTTCTGAATAGTATTTGGTCAAAAGGAATGCAAGGCAACAGTGTTTTCTTTTTAGCAGAAAGCCTTCAGTTTTAATAAAAATTCTTTCCTTTTTGATCAATTTACCATTCTGTTGTTAATTGAAATTATGCGTATATTGTTATACCATACATATTTTAGCATATTCAGTATATATTAGTTTAAATTATTTGAAAAGTAGAAATGGAGGGACTAAAAATAGATTTTGCTACATGGAAGCCCTGCGTATAAAAGTAACATTGGTGATGATCACAGTTAACAGCATAATAAACATATAAACCTATTAACATAATCCAACAAAGTGATATAACAACTGAAAAAATTAATTAAAAGTAGTTTCATTTTAAACTTGTATCACATTTTGCAATGCTTAACAACAAATTGCCTTATTTTGATTTTATATTTTCTCTCAGTATTTTTTTTTTATTTATAGTTCATGCAAAATTATTATTAACCTTTATAATCTTCATAGTGGTGGTATTTTTTTTTTTAATTTTCGAATTTATATTTTTTTGTAGAGATTTTATTTACTAATTGTATATATGTATATATATATATATAGGAAGAAAGAACAGGCACCATCGATATGCAGCGTCCTGTTGATAATACAACTGCATCTAGCGTTACTACTACACCTTCTAGACAACAGAATTCAATATTTCAAGATGAGGAGAAATCTCGTTTATTGCAAAAATTATTACAAAGTAAGAATCCAGATGACCTCCAAGCTGCTAATAGATTAATTAAAACCATGGTTAAAGAGGTTAGTTTTGTGTATTTTATATTTTGTTTCTTTTTACTTTATGATGAACAATTTTCTTACTGCTGATAAGGATTATAGATTAATATGGTGTCATGGGATATTAGTAATGAAGTTTTTCTATTTTAAGTATAAGATAGTTTTCTAAATAACTGCTAGCAAGTGTATGTGTGTGTGTGTGTGTGTGTGTGTGTGTGTGTGTCAAAAGAAGTAAAACTCACTTAATGCATACTATATTATTGGGGATATAGATGCGTATGCGCATACACACATATTGTCGCCAAATGGCTTTGACGGCACGTGGCGCCTTGAAACCTTAAGGTAGCCCTGAGAAGGGCTATTTAAGGTTTCTGGAGTGGTGGCCCTGAAAAGTGCCATTTTTGCATTAGCTCTGAGAAGAGCTGTTGGGTCCGAAAGCTGGTCAGGGTTAGCAGGCCAGGTTAGCCCACCGAGGGAGCGGCTGGGTACCTCCCTCGGTGGGCTAACCAGACCTGCTGCTCCGGCAGAAATGTTGGCATCTGAGGTCCCATGTTGAGGCAGCCAGGGAACTTCTTCTTCTTGGTCTTTTCCAGACAATGGTTGAGAATGAATTGAAAATTCACTCGTGCATGTTCTTTTATTGGAGCCTGCAAGTGGTAGGGCCGCACAACCACTATGGTGGGAGTAATGCTTGTGCAAGTGCATACATACACTGTACTCCTGCTGACATCTGGCTGCTACCATTGTGTCCATCAATATTACACTAGGCATATATGTGGTAAAAATATACAAGGTGCGTTCAAAAAATAACGAGAATTTTGAAATTTTGTGGATTGTATTAGCCTAATTCTCAGGATTTTTTTTGTTGTTGTATTGGTAAACATGTCTGAAAAGTATCTGTAAATTTTTAGCCATATTGGATGTTTAGTCTGTTGTCAGCTGTCCAAAGGATAACACGTGTTTTAATGCGATCTGCGTATAAATAATGGATCAGAGAATTTGTATTAAATTTTGCTATAAGAATGGAATAAAATGTTGCAATGTTTTAAAAATGTTAAATATTGCTTTTGATGAGTCTGCTATGAATAAAGCAATGGTTTGCGAGTGGTATAACTGTTTCCAAGAAGGTCTTGAAGACATTGAAGATGACGAGTGCCCTGGATGCTCCAGCACACAACAACCAATGAAAATCTGAAAAAAATGAAATAAATTATTATGAATGATCGCTGAATCACAATCAGAGAAGTTGCTGATGGTGTTGGGATATCAATTGGCTCATGCCATGAAATTTTTTCGGATATTTTAGGTATGAAACGTGACAGCAAAATTTGTTCCAAAATTGTTGAATTTCAAACAAAAACAGCAGTGAATGGAAGTTGCTCAGGAGTCCCGAAAGGAAGTTAACAACAATGCAGAATTACTGAAACGTGTCATAACAGTTGATGAAACATGGGTTTTACGGATATGATGTTGAAACTAAGGCTCAATCATCCCAGTGGAGGCATTCTGGATCACCAAGACCAAAGAAAGCTCGACAAGAACGGTCGAATGTGAAGGTACTCACTGTATTCTTAAATTTTAACGGCATAGTGTATCATGAGTTCTTGCCACAAAGTCAAATGATCAATAGGAGTATTACCTACAAATTCAATGCCATTTGGTTTAAGCAATCTGAAAAAAACACTCGGATTTGTGGCAAAAAAAATTCATTGCTTTTACTCTACGATAATGCGCCTCCTCACACTTCATTGCTTGTTCATCAATTTTTAGCCAGAACAACACTGTAATGATACCCCAATTGCCATATTCACCAGACATGGCCCCATGTGACTTTTTTCTAAAAATAAAGAGAACCTTAAAGGGCTGTCGTTTTACAAGCATTGATGAGATTAAAATTGAATAGCTGAAAGAGCTAAACACTATTAAAAAGATAAAGTTCCAGGAATGTTTCAGGATTTGGAAAAAGCGCTGGCATAAGTGTATAATATCTAACAGAGACTATTTTGAAGGGAATAACATTAATGTAGGTGAATAAATAAAATTCTTTCAAAAAAACAAAAATTCTCGTTTCTTTTTGAACACACCTCTACATTTATAAACCACCTAGTACAAGATATTGAGATAAGACATATCTTGCCTTATCTTTACCATGAAAGTACTTAAATGGGATCCCACATCCTCAGTCATGGTTAAAATAATTTAGTTAGTGCATAATAAAAAATAAACATAATAAAGTAATGATAATTGCATATTAATTTATTATATTAGGGCTGCTATCTGTTGCAGTTTTTATAAGACTGTCTCCTGCAAATACTGTAAAATAATAAAGTAATCTCAATAGAATATATATATATATTTTATTTTATTGAGATTATATTATATTGATATTATATATCAATAAAATATTTATTGAGATATAAAATATCAGAATATTTTTAATTACGGTAATAATTTAACATATCACTCTAGATTGTACCCTTTTCAACCAAGTGCACCTCTATTAACTGGACTTCTGAAAATACATAAACTTGGTATACCTATGCGACGTTTAATTAACTTCACAACTGTCCCTTCTTTTTTAAATCGTCTCCAAAATAATAGATAAAATACTTACAATCAAAATGAATTTAGATTATAAATATACGAGGGCTATTCAGAAAGTAAGGAACATTTTGGAATTTTAAAAACCAAGTAAAAGAAAAACTTTTTACTATATACATGTGAAAGAGGGACTAAAATACTACTTTTCAACATAATCACCATACAAATTCAGGCACTTATCATAGCGGTGGACAAGCTTTGAAATTTCTGTGTCATAGAATTCTGCCGCCTGTGATCTCAACCACTCAGTGACGCACTCATTTTGCACAAAATTTGTGATAGCCTAGCTTCTGTGAAACAATTTCAAACAATAAAATCCGTGAAACTTGTGGGAAACATAGAGAAAGCTCAGTTATTGTGAAACGGCGGTTTTCACGAATCTTTTTGTCAACTTTGGAGACCAGATCGTCAGTCACAATGCTCAGACGTCCACTCTTCTCTTTATTGTGAACATTTGTTCGGCCATTTTTAAACTGAATGCACCACTTCCTGACAGAACTTTCACTCATTACGTTGTTCCTGTACACTTCATACAGTTCCCGATGAATTTCTATTGGTTTTAAGTGTTTTGCCAACAAAAAATGAGTCACAGACCGCACCTCACAACTGGCGGGATTTTCTATTGCAGCACACATTTCAAATTTGTATATAAAAAAAAAACGAGCAGTGCGGAGATGTTCCCGTTGTCACGGCTGGATGCTGACTGAGGTGCTGAGCACGAGCACACCAATATATTCATGATTGGCGTGCGCCTGGCGGTGTCAGGTGGAAACGTTCCTTACTTTCTGAATAGTCCTCGTAATATAAACTAATTATTAATGAACTTGTAAATAAATTAAAAGATTTAAAAATTGGGGATAACACCAGGATGGTTAGTTATGACATTAGTAACATGTATCTTAGCATACCCATAGATGAAACAATCAACATAATAAAAAAAATAAATTAATACAAAATCATGAAGCACCTTTATTTATTGGTAATACTCGTATTATTGTTATTAATAGAAATATTTGCCAACAGATTTATTTTAAGTTTGATGATGAATTTTATACTCAAGAAAATACCTTACCAATGGGCTTTCCATTGACAGCCATTATCAGATTTTTTTTTACAAAATTTTGAAGTAAAATTGTTTATAGCATTACTTATGTTCATGATATTTTACTTTGGACTAGATATGTTGATGATATTTTTGTAGTCTATAATCCCGTTACATATAATGAACATTTAATAATTTTGAACAAGTTAAATTCTTACCATAATGAATTGAAATTTACTTTTGAAATTGATAAAAATAGGAGAATAAATTACTTAGATCTTTGTGTCGAAATAGATAATAGGAATAAAAATTATTAATTTATAACTTCAGTACATAGAAAACATACATAAATATTCAAATCATCAATGTAAATAATTATTTCCATTATTTTAATTTATTTAAAACATAAATTATATAATAATAATTATAAATTATAAAACTTAAATTTATTTAATTATTTTAATTTATTTCCATTATTTCAATGGAAATAATAATAAATGAATAGATTTTATAAAACAAATTGCTAAATGTAATTGTTATAATGAATCTTTAGTAGATAATATATAAAAAACAAATGTCAAAAATTAACAATAATACATAATTAATACCAATAAATAACACACAGAAAATTGACAGTGTATATTTAAGATATGTATTTGCTGATAATATTGTCAAGAACATAACAAGGTTTTATGATAAAAATTTATTTAAACCTGCATACCAGACAAATAGCCATTTAATTAAACATTTAAAAATAATACACGTACTGCTTGATATGATTTACACAATTTGTGTGGTATTTATAAAATAAAGTGCAATGATTGTGACCATATTTATATAGGTAAAACCACTATATCCTTTAAAACTAGATATGATGAATGAATACTTTAGATGTTATAAAAATAGAAAATTGGGTGTCTCTAATGTTTCTGATCATCTTATTAATAATACAAATTCAATATCCGATATTCTTACAAATTTAGAAGTACTGGAAATTAAGAAATACAATATTAATACAAATAATAGTTTTTGACATTTTAGAAAGATTTTACGTATATAAATATAAAATAAAATTTAATTTGATCAACCTTATACAGAATATGAAGATGACACAATCATATAAGCTGCTGTAGATAGTAGCACATTGATAACACTGATAAACATAATTTTTGTTTCCTAACATGCGATACATGATTTTAATTTGTTTTTTATGCTGAAAATGAATATGAACTCAGAATTTTTATATTGCTCACCATTTTTAAATTCTAATTAAAGGATATTTTTAATTTATAGTTAGCATTTTAAACTCCTGTATTGTATTTTGTTAGCTCATTTTTTATTGTTTAACTTTGGTAACATAATTTGTAAGCTACAAATAAACAATATTCGACAAAGAATTTAATCATATCATAGTCATATCTAATACTGAAGCGTGAGCCGTAATGGACAAGATTAATCATGTTTGTGCAAGTCAAAACATGTAGCTGAAAACACAGCTGTGTTGTTTGTATTATGCACTGGGTTTAGGAATGAATTAGTTTTATTCAATCTTATTGCTGTCTTAACTTTGTTAACAGTGCAGTGTCGTAATGCTTCAAAATTATGTAAATGATGTGGTTGCCTTTTGTTATGTATGTGTTGAGTTTATTGTAAAATCAAATAGAGAAAACATTACGCCTTTAATTAAAAAAGCATCATTTGTACTGTACTTTCAGTGTAAAATTGGTAATCAGGATAAGACGTGGACACCTCATATAGTATGCACTAATTGTTGTTCTGTATATTTAAGAGGATGGCTGAAAGGTACACTGAAGAAGGCTTTGCCATTTGGTGTATCTATGGTTTGGCGTGAGCCAAAGGATCATGTAACCAATTGTTACTTTTGTTTGACAAGTGTGTCTGGAATTTCTAAAAAATCTAAACATATTGTAAAATATCCTTCATTGCAATCTGGAATCAGGCCTGTACCTCACGGTGAAATTATTCCAGTTCATGAGCCACCTGTGAATGTATGTTTCGAAAGCAGCGATGAAGAATCAGGCATTTACTGAAAAAGACAACAATGATTTTGATTTTGAATTGTCTTCCGATAAACCTTATCTTATATGACAAGGTGAATTAAATGACTTGGATAAGGATTTAAATTTATCAAAAAATCAAGCTGAACTGTTAGGATCAAGACTGCAAGGTTGGAATTTACTTTTAAAAAAAAATACAACAATTTGAGGCTTTTGAAGCCAACAGAAACAACTTTCTCAGTACTTTATTGATGAAAGTAATTTGGTTTATTGTGTAAATATTGATGAGCTTATGTTGCACTTAGGATAAGTTCATAAACCTGAGGACTGGTGCCTTTTCATAGATTCGTCCAAGTGTAGTTTAAAAGTGGTTCTACTACACAATGGTAACAAATATCCTTCGATACCAATCGCTTATGGTATTAATTTAAAAGAGACGTACAGTGTGATGAAAGATGTTCTTGAAAAAATAAATTATAAAAAACATTGCTGGAACATATGTGGTGATTTGAAAGTTATAAGCTATTTTGTTAGCCATGCAGTTAGGCTATATTAAGTACATGTGTTTTCTTTGCGAATGGGTTGATCAGATTAATATAATAATTAATAACTAATAATTAATAATTAACTCATAATTAATATTTTTATTTTATTTATACCTATATATATATATGTGTATAATTTTATCTTCATAGTTTTATTGAATTTTCATGATTATTGTTAGCTATTTTTAGATAATCTTAGAATTACTTAAACAAGATTTCCACTAATACAAATAATAGATAATAGAATTGTTGATCAAAATATTTTTCGCTAAATAACTTAAGATACATCATGTATACATTTTACTACTTAATAAAACCTTTTTCAGTTAAATGTCTTTATCTTTTTCTGGTAGATAATTTATGACAACCTGTACTTAATCATAATTTTAAAGAAGGAACAGATAAACATTTTTTTTATTAATGAATGAATTTTATGAGTTCTTACTTTTGATCGGTCATGTTTTTCAATCAGTTCAGCTTAGAGATTTAACTAAGACTGAACATTTTTTGTAATCATGCTCTTAATATGTGAATGCTATAGATAATATGGATTAACATTTTAAAAGTATTGGTGTTTTGTATATCATAAAATCAGAAGTGATTTTTTAAAAATATCAGTGCATTTTTCTTAATATCCTCTAAAAACAGACTGATTCCCATTGAAAGGTTTTTTGTTTCTTTTATAATTCCATGATCCAGTTAAAAATGTAACACTTTATATATCAACAAGTAAGTTCTAAAAACTGGCTGAGATTAGTATAATGATGTATAAATTTGAAAATGGAAAATGCTCAAAAACATTTCCAAAAGATTTTCTGATTTTAATCAAAATTTAAAACAAAACGTCCATTTCAATTGTTAAAGAATCATCTCTAATTGCTCAGTTAGATCAGTAGAAAAAAATTGAGTGATTAGGAAGGGAGAAATAGTAACTAAATAAACAGTTCTTAAAACTTTCACTTAAACAGTACTCTGCTTTAACAATAACAATACTTAACTACCTACTTAGTACTATGCATTGTTTCATAAGTTTTTTTATTATTATGTACTCTATTGATCTCTATAGCAGAGCAATATCGTATCTGCCTTTCTTCAGAGGTTCCTGGTTCTGTACCCCAATCAGGAATGGCATTTTTCACATTCTACAGAATTCATTTGTATTAAGTGTTCAGTTTTTTCTGTACCAGTTCCTCAATATCTACTATAATGATTGTTTAATAATAAAATTTCCAACTAGTTTTTTATTTTACTTAAAAAAATATAATAAATTATAAACAATTTTTGAACATTTTGTAATTTTAAATTTATTTCAATGACTGTTTAGCAGTCTTTTGTGATAAATGTTTCTGTAATTCATATAATAATGCTGACCCCTACTAAAACCAACAGTGATTATAAGAATTTAATTTTGCATTTTACTAAAAAGTTTGTTATCATATCATTTAGATATCCATTTATGACATTTTAGTAAAAATTATATCAGTAAATAACAAAGTGGTTATGATTGGTAACAGATCAATACATTTTTTATATTTGCATACATTTATGTAATTTGCTTGACAAAAGTTTATTAAAGTGTAGAAAGTAAAGGGCTGATTTAATGTTTCCCAAAATTCAAATAATTAAATTGGAAGTATTTTACTACTACCACAAAATACTAGACGCAACAGGGAGGTAGGTTTTTGCTGGATCCCTAGCCACGTTGGAATTCTAGGTAACGAAAGAGCAGATTCTGCTGCCAAGGAAGCATGTATTCAGCCTCCTTTCACCACCCAAGTTACTACCTTTGATTTTATCAATCATATAAAACAATCACTGCGAGCGAGGTGGCAAAGTGACTGGGCGACTACCATCGATAATAAACTCAAGACAGATTAAGGATTCAGTGTTGCTATGGGGCTCCTCTTGCAGAAACTCTCGTCGTGAGGAAGTGGTCTTCTGCTGGTTACGGTTGGGACATACTAGGGTCACACAGAAATACATAATGTCAGGAGAAAACCCACCCCTGTGCACACGATGCAACTGCCGCATAACTGTGCACCACATCTCGTGGACTGCGTATGTTATGCGTCGTCAGTTTAATATACCCAGAAACATCCGTGATATCTTGTACAATGATAGCGGGATTTTGGAACGGGTGTTTCTCTTTTTGCATAGTACCGGGTTACTGCAAAGGATTTAATATGCTCATATATGTTTTCTGTAAGGAGAGTTTTTTTTTTTTAATTTTAACCTTTATTTTCAATTTGGTGTTTGGTTCTATGTATTTAATTTTACTATCCGGGGAGGGGATTTTTGCACAAACCATGGGAGTTAGGTAAGTTTTATATACTTTCTTTAATCTATTATTTTAACTTTTACATTTTATCAACTTTGTCTATGGTATTGGTTTTGAGTTTTATTTTGCCTTCTTGGCTTGTTTTAGTAAATTGTAAATTTTTATTATATGGTTAATATTACGTTTATCCCTTGTATAGTTTATTATTTCGGAGTTATTTTACCCTTTTACTAATATCTACCGGGCGATGATAACGCCCAGGCGTTTTTCGCCCATAATCAAAAAAAATAAATAAATAAAAAAATAAAAAAAATAATTAAATACTGAGAAGTTTTTAAATATTAGTTTTATTTTCATCAGGTTACAGATTTTTCATCAGGTTAAAGATAGTTTATCTTAATGTATCTCATGACATTATTTTATTTACAAAATTTTGTTAGTTTATTTTATTTTATATAAACTGTAAGAATCATGTAAATTCTTTTAGGATGAAAGAAGAGTCGAACAGAAAGTACGTCATGTATCTGAATTGGAAGCAGTTCATAATAATGCAAGACTATTAAGTGAAATGCTTGATTCATATCGACCGGGTGTCAGTTCTACTCAGGATTTAGAATTAATTACTGAATTGCATACGAGTTGTCAGCGGCTAAGGCCAACAGTTTTTAAATTAGCTAGTGAAGTTCATACGGATGAGTCTCTTTTCAGTATGTTTTATTTTATTTATATATAATGTATGTTTTATTAAGTACAGTTAGTGTGTATGTTGTATTCCTAATAAATAAAAAAATAACTAAATGAAATTTACTTTTTATCTATCAAAGATTTAAGAAATTCTAAAGAAAACTTCCTCTACAGTTAATTCTTATTTAATGTCATAGTTACATTCCAGAAAACAATGAGCTTAACTGAAATGACATTACTTAGCTGGATTTCTCTATTAGAAAATATCTATTCCTGATATGTTAATTTCTATTGTAATCTTGTTAGCATGCAGAATGCTTAATTTAAGATTAAAAAATTTATTAGCTGAATTATAAACAATTTTTTTTAAACTTTTGTCTTTATTAACTTAAAATTATTAGTTTCTTTAAAATTGAAAAGAATAACAAAAAAAGGTAGGCAAAAAATGTAGTTTCTTTTAAAACATTTAATTACAGGTACATTTCTCTGTCGATGGTTTAGTAACCATTTGAAGCAAATAATATAATTAATGAGAATTTTTTTTTCGTTGCCATTACATTAATTTGATTGTTGGGGCATCACAAAGTATATGTAGAAATTAGTGTATACAAGTGTTAAATTTTTAAATACTTTTCCTCTGTTTGATGTAATAAGAACATATATATTGAACATGTTGCTATGTCAATGATTTTATAGACATATTTCTTTCCTGTATTTCACAAAATGATTTGTTGTCAACAACTTTCCTAATAAAAGCTGTTAGTTGAATCACTACACACAACTGTTCATATGGAAAACAAATACATAGTTGAACTATATCAATGACTTAAATCATTCTACAGTCATTTATAAGAGGAGTGACAAATAATTCTCCATATTCGGCAATATTTGGTCCAGCATCTGAAATGAAATAAAATTTTGAAACAATGTGATACTAATTTGATACAGTAAAGTACTAAATTCACTAATTTTATACTAATTATAAAGTTATAGGGCCAATTATTCCACATATTTGTTTATAAATTAATCTATTTTTCACTATTGTAACATAATTCGCATATGACATCATCAGGAATTTTTTTTTTTTACAAAAAATTAAATGAGCACACTGCTTGTTTTAATAAGCTGACAGCTGTGGTTCAAAGTTAGACAGTAACGTAGGCCTACAAGCATACTTATATTCAATTGTTCATGTCTTATAGGCTATGTCTTGGGTGTTTTCGTTATTGCAAGTCATAAAATTTCAATTTATGTAAATTAAATCTAAAGTTTAATTTTAAGTTTATTAGTTACAAGTGGTGGTAGTTTAGATAATTTTTTTTCTAGCTGACATAAAATAAAATATATAGAAGTAATTAATATCTACTTAATTTTATCTAATTATGATTTATTTTCATTTACTTAAGTACATCCATTCTGACCCCATAGGGGAAGCACCCACCTTGTGTTGATCCTGGTCGCCATACCACTCCTCCATTCCATGCCCTGATGGGCTTTATTGAAGGTCATCTTCTAGACGCTCAATATCTGATTACATATTTCAGTCATCAGGATGGCACTGATGCAAATGCCTCAAAAGACAAGACATTTCCATTGGTGTTAAATCCCATCAACTAACAAAAGATATTTTTCAAACATACCTAAACCAAATCAAAAAACTGATAACCAATAAAAATTTATAAATTGAGCTGTAATAAAACATTAATCTCATACCCTCAAAAATTGTTCACAATATTGCAGGTTTGACCTACAATACTAAGCAACTAAAACTACCATCAACCCACCAGCATGCCAAACAACTGGGCACAATTGCCGAATGCACTTATTCTGGCAGAAAAGCACCCAAATTGGTCCCTAATCACCCCCCACCCAGGCTACTATTTTACACTAAACACCCTGTGCAGTCCTTTCAAGCACCAAAAACCTTAAAATCTCTCAATAATGTGCCACTCATCTCTAACTTTCCAGTTAGTCTGCAGAATCCAGACTCGAATCAATACACTTTAGTTCCCTAAACACCTCTGCATACCTAACTCATATTTTGTGGAGATGTACCACACGTGATAAGCATCATCCAATATTAAGCATTGAGGACACTGACCTGAGACAATCAAACCAAATTGTGCCAGCTTGACCTGAAATATGCCATATCTCGAAAGGAACTGAGTCACATTCTGGTTTGGGGAGATCCACAAGGCAACTTTACACCCTTAACATCTGGAAAGAGACCATGTATATACACCCATCTGCTGTCTCAAGCCACCTGAGCACATATGTGTTCCTGAATCACAAATGTGGTTCCTGCCACATATGAAAAGCTTTCTCCTCTGTTTCTGAATATGCTGTGTAGTCAGTTCACCCGATTTCTTCACATTGTAACATAACTCCGTTGTGATGCAAGGACATCAAACACCTACAATAACTAGAACTGCTTCATGTGAACCTTATAGTCTCATGTAGTCTTATAACCCCCATCACAGTAAATAACAGGAGATGCTGAGCCCTCAATAGAATATCGCATTAGCTTTTATACCTCATTCTGTTTGCCCAAACAGGTGCTGCGTAAAGCTTAATTGCCTAGCATACAGTTTTATACTAAATTTTCATTGTTTTAAAATTTAGATCCCAATCAGGGTGGACAACCCTATGAATGCTGAAGAAGGCATCACATGACTTCACAGTGATTTTCTGAAAGTGGTCTTTGAATCTGAATTTCTTATCAAAGAGTACTCCAAATACCATTGCAATGAGATATATGCCGGTCATTGAAACAGAGGAATGCCATATAGCAACCAGATGGCCCATCAACAGTATCATGGTGGTCTTCTCAGGGCTAAATACCATTTTGTGTTGATTGTTTCACACCTGTAGTATTCTACAAGCTTGAGTTTCCAAGAATTCGACCTCGTTCCGTGCCCATCATCGATATAAGCAATGACACAACATCCGTTGGGTAACCTCAACTACATGAGAGAGTCAAACTCCATCAGTCTGGGCAGTGTGCTGGGCAGAGGGTCCAGTACTGCCTTGGGGACACCTCTTGGACAGCATCTTACTCACCTCAGTACCACCATATCAAAGCACTATATCAGTTACAAGTAACTTTGTAGCACCCTATCTCATTACACATATACGCCTGTCAATTACACTGTTGTAATTGATGCAAGGCAGAGTGCCACCATAAGTTGTTAAATGCCGTGGATATATCCAAAAATATACCCAAGACATACGCAGAGACAAAGTTAGTAACTATGTCAATCACTTTTAAAATCGAATCCTCTGTACCTTTCCCCAGTCAAAAACCATACTGTTCTTCTATGAAAAGATATTGCAAGGCCAACCTTCTATTAATAGACAATTACAGCACCTCCCCAAACACCTTACCAAGTACTGGCAGAAACATCAGAGGCCTGTACGATCAACTCACAGTAGGGTCCTCGTCACTGCCTTTAAACAGAGCTTAATCACACCTCTTTTCCAACAAAGCAAAAAATAGCCCATAAAAAGCATTCTATTCAGAACCTTCATGATTGTCCCTACACTTATGCCCAACGAACGAACTAGAAGTTCAACAGTGATTCTGTCATACCCAGGAGTCTTACGCCTTGCAAAACTGCAAACAACCTGCCGCACCTCAGCCTAATCTACCAAACTTAAGTATAGCCTGACCCCCATAGGAGAAAACGCCTGCCTTGGGATGATCCCGTTTGCCACACCACCCCCTCCATTCCTGTCCCTGATAGGCTTATTGAAGTTCATCATCTAGACCCTCAATACCTAATTACATATTTCAGTCATCAGGACGGCCCTCCAACAGGATAGCACTGATGCAAATGCCATGAAAGACATTTCCATCAGTGTTAAAACCCATCAACTAACAAATCTAAACCGAATCAAAAGTCTGATAACCAATAAAAATTTAAAATTGAACTATAACAAAACATTAATCTCAGCATCGCAATTTTTATCTTCCATACTAAAGCAACCAAAATTACCAATCAACCCACAAACATACCAAACAACAACCAGGCAAAATTGCCAAATGCACCTATTCTGGCTGAAGGCACCCAAAAAGGTCCCTAGCCACCCAGGCTACTATTCTACACTTAACACTCTGTGCAATCCTTTTGATTGCCAAAAACCCTAAAATTAAACATTTTTCAACAATGTTTATAATTTTTCAATTATAAGCTACATTATAATCTACCTTACTACAGTTCAACTTAGTGCAGGTATGTAGATTTTAATATAGCTTATTTAAAGTGAATACTTTGGCCTTATTGTCCAAAGATTATAAATTAGGTATTTTTATTACAGCTTATATTAATTCCAGACTTTCTGTTTAATTGTATGATAAAATTATGATCAACAATAAATTCATAAATTATTTTTCAGTTTATGACTTTCAGTAATGAAATTTGACTATACATACAGTATTTACCTAGCTAAGTCAGCATCAAAAGGGACATATACAGAAAAATTATCATCTAATTTTAATTACAGCTCACGTCTATGAAAGGAATTTTATAAATAACATTAACAATTTAGCTTACCTGTTAAAGTGTAACTAGTAACAGCATATATCAAACTCATTTGGTTGAGAATCAAGATCTTTAATAATACTCACTAACAAGACTACTGTGTTCCCCAGTGTAGATATGAAGTTGACCCCTTCTGCCCATCTTAAATTGACTTAAACCATCTGTTTTTTTTCTTTTCTTTTATAACTTTCATAAAGAAAAAGTTGGAAGAGACTTTTTCTTTGTCTTGGAATGGCTAATGTCTTCTTCCATCCGTGTTCCCAAGCCAATTCCTTCTTTCTTATACTCAAACCATCATTTTTTTTTTTTGATGGTGACCTTGTATTTGGTTATTAAACCAATGAGGATGCTATTTTTTCCAAGATTCAAATGCATGCTGCAATAGGTTTTGTTGACTGTAGCTTCCCTCATTTTGTTTACTGTTAAATTTTAACCATACTTTTTTCATGGAATACACACATACATAAACAAACATATTTACTAACGAAAAATTAATGAATAAAAAAAAATATGCTAATAGAAAGGTAGCTCTTGGTGCAACACACTGGAATATATTATAATAAAAGTGATATTCTTATCTTGTTACTTGACATAGATCATCATGTTAGTGAAGAAACACTACAACTAAAGTAAAAAAATAAAATATAATTAGTTTAATTAAAATCAGGGTATATTTGACTAATTGGGAAATCGGCCATAAGAATGCTACTCCGTTTCAAATCTTCACTTGTTTTCTTATATGCAGGACAGTCATTCCCTTTGTAATTTATGCTATTAGGTACTTGGGTTAGATAGTAAATTACATTCCGATAACCTGGTGGATTTCTTTATAACTAGAATGTTTTAAGGAGTGGAATCTTGAAATTTGGAGGATGTGTAGTAATATATGTAAAATACCTGTGGCGAAATCAAGTTTAATAAATCAGTAGTTCCTTATCACCGAAGTTAAGAAATGCTGGATGCTGCTGCTTCATTGTATGCTGTTATTTATGTCTAAATGACCATAATAGTAGAAAATTAAGTAACAAAAAAATCAAAATTGTTTTTATTGAAGGTAATTAACCTGCTGCATCAGATATTTTATTACATTTTAATAAATTAACTTATCTGAAGACTTTTGTGGTGTTAGTATGTTTTCAAAAAGGAGCAAATCTAAAAACTGTTATTTTTTTAACTGCCAGAATTCAGTTAGTTTACTGAATCTAATTTATTTATTTATTTGTCAGTTTAAATATTTAAAAGAAGACAAGTATGCAAAGGTGGTTCAAATATAAATGAGAATTTTGTTTTGGATAAAAGAGAAATTAATGCACAAGGTTATTGCTGCACTGAGTGAGAGTGGACTAACAGACATCACCCTAGCTATTGCAGTTCTATTGCATAGTCAGATCAGCAGATAGCATGATGATCAAGCAAGATGTACAATGCCCATTGTGCAGACCTTTATCATTAAATTTTTAATTAAAGAAAATGTTAAACCCGTGGAAGTTTACACCAGACTATGCATACCTTCATTGGTGATGTGTTAAGAAGATACAAGTGTATCAGTAGTGTAATACCTTTAACGAAGGGCTTAGAAGTTTGAAACAAAGCCCATGATTGACATCCGTACCAGTTTCACCTCCTGGGAACATTTGCTTCATCAAGCACCTGATTTTGGATGACAGATGCATCTGCATGTGGGAGATGGCAAAAAGAATGGAAATTAGTGTCAGCAGCATTGAAACAATTATTCATGACCATCTTGGATACTGTAAGATTGCTGCTAGATGGGTACCTCAGCACCTTACCATAACGGATGAAACATGGGTCCACTACTATATACCTGCAAGTAAACATGCATAGATGGAATGGTAAAGAAAGATAGAGGCAGGACTTATGAAACTGAAGACCGTGCTTTAGCTGGTAAAGTTTTGTGTGCTGTCTTCTGGGACATGAGAGAAAATACTGTATATTGATTTTTTTGCATTTAACAAAAGAGCAGAATACTATGATTGCTGCCTACTACAGAACATGTTGCAGGTACCAGCTGTCAGATCAAAACACCATGATATTGCAATACACAGCACAATCTCGCTTCACAACATGCAGTCCCACATTGCCTGTTTAAGGTGCGAGACACTCAAACATCCTGGCTAGACCCGATCTCAGTCCTTGTGACTATCATTTGTTTGGCCTGCTCAAGGATGCATTAGGTGGACATCATTTTGTTACTAATGATGAGGTTGAAGAATTTGTGTACAATTGACTTGTAGTGCATCCAACAGAATTCTACGAAACAGGTATTCAAAATCATCCAAAATCCTGGTAAAGGTGTGTGTGCATGTGTTCATGGAGACTATCTTGAGAAGATCTGATTCTGATTTTTTAGAAAAACTATTTTTGCAGATTCTTATTCATATTCAAACCACCCTCGTAGTTGTAAATTAATTTTAATTATATGAAGCATTATATAAAATAAAATTATTTTGGAGAAGCAGGAGAGGTTCTGTTTAAAGATTGTTTTAATGTATGTAAAATAAGAGCAATTCTTTATTTACCCATATATTTGTTTAGTATGTATATCTGCTATTGTTTACAGGATCACTGAACTTATATTTATAAATCAAGACATAAGGTTTTGTGTAACATGTTTCATATTATTATAAATAAAGGAAAAATATAAAGGGTTTGTTTTGAAAGTTTTTTATTTTTAAAATTATTCATGTATTAACAATTGCATGACTTTTTTTGACAGATGAAGTATTAGCTGCTAATGATGAGTTGGGCGATGTGTTCGATAAATATACTAAGATTATAGTTCAAGGTAAATCTGTTTCTGGAGCAGATAGTAATAATGGAGGTTCCAGTCTGCTTGATCTAAGTACACCGAGTGAAGAGTTACTTCCTCCACCTGTTTCATTGCTGAATGAACAGCTTGCTGATTTAGGTATAAAGAATATTATATCCATGTATTTTGTATCATTTTTATAAATTCTCACATTTTTCTTTAAAAATGTAGTATGTTAAGATCAAAGCTGAAACTAATATAATTATGATACTGTACTGAAATTTTTTGTGTAAAGTTGACATTACAAACATTATTGTGTAAAAAGTTTCAAATTAGTTCCCTAGATGAACTAATACCTAATTGATAGTCTTATCTTCCATTTTGGTGATACTTCATTGTCAGCTCATTCCCCATATCTCAGCCAAGGATCTCTTCTTGGAAATATCACAAAAGTCAAGTTTTTTCTATCAGGCTTCATACCATAAATGAACTGAAAGACAAAATTAACAATATCACACTTGTTATTCTTCAAACTGTTATGGGCAATTTTGTGTATGTGCACAAGAGTCCTCCTCCTTATGGGAGGAGGACATTTGCAGTGTACAAATTTTAAATCATATGTAACAAAATCTCCCTAAATATATCTCATTGTTAAATAAAACACCATTGCATTTTGAAATTTGTCAATTCTTTTTGAGTGATTGTGTTTTTAAATGAAATGGATTTGTAAAGTAATGATAGATGTTTTTGGACACTAATAAATGTGACAATAACTTGAATTATGAATTGCATATTATTTCTGAATGGATTTCAGGTTATTTACTAGATACCAGTAATAATTTACTTGCTTATAATAATAGTAATGTGCCATAAAGACTTACACCTAGAAAAATGACACCTTAAAAAAAACTTGTACTTTGACAAAATCTTATACAGTGGTACCTTGAGATACGAATGTTTTGAGATACAACATGAAATATTCTAAAATTTATACCTCGACATACAACAAAAAATTTGAGATACGAATTTGCGATGTGCGATAATTGTATAGGTGATCCCTAGATGGCAGAGCGTTCGCTCAGCTTTCCTCCCTCCTCTCGCCGCTTCTGCCCGCTATGTCGCTCTGTTTGGTTGCTGAGATCACAGTCCTCTGCATGGCCGCCACGACGTGTTATTCACTTTGTTTGTGCCTGTTTTTCGTGTCATTTTCAATAGTATATATACTGTACTCTGCATATTTTGTTATTTTAACCATGGATCCCAAAGTTAAAGACAAAACTGGTGAAAAGAAAAAGCCTAAGAAAATGATCTCAATGGAAGCGAAACATGAAATTATTGCAAAGCATGAGCGTGGCGTTCGTATCATCAACTTGGCAAATGAGTATGGCCGCAATCCTTCTACAATATCCACGATCATCAAGCAGAAGGAAGCGATAAAGAAGCTGCAACCTTCCAAAGGCGTCACCATTATTTCAAAGCTACGAACTAATATACATGATGAGATGGAACAGCTACTTTTATTATGGATTAAGGAGAAGCAATTGGCAGGTTACTGTTTCTGAAGCGATTATTTGTGAGAGGCTGGCGCCATCTTCCAAGACCTCAAGCGTGATGTAACAGAGACGGAGGGAGAATCATCGTAAGACGGTAAGGGGTTCAAAGCTAGTCGTGGCTGGTTTGACAATTTTAAGAAACGAAGTGGCATTCATTCAGTTATTCGTCATGGAGAAGCATCTAGTGTAGATATTAAGGCGGCTGAAAATTTCATTAAGGTTTTTGAAAAACTCATTAGTGAAGAAGGATACCTACTGCAACAAGTGTTCAATTGTGACGAGACAGGGTTATTTTGGAAAAAATGCCTAGGCGCACGTTTATCACGGCTGAAGAGAAGAGTCTACCCGGCCACAAGGCTATGAAAGATAGGCTAACGCTTGCCCTTTGCGCTAACGCTATTGGGGACTTCAAAATAAAACCGTTGCTAGTCTACCACTCGGAAAACCCAAGGACCTTCAAAGCTTATAAAGTTATGAAAGAAAAATTACAAGTTCTGTGGCGTGCAAACAGTAAAGCATGGGTGACCCGTCAGCTTTTTATTGAGTGGATGAACATAGTTTTTGGGCCTTCAGTGAAAAAATACTTAATCGATAATGGTTTACCGCTTAAGTGTGTCCTTCTGTTGGATAATGCTCCCGCTCACCCTCCTGGCCATGAGGATGACCTTATATAAGTTTAAATTGATTAAAATTGTCTATCTGCCACCCAATACAACGTCTACCCTTCAGCCCATGGATCAACAAGTTATCTCCAATTTTAAGAAAATTTTCACGAAGCATCTTTTCAAGCGTTGCTTCGAAGTTACCGAAAATACGAACCTAACATTGAGGGAGTTTTGGAAGAATCATTACAACATTGTGATCTGTCTTAAGCTTATAGATATTGCCCGGCAAGGTGTTACCAAAAGAACATTGAACTCAGCTTGGAGAAAATTATGGCCAGATGTTGTTTTAAAACGAGAGGGATTTGAGGGATTCGAACCTATTGAGAAGGAGATTGTATCCATTGGTCGCTCTCCATGGGCCTAGAGGTAGACGAGGCAGATGTTGCTGATCTCATTGAGGAGTATGCTGAAGAACTCACGACGGAGGAGCTGAAGGAGTTACAGAAGATTTCCCACTCGGGAGTAATGATGAAACTCAGCAGTGAGGAGGAGGTCGAGCCGGAGGAGAAACTTACTTCACGTGAAATTAGTGATATCGTTGGCAAGTGGCAGGAAGTGTCTGATTTTGTGGAAAAAAGACACCCAGAGAAGTTGTCTACAGGGAGAGCGAGTGCCTTATTTGATGATAGGTGTCTCACATTCTTTCGTAACATTTTAAAAAGAAGGCAGAAACAGACCTCTCGTTACCTTGTGAAGGTCTCACGCAGTGAAAGTCAGGAAAGTGAGGCCAAAAAGGCCCGACGTTAGAGTGATGATTAATAAACATTGTGTGTTATTAATATATTAATAAATAAATTAATAAACATTGTGTGTTATTACTCGTTTATTTATATACAAATTGTGTATATTATATGTAATTTAACTGTGTTTTGGGTTAGTTTCATATCGCTAGAACGCATTAATATATATTACATTATTTTAAATGGGAAAAATTGCTTTGAGATATGATTTTTTTGCCATGCGACGATGATTACAGAACGAATTAAATTCGTATCTCAAGGTACCACTGTACTTTGGTTCTACTTACATGCTACCATAAAACTTTCCTGTTATACTATGAAATTTTAGATAATTAACCAAGAAAATATACTCTAAAGTGTTTATCTCAATTTTTTTCCTGACAGGGAGTCTTACTCTTTAACACTTTGGGTTGGTGTCCCCCACGGCCCTAGCCTGTGCATCTTTTCTTCCCACTACATACTGAGCTGCTGAACCTTTTATATCATACACATACATCACACCACAAACACTACACAAATTACAACATATACTCTTACACACCAACACAACAACATCTACACTGTCTCTTTTTACATTTATTCTTGGTAATGTTGCGACACATTATGAAACACAACCATAACCCAAGGTGGAGACTTATTATGCTGATGGATGGATGGCTCTATGTAGTGAGGCTCGAACAATGTCCTCTGGGCACATGGGTAAACCCAGTTGTATTTAGCTCTAGCTTCTGCGCATGTGGGCTCTCTGCAGAGTTGGTCTTGTATTTCCCTGGTACTCGTGGGACTAAAATTACAATTTTATTGAAATCCTACTAAAGAAAAAAAAAACCTTTAATACTGTTTTTTTTAGGAGACTCATGTTTACCCCCAGGATGATGTATCCTTTCGCGATAATGTCATCAACCATCAAACTAAAAGAAAGATGCAACCATCAAACTGAGAGCAGAGGATGTGAAGGTGTGGTTGTATTCCTGAAGGAGATTGTATTAGCTGTATGTATTCTGCTAGTGACGAACATCCTTGCAGTCTCGGTGAAGATAATGGTGCCATTTAAAATGAATATCTGCATTTTATATCTTCCACCAAATTCAGATGTTAGTGAGATATGCAGATACTCGATAGTGCATATGAATTTATCACTTTAACATCTGGAAAGCCAAGGCGGCCTGCTGTTCCTTGGTAAGATGAAGACTGCAGTAATACACTAATAGATCGTCACAATGTTTTACGTAATTTCAGTCGAAGACTAAATTTCTCTGCGCCTTTTGCAATGTGAGGGCTGTTTGCTGAGTATTTTGGTGTGCTAAACAGAAATCATGGCTGAATTATGTTGATACCATTTCTCGAACAACTCATCATCAGTTATTTAGATAAAAGTTTGGTTTATGTTGTGGATCAAGACGGTCACTACAGCCAACTGGATTTAAAAACAATGGTATACTAGTCACTGTGCCAATTGATGGGGTAAACATATTTATAAATTCGTTTAAGTCAGTTTCACTTACATCACATACCGTCCTGAGTTTTTATGGTATAAGTTGTAGGTAGAAAATATTCCATTGGTGATTGAAGACTCGTGAAATGAATTAAATATTCCTTTCTCTTTTGATGAGCTGAGATATGTCTTGACATATGTCACTTTTCCCTGAAAATGATAATATCAGGTTTAGTATATCACATCCAGATACTGCATTACAACTCTTGTGTATCTATAATGAAATATTTTCTGATCAGGTTTTCCAGATTCTTGGTCAGAAACATTGGTGATTCTTGGAATCAAGCAAACATTGGTGTTGAGGAAATTGATGAAGAGAGAAGCATTTTGAAAAATATAGTTAAAAGAAGAGACGGACTTATAGGCCACATATTAAGGCATCCTGGAATAGTCGCTTTAATATTGGAGAGAGGTAGAACTAAAAAATTGTGCAGGCAGGCAACGTTTGGAATATGTAAAAAAAATTGTTAGGGATGTAGGATATAAGGGGTATACCGAAATGAAACGACTAGCACTAAATAGGGAGTCTTGGAGAGCTGCCAGTCAAATGACTGAAGACAAAAAAAAACGTATTTTTAAAACTTGAAACCACTTCAGTTTAAGAACTTTGTTGATTACAAAACATCAAAAGAAAAACAAGGTAATAAAAATTTTAGAGACTATTGATTTGACTGTCCTTTCCTACTGAGGACTTTATGCCATGTTTTTGTAAATGTAAAACTTAGAGGTTTCATTTCATAATGATCTTTCATAGAGAAATTCTTAATCTAGGAGGTAACCTAATTACTATACATGATAAATTATGATTTTGTATACTGTGAATTACTACTATTTATTTATAATGGAGAAGTTAAATAATTTAATGATTTATAAAAGAAACTCATTTATTTGTTTTTGCATGGATTCAATGTTTAAACATTTTAATACCATTTCCTTTTTTTTAGGATTAGGTGTTGTGACAGGTATTACTGCTTCGACCACTAATACCTTATCACAAGCAAAAACTTTAGAAACTACTGCACCATACCCGACAAACGAACAAGTCAAATCTGATTTTGCTGCTTTAGGGGAAATATTTACAACACCTTCTACAACAGCTAGTGCTGTTTCAGTACTTTCACCACTACAGCCGCTTTCTGCTATTCCATGTAACTTGTCGCTCTGTATAAAATCTGGTACGATACAATTTATACAGTTATGCTAAAAATAATTCTGTTACTTAATTATTTTAACGCTATACTAATAAAAATTTCTTTTGTGTAATATTCTGAAGTTTCAGAACACTCAAATAAATTTTTGGAGTACTTCAATTTAATTTTCTAGTTAGAAAGTTAAAGGGGGTCTGCCGTTTGAATACAGTAATGTATTGTATTTCCAGCAGGGATGGTTCAGGATTTAGTATTAAAACCGTAAACAGTAAGACCCCAAAATGTTATGCGGAAAAAAGGGGTGGGTTGCATTTACTTATAAAATGGTAAGATGAAGTTTGTATATTTTAGGCATAGGGTAATTGTAATCAAATAATTTTAATGAATCTATTTTCAATTACAGTTATTTCCTGACATATCCATCCATAAACATTCAACGTAACTTATATTTGTTATGAAATATCCTGTAATTAATTCTGTTCATAAAACATCTTGCTATTTACTATAGCCAGAAAACTAATAGATTTTTCTTTACTTTTATTTAGGACTATCACTAATTTTTAAATATTTTCTTTTAATTAAATTTACAATTACCTTTCTTTCATTAATATAAAAAAATAATGAAGGGTTACACTAAATATGAAGCGATGGTAAGCAGTATATTTATTATTCCACTTTTAAAAAAATTTCTCTTTGTTTTTCATTTTTTTATTTATTGAACCAGAAAGATTTAGATAATATAAATACAAAGTATAAATCCCAACAAATATAAACTTTGTAACCTGAATGGAAGTCTGGTACTTAAAAGATAAGCATAAAATTAACTTAAAACTATAAAAACTAACAAAGTTTTTATTATTCAAAGGTGTAATGCTGTAGAGCTAGGATACATAATTTTGTGTATTGGCATCTTATACATTAGATTTAATCCAGTTTTTCATTTTCATTTTAAAGAGATTTAATGTCAAATGTTTTAAAATTATTTAATAATTCACTGAAAGTTTTGATGGCCGTATTATAATTATTTTTATTTCTTATCTTTATCTTATCTCTAGGTAATATTAAACTTTTAATTTTCATATTACTGTTTGTTGTGAAGAATTGATTTTTGAGACTATGGTAATAATATTTTAATGCTAAAATAGTAAACAAATGTTCCAAATTCATTGGGTAGTCTTGGATGTTTTTTTTTTAAATTTTTAATCATTTTATTTGTAAATCTTGTAATAGATCCTGATTGTTTTTATATACATCTCCCCAAGCTATTATTCCATAATTTATTATACTACAGAAAAAAATCATACTATATCATCCTTAGTGCTTCTGTAGGCATAGTCTTAGAAACTGTGTGAAAAATATAGACTAAATATTTAATCTTTTTTTTTTTTAATTTACTCAATATGTTTATTTCATTTTAGATTAAAACAAAAAATAATTCCTAAGTATTTGCTATTTTCAACTCTCTTTAGCATGATTCCTTTAATTCTGACATTATTTGAGTCTGTGCACTATCACAGTAATTATGAAAAGTCATACATACAGTCTTATTAACATTTAACAATAGTTTGTTGAATGCCAACCAGCCATCTACCTGTCTAAGGTACCCATTCATAGTTTCTTGCACTTTGTCCCAGGTATAACCTGGGTATAATTGCTGAATCATTAACATAGGACAGAATTGCTTCAATGGGGATTTCTTTTAAATCATTGATATAATGCACAAACAGCAGTGGTCCCAAAATTGTTTTGTGGGACTCCAGTATTTGCTTTACTATAACTACTTTAATTATCATTAATTTTGACTTTTTGATATCTATATAAAGGTAGCTTATAAGTAAATCCAAACCTATCCTCTAATTCTATGCAATATAGTTTTTTCATTAAAATTTGATGGCCAGCTGTGTTGAAATTTTTTGTCAAATCCAAGAAACTTATCAATAATGGTTTAATTTGGTCCGAATTGCTATGTATAAATTTACTATATAAACATCTTTAGTCCCCATATTTTTCATCCTAAAAATTCTATTCTTTTAAAAATCTATTCTTTAAAAATTCTATTCTATTTTTCATCATAAAAATTCTACTGTATATTATTTTTTCAAATATTTTAGCAATATTTGATACTTTGATAAGTCTGTAGTTTGAAACATTGTGTTTTTCAACAGATTTGTAAAAAGGAACCAATTCAGTTTTTTTAATGCATCTTGCCAAACTGCTTGCTCAGTACGTAAATTAATTATATACATTAAAGGCTCAGTATTATGAAAACATATATTGTCAGAGTTTTGGTATTTATCTTATCAATTAATCTTATTAATTCAATTTCATTGAATTAATTATATATGTTACTTCATTGCAACTTGTTGGTTTTATAGATATTGAATTTTTGTTCATTTGTGGTAGTGTTAATTCAGTATCCTCCATTTTAATGATTTTTTGACTAAGTTTTTGTCCAATTTTATAAAAATAAGTAAGTATTCATAGTGTTAACTATTTCAGTTTGATTACTAATTCTATTCTGATTTACATTGATGTAAATAATAATACTATTTGATTTGGTTTTTTTACCAACTTTTGAGTTATAATTTCTCATTATTGTTTTTTTTTTTTGTTACTATTTTTCCGGATTACATTTTTTCCATATTTAATTTTCATACCTATGATAACTATAACAAATTTTGGAATAGTTTTTGTATTGAAGCTTTAGCTTATCATTGTGTGATTACATTGTCTATAAATTATATAAGAATTCTTTTGTTTACATGATTTTAGAATAGCATCTATGATCCATCTTTTTTTTAGATTTCTTCTTACCTTTTATTTTATTTTTTGCTACTTGTATACAATGATTTATTTTATCAATCAAGCAGTCAGTGGGATCCTGCATTAACAAAATTGCATTTCAGTTTCTTGTGTAAGCAATATTTCCTAATTTGTTGTATTCCAATATTATTGATGCTTCACTATTTTTAGGTTTTATCTTATCAACAGGATAATCAAAAGGATAATGATTCATAAAAGGATTCTTTAATTTGTATAGTTTTGTTCTTATATAGTTTGTTTTAATAAAGATATTGTCAGTGCAAGATTAATTAGAATTGCCATCAGAAGGTCTATTTATACTTGAAATCCTGGAATATATCCCTTTTCTAGAAAGTTATTAAGAAATTCTTGACTTATTTTATCTAATTCAAGCAGGTCTATATTAAAATCACCTTTTACTAACCGATTTTTTATATTTCTTTTTCTATCCAAGAATTTATTTATATTGTGTATGAATTCAGTTTTATGTATATTGTGTGATCTGTACATAGCTGAAATTTCAATTCCACTACCACCATTTATTTCTATACTAGAATTAAGTGTTTTAATCCCACCAGGTTCAACAATTTCTTTGTATTCAATTACATTCTCAAAAATACAAATGATTATGCCATTAGATTTATTTATTCATCTATTATTATAGTAGATATTATGACCTGGTAGATTATAACGCCAATAATGTTCTAAGAATCAAGTCTGCGCATATAATGATAAATGGTTTGATCAAACTCTCAGTGAATATCTCTAGTTTAGAAAAGTTAAACGCTAACTTTTATAATTTAAGCTTATAACATTCACATCTAACAATAAATTTTTCATACTGTTAATGGTTTTATTGAGAGTTTGGATATTATTGACAAATTTTTCATGTTGAATTGATTCTTTTTGAATAATTTCTAAGAAATCAAAATCTTATACCATATTATTCTTATTCCTTGTTCTCCTTCTTCCTGAAGAGTGAGTTTGGGTGCTTAGTACTCCTTCACATGTCCTGACCATGTAGTGTTCCTTTTGAATGTGCCATTGAATTGAATATTCAGTGCTGTTTATTTTTCTGCTTATTTGGTATTTTAATATTCATAGTTTTCTGTATCTGTTGCTGCATATTCATTTCATGATTATGACCATGATACTCATTGTTATAAGCGCAATTTACACATTTATAGGTCTCAAGATTTTTGCAATCATTTGTGAGATGATCAGTACATCTCAAGCACTTATGACTATTGTTCATTATTGCCACGTTATCCTAAGCGTACACATTTGCTGCAGAACATGATGTTTAGATCATTTGTTCTTAACATTGATGTTCTATATAGATCTTGTTTTGTTTTCTTAAATATTCATACAATTTACTAGATAATTCAAATATCACAGAAGTTTATTTCTTTTTGTTTTTATAGTTATGTATTAATTTACATTTAGACAGAAAGCCTCTATAATTTCTGTTTCAGAGTATAAGCGTTTTCATCCATTTTGTTTGTATTTGGAATTAAGGTTAGATTAATGTCATCATGTTAATAACAGATTATCAGAAATCTTGTTAAGTGTATAATGTCATTTTCTTTGTTTAATTTCTGAATCACGGTACACACTGTCACATAACACAAACTGATATTGATGCTTTCATATTAGGATGGCATTTATATAATTTCTCACCATTGCCTGGCAGCTGACCACCAGGCAATGCTGATTTCTTTAAAGATTTGTTTTTTTGGACCATTTTCATTTTAAGGTTCATTGTAATAAATTATCAAGATAAGAAAACTTTCATTCAGACTCCTTGTTGAATGTAAAATTCACTTAAGAAATAGTTTTTAAAATTAGGTTTAGATTTTTCATCTGCATTATAAATTCTTCCAGCTCTTTTGCACTGAGCAAAAACTTCAGAAACTCTTTGTCACAATCAAAACAACCTGTACAATGTCAAATAACCTCAGTATTAAAATTTAAACAAAATGAAGACATCATTAATAATATATTTTAATTTTTTGTTATAATACTATATTATTGGACACCTCTGCAGACTCTGTGGTGTAAAGGTTGACTCACAAAGGAACAGATGGTAAGGGACAGATTCATTTCTGCCTTTGATTTAGAATGATCTGGCTTCAAATCCCAATCAGGCTTTACTTTTTTCACATGCCAAAAATTCACTTCTCATCTTAAAGAAAAAGAATCTGTTGGGTAGCTGTAATTAGTTAGGCCTGGAATTATTGGAGAAAGAATAAATAAATAAATAAATATAGTATTACAATGATCCAAAAAAAAAATTTACTTGTTTTTTTTGTTTAGCAACATCTACTGAGCATGAATAATAAGGAATTACTGTTCTTCAAGAAAAGAGTATAGGTAATAAATACAGAGATTATTAATCAAAGCACTACTACTCTGATCTGCAGGTATACATCCAGTACTATGACAGGTTATGTAAAAATATATGAAAAGGTGTTGGGGTATAATTTTTTTTACTTCGACTAATGGTCACTCTGCTCATTATGGTTGATATATCTAGCTCTATGATAATTTGCAATTTAGCCCATCTGCCATTTCCGTTTTTTTGGATCATTTAAATGGAAGAAGAAAGAATTTAACAAATTCCATTTACACAGCACTCAAACATTAGGTAATTTCTGCATAAACTTTTTTCTTTACCTAAATACTGGAATTACTTGTTACCTCTAAACTTTCGTAATTTTATTGTGATGAGAGTCCCCAACGTTCGGTATTCATTTGATTTGTTGTTCTTTAGCCACAGTTAACATTACCAATCAAACCTGTTTAAATCACAGTATCTACTAAAAATTGGCAGTTCCTTACAATATTCATTTTTTAGGTTGTGTTTGCTTTGTGGCACCTGGTTTATAAATAGCTTAGTAGGATTTTAATTTCCATATGATGTTTTAAAATTTCATTATATTTTGCTACATTAAGGTAAATATACCCAGTATTGTAAGATTCCTACAGTCAAAAACTGTTTACATCCAGCAGAGTGTTTTGAAAAGTATTGTGCTTGAAATAAATTTAAATAAGGTATAAACCTACAAACATTCCAAAAGATGTAAGATAAATATTAAAATTAATAAAAAGATACCAGTAGAAGTAAAAGGATAAAAGTATATGATAAATATTCATTGACAGTTAATAAATACTTTAATCAGAGTTTGTCCCCCTTTGTGAGTCAATTGTACTTTTTCTCTTCCCTCTTTCCTTATTCCTCCTTCCATAGATGGATACCATGGGAATTGAGGCAGCTATCCTGGTTCCACATATGTTGGCACCTTCTGTTAATCAGGAGGACAGCAGTTTTTTTACTTGAGCTAATCGAGGTGATTATCCTGTATGCTTCTAAAACTCTCCGGGAACTCTCTTTCCTACTCATGGTTTGGACAGAACCAACTAATGGCCGGGAAGCTTACTGAATAGAGTCCAGGTCATCTGTTCCTATTCTTAATTGATCAGTCGATACATGATAAAGATGTCTTAACAGGTGGATGTATAAAAATTTTAAATAGGAGCAGAGAAGCAGAGCACAGCAGAAAAATTCTTGGACTGCAAGTTAAGCATTCGTTCAGGAATATTTCCTTGCTAGATGTCTTAGTTATAGGTAATCATGGAAATTGTAAACTGGATGGTGTATGTGACAATAGCAGGAGTTTTACTCATTATAATTTTCTACTATTTGGCTGTGCAGAATCAGTAGATCAGGAGTATCTTATCGCTATGCTATATACTCTTGTATTAAATAGAACCAAATCAGGTGGTAATGAAACTGCTGATTCAACAGGCAGTAATGCACTTAGTAAAAAAAAAAAGAAATAATTTTGCATTTACCAAAAGTAGTAAAAAAATGGGTGGTCATTTTTTCACCAAAACAAACTAAAGGCAGTAGGAAAGTTTTGGAATACACTCTATTTTTTATAATTTTTCAAAATAATTTTCACTACACATTTTACACTTCTTCATCCTTCAAACCATTCTTCAAAGAAACCCTGAAATATTTTGTTGGAGATCTGGGCACACTTGAACATCCCAAGCCCTTAGGAGGTCATCATCACTTATAAAATGCCTCTTTTTCAGTCTGTACTTCACCTGGAGCAACAGCACAGTCACATGGAGTGAGGTCAGGACTGTCCCTATTAGAGCACACTAGGGAGTGTGCTCTAATAGTTTTATTCCAATGCTGGCCAGATATTCAGAGCAAACGTTGGAGTGTTATTATGGCGAAGAAACCATGTGTTCATCCTTGAGTTTGGCACAGCTTCTTGAGCTTCAACAACTTTAGGCAGGCAATCCTCGGTATACTACTTCCCTGTAACTGTCTTTTGAGTTTCAAACATAGCTTGTAAAACTCCTCTCACACTAAAAAATGTGTTTACCATTCTCTTCTTCACTGATCTGGATTTTTGAACAGCCACGGGGGTCTCCTCATCTTCAAACACCCACACTTTGTTAGGTGTCCCAAGTCTTGGTTGGGATGTCATAATAGTACAGCCAAGTTTTGTCACCTATCACAATACTGATCACATAAGAAAATTTCAGCATTTCACAGCATCCTGAAACATGACATGCCACCTGATCATTGGTCAAGTTATCAGATGCCCAAAGGGAACAAAACATTGTAATTTGAAAGTGATCTCACAGAATAGCACAAACTGCTGGTGCATTAATGCCCAATGAAACGTCTAGCTGGTGGTTGGTCACATGTTTATCTCTAAAGCATTTTTTGTTTTACAGCAGTTTTTCCCTTGGTCATAGACAAAGACAATCGACCTGACCTTGGAGCATCCTCAAGTCAAAAACGCCCTCTTTCAAACTCTCAGTACCACCTAAATATTGTTGTAGATGAGGACAATCCTCTCCAAGCACATGAGTCATTTCCTCCAACCACTGACCAATACTTAACCCACATGGAAAATTGTGACATAAAATTGTCCAATTCAGTTTACAACCAAACAACATCATTATGTCTTTTCACTAATATGGTAAAAAGCAAATGACACTGAGACAATGACTAAAGAAGTTACAGTGCAGTTCAGGACCTATCTAAACACGCACTAACTACCTGTGATGATCCATTCCAACATATTACAAAACTTCTCTATTGCCCTTTATACGTTGTTAATGGTTTTAACATCAGTTAATGAATTACATTATCAAAGCTATATTCGCTATATATGCTTCTTGCTTTGCCTATTTGACCAGACGCAAGGTCAAATAAGCATTTTCTGACTAGAGAAATCTTATTATGTTAATTATAATAACGGATCTAATGTGAAAAATTATTTCATTAATAAAAATTAAATTAGGTATATTGTGTTATTTGATTATAAGTTGAAATGTCTACAAAAATATTTAAATTCTAAAGCTGAGAATGGGGTGATGGTTTTATAATAATATAAAAACTGACCCTGAACAAGATTACAAGCTGCTTCTGTTATGATCTGATCGATCTGCTTCTCATGGAAAGTAGGAGGTGAAGTAGAATCAGTTTTTTAATTTTAAAAAAATTCATGTTTTTTGATTGACAAAGATTTATGAAGTATTCACAGTTTCAATGTGTGAAATAAATCATGTGGAATGAAACCTGTGAAATCATAATTTATAAAAGAAATAATTTTGTTGAACTCATTAACTGCCTGGTGTTATAAGATAATATTAATCACAGTGTGGGGATTTTTTTTTGTAGAATTTCTTTTTCAAACAGTTTTTTACACTATATTTATTAAAATTAATTTAAAAAAATTAAAAAACTGATTTGCATAAGTAATAAACATAACATACCATTCATCAAACGTTTTGTTGTGTGTAATAAATGCCAAAACAACATACACACGTAGTCCCACATTACATTCATAGCACATATATCTAGATTCTGTACCCTTTTTTTCATTATTTTTTGTGTTTGAACATACAAAATACACTTTAGTGGCTTTTTTCCTTTCCATTGGTGGAACTAATAAGGGGAAATGTCTTTACGTTAGGCGAAGCAGTGTGTCCACAGATTTTGATGGCCTTCCTCCTTTTGGTCTGACTGCTGGTATGTGAAATTTTTGAATAAATTGGTTGATGACTGAAATTATAATGTAATATGACTTGCAGGTTGTTTTTTATTGGGAATTTCAACACAGCTGTCGATGTGCATTGTGGTCAGCATCCAAACCTTATGTCCATCCACTTCAGAGCTAGTATGCTGTTTGTTTAGCTTGGCTGAATTTCACCTCTTTCAATTTCTTTTCCAGTTTTGGCATAAATTTTCATGTCTTGCGCACAGTGCCACAAGCATTTGTCTGATGCTCATGAAGCACATTGAGTAATGAAGGGCTAGAGTACCAGTTATCAAGGAAAACTGTATGCCTTTTTCCAAGATAATCTTTGAGAAGTTGTTACTACAAAACCAGACTCATAAAAGTATTTAATGTAATCTAATGTTACTACATTCAGACTCCATAGTTATCAGTTTCTTCTGTCATAGAGCCCACATACACAATTACATCAAGGACATATTCTTTTTCAACATCACACAAAAGTTTTTATTCCAAATTTGTTACATTTTGCTGGAATATATTGTTTGAAGCAAAACCTGCCTTTGAATAAAAGTAAATTTTCATGTATGCAAAGGTTTCTGAAAGTGCTAAAATTCATTTTGAAACTGTGGCAGATATGGTCATATTTTTTTTTTTTTTTAATTTATTATTAGAGCTATTTTCTTTATTTGAAAAGTGGAGCATACTCAGAATATTTCATGACATTGTTTGGGAGAATATAGGAGTAGAAAGTAAGTGGTTTGTTGACCAGTATTCACTAATTTTTAATTTTTTTGACCTGGCCATGAGCATTGTAATAGCATAAAAAGTATACAATTCATTGGCAGTTACATCATTCTTGAGCCTAGATTGAGGAGACACTGATGTTTCAGAAACAATTCTAGACTGATAAATATTTGTTTCCTCAGCAATATTTTCAACAAATTCTAAGGGAAATAATTGTAAAAAAAATCTACTTCAGTAGGTAGTTGGTATAAGATAAAATGATATAGGTAAATAATAGGTAAGCATTATCTATCTGATGACCATAGAAAGTTATTAGAACTAAGATTATGAGTTACATCTACATTTTCTTCAATCTCATCTATATTAGACTCACTACTGTTCTCCTTCATTGATGATGCTATGTTTCAAAATCACTCTCACTGTTTTCAGGTGCACTATAATCACTATCCTGTAACTATATTAATTTTGTTTAAGTCAGAGTCAGGATCTAATAAAAAAATCAGAATTTCTGCTTCAGTAAAAGATTTACTCATACTAGAGCATAAAAAATCCATTGTGAAAAAATTCAACTCAAATATACACGAGTAACCTCAATACTGAGTAGTGGGGTCTGTCAAAACGAAAGTTTGACATGTGTCCACAATTTACTTGATTTTATTTTGTAAAATATTTCCACCAATATAACTGCAGAAATATGTTAGCAACAATACAGGGTGCCAGTTTAAAAATGAAAGAAAGCAATTCATTTATATATATGGAATCAGCACAGTGTGATCAAATATCAGTTCGTATATTTACGGGTTTGGCCTCTCACAGACACAATGCATATACATAATGTTACAGGATTGGCAGTCAATGGATTAACATAGGCTGTTTATATTCTTTAAGATTTATTGTTGTTTTCTCTTTTTTTTAAGTACCTGCAGTTAGTAACGGTGGCATGAATACTATTAATACTGGTGAACCAACAGAAGAATGTACTAATAAATTAAAAGCTTTGGAAGATTTGGATATATTAGGAGCGACATTACTTAAAGAGAATTTACCACAAACTGCTAAACTTAATAAGTAAGTTTTATGCATAATTATTTTGTTTTAAGCTTTGTGTATTTACTTACTTCTTGATGTGACTATGTTGTATTTCCTCATGTTACCTTCTTTCTCAAGGGGAAAGTAATTTACTTTCTCATTTTCCTCATTTTTAATTTTGTTAAATAGTTTTATTTGTGGTGTCACAGCCATTCTGGTAAACATGTAGCCCTACTGATCAATCCAATCATTTAAATAAATTTAAAATTACTGTAACCAGATAGTAAGTCAACATGTGTAGGTTTAGAATTTATAGATATTGCAATATTGTAGGGAAAAAAATTAGATTTAAAATGTTAATTAGTAACATTTCATAATGCTCAAAAAGAGTTTAATTATCTTGTTTAGCCGTTGTGAGATTATGAAATGCGATTGATAATTAAGAAATTATAGATTAATTTTTTTATTGATTAAAATTTAATTTATAATTCAAGAGTTTATCATGTATGAATTTTATCTTTTATAACAAAATTATTCATCAGTCAGTTTATTGTAATAAAATAAATAAATACATGTAATTATTAAACTGCCTTTATTTTACTTAATTTTATATTGTGCACTGACACAAACTATACCAGCAGTATGTAATACTGTCTTTTGCAAAATATATATATCTTTTCTTCTGCTGTTAGTAATGAATAATTTAAATTTGTGGTTTATAATCTATCTGCTTTGTAGTCATTTATTATTCCTTTTTATTTTATTTTATATTTATTTCAAGGTATAGTTGATGTAGTAATTTTTTAAACAGATAACATTTTGTGATAGCAATTGGAATGAATATTAATTTAGAAAAATGATTATAAAATTGTACAGTAGTAGAGCGACTTTATTATATATATATATATATTTTCATTTAGGAAAGTATTTAAGAAGTATGATCATTTAGCATGAAAGTTGTTTAGCTGAGATAAGAAACAGGATTTTACAATGGAAGAACAGTGATAAGGTCAGTAAATTGTTACTGACAAAAGAATTAAAGAAGAATACCAATGGACATGAGAAGAAAGAGTGTGTGGTCAACAGAATGTTTGTTTAGATTGTAGTGTAATTATCAAGATTTAAAATATGATCACAGAGGAAATTGGAGAAAGTAAAATAAAGTGTTTAGATTAATGAAGACAGAGGTGTTAAGGAGATAATAAAGAAAGGTATCATTTAAAAATATAAAGCAAAGAGCAACAGGATTTGGCTCATATTATGGAGAAAATATTCCTAAGAAACAATTGATTCAAGGAAGGAGGTAAAGGATTGAAATATTGACTGATATTTTGAGAGTTGAAGAAGGATACTCAAGAAAAACTGCTGAACATGTCTCAGAAAAGTTTAGAAGAAGAAGATCAAAGATGTTTTTCTTGCTGATGATGTCAGCTGATTCTTTTTGGTGGAAGTGTTCTGATTACGTCAGTCCTAGTTCAGTGTGGCTGAAGTTTATCATTTATACTCATAAATTTTTCTTATAAAATATTTACTAATAGATTACTTAAAAAATATCTCCAGCAGCATCTGCAGGAATTGTTTGTTGGACCGATTCACATGAACAATTTGGGATCCTTTGAATCTCTTGTTTACTGATGTTATGATAATAGATTATAAAACAATAATAGAAGTACAACAGAGATTTTTGTAATACTTTAGTGATATACTTTGTAGACAGAGTTAAACATATATTCATCTAATTCTTAAGAATGAAAATTACTTAAAAAATAAATTTTGTTCAATAAATTTTATAGAAAAACTGTAGTTATATTTATGTGTGTTAACTGAGTATTAATTGTTTTGTTTTTAGAGCACCTAGTAAAGTACCAATGAATCAGTTAACTAAAGCTACTGATTCTCAACCAACCACTCCATTACATAATCAAACAACTGCTGTTAATACATCAGTTTCAGTGTTATCAGTGACTACTATTACTACTCCAAAAACAAGAGATTCAACAGACAATAAGAATGTGGATTTACTCTCAGGAACTTTTAATGACACGTCTACAACCGTTACAACTGATTTGTCACAACCAACATCTTTAATGCAACAAAATGAGAGATTAAATGGTGGTGATAATTTGTTATCTGGTCTTGTTAGTGCATCATCTGTTTCTGGTATTAATAATAATGTATCTGAAAATAATGCTGTTAATATTTCTCCACTTGTGTCTACCGTTACTTCATTGCCAGTTACAGATAAAAAGACTGATGTTCCACCGTCTACTAAAAAAGATGTTGTCAAACCTTTAGGAGATTTAAATGTTTCACTGAAAAGCATTAAACCAGGTATGTCATTCAGATCTAATCTTTATTTTATTTTTTTATATTTTAATTTTACTTTAAAAATCTAGAATGTTATCTATTTAGACTATCACCACTATTTTTTTTTTTTTTTATTACAACTAGAGTAATATTTTAGATAATCAATTGTTTGAGAAAATTGTAGTAAAAAAATATATGGAATAAGGTTCCTGATTTTATTGCATTTTGTAAAGAAGTGGAAATTTGAGTATGTACTACCAAATTACTCTTTGAACTGGCAGTTAAATCTTGCTGATTGAAAGAACAACTGCTAATCCAAAATTAATTAGCAGCTATGTTCTGTACCCACACTTTCAACAAACAGTCATTTATAAATTGTGGAATCAAGATACACCAAGTTATATCTCTAAAATAGAGCCAAGGTAATTTGTACAACCTCATCTCAGAAACTGTGTATTTTATTCATGCAATAATTTAAATTCCAGCTTTATACTAATGAAACTATTACTTAAGGGGAAAAAGTGGTGTAAATTAGCAAATTGGTTTTACAATAGTTCTGTAAAAAAAATTCTTGTTTTTATTTAAGATAATATGTAATTTATAAAGTGCATTAATCATTTGATAAAGGAGTGCATACTAATGAGAAAGTCATTGTAAAGAAAGCAGTATTTTATTGATTAATAATTTATCTAAAATCTGAAGCGCTGGGTGTATTTGATTTAATTAAAATTAATGTGGAAGAGGTAGTTTTTTTATATTCAATAGGAGGAGTTTGTTCTGAATGTAAAAAATGTACATTTACAAATTTCTTCTTTTGTTTTAGGAACATTGCCACCACGTACTCTGGTTGATGAAAAGAGCGGTATATCCATAATGTTACATATTAGTCAAAGTAGGCCTAGGCCTGATGTCACAGTATTTGTTGTTACTGCTACAAACAAGAATACTTCACCGCTTTCTGATTATCTTTTCCAACCTGTTGTTCCAAAGGTGAGTAATCTACCTTTATAATACAATACAAGATAGCTTGAAAAGTTTTTGCATGGTTCCCACTGGCAGAAAATATCAGGAAATATAAACTTAGTCAAGAAAAATAGGAATTTTTAGAAAAAAATCAGGAAAAATTGCAAAACATTTCAGAGAATTACATTTTTGTTACAGAATCAAGTTTAATCATGTTAGTTATTAATAAATAAGATAATTAATAAATAAATGTTTTTAACTAATATCAAAATATACTTGATATACTTTCCCAGCATTGGGAAGTGGCAACCGCATCACCCAGCACATTGCAATTACGTGCATCAAGCAGCCATTAACAAATCCTATTCTTACTTACATTCCCTAATTATTTTGTTATATTTAAGGAGGAATATTCCAGATTGTAGTTAATTTTTTCACTAGTGAAATTTTAACAAAAAGTTACGATTGAAAAATTTAAAGGTTGTTAAATGTTTTCTTGAATTTTTCTCAAACCTTCTCTCAAATTTTTTTTGTCTTTTAGGTAATTAATTGCTTTTAAATGGCATCTAAAAATACTGTTTAATGACCAGTGGTTAGATATAAACTTACACCCAGAATTCATTTGGTTTAGAAGAAGTAGAGATGTCTATCATGCTTTTTGTGATGTATGTAAAAAACATTTTGGACTGAGCAATATGAGCTGAAAGGAAATGAATTCACACAGTAAAGGAATGCACCATAATGAAATAATTAAGATAAGTAATTATCAGCCTTCACTGAAAAACTCAAATGGTCAAATAGACTTTGTGCAATTTTTTTGATTTAGAAACAGATAAAGTATGGAAAAGGTATTATAACAGTATATTTTTGGAAAAGTCCTCTGCTCAATAGTTTCTTCTCAATAGTTCATATCTTCTCAATAGTTTCATAGAAGATATCTCTCCTCTAAATAAAAACAAAATATTACAAATATCTATGGATAGCCCAAATGTGAATTTGAGCTTTTTAAAAATGTTCACTGATCAGCCGATACAAGAATGCCCTGAAGGAAAACGTTTGGTGAAAATTGGTGTTTGTGGTTTGCATGTTGTAAATGGAGCCATGAAAACAATTTGACAGATTCAATCTTTTGAATCTGTCAAATGGAATATTCATACCTTTTTAAGATATATTTACTTCTTATTTAATAATAACCCAGCACGGTATGCTGAATTTACTTCAGTCATAGGAAATAATAAATTTCTTTTAAAGTACTGCATGACTGGATGGTTAGATAATATGAAATGCGTAGAATGAACCTTGCTAATTTTGGATGACGTAAAGAAATTTATTGACAAATCAAAGAAACTTCAGTCTGAGCCATACACCATTGTTGAGCATTGTAAAGACAAATCCCTAAAAAAATAAAGTATGTATATATTTTTCAGAGTAAATGACAGTAGCATAACATTATGAAAGTCAAGAAATTTTTACTAAATTGGTCAGGAAAAGTCAGGATAAACGAATCTTAAAATTTGGTGGGAACCCTGTTCTGGAATTAATGTCTTTTGTTTGAGATAATTTTTACAAAAGGGAATTGCTGTTTTAAAATTTGTGAGTTTCATGTTGTTGCAATATGGGTTACATCATATTTTTGTTTCTTCTCTGTTAATAACAGCGACTGATTCTGTATAATGTTTTTGACAAATTATATGCAAACTTTGCTAAAAATCACCATGAGAGACATTAATTTTCCTTGAAAAATGATATGGTGTAATACAAAACAAGTTTACAATGTCTGTGTAGGAAAATTTCCAAGGAAGCATTATCAGAAGTTAAAATATTAGTAATATTAGATCTGAAAGTGTTTATTGAACATATTTTGTAGAAAATGTTGATTGTAGTACATCAATATATACTATTCAAGGAAGACTCTCTCCCCCTATACAGATTCTAATATAATGTTCCTGGACCATCCAACAGATTCTGATTTAACACAGAAATTTTTATTTTATTGCTTGAAATTGATCCTAATTGAAAGTGTACAAGGACACTGATGGAAATTATATTTCAAAAGGCGGTTTGTAAGAATGAGTTTGAAGAATGTTTCCATAAACTTATTGATGTAAGCTAAGTATGTCACTGTTAAAGGAAATTACTTTAAAAGAAATATAATCTTAATGTTTTTAAAGTTCACAGGTTTTTGAGCATTATCTGCAAATGTTTTGAAATTACCTCATAATTTTAGTTTATAATTTTGCTGACCAGTTAATTTCCATTTTCATGAATTATCATAATTTATTATTTTTAATGCTTTCCTTTTGTCTACATTTATCTACTTCAGCCTTTTTTTTTTTTACAATTTTTCAATTTTTTTTACAGTGGGCATCAAAAATCATTTATGAAAATATTATTTTGTAAAATAAACCTGTGAATAAATAAAGTTCCAAGTCCGTAAAGGCATGATTAACTTCATATGACAGTATATCAAAATATATATTTTATGTAGACTTTATTCTGGAAAAGACCTTTTTTTAAATTTTTATTCTATAGTAAACAGTTGAAAAAATATATTTAATACTGTAAATCAATATGCCTAACCAATGATGATGATAATAATAATAATTTATTTTATTTTATTGATTTGGGACAGTACAACAATAACAATCAATATAATACCTTAATATATTGTCCTAACCTAGAAAACATCAATTCTTTAATATATTGTAACAGTTCTCAACAAACTTATATTGGATTACATAAAACATGAAAACAAAATGATTCTGTATCACCAAAAAAATGTTAAAAATAAAAAAACAAAAATAAAAGGAAATAGCTCTATAAATTGTTTCTTTCATATAATTGAACATCCAAATCATAGGTCAGACTCTGTAAGCAGAGATTCTACTCATTTCTTGAAGACACCAACATTATTAAAAAAGGAGTCAATTTTGTTACAGACTCTTTTAAGTGATTCTAAACATCTTGCTAAAGGAGCTAGCTAGCTGACAATGCTTAGTATAATGGAATAAATTGAATTTTGTATTAGCCACATGAGGCAGGCACCCTGTAACCAGTGTTTGAATTATCAATTTCAGTACATCCATGTATGTCCTTGTAATTGAACATCACATCCTGAAGCTCTCTTCTTGCCTTCAAAAGTTAAGATTCTCCACCATCTGCAACCATCCTTCTAGGATGGAAGATGCTCAGTAAGACCACGATAGTGATATTGGAAAACAGTCTTTTCTAAACTGCTTCAGTTTTATCACTGGTGTCATCCCTCTTGTAGTTCCAAATCATTGAGCAGTATTCAAGCACTGATTGAACGATGGTGAGATATAAGCATCAAATGGTAATTTGGTGATTGGAAGTGGTGGCCAACCCAAAGCAATAATCCAAGTTTTCTTCGTGATTTGGTGACAATTTTGTCAACATGACTAAATAAAATAATCTCTTTTAAAAATATACTACCAAGTCAAAAACTGCTTCTTCACAACATAGTTTTTATCAGAGATCTTATATTGATAGTTAACTACCACGGTTTTTCATGTAAACGTTATAACCTTAATCTTGTCTAAATTTAATGGCAAATTATATTGCAGTAGACCAATTATATATCATCATCTTCATATTTGTTTATTACAACAAAATCACCATAATTATTGCCTTTGCAAAAAGTTTGAGATCATCAGCAAAGAGCAAGATGTCGGACTAACTAAATGCCTTTCCCAACATCATTAACAAAATAATTAAATAACAGTGGTGTAAGATATGATCAATGCAGAACCTCAGGTGTTGCCACATATTGTTTAGAAAAACTTCTCTTGCGATCTTGACTTGCAAAGATCTATTAGTTAGATAGGAATGTAATCATATAAGCATAGGATCAATAATTCCATACATGGCCAACTTATCCAATAGTATGTCATGAAGCACTGTGTCAAACGTTTTCTTAAAGTCAAATATATAACGTTGATCTCTATTCTCAACTTCAGAGGCTACAAATGACATCATCTCATTCAGGTTCATGGCTGTAGGTCTTTGAGCCATTAAACCATGTTTGCATGGATAAGTAGCATTGTGTAGAATCCCATAAAGATACAATTTTTAAGGATACACATAAGCAATTTTCTCAAAGACTTTTGCAACCAAATTCAGCATAGAGATTGGTCTGTAATTTTTTATATCATATAAGTTGCCTTTTTTTGGAATTTGTGACACTAATGCAGTTTTCCAGCAATCCGGGAATACAGAAGATTTTAAACTGAGATTATATATGTAAGCAAGGCAGGATGAAATGCTTTCTGTAGTTCAATATAAATGGAAGGATACCATCAATGCCATCTGTAGAATGCAGTCTGAGTGCTACAATAGCTTGAATGACATCACCGTCTGTGACAAAAGGAATTTCTGTTTAATCCAGTAGTCTTTATGTGATAGTTCATTATTGCCTACTGAAGAATTGCATGGTTGGTAGACGAACTGGAAATATTTATCAATCTCCTTGTAGAGGTCTTTAGTGTTTGCAACAAAATTACCTCCTATAGTAATAGGATGTATACTGCTGGAACTATTCACAAAGGACCTTACATATTTGAAAATAGTCATTGGCTTAGCCAACACTTTGTCCTCAATGTAACTGCTCTCCTAATCTTATCTCTGTGGTGAAGCAACATACTTTTCTTCCTAGATCCAAAAATTTCTCATATTATTTAGGCATCCTGATTTTTTTAAATTTTCATGGGCCAAATCTTTTTGCCTAAAGCATCTAATTACCAGTAAGGATATTTACTATTTGCCTTCTCTTTTAAGAGCACATAACTGATAGTAGAGGTGGAAAAAATTTCATTAGATATACAAGTCTCCTTAATAGTATTGTATAGCCCAAGATAGCTTCCCCTTCTGGAAATCAAATGTTCGATGCTTAGTGGTGGGTGTGATAACCTTGTAGGCAGCAACGATTACAACAAAGGGATCATGATAAGCATCAGGAACAACAAGATGGTCAGTTCCTCTCTTGACTATGACGTCAATATTTGATAGAACCAAATCCAAAATGGATGATCCGTCTCTCAAGATAAAACTATTGAATTGATTTAACATAGATCATCCATAAAATTAAAAATCATAAATGCTTTCTTCCTTGAACAAAATTGAGCATTGCTATTTAAGTTAAGATCAGCCCAAATAACAATGGCCACACTAAAATCACCAATCAACAGTATACGATAACTATTCATTTCCAACGTACTTGCAATGCTGTTAAAGTAATTAGTCATAGTTTCAGGTTTGTTATTAAGACTAAAGTAGTGATTTCCAAACAACAGACTAATCCATCATCCATCGTGATTTCAACCCAAACACATTCAGCAGCATAATCCAAGTCACTCCTCCTGTAACCCTGTTGCCGATTACTAACAGCTATTAAAGAGCCATCTCCAGACACTTTGCCACTCATCTGAATTTCTATCAGCCCTATTTACGACCCAGTTAGAAAAGTACCCTGAAGTTAAAGATTCCTCGTAGAAGGCTGTTTTGATTAGTAGCAATGACATCATGTCATGTCATGTCCCAGCAAGAGATGTAAAGAATTCATCTGCCTTTGTCCTTAGGCCCTGATCATTCTGATACATTATGCCAATATTTGTAGTATACATGAACTATTGTGATCACCTTCCTCCTTGTCATCCTGGTTGTTAATCTTCAAAAATTCCAAAATCACTTGATTTTGCAAGGAACAGTTTTTGTCTGCAAACCACATGCATTCTGATAACGGATTTTTAATTAGGATTGCATTGCCCATCAGCCATGTAATCATCCTTCAGACCATCCTCCTCTATGAGCAATTTCTTAATAAAGTTCAAAGAATCTTTCTTTACGCATGACTTAGCATTATTGGTTTTAACCCTCCTGTAAAAAGGGGTGACCCCCCCTTATGGCCAGTTATCAGGTTTTTTAAGTGCTTCGAACTCCTCTTCAGTCACTGATAACATGAAGGGATATTTGTTAGGGAACTTATTAATCAGTTTAGTAAATCAAAGTGATGTCAATGGTGTTTACTCAGAAATTTACTTCTCTAGAACATTAGCTTCCATATCTGGAAGGAACTAACAAATAAGCCCTTAGTCTTAGGCTTGACATAAACATTGACTATTAGGGCAAGTCTCCACAATTCTGTTTTCCTTGCGACTAGAGGGCAGGCAATTCTGGATTGCATTCAAAGCAAAATCCTTAAAAACCCTGTCATCATCAAGAGGTCTACATTGAGGGTTGAAAGTTTCTGTTGCAAGAGATTTTCTGTCCTGTTCGTCTTATGCCTTTTACTTCCAGTAACAGTAACCCAGGAAGAATTTACTGAAGGTAGTTCAACAAGAGAGCCCTCAGGTGGCAGAATGTGATCCCTGACAAAAGTCGGGGTCCTATCTTAGCCACAATTTTTACTCCTTCCACATAATTGGAGCATTTAATACCGACAACAGCTTGCTCATTTTCCCCCTTTAAAGTTAGGATTACACTGCATAGTAGCAATAGTTTCAAGCAAAAAATTCACCTTAGAGTCTAGGTGTGAAATCAAATCCAGCATTATTTCTAATTCAAATTAACAGCATCTCAGGATTCATAAATTTCAAAAAGGTCATCATCACAGTTGCTATTACTTTTGTTTTATTTTTAGTAATCTGGTTGGCCTTAGTTCTAGTACTTCTAGGCATAGATTGATTGTTGTACTGCTGTGATTATTCACTTTTCTGGTACTCGTGTCACACTTAAATTTCTGTTTGCCATTCATAACTAGGAAATAGAGGTCCACCTCAGCAATGTTAGTTCAGTGGAGATGAAAATGAAATTTCATTGTTTGCAAATTATTCTCTTTTGTTTACCATAAATTCCTACATTACAGGATCCATGTCTAGTGGGTGGCATTCTATTAAAATATTATGTACATGAAGTGCAAACTTAAAAAAAATAAAACAAATTTGGAACAACTGTTCAAAATAAACTGATAAATATACAAAGACAGATTCCAAGATATTCAAGTTTTTTTTAAATAAATATACCAACTAAGATTTATCAGTGAAAATAATTATGCACTAGGAAAAATGTTACATCCTTGAACAAAAGATGGTACAAGAACTAAAAAGTAAATAACAAGACCAAACACATTTAAACACCAATTTAAATATCTAATTATTTAACTATTATAATCATAACAATTAACCTTTGCCTATAATTAAAAATAGTAAAATGTAATAAAAAAATAATTCATGTTATGAGATATTACTCTTTATTTCTTAATAAGTTAGGTTTTATTTTACAGAATGTGGAAATGCATACATTTACAAGACATAAGAGACTGTCATATTATGAACTTTTTTGGAAATGAAGCTGTACCTAACAAATGTTCAGTACTACTATATCGATTAATTACACTGGGGAACAAAAAATAATTCTTTTTTTCTCGAGAGGAAAAATATGTGATTCTGATAGTATTTTTTTCTCCTGAATTCAAATATGATGTCGGTTTTTCCCTATCACACAAGGTTTCTGAGAGATAGGCATTTATGATTTTCAAACATTTTAATACTTACTTCATTCTTAACTACACCATATTTAAACATTTTAATACTTACTTCATTCTTAACTACACCATATTCAAACATTTGACTCGCCTAGAAAGTGAGAAATGATGATTTTCTGCTATATTTCGCCTGTAGAGCATCCCTCTTGATGGTCCAACAATAATTGGCTGGCATATTAGGATTCCATTTGCCATTTAGGCAAATTAAATTAGGATTCCATTTGTATCCATATTAGGATACCTCTTTTCCATACCTGAAATCTCCTGATGAAAGTGTTTCCCGTGCTCATCACTCACTGCGCAAAGATTTTCCAGGAAGAAATGTAGGTGCAAGTGCAGGAAGTTTACTTTTAAGGACTTATTACAACCCAAATTTTTATAAGATGTTATAAGACTGTTGACAGTATCACAGTAATTTTCCGCCTATCAATTTTCTAAAAACTCTGATTAACATTTTTGAATGCTTGCCAAGCTGTTTTCTCCAGTGGATTCAATAGTTCCTCAAACATTTGTTTAAGTGTTTAATTTGTTTAAAAACATTTTTTTTTTAAGTGATGTATTTGTGGACCCACAAATATTCCTTCTATAAGTTTTGCATCACTAATTTTAGGAAACTTCTGTTTTAAGTACATGAAATCAGGAGTATTGTCAAGGAAATTCTTCATTAATCCGAGTTTGATATGTGATGGAGGTAGACACATTTTTAGGATTACACAATGGGTCATGTTTCACATTTTTCTGTTCAGGAATGAGTGATTCATGTTTTGGCCATTCTTTTCTAATGAAGTGGTTTTTTCTGTCCCTCCTATCCTATTCACACAAAAATAAACAGTACTTTGTGTAACCAAGCTGCAGACCAAGAATAAGTGCAATTACCTTCAAATCACCACAAATATTCCATTCATACACTGCATATTGAAGCTTTTCCAATATAAATTTAAAGTTTTCATTTGTTTCTTTTATACTAGCAGAGTAAGCCACAAGTACTGATGGGAAATTATATCCATTATGCAGAAGCACAGCTTTTTAACTAACTTTAGAGGAATCAATGAATAAGCCCCATTCTTTTGGATTATGTTCATTACAAAGTGTCTCCATAAGAGAAGAAATGTCATTACAAAAAACTAAGCCATTTTCTTCAGAAAAATATTCTTTAAATTCAGAATGACGATTATGATAAGTACATATCTTGTATTATTTTGAAGAATATTTCATCTGTTTAGCCAGGAAGCAAACATTTCAGACTGTTTTTTTGGATAACTTTAAATCTCGTATGAGATCATTAAGATTTTCTTGAATCAGTAAATGAGGCTCAGATATCAGAATCTGTTTCTTTTTCATCGTTATTTTCATCAGACTCTGAGCTCTCTTCATCTAATGTCACATGTTCTGGAGGCTTTGGTATGGGCAATTATTCGCAGTGTGGAGCTGCTCTCATTGTAGATTGCAAGTTAGGGTACACCACTGTATGTTTTGATTTTGACATAATCTCTTTAATGTTTGTAAAGCAGAAATAACAATCAGAAGATCTTTGGGTTACCTCCAAATCATAGGGATAGCAAATGGTATGTGGCGAGTGCCATTTTTCCATGCAGTGAGAAGCCTAGAACACAACAAACAACAGATATATGGGATCCAGGCCCTTGTTTGGTCCCAGACTTCACACCCAAAATAAAGTTCATAATACTTTTTTACTAATGTAGTAAGGTTTTGCCTTTGGGAATTGAGTGTCACTTCACCACGTATGTAACAAAAATTGTTAGGATGATTTAAACAAACTCTAGGCATTCTTTAACTAATGACTAATTAAAAGAAATAAAGTTGTAAATATGTAAAAACAATAATTCAGACACACAAAGCACTCACAATGACATGTTTACTGGTTCACTACTATCTCACAACTTGCATCGTTCTGATGAATGTGTGCTGCACTAGATCACATTTGTACATGTCTATACACGTCTGAACCTGTACAACAGTAGCAACGCTTCCCTTTGAGTTAACTCATTTGGTTCCATCATATTTACAAAATTAAAATAAAAAAACTGTGGGTGATGGAGAAATTCCAAATACATATTTGAAAACAGGATAAAAGCTGCATTAAGTACACCTATTCGTACTTGTGACGTACTTGTGTACTTGAGACAAAAATCATGTTGACCAGTGTTATACACAATAGAAATATTAAAATCAAGTTTTTAACATAACATTCAAAATAATGCAAGTTTAAACTGTCAATTCAAAATACAGGCGCAGATAGTTGTGTTTAGTAACAGAGTCTTTAACAGGTCATGTTGTTTAGTAATAGATATCACTGAGATTCTGTGGTTAATTTATGCAATAAAATCTACTTTTGCCTTATCTTCAACTGTTCTGATGATATTACGTTTCATCAAATTATTACTTTGTAATAATTACTTTTTTATTTACAGACATGTCGTTTAAGATTACAGCCTCCTACTGCTACTGAATTACCAGCACATAATCCATTTCTACCTCCATCTGTAATATCACAAGTGATGCTTATCGCCTCACCTACACAGGTTAGTGAATTATTATTATTACTTTTTGTTAGTTTGATTCCTTTTTTTAACTTTGAAAGAGAATATGAAATTCATACAGCCTTACTAGGTTCTAAATTCAAGATACATTTATAAAGTAAACATATAAATACTCATACATTGTCTTAATGAATAAATTATCTTAATGAATCCATCTTGATAATCAACGTGTAAACTATTAAATGTAAGTATTTTTTTTGTGTAGTCTGCAAATGTGAATTTCCATTAATGTAATAACTGCTTTCAACTCAGAAAAAGGTTTTTGTATTGATTTGTAATTTATAAATATTATAAAACTATTCTGTAAACAAATATTATTATCTTTGTGACTATAATTATGACATTATGCCAGTTGAACAATGGACAATTACTGGTGCAGAATCAACAAACTTGCCAGGAGCTTCATGGTTAATTCTAATCAGTGTTTTTTTCTTTTTTTTCATAATGAGTAAATTGATTATTTGATTAATTAAGTTTTTTAAATATTTTTATTTACTTTTTATTCTACAATACATTCAATTTTTTTTCCTTTTGTTCACTGTTATATATAATAATATAATTTATATATTTAATAATAAAATGATTATACATAATTATACTATATATACCAGATACAATACATAAGCTGAAAGTTTGCCCCTCACCAACTGTGTTTAGTGTACTAGTCATACAAAAAACATGTGTCACATGTTCATATTCATTTCTTTTTATTTTCAATGTTTTATACATTATTATACATGATGTAAATTTAACTCCATTTATTAATTTATGTGTACTTTATTTTTGTCCTTGTTTTTATTTCACATAATTTATCTTAACTACAAACAAATACTAACAGCATAAAAATATTTATTTTGACTTACTGTAATGGAGAAACTGTTACTCTAAAGGTGTTTCTAAATCTTTTGTCACCAAAATATCTTTGCTTGTAGATTAATTTGCTTGTAGATGAATAATCTACAAGCAAAGTAATAAATACTTTCTTCCTCACTACTTTCTCATAAATTGATAACAAATTCTGTTTCAACATCATCAACTAAATTTTCTTTCTTCTAGTTTTTCACATTCTCACATATCGGTAACCAGTCTTCTCTGTTATATTAGGAATTCTTTCTTCACATAGTGTAATCGCAGTATTTAACTTGAATGTGACGTTTCTTTGGGCCACATATTCTTTTATGTTTGCCCATATCATTTCGATGGGGTTTAGATCCAGATGGTATGACATGTTATTTTTCCATATCAGCAGTGTTGTTTATGAATACTATCTTGCCGCCACCATGCACGATTATCACTTGTTCTCCTTTTGATGTAGGATGATGTACACCCTAAATAGAATTGCCCGACCACATTTTCTTTGAGATATGAGAAGATAAAATGTATCTTTCATCTACATAAACAATAGGATGTTTTTCTTCTCTGTTGTGTTTAATACATCTTAAGTAATGTATTGGTTGTACTTGTATTTCATCATTTTTGATGAGAATATTTCTCTTATTTTTTGAATTTTTCTCCATCGAAATCCTAAGGATTTCAACATTTTCTTGACGCTCCATACACCACCCTGAAAATTAATAGCCTCTGAGTTTATTACAAATATGTTTAGCTGTAGAAAGCACTTTTTCTTGTAAATAGAAATCATAAACAATTCGCCTGACCAAACATATATCAAAATCGTTTAAATTAGTAATTCTGTTTCTTTCCCATTTATATTTTTTGAGGGTTTGAAAGGAACATTCACTCTCCGACATCCCATTCTTTTCTTTTCTAGTAGTTTTAACAGTCTTGGCTGAAACCTCACATGCAGCAACAGTTTTCCCTCTACACACTTTTTCACAGGAATAATAAATGGTATGCTTGGAACTGTTTGGCCTCTCTTTCTGTAAACTGATTAATGTTCCATATAATTTCCTGAGTTTGTCTATGAAGAGTTTTTCTTTTTTTTGACATAAAACCCTCCATAATTGTACAGAGAACACTGAAAATATGTAAGAGAATAAATATGATGATTGTTGAACATAATCATATATATATAATATATTAAATTACAATTACAAAAATATTATACGCAGGATTATGCACTCACCATGTGAAAAACCAAAATACAGATGAGTATAAACAAGTTAACTTTACACAGCACACACTATTTAATAGTTATACTGTAATAAAATTTTTGATGTGTTAGCATTTTATATACAAATGCATTGTATTATTAGTAATTAGGTGATGTTATCTGGTTAGATTATAATTTATAATTAACATGACTGTTGTATTTGCATTTTATATACAAATGTGTCATGTTAGTAATCGGATGATGTCATCTGGTTAGATAGTACAACAAAACTTGCTGACCTGTTCTGCCTAAGCTAGCTAACAGTTTGGTTGACAAAGATTGGGGCAAATCTTCAGCTGACTTAGTACATAGTTGGAATGAAAAGGTAAGAACACTTACCTAACTATAATGCTTTCAGATTGTTACTCCATCCTCAGCTGTAAAATATACAAATTAAACATAAATAAAATAAAACTAAACATAAAATTTTAAATAAATTTCATTAGTATATTTATAATTATGTCAATAAATTATATATATTTATATACATATATAAGGGCACTACTTCAGAGACTGGAATTGGAAGCCATTAAATGAGTTGTTTTTCTTTGTGAGTAATGGTCAGGTAATTTTTGAGTAGACCTCATAAGTGAAATTTTGAAATAAACTGATTTTATTGAATTGATAAAATACATTTTATTTTCATGAGATCATTGTTTTCCATACGATATTGAAGCAAAATGGCTTTAACTCCAATAGCTTTGTTTATTTCAATTTTTGCTGCTCATTATCTTGATTTTTGTCTGTTTTTCTATTTGTATTCGATTTTCACGTAAACAACAAAACCATTTTAAATAGTTCACGCATTAACTAGATTTGGTAAATTACATAATTGAGATCTTAACAGTATCTGCTACTTCTTTGATCTGTGAAAAATCTCATTTTGACAGAAAATAAATATTTGGCATTTATTCACACAGAATCCACAACAAAAAAAAAGAAAATATTGTAGCTCAATAGGTTAAATAAACTTCTTTTTTGGTAATTTTTTTTAATGTACACAATCAGAATGCATTTTAGCAAAAAATTTCAAATCATAAAACAAAATTTTAAAAGATTTCTTTCTTAAGAAGGGTTTTTTTCATTTTGAATGGGGGAGACAGTTCCACACCTCCTAATGTTATAACTGGTTTTTATTTTGCAGTTTCTTAGCTAGGATGGATTTTGGCTAAAACTTAGTGATGAAAATAAAAACAAATAGTATTATTAAATATCATGAAATTTTTTTTTAAATTCAAAGCAGTCGTTCCTTGTTCTATATTTTGGTGTGAATTAATTAAGAAAAAAATTTCTATGGACAAGAATTAAAGGAAATCAAATTTGAAACAATTTTTGTATGCATGTTTTTTGAAAATTTGACTTTGTGATTCCCTTCCAGAAATAAATAAGATCTGGTACCCTGAAGAACTCTGTCATTCAGCATGTTGTTTTAATGAACCAACAGATTGAATGAAGTCGATACTTCGTCAGCAATTGAATGTATAAATTATACATAAAAAATATTCCTATATAGTGTTTTGTCATTTACTATTAAAACCTCTATCATGCTTCCTTGTCATGCCGTGGTATGGGATAAAGGTTTTAATAATAAGTGATAAAGCACTATATGGAGATATTTTTTGTGTTATATTTTTAACTGTTGATGATGAAATATTGACTTCGAAAGCACTGCAGTTGGTAAGTGTCTCTTTTAATGTACTGTATTTGGTGGTTTTGATTTTATAATTCTATTATTGATTATATATTTATTTCTACTAGAAAAATCATCATACCAGATTTGGTTGTGTAGAAAGTGTAAAACAAAATGGATGGCAACACAAGTTTATACCTATTTATAGGTTTTTTCTTTGTTTTTTTATCAAGATTCAGTTTCTGGACTCTGTTATCAGACCATTAAGATAAAAATTCACGGAGTAATGATTTAGAAATACTGGGCCTTTTTTGTTATGCAGTATTTATGAGTTATTGTTTTTCCCATTATTTGCTGAGGTTGGAACCTACAACCATCCAAATAACAGAAAATTAACAAGTAACAGAAAGTAAACAAGTTGACAAGTAACAGAAAATTCACAAAATACTTTATCTGTTTTGTAATATGACATTTTGGGAAGTGATATAATAGTAATAAACTTGCTGATGAAGATAAAATTCTACCTTTTTGTAATTTTTTTTCAGGAACCCATAACATTGAAATTTGTTGTTAGTTACACCATGGATGAAGAAACAATAACTGAAATGGGTGAAGTCACTGATATTCCATTATCTGCAACATGAGGTTACAGTATTTTTAGTAGACTTATTATTACATTCTATTGTTATAATAATAATTATCAACATTCTTATTGTAGTTATAATTATTATCACCGTGATCATAAACTGAAGATTTGTCCATCAAGTTAGCATATTATTATTCTTGTTTAAAACGTATTGTTATTATTGCTATTATTATATATTAATATTAAAAAAACTTGCTACTTATATATTTATTAATAAAATAGTAATGTAATTATAATTATAAATATTGTAATATTTTTGACATATCCATAATAGAAATTTACTTAAGAAAATTAAAAATTGTTCTGTTTTAAACATTTCGAATGTTATTAATTACTGATAATTGTTTCATTTCATTATTATTTCTCAAATATTTATTTTTAATATTATTGAGTATATACATATATATTTATATACTGTAAATAAAAAAATAATTAAGTGTGTTTAAAATTTTTTATTTAATTTTTTTTCTTAGTATTTTTGATTTTTAATTTTACTAAACATTCAATCTATGTGCATTTTATGATTAAATTAATATATAAATATTAATTTAAAAATAAATTTATATGTAAATGTGCTAAGCTTGTCTGAATTTTCATTGAAACTAAGAGATTTGTAAGTTTTATATGAAAATGAAATGTGATTTGAAAATAATCATAATTATTGTTACTTAAATTATTATTTGTTGATTATTATTACTAATAATTTTAGATCTGTGTTATGTCTGTAAATAAAAAAAAAACTAGGAAAATAGCTTACAGTTCTTTAAATTGGATTTACATCTCAACTTTATGTTATATATTTGCAGTTGAAATAAAAACAAACTGTACACAAAAGTTGCTTAAATTAGTGTTACAAATTCAAAATATTAAGAGTTTTACTGGTTCATTGATAGAAAATATACCAATCCACCACCTTATAAAAAGTCTTATAGACCCATAGTAGTAAAAGGCATACTAAGAAAGTAAATACCATTTTCAGTATTGCAGTTATCATTTCATCACATGCACAATGACTTCTCTCATGTTTTGGTTAACTGTGGATATAATTTTGAGAACAGATTATGCTTATGTCGTGTTCTATTTGTTTAAAACATTCACCTTGACTGGGAAGCTTCCTGACTACATAGTTATCTACGTTTAAATGAAAAAAATTTATCATCACCAGTTGTATGAATTGTAGTTAAATAAATGTGTGAATGATGGAATGGTGAGAAAATGTTAAGCATTTCATTGAAGGATACGCATGATGCAGTATCTATATACTGCATCATGCGTATAACTTTAGTTGATCACAGTTGTCTGTGATCAAATAAGATTAGTTGTGTTGTAGGTTCAAAACCTTTTACAGCCTAACAATACTTATTTTCTAAATTTCCCTTGTACAACAGTAAACTTTATTTTATTGAACACAAATCAATGAATATTAGTATTATATTCATTGATTTGTGTTCAATGTTATGGACAAACAGTAAAAGTTTGATAATGTTAATCTTAACTCATACCATCACCAACATTATTGTACATTTGCAATAACGTAATCTAAACTTGCTTTCTTCTGTTTAGAAAAGATGTTTAAATTACTAAATAATGTTAATATTAAACTATATGTATTCTTCCATGATATACATTTTTTTTACCAAATTGAATAAAAGATTTATTTTTTCCTAAATAACCAAGAGTTGTAAAGTGTAGATTTTATTTTAACATTGATTTTAAATTTTAAATTCATCTTCCATAAAATATAAATAAAATAATTAAATTAATATCTTTTTATTAAGATGTGTTATGTTATATATAGAACAAGTTATGGTAGGCTATATAACAGTGATATTACTTGATATGATAGTGATATTACTAAAATGAATTGCTTCCCTGGATTTTTTTTTTTCAATTAAAAAAAATCAAACCACAAAGACAGAAATAAAGAAAGCTCATGCTTATAGCTCTTTAATTTGAATATTGCAATATATAAATATATTATTATTATTATTATCACATAATGTTTTGAGATTTTTAATGAAAAATTTAGATTTATGTTTTTTTATATTTAATTTTTATTAGTTTTTGTGTCCTATAAATAAAAAAATATGAACTGTCTATGTTATTCTTAATTCTGAGTGTATAATTTTTTTGCATTTATCAAAATTTTATATTATTATTACTGTACTTTTAGTTTTTATTCTTTTTGTCAAAATTATTATATTTTTTTTTTATAGATTTGGCTTTATAAACTGACAAAACTGTTTTTGTAATCTGTTTTTGAATATGAAGAATTCAAGAGTTAGTTATGAGTTATTGTTAAATATATTTTATAACAGATACATCATTAAAAAGTATTGTTTTATTTGAAGTTGGAACATATTTTTGTTATGAACCAGATTTTTTAGTCTTTGTAAGTTTCTTCTTTCAACATAAAAAATTATTTCTGGATTACTGTTACTATCTGTAAGTTTATTACTATCGATAACACCATTATATTATGGAACCGTTTACTAATGAAAAATATCAGCAGTTTCTGGTGCCTATTATTCATTAAAAAAACTGCTTTTAACCCTTTGTTCAGTGTGTTCATGAATTTTTGTCTTATCTCTGTTGAAAATGTTTTAAATTACATTTAAAAAATAAATAAAATCATTCTTAATGTCAATATGTGAGACCAAATCTTAGTAAAAACTGTGATTGAAAAACATTTATGTATTTTATTCATTAATAGTACAAGCAACATCTGAAATCTATGATTTTAACTTCAACCAAAATTAAAGATAATTAGGATAAAAATCTGTTGTTTCTCTTTACCAAACATATACTCATCATTTGATGTTCTGTTGAGTAATAGGCCTCTAACAACATTATTGTTTCCAATTGCTCCTGTTCTATGTTTGCTTTTTGATCTTTTTGCCTTCCATTCTGATTTTATCTTCCTCAAAAGGGAGAAAGGATTACTGGATAAATAACACCAAATTACTCATATATACAAACTTCAAAACTTTACTGTCTATAAATGTAAAATAGTAAAGAAACTTTACACATTCTGATAAATAAAGACATGTGGCATTGCTGAATAATAAATGAATTATAGTTATACAGCAATAGTGAATCAAGAATAGTTATACAGATTATTGAGGCCATTCTGAACAAAGGGCTGAAAGTACAGAATTAGACTTCAGTTGTTTTTTTTTTAAATTAGGTTGATATGATTTTATTTAAACAGTTTGTTGTCATTCCTCTTATATTACAAACTGGTTAAGATATTTAAAACAGAATATAAAATTAAAATTTTCTTGATAAATTTATATGATTGATTGGTCTAGTCCATCAGATAGATAAAAGTATGATTTCATATGAATCTGAAAAAGTGAAAAAAAAGCTTAAGTTCTCCTAATGTAAGATTATGTGCAATTGTAGCTATGATTGTTAAATTAATTTTTGATTTTAGGTATTATAAGTTATAGAAAGAAAGTTTTATTTAAAAGTACAGTAAAATCTGTTAATAGAATAACCATTTTAGTGATAAATGGAATATTCCAGTAACTGGCCATCCCTATAATAAATTAAATGCAAGAATCCTACATGACACATTTTCTACATGTTACCGAATCCTGGAGCGGGTTAATATTATTCCAAATTCATTTTCACCAATTCAGTTAATATTGAACATATATTGTTAGTCAGAAATTATTGTTTTTATCAGTGATTAAAAAAGTTAAAATTTTCTTACTGTATGAATCCCTTTTTCAGTATAAACATTATGTAATAAAGTAATTTCTGGCCTAAGTTAGACACAATTAATAGTTTTTTTAAGATTAGGTAACGTTAAAAATAAATAGAAAAGTTATAAAAAAATGCTTAAGTATTACTTAATTCTTAATTTTTTAAAAACTTTTAGTTACACACCAATCTTGTTTACGTAGTTTTATTATTTTAGAATTTAGACGACCTACCTTCACTAAAAATTAAAATTTTTCATTGTTTATTTTTACATTTTTATCAAGTTGCTTGACTAACAATCAATTTCATATTTTCAAAATTTACATTTAACTGACCCTAATCCCCTCACAAACATTTTTTATTTCTTTAGTTGACAGTTTCATAGTTTTGTTCTTATTGCTTGGTTACTGCTGCTGATTTGGACATAATTTTTAAGTCGCTATTTAAAATGATAATCTTGTAAGATCACTTAGAGAAAAGAAGAAAAAGTTTTTTAAATTTTATTCTGTTAAATGAGATATTTTGTGAACTAATTTTCAGTTAAACAAATTTTACTGTATTTCTCCTGAATAAAATGATATATCATTGTAACTATCCGAGTCAAATATATTTTTATTGTGGCCCTTTACTTAATTTATGATTATAAAATAACACTATTAAGTTTGTAGTAAATAATTATTATTTGTTGTAAGACTGAATAGATTTTTATTCAATAAATCGAAATAGTTTTTGACTTGAACATTACGATAACAGTCAAGACTTATTAAAAATTTTATTGTACTTTTTTCCTTTTTTAAATTTGAAGTTTTTTATAGCATGAGATGTATTCTCAATTGATCTGATAATACTGTATTTAAAGAAAAAGTAAATGTGTATTGTTATTTTAATTAATATCATTAGTATTTGATTGATGACTAAATTTCTCCATCTTAGTTTAATTATTAATTATATAAATTTATTGTAACAACCTTGCAGTATTAATTTTATGTTTTAAATCATTAGTGTTAAACTTATTTATTCTTGTTTGTTGTGTCACATTTATTATTTATTTAAATTATTCTGTGTATTTATAATTAAATGAATGTATTAATTTATAAAAATTAATATTTTATTTCTTTTTAATTTTTATTTATTGTATAAAAACATTACAAATGATATATTTTATATTGTTAAGAAATGATGAAATAAACATAATTAATTATTTATAGAATGCCTAAAATTGAATATTACATATTTTTATCACTGTTCTTTTAGTTATTTAAATATGTTTGTCGCCTATCTTTAGCACACTATCTCAGACTATCAAGCCACCTTCTGTACTGTCAATAAAATTTAATTTATGGCATTTTAATCATTGATTTCTAATAGATCTAAATGGTCGCTTGCTATAATTGTTTTTATTTTATCACTCACAATTAAAATTTTCTCCATATTTTTGGAATGTATCAAGGTTAAACTATTCATTTGTCATATGAAATTCAGGAACTAGAATGACTCGATCGAACACTAAAGGGAATAATTTTTTGCTACTGAATTAAGTAAAATATTTGTTTATTCCATTCGCTTTGATACATAACAAATTTTATTTCCAATAAGCCATATATGCAGAGATGGAATCTGTCATTCAGATTTGAGTGCTGTGTAATTAAAGATGATGAAAATTTTTTCATGTAAAAAATTATTCAGGTAAAGTCAGTGATTTAAAGTATATTTATTTATCTATTTGCTGGGTATGTATTACAAGTAACTAGCTATTCTTATTGCAATAAATCTAGTTCTGCAGGAGGGATTATTCACTTGTGGCCAGACCTGATTACATATTAATTGAAATTACAAACTTAAACTTACATATATTTAATTTGAAACTAAATGTTCACAATCATCATGTCTATTAATAGTTGTTTGTTTACATTATTTACAGTTTTTTAGATACCTTAAATTTACATTTTATCATGTATCCACAATTTTAATTTGGTCTTAACACTTTCATTTTTTGCATTCAAATTATTAAGAGTTTCTGGAAGTTCATTATAGAATATTATGGTATTTAAAGATGCCTTTTTTTGGCCTATATTTAAGTTTTTTTTTAGTAATACCAGTGATTTTTTTTTCTTGATCTAATGTTTGAATTTTTATATTTATTTTCAACTGTTTGTAGTTATGCATAAAAATTGATAAAACAGTTTTGGTGTAGGTTGAGTGATTTTTTTTATGTTTGTTTTATATTTTTCCATATTAATTTAACAAGTCGATTTTGTAAATCTAATAAAGGTATAAGTGAATTTTTATATGTTGATCCCCACATCTTGATCCCATAGTTTGCTCTACTATTAAACAATCCACAATTTATGGATAATAAAGTCTTAACATTTAAAAATTTAATCAATTTTGTATAAACATAAAGTAAAAATCTTAGTTTCTGTGTTATGTTTTCAATATGCTGCTTCTGTTTCATATGCATATCAATAACTACCCCTAATTACTTAGTACTAGTCACTCCTTTTATTTCTTGTTCATTTATCTTTAATGAATATGTATTCATATTGTTTTCATAATTTGTAGATGCTATGTATTCTGTCTTTTCAAAATTCAGTGCAAGTAAATTGTTTTTAAGTAATGTTCCTTTTTATTATTTGTTTGTTCCCACGTGTCTTCAGTACATAACAAGGCAGTTTCATCAGCAAATGCTACAATCATTCTTGAGGTAGAAGATCTAAAATATTGTTTATAAAGGAATCAGGAATCATTTGTACAAGATCTAAAAACAAAAGAGGTCCTAGTATTATTCTTCGTGGGAGCCCAATATTTAATATTTATATAAAATCTGAAACTCGAGCTAAAGCCTGACTGGTACCCATACCTTTCTGGAAACCATATTGATTTTTTGAAATGCATTCATACTTAGCAAAATAGTTTATTAACCTATTGCATATAATTTCCTCAAGTATTTTAGGTAGTTTTGATATTAGCACAATTAGTCATAATTTGTGGTTAGTGGTGGCTCACGTATAGGCAGTGTGGAACTGCAGCACTCCCTATTTCCACTTAATATTATCAATAACATTTAATATAATGAGTCCTTTTTTCTTTAATTCTTTCTTTATACTTGTACAATATATAATCCTTAAGCTTAATGTTAGTAGCCATTTCCCAGTTTATGAAAAAGATACAAAAATCTTTGTATGGAACTGTGCACTTCATTGTTTGGCTGTTCTGCACATGCGCACATAGGAAGCTGCACACGAGGCTGCGAGGGAGAGACAGTACTGTTGCTCCCACAGTGCCGACCCTGGCGTGCTGTTGGAAGGTAGTTTTTTTCTCCACGTATTTAAGGAACGTTCCTTGTCCATTCCCTTTTCTAGTTTGTTCAGTGGAAGGAATATGAAAGTGGTTTAGTTGTTTTTTCAGTAGTAATCAGAAGATGGTGGAAAGCAAGGGTTCTTTCATTGCCAAATCTGTCCAAAAACATGCTGGAAGAGCAAAAGAGAAGGTAATTAGTAAAAACGAATCATGTATTTGTTTCTGTGTACATAGAAATTTAAATTTCTAAATTTAAGACCATTGGACTATAATGTTTTTAAGTGGACATTTTATTAAGTTATTATCTAATAATACTAAAAAATATTATCTGTATTGGCATTTTATTATTTATTCGGTTAAACCAAATACGGGTTTTAAGCACAATGTTCTTAAAAACTGTGTACCATATTCTTGAATGTGATAAAATGTAGATTTAGATTATTATCCGTTATTGATATTAGAATTCAGTTAATTTATTTTTTTGGTTAAATTTTTTCCCTATTTTGCTAAAACATTTATTAAACTGGTTTGTAATCTCAATTTTAGTTTCTATACTTTGACCATTGAGGGTCAGTTTGTTTGGTGTATAGTTGCTTATCACAGGCCATGTGAGATGTATTCCTGACTCCAACATATATTTTATTTTATATATACAATATAATTATTTATATACATCATCACTTCTATTCCAGCTTTAACATAGAAGAGTAACAAACTCAGATATACAGGGTAAGTCAGTTATTATCCACAATGTAGTTATAGATTTTATTGCAACACAAATAGGAAACTTACATGTACATCATTTTTCAACATAGTCTCCTTGCATTTCAACGCACTTGGTCCATCATTGCACAAGCTTCCTGATGCCTTCATAAAAGAAGGTTTTCGGTTGAGCTACGAGCCAGGAATGCACCGCTTCTTTCACTGTTTATGTCCAAGGTAAATCGATGGCCCCTTAATGTCTCTTGAGTGGACCAAACAAGTGGTAGTAGGAAGAGGCAAGATTAGGACTATATGGAGGATGAGCCAGTACTTCAAAGTTGAGTTTCTGGAGCGTTAAAGCAGTATGTGGACAGGCATTGTCATGCAACAACACAACACCTTTCGACAGCAGTCCTCGGCGTTTGCTTCAAATTGCAAGCTTCAGCTTGGCAGTAAGCATCTCACTGTAGCGCGCACTGTTTATTGTCGTGCCCCTTTCCTCATAATGTTCCAGTACTGGGCCTTGTGAGTCCTAAAAAACTGTAGGCATCAGTTCTCCTGCAGACGGTTGGTCTTGAACTTTTTTTTGCAAGGCAAAATTGGATGTTTCCATTCCATACACTGCCGTTTACTCTCCAGTTCATAATGATGGATCTATGTTTCGTCACCAGTGATGATTCTGTCTAAGAAGATGTCCCGTTCGTTATAGTGATCCAAATGTTTTTGGCAGATGTCCAAGCACGTTTGTTTATGGAACTGTGTGAGTTGTTTTGGGACTCATCTTGCACAGACTTTATGAAACCAAAGTCTGTTGTGGATGATTTCATAGGGAGAACCGTGACTAATTTGCAGACGATGTGCCACTTCATCAGTAGTTACTTGTCTGTCTAAGAAAACCATGTCACGTGCACGCCCAATGTTTTCCTCATTTGTGGCGGTAAACAGTCGTCCGGCTCCTTTGTCATGCGTAACACTTGAGCAACCATTTTTGAATTTTTCAAGCCATTTGTAGACACTCCGTTGCAGCAACACACTGTACCCAAAGTCTTTGATGAATTTTGGTTCCTGATACACCTTCCGACCACAAAAATGGATCACTGAACATTGCTCTACTGTGGTGCAAACAGAAAATGGAGCAGCCATGGTTAACGGCAGGGCAGAGTTAATGGAACTAACCTAGCAGCATCATACCTGCATAGACAACAATTAAACCACGCATGCGTCATCTATGCAAAATGACAGTACTACCAACATAAACAAAAATATAACTAAATTGCAGATAATAATTGACACCCTCGTATTGTATTTGTGGTGTACGCATCTCCATATTTGTCAGGTTTATGTTGAAAAAATTAAATGGAAAACAGATAGAAAATACAAAAATTATACATTTAAATTGAAAATATTTCTGTTCACAAACTCGCTGACTTAGATGTACAATCTTCTTAATTTTGTTTAAAGCTGCTTATCTTATACGAAGTTTACATTCTTTTTTGACAAAATATTTATTAAACATTTTTAAATTACACTCTAAACGTTTTTTATCTTCATGAAATATTAACGATCTACTTTATTCTTTTATTGTTGTATTCGATGGTAGTTGATTTTTGGAGTGAATAAGAGTTATAGATATATCTTATCTGTCTTAAGTTATCTAAAATAAAAAATTTATTTTGCAAATAAGCAGTCAAGCTATGTGGAAAGAAAGTTTCTTTATGATATGAGTTTCTGTATAAAATATTCTCTATAAAAATAAAGTTTTATTTGCCTTTTGGTAGATTCAAACTCTGGCTATATAGCTTTTCAAAAACATAGAAGAAAGCATCTGCTCCCTCCAGGTCAGAAATCTTTTTTGCTTGAATAATAAAGTTTTTTAACAACTTTTCACCTAATTATTTTCCAGTCACAATCATAATTGATTGTGGAAGGTTTAACCACTTGTTAATCCTACATATATCGCAGCCCAGCAATCATAACTAGAAACATTGCTAACTACTCGGTTGCAGTATGAGCAATGAATATTTCTTAAAACCTAGGATGTACCAAAAACCAAGGTCATGTCAAGAACAGAGGGAAGGTCTTGTATTCAGTCTCAACAGCAGTGGCTTGACAACAGAAACTTCTTAGAAACAGAAACTCTTTATCTTCTCTTTCCCTATCACCTGTCTAACTAAGATAGTAGCTGCCATTTTGTGAAAGAAAATTTTATGAAAAATTATTACATTTGTTTAGCCGACTTACTGTATGAAGGAAACATACTCCAAATTTTCATACAAATCTGAAAACATATTTGTGTTTTGCATCTTGAAACACAAAGAAATCACAAAAGGATAAGTTAAAGCAGATATCATTCCATCTTTTCAATTAATTTATTCATTAAATGATCATCAAATTTTTTAAAATAATTTTTAGGCTTAATCTTAAAGTATAATATATTTTTTATTTCAAAACTATTTTGCATGGATAATATTGTTGTGAGTTTCTGTCTGATTAATATTTTTATAATCTTCATTTCGAATACTAATATTTGATACTCCGTTCTATATATTGCATTCCCTTTTTTGAGGGATTTAAGTGAAACTGGGTATACACTTTACAGTAGAAATGTACAGAATATTTTCAACTGATAAACATGAATAAAAGTAACAACAGTGATGTACTACTGCAATTAATTGGGTTTCCAAGTAGTTAAATCTATTTTTGTAACATGCACTCTACAATATGACTTGTGCATGCACACGTGCGAATGTGTGTGTAGTATGTGAATGTGTGCGAATATGTACAGTTTATGAAATCTTTTATTTCACGTGAAATGAAGAGACCTACATTTTTGCTTCAGTTTTGAATATATATTAATGTAGATAGTGCTTAGAGACAGTGTGGCAGGAGTGTAGCATAAACATATATGTATTGTATACATAGTCTCTGGAGAGTATATGAGAACAGATTGTCTGAATTTAAAATTTAATGCCATTGCCTCTGTGCATTCTTTTCTAAAAAAGATAAGAGTTTTGAATTTTTAGCCGAGAATTATCTTAAATGTGTATTTAATATTAATTATTTGTCAATAATTTTAAAATCATAGTAATCTATATAAGTAGACTGTAGTGGTAAATAAATAAATAAAGTCGTGGAATTTAAAAAGGTAACTTTTTTTTAAAATCAAATTTAAATGAATACTGCCAAATCAGTAATGGAAATTAAACCCAAGACTGATCAACTCACTACACTAACTAGTTTCAATTATTTAAAAACTGTTGTTATATTTTGCAAGATAAGCGACAAATATACTTATGTTAAAAGTGTGCTATTAAGTGTTCTTTAATTATTTTGCATTAAGTGTTGCATATCTTGTGTTCTGAATGTTATTTAGTAATTAGAAAGTATATAATAATTAATAAATACATCAAATTATTTTAATTTTAGAGTTATTTTAATGGGTAAGTGAATATTATGTTAAGTTACATTTGTAGATTAGAATTTATCATATAAATTTCAAAGAAATACCTGGATGTGTATCTCCAGGTGTTTTGGATGAGAAAGTAAATTACATCTTTTTATAGAAGGACTGGTTTAACTAGCACTGTTTATAATGGTACTTTTATAGAATACAAGTATAGTTAACATACTTTTATAGTGTATACATCTTCAGTGTCGCATTACATGTTGTAAAAGCTAACAGAAACATGCTAGTTTTTCTTATTTTCTTTTGACCTGTTACTTATTCGTATGTATGGGTAACTTAAGAGCAGTAATTTTGAATTAAACCTTTTAGTATTGAGTTTCATTGCTTTCAGGAGGATGAATGTTTTGTTAATGGTACTTATTGAACACAGTATTTCCTTACAATTATATAATTAAATCTATTGAATATTTGTTCTATTTTGGTTTCAGGTACATAATTTAATCTGTTTGGGTGTACTTTTTTTTATATTACATAAATTTGAAGTTTGAATATGGGAAGGGAATTTTTATAGCATATAAAAAACACTGTGTCTAATTCAGGATCCAAACTTGAAAACTTTTAGATGAAAGGTTTAGATGCTACCATTCCATTACAAGATAGTGGAGTATCCTTTTATGTACAATACAAAGAATAATCTGCTTCATTTTGTTTTGAGTATCTGACTAAGAATTAATAAAAATTCAAAAATATCCTAATTTGTAATATCAGTACAATTACAAATTGGATCAGTGGTAGTTGTCTACAGTAACATATAGAATGCTCAGATCATTGTTTGCTGGCAGTAAACATACTTGTGACTAATTTTTAGTAAATTAGAAATTGTGATTCCTCATCTCTTTATATTCATGAACCTAAAACATTAGGTAGATAAAATTGACATAAATTCCTAAAAAATAAGATTCATTTATATTAAAGTAGAGAACATAGTTGTTTTGATGTTAAACCACATAAACATAATTTGGTTATGAGAAAGGATCTTATTATGATTCCATTACTATTTGTAATAAATTACTTCCAATGTGATATGACCAATTTATTTAAAATTTAATTAAATGAATTCATTTTATAGAAATAGTACATTGTCGATGATTTTTAAAATAAATATTCACTTACTTAAATAGATTTGAACCAGTTTAACATGTAAGTTTATCAATTAAGGCCTTAAGAATTGTTATTTTATTCAATACCAATTGCATCTATCTGTTATCTTCCATTATCTGTACCATGTATCATACAATTAGTATTTTACATTCTTATATGGTCTCTATACATGTGGTTTTTTATTCATTATTTTTTTTTTATGTTAGTATTATCAATGTTTTTTATATGCTTTTTTGTGGTTCTTCCAGGCATCTGTCAAAGTAATTTCTCCTTGTTACCTGTGAAATACCTCACCTTACTTTTGATGTATACAGTGCATAATTATGTTATGATGTGAATAAAGTATTTACTTATTTAAAAATCTAAATATTAAAAACAATAATCAAAGTAGAAGTTCATTCCAAAACATTAGGAAGGTTTCTGATGTATTCATATATTTAATTAGTTGTAAATTTTTCTAATATGTAATGAAATGTTCAAAGAAAAGCCAAACATTTAACTGATAGCTGGAATTAAAATGCCACTTAAGTTAAATAACAATACAATTTCCATTTGTCTGGGTAACCGCATGTTACAAAAGTAAAAAGTAGAGTAGAGTTTATGATCATTGCCTTAAGGAATAAAAAAAAATTATTAATATGTAAATTAATTATGAAAAAAATGATAAATGTATTTGTATGGCCAAAATACTAATAAATTTTTCAATATTTGAGTAAGGAATTTTTTATTAAATCGCTAATTCTTCCTCTGGCATTTGTGATACTGAGATTAGATAATAAACTCTAATATATTCAAAAGGTTAACTATAAGTGCAAAGATCATTTTAAAACTAGAAGTGATCTGAGAATTTTCTGGGAATTGAACCTGGAACCTTCTAGCAAACCTGGAAGTCTAGCAGTTCATTGATAGGGCCACTAAATTGATTATGAAATATGTATTAACCAAACCACTGAATAGCTCATCAGTTGACTATTTCTAGCATAGCATTACATTCTATTTTTAACAGTATTACTTTAACTAGATAATTAAATGTAAGCTTAACCTGCTAAGATTATGTTAAGATAATAATCTTATTAAGTATAACAAGTTTGAAATTTCTGTTTATATCACTTCATTTTTTCATGTGATTTATTTTATTTTTTTATCTACTTAAATTATGGTTATTAATTCACTCCAGTTTACTTTTGGAGTTTGTATATATATATATTTTTTTTTCCTAATGGATACATAAAAATCTGTTCTACTAGTGAACAATAGCAACTCACCGTCCTAAAGGCCCAATGAGGTGAGGATAAGTATGACAGTGTAAATGAGGTGTAGTCTTGTATGGACCAAGGCTGACCATTCCTAAGATATATGGTTAATTGAACCCCAACCGCCAAAGTACACCATTATCCACTATCTATTACTCAAATCCATATAAAAGCAGCACCTTTTACTAAAATTTGAATTCAGAACCTTCGACTCTGAAAATCAGCTGTTACACAACTGATTTGTGATGATGAGTTAACCACTATTGGACTATATATACATACCATATACTTTTTTTTCTTCAGTTTGAAGTTATGATGTTACTGTTAATTTTATTTTTTTATTTTGTAAAGTCAGTATATGCTTGTTATGTAATGGAGTTAAAGTATCTGTTACAATTATTGAAACAAAATTATTTATATTATTTAAAAATAAACTAGTTTTAGAATGTATTTATACCCAATTTTTTTAGTATATTAGTGTTTTATGTGCATTAGGTTGTTTATTTCTATTTATATTAAACATTTTAAAGTGTATCTTCTTGTTTTATTCAATTGATAAGAAAGATATTTCCATTAATTTGTATAATATACAAAAAGTGAATAAAGAAAATCTTCTTTACAACTATATTATTTTTTAAATATTTCTCTCCTTTTCAAAAATATTTTATAATCGATCAATGTTTGTTATTGCTGATTTGAGACCTGGTCAGGCATGAAATTTTCACATTCTACAAAATTAATTTTCTTCCATTGGCAACTGCTGTAGGATTTCAGTCTATTGTTGTTGTTATAAAAGTAAATAATATTAGTTTAGACTGTTTGATATATTGTACTAATTTCTGTATAGTCACTCTAATCAGAAAGTATTTGAATGAATTTACAAGTCAAATCCAAACAATAAGGAACATACTGTAAACTCTGTGTGTGTGTTTGCACGCATGCTATGAGCTATGTCTCTTCTGCTTATTTGATATGTTTTTCATATCAAATAACCAGAAGATAATTGCTATGAATATCTTCTGCTTAGAAGATATTCTAAGCAGAAGATATCAAAACATTTTTCAGTAATGTTTTTCTCATAGATTATTAAATTTCTGCTTCACTTACATATGATATGTAAAATTTATGCAAAAGTTTGCACAGATCAGATTTTGTTAAAATATTGATGAAACATGTAAAGACTGTGTTATAATACTGTCTATGAGTCTATAAATATCCGATTCATCCCTATCATGAGATTGAAGTTATGACAGAATTGCTCTCGGGAACCCACTGGGTTGGTCTAGTGGTGAACACGTCTTCGCAAATCAGCCGATTTCGAAATCTAGAGTTGTAAACAAATCCTAGTAAACACAGTTACTTTTGTATGGATTTGAGTACTAGATTGTGGATACCAATCTTCTTTGATGGTTGGGTTTCAATTAACCACACATCTTGGAAATGGTCAACCTGAGACTGTACAAGACTACATTTCACTTACACTCACACATATCATCCTCTGAAGTGATGCCTGACAGTGATTCCCGGAGGCTAAACAGGAGAAAAAAATAAATTTCTCTCAGGTGGCAAAAAAGAAGCCAATGTATTTGAAATTAATGAGCCTGTTTCATGACTTTCTTGAGTATGTTGAAAATTACAAAAAAGTTTTAATTTCATATTAGGTAAAGAATTATGTTGTACAAATATGATCCCAAAACTAAGATTCAGTTATCACAATGAAAGACACTAAACTCTCCCAGATCTAAAAAAATCATGATGATAAATGTCAAGTAGATATCAAAAGAGTAGTATGTATCATGAATATGCTCTTTCAGAGCAGGCAAGGAATATTATGTCAAGTAGTAGAGCATTTGTAAGACAATTTTCACAGTTCAGGAACTCATGAGAATTAAAAGTGGCAATTTTCATAAAAATGTGACTTCCCTTATATTGCAATGTCCACAGCAGTTTTTTCTGCTGTTAATCAAATTGTGCTTAAAAAGTAAAAGATTTAATATCGAATCAATAGAAACAGAGTGTATTTAAAAGACCTGTCCATTATTTTCAAAGCAAGTTTAAAAAAAAATGTTTTGAGAAGTAGAAACATTGTAAAGTTATTAATAGAATAGGGATTTAGAAGAGGACTATTTTAAAGGAGATTATGAGAATGAACATATTGTTTGCTGACAGTGATTGTTAACATATACAGTCGAAAATAACACAAAATTTGTGTGAACATCAAAATTATGAAAAAATATTAATTTTCTCATGGTGAGATAATGGTATTTTATAAATACAGATTTTCTTAACTTTTATATTAGAATATTGATTTCTGAATTAGCCTGTCAGATAATAGTCATACACCAAAATGATTTGTACAAGTTTGAAACCATTATTACCTTTGCTTTAACTCATGTCTTCAGGATCAACATTTTCATTTCTTCTCTCAGTCCTCAGCTTCTTCATTTCTCAACTCCTCTGCTGCCTTTTAGATTTCATTTTAACTTAGGCCTTCTTCTGTATCTTTTCCTAACTATTACTTGCAAATAAGTTGTATTATTTTTTTTTTTTTAATTAAAATTATTTTAATAAATTTTCTTAAAGATAAATATTCCTTTAAATAAAAGAAAGAAGACTTTCTTGATGGAGAAACTGTATTATAAAGTAAAACAGATATACAAGTATACTGGCCAAGCTAGCTTATCACTACAGCTCTTCCTTTGCAAACTATGGGTTGGATGTCTAAAACTAATTCAGAACATGTTCATTTCTAACTCATAGTTTTTTAATGTATTTAATTATAATGAATATTCATATTTATTTGTTGATATAGCAAGCAGTGGTAGTAGTTCGCCGATAGAATATAATCTCGTAAACCCCAAATTAAAAATTCATTTGCCAATTACTAATATAAGCCTTCTTAAATCGAAAAATTTTAATTTTGTTTTGAACGCTTGAATCAAAACAGTTCATGGAAGATGAATATAAATTAAAAGACAGTTCTGTTGACTTTTACAGTGTGACATAGTATTGGTAAATAATGCATTTAAGTATAATTTAACAGTAGGTGTGATAAGACATGAGTAAATTTTAAATATATCAGGTAGATAAATAATTTTATTCTGATATATATATGTATATCAATATAGATACATATATATAGATCAAACCTGAAATACATAGATATGCTACTCCACAGATGCAAAAAGGAATTGCTCTGTTTCCCCAGATGGATTCAGGAAACCATTGTAAAACCTTGATTGAAATGGCATCAAAAAATGTGCAATTAATTTTAAAATAAAATATCAAAGTCCTTGAAGTCCATATTAGTAACATACAAAATAATGTGAAATACATTGAGAATACTGGTCATATAAAATAACTAAAAAATAAATTGCAATTAAGAACGCATTTATGAAAATTATTTGAACACATATTTATGCAAACGTTAGAGTTGTAAAAATTCAGTTCTTTTTTTAATTTTTAATTATAATTTTTTTTAAATCATCAAAAAAATAATATTATTTCTGTAAAGGAAAATGTTTTAGTGTTTTTAAAATAAATTTATGCAGTATTTTTTAAACAGTTTAGTAATTTAGTAAAAATGGAAATTTAAGTATAATAAATAGAATCTTCCTTTTCATAAAGAGTAGTGTTGTATGGAGTTAGATGAAAAAAATTCTGTCGAGGTGGACATTATTATTTTTTAAGATTAAGTGATTATTATTTTTAACAAAGGTGTATGCATATAATATGTTTTTCAAGTTTGCATAATGTTACTGCAGAACAACTGAAATTTTAATGTTATTTACTTGAGATAGGAAAAACTTCAAAAGAGAATACAAAAAATGCAAACGATCCCCCTACAAAAAATAAAAAATAATAAATAAAGCTTTATTCAGTATACCGATTACTTTTCTAAATAAATAAAAAAATTATTATTCTAATAAACCTACCATTTAACTTCAGCAAAGTGTTTATAAAGAAATATATTCTGATTCAAAGATAAAATATAAATTTTATGAGAAAATTTTTAATGAAAATTTCATATTGCAATTTGGAAGATCAGACACCTGCTGTTTATGAAAAGCTGAATTTAAAAATTAAATTGAGAACCCTAAATTATTCCGATAAATGAGAAATGTAAACTGATACATACCAAATAAAAGGTTAAGAAAAACAGGAAGATTTGATAAGACTGAAAACCTTAATTCTCTGTGGGGTCAATCTTTTCGCCTCAGTTTTGGAATGACACATCAGTTTCTATATATTTTGGAATAATGAACTGAAGTTTGATAAAATATATGTATAGGATGTATTTCATTCATTAATTTAAGGAGTGTATTATTCACTCATTTAAAAGTCTTATTTTCTAGTACACATTATAAAAAAATAAAACATGTTTAATATGAAAATCAACTACCAAAATACATCTCATATTGAAAAAGTAAGTTTTATTATTAAAAATTTCATTAATTTGTTGTTTTATTTAGATCAAGGTTTTAATGACTGTGTGAATATATTACATGCTTCATAAACCTTTATCTGAGATCACCAACAACTGAAAATATTGTTATACTGAGTGCTCCAGTTTATAATACAAATGACTCAAAGCATGCAACCCTCGTCTAATTTGAAAATATATAGTCTAATTGAACGAAATAAACTTATACTTTCTTTTTATAATTTGAATAAAGTTTTTGAATAAGTCTGCTTCTATACTCAACATATTATAACTGTGTTCTGATAAAGATGATTTCTAAATTTTTTGTGCACGTTGATTCTTTTTAAATGTTAACAATATTAGTCATACTAAAAAGTTTTAAAATCATGTCATATGAAAATATATGAAGCATTCAGAAACATTCATAGCTATCAGTTCACTACAGCCATAAACAACAATTTTGTATAACATGTAATTTTTATGGGTTGTAAAAACAAGGTGAAGTTGTTTGTAATTAAGGTTATTAAAAGTGTGTTATATGATACATTCCAAAAAATTAGAATAACTTTTGGAATTTTATATTACTGGACAACTAGATGAACAATATATATTGTTTGTATATATATATATTTTTTTTTTTTTCATATTTATAACTTATATGTAACCTTTAATTTATTTTTAATGAATAATTATAATTATTTAATGAAATTAAGTATGCAAAGTTTAATAAAATTTGTAATTTATTTGTAAAATAAAAAGTTAAAGCTGCATAATTTAGGTTGTTTTCAACATTAAATCAGATTTCATTATAAAACAGCATTCAAGAAATTTTAAATATTAAACTAAAAAGCTGTGAGCAATGTTGAAAAAATATTTAATGTGATATAATAAAGAATGATGCGACAATAATTGCTAAAAAAAAAAAAAACATTATTTCTTAATTGATTATTCATGAATTTTTTGATGACATATTTGCAGTCAGCAATTATATTGTAATTGCGTTCTCTAACAAATATATGGTCTTACATGCATTTAATTATTTTGGTTAAATGAGAACAAAAATTAAAATTTATCTGTAAATTAAAATCAGCTAAGAAACGTTGTAAGAACACTATCATAAAATAGACAAAAAATTATACCGTTATAAAACCTGCAAGTACATATAAAATAACTACTTATCCTATACAAGTGACAATATAACCCTGGAATGAAATTATCATCCATACTACTACTACTATATGAACCTGTTTTTTAGACATATAACATTAAAAATGCATTTTACTGAAGAAATTGTATTCAATATTGTTAATAGTTTTTCCTTTGTCTATGTATTCACTTGTTTATAAATCCCTCTTCTCACAAACCATAACTCATATATCAAATTATCCTTATAATATAATAAGGATCATATCTAATTTATATGTATATATACTTATATATGTTTATCTATATATGTGTGTTACGGTAAAACCCTGAATACCGGTAAATCTTAAGTTTTACCGGTAAATTCTAACATTTACCATAGACTGTTGGTAAAAGTTGACAATTCTGTAATGAAATCACTCAAAAGTATGAATTTAAAAATGCTCTTCCCAATTTTGGAATTTCAGTGCACTGCGGGTGAAAAATTAAACAGGGTTTTTTCAAAAGATTACAGAAAACTTTATTTTGTTATATAACACTAAGACATTTCAAAAAAATTACAAGTAATTAATTCATATACACTAATATTCAGGAATGAATCATTTTTAGCAAACTTCTACAATGGTAAATAGCAATATGTTTGTTGTTATAATTAGATGAATCCTTTCGAGACTACAAATTACAAAAAAACTGTATAACTAAAAATAATTCGCATCTCAAGTACTAGATAATGACTCGTATGCAAGAAACATTTGCTCTTCATATTAATTACTTTTTGAATGAAAAATTTTGTTAAACTTAGTGTTCCAATTGTACAAAATTTTGAAATTCACACATACACACGGACAATGAAAATAAAAATTAAATGATTTAACTAAATAATACTAAAGAGGATGAGTGGACACACATTTACCATTGGATTCAATGAATGCAATCCATACAGCCACTATAAAAAAGCAGAATCAACTTTTGCACATCATATAGAAATGAGTAAAGAATCTTCTAGAAACCACTTACATAGATATTAACTACAGTATAACAATTTCATATATAACAAATAAAAATATAATTAATATCTAAATATTCTGGAACTGTATAAAATTTATAATAAACACATTAAATTGAGGCCCCGTGGCATCCAAAGGGCCTGCCCCAGGGCCGCAGATCTTGCTTTGGTCACCATTCCTGTCTAGCCAGAAGGCTCCACCCCATGGACCCCCACAGTATTCATTACCCTCATGGTTGTGAGAATACTGATAAATAGCAATTGCATTGAGGCTTTATAAAAGCCTGAAAAAGAAACTTAATTACAAAAGACAGAATAGAGATGATAAAAATTAAAGAATAGAAAGACAGTAGGAACTATGGTAACTAAAATACGCATACCATTGACAACGAAAAATTAATAACTTATTTCTGTTGTCATGGTGACAGGAATATAATAATGAAGTAAAAGAATTAATCTTTTTTCCTTTAATGAATATTTTTAATTTACAACTTCACTCCCAAAGGGGTTAGGGGTTAAAGGTCTATGGCTTAAAACCTTCCCTGGGATAACACAAATGTATCCTGTAAATTTGAAAGCGATCAGTCAGTTGGTTCTTGCATGGTGCAAAAACAAACAAATAAACAGACAAACTTTCAGCTTCATATGTAAGATTTATTATCCAGAATAGGAATTAATTGTCCAGTTGAAAGATTTCACACAATAATAATAAAAAAATGTATTAATTTTATTAATTAAACATAGATTTAATTAAGTACTTATTATCCATTAGGCAATTGATTTCTGATTTTTAGATATTACTTATTAATAATAGCACTGTTAGAATAATACAAACAGGCAAAGTGATAATTTTGTATAACTTTTGTTTGATTATCATTTGTATGCTTCCTTCCTAAAAGGTATATTTTGCACTGATAGATTGGTTGTGCATTTAATTATCCAAAATCAAAATATGTATACAGATTCTATACAAGGATTTTTATGTTAATATTAGTTGCTAGTGTTGTACTTACTGTTTATTAAAAATTATTCTAATTAACTGTATTTTAATAATTTAATTTATATTAATAAAATAAACAACGATAATTATTTTACTGTACAAATGGCTAAGTTCATTGAGCAGCATAAAAAATTGATGGAACTTTTCCTTCCAAAGACTTTTTAGAGCTAACTGTAGGTTCTGTAAAAGATATCATTACATTTTTCCTTTGAGAAAGGAAGCAATAATTCTAAAAAGCCTTTGAAAGAAAATGTTCCATTAATATGAAAGTGGATCATTTAATATTTAATAATTTCAGTTTTTCATGTTTGTATATCAAATTAAAGAAAATTTTCATTAAAAAAAATTTTATTCTGATCGGTACATGATAATATTTTACATTAACCTCATTAGGATCGGGTAGATATGCTACTCCATGAATAAAGAAATGTTTGCCCCAGCATTTGCCTGGTTGAGTAGATGGAAACCTTGGTAAAATCTTTAACAGTCTGGTATCGTAGAATAAACAATTAATTAATATATACGTCATTAAAATACAAGCACATAAAGTCCTTATAATTATCTGAAATATAAATACTCGTATATGAGTGACACGTTAAGGTACACCTGTGAAGATACTATATACAAAAAATGTTTACTAAATAATTCAATGAGTAAACTTTTAAATGTTCAATATTTGTTAATTAATTGAGATTATAATTTTATTTTCTATTGTGAGGTAATGATTCCTCACTATTCCTATTGCAAATAATCCCCTCTTAAAAATTTCTTGAAGAGGCTCTAAATATACTGACACAAATAAACTGACACATATATATCCAAAATAAACTGACACATATATGTCACTCAAATTCTAAATAATATTTTTCCCTTGATAAACTTTTAAAAATATTAATAACTAGTAGACCTGGCAATGCTTCGCTATTGCTAGATTTGAGTATATATTTAGATTAAATGAACACAATTGAAAGTTTGATAAAACATTAACAAAATGAACATTACGGAACTTCACTAAATTTAACCTTTCCCCTTTACCCTTTCTCCCTTAACTTTTCTCCCCTTTTCCTTTCCCCAATTTCCCCCTTTCCTTCCCACCCTGTCATCCCAATTTCTCTTTCCCTTATTTCCGGTTCCCTTTCTTCTTTCCCCCTTTCATTTCCTTTTCCCTTTTTCAATTTTTTCCTTTCTCCCTTTTTCCCCATACATAAATTGGTCCAGTAGTTTTTTAGTCTACAGTGGACACACATATCTGAAACATTGAAATAGAATCGTAAAATATGTAGTATAGTGTGTGTTTCTTTTGTTTGCAACAAAGAAATTGGACCGGACCACAGTAGCAATTTAAGTGCAAGAATAGCATTACATTTCCCTAACTCTTTTTGTTTCCTATTTACTCTTAATAAACTTCTTTCAATGCCTCTTTTATATGCAAAATCATCTCAAATAATAAAAAATAACCGCATAATAAAAATGGGAATGTGATTTTGTTTAATCTTTCTCATTTCGGCAGGCCCCAGGGCAAATTAAAATATTATTGTGGAATATACTTACTAGTTTTTATAAATAAACTAAAAAACAGATTTTTTTCAAAAACTGTTTACTAAAAATTAAAGATTAGAAGGTCATTTTGATTTTTAAATGATTTTTGTCAATAGATATTGTTAAAATTATATATAAAAAAAGTAAATAATTAATAAAAGGAGGAATAATAATAAAATATTAATTGACGAATAAACAGTACTTATGAAATGAGTATTTTAAAATAAGAGTAAAAAATACAAATTTTTGTATTATTAACTTCTATTCTTTGTTTTTTACACGTCATTACTATAATGATCGTTTAATCAAAATGGCCATCTAGTTTTAAATTTTAAGTAAAATTTTTCTACTAGTTTTGAGCATAATCCTATTTTTAAGTTTATTCTGATAACCATTTAGCATAGCTCTTTATTTATAATTTTTTAGTCAGCAAGTTTTTTCTTTAGTAATGTTTGAAACAGTTTTAAAATATAAGTGGTTAAGTTTTATCTTTAGAAATAAGAACTACTTTTAATATAGGAATTAAATTTATTTTGTAAGAATTACATAATATTATTGTAGTAATAATTATAATACTGCTTGTAATAACATAGATGTAAATAAAGTAAATATATTATTGGATAATGATAAATTCTACTTATTTTAAGGTATAACTACAGTTTGTTACTGTATCAATTAAATATTTATGTTAGATATGTACTTATATATATATTAACCATATATCATTGACCCAAAGTGTTATATAAACTATGTGTTGGTAACATCAACTACTATAAAAAGCATAAACTGTGCATTAGAGAGATATTCCCTCCAGAAACTTTCTAAAGTATTAATTTTAAGTTAATGTGATTTAGTCTCCGCCATAATTAATCAACCTTTTCCATAAATGTGATCATTATGGGCGACTTGATTGAGACACATCGTAAACCTGAAAGCAGTACAGATGTATTCAAAAATAATAAAACACATTGCCAAATATCCAGGAAAAGTAAGAAATAGGCTTCTATACTGAGCTGAATGTATTCTTACATTGTTCTGCATCAATATGTCTTCTCCACAAAAATATAGCTGATATTCACCCCTACAAGAAACACATTCTCTATGTTAACTGCAGGGAGTGCCATATAATAATTTTTTTTTCTCAGGAAAGAGATTGTGATTTTTCTCTCATATCTGAGTTTTTAGGTAGAAAGACCAGGACAGATAGTAAAAAGCAACAAGTGTATTAGTTCAAATAAAACCCACAATATAAAATTTATATCCATTGGCAATGTTCTGAATAATAAGAATTATTCAAACAAGTAGACTAGTAGCATTGCCATGGTCATCTTAATAGGTTTACCATAAAAATATAGATTAGGTGACCTAACACATAAAAAAATTCTGAAAAATGATTATTTTTTATGGAGTTATCAGCCGTTTAAATGGTTTGATGCTATTCTTCATTCCTTTCTGTTATGCTACTCTTTCAACCTCAATATATTTAGAAAATGCTCAGGTATTATGTATATGCTCAGGTTTATGTATTACAGTTTTGTCTTTCTGCTCAGTTTTTACCATACACATATGTGTTGCCTTCTGTAATTAAATTAAATTTGGATTCAAAATATACAGTCCACCATCCTAAATCATCTCTCCATGAGATTCTGCCATAAATTTATTTCCTCTCCTGTTTTTTCCTAATTTCAAATCTTAAGGGCCCCTTCATATCAAATTTGATCAACTTAACTAATTTTTAATACCCTTTTGTTATATTGCATTCAAAAGACTTTTATTCTTTTACTTTATGATTTTCCTAGTGTACATGTTTCACCGTAAAGCAGTACCCCTTGACACAAGTATTTTCAATAAATTGTTAAAAAAAAAAGAAATATATATGTGTGTGTGTGTGTGTGTGTGTGTGTGTATTTGACCATTTTATATATATAAAATGGTACTAAAAATTACTGATATATATATATATATATATATATATATATATGTGTAATTTTTTACTACATAAAAACACAATAAAACTTGTTTCAGAGCCAGCTGAAAGATTCATTTGCTAAACAATGGTATGCGGGAATCTTAGTATGGCGATTGCTATTCTATTCAGTGCCATACTGAGACCCGATCATTCACATATCCCATCATTGCAATCTGGCAGCTTTTAAAAGCTTGTGCTTGTGAATGAAAAATGAATGAAACACAAAAGAATGAACCTGAACCAAAATGACATAAAGAAGGTGAAAAGATGAACATCTATACCCCAGTTCCTTTTCCTTCCTCCTCAACAAACCAATCCTAACATAATTGGTAAGTATTACCTGCCAATGGCAACCGACCCACGTAACCACATATGTCTTTGTCTGTATTCAGCCAGAATCCATAACTCCTTTTATCATGAAGACTGATAATTAATAATTTAGGAAGTGGAAAACTTACATTAACTTAAAACTCAATGTATACTAAGTCAAAATTGATTATACCTAAAAATCTTTCAATAGCTTAATTCATTTGTTATAGTGTAACACATACTAAAAAACTTACTGAACTTTATGGAGATTAATAAAGTTCATGCAACCAATAAGATTTTGTTAATTTTATTTATTGTTATGATGTACAAATTCACAGAGGAGATGAATGGCTTACCTTATTTGGTATTTCCTTTATCTGTATTCTTATTCTTATTATTTTATATTTATATTTTACACTTCTAATCATATTTTTTATGCTGATATAAATTTTTTTCTGAATTTTCTTTGGAAACTGATAGAAATAAACAATTTCTGAAAATTTTTATAATTTTTTTTTCAATCTCTTTCAGGGGAAGAAATAGATTTTAAGGAAACAATATCGATCATAACAATGTAGTCTTAGTAATACATTTATGTAAATTAGCTCTCAAGATGCCTGAAATAAAATTTGCTAAAAAGGACACAACCCTTTAGACAAACTTACTTGTGTCCAGTGGCGGCTCGCATATAGGCACTGTGGAACTGCAACTCCCCCTATTTCCACTTGATATTATTGATAACATTTAATATAATGAGTCCTTTTTTTTTGAATTTTTTCTTTATACTTGTACAATATATAATTCTTAAGCTTAATGTCAGTAGCCATCCCCCAGTATATGAAAAAGATACAAAACTTTTTGTATGGAACTGTGCGCTTTACAGTTCCAGTGGCGTGGTGTTTGGCTGTTGTACGCATGTGCACATAGGAAGCTGCATGTGAGGTTGTGGGGGAGACAGCACTGTCGCTCTCGCAGTGCCAACCCTGGCATGGTGGTGGAAGGTAGTTTTTTTTTTACTCCGTGTATGTTGTGCTTAAAAATCCCAACAGGGCAATGAACGGGGGTGAGGGTGTGGCGAGCGGAACATTACTAGGCGGGTGTCTTCCCCTGTGGGGTTGGGATGTGCTTAAAAACCATGTATCATATTTTTGAATGTGATAAAGTGTAGCATTAGATTATTATTTTACTTCCAACTATTCTATTTGATTCATTTTTTTTTTCGGTTCTTTTATTTTACAGAAAACTTTAACCACGGTCTTGAAAAGGCCCAGAAAAAAAATTTACTGGAGTAGCACCCCCACTAGCTGTGGGCTGCCACTGCTTGTCTCACATTTCTGCCTATTACATTTATTCCTGAGTTATAGTGGCAATTTCCTGAAATCTGCTTTTCTCTAACAAAACAAGAGATTTCAAGAAGTAAGAAAATTTTCATTTTGCTGTAATTTAGTATTTGAAATCAATGAATCACAGAAGTTACAGTGACCTACTCTTTAAGAAACGTTTCTTTTATCAAACGTGTGTGTAAAAATCTAGCATATATGAAAAAAGCAATGACTGATAAAATCCAAGAAATATTGTAGACAACTTTATTTCCTGTGATAATAGAATATCAGGGAATTGCTGATCGAGATCCAGAAAATAATTAATAAATGTTCATTTCAAATCCTTTTATTGCTGGTGAAAAATTTTCTTAAAATCTTTAGTTTTGTAATAAAAGTGATAGAATTTAACAAGCTGGATAAATATGATTAATTTTTCAATAAATATAGTTTGAAATTAATCATGATACCTAAGAATCTTCTTTCAAATTCTAGTAGTGTGAGATGTGAGGTAAGAATTAAAGAATGTAAGGAAAAAATTAAAGAAAGTAATCTCATGAGACTATCAAATTTAATGATCGTAATGATACAGTATTAGATCTCATTACAACCAATCAGTGGACAGTGATTGAGATTCAGACAAGACATGGGTGGAACTACGGTTCTATCTGTAGTTTTTATGGTCATACAAAATTTTTCTGAAATATTAGTAGGTATATTTTATTTTTTTCAGTAAATTATCAGTGATACAATGACCTAGTATCATTAAAATCAATTTTTACCTTATTCCACTGCACCATAATGTGTCTCATACATCAGAACATGATACACAAATAAAAATGCAAATATCCTGCTCTTTATACTTTACAAGAAAAGTAGACAACTGACGAATGCAGAGAAGCAGTTTGGTTTTAAGGAACTCTGATTTTCTGTAACATTGTATCAGATAACAGGTCACGTTATTCTTTGCTGTTGAATATCGAGGATTTAAATTTCTATCTCTTGTTTTTCATGTTTTTATGAAATTTGCTAGAAATGTTTTTTTTTTTGTATCGACAAACAAATAGATAATACTTTCCAGCCAATCAATAATAAAGATTAAGTGAAAAATAATTAGGAACTATAATTCTGTTCACTATTTTTCATTGGGTTCAAAAGAGCCTATAGCCTCTATTTTGGGTATGTAATGATAAAATTTAACAGCTTAATACAACTTCAGAAGTGTAATATCAGTAGTACAAATTGCAAACTGTAATATAAAAAGTGTATTATTTAGTAACCTACTAAATTTTAACTAAAGATTGACTGTAATGACAGGTAATAAATTTCAGCCAATTAGTATTCAACTTCAGAAACAAGTTGGATGTATTATTCTATCCCTTAATTTTTATACCAATATAAAACAACTGAAAACCTTTTTTTTTATGGAAACTGATCAGATTTAAGTATAATAAATACATTTTTTCTTATGAATTTATTCTTCTATGATAAAGCTAACACTCGATTACAATCACTTTGCGTACATATTTTTTTAATGATTATTATAGCATGAAAAATACTGAGATTTGAACCAGAACCTTCAATGTGAAAAGTAGACACACTACCATTCTACCATGGAGATCAGCCACTTATATTAATTTTCCAAGTGATTTTATTATAATGATTTACTAGAGAAGAATTTCTTTGGATCTCTCTCTGTTGATAAAAATGTATGGTTTTTGCAAGAAATCTAGATTATGAAGGAGTCCGATAAAGCTTACTACATCAGTAAGAATTAAATAACATCATCGTCTGTATTCACAAGGTATTATGTAACACATTCATTGTAATCGATAGGCAAGATTCAAATATAGAAATGTGCGACTCACCTTTTTATCAGTAATTTAAAATCGATGAAAGATAGACGACTAAATTATAGATTAAGAAATTTTTTTTTATTTTACTTCACAAATTACAAGCATACAAAAAGTGTGTAGAAAATGACAGAAGTCGTTGAAACACAGTTAAACAATAAAATTTTAAATAAATATATTGCTGATGTGGGCGTAATGTCATTTACGGTATCACATTCCAGCCGATCTGCAGTCGAAATTCAGACAGAAAATTAGTAGCATCGTTGAAATGTTAATATTTCATCAGAATAAAATATTCTGTTATAAGCTAGTAACGATTTACCGGATATAAATATAGGATAATCAATTATATCATAAGTATAGGAACAGCGAGGATAACAAAAGAGAGATGTCAGCAGTAGCCTAGAATTTAAGTGATTATTTTCTATGATTCTATAGAAATTGAACGAACGATACCGTTTAAATCGATATCAGAATTCTTTTACTGTTTTAAATGATTGTAGATGAAAGACCCGAGTTAACGAAGCGAGGTGAGATCAACTGCTACAAAAATTATTAATTACGAATCGGATCGCTTACTAAACTGAACCCTTTAATTCCTACACTGAATCATTTCAGTCGCACGGTCAAATTTTTTGTTCGTTTAAGTACTGCCAGATTATTACTGTCGAATTGTTTTGGAGACCCGGTGACCAATCAAATAATAAGTAAGAATCGAACGCATACAAAATTCCTATTTAAGTCACGCTCTACGATTAAGAGGTGGTGCATGACTCTAGGTTGTTCTTACAGCTATAAAGAAAAAGATGGAGAACGAGTGAATGAAATGAAAGGGGGGAATAAAAATGATAGAAGTATTATAGACAGACGAAGGAACGGATATGACTCGGCTTCCTGCGTCCCTTGCATAATAAATACCGTATAGTACAACTGTGTAAAAACTAACCGGCTACAAAATATGTAAAATTTAAATTATTGATAAGCTATCTTGCAATGTATTACTTATCTACGAGAAACCAACATCATTCTGTTTATTAAAAATTGTTTTCGTAGGAATTAACCATTTTTGTAAATTTATTTATCACTCATTCATAGCTAAATGAATAATGGAAAACTCCCATAGTCCTACACGAGATTTTATTCCTAAATATATGTATACATAAATGATTAGGTATTATTTTACTCTCATATTTCTCAATATAGTTATAATTTTTAACATAACTAACAAAAATTTTCTTACTTAAGAGATGAAAATTATTCTTTATATAATAATTATTGTACGAAACATAGATTTATTACCGGCTGAATTTACCTCGGGGTTCATCATCCGGGCTATCAGCTTTTTCTACAAATAAAAATGTATACTTCTAAATGGCTTCAAAATAAGGAGGTAGTAGATAATTCTATCAGAATGTATTTTTTACTTATTATAATATAACTTCTACTATTTACTATAAGAGGAATCAGTACGGTAATCGGGTTAAAAGTTAATTTTCTACTTTTTTGGATTCAGGGGTACATGAAGCGTCGAGAAATTAAAAAAGGGATAAATTTTATTCGTTCGTTTCGTAAATTTATATTAATAATTCGGGATTAGGTAGACATAGAATCCTCAAATTCGGCAAAATGATATATAGGAAATCGATGATATTAATGTTTAATATCAGAATCTTGAACGGGTGGGAATTTAGGGGATCGCAGATCATAACTCTAAGTCGGAGCCGGATTTAATGGAAGTTTTATTTGAACAAATTTTTAGTTCCTTAAAAATATTAACAAAGATGGAAATTTGTTCATATAAAGGTTTTTGCACAATTGAATTCAATTGGGGGGTTTTGGGCATCGACTGCTGTGGTCATCAGCCCTTTTCTCAAACAAAAAATTCTTTCCTTCTTTGATAAAATAACTAGCGACCTAGTCAGAATACTAGTGTTGTCAGACAGATCATCCAGAAATACATTTGTATAGGATATTAAACCCCCCCCCCCCCCCCCACCACAACCAAATTAAACACACACAAGATGACAAAGGTGTAAAGGTGTAGGTCTCTTGCCACTTAAAACATACTTCCCTTTCAAAGAAATGTTGTCATATATGTCAAAAACGGGTGTAAAAATGCGGTAATTCTTAAAAACTCATCCTTAACAAAAATTAGTCAAAAACGTATAAAAACTTACAAAAATTAGTCAAAAACGTATAAATCACACGATCTATTACCTAGGTTTACCTTTCCTTTTTTCTTTCTTTTCTTCATCTTCCAGACAGTCTCCACCTCTTTTTCAGGGGTGTCTGATGCTTCAGAGTTGGAATCTTTTGATCCTCCGCCGTAGATCACGGAGGATGTCTTGCTGTCGGCATCAGATGAAACGACATACATGGTACGGTGAGCATTGCATCAGAGGCTAAGCTTGATGTACTCACCGCTAAAATTTTTGGGGCGGCTAAGGAGCCGCCCCAAAAATTTGGGAAAGCTCCTTAGCTCTCCCTCTCTTTTAGAGGTCTCCAAGCCCCGGGGTTCCATTGATGCTTTTCCATTGCTCGCTTTTCCAATTATCATTACATCTTCTTCTTTGCTGATTCCCTGATTGGCGATTTTCTCTATTTAAACTTTTACCGTCGGTGCATTACGTTCAAACCTCTTCTGCGGTTTAGCTTCACTTTCCTTCACATTTTGACTGGCGAAGGCTCATTCCTCGGTTGTATAACATTTTTTTTGATTGGAGACATCCACTTTTTTCTGTGTTTGCTTTGAACTAGTATCTCTACTTGGTCGACTTTTTAATTTGTCTTTGATGATACGTTCGTCCACGTTCGCTAGAGCTGGTGCCAGTTCAGAGATTACGTTCTTTGGTTTAAAGAAGGCTTTAGCAAACCGAGAATAAGGCGCAAATCCGCTGAGCACGAATTTTCTAGCTTCGAACCAGCTGATCTTTTGAATGGTTTTTACCTCCTGGGTTGCTATTTCCTCCTTATAAATCGGACAGATTCGCGGAATGATGTGTATGGCAGTTGACAAGTTGACACAAACCGGTGGGTCCCTGCACGGGTCATCCGAATTTAGCGGGTCACCACATGGACAGATCTGTTTCCTAGTCGCCGTTGAATTTCCGAATTTCTGACAGCCAAACCAGCGCAATGAAGTCGAGATGAACGGAAGAACATCCAATCATTAAAGTCTTTATTTTTTCGAGACATTTGGGTTCGTTAAACCGAAGATATGCAACGCGAAGAGTACAACTCCGTTTCGTCGTATATTCAATCGTCGATATGCTACAACTCCTTGTCCATAAAGTTCTTCTATAATATCCTCTTTTATGTAGTTCAGAAAATTCCTGCACGCAACTATTCCCTTTGGAGGTATTTAGTGTACTACGTGGTACAATTGATGTCGATGAGTCCCATCGGCTTAGCTTTGAGTAGCCGTGAGAACTGAAGGTCGTTGAAGTTCCCGATTCCACTTACGTGAGGAGGGATGAGCACTCTCCGTCCACACCCCGCCCAGCAACTGCAAAAACAGATCACGATCATGCCTTCCGCTGCCGCTGCAAGCAGCGAAACCGAGAAGCACAACCACGATTAGCTTATTATTATTATTATTCAACTCCAGGGCGGTAGAGTGGGGTATAGCACATACCAACTCCAGAGGGAAATACATTCTGGACATGGCAGCACGTACTGGACTCGTGATCCTCAATGCAGGGAACACGACGACGTTCCACCGCCCAGGATATTTGGAAACCATTCCCGATATTTCCCTCGCCTCCGAAGAGCTGGTCACGCTCGTTCAGGACTGGAGAGTTCTCAAGGATTATACCAGTAGCGACCACCAATATATTCATTTAGAGTCCTAGATCGTACACGAGAGCGACCGGGACCCCCACGGCTGGTGAAAAGATACAAGATCAATAAAATCGACTAGAAGAAATTCAAAAGAAAGATCTTCTCAGGGGTGGTAACCTCTGAAAACATACCAACGAGGGGGACGCTGGCGCTGAAGTCGTAGTTGCTTCGACCATGCGGCTGATCGCTTCTGCATGTGACGCTTCCATACCCCATGGGGGGCCGAGGCACCAGAAATGTACTGGTGGATACCGGAGATTGCGGGGTTGCGCGAGAGTGTCTTCGACTAAGACGAGTGGCGCGACGTCCAAGGAATCGTACAGACGCAAATGCCAGGTCAGCCGAATATAAGACGGCAAAGAAGCGGCTTCGTCGAGCCATCGACGTGAGCAAAGCACGCTGCTGAAGAGAACTGACGGAGACCTTTGGGGGCTGGGTTACAAGATAGTAACTTGGCGATTGGGGGTCTCACGGTCACCAGCTCTACTAGACGAGGCTAAAGCGGAGCACGTCATTAAGATGTTGTTCCCGGCCCACTCAGTCCGTGCCGAGCGGGACTTCAGCAACGTGGGCGACTTCCCGCTCTTTTCGATGGAGGAACTGAAGGGAGTCCTACGGTCGCTGAAAGGCAAAAAAGCCCCTGGTCCCGACAGTATACCGGGCTGCGAGGTACTCAAGCTAATGGGGCGCTGCAGGCCCCGTCTTCTATTAGACATGTATAATGCATGTCTGAAGGCTGGGTCTTTTAGCGCCAGGTGGAAGACCGCGCGTCTTGCGCTAATTCCCAAGGGCAAAGAAAACCCAGAGTCGCCATCTTTCTACCGCCCATTGTGTATGCTTGACACAGCTGGGAAGGTATTGGAGAAGCTGTTAAAGAAAAGACTGGTTGAGGCGATGGATCAGGCAGGTGGCCTGTCACCTAACCAGTACGGTTTATGATAGGGTTGGTCGACCCTAGACGCAATTCAAGAGGTTGTTGAAGCAGTGAGGCGAGCAGAGGACCACAATCATTTTTCGCCACGTGTGGTCCTTCTCATTACGCTGGACGTTAAAAACGCTTTCAACTCCACACGGTGGAGCGATATTATTCGAGCCCTGGAGCATTCGTTCCATGTGCCTCAATACTTCCTCAGAATGGTGGATGCATACCTGAGGAACCGCGATCTCATTTACGAGACCGCGACAGGCTGGCGTAGGGCTGCGATCACGTCAGGGGTGGCGCAGGGGTCGATTCTCTGCCCCGATGTTTGGAACGCCGTTTATGTAATGGCTTGCTGAGGCTGGAGATGCCTGAAGAATCTGTGTTGGTTGGGTGCGCTACTTGTCGCAGACCGCGACGTGGAGCGCGCCCAACTGAGGCTCAATCGAGCCATGCACAAAGTCGGTGCCTGGCTGGACGAACATGGATTATCTTTAGTCCTCAGCAAAACGGAGATCGTGGTTCTAACGAAGAAGCGTATCAACACCCTTCTCTCCCTGCGGGTCGGGATAGAGGTTGTCGAGACCAAGCCGGCCGCAAAGTACCTCGGTATGGTGATTCACCGCAAACTCAGCTTTGTAGAGCCGCAGATAAAGCTGCGAGAGCCGTAACTGCTCTCAGCCGGCTCACGGTGGACCGATGGCCAGCAGACGGCGATTGCTGATGTCCACGGTGCATTCTATCTTGTTATACGGGTCGGTAGTGTGGGCCCAGGCATTAACAGTTGCAAGAAACCGGAAGCAGCTTGCGCAGGTGCAACGCACCGCAGCCTTGCGAGTCGCTTCCACGTATCGGACGGTCTCCGAGCCTGCAGTACTTGTGGTCGCCGGCGTCATACCCATTGCTATTTTGGCAAGAGAGTGTCAGGTGATCTACAGGAGGAGACGGGAAGGCGAAGACCGAGTGACCATTGCCAACGAGGAAAGCACTCGCACGTCTCTCGCATGGCAAGAGACCTGGGACCACGAGACCAGAGGACGATGGACCGCAAGGCTTATCCCTTTGATCAGACCGTGGTCGGAGCGATAGCATGGAGAGGTGGAGTACTACATGACCCAATTTTCAACGGGTCACAGGCACTTTCGCGCTTACCTCCATGTCAGGGAAAGCGCTGCCCCCCGACTCATTCTATTGCCCCGGTGTACGGGACGACGCTGAGCACACCCTTTTTCAAATGTGCTCGGTGGGCGGCAGATCGAGGGACACTAGAGGCGGATTTCTAGCACTGAGCCCCCACAACGTGGTTGCGATGGTGCTCCGTGACCTGAGCAGCTGGGAAAATATAGCCCGATTCGTCGGCAACATTCTCAGGGCCAAAAACGTTGACCTGGATAGTCATGAAAATTAGGTAGCACCTAATCAGGCTAGTATAGGAGGATACGACCGGAAGTAATATGTTAAACGGTTCCGGGTCGAGTCCTGGTAGAAAGGGGGGTGGTTTTAGTCGGTAGTCTGCTGATGGTGATTGGATAATACCATCAGCGGGAGCCCGACACTCCTTGCGTAAATGCATTTCCACCTCCCCCTCCCACCACAAAAAAAAAATTATATTATAAGCTGTTTTATTTTATACATCTGTTGGTGAGTCGTAGGTAGTCTTGGGTTTTCATCTTCAAGAAAACCGTGCCCTACCATTTGCCATTTCCTTTACTAAAAATTCATACTAGCACTATTTATTTATTTGAAGTTATATAAAGGAACGATATGGCATATTTCAAGGAGAAAAAATAAAAATTGTAATAAAATCAATATAACTATAATTGGTTATCCAAGTAAAAATTCTCGATTGAGATACGAACAAGTATTTTTCATTTGAAATCAAATTCTAATAGGCTACATTGTAATTCATCGATTTTTGTGCGAAGATTGAACAGTTACTTGATTAAAACCGTGCGTCACATTTCATTATAAAACTATGAAACCTCCCGTTAATAGAATTCTTTATTTTTTTTAATAAACGAAGCCGTCACCATATTAATCTATGTTTTTTATCATTAATAATTATATTTATAGGAACTAGACTTTATGAAAAGAAATAAACACATTTATCAATCCGTGCACACGACATCACGGTGAACATACGCGCGCACGCACATACACAGGCTTAGACGATGCAATTGTCTAGAAGAAAGACAGATGTACATAAAGTAAAGTGAGAAAAATGTCTGGATGTCCCAGTTATATGAAAAAGAAATTTGAACATCGTACGTGTAACAATTTTATGTGGATAACACACATACTCCGAAGTCTTACATCAGCGGGAGTCGAACAATAAACGAAAGACGCGTTACTATATATATTATGGTCATGACCACGACTTTGTCATCGACCATTGTTAGTACCATCATCATCACCGTCATATCTTCTTTTCTCTTCCTACTTATTCTCTGTTCCTCCTTCTTCTGCTTCTTTATCCCGATGTACAACTGCGTTTGACAAAGGATGAAATGGAATAGTTGAAATACTTACAGTCGATTCTTAATCTACCGCAATATTTTATTTGTACAGTTAGGAAAAATCATCCGGTCTCACTTAAATTGTTAAAAATAATATAACGCAAGACATTTGGATCGACAATTGTCTTTTATATAAATTAAGTTTATTATTTTAGATAATATTACATACCTGGACTTGTATGTATGTATATGTGTCTGCGTGATTATATATATATATATATATATATATATATATATACACATGACTAAATTTGATCCATTTTTTCAGGACGTGAGAGAAATTCCATAGCGTTAAACTTCGGAAAAGGGAAATGACCTCAAACAGTGTAAAAGCTTATTTTTCATAAATTTTTCCCATAAACACGTGAAACTAATCAAATAGTATATATAAATAACTTACATATTACTAATTTAAAAATAAATAATAGAATATAAAATAAAAATTCAAAGAACAAAATAGGTATACAGCACAAGGTGAATTAACTGGTGTTTTCCCCATCAAATAAATATTAATTATTACTCGAAAGGTATCCTCATTTAAAATTCTTAACAGTTGTTCCGTTCGCGTGGTTTTAAATTGTTTACGCTTTAATTTTTATACCCCTGAAATTTTCTTGCTAAAGATTTACCCAGTGTGTAATCACAAAAAAATTCCACGAGTTGTGTAAAGAGCCTCCTCTATCTTTATAGCTCAAAATTATTATTTTAATAGGCCTTTCCAAATGACCTGTCATTCCTAGTAGAAGATAAAGAAACAGCAGAACAACGGAACATCCTGAAGGAGACAGCGGAAGAAACAGAACTACAGATATTTAAAAAAAAATTAAATACATGACAAACTTAAAAAAACTCCCAAATATCTAGAACCAAAATTTTAAAAAATCGAGAAACAAAAAACAAAATTCAAGTACCTAGGCTAAATCATTCGACCAGATTAATTAAGTAAAGAAGCAAAAATGTAAGGATCAGTAATTGCAGAAAGCGTACGGCTTGTTGAAGAGCGCATACAACAAAAACGAATATCTAGGACGGGTAAGATCAGGTACTATACCACAGTAATCTGATCTGAATTTCTCTACGATGCAGAGTGCGTAACAGTAAATCAGAAAGAAGTAGATAAAGTAAAAATGACCGAAAGAAGGATGCTAAGAAAGATACTTAAATCGAGGAAAACGAATGAGACTTGGAAAATGCTGAAGAACATGAACTCTCCCTCAAAACAGACAGATTCACAGTCGCTATATGAAAACGAAGAATAGTTTAACATTTAAGAAGAGTGAGAGTGAGCCCTAACAGACTAACTGAGAGAATTTTTGACAAATGTAATGGAGAGTAAACTAACGTCAGACGGTTCAAACAAATCAGACAGTTCGGAGTTGTAGGTATAAAACATAATACATAGAGAACAGAAATATTTTCAGAAAGTACAAGACTATGAAATGGATCCATAGTTCAGAAATGGACTATGGAATGGATCTAGACAAAGAGTCTAGTTAAAAGAAATTATAAGAAGAGAGAAAAATAACACAACTTAAAAACGAAGGAGAGTTGGAAATGTAAACCGACCAGAAATTAACTATTAAACGTGGTCCTTTACAGCCCGATCGTCATCGGGCTGTAAAAAGAAATAAAAATACATTATGGTTCCTAGTTTAAATCCCGACCAAGCATGGCATTTTTAATACACTACAAAATTCATTATCAATTCAGTTTTGCCCTAAAATCCATTATCAGTTGTCAGCTACATAAATAAATAGACATAAAGTAAAACGCAGCCGCAGCAGATTTTACGCCCGAGTTTACCTGTCCCGATCTTTGTTACGGCTGAGAGATGCCTACCTCAGATGTAAGTAGCCAAGTAAGAGTTTCTTTCTTTGAAAGTAATGATGTTTGTTATTAGTCAGTCCTTATAATAAACACTGAATATATCCCTTGAAATAGCTGTATATTATCTGAATTTTTATGATCTCGGTATGTTAATGTGTAATCCTACATTCGTATCGGTGAAGAACACAACGCAAAACCGTTTCATTCCTCATAATACTTAATAAGACTGGATTATAACATCTAACATACATATTATGTACACATAGATGGGATCGTTCAAAAGAAAAGTACACTCAATATAGAACGGTTGTTATGCTATTAAGTCGTTAGAAAACTGGCCGTAAGTTTTATAATATGCAAATAAATATATTTAAATTAATTAATTATTTGTAACATTTTTATTCCACTTATAAACGCATAAAGAATAAATAACTGTTTTATAATGACTATCTTCCGCTAATAATTTTCTTATTTGAGTGGCAAGTAAAATTACATTGTATGTGGATAATAGTATATATTCCTGTCAAGTAAGCGAGCTATAAATAAAATAATTTGCACTGCAATCGTCGAATGAAAATTTATCTTTATAAACTTAAACAAATTATACTTTAAAGTAAATACATTTTAGTTTACTGTTTTAATTAAGTCTAATTTTTTTTTATATGTTTGAAATTAAGTAATTTAGTTACTCTATACACTGAAGAAAAAAATTTGAAAAAAGGAAAAAAACGATAACGGTAGAAATCTACGCGTGATAACTTGTAAAGAAACAAATTCATCTGACCGAGTTAATATCAAGAACTATAAAAAAGGGAAAGCCCAATAAAAAACATTTTTAAGCTTTATATATTATAAGTTCCAGGTCTTTACACCTAAATTCACTATTTCACTATTGTTTTACCGTAATTTTATTAAATATTTAGTCAAAAATAATTCCCCCAACTCCTATAATTCAGATGTGGGTGAAAAATTAGGAATTTACAACAAAAAAAATTATAACAATTTAGTTTTAATGCTATTTTTACACCTTTTTTTTTAAATTGAAGGTAAAAACTTAGTTATATTTTTCTATGCATTTTAAACAATTTCTCACGAATGGGAAATTTGGTAATACTTATTTCCAAACATCAGTACTTATCATTTTCTTGTATATATTTTAAAAATTTCCTTGCAGCAATTTCGGTGTATCCATGCTTGGAAAAATAGAGGAAAATATATTGAAAATATAAAAAAAAAATTATGTCTACTTGAAGAAATTTAAGTTATGATTTTTTTTCGTGTCCAAGAAGACGAAAAAACAAATTAAAATTGTGTTACTCTCTGTTAAAGTTTATTCCTTTTCGAAAGTCAGAGGAAGTGAGTAGATACGTAACCTCCCTCTATATCCCCGATTTTTCCCCATTTTTACCCTTCCATGATAATATCATTAATAATATATAGATAAAATAAGAAGTTTGTAAAAATATTTTATCATAATCTACCAAATCATAGGACCTGATTCTTTAGAACCAGAATCATAGATCATTAGGATTGAAAAGATTTTAAATTTTAATAATTTGCTCCCCTAAAAAAAATAAAAATAATCCGATACTTAAAATTTTCTCTCATATAATTGGTTCTACTATTATAAGAAAAAACCGGTAAAGGAATATAATAACTTTCTCAGCTTTGCGCTTTAAAATGTTTATTTCAAATATACCAAAAAGGATTTTAAATATTAATGAGATAATTATGGAATATTTAATGTACAACGGCGAAAAAGTCAAAATGTTCAGTATCACAAGTTCACAGTCACAAATTGGGCTCGATTTGATTCTTTTGATCAAAAGACGTTTTTATCTTAAAAAATAGTATTAAAAATATAACTGAAAAAAAATAGATTCTTAGTAAAAACATTTTGGTTCTCAAATGACTCCCTTGACCAAATGAAATTTTGAGTATAATTCCAATAAAATAAATCAAAATTTTTAGTAACAAATTTGAAAAACAGATAAACAAAAAAGATTATAAAAAAAAATAATTTGAAGTCGGATCCCATGAGAACCTTTTTTTTAAAGTTCCCATGTTGAACTCTTAATGTTGAAAAAGTAAAGTTAAAAAAAAGAATTTTGAATATAATCTTTTGTTTTTGGGGCTGCAAAGTTTATTTATCGAAGTAACTATTTTCTTCGGTAAGTTGTCCGATTCGGTGCAACGTTATTCGAGAAGTTTAAAAAAAAAAACTATAGTTTATTAAGAATAAAATATGGATTTCGTTATGCCCCCTTGTCCGGTGGGATCGAAAATTATATTAAAGCTGGGATGCATGTAACCAAATATTTGTGTCAAATTTTATTTTTTTTAGTCAATGAGTTTCGAGATATGGGCTAAAAATTGCTTTAGAAATAATGTTTCATATCCCCTCACTCCTAAATCCGATGGACTTAAAATTTTGAAATTTTATACAGTTTAACTTTCATGGAAGTAAAGCTCAATTTTGTATAACCACACTATACAAAAGTAGCAAATTAAAAATGCCATCTCCCCTTCTTTAATTTTGTCCAAAATTGAATACCATCATTGGCCCACATACAGAAAAAAAAGATTTCTATCTTTTTGAGCCGTTTTCGAAGAACTTATGTTGAATGAGTCTGGAGATATTAATAAAACTATAAGCTAACACACGCACGTAAATACATAACATCTTCCGAAAATTTCTACAGCGTTTTATTGTTTCTTGGTCTAAGGGTATCTTGAAAGTTGACATTTGCAAATATCCATCCCTGTTCCCGAAATTTTGGTCGATCACTATTTTTTTCATTTATAGCTATGTTCTTGCAGTAGTAATAGAGCTGTAGCCGGGAGATTAAAAATAAAATTTGAAGAAATGTAGGAGTAGATGTCGAAGCTCAGCTTCCAGGACTCTATACCCTGAATAAAAAAAAAAAATATTCCGGTGTTTGAACTTTCATTATTCAAAAAATATCCTATCTTCTAAAAAATTAAAAATCCGCCTTTTTATTATCTCCACAACCCAGAATGCCCATCCCCTAACTTCTTTAAATAGCAAAAATTGAAAGACATAACACATCGGCTTAAGAAGAAAGGCCTTACTTTGCATGTATTGCCATTTTTAATAAATCTCCGAACCTTTAAAATATCTTCCCAACGATTTATTTAAAATGCAGTTAAAAAGTTTTCTTTCACAGAAGCAATATTACTTCGCAGATAATATATTTAAAAAAATTAATTATTTAAAAAAAATTAAAACCCGAATTTTCTACATTCTGTTCAGTGTACATAAATTTTTTTCCTCACAATTTGTCCAAAAAAAAAAATGACTCGCTCACTGATTGTAATTAATAATATCTAAATAAAAAAACTTACACTCACTAACCTAATGTGTAGTGTAGTGTAATGTATTAAATTTGTCGTGGTATAGGCGGATCTGGTAATTTATGCCGCGTCTGCACGGGTGGCCTCTCTGTATGTATAACCAAGTATACATAAAAATAATTACAAAATTAACTACACAATTCCTAAGATGTTATTAAAGATTATATATTATTCCTAATATGTATGTTGCAATCTGTTCAACTAGTGAACAACAAACAACCCTCCCAACCACGAGGGGGTTGTTTAGGATGATACGAGTTTGTATGAAGTGTAAAAAGTTTGGTACATACTCAGGTCGACTGTTCCTGAGACGTGTGGTTAATTGAACCCCGATCACCAAAATACACTGGTATCCAGCGTCTAGTATACAAATCCGTACAAAAGAAACTAATTTTTACTAGGGTTGGCGCCTCAGAACATTCGGCTTCGAAAATCAGCTGTTAAACAACTGATTTTGCAACGACGAGTTTACCACTAGATCAGCCCGGTGGGCTAAATTCATTACCAAAAACATTACAAATTATTTACATTACAATATATTATATATAAATTTACATGTATATTACAAAACATTTCAAAAAAAATATCCTCTTACAAGACATCCAATAAGTTTACATTCTGGTCAATTCAGATCCACTTTGTAATGTTACATCATAAGAATAATAACGGGTTATATCGATCGATTTACGATATCAGTCGCTGTGTTTTTTATGGTTGTGACGTATGTAAAGCTCGTGAGCTTTACATACGCCAGAAAGAACTGAATATATGCCCCGTGGGGCATCGGGACATATATTCACTTCTTTCTGGAAAATCATAAAGTTTATGTTCTGGAATCAGTAATTTCGTTGCGATTTCCATCGGATCGTGATTAAATCCGAAGAAATAGTTTTATAAAGTGTATTACTCGTGAAATACACGTGTTTTGTATTTAGTCTGTCTTTCCACTTGAATATAATTCCTTTCATTGTTTTACGTATAGTGACTATATGCAATCACTATAAAAAGAGCAAAAGAAGAAAAACCAGCTCACAAGTTAGTCCAAGAGTACAACGAAATAAATGTTTCAATACGCGCTTCATTAATTTTGTGGTATCTATCATTTAATCTTTACTATAACTATAATTCCCAAATACTGTAAATTAAAAATAATCCTTTAGGAATTTCATTTAAAAAGTTTTACGGATTTCGGGTTGACGGACCAAAAGAAGTACAAGTTTTCTAAATGATTTAGTTTGGAAAATCCTGTAAAAGTATGCTACACCGTTATATCATAACATCTTGGTCATTCCGTTCTTGAGGTATAATTTATTTTTAATTTTCAAGACGTCGGGGTAATTATATCGAAATAAGAATTTTATCGCGGTATGATGCTTAGTAAGGTACACGAAATGATTAAATATCCAGCTGATCCGCAGTTGAAATCGGCTGGCAATTTCTACTTTTCTGTAATCCACCCCCTTCACTTATTCCTTGACAAAATATAATAAAATCGATCCTATGTCGTTATGTAAAACGCAAAATCTTAGCATGAAGTTTGTCTAGTCAAATACTCAAGAAAATCACCAACAAGAAAGGTGTAGATGGGAAGAGATATTTCGTGAGAAATAGAAAAAATTATATTTATCGGTTTAGTTGACTGTTCAGAAAAATTAAAAAAACCGTTTACACGTTAACCCGACTGCGTTAAGGAAATTGACATCTGTCCCGAGAACCACTAGATGGTAATGCATCCGTTTATATCTATTACCCTGAGGATTTCGGGCTCCTCCACCCTTGTTATATCGTATACCAATATATGCGGCCAGCAACTGAGTCTTCAGCCCGTTCCTTGTCAGAACGTCGGCCTCCAGCAGCTGCTTCGCCTACCGCTCACTTATGACTTCCAAGATGACACCATGGTCCCTTGTTTTTGTGACCCGGTGAGACTTGGATCCTTTCTCTCCACAGGTCCAAGACCTTCTTCAGCTCCGTTGCTAACAACGAAGCCCCGGACCAGGTTTTAGCGGAACTACCTTAACGGTAGCCCGCTTAATTTTAGACACCGGCGCCTGAACTGGCAGCGGTAGACTAATCCGGTTAGGCGCAGGCGTGACAGTTACTGCGACGAAGGAGACAGGCTTTTTAACCTTTTCTACCACCCGTTTTATAGACTTGTTTAAGTTCACTCAGAGCCTCACCCGTCACCAGTTTGAAGCCCCTGACTCTCTCCACAACCTGGTCCACCTTGCCGGACATTCGCGAAACGACCGAGTTCAAGGCAAGTTTGGCACCTTGGAGTCTCTCACATTTTAATGCCAGATCCGAGACCAACAACGCACATTGACTCAAATAGTAGTCGACAAGGTGCCGAATCTCCAAGAACACTCTGGACTCCTTTTTTGAGTAGATTTTGGTCCACTGACCGCATCTCCTCGATCCGCCCTAAACCTTCGGACCCGGAGTTCACCTGCTTCTCAGCAGGCTTACCTCCCGCCTAGGGCCGATGACTACACCGCCATCCTCCACTTCCCCTTTGACTTTGTGAGGAGCCACCCTTTGTGCTTGGCTCGCCCCTCCTTGCCGCACACTCATTGTACGGTTCCGGTCGCAGCCTTCCCCGCACAACTCGTAACAGAGGTTTCGGCCGGATTTTTTGTGCAATCATTAATTACCTTTACAGATTATAAATTCCTGCTCTCTAAACGGATTACCATCTAGTGGTTCTCGGGAAAGATGTCAATTTCCTTAACGCACTCGGGTTAACGTGTAAACGGTTTTTTTAATTTTTCTGAACAGTCATTCAACTAAACCGATAAATATAATTTTTTCTATTTCTCACGAAATATCTCTTCCCATCTACACCTTTCTTGCTGGTGATTTTCTTAAGTATTTGACTAGACAAACTTCATGCTAAGATTTTGCGTTTTACATAACGACACAGGATCGATTTCATTTTATTTTGTCAAGGAGAAAGTGAAGGTGGTATTAAGTTAAGTTAAGTTAAATTAAGTTAAGTTAAGGTAACTTTTTTACTTTTAATTAAAATTTATAAGCATTAGAATTACAAATATAAAACGTTTGTAAATCTTTTTAAAATTTTTTAGGTGATAGATATTTCTATGTTGGTTGAAACAAAAGGGAAATCAGTCATTCCAAATGGAGAATTTACGTGATATAGATATTATTGTAACTAACCTTTTTCTGACACTTGATCTAATAACAGGGCGATTGTATTATTTTTTTAAACGTTTGCTTTATTACATAAACGTAATATGTTTCCTATGCATTATTCATAATAAACAGATAAAAGTTTAATTTTAATTATTCCTACAATCAAAAAACTAAAACAACTGGTTTAATGAAGTAAATGAGAAAAAGTAAATGAGTTAAAGTATATGAGAAAAATAAATATCATGAAAGACAGTCTTAAATAGAAATAAATTTAGAAATATTATTTTAGAAAACAAGGGTTTCCAAGAAAAACTAAAAAAGAAATATAAATATATGTGGAGTGAATAAAGAAAACGAAAATATGAAGAGAGAATGAAGAAATATTGGGAAGAAAGGAAGTCAAAAGAGAAGAAATGATTAAGATATTTATTATGGTCCTAAGGTGGCCAATTCAAGAAGATAAAATTTAAAAAAATAGTCTCTATTTTCTTCCATAACAGAAATTCGGTAAAATAAAACAGGAGTCTTGTTAGTTCTGTCATTATTTTCAATCTTGTTCGATCTGCATCGACGATCAGTTATTTGTTTAGGTGAGAGGTCAGGAGAGTGTAGCTGTTCGCGATTGATAAATCAATGAAAAATTCCCTCACGCTTTTTGAAAGAGAGGTGTACTTCGCATTACTAAGCTCGGGACTAGTAATCACGGTACAATATACATCGATTTTTTTTCTTGATTATATATTTTTGTTACTCACAGTCTATATTTTGAAATAAAATTTACCATATTTTCACGGTATATTCGTTCATCGCAATAAATAAGATTTAAAATTTGCATTACTTTTCTCGGTAAGGATCAAAATAATTTTAACTTGTCTCGAAGAAGAAATGATGAAATAATAAGATAAAATCGTTAGAGCTAAAAAGAAGAAAGTGTAGAAATTCATCGAATTTGAATACTCTATAATAAGCGTCCCAGATAAAAGGAAAAAAGGTAAAAAAAGCCACCGCAGAAAAAATAAGTCGATGAAGTTGACCAAAAATTTTCTAATTTCACTTCAGAAAACAAACATAAAAGCACGCATGCCCGCGTACACATACATAGCCATACATAAAGGCTCGTGTTTAAACTAACAGTGAAAAAACGTTCGATATTTTCTCTTATATTGAATCTGGTCTTTCTCGCGATCCGTATAACTTTTTCTTTGTCTTCAAAACGGAGAAAGAAGGAGTCGTGCTAAAGGGTAGAAAGAGTGGGGAGCATACTGAACCGTCAGTCTTCGATGCGACGCGAACCGTGTAACACACGTCGTGTCGTTTTCCTGTACAAAATGATCTTGCGGTGCGTAACCGCCTTCTTGATTTTATTACAGGTAATTTATATTTATTTATTATTTTTTACTGTACGTATATACCTTAAAAAAAAGTAATTGTATTTTTAAATTTGTAATATGTATGCCGTTTATTTCTTTTTTAATTTTTCTATTTATCAAGGAAAGGACTGAAAGAAATATTATGAACACCAACGTGTGTGCAAATAATACAGAAAGTATTATAATAAATAAATTCAAGACTGTATAATAAAATTTATTAATTCCGTAATTTACTTTTTTACGAGTTACAACATTCATTAAATAAATAAAAATAAAACCAGTTCTATGAAAAACTGGCGAAAAAATACAGAATATATTTATAAAATATAGGTACGTACTCCTGTTTTATTTAGCAGTTCATTGACGCGCTATATAAAATTAAATAAATTGCATTATGTACAAAAAGTCCTCGCGGTTATCTCCATCGAGTAAATAATGCGTTAATTATTATAATTCGTTTCATCTTCGCAAAGCCGTTATACTTAAACATAGTTATAAAGTTTACTAAATATTATAAAAAAAACTAAACCAGCAATTCTAAAAATAAAAAATAAAGTAAAGATAGGTCCGTCCGAAAATTGCTTTAACTTCGTGAGATTATTTTTGATTTTTTTTTTGCAGTAGTTTACATCTTTTTTTTTTAAATTACACCTCATTATAATAATTTCATATTTCCTCATAACATAAATTTGTGCTTAATCTGTTTTTTATATTATTTTATTTTAATTAAAAATACTACAATATTAGATTTTATTGTGCTGTACTTATTTTATGTAATTTTTGGTAGCGTTTTATTTATCAAGGAAAGGACTGCAAGAAAAATTACGTTGGTGCTCATAATTTTTCTTGGTGCACATAATTGTTCTTGCAGTCTAAAAAGACTTATCTTCTCATTTAGATTTTTTTCTATAAAAATTAAATAATAAAAATTAACAATTATCGTTAGTAATATTGAAATAAAGCGTATCAGAACTAAAATAATAATTATTGTACTGGCGTTACATTATTTTATTTTTTAATAAATTTATTTTTTTTTTAATAATAAATTGTATTGTTTTTATCTTTTTTTTTTAAAGTCAATAAATTAGTTTTTTATGAAAACTTTGAATTAAAGTTAAGTTATATCTCTTTGGAAATAAATTTAACAGTATTTTTAAAAAAAAAATAAGAATGACAGTTGTAAAGCAAAACAAAATTATTATGTTAAGTTATTGAATGTATTTCTTTCCGGTATTCTATCGTACCAATGTTTTTAACATATCCTATGTTACTAAAAACGTTTTCATGTATAAATATATATATAGTATAAAATAAAAATAATAATAATAACGGCCTTTTCCTTTACTATTCATTTTATTTTCGAAAAATTAAGTATTTCCCGAATAATAAAATGTCGCTTTATGACTATTATGTTCGACACAGTCATAGTTTTATAATGTAACGTCAAAGTTTGGACTTATACGACTGCTATTATGTTTGCTCGCTATGAAATCATATTATCCAGAGTTATTCCAAAATAAACTATTTATTTATCATATGCGTATTGAACTCGTAATAATTTATGCACCCGATCATACTGATAAACAAGTAGCGGTTTTCACGCAGTAATTTTTTTTAAAAATTCATTACAATTTATAGTTCTGAAGATTTGAAATTTATTTCCTATAAGGAACTAGTCAAAAAAGTTTAATCCATTAATAATATAAAAAAGGAATTAATAAATAGAAAAGAAAAGCCTTATTCGACATCCTACTTATGTCGAATAGTTATTATTTTTAATCTTAAATAAAATTTTTATATAAAAGTTCACAAAATTATCTTGTTCATTCTTCTAAACGTTTCTTAAGTTATTTCTCGTACTTCAAATTCATAAATCTAGTCGTGATAAAAAGTTGAAAACTAATCGATTATTTAATTCGGTTATAAATTTACTAATGGTATGCATTTAAGAAACAGCATCCTTAAATAATACGGGAACCAAAAAAGAGATTTCCAATATTCGTTCTTAATTATAACGAAATTCAAAATAGGCGATTTTTCGAGACCTTAAAGTTAAAAGTGCTAAAATAAAATTTTAATTTAAGACTTTTCTGCCAAAATTTACGATCTAAGCCGAACGTAAGGAAATCATATAAAAAAGGTTTGATGGCTTGAATAAATCTTTAAAACGGTTCTGAAAAATTTCATCCGAGCAGATCTAAATTTACTCGATTTACCGTGAGATGAGATAAATTTGAAACGCTCACCGACTCGAGCAGAACTGTCACGATTTCGTTTTTCTGAAAAAAAAAATTATAATTTATAAACTTATACAATATTTTTGCAAGTTTATTCTATAAAGCCAAGTAAGAAAGGATCCTCATCAAATTTAAGTAGCATTAAAGATAAGGAACAGATAGGAAATCTATTTCCATATCGTAAGTTAATCCTTCATAAGGATAATGAATCCTAGTTTATTTCATTTTTTTATTCTTATATCGAAAATATAAAATATACAGCGTAATTAACAAGCGTTACTATTACAGTTAATAAAATAAAAAGAAATAATAAATCGATACCGACCTTTGTGGTAGAACGGTAATATCCGTATTTTTCAAGCTCTGTGTTCGAATCCCCCTGATCAATTTTGAACTTTCACACATTAATACTCACTATAGTACATTAAAATATTTAGGAAGTGTATGAAACAAGTTTTAACGGCAATCAGACTAATGAAAAAAATTAATATATTAATATTTACAAAACTTGTTTAATATTTATCATAATTGTTTTAAACTAATAAATTGATCTCTTTTAAACGGTCTACTTTTAATTTATCTGTGAATCCATTCTAAAACGATTAGTAATAAGTACTGCTGTTGTATTAATTTATATATTCTACGTAAAATCAAAACGAGCCTAGTTTTTGTATGTACGTTTTGGCATCATTAATCACTTTACTGGTTTGACGCACATCTCGTGGTTGCATTCTAATTACCTTCTAATTTCTAAAGATAACTTTTAAATAACTACTGGCTGTTTTGTGGGTATTTTTGCAATTGTATTTTAAAACATTTAAGATTTTAAAAAAAATTATGAAAAGATTTTTAAAAAATCTCCAATTGTTTAAATTTTCCTATCGTACAGATTGTTATATACATATTTTTTCTAAAAATGACAATTTCATCATAATTCTCGTATATTATTATCCTATTTTCCTCTTCCACTGTAGAAAATGCATTATTTCTTAAAACTTTTATGACGTCGTGAAATCCTAGATCTCTATCAGGAATCGAAACCGGAACTTTCAGTTTAACGATGTATACGGTGTTATCGTCCCTCTTCAACAATTAAGCTTTTCAACTTAAAAAAAATTCAAAAAAGATACATAAAATAAAGTTTATTTCTGTGGGTGATGCTACTGTCCCGGCCGCTAAGGTACAATGAATAAAGCGATAGAAAACCATTTCACTCCTGATTTCCCTAGTGAATCTGCATAGGATGCTTGTTGTTTTTGAGAATGTCAATGTCGTTTTCGGGAACGACTTATCTCGTATATTGTAAGATTGTGGCACCTAGCATAAATATTATAGTATCCACTTTTATCAGGGTAAAAAAAAATTGATGCGTATATTTAATCGTACATATTAAAGAACTCTAACAAAGAAAACAGGAAAAGAATTTAAATTTTAGAATCGTCTACACGTGCTGCATTTTATATACTCATATACGTAACTTAAAAAAAAACAAAAAAAAAAACAGGTTTTAACTAAATTTACGTCGGTCAATAGTTGTCCTTAAACATAATACCACATCCTCACTGCTTCTACAATGTGGGATGCAATCTCCGAGTATGGACTGATCGCATCGTATTGACCAAGCGTTTATAAATTAGTCTCAAATGTAGCAAGAAGCAACGAGTTTTCATAGTGAAGAATAGACAGAAATTTCATAGGCACATACGCACAAGAACAAATATGTTGAAAATATTATTAACACTTTCGTCCCTGAATCTTCAAAATCTTGAATATTAATCTTTTTAAAGACCCTAGGGTTAACCGATTAGATTTTTAATAATTTTCATAAAATTTTTAAGAGTTAATGTTTGATTTAATATCATTCTGGCACAAAATAAATGAAATTTCGTTAAATTATTATTATTATTAACTTTGCTTCTTATTAGAGTATATATATGTGAAATTAATTCTGAAAAAAAAAATTAAATTAAAATTGGCAAAATGATGTCCGATTTAATCGGTTAATAGCTCAGCCTACTTAAAAAAAAATTAACTTTTGGTTAGATCTGTAATCAGAAACTCCACCAAAGATTTCACAGTCATTCAGTGACTCAAAATCTTATTGTGGATTCGGTTGGCGTCTGACCGTCGAATAAGAAGGGATAAAAATATTAAGGAAAAGGTATTGAGAAACGAACAATCTATCCTGAGAGGGGACCGAAAAACGATAAAGAAAATGTGTTTCAAATCTCCTATTGGAAGAGGGCACCCATTCAACCTTAAATTCTTCGCGAGATATCTATCTGTAAGATTTTTTTTTTTCTTAAGAACAGGAAAAGCGATTATAATTCGATAATTTTAAGTCGACCAGCTCAAATATAGCCTATGCTACAAAAAACTGCTTTACTTCCAGATACTATGTAGGACTATCTGAGAACAGATTCGGAAGAGAAATTATTCTACCGAACTATACACCGTTCGGTCAGATTCTCACATGAGAATGTAAAGGATTACGTTTCTTAACCCGGTTTCCTCGGACGACATAGATATTAAATATTATGGTATTCTAAAAATAAGAACTGAAAACTATTTTAATAGATTACATTTTTACCATGATATGTAAAAATACATACAGAACAGTTAAAACTGTAATTAATTTTTTTCATGAAAAATATTTTTAAGATGAATAAAAAAAATGCTCGGTCATTTTTAATATAGTAATAACAGTATACTGTACAGTACATTTCATCGATAAGAAAATTACAAGGTATTAAAAGTAAACAGCGGTTTTTTTTAGCATAATAATGATATAACAAACTCGTTATTGAATGAAAAGTGGGAAGTATAATATATTTTTATATATATAGATATATAAACATAACACACACAATCGTTGACGTGTATTGTCTGGACATCACTTTGCTCTATTATATTATATTATAAAAGAGTATACTGCATATAACAGTAATAGTATGAAACGGGTATAGAAATAAGTTAAACAGATTTTAACAAAATAACAAGAAGATAGGCACAATGCATAAGTCATAAAGAATAATAGATAATTATATACACGATATAAAAAACACGGTGTTTAATTCAAGACGGTAAACAAACACCTTCCTTAATAAATCCTTAAGGCTATTTAAATTTATTAGAGAAGTACGTGATAAATAACGACTACGCTTCGGGTTTCATTATTAACAATTTTGTAAGAGTAGTTTAACGTATAATAAGCTGCCTTTTTCACCTTTACGAATATCATTAAACTTTTTCGAACGTACGGTAATTTTAACAAGGATTATGGAAATTTTAAACCGTACCGGTCTAAGGAATATAAAAAATTTTTGATTTAAGGTGTACTAAAATTTTATAGTAATGTAAAAAACTGTATAACATAATAAAATTTCATAAACAATTAAAATTCATATACCTGCTATCACACACAGACACACACACACACACACACACACACATATATATATATATATATATAATATATGAGATAGACAGTCTATTGATAAATTAGGTTAAGTTGACGTTTCAGTTACCTTTCATTGGATACCATCTCACAAAGGAATTGAATGAAATTAGAAGGTTGACTCACTCGTTGGCAAAACGAGGAACCCGAATAATGACGACTAAAACATATAGCTTGTCTTACCACTCCATTAAAAATGTTATAAAAGGAAGGTTTAAACGAAAGTTCTTAAATTATCTAACAACTCAGATGGAAGGTGGTAGACAGTACCTACATAGCTCAAATTAATGTTAAGAATATAATTCCTGTCAATCCTCGAAGGGAATCTGTGGCAGTCTTCTGGACGACTACGGGGTCATGACCACCTTGCAGAACATCTTTTCAAAATGAAAATCGTCGCATCTCCTGTGTATGTTATCTGTAGAAGTGAAAGTTCTGTTATGAATCGGGGACACATTTAAGAGTATGTAAAAGACTGACTAATTACAGAAACATTCTACTGGAAGGCTAGAAATCTAATGATATTGTATCAATATATTGATCATTGAATAAACAAATAAATAGATCACATATATTACATTGAACAAAACGCGCACGCGCACATACAAACACACACAGTAAACCGTGTTTAAAATATTGTACAGAAAAATCGAAAATTAGGTTTAATCTCTAAACATATAATTACGAAATTCGTCGCAGGAGTCTTGTTTGGCTGTGATTTAGGATTTATGTATGTAAAGTCGGCTGGTTGAGTTAAACTCAGACCTAACACTAGAACCTAAAATTAAAGTGGAAAGAATTCGTATGTTTTTTACAAAAGTTTTCAAAATACCTTTTTTGTAATGAATTGCATATAAAAATAAATAATCGCCCATCATCAAATTAAAATGTTTACACTACAAGAAAACTGCATTATATAGATTTTATAGTTTTAGCAAAATTTCTTCAGCGGAATCAAGAAAAAATGTTCTAAAATATTTTGTTTGTTTATGTAAAAAGATGTATTTTTATAAGATGTATTTTTTGGTTTTCTTCTTTTATAATAATATTTTTTTTAAATAATAACACCTTTTAAAAAGTGTAAGTCGAAAGTGTTGTCTTGTGTGTCAAAAATTCGCGAGTTATTATCTCTCCCCATCGTGTTAAAATCTTGCTATCTTTCTTGGAATTTACCGAATAGCCAATGCATTTTAGAAAAAATCTATAAAACTTTTTCTTAGAGAATTTTCCAATGATTATTTTTTTTTTTTGTATTATATTATCTGACAGATTCGTTTTCCTTGTAGCTTCGTTTTCACACAGCTTATGTATTTACGGCACGGTTTATATTTGAAGCCGCAAAAAGAAGCTGTCCATCACTATATAAAAGGAAAATACCTTGTAGTGACAAAAAAAGAAAACAAAAAAGGAAGCTATTTCTGATTTACAATCTCCCTCAGGTATTCTATATAAGGTCTATATGAGTAAATATATTTACTTGTATAGCAATTCTTTATCCTTATTTGATGAATTTTTATTTTAAATTCGATATTATACAATGTACCTACGGTTAATCTATCATTTATTAATAAAAAATATGAACGGTTTAATTTCAAAAACTGATTTTACACGTATCATAAAAATCGATTTTGAGAAATTTAATTTTGAAATTGCGAACAATTCTTAAGAAATATAAAGAAATAATTGTTTTCCAAGAACTTTGAAATGTTTCCAGATGCCAAAAACATATACAGAAATAAAAGTATTCTATGTTAAATAATAAAGATATATCAATTTTATTGAAATCATACAAACCTTTTTGATAAATTTTTTAATTTTGTATAATAGTGGTCATTTACAAAGAGTAGCTTCTGCATTCGGCTTCGGCTAGTCGTTTTTTAATTTATGAATTATTTTAAAATTTATATATTTTTAGATTCAAAGAAAAGTCGGTAGTCCACCCGCTACGTCTCCATCAATACGATCATAAATCATTTTATATGTTGAATAAATCGGCAGTGATACGTGTTATCACGCCCGACAATGCTCAGTACCGTCCATCTTATCATGGAGATCTTGGAGCGATCTAAAAGCGCACCCCTTAACCGTCATATAAATCCGTTCAAACGGCCGTAAATTAAAAAATATTAAATTTAAGAAATAATTTAAAACCGTTTTTAATATAAAATGAACGTAAATTACTCCAAAAATATTAATTATTTTTAATGCTAATAGTTCATTAGTTTGTACGCTTCGAAGCCATTTTGTTTCCCGAAATTTACTATTACCAAGGTTTTCAGTAACCCGAGGCCGATTTACATACATTAATATTTTTATTTAATCTGTCACGGACAGATTTTTATAGAATAATGTATAATATAAATCTCAAACCCCCAACCGTATCGTAAAGAGTATTGAAGTTTTCCCTTCCTTCCTTAATTATGATTATTTACAAATGATTCGCATTCGTTGAAAATAAATTTGGGGAAATATATTGAGAATAATAAATAATTTGTAAGTGAAAGGGAAGAAAAATGTCGTTAGGGGAATAAAAGGAATATTTATTTTGTTGGATCAACGCCCGGTTGGCAGCACCTTCTTAAATTCTATCAATAAATTACCGACAGATTTTCACCTAATTGAATAAAAAAAGAAAATCACCAATTTTTTCACAAAAAAAGAAAAATTAGAGAAAGATTACATTTTACTATTATTTTTCCTTTCTTTCTGATATATTACTTTCACAACGGTAATTTTTTACAATTATTTACACGCAGTACTGTTACAATATATAATAATAATAGTAATATTAACAACAATAAGAATGTACGGTTTTATTTTCAAGTGCAACGTTTAGCGGACGTGGTGCATGCATTGTTGTTTACCTTGAAAACCTTGAAAATTATACGATTGTTTATAATGAAAGCATAAAATATACCTAACTGCTAACTTAATAATTGCGTTAAAAATTTTGTGTTTATCTTTTAATCTTCTGGATAAGGCAAGTTTCATTATATTTATTATAATAACAACAATAATAATGTTCTCCCTTTACAATTGATATTAAATTTAAAAATAAAAATATAAAAAAAATTTCTCTTTTAATCGAGTCAAATTATATCAGATTTTGGCAACCGGTGAAAAAATATTGATGATAAGCTATTATATACTTTCTTAAGGCTTTCCAAACTTCCTTTCAAGCACTCGGTTATCTTGAATTAGGAATATAGATCCAAATTTTTAACCGGCAAGGTTGTGTACAGAATCTCACTAATTTTTAATCCCTGACTATTAAAAAATAAATTCTTAGTGTTTCCCTTACAGCCCTTTGTACCTGTTTATCTACACATTCTTCTGAAATTATGTCAAAGATGCGGTGTATACGACAAAAGTAGCAAATATCCAAGAGCTGCGTGAGAGCGTTAGGAATGCCAAACTATTTTAAACCATTTTCTGATAGTGAAATGCCAGATGTTGAATTTGATCCTATCACAAACTCGTTGCACGTTGCAAAATTATTCAAAATCTGTCGGTTAGATCGAGAACCAAAGATACATAAAATAATTGTGACCTAGAATCTTGAAAGCATCAGGACTAAAAGTGTTAAAAAAAAAATAATATTCTCTCGATAACACAACAGTTGTTTTCGATCGAGGAAGATTAAACGATTGTTTTAAGATAAATTATAAGGTGTTATTTAATTAACACATCGATTTATAAGTTAAATCTACATCGATTTAAATTTTCTTCGCATGATCTTTCTCAATAATTTTTTTGTTTAATATGAAGAAAAACGTTTGTGCGAACACCAGAATCGATCTTAGGGCCCCATAATGCAGCTCAGTATAGGTATCCGTTACACAAGTGCAGGGTGTTGGAGATTTTATGGTGATATTATTTAATTACTCTCTCTCACACTCTTTTTCCAAGTTGCAGTTCACCTCACCGATTCTCCTACCACTAATAAATTTCACTTTCGGTCTACCCGTTGATCATTTACCGTCTTTATTAAATTTCTACTCTTTTTTTTAAAGAAATCGTATTTCCCTAATTATTTATATTCGTAAACCACCACAGTTTTGTCGCCCCAATTCTCTCCGGAACGGTATCCGTTTTTAATCGTTCTCATTTTACGTCTCCCTTCATTTTCCCTAACATACTCCTTTCAAAATTTAACAAATAATTTTTTATATCCCAGTATAAACTGAAATTAATTTTACATGAAAATTTTAAACGGACCACTTTTTATAAGAGTGTTTTTTTGAATAGCTTCAAGTACTAAGATCATTAGCGGTTGTATCGGCGTTAATATAGTAATTAACGTATAACTTATTTGCTAATATTATTATACTTCCGCCGGAAATAGATCACGGGTTCTTCGGTGTATCGGGCAAGCACGCTACTGTCTGTGCCACCGAGGCGCCTAATATCCGTTTTAAATTATTTTTTGAGAGAAAGTTAGTTTAAGCAATAATTTAGATGTATAACCCTCCAGCAAAAAACGAATTGAGTATCTTATAACTCGATCAAATACATTCGATTTTTAAATACATAAAAATTCCATTTTTATCAGGACAGTGAATCGTTTTTAGATATTTATATTTTTTACCTTTCAATTTCTGACGTAAAAAAATAAGTATATAAATGCCAAAGTTTGTGGATCTGTCCGTTTGTTTGCACGCGAGAACCACCCAACCGACTGCCTTTCAAATTTTTAGGATACATTTGTATTATCCCAGGAAAGGTTTTAAGCCGTAGATCGAGGCCATAGCCCCTTTGGGGGTAGAGTTGTGAATTGAAGATATTCATTAAAGAAACAAAAATTAATCCATTTACTTAATTATATTTCTGTCACCATAGCAACAGAAATGAAATGAAACTGTTTTTTATTTAATGAATGTCTGTAAAATATTTAATAGTCTCACAACCATGAGGATAAAGAACGCGTCGGGGGTCCATAGAGTGGAACCTCCTGGCTAGATGGTCGGGCTTGCAAAGTGAGCCCTGACCGGCTAGTATATATATATATATATATATATATATATATATGTATATTATTTGGTTAACGCAAAAATTATTTACCAATATTATTATTTACCAGTTTCTTTTACTCTTAAATACAACCGATTTCTTTGTAAGTGAATGATTTTGAAAATAATAGATATCCTCTGCCTCAAAGAAGCATTACAAAAAAAAGCATAGATTTGGGCGATGAGATCCGGCCTCAAATCATAATCCTCTTAGGATCGATCGTCATTTCTCACTAGCTACCCGATTTTCTTATCCCTAATTTCTTACTTTTTCGATAAAAAATACATAAATCGGCTCACCTTCTGAATTTTTCCGGGAAACCGATTTTCTCTCTGAAGGTTGTAAAATAAGGGCAATGAATTACTGTAGTGATTATTCGAGAAATTAGCGTACACCTTTTATATACATATTTTCTAAAATAATGCGAGATGTCAGCCGAACGTCTAATTTAATCCATAGGATATTAAATTTTAAGAAAATACATCGACAAACGTATAGACGCTAAGTGCATGAATGCGCACATAATGAGTTGAACCGTGACATATTATGAACTGTGCATCATAGATGTAGTCAGGATACTCAAGAGCAGCCAAAAGGAACGTGTATAAACAGATTATGGGAAAATATGTTATAAATTTGTGAATATATACATTTAATTTATAATATAATTCAATAAATGATTGGTATATATTGTATATACCACCTTGGTCATTTTTTGTAACATTTTGTCTGTATTTTATAATTCAAATTTTAATAAGGATAATTTGCTTTACTCGCAAATAAGCGTAATCTTGTAATGTTTATTTATACTAATTTTTTTTGTTGTAAACTTTTCCTCTGTACACGCAATTTATAATCTATAAATATATTTTTATAATTAGTTATAAAATCCACATAAAATTCACATCATGGTTTAACACGTATTACGCCTAAATAAAACAAACACTGGTTTTTATATCCGTCATCTTATAACGGATCATCGATCATCAATCATTATTTAATAATGATAAATAAATGTTACACTCGCAATCTAAATATTTAACCGTATACATTAGAAAAGAAGTGTAAACTAAATTTAATTTTAAAGAATTATCATATAAGAGAATTAAAATTTTTTATATCCGATGAAAAATTAAAGGTTTTAATATTAATTGTAAAAGTATACATTTTAGTATTATAATACTAGGTAAGCCATTTTATTCGATGAAAGAAAAAACAAATAAAATAAATACAGTAAATTAAAAAATAAATGAATAAATATGGATAACAACTAAAGTACGAAAAAGAATTATTGTAGTCGAAGGAAAAATTGTAACAAATTTAAGGAAAATTTATATCAAATTGTTGATAGAAAGTTGTGAATTACGGTCTACTTAATTTTTATTAAAAAGAAAAACCCGCTATTAGCCCTTTTTCCTTATATTTTAGAACTATTTTTGGGTTTAGATGGGAGGTAATTGACAGAAGTTATACAGAGAGATGACCTTTCTTACCCCAACTCACAAGACTTGTGTAGTTGAAAACTTACTCGACTAGCAGTTTAAATTCTTCCATCCACATTTTAGTAACCTAAAGAATTGGGCTGAAAACGGTTTATACTTCAGTCGGATATTTCCACACGATTGAAAATTCAAGGATTAGGGGAGGTTCTTCTTAGAAAAGTCTGAGTCTGTTCCCAGGTAGCTTTGTAATATATCTGGAAGAATTTATTGCAACTTATGCGATTCCTGCTTACCAGGAAAGAGTCTTTTTATAATCCCGTTGCTATTTTTAATAAATTACCGACCATTTTAAAAATCGTGCTTCAAATTTATTTAAAATGCAATTAAAAAAATTGTCTTTTAAAGAAACAATATTACTGTTTTAAGTAATACTAATTAATGGATGTAAAAGTCCTTGTAATTTCTACTTCGGGTTCAACGTTTAGTTAAATATATATATGCTCAAAATAATTTTTGAATAACGCCTTCTGAATTGTGTACTATTTGTAGTTAGTTTTATATTTAATACCTTCATTTATTCATTGTATGTTTTAAATAATTAATATTGACTTTAATATCATCTATTTCTTGTCTTATAATTTATGGTTTTATATTTATAATTCACGTTATAATGGTGTGATCTCTACAATGTATCATTAGTACCGATCATAATAAAAGATTTATTTATTTTAAAGTACACAGTTCAGCCGTTCAACCGTAAATCAGTAATACTGCAAAGCGGTAAGTCAGTAATGATGTATTTTCATCCTGGATAAAAGTATTGTGATTTCCTTAATAATTATGTGCGGAATCCAGATGCGCACCATTAGCAGAAAAGATCTTGAATCATTCTCTAACACATAGACATTCTTTGTACACACATCCACTCCATGCACAGGATAAATGTTGGACATTTTGGCTGAACGGGCTTATTAAACATATTTGATTTTTAATAACTCTTCTCTCTTTTAAAAATACATTACCTACTATCCCCTTTTCCCTTATTTTTCTCAGGGACTTACTATGATGGATTTGCCAATACGCCCAGTGCATCAATGCTGAAGATTTAATGTAAAGGTCTTTGGTATACGTGTGCCTTGGTACGAGCGGCACTTGTTTACTGCCTCACAATTCGGCAAACTGAAGCAACATATGCTTCAATATATCGAGAAATAATTAACTATACTACCCTCAATAATCTTGTATTAAATCAAACATTTCAGAGTCAGTTTTTGAGCTGGAAAACGTTAATACCTGTCAAAAAGCTTTACAAAATATCAGTTTAACGTCTAGTCTCTTTCATTTTACACAATCAATTTAGAGAAATGTTACAAATAAGGGACTGAGATGCATACTTGGACATGGGTCATCCGCCAATAAGATACCAGGTTCAAGATATGATGGTACTACCATTCATTTCTTTGCAAGGTTTAACTCAAGTATGGGAATTATTAAATGACCAGTTCGACGAAGTGCTGGACTTGGCATCCTACACTGAAGCTACATACAGCAACGGTAAGATGATATATCACCTGCAAGAAGTCGGAGGAGAGTTGTGCTTCCAAGATTCTCTCTCCCGCATGGTGGCATGTTTACGATTTGGGGGTAAATGGACGTCAATGAACCAAAAATGCAGTCGAAGGGTTTCACTCACAATTCCAAAAATTAGTTGTCGCCCACCGAATATATATGGCGCTTCATTGAACACCTCCATCAACAACAAAATGAAATAGAAACATTGGTTACACAAGCGTCGGCTGGACACATCAATATAAAATAACCATTAAGAAAGAGTTACCTCTTAAACCAACAGAGAGTAGCCGCACTGGTTGACCAATATTAGCAGTACAACGAAAACAACATCCCCTCAATTTAAGGTCAATCTCTTATTATTTGTAACTTCATCGATCCAGCTCAGCAGATTGATGACGAATTATGAAAATAAATTCATATTATCCTAATTTGGTATTCAGTAGCAATGTCTTCGAATTTAAAAGTAATCCAGTCATCCAGATCACCAATACAGTGGTGTGTATATCTTAAAGTAAATAAACAGATAATTCATATTCTGATTTCTTAAACTTGCTTAAAAATATTATTGACATTTTAGGACGATTGTTATCGAGCATTATTAAGTGCCATTCTGGACATTTTATAATTTTTGACAATAGCATTACAGGATATTTTGTAACTGGACATCATTTGTGATAGGACCATTTCGAAAGATGGATTGTCTTAATTTTCGGAGGACCTTTTAATATTGAACATAATTTATGATAATCCTCTATATGAATAAGTGTAAGCACTATCGCTATCCTTCCTTTTCAGATATCGGAACCGATTAATTTTATAAGTAATTTTTTCCGAAATTGAAAATTTTAAAATCTGACTGATGTCTTCATTCTATATCTTAAAAATCGCATTTCTGCCGCTGTAGTTTACTTGGTTATTTTTTTAGAAAGGAAATAAATCTCACTCTACCGCATGTCAACACAGGTATAGCTATCATTTTATAAAATTTGTGGGTCGTTTGTACCCTAGTTTTACTTTTTAACTTCTTATGAATACATAGTATTTATATACTATGTATAAGTATATATTTATATACTTCCTTAGAAGTATATATAATTATTTATTTTAGATGAATCATCGCGTACATAATTAACTCTAAAGGATACATCAAAGCTTAAATATTTAAAAATGAATATATGCTGCAGAATTATTTTATATATTCCAGTTTTCGATTACACGAGGTCTTCCATGAATCGGTTCTTAAAAGTATATATAATTATTTATTTTATATATCAAATCATCGCGTATATAATTAACACCACTACTCTGAAGGAAATATCAAAGTTCAAATATTTAAAAATGAATATATGCTGCAGGATTATTTTATCTATTCCAATTTTTGATTGGAAATTTTTATTTTTTATTTAATGCTAAATATAATTTAGAATTAAATTATTTTTATTATTATATTCTGAACGCCTTAATTTTGTTTTTCTTTGTCAGTATTTTTAATTAATGATGTTATTTTAAGTTTATTATTTTTATAGTATTCTATAGATATTTTATATCATTTTTAACTAATTTAAAAATAGTTTTAAATTTTTATATACATCTTTACAAACAGTCATCGCTTTTTAGAATATCAACAGTACCGTTCACGTACCAAAGTATGTATATTAATATTACCACCATTATCCCTGAATCTAATATTTTATTTTTATTTTTTTTATTATCCTGGGTGTTATATTTGCATTAAACTGAAACAAACAATGTTGTTGATACAGATACATGAATGCATTTCATACTGATGTATTTTAACCGTAAAGAGTAAATTAACCATATATGTAATATGTGAGAAATAAATGCAGTAAACATACAGAATACATTATGCATATATGCATATAAAGATTATATACGTACAAAGGTAAGAATGTGAACCGGGTGGGAAACGCCATCATCTCGATCAGCTTTCTAGGAAGGAAAGCGAAATAAATATAAAAATATTCATAGAATAAATGACAATGATGGGGGAAATGAGGTTGATAATGGAGATTTCAGTTTAAATCTAGCAAGTCGGTGTATTCACACCGTAAATAAAAAGTAACACAAAAAAATCGCTAACACTACTACTATTTCTAGTACATAAACCAGTATATAAGCGAGTGCACCGATGTGAACATGAAAGTCAAGGTTAGTTTAGTTATGTATTTATAGGTAAAAGAATTGGAAATAGAATGGATCGCGAACATTAATCTTTTTCTTACTTGTAGAAAATAAACTGATTGATTTCATGTAAAATTCATGAAACCGGTTCATCTAAAAGAACATCAACGTTGACTATGTCGTTTTATACTTAATTGGATAAACAGTAAATATATACAGTTTACTAGTTAAAATACACCTACTGTTTGATCGACCTTCTAAGCTCAATTTTATGTAGATAGAATTATATGTAGTTATTATATCGTAATTAATTATTTTATTTACACAAGTAATCCGTTAATTAATCTTTTTTTTTTCACTAGTATAACATATTGAGTTTACTTTAGAATACTTAAGTAATTTAACCTATTATACATAAAACGTTTCAGGAAGTTAATAACACTTCATTGCCACATATTCTGATTATTTTGACTTTTTTAATTGCACCGCTACGTATCTATAATCTGCTCTTATTTTGTAAGCAATAGGTTGAGATGTGTTGTTATCATTGATATACTATATAAACGGAATGCGCGCTGCCACGTTGAAATGGGTCGTTTCTCGGTCCGTCAGCGTGGAGAGTCCCTCACTCCCTTACGTTAACACAGCCTTACAGCATATGCTGTAAAATACATTGTGCTGAAGATTTTCTAAACAACACTTTTACCGATGAATAATTGCTGCGCGTCTCACCGTAATTATTTGTGTTTAATTGTTCTATAAATAGACAGTATCGGAAACGGATAGATATTTATAGGAAGGCTTCAGTAATTTAGATGAACATCCGAATGGACTAGAACATAGTGACGTGACACGCATCGAAATGAATTTTAACTCGATGATAGGAATTCAACAACGATTGAACATATTTAGGTACGTCTTTTTTCGGATCGATAGATTGTCTGACAAAGTTCGAGTAATTTATGTCCTTTTGCCATAAAACAAGATTTAATATGTAATTCAAAAAATTGATTAGGGTACTCCTTTGATCGGAGAAATTAATAGTTATTCACCTAATTTAAACCAATATTTGATTGAACAGAATAATTTTTAATTCCACTAGCAGATAAAACTTTAAGTGCATCGATATACTCGTAAAAGAAAATTTTATCTTCTCTGTTTAAAGATATTCTGAGGACTGATGCTTTTCTCCTTGTCACTCCATTATGCAAAGCTGCTAAAATCTGTGATCTTAAAAAATACTCTCAGCTTGGCTCTAGACTTGCCGCTATTCTATGTCTTTACCCGAAAGGTTTAGGGCTTCATAATCTGAATCAGATTTTTAATTCTAAAAATTTATTTTTTGCATACAATCTAAGAATTTCTTTTTTTAACTTTTAGAAATTCGGTGATTAATTTAACTAAAAATCTAAAATGGCACTACTCATCAAATTTTAGAAGTACAGTTATGGGATTAGGGTGGGAATGGATTGCTGGACCGGGACTGACTTCTTTTTGCATACGACATCTTACCGTAGTGCACTACCGCCTCTAACGTAATATTAGCAGGGCCCACATTATTTCAGGTAGAGATATTGCGCATCCACGTGTTTATGTTTTCTATTCTGTGACTTTATAATCGTGCAAAGGGGTTTAAATTGAAGCCGAAGCAAGATGCCTCGGTTGTTTTAAATGTTTTACAGTTTAAATTTACTTGTTGATTCCCATAACTAAATTTCGTATATCCAGGTTGTTTTTACAGTAGTTTTTAAAATTCAGAATTTTCTTATAAGGTAAAAAGTTCATTATTTTCTCTGGAATCTAATAAAGTTGTTGAAACTTATGATTTAAGTGTTTCGGTTTTATCCATTTTAGAGTTTACCAACTTGGTCATCTGATTAAAATAATTAAAAGATAAATTATACGCGGTTTTCATTAGTTCCAAATGGTTTTTTTATCCATCCAATAAAAATAAAAGGCATCTCATTCCAGGCTTTCTAGAGAACGCGAGGAATGAAATAGTTTTCCATTACTTTCTTCATTGAGCCTAATATATCATGGATCCTTGTTCCCCATGCATCCCAAAAGGAGATATGTGGGTCCTTTATCTGGGACGGTAATTGCACCACAATTTACCGTAGAAGATCTCATGAAAGCAACCGGCTCATAAAAGAGAAGAAAGCAGCGGGACCTGACGCAGTCCCGCCGGAGGCACTGATAGTAGCTGTAAGGGCCAACCGTCAACTGTGGCTTGACTTACACAACGCATGTCTGAGGGAGGATTCGTTTCCGGCCCGTTAAAAGATAGGGTGGCTGGTGCTAATCGTTAAAGGAAAGGGAGATCCTGACTCAATGTCTGCGTACTGACCGTTATCTATGTTAGAAACGGCGGATAAATCGCTGGAAAGATTCCTGAGACCCCGACTTGCAACTTGGAATTCCGGAAGCCGGGGATCTTTCGAGCAGACAGCATGGTTCTGAAGAGAGCTCTTTACCATCCAAGCCATCTCTGACGTGATAAATGCTGTGGAATGGGCACAGGCTCCTTTCCGCGCGGCTAGGCAGTTGGTCATGCTAGTTATGGCTTTTTTATGCTTTCAAATTTAAACTGGTCTGAACATTGAATTTAAAACACTATTAAAATGTTCAACGTTCACGAATAAATTATAAAACATATTTCAAGGTTAGAGAACCTTGTCGTTATAAATCATGTTATATACTTCATCTTTCTCCTTTTTTTAACAGAAAGGAAAAGTTTCCAATTAGTTTATTTTAAAAATGTTCAATAAATAGTTCAATTTTTGTCGATCAGCTAATTTATGTCTAACTGAGCGATCTAATCGAGATACTGTTTTAACTCAATCTTTTGACGTTTTATTTGTTTGACACAACACCAAATACTTTTGCCGATTTTTATGACGTTTTGCAGTAAGGTTCCTTGCTATTAGGCGGAACAACGTACGTGTAATAATTTTTCATAAAATCGTCTATTTAAAAATGAATGATATTAGTTTCTTAAGTAAGATAAAAAAGGGGAATTTACCATCGTCAAGCCACCAAAAATGATCTTCTCTCTACTGTTGACGTCATCCACCATTTCTAGTCTGTCTCTCAATGACTACGCTCACAATAACCGCCCTCTTTTGTGTTTTAATCCACTTTGAGTCAAACTTTGATCTTTGATACCGTTCTCCTACCGCTATACGACGTCGTGCCTCTTCAGTAAGTTTTGAATATTTAATTTTAACATAATGAGTATGACAAAAGCAATGTATTAAACAAACAAACATAATACAGATTGAATGTATAATTGTATAACTACTGAAGAGTTTTTTTATTCTTTCTAAAACTAGCGCCATGAACACAGGTAGATAACACCATGGAAATAGTGCAGCACTTTTATCTGCAGAAAGACTTTTGGAGCAATTTCCATGTGATTTGACATATTTCCTTCGATAATAGTTCTATAATAATGAAATAAAAAAGAACAATATTTGTACTCTAACTAAATTACAGCAATATATGTTACAGAACTAACTGTAACTAAAACTTATTTCCCGTCTTTCATCTGAAATAGCTGAAAAATCTTCGTGAAAAATAAGTAAATAAACCTTTGATACTGTCTATTTACTGATATCTGTACGAACGGATAGATATGCTATTCCACGAATAAAAAAGGGCCTCTCCCAGTATTTGCCTGGGTAGATCAAGGTAAACGATAGTGAAATTTCAATCAGAGTGACGTCACAAAATACTCGATTATGTTTAAATTTAAAGATAGAAATGTTTTTTTCTGTTTGCATAAAGACAAGTTCTACTGTAAATTCATTAAATAGAAATAGGATTTTTACAGCGGCATTTAATCCTTGATCTTTTATTTTCAATAAACCAAGAAATTTTTTTATTGGCTTTAAAACAAAAATATTACAACACCGTAATAATAAAAAGGAAAAATTACCCCTAACTAAAATCAAATAATTTTAAGTAATATTATTTCAAACTGAGTAGGAACCGTTACAGAAAAATATTAAAATAATTTATAGCTATTTCAACAGGGTGTTACAAAAGTGATTTGTTTAAAATAAAATAATATTAGGAAAAAATACATATAGGATACGATATAAGCGTAGTACGAATTCCGATTAAAGAAGGAAATGAAAATTAAAGGGGATGTAAAAAGATTGATTGCAAACAAAATGTAATTTAACATTAACTAGTGGCTGACGGGGATTGAAAATTACAACCCTGTTCTGCAAAGCAATTTACTATTTTATCAGACACGAGAAAAAGCAAAAAGAAAAATTAACAGCATTATTTTGAAGTAATTAAATTTACTTACTTGTAACATTATTTTTTTTTTACACAAAAAATTAATCCAACTTAAATAACATAAATAAAAATTCTTAAACATGTAATTTAATTTAGGCAAAAATATTTTTGAGGTTTATTAAATAAATTAATGAAGTTAAAATGTTATGATTACTTTTTATTTTTCCATTTTCTACAATACTCATAAACAATCATCCATAAACAATTTCCTCATTTTCCATATTTCCTAATTTTTTTTTACTTTTCAGACGTTTTAAGTCTCCTGAATAAAAAAATGCAATAAATAATTAATTACAGTTGTAAATATGTACGCATCTATTTTGTCTTACGTCTCAAAAACGATTTAATCTCCAATCGCGAAATTTGATTTGGTAGCATTAGGGATAACGATTCAGTAATTTCTTTTAAAATTTGATAAAGGTGTGAAGGGTTTTACTTAATCTGGAAAAGGTTGAATAAAATTAAACTTTTATTATAAGCGTTTTTTTGCAATTTTCCGGCATTGCCGGAAATTTTTTTCAATTCATTAATTGAAAGTCTTAATTTTATTTTCATAATAAACGTTTAAATATAAGGAAAAAAAAGAAATTTTACGAATTTTTTAAAATTATTAAATTTGTTATAGGCTTTTTTTATTGATTACCATTATAATTACAATCGGTAATAATTATTACCAAAATAAGATTTAAGCATCAAAATTTTGAAATTTCAAATAAAAAGATTTTGATTTTGGGGGCTCCATTAATCTGGGGACAATTTAGTAAAAATCTTTTTATAAGAGAGTAACCCTTAACAAAAAAAATAATAAATTTAAAAAATAAAGTATAACTTGTATAATAACAATGAAAAAAATTGCTTATTTTGGGTCCGGGGTGTATTAAACGAGCCAAAATTAGTTAAATTTTAATTGCCCTTAAAGCGACAAAGAAAATTTAAAAAAGGAATTTTAATAACAAAAAATAAAAAAGTTAGAGCCAAAAAACAACAAAAAAACATAATATATGTTTTAGAGGAGGGAAATAAATTTATAAACAAATTTTCTAAAAATATTCATAAATCGGTTAAGCTTAACAAATTTTTTCAAAAAAGTTTTCTCTAAATTTAACACACCCCCTCCCCAATAAAGGCCAAAACAAGAAGTGAGAATTTTCAAAAAGCCATTCTGTGTTTAAGGTCTGAGGGTTTATAATTTTGGTAAATTATAGACTTTTTTGATATAATGTATAAAATTCTAAAGATATTTTTAAAAATATTAAAACCGAAGAGAAATAGAGCAATAAAAAACATATATTTCAATTGTAAGAGGGGGTTGATTAAAAAAAACGTTTTGGATTATTTATGTATGCAATGTAGGTAACAAATTTTAAAGTAATATTTTTCTGAAGTACCTCTGAATAAAATCGAACTTGGGTTTTTTGCGATATCCCCACTTCCTGAAGAATTTTGAAAATATTAATATGATCATTGCCCCATATTTAAAAATATTTGAGCCAAATTTGAAGAAAATCGGTTCGGTCAATCCTAAGATATAAGAATAAAAGCAGTGCAACACATACATACATATGGTTTTTTGATCTAGATAAACTAGTTTAACTCTAAAACGTAACAATTTGCAAAAAACCGATACCCCATTTTTTAACACGATCAACATAATTTCTCCTCTGTTCTAGCTATATTCACCGGGAAATTAAAAATGTTATGAGATAAATAAATAAGGAAACCTTTATTTTGATCAGAACATAATAGTACTTTATATAGATCACTGCACGGATGGGTAGATGTCCTACTCCGTGGATGAAAAAAGGAATTGACCCCCACATTTGCCTTGATGAATCAAAGGAAACCGTGGTAAAACCTTAATCAGGACAGCAGAACAAAATACATAATTTCAAAATAAAAAATAAATGTGATAAAGATACATATATTTAAAATGTAACTATATAAGATAATACTAAGGGTAAATATATGAAGATAGTAAATTAAAACAAATAATTCACAATTCAGAAGGCGTAATGAAAATTATTTGAGATCATATTTTTGTACGTTGCAGTGGATGTAGAAATTTCAGATTTTTTAACTATCTTTTAATTAGTATTATTTAAAATTTTCATCGATAAAGTTATTTTTTCTTTAAAGAAAATCATTCAATTTTATTTTAAATAAAGTGATGGGAAGATTTTTCAAACGGTTCGGTAATTTATTAAAAATGGTAATGGAATCATAATGAAGCCTTTCTCGGAGGCCGAAGTATGATGTTGAGTTACGTGAAAACTGTTGTGTTTGTCTGGTTTGATGGAGGGGGTAGATATTGTTATTTTTTAAGAATAAGCATAACACATAACCGGTGTAGTCTAGTTCCAAGAAAAGATCTGAAAAAAGTTGTTCGATTACATACACAGGTAAAAGTAGATTTTCTCTTTCCTGATTTTTTCTTTGTTATCTTTTTTTCTATATTTTGTGTTTTCATTAAAAAAGAAAACTTCTTGATAAAAGCAAAATATTTTGTCGGTAAAAAATTTTACATCTCTTTTAATATATATGAAATAGGCAAAACGAGTATATTAACCATACTATAAGGTAAGAAGAATGATTTGTATAAGTATTTATAAAATGTACGTCATGTCCGGCCAAAAGTCTCTCACCATTTGATTATATGTCGAGATAAGTGAATCTCAACTAGAAAATTTAACTAATAACACACACATTAAAATTTAATCAAAAATAAAAATATCCTTTTTAGATAGAATTGAATCCAGATCCTGCAGCATTTCAAAACTATTTTAAGAAAACAAAAATTTAGGAATTCCAAAATATGAAATTTTATCTCATAATTATATTTTTTTTAAACTATTCAATTTTTGACCGACTGTGCAGTTTTAAAAATCATGCTCAAATAGCGTATCTGAAATATGCTTACGGACTTAAAAAATATACTATCATATCGCTAGAAATAAAGCTCAATAATTTATAAACTGTAGAATTAAGTTATTACATTTTTTATTAGTTGTATACCTTTTTCATTGGTAATTTTCGTTTGGATTTTATTAGTAATTTTCGAACTAAAATATACTACAAAATAAAAATATTTAATAATAAATTGAAGAAAATTTTGTACTTACATTAAGAAAAACGTTCAATTATACAAAGAAAAATGTAATTAAATAACATCAATTTGAGAAATAAAATCAATTTAAAAAGTTACAAATTTATAAAATAAATAAAAATGCCTAAAACGAAAAGGGGTACAATTTTTTTTTTAAATAAGCATTTTATTGGTTAAATATATAACAATTTAAAAAAAAAATATTTTATCAACAGCTATCTGAATCGGACAGCGTACATTGCATATCCGAATGATACGTTAAAAAATTAGCAACAGACTTACTAAATCTAAATTTCCCGGAAACATTTTTTCTTTTAGCAAGGAACATTTCAATCTTTACAACACACATTCTTCTTATAGTTTTTTTTTTTAGATTTTTATTATGATTTTGGGTTCAGCAAATATAAAATCACGTACTTTAGTGTTGCCTACCAGTAAACCTTGATTAAAATTTGCTGAATACGAATAATTTTTAACATCGGCTTTAAATATTCGTTTTACTTCACAAAAAACTTGAATGGTTTCATCACATTCACATTACAGTCGTAGAAAGTGAACTTTTTTGGCGATTATCAGTAAACGAAACTAGTACGAAAATAGATTCTTATATCAGAATACTAAAGATCAAACAATATTTAAGTACGTAAAAATTTTTTCAATTATTTATCAATGACTAAAAATAGCCTACGTGAATACTACAGAAAACATCAGCCACGCCAGTCTAAATTTCCAAAAAATATTTTTTATTTAGCAAAGAACATTTCCAAAATTAATAATTCTATTAAACAAAAAATGTGGATAAGTTATTGATAAGTATAATCATTATTGCGACTAATATTATAAATAGTGAAAATAGTGTTTTATTGGCTTGGCTGACCGTGAGAGAGGAAGCAGATTTGAGCTACGAATTGCAAAAATTTTTTTTTTAAATTGATGTGGACACCACATGACTTCCTTGTACGCCTATTAAATTACATATACACATTTTATTTAAATGAAAATACATAAAATTTTATTTCATTAATAACTTTGAATATTTTTTTTTATTGTTATTATTTATTGTAAAAGTTTTTTAACAATCAGAGGTTAATTTTATTAATAAATAAATCAATATATTTAAATTAAAAAAAGAGTTAAAAAAAGGAGATGAAGTCTGATGTGAACCGATGTGCCTTCTCCAAATGTTTCATTAATTAAAATTTTATTTGGCTATAACTCTGGAACCGATGAAAATATGTTCCCTTATGATCTATCGTTGAAAAGCTCTCAATGAGGGATTATTGCTGCAGTTAAGAAAAAGTCCAAAATCCAAATTTTTTGGATTTTGGTTTTTTTGCATACTTTTGGTCCAGTCAATTACAATCAAAATGGGAGGTGCACAAATAGATGTTACTAAATCCATAATTTCAACATCCTACGGCTAATCGTTTTTGAGTCATGCGAAGTACATACGTACGTACAGACATCACGCCGAAACTAGTCAAAATGGATTCAGGGATAGTCAAAATAGATATTTCCGTTGAAATCTGAAAACCAAAATTTTTCGCGATCACAATACTTCCTTTATTTCGTACAAGGAAGAAAAAAGTACTACATACGAATAAATTCAATGTTAACAATATGAAATGCCTTAGCTGATCAAATAACGTATTAAAATTAATTTCATTCTTACGAACAGTCAATATACGAACAAAGGCGATAAAATAATAATGAAATTTACTTCAATAAACACTTTTCCTTGAGTACCGGCACGCACAGCGTAGTAATAGAATATTTTGTACCTGTTGCAACAGGTCCGAGAACTCCCGTACGGTACACATGCGCAGTACTAATAACCCAATCGCTTATTAAATCACCTCGCCAGGAAAACAATCTGTTTAATATTTAAATACAAACGTGAGGACCGTGTTTAATCTTTTTGGATTCCCAGGTCTCGAAATATAAAAATACTCGATTAATATCGAGTATTTTTTATAACTCCGTTCCAAGTGTTTATTTTTATGAGAACTTCAAACATCTACCAGTAAAAATATCTTACACATGTAAAAACATACTTTCTAGTATTGAATGATGAACAGCAAAATATAATACATAATTTAATATAGGCATATATATATATATATATATATATAATATATATTATATAATACCACATAAATATATGTATAATATATACTATTTAGTATTTACATAATACTATTTTTTTTTGTCTTCAGTCATTTGACTGGTTTGATGCATCTCTCCAAGATTCCCTATTTAGTGCAAGTAATTATTAGTATATTTAGTGCAAGTAATTTCATTTCGGTATACCCCTTACATCCTACATCCCTAAAAATTTGTTTTACATATTCCAAACGTTGCCTACCTGCACAACTTTTCTCATCTACATGTTCCTCCAATATTAAAGCGACTATTCCAGGATGCCTTCTTATATGTGGCCTATAAGTCTGTCTCTTCTTTTAACTATATTTTTCCAAATGCTTCTCTCTTCATCAATTTCCTCAACACCTCTTCATTTGTCACTTTATCTACCCACCTGATTTTTAACATTCTCCTGTAGCATCACATTTTAAAACATCTAATCTTTTCTTCTCTGGTACCCCGATCGTCCAAGTTTCACTTCCATATAAAGCTACACTCCAAACATACTTTCAAAAATGTTTTCCTGACATTTAAATTAATTTTTGATGTAAGCAAATTATATTTTTGACTGAAAGCTCATTTCGCCTGTGCTATTTGGCATTTTATATTGCTCCTGCTTCATCCATCTTTAGTAATTGTACTTCCCAAACAATAAAATTCTTCTATCTCCGTAATCTTTTCTCTTCATATTTTTGTATTCAGTGGTCCATCTAAATTTTTTCTACTACATTTCATTACTTCGTTTTGTTCTTGTTTATGATGCGGTAGTTCTTGCGTAGGACATGTTCCATGCCACTCACTGTTTCTTCTAAATCTTTTTTCCTCTCAGCAAGAATTGCTATATCATCGGCAAATCGTAACATCTTTATCTTTTCTCCTTGCACTATTACTCCAAATCTAAATTGTTCTTTAACATCATTAACTGCTAGTTCTATGTAAAGATTAAAATGTAACGGGTATAGGGAACATCCTTGTCGGACTCCCTTTTTTATTACCGCTTCTTTGTTATGTTCTTTGATTATTACTGTTGCAGTTTGGTTCCTGTAAATGTTAGCAATTGTTCTTCTATCTCTATACCTGAACCCTAACGTTTTTAAAATGCTGAACATTTTATTCCAGTCTACGTTATCAAATGCCTTTTCTAAGTCTATAAATCCCAAGTATGTTGGTTTGTTTTTCTTTAATCTACCTTCTTCTATTTCCCCTTTTTCGTAAATATGACACACCAGTTTGTATAAACTATCTATCACTTCCTCACCTGCACTGCGAAGTAATTCTGCAAGTATCCCGTCTATTCCAGGAGCCTTTCTGCCACTCAAATCTTTTAACACTCTCTTAAATTTAGAAATATTGTATCACCCTTTTCATCCTGTTCGACCTCCTCTCCTTCCTCTATAATACCAGTTTCTAATTCATTTCCTCTGTATAACTCTTCAATATATTTCACCCACCTATCAACCTTTCCTTTCTTATTATAAATCGGTATACCATCTTTGTGTAACACATTATTAGATTTTAATTTATGTACCACAAAATTCTCCTTAACTTTCCTGTACGCTCCGTCTATTTTACCAATGATCGTTTCTCTTTCCACTTTTCTTTGAAAAGTGGAATTTTTTGAATACTTTTCTTTAATCCACTTTTCTTTCGCTAATTTGTACTTCCTGTTTGAAGTGTTTCTTAATTGTCGATAGTTCCTTTTACCTTCTCCATCACTAGCATTCTTATACTTTCTACATTTATCCATCAGCTCCAATATATCCTTGATAACCAAGGTTTTCTACCAGTTCTCTTTGTTCCACCTAAGTTCGCTTCTGCTAATTTAAGAATTTTCTTTTTAATAATCTCCCATTCTTCTTCTATATTTTCTACCTTACCTTTTTACCTCAGACCTCTTGCAATGTCCTCCTCAAAAATCTTCATTACCTCCTCTTCCTCAAGCTTCTCTAAATTCATCTGTCACCTTTTCGCGGGTTTGCCTGGTTTCAATATTACTATTAATAGACTCTTTTTCATCGAAGACGGTAATTTCACAGAAATTAATATGCTATTATAGAAAGCCTTCAGCTAATTCTAGTATTCCGGCCACTGATAAAGAATTCAGGGTAGATTTCATCTGTACCGGCGGCTTGACATATTTGCCCGAAGCAATTGCCCGATCAACCGCCTCTGTCTCAAAGGCTACTGAGAATTGTGTTCTCTGAGCAGTACGTGACTTATTCATACTTAGTTCCTCTTTGAAAGACTTATTTCCCTTGAGTTTAGTCACATCGACATGCCTAGTAGCAATATTATTTGGATGGACGGTCGCTTTTATTTTAATATGCTTATCAGCAGATAGTATTTTCAACAAGGTCTAGGCTTTTTGTTTGAGTGTTAGAAGTTGATAGTTTCAACTGCTTCTTTCCACTTTTTCCTCCGTCCACGATCAAGTGCATTCAGTATTTTGTTGCGTTCTCAGAACTGTCATCTTCCTTGTACCGATCGTAGTTTTATTGACATTCTCATTCCAGCTCTGGATGTACGATCTCCTAAAACCCATTGGGATATTCTTCTTGGCAGACTGATACTATACATTATTACTTAACTGCTTCTTATTGTAAGTAATGCAACTGTGTGTTAACCATTGAACTAATTCCATTGAACTTGCCTCCAGAAAAGTTTTCGTATAACAATATACGGTTTAACAATATTTAGGTAATGAATTACAAGGCTAAAATAGTCAAATACTAAACGATGATGTCGGTAAAATGTTTCTTTAATAACTTAAAAAATTTATGTAGAAAGAATTTATAGCGGTAATACCAAAGAGAAGTTATGTCTCGTAAAATAAAATAATACAGAAAAATGATTATCGAAATCGGTCCATTTGATGAACAGTAAGACTTGAACGTACATAAAAGAAGATATAATACAAATCGATCAAACCAAGAATCTCTTCCTCTTACAGGTCAGAAAAAAATACGGTATATAAATCAACGAGCAATAGATAATACGTTATTAAAAATTCATAATAGCAAAGGAAATGAAAGCAGTAATATAATATTAAATCCGGTGGTTATATTTATATGTTAGCGTCTAAGGAATCTTATTACAGAGAAACTTACGGATAAAAAATTTAAGTAAGAGGATAAACCTCACGGGGATTTAACAAACAAAGTACGAGTATTATTAATGACGTTGAATCTTTACTAAGTAATAAAGTAATGTAGTGCAGTTGTGGGTATGTTTATTTACCGGATAAATTTAAAGAATATATACATATATATTCCTTTATGAAATAATAAATCCGATTTTTATGAAAATATAGATTTTTATTATATTCTTTTTGAAAAGCACATCCGTTACATAAATCGAAAAATATATAGAGGTATTACACGTACTAATTGTGGACTACAACGACGAAATTACTAAATAATATTAGAAATGGGAGTAATTTTATATTAAATGAACTGAAAAGTAAAATTAAGGTCGAATTTTTAGATTAATGTTTATTGTATGTTTTATAAAATATATATTTATGATTTTACGTATACTTTATCTCTATAAAGTAAAATAAGTAAATATATATATTACATGAATACAAAAGTAATAGAAATCTCATGTATTATAATTATATTATATATAAATAAATTAAATCATGATCAAATTGTAACAGAATTATTACGCTCTAGTAATTTATCATAATAAATCATGCAGTTTAAACTACTGTTATACACACTGAGACTATGATAATTGCTCTCTCTTCAAAGTAATGCATGCATACATTGATTTATTTATGTATATGCATATATATATATATTTCTATGCATCCGAAATTATTCATGAATAGATAGAGTTATATGGGACAAACACATTGCTCCAGTTCTCATAGAAGTTTTTAATATAATAAAAGAAACTCTATGACATCAAGTATTTTAATCCTATGAAAAATCGACTGGAAAAATAGAAAATTTAAAAACATTAGCAAATAAAACCAGATTAAAGATTAATATCCATAAAATCAATAACAGACAAGATATAAAATCTAAGTTAGTCTTATTTAAAGAACCTTTTTAAAGATCAGAAGATGGAAATTGATTTGCAACGTACAACACCGATATAATCATGTATACATATTTATATATATACAGATGTGTGTGCTCAGTAAAAAGATATATATAATTTTAATTATCGTCTTACCAAAAATTTACCAAAGGGATATTTTTCCTACATGTTTCGCCACATCAATGTATCATCATCATCAGAGATGAAAATTATCCACACTACAATTCGTCAGTCTTACATACAAAAAATATATTCCCTGATGATGCAGATACATTGATGTGGCGAAACATGTGAGAAAAAATATCTCTATGACAAATATGTAGTAAGACGATAATAAAAATTATTTAAGAGTATGTGTTTTAAGTAAAAAATGAAAAAATATATACGCCTTACAATAAAATTTAAAAAACTTCTGAGCGAAAAGTTAAATATATATATTTATATACATAAATACATAAAAGTTGTGCTAAGAATAACATATTATCTGGTTGTTAAATTATAACCATTAATATGGTAACTAAATTTATTGGTAATTTATGAAGAAAACTAAATCTACAATAACACTTTTTGTTGCAAGTATCATTTATTATTATTATCACCGTACATTTATTATTATTTACTGGATCGATATGTACATAATCCTAACGCTATACGTAAGTAATTTGATAAAATATTGATTAATAAAAAAAAAGAAGTTCTAAATATAAATTGGGTGTAGAAAGTGAGCATCTTTTTTGGAATGTCCTCATAACTCGTATTTGTAAGTTTTATCTTACCACATTTATGATCATTGTTATGCGATTGCATTCTTGGTCAAACAAATTTTCTTCTGTTATCGGGGATATTAAAATGTTACTATTCGTATCAACTACAGTTGTTTCTTATACAGTTAATTCTTATACATAAATTTATTTTATAATAGCTGACGAATAACTTTACTTTATTCGCGTTTAGTTATTGTAATGAATCGCTTTTGACTCCTGCAAAACGTAGAAACAAACAGAGAATGCGGGACAAACAAGGCGATGAAAGATTCCTATTTATGCGAAAGGAGAATCCGCCACAAGTGTGAATCTGTATGAGCAAATATTACAACATATGGTGGCGTATATCCTTCCTGACTAACAGCCGAGTGGTACGCTTGATTAAGGCGTTATTATTAGTTTTACAAATTGCAGGGACATTTCAAAGAAGAGCCGAAATTGATATCTCAATGTATTTGTCGGGCATTCAACAACCTGTTTTGATTCGGAAAGTAAAAATATAACAAAATTTAAATTTTCTGCAACCTAAAAATAAAATAATAATTTTTAGAAATTTTCATTCTGAAAATCCATTTTAATAGTTTTATTGATGAAAAATCCCCGGATTTCTGTTGTTTCTCTGCGGGTAAAAAGGAAATAATCGATTTTATAGGTAAAAATTTAATTAAACTCTCAAAAGAATATTTATTTGTCCTTACAAAGAAAAGAAGATAAAATAGACCAGAAACTGGAACGGTAATAGTGATGGATGATGAACTCGGTAACGTATGACAAATGCCATGCTTGATGAATAATTTTTCTATTGACCTTTAATTCTTTTATTCAATTTCTTTAATTTTTTAATCGTTAGAAAGAGTTTGGACCACCTTATTGCAAAAAAGTGTTTTTTTAATTATAATCCATAAACAAACTAATCGATCTACTTCTTAAAAAAACATAAACATCGACAGCGACTTTTCTATAATATCGAAAAATATATATTTAACCACCATACAACTTTATGCTATATTAATTTTTAAATAAATTATCAATGCATAGATTAACAGACACCCAAATACGTACTCTTACGTTCTGTTCTAGAATACGTAAGAGTACGCATTTCCATATTTCAAGTTTGTTGTTAATGTTAAATACGGGCTTCTTTAAAGAGAAGACTATACTGATTCTCAACCTTTGTACGCACATTGAGTTGCGGTATTGACATTAGTTCTAGCCTTCTACTTAGAATCGTACTTGAAATTCATTCTCTCTTTTCATTCCCGTTTACTTATTCACGTATAAGCTAAGCGCTGAAGACACCCGGCTATTCAGTCGTTTTTATTTAGCAACGTTCGACAACACTGATACTGAGTTGCTATTACAAATTGTCCTTACCGATCGTTCAGAAGGTACGTGTAACTATGGAAGCTCCTCTTGTGTGTCTTCTTGAGGACGTTTCCCTTTTTATTAAAGTTTTAAATTTTACGTTTTTTAGTTCGTATATAATGTTTACATATTGTGCTATAACTTGCCCGATTTTAAATCGATCTTAATGAAGTATTTACAAATAATGAGGAGTATAAATTTTCGTAGATATTCGTTCGTTTCGTAAGCTCCTGCAAATAAAATAATAAATTAATTTGGAAACCAATTCTAGAAGATGAATGTTGTGATCCGGTTAATATTTGATCAAATTCCTTTGAGTTGGCTATGATACGAGCGATTCTCTTGATATACTAATTACCGAAATTATCGAAGCCAGCCAAGGTCTACGAAATATAGAAAAATTACAAGTATTATTGTGTTTTTTCTTGTTCTAGAGTAAATGAAGAAAACAATAGCTTAGAATTTAAAGAACAGAATAAATCATATCGCATATGAAAACGACGAAGGGGAAATTGTGGTTTTGGATCTCCCTACTTTATATCCTAAAATTATAACAGAGAGTAGAAAAACCTTACTGGACCCTACTGAAATAGAACATGAAACCCCCACGACCACCCTCATGTTCTCGATCGATTCTTATCGATAATAAAATATGACTTGATCACAGAATATATCATAAAAATCAAGGATTAACGTTTCCTAGTTAACGCGGCATATCGGAAAGCAGTAACTAATTTGGTAAATAACAAAAAGACCCTAGTTCTATTAAAAATAACTGCGCAACCTAATTTACAATTTTATGAACTATAATTTCTTATTGTATTAATTAAATTTTTATTATAAACAAATAGTACTAAAATCAAAATAACCATCATATATATCTTACATATATAAATACTAAAATTTGTCTGTCTGCAATAGCATCACGCGAGAACCAACCGACCGATTGCTTTCAAACTTTCAGGATACTTCGCGTTATATCAGGGAAAGTTTTAAGCCTTAGATGAAAACCCTAGCCCCCTTGGAGGTGAAGTTGTGAATTATAAATATTCATTAAAGAAAAACTTTAAAAATTAGTCATTTAACTTTATTATATTTTTCATGCCATGGTAACAGAAATATAATGAAGTAAAAGGATTAATTTTTTTTCTTTAATGAATATTTGTAAAATATTTAATGATCTCACAACGATGAGAATAAGGAACTAGTCGGAGGTCCAAGGGCGGAGTCCCCTGACCAACTAGTGTATGTATATATATATATATATATATATACAACACAAAATAATGTAATAATATTTGTTTGTAGCTCACAAATATGAACCGTGTAGCCCGATATTCAAAAATTAAAAACCTTTTTATAATTTTATATTTAATTTATATTTAAGAATGTTCATTCTTTGACCACAAATAATAGTTACTTAATCTTCTATTAAGTCTTATCAAATTAGATAACATACTGTTTTCGATTAACTCGATGCAATACTTCATCTTACGAGAAAGGACCTTGTTATGCTTCTCTTGCTATTTTTAATAAATTACCGTACCATTTTTTCCTCCTTCATTTTTTTGCCCCGTTCCTCAGACCCGGACCCTCACTAAGCATAAACACAGCTCCGGGGGGTGCCATCGCCTCAAACCACCCGGGCAGGAACCCTGGGCCCGGCTATGTCGTTCCCAAGGCCCCACCCAGGTAACCGGGACTCGGTCTTTAGTGCCACGCCTCTAATAAGGGTATCCCTTTTGGGATACCCACACCGGGATTATGGTCTTACAAGTGTCATGCCTCAAACGAGGAGATCCCTTTTGGGATCTCCTCGCCGGAACTCCGGTCAGCCACTGCCTTGCCTCAAATAAGAGACCCCGAACGGGATCCCCTACCGGGACTAGGATCTTTGCTTCCCCCCATATGGTGCCCCAGGGAGTCCCCCGTTGAATCATCGAAGCGGGAAACCTGAGCATCCCACTCCTCCTGAATGGGGCTGTCCCAACCCTAAGCCACGCTGTTCCCCGGAGCGCAGGCGCGCGGCTCTCATGTCTTCTGCGTAGCCCTGCAGCCTCAGCCCCCGAACGAGTGCCCCCGCACATTACAGAAGGACACTGGGCCTCTGCCTGTCAGTCCTTCCGCTGGTGACCACTGCCCACGCAGTTGAAACACTGTTCCCTCCTGTCGGGACCGCTGCAGGATCCAGCCCGGTGCCCCACTCCCCAGCACCGAAAACACCGCTCCTCGGTAGACCTCCTCAGCACTCTGCAGGCCACCTACCCAATACGAACTTGACCAGCCTTTCTCACCCGCCAAGATGGGCGGCACTGCCACTGTCGCCACCTGTGTTACCTTGAACGACGACCGCAGGGAGAGGACCTCCATAGTCACCGAATCTCGAATTATACATACATTTGATTTGCAATAATAATCATTATAAGAAATCTGCGAGATCGTATGATTATTATAGTGTTTAATCTACCGTTTTAAAGTTTATGAAGTCATGAAGGTGGGAAAAATAAAAGATTTTATTAATTCATTAAGAGTGAGTTTTTTTTAGTTAATCTCACTGAATCTTTGCTAGCTTCTCTGAACACGAATGATTAATAGTTTAAAATTTAAATACTACCGCTCTACTATGAAGGTCATCTCTACCTTTCATCTAGAAGGTTCTGGGTTTGAATCCCGGCAAAGTTTGGCATAATATCACACGTTACAAAATTAATTTATTATCCACCAAAAAATAGTAATAGGGTAACTGTAATTAGGCAAAAGCTGTTACTGAAGAGAGAGAGAGAAAGAGTGTGTGTGTGTGTGTGCGTGAAAATTGTTTAATTAGATACTTTGTCGATCTTTTGTTAATTTACTTTCTGAATAATAAAATTACCCTATTCTTGGTTCATTAAGAACCCGAATTTTAGCATTAAATATCTTATTATCCTCTATTTATGTTATATTTTATTACCTTTCTTTTACTTAAATTAATTTTAAAATAGTCATCAGTTCTTAGCAATGAATCTACATCACCCACAATTTCTTGTAATTTATTTTTGATCTCTGGTAAAAAAATTGATAGCAACAACTATGGATATCTTTATCTTTTGTGCATGGATAATTAATTACCCTCTTTTAAATATTTTCTTCAATCCCTGCATTTCTTACTCTATATATATATATATATATATATTCTATTTTTTGTGTGTATGTTTAAAAGCAGTATTATCCTATCGTTTTCTTTTCTTGGTAGTGAAACCGTCTCATGGAAATTTGACAAATTGTATCTCGGCTATTTATGCAAGGACACTCACATTTTGTTTTTAAATCTTCGTTTATTTTAAGGCTTAATCACTATAACTAACTTTTACAATTATGACACACCAATATATTTTTACCACAATTCGTATTTCCACTTAAAGTATATTCATGTAACCAATTTTTTAATCTCTTTTCCATTTGTGGTGGTTGTGTTCACTTATTCGTTCCAATGAATTTTGAAGACCTTAGTCTCTTGATATTTAATAATCGATTAGAGAACATTACATCGATTTTATTATTTTTACCTCTTAAAAACCCCGGTCTAGAACGGTTAACTTAATTCTATCAAATTACATTTTTTCGTGGTTCTGATAAAGAAAAAACTAACTAGGATGGAACAAGTCGAAAGATAATAAAAATCCAAATATCCAAAGATAAAGAAGTATATTATTAAACCGGAAGGGAAGATCAACAAATGAATTGTTTGATTAATCTACGGCAATACAATTTATAATCAGTAAGTTACAAATACATAATTTTTAAACGATTAAGAAATTGCACCGATAAAAAAACAGAACAAGTTTATACAAATATAATAAAATTCAGCTTATAATCGAATACAACGATAAATTTTTTCGCCAAAAAAAAAAAACATTGTTTCGAAGTCATCTCATATCAAATGTAACTGTAACAAAATGAGGGCGGACGACCGAACAGCAACGCAAATATAATTTATAGGGGAAGATAATATAGGCTTAGGGGTAAAGTACAAGTACATTATTTTGGTTGTTCATACATCCCCCGTTTCTCTTATTTTACCCTTCAACAATAATGAGTCACGCGTCGAATAAAGCATTAAGTCAGGGTGGGTGGATGGTAGTGAAGGGAATAGAGAGAAAGACCGACGCGTGTGACTGAAGAGGGATGAATTGTAAAGAGGGATGCGATAATCCCTACTTCTCTTCCGGTGTGAGACTGTTATTATTACTACTGCGCTGACTGCTGACTCGAGGCCGGTTTAGTTAAACACAGACACTCATCATTTAAAATTTACATATACGCCTAGAGTGAATCCGATTATGCAATGGGTTGTACATACACGTATTATTCACCCTTACCCCTCTATATTACTTCATATCCGGTGGGGTTATCTAACCAATAATTATAATACATGAATCGAAATATACGTAAATAAATATCAAATTCTCATTTTATATACATATAAATAAATTTACAGATAAGTTTTCAGAATATTCCAGCATCATCGGCTAATATAATTAAAACAAACTTTTGAACGTAAATGACTTCTCCAGTTTCTTTATTCGATTGATTGTGACGTTCTGAAAACATTAATCGGAAGCCTTTATAGCAACTTCTCTACTGGATTGTTATAATGAAGTATACATTGCCAATATATATACATATAAATACTATCTACTATACTTTTTTGTTAGATTTTACCGACCGTATATTAAATCATTAAAGATAAATAAATAAATCTGTACAATGCTTCCTTACAATTTTAAGCTTTCTCAAGCGCTCACATAAAAATATAAGCAACATTAGGTGTGTGAAGTCAATCCAGTTAATCGGATACGTAATGTAATGTAGTGTACTTGTGCGTACACTTGAAAGAGGGCAGGATTATAACCAAAATGTTTTACAGATTTATTTATGTTTAATTGTTTAATACATATATTTAATATATATATATATAAATACATATAACGGCACATATAAATAAATATTAACTGAAACTTGCTTTCTCCAATAGAAAATACTCTGTTTGAAGAGGGAAATCTAGCGGGCCAAAATAAATACTAAGAATAGATTAAGTCAAGTTTTAATTAATATATTTCGGTTTCAATTATGTGTATTTAATAGTATCTGCACGGTGCGTTAAAAAAGTAATTATACACCTGTCATGCACTAATACAACATGTAATACCGAAGCTTACCTTATAGTAGTTATCGAAAACGGTCTCCGTGAACATCCATTCATATCTGAATGCCAAGACTCACAGATTGTTCATGAGGAATGTTTTCGGTGAAATTACGAATAGTAGTGTGAAGTTCCTGGCGCTGTGTGGGGCTTTTCTCGACAAATATTACTTTTTACGTAAACCTAGAAATAGTTCCATAGGCAGAGCCGTCTCTCACCAAAACGCAGAAAATAATAAGGACGCATTCCGAATAACCTTATAATATAATCGTCCGATGTCTTAAGCTAAAACTCATTATTTTGGGAAATAAGTGATCGATTGGTCAGAAAGATGTGCGTAAGAAAAGGAACGATTTTACGTACAAAGACTGAACAAAGACTACTAAAAGTAGTCTACAAGACGTCGCAAGATCCCAATCCCTTCCACAGTTCCTAGAGAGATCCAAGAAAACTTTATCCAGAATGGAAGAGGTACACTACTACTGATCAATGAATCGGGAGGAGTACAGTGGTTACAAACCTTAGAAATAAGAATTGGACTCACGGATGGTACGGTGTTGTCAGATTTATTGTTGAATATTCAATTATGGATGCGTGAATGTACCTGTATGATAAAAGAGAAAATTAGTTGTCTATTTAAGAAGGCTGTTCGCTCTTCCTGCTAGCACCAATGCATTGTTACCTCTGACGGTAGCATTAAAGGTATTTCATAAACACTATACATACCTCTTTTTCAGTCTCAGTCACGATCGGGGAATAGAGAAGGAGATAATGCGGGAGTTAAAAAGGTAGTAAGTTAAAATCGAGAACCGTACGATATAGAATTATTGTACGATGATTACCCTTTAAGAAATTATTTTTTCTTTACATTCGAGTGACCCGAGAAAAGGGGTTTCTTAAAGTTTGTTTAAAACTTTAAGTTTTAAAAGTTTGTTTTTCTTTTCTCTACGAGTTTTCTTAAAGAAAATCCTCATTCGTTCCTAGAATTATGTTGCATATAGAAATATTCAGCTGAACCGTATAATCTCTGTGAACCGTACTTTATATAAATTTCTACTAGAGGATTAGGCAATTACAAGTTAGACCTTTGTTTAAAACTAAAGTCATTTCTAGATAATTATTATTTTTAAAGTTATCTAAACTAGAACAGTATTATCTAAAATAAAAACATCTAATAAGCATAAATATTTCGATACAATATACTGTTTTCTACTGAAATATTTCCGATGTCCATGACAAATTGGTTATGTCTCTGCCTTTCATCCGGAGATTCTGAGCTCGAGTCCCGGTCAGGCATGACATTTTTCACGCGCTACAAAAAAATTCATTTCATACCATTCATAGACAGCTGTTACAGGGATGCCAGCTAAAATAAAACCAAAAATGGAAGAGTTAATTGATGTTAAGCTTTCTCTCTTTCAAGTCAATTGTAGACATCTACTCATCTTTAAAACTAAAGATGAATAAAGATAACTAATCTTTAAAATTAAAAATACTCAGTTTTCCGAATCAGTTGGCCCACGCCCTTTCGGGACTCGAGCCAACTTTACCCGAATTTATTTAAGCGTTTGCTCATAAAACACTCCCAAACAAAAATCTAAGCAATTCAAACCACAACACAAAAAAGCTACATGCCCGCGCCTTCTTCATACAACTTTGTTCTAAATAAAGCCAAACTTAACAGCTTTTTTTTGGCCGAAAACAACTTTGTCCTGAATGATATCTTAGTATCACTACAAAAACGTCAACCCCGAAAACTGACTACATCTCTGAGATCTCAATTCTGACGATAGACTCAGATTTTTTACCATAACATGTAGATACCGAAACTTTAGAAAGGCCAAATAATAACCACCGCAAAGTGGGCTGAGATTAATATCAATATACTAGTTAGCTCATTTAAATTGAATCTTCTTTTCTTTTGTCAAATTAATTAAAGAGTTTCTCTTCAGGTTGTAGTTTAGTACAGAGGATGATTTTTAATAAGTTTAACCCAAGAAAATAATTTCTCATAGTAGAATTAGTTGAATATCCCATCGATTTTTCAACGGAAAGAATCTAGGAGTAATAATAATAGTAACAAAGTTGAAAACAAATAAAGTTATATTGAAAATTTAACAAACAAACAGATGGTAAGAAAAAAATGTAGACGAATAATGAGATTAGAAAGACTAATAAATGAAAAACTAAACTGTTGTAATGGAATTCCAGATCGGTATATTATACACCATCATCAGGAGCTTAATGGTGTGGAAAAGGAAAAGAGAAAAGAAAAGAAGAAAGAAAAAGAGAGAGAATGAAAAAGAATAAGAGAGTGTGCGAGAGAGTAAATTGCTTTTTTGAAGGAGCGAGCAGTTTGTATCCGCTGAATTGTATGTTATGTTTGGTTGACTGTTGTATATTATGGCCACAAAACGTTAACGGTTCACCATATTTATACTGTAACAATGTCTACACTGCTTGCTCGGCAGTGTAACTGCTGTATAGACCTACTATATAATAATATAATATGTATTGAACTAGTTGTTCAAATCTAGTCTTGTCTTGTTTACAGAATTTATTTTTTTGTACCTCCTGAAGAACAAGATGGTATAACAATAACATCAACAATAACATTTGTAACCGATTATTATCATCATTATTATTATTATTATTATTTTTATTTTTATTATTAATATTATTACTTCTAGTTGTACTTTAACTGCATTTCTGCATTCCAGTACAAAAAAAAAACAGTTATTTTTTAAAGTAATTCTTTTTAACATGAATTTATCAAATTATTTTAATATTAAATAAGTAAATTAAGTTTAAATAATCTTTAAAAAATATTTTTTACTACTCTTAAAAGAGTATTATTTAAAAGCAGTATAAATAATCAATATATAAATTTATTAGTCAATTTGCGGTAAAAAAATTACCTCTCTAAAAGATTAAATTAAAAAAATTAATTTATTTCTTAGAAAAATCTGATGTGGACATCACCTAACTTCCTTGTACGCCTATTAAATTACATATACACATTTTTATAAGTACATAAAATTTAATTTCATTAATAACTTCTGACATTTTTTCATATATTTTTTTTTGTTATTGAATTATTATTTATCGTAAAATTTTTTTACCATCAGAGGTTAATAATTATTAATAAATCAATATATTTAAATTGAGAAAAAAAGTTTAAAAAAAGGAGATGAAGTCTGATTCGAACCGATGTGCCTTCCCCTTGTAAGATCCAAATATTTTATTAATTAAAATTTCATTTAGCTATAACTCTGGAACCAATGAAATAAGTACTACTTACGATATATCGTTGAAAAGGTCTGAATGAGAACTTATTACAGCAGTTAAGAAAATGTCCAAAATCCATTTTCTTTTGGATTTTGAGCTTTTTTGGACACTTTTGGTCCAGTTTATTGCAATCAAAAGGGGAGGTGCACAACTAGATGATACAACAGTCGTAGATCAAAAATTTCAACATCCTACGGCTAATCGTGTTTGAGTTATGCGAGATACGTACGTACATATATATACGTACGTACGTGCAGTCGTCACGCCAAAACTAGTCAAAATGGATTCAGGGATGGTCAAAATGGATGGTCAAAACTTCTGTTGAAATCTGAAAACCGAAATTTTTCGCGAACACAGTACCTCCTTTACTTCGTACAAGGAAGTAAAAATTGCAAAATGAAATAAAGGTAATTAATTGTTCTACTAAATATTTGCAAAGTTATTTTTTCATCCGGTCCATTTTCTTATTGAAATATATCTTATAAAATTATTAATTCAGAACTAACTTTTTTCAGACAACTAAATAAAAAATATTCTACACAACGATTCACTAGTCTTCCTTTAATTACAAGAAGAATTCTATTAATGAATAAACTTAATTTAAAAAATATGAATTCTCACCACCTTTTATTTAGCAGATACTGTTTAAAAATTCCTGATTCATACAAACCCCTGGATAAATAGGTGGTGGGCATTAATAATTCGTCCAGCAGATTATTTGAAAAAATAAACGTATTAATAATTTGATCTCCGTGGTGGAGTGATAGCGTTTCGGCCTTATCTCCGGGGGTCCTGGGTTCGAATCCAGGTCAGCCATGGCGTTTTTCCATGAAGCTTCTGTGTTGAGTAATTCATCAAGCCAAAACAAAAAAACCCCTACCTAGAAACAGTCGCAGATCAGTCGCAAACCATCTATTTCTGTTGTCCGCTGGAAAAGGGTAATTAAACAATTATAAAATGGTTTAGGATAGGATTGTGACACATCATTTTACAGGGCATATTAAAAAAAAATTGATGTAAATAAACTCCGAGCCTCAACCCTAAATGGCAGACATTTAATATTTTTTACACATAGTTTAAAAAGTAGCCTACGGTACACCCAAAGGAGTCATCTCATATCAGGGGCAGATCCAGCAACTGAATTTGGATGTGGCCATTGGGAGCAAGGGATCACATTTTCCTACTCCCTTCTAATTGGGTTGGGTATGTAATATTTAATACACTTTTATTGGGTAAATACTATATTCTGAACTTTTTTTAAACACGAAAAATCGTTTAACCAATCATTAGTATTGCTGTAAAAGAAATAAAGGGACGGTTCCGGCAAAATCAAAAAAGTGCTTTAAGTTTCTTCAATTTTATTTCCATTTATAAAATTTAAGCTGTTAAGTTATTCGAAGTGACTCTCACGGGGACTCAGAAGCTAAATTAACTTTAAGCTCGGACAGTATAGTCCTAACAATTTCATTAATACTGCCATGCAAACAATCAAAATTATAAATAATATAAGATAGGATAAAAAAATAATAAGATGAAGATTTAAAATAAGTTGATTTTTATTTGTTCATTCATTTCAATATTTATAAAATTAATCCATTACAATCCAAAATTTTACACATTATATTTCATATAATAAAAATAATAATAATTTATTTACAAAATAAATTTATCTCGACGATTACGCAACTTAGCATACCGATCGATAACGCGATTTATATTAATTGTTACAACTGTTATTACACGTTAATTGCTTCGACAATCCAATATTGGTAACATGTTTCAATTCTTTTCAACTGGGTTTTCAAAATGCTACTTACTTTTATACGGATTTGAATACTAGATCGTGGATACCGGTGTTCTTTAGTGGTTGGGTTTCAATTAACCACGCATCTCAAGAATGGTCGACCTGAGACTGTACAAGACTACACTTCATTTACATTCATACATATCATCCTCAATCATCTTCTGAAGTAATACCTTACGGTGGTTCCGGAGGAGAAACAGAAAAATAAAAAGGGTCTCAAAATGCAAGGCCTTCGGGAATTTGGGGGGCCATGGCTCCCACCATGGCATAGTAATGTATATATATAATATATACAGTAAATTTTAATATTAGAGAAAACGTAATATAAAAACAATAATTAATTAACTGAGATAAGATATGAGATGAGATGTTGATCAGTATTGTATGACTAAATTTTGATTACTACAAATTAAATTAATGATTTATTGTCGTAAATCACTTAATTTATCGTTAATGTTCAAAAAAGGAAAAGTTGGTGGTTTTGTAAACAACAAAATTAAGAAATACAAAACCGAAAATTAAGTAAAATAAATTTCATAGATATTTTCAACAAATTTCTGTCTTTCTTCGTACTTATTTTGAAAAATTTTACAAATTAATTATAATATAATGATTGAAAAATACATTTAAAAATAATCTTACATTTTAGGAGTAACAAGAAGACTCGGTTTTACACGTTAACGACTTAGGTCCTCTATGCTTATTCTGGAGTTACCGAATACGGATTAGTAATAGACAGCAAACTGTAAATGCGTTTGTTCCTCTACAGGTTTCGGCATCCTTAGCTAGAGTCGACCTATATAAATAAGATTAAATAAGGAGAAAGATGGAATTGGAAAGAACGATCTACCTTAAGACAAACTAATCCACCCAGCAGACAATTTAAGGCAACCTTCAACTAGCCGGCATCAATCCTACAAGAAATCGACCAGTTTTTATACTTAGAATAAAAACACAATATTTATCAACAATTCAGACTTTACCGGTTTAAAAAATATGTGCTGTAACAAAAATTATCTTTCTTCCAGATATCAAGAGCAGGCATAAAACTTAACTATAAACTGTTATCCAAATCCCCAATTGAATGGTCTTAGCAATAAAAAAAAGTAGAATTATTGAAAAAGTTGTGATTTTGATTAAAGTATGACTGTTGTTTCAAAATTAATAATATACATGGAAAACAACAAAAAAAATCAAATTCTACTCATTTTACGATACATCAGTAATAAAAAATTAAATTCTTAACGCATTAAAAGACCAAATAGAAAATTTGAATCGATCTCATCCATTAGCATTTAATTGCCCCCATCATGGGTCGCAGAGTTAGTTTATATCCATTAAAAATTACTCCTATCTTCCCTTCACAATGATGGCTGAATTCAAACGAATCCATAAAATCCTACGGAGGGAAGCGCTAAATGACCAGGCTGTGGGGGTCACTTGATTTAAAAGCTACTAAGGGGAGGGCTAGACGCCATTTTCTTTTTACTGGAAAGGTTTCTCTCACTTTTTCTCTTCCTGTACGTATATATATATATATATATATATATATATATATATATATATGCGTACTAAAGAAGGACAGAATAAAAAAGATAAATAGAGAAATTCTTAAAACAAAGTTATAATTTATTACGATAATACAATGTATTCATTTAAAATACCTTTGCATGTGTAAAGGAATCAGTATTTTACTATGGAGCCAATCCGATATGTTATCTCTTCTTATATGCACACTCGATGAGTTTGGAATAAATCGATGTAATAATAACAATATTCGTCTTAAAAAATAACAACATACTTTAATTATTAATAAGTGCAAGTGGTTTTAATATTATTGTGATCAATGTAATTATATCTATTCTTTAACGCTGATAGAATCGAAGGTATAGGTCAAATTTATTATTATTGGATTTCAATGGTTATGTTACTCAGCTTTCGAGATTAGATTAACGGCACTCTTTCAATACTGGTCAGTCTATGTCAAGATAAGACTATCTGCTGAGCTCCTATTAAGTTTACAGCCCTTTTGATACGACATAATAACAAGATAAAAAATATAAATCGTAAAACAAAGAATAAAAATTAGGAAAATACCTTTGTTTTAAGTAGATATTACTTTAAAAGCAATTTTCACTTCTGTTTCTTATCAAAAATGTCATCCTTACGACTAGCAGTTTTCTTCACTTCTAATAACTGAAGATCCCGTAGCTTTATTTTAATAAATTCACATATTGGTGATGAGGGAAGTCACGGTGACTTTTTAATTTCTGGATGAAGTCGTTTTGGTTAAGGCATATAATAAAGCTGATCGTTGCAAAATTATTATAGGTCAGTAATGAACTCCTCTGAAATAGAAAAAATCACCGGTTTTCCAAATAAATTTTGGTTGTAATGCAATTCTCATGTTCAGAGAAGACCTTGATCTATTCTTTGGATCGGGTTGTTTCCGAGGGTAGATCGTCTTTTCTCCTCATTAATTTTTTTCTTAAGTTCGATCATTTCTTTCCTATCTATGTTTCTGTCAGTCATATCTCTTATCCTGTAAGATTCATGCGGAGGACACTCACACATTAGTCAGTTAATCTTTTGTGTTATTAAATAAGGGAAAGGTTCTTTTGACCGTTTCTAGAATATTTATCCTGTTTTTTAGCAGCACGACAGGCTTAACGGGTGTAGTATAAATCGGATGAAACCGAGCCTCCTATTTCTGCCTAAAGTACAAATACAACGGTAGTTTTTTGAATATATTTTTGTATTGAAATCAATTACTTTAAAATCATCGTAGTTTCTCGGACATCCTGAGATCCAGCTTTTCTCTATTCATCTTTATATTATAATGTTCTTCAAGTAATTTAAATAAGTTTATCGATGAGTGGGGATAGAAGATGTTAATCACTTTTTTCCTCATGTAGGAAAGTCAGATCAAAACTTAGACTAGCTAATTAAATTTTAATTCTTGCGAGTTCGGTTCTTGCTTTTTTAGACCACCATTTGTAGTGGTTTTAGTTAAAAACCACAACTTTACTGTCCTGGTAAATCTAGGCTTTAATAGATTTACGGCCTACAGGTACAAGTTACTACTTGAAAGAGGAATGCATCTACCTAAGGGTTCCGACTAAATAAAGCTACCAAGTTGACTTCTTTTATCATAAAATCCTTCGTTCATTTTTTTCATAATTTCAATTACCATTTAAAATCGTACTTGAGTCTTATTACGTTTTAAAAGACGTACGTAATAAGATGCTAACTCAAAAAATAAAAATCAGTAATGAGACGTCTACACATAAACTCATTTTTTATTACGTATTTACTTGTTGTTAAACGTAATAAAATTAAACAGAGCATAAAATTCTTAATAAAAAAAAAAAAAATTAAATAACGATCACAATAGATCATTGTCAAATATATAAATATAAAAAAGGCTGTAGCTCATAAAAAATATGCTCTTTCATCACTTAACGTAATGGAGTTTACTTGTAAAAGACATAGAAGCTACGCACTCGCATGCATAGAACCTGGCGAATATACACATAACCACATTCACATACTTAGACATTCATTCTGACTTAATAAATTATGTTCAGTGTTTAAATAGCTTATAGTATTTCTTCATGCCAAAATTTAGGACCTTAAGTAATTGAAATTCACAGCTTGGTTAAGTACAATACATTTATTGGAATTTAAAACGTATATCTTTTCCAAAATAAATTAGTTATCAATCCGATTATTTTTGAATTATTGTTTTGCCATTTTATATGACCTAACAAGAAACGTATTGCTAACGATAAAAAATTACAACTTTTGCACTTTTATATTTCTCGCTAATAAAAAACATATCACCCTGTTGTAAAATATAAAAAAGTATGATTAAAGAATTCTTTATATTTGAATATGTATGTATATCAAGAAAAGTTAATGAAAAAACAGCATCATCGGAAATACTAATGAAAATAATTTTAAATAAACACTTTCCAAAATTTTATTTGTTCAAATCTATGGCCTTAATGTTTTTAGTTTTATCTTTAACAAACTTTAGTAACGAGAGAAAAAATTTCATCATATCTGGTAATAAATATTCCTTAAAAATGGTAGTTCAAAAATTCAATTTTAATGAATCGGATGGATTTTTTTAATAATATTTTCTGAATGAGAAGTCTTTTAAGATAAAAAAAACCCAAAATTTTTATTTAAATAGAACAAAATATTTTTAAGTTTTATGAAAATTAAAGAAAAAATCTCACACATTCTTGAATCTGTGTTACTTATTTATATTTTTAACATATCATTTTAAAACTTAATGTTTAATAAAACAAAACATAACCACCTTTTTTGTTGAAAAAAATAATAAAATAACATAACTTTTCGGTAAGAAAGTAAGTTAAGATAATAACATAAAATTATTTTTCAACTTCATTATAAGGGAGAGTTAAATTTTAGAGCAAATTTCTTCCCAATTTTTAAAAATTTTTCCTATTATCAAATAAATATCTTGTACACTTAAACTTGAACATCAATATATAAAGCATCTCCGGAACTGTTGGACAAATTAAAGGAACTGATTTGTAGAAAAAATAAATAAGGAAGTTCGTGTGAATACTTTATCTTGGTTAATTTTACCTCTCTGTCCGCCATTATGTGTTTTTTTAATAAAAATGTATATCTTAATAACAAGCTGAGCTATTTTAATGAAATTTGGTGTATATTTACTCGACATAATTTCCACATAAAATAATTAGGTTTGAAAATTCAAAAACAGCACCTATTAAAATTTTTTAATCATTAATAGGTCCGTAAATATTAGTTTTATCGAATAATGTTTTGTTAGACAGAATGTTAAGCCTTGTATTGTAAACCAAATGTCACCTTATTTGTTCAAATTTGTTGATAAACAACTGAGATATAGTTGAAATGGATCACAAATAATATACAGGCTGATTATTTTGTGCCTGCTTACTTCCTTCACTAATCGAATTCATGATAATTAATAATTTCTATTAGAATTCTATTTCTTGTTTTTTTTTTTTAAATTTTCAAAGGTAAAAGTTTCAAACTTATTTATTTAGTAGAAGGTATCATCGGATTCACATTAAATTTCATTAAACCGTTCTTAAGATATAGATTTTTATTGAAAAAACAAATTGGCGGACAAAGAGAAAATGAACTGAGACATGGCATTTGCTCTACATGAAATTTTTTATTTATTTCGGGGTTCTAAAGTCGTCTCTTAAGGCGTAAGTATTGTAGGATGCGAGTATTGATGTAGATATGATGTGTAGATAAGGTGAAAGAAATCTCTAAAGTTGGGCAACACCTCCCTTGACAATTGTATTCTTATTTATTAAAAGGATTTAAATTATTTACTTACATGTACAAACATACTCGCGTGCGCGCACACACGCACTCAAAATCAAAACAAGTTTTCAAATTTTCAAATATATATTGTAACAAAGATTACATGGCATCCAGTTAGAAATGAAGATTATTTACGGCAGATTTTTATAAATAAATTAAGTAATTTTAATAAATTTTTTGATTGACTAAATTAAAAAAAATCCTTTGAGTTTATAAATACGAGTTCTATTAAAATATTTGCGCGCTTTCGACGGTTTGCTACTCAAATAAGTAAAAATAATAGAGCTTTTTCTTATTTAAATTATTAATTAATTTTAATCTATTAAATGATTGTGACATATCTATTTGTATGTAACCACTGCACAAATAAAGAGCCCAGTTATTAACGCATTTGAGTAAATCAGCTCTCATTCAGTTCATCGCATTAGCAATTTCAAGTAATTTCAATTACCACTTAATTTTTTTTTTACATTTCTTTTTTGTTACGTTTGATAATGGTACAACTGCATTATAAAAACAATCTTACATTATCAGTAGAAAAAATAATAATGACGTCACTTTTTCGTGTGACGCCAGATTTCATATAAATTTTTTTTTAAGAATATACTAAAAGCAATCAAGGAAAATAACATTTCCATCGATTGTCTGTTGGATATCTATACGCACACTTTCCTCATAATCCTCGAAAGACGTTGAAATATTTTTAATATTCTATGAAATTATATTTTTAAAATTTTATGATTACAAGAAGTTATTAGAATAAAAAATTATAAAGAAAAAATATAATCGGATACTTGTAATCAAAAAATATGCTGAATTATTTATTATTTATGATGAATTCGGAATTCTTGATGAAATAAAAATTTTTTATCAAAATAAAAATCAATTGACACAGCCACATCGTACTTTTTATAAATTATCTTGAGTAATATAATAAACTTTGCAATTTTTTTTTATCTACCAAAGCATTCGATTTAGTTTCACATTATTTTACTTATGAAAAACTTACTGACTACTGTATCAGAGAAGCTGCTTAAAATCTATTAAAATCAAACCTTACCGACCGTAAACAGGTAGGTGAAAGTTCACCTTTTGTAAAGAAAACGTATGTGAAATACAGTCCCCTCATTTCAAGTTGTAGAAGGCGGGGTGCCACAGGGAAGTATAGATGAAAATCTTTTTCAATACGATAAACTAACTGAATAAAGTCTTATATATTTTCTACCGGTAATTAAAAATAGTCTACATAATTTGTAGAAAAACATCGAAGAGAAGCACTAAGTAAAAAAAAGTAATAGATTTATAAATAATTATATTCTGCTACTAGAACGTAATTTGTTAAACTATTTATTAATGTGTGTATACATACTGTATGAATGTGTGCTCGCATGAATATGCGAGCACACATTCATACTAGTACATACTCAGATCTCGAGGTCTGAGTAAACGGTTTACGATTAAGTTTCTTAACTTAATTGTAATTTAAAAGCATAGACCGTCAGATAAATAAAATTGTGGTCGGTACTGATATCGAGGTTAAAACATTTTTATCGGTTTCATGTTGGTTTACTATCGGCCGGAGTATCAATCCGGCCGGAAAATTCTATACGTCTTATAGTATAGGGATGAATAAAGATTTTCTTTAAGGAGGCCCGTGCTTATTCTCAGTTGTTTTTCTTTATATTTGGAGGAAATTATTTTCATCCTTAAGCATAATTTAGGTCAGTCAACACAAAATCACCACCAGCAATGTGCCTAACCTGAATAAATCATTCAAAGAGTTACAGATGCGATGGGAACTAGCCGGATACTTCTTGGAACATTCCTTTGGAAGTTTGCTTTTTTGTGATCCCTTTATTAGTACATAAGCCCTTTACCTTATCCTTGATCCCTTCTACCAACGTGCTAACCTTAAATTAAATTTAAGGAACCTATAAAAATAATGCATCCGTGGTGTTCATCTGTTTCTTTGTGAGAAGGCGCTGCCTGTATACCTACCACAAACAGTGTTTCCTACAAGGTGGGAGTAAGGTAAGCCCGATTTACAAAAAGGTCCAATGAGATAAGGATAACAAGAATGACATGTAAATGGGTGCAGTCATATATAGACTTAGGCCGACAATTCCTGAGACGGGGGGTTAATTGAACCACGAACAACAAAGTATACCGGTATTCACTGTCTAGTATTCAAATCCCTTATAAAAGCAACTAGCCTTTACTACGATTCGAACCTCAGAACCTTCGACTTCGAAAATTAGCTGTGTTAAACGACCGATTTGCGACAACGAGTTAACCACTAGACCAACCTGGTGGGTTAAATATTATACGATTAAAAAATATTTTTGCATAATTAAGAACTCGAAATTGCCCTATAGATAAATAAAATAACTAAAGTCTCAACTAAAGACCTCACATATTAAAATTCACGTTATTGCAAGTACGATTCATAAGCAGAAAATATACGATAGAAAACAAAATAATACGTATTTCTTGTGAAATATTTAAATAAAATAAAAATAAATTATAACAACATCATCGTTAACAAGATGAAAATAATAATATTAAATAACTAAACTATTTGACGATTACAACTTAATAATAATTGCTTAAATTTTGTTTAACAGTAAAAAGTATTTCATTACCTTGATGTGAATAACCTGCAGACGATGACGCATATTTGTTTTTTTTAGTTTTTTTATTCTTGTTACGAGTCTTAAGTATTTTTTCATGACACAGAACGTCTTCCTGTGTATAACGCGTTCATTAAAGATTCTCATATCAACAACAATAATAATAATTTTTCAGTATATTAAGCGTGAATTTAATATTTTTATACATTGTATTAAAAAAATGCGCATATCATTTTAATGTCCTGTGAATTGTAAATTACACATAATTAAATAAAATAATTCAAATAATGAAAATAAGTAATAGTAAGAAAACCTTCGTGAATAAGAGATTACTATTTTACGTTTTACACATTATATCTCTTTCTTTTTTCACATGCTCTTCAATTATTCCTTTGCAGGAAAATGAAATATCTCTAAAAAATTATGTTCCATATTTAAGCACGAAATTATTTTGTAAGAAAAATTTACAAGTTTGATAGTAGTTTTTTAATTGATTTTTATATTAAAAATCTGATGTAGACACTACATGACTTCCTTGTACGCCTATTAAATTATATATACACATTTTTCTGCACTTCATTTAAACTTATTTCATTTGAAAGTGAGATACGATTCTTCAATTCTTTAATAAAGTAGATAGTTACACAACTATCTACTAAGTTGCTGAAATATTAGTTTTTATTAACATCAAATATTTATACAATTATTAATTCAAAAATCTTACATGAAATATTAGGATAGAGTTAAAGTCCCCTTTATTACTCGTATTACTAGATCAATATTATTCGATCTTCGTGAGTTGCTGATTAACAAAAATTTCATATTTTTGGTCGTATAAAAAAAAGTTAATAATAATTAAACTATTCTGTTCAGTGAACTCCTGTATACTGGTTACAAGTGTTAATTTCGACCTTACGGTGTAAAATATTCAGTTTTTATTATTGGATTATTTGGTGAATAATCAAAAACAAAAAGAAACAATCATACAGGAAAAAGAAAGATAACATGAAGAAATATATCTCAAAAAAACTACAAGAACATGAATATGAAGGGTAGGGAAGAATAAAAAAAATTAAGACTAAATGATAAATATAAAAAGGAAGAGCGTTTCGTTAAGACCAAGGAAAGAATAAAAAGATTAAGAGAGGATGATGAATATAAAGAGAGAAAATTTGAAAACTAGAGAACGTGTACACAAATTAAGATCAGAAGAATTATATCAAACTAAAGAGCGATTAAATGATTGGCAACAAAAAACAAACAAACGAAATAATGATCAACTCCGACTTAGGGAGAATATTGTCCGACAATATCAGAGGAGTAATGAGCTAAAAGATAAGAATTTTTGCAATTTATTAAAGATCGGGCATGTATGCCTCAGTGTACACGTTGTTCTTGTGAGGGTCAATTTTTCAGTCACTCTATAGTTAACTTTAACGTAAATAAAATTAAAATTAAACGTAAATTAGTAATTCCAGAATAATTAAATAAAATTAAACTAGGAAATCCAAAAATAATACGATTCTAAATTATAATTTTCAATTAAATTAATATTAAAAAATTATATGTTTCACCAAATCTATTACATAAACACATATGTAATAATGCCTATTAAATTACATATACACATTTTTAAAAGTACATAAAATTTCACTAATAACTTCTGATTTTTTTCATTTTTTTTATTGTTATTATTAAATAATTATTTATTGTAATTTTTTTTTAAATCACGGGTTAATAATTATTAATAAATCAATACATTTAATTTAAAAAAAAAATTTTTTTAAATAAATTTTAAAAAAAATAAAAAAGGAGATGAAGCCTGATTCCTCCAACCGATGTGCCTTCCATTCATAAATCCAAACATTAATTAAAATTTCATTTGGCTATAACTCTGGAACCAGTGAAACTAAAACCACTTATGATACATCGTTGAAAATTTCTCAATGAGGGCTTATTACAGCAGTTAAGAAAAAGTTCAAAATCCATATTTTTTTGGATTTTGGGCTTTTTTGGACACTTTTGGTCCAGTCAATTGCAGTCAAAACGGGAGATGCACAAGTAGGTGTAACAGCAGTCCTAAATCCAAAATTTCAACATACTACGGCTAATCGTTTCTGGGTTATGCCAGATACGTACGTGCCATACATACATACGTACGTACAGACGTCACGCCGAAACTATTCAAAATGGATTCAGGGATGGTCAAAATCGATATTTCCGTTGAAATCTTCAAACCGAAATTTTTCGCGACGCAATACTTTCTTTACTTCGTACAAGGAAGTAAAAATTCGATAATGATTCAGTATGAAACATATAATTTAAATAAAATTAAAATACAACTGTTAATTTTTTTCAGTTATTTTATGAAAATTGGTTACATTTCTAAAAAAACTTGTTAAAATTTATATATTCGATTCAAAAATAAACATATTTTTTTATTTTTATAATACGTATTACATTTAGTTACCTGACCTTCCTTTTTCCTGTTTAGCCTCCGGGAATTACCATCAGGTATTACTTCAGAGGATGAGTGAGGATGATTTGTATGTGTGTAAGTAAAGTGTAGTCTTGTACAGTCTCAGGTCGACCATTTCTGAGATGTGTGGTTAACTGAAACCCAACCACTAGATATCCACGAGTTATTTAACCTGGCGCTACAGCAATCCGTTGTTTACCTTGACCTTTCCTCCACTATTTGCTTCAAATTATCCGAGAGACTTATTATTTGGTTTCGCGCAATCTATTTTTTTAAATTATGGAACCGCCGCCTACTCGACGCCCCACTTCCGACTTGCAGGCTCATGGTTTCCTTCTCTTAGCCTTCTCTGATCTGAGGCGCCGAATGATTCGCGCTCATTCTAACCTAAAAGAAGAGTATTTGCTAGGGGGTGATAAATTTTGTCTCACGCATTCCTCGGAATTTATTGTTAATATCAATTTGATACTAATGTTAATTCCGAATCACTCAGTCTCCGAATCACCATTTTCTCTACTTCACAGCCCCCGTAGGGGGTTCTCCTCTGAGACGTTCCAGATGTAAAGGAACCATCAGGGGCTGCATGTAGGGACATTACGTAATATTATACATAAGATTGATACATAAGTTTGTTTATATATATATATATGTAAGACGGACAGTTTATCTCAAGCGTAATTTTTTGTTTTTAGTTAAATACGCACGATAAACGTAAACGCTCTTTCACGAGAGTTGGTAAAATTGAAAACACATAACAACGTCATAATTCTTTTCGTAGAGGATATATCATTTTTTGTAAATCGATAATTTTCTTTTAGAGATTTACAAAAAAAAACCTCAGTATTTCCCGTTTAACTATTTATGTACTCTATTCTCCGTAGCTTTCTCAAAAATATCGGATAAGTGAGTAAAACTAAACAAGTCAACAAAAAATGTCAGTAGCCTTTAATTATATCTTGTTACATTTTCGGAATTTTACAGCCAAAATTTTATACACAACTTTTTGTATATCATTTTTATTTTTAACGTTAATTAGACGGTGTTAGCGAGCGAATGTTATGTTTGGTTAGAATATGTCGACTCCGTGTACTGACGAATTGTACCTACATTAATATAACCTAACATAACCTACGCTCTCTTCACTCGCTATCATTGTCTGATTAACGTTTAAAAAAATTGATATTTAAACTAAATGCGATAATTAACACAAAAGAACAACAAAAAACAGCGAAAAATAGCGGTACTCTTTTGGCTGTGAAATTCCGAAAAAATACCTATTTCTTTATTCTATATCTATTTTTAACTTCATTTTATGTATGGCTTTATGTATAACTTCATACAAGTATGTGTAAAATCCTATTTCACGTACAGAATGTAAAATGTAAATCACTGCTGCAGCGAGGATAGAGATACAAATAATAATTAATCGGTCAACTAATCAATATTTCTTTTCTGATGTCACATAATCGACTAAAAGCTGATGATGTAATACGTCTAGACTTTTTAAAGCATTTGATTTTGTACTGGACGGACAATAGCAATTTAAAAAGAAAATTTATCTATATACAGATCGTCCCAAGAAGAAACTTTCAGGACATGTTATACTGATGAAAATAATGAAAAACGTTCGCATAAACATAGGTCCGGAAACGCTTTGTTTTCGAGTTACGGCTAGCGAAATATTTCGCCCGGCTTTCAGCTCTTCTAATAAAAAGAAGCCCTACAGGAATTTTTAGGACCCAAGTTAAGGGATAAAGTTGATGGTTTCGTTGGGGGTAAAGCTGGGAAATAGGATAAAACAGGTCCCAGAATTGTAAGTTTTTTTACCTTTTTAGTACAATAACTTTGTTAAATTAATAATAAATGCGGAAGATTTAGTAAGAAAACTTGTAGAGAATTTAATTTTGAGAAAGTTAATGCAAATATAACCAATAAAAAGTAAAGAGAAACCTTTAAAATCCGGTTTTTTATTGAAGCAATACAGACGAAAAATAGACAGGAAATCATATTATTCTTTCTATACCTAATAAATATTATTTTTAATATAACAAAATAAAAAAATAAAATACATGAAATTATAAATGGTAACAGCATAACAAACCTCAGTTACACTAATTTTTCGAAATTTCCTCCTTCACAAAGTAAACGGCATTCCTTCCCGATGAAAATATTTCCGGTGGCTTTCCGTAACATCTCAGGATCGTTTCGTATAAATTCAATAGCATTTCGCAATTTAATGAGTAACATTTTTAGTAATAACTTTTTGTCGGTATGCTATTGTTTTCATATGGCCCCAAACGAAGTAATCTAGTGGCGTTAAGTCAGGGAATCATGGTGACCAATCTATTGGTCCACCGCACCCAATCCTGTTCAAGAAATCAGAATTCAAGTGATTTCTAGCAACTAAAGAAGAATGTGGCGTTGCTCCTTTATTTACAATCTAGTTTGTAAAGGTACAACCTCAAAGAAATTCGGAAAATTATTTTTAAGAAATGAAGGAGATTATCGATTAAAGAAGACATTGGACCCAACGCTATTGAAATACCAATACAATGCGATTGTCCTTATGAAAAATTAATTAAAAACACTTTCAATGAAAACGTTTTAAATGATGACAATATTAAAAAATATGTAGACACGGCTATTTTATGCGCAAAAAAACAAATATTGCTACAAAATCAATGAATATTCGTGGAGAATATCTCTGAAGGTGAACCAAAATTTTACTACATAATGTTTCAGTTCATTTTGAAGACGTTATAGATGAACAACAATATCCAGCAGAGGTTCTAAACAGTCTCAATCCACCTTGCAAGGTAGATAAGGAGGCTTACCACCTCACGAGTTGATCTTAAAGATAAACTTTATCATTATGCTAATTAGAAATGTCAATTCGAGAACAAGATTAATTAATGGACCAAGGTTGATAATAATAATAAAATGAACATAATATCATAGCACGCGTTATAAAAACGAGAAACAATGCTATTATTACAAGAATTTACACCCATCAGATCCAACTACGTATTTAAACTAAACAGAAGACAAATCCAATAAAATTTTCTTTCGCTATGACAATTGATAAAGCGTAGGGACAGATTTTGGAAAAAGCAGGAATTTATTTTCCCACTCGAATTTTTTCACACGGCCAGTTGCATGTTGATTTTTCTAGAACTAAATCATTTCAAGATATAAAAGTAATCACTGAAGAAAATTCGGAGTAAATATTGTAACTTGATATATTCACTACTTCTAAAACTGTATGGCAAGATATTTTGTATCAACTGTGTTTTTCATGTTATCTAATGTTCCGTATAGTTTGTTATTGTAACATTTTAATCGTTGTATTTTACTTAATTTTCTCTGTTTAGAAATAGATTATTACTGCAGTTATGTGATTTGATTTAATTTTTGTAAAATTTTAACCTATCTGTCACATCAAACTCGAAGTTTTATTAAACAGACTAAATGGGTGAAATTTTCGCATGATTCCTCTTATTGATAAAATCCAGTTAAGTTTAATACAAACCCATTGAACTGACGTTAAGTTAAACATCGAAATATTTTATTAACACAGCTGCAACAAAGGAGAAATAAATAATTTAAAAATAAAGAAAAAACTGAAAAAAATAAATATAACCTAATTATCATTAATAATAATAATAATAATAATACAAAAAGATTTATTTCTATTTGTTTTTTCTAGCATTAGAATATTGGACATATGCGTGACGTGGGTTTAACCTTCAATGATAAATAATTACTGATCGTTATCAAAAGTTAAACAAATGACAGAAACTTTAGGTCTGCGTTTAACCTTTGGACAGAAGAAATAAAATAATTTTTTGGGGGGAACGTGACATTAGGGATTGTAAGATCATAATAATGTAAAAGGGTCGTTACGTTTAAAAAATCACCAATCGTTATTTCTATTTTATAGCTATTTTGTAGCCATAACATTATTTTATAAACACGCTTACGGAAATACTCGCACACGTGCGAGCGTACACACACACACACACACACACACACACACACACACACACACACACACACTCACCATATAGTTTATATTACAATTAATATATGTAGCACTCACCGAGGAGTACCTCTCAATGTGTGTGTGTGTGTGTGTGTGTGTGTGTGTGTGTATGTGTTTTATATATATATATATATAGACATATACTTTGTGTCAAGAGGAGTCGTTGACTTCTACAAACAGTGGCGCGAACATTAAAGTGGAAATTTAACACAATGGTGAATGGGCACTGCTTGACGCTGCTTGATTGGTTTTTTCACTATAAAAAAATATAAATAAAAATTGGTTAAATTTTTTTTTTACCTTTGAAATTATATATATATATATATATATATATATATTTATATATATATATTATAATATTATATTATATATATATATAATATAATATTAATATTATAATATAATATTATAATATTATAATATAATATTATATTATATATATTTATATATTATATATATATAATTATATATATATATATATATATATATATATATAATTTTTATTATTTGCTTGTAAAACATAGAAATCTGGTTATTTTATTCCGATAATTTGTGTAATTCTAGGTACTCTAAGAATTCATATATTACCCTATCAGCGGTTAACTCAATTTTATTTAAAAACACCAGTTATAATATTATTTCCAAATAGTTATAGGCGTTTATTCGACTTCTAGGATTTACTTCTGTTAGAATTAAATAATCAAATGAATTTTTGAATAGATTTTTTCCTCTATCGCAAGATTATGATTTAAATATATTATATATATTGATAATACAGATTATTACACCTTTTATTGGTAAAATTAATGCAATTTTACTTTCTTGGTTATAGCAGCTATAGCTATAACAGGAAAGTATATATAGATCGATAAAAAAAACGAAAATTTTTTAAATTTTGTTCCTTAGGATGATATTAAAAAAAATGTTTTAACTGAAAAAAAATAAAAATAGATTTAAATAAATTATAAATAGTCAGCAAAAAAAAATGTTATTCCAATACTTAAAAAAATCTACTTTTATCGGGCGGTCGTTTGTGCGTATGTTGGCCTATATTTGGTCTTATAACTCTGATCTTCGATGACCAATTTCTTCAAACTGGGTATACAAGTACTACTTTCGGGGAAAAGAATATAATAGATTTTAGCAAAAATTGGAAAAAGGAGTGGGGGTGTTTTGGAAGAAATAAAATTCCAAATTTTTATCGGGAACTTTAGCAAATATTTTTTCTTATATAGGTTGACGTTTTTTTATCGAGATAATATATCCAAAACATTTTATTTAATTTACACTCCCTCCCCAAAAGAATTACTTCATATATTTTATTTCTTTAGCTATATCTTGCTTCAGAAAAGGAGTTTCTTGTATCTATATTTTCCACAAACTTCAGACCACTACAAAAGTTTTTTCCCATCCCACTCCAGTGGTCTGTGGTAACAAATAAATTATTTTTTTAATTATTTAAAATTTATATCGATTTCGCAAGTTACCAGATACATTTAAAATGCAAAAATCTTTATTTTTTGATAACTCTTAGTATTTCTTGAAAAAAGAAATTAGCCATAAATGTTCACCCCCTTCCTAAAAGATTTCAAGTTTGTTTATTTAGAACTAGAAAGAAGGACGGCCCACCGCTAAAATCTGACATGATTTATGTTTCATTAAACATGATTTTGGTAAATGTTTTTGCCAATTGTAACTAAATAATGTTCATGAATTTAGCGTACTAACAAGAACAACGGCTTTTACAATGAAAAGCTTTAAATTTTTTACGAACGATAAACAAGAATCTCACAGTTAAACAATTTAAATAGTTAAGTTGAGTGAGTATATATAAAAATGTAAATGATAAATATATAATGTAAAATGTACATATGACGAATGAAATATGTAATTGTTTAACTCGAAAGGAGGCGCCCAAAATACGCAAGACAAAATTTACGATAGCGATAAGCACGAAGCTTACATTTTCAATAACTTAAAAAAAAAAAAAATCGCAACAAAAATAAAGCAAGCAAATGCAGTTTACTACTTTGTTGCATTTTGCCAAGTAGCGCTTCATTCAAAATAAAAATGTGAGCACATACAGAAAACAAACCAGTGCATCATGCTTCTTGATGGGGAGTATTATAGGTGTATCTTTGTATTTTTTAAACAAGTTTAAAAGGTTCTTTTTTTTAATTTATTATCACCCATTAGGAATTATTTTTTTTAAATTAATTTTACTTGAATGCTTCCTCTTGAATATGGGAACCCCAAAATAAAATAAAAAAATTGTAATTTCAAATTTTTATGCTTAAAACATATTTTGTTAAATAATAAAGACTAAAATAATTTAATACTCCTCCCCATCACAGAAGGAGCATCTAAATTAAAAATTTGATACAAGTATGGATCAATCATAGGGTACAACTGATTGTCATAATAAAAATCATTCTGTATTCACTTGCTGTATTTTTAATTATTGTACATGTTTGAATTTAGCGTACTAACAAGAACAACGGCTTTTACAATGAAAAGCTTTAAATTTTTTACGAACGATAAACAAGAATCTCACAGTTAAACAATTTAAATAGTTAAGTTGAGTGAGTATATATAAAAATGTAAATGATAAATATATAATGTAAAATGTACATATGACGAATGAAATATGTAATTGTTTAACTCGAAAGGAGGCGCCCAAAATACGCAAGACAAAATTTACGATAGCGATAAGCACGAAGCTTACATTTTCAATAACTTAAAAAAAAAAAAATCGCAACAAAAATAAAGCAAGCAAATGCAGTTTACTACTTTGTTGCATTTTGCCAAGTAGCGCTTCATTCAAAATAAAAATGTGAGCACATACAGAAAACAAACCAGTGCATCATGCTTCTTGATGGGGAGTATTATAGGTGTATCTTTGTATTTTTTAAACAAGTTTAAAAGGTTCTTTTTTTTAATTTATTATCACCCATTAGGAATTTTTTTTTTTAAATTAATTTTACTTGAATGCTTCCTCTTGAATATGGGAACCCCAAAATAAAATAAAAAAATTGTAATTTCAAATTTTTATGCTTAAAACATATTTTGTTAAATAATAAAGACTAAAATAATTTAATACTCCTCCCCATCACAGAAGGAGCATCTAAATTAAAAATTTGATACAAGTATGGATCAATCATAGGGTACAACTGATTGTCATAATAAAAATCATTCTGTATTCACTTGCTGTATTTTTAATTATTGTACATGTTTGGAAAATAAAAAGAACACAAAACAATAGTCCCATCGTTTACCTTTTATTAAGTTCTCCACAACTTTAGAAACAATCAGTATTTTTGTGTTTATTTATTTAACTATGAATCATAAAATTAGATATAAATATTTTTATAAAAAATCTTAAAAAAAGAATGCATAATTTTGTTATTTTTGTTACTTTTTTAATGAAAAGGAATTATTTTATTATAGTCATACAAACAGAGCTTACAATGATTGAACTAAAAAAACTTTCTCAAAACTGAATCTGAGATAAATTTAACTTCAGCTCCACTTAAAAAACAAACAAAAATTTTTTTTTAGAGCAGATTTATAAACTATCTAATCTAAATTCCGTACTGAATTTTGTAAAGATACGATAAGTGAAAAGTAAATAGAACGAGGAAGATCACCTTTCACAGAACCTCTAATAAACTAGTAATAAATTCAAAAACGTCATAAATTACTAAATTTATTTTATATTATTTGCAAAACAACTGGTGATTTAAATGCTAAATAAGATAATAATAATAAAAAACAAAAAAAATCTCCTCAGATGCTCCCGTGGCCGAGTAGGTAATGCCTCAGCATTTCATGCAGAGGTCCCAGGTTTGAATCCCGGTTAGGCATAGCATCTTTTCATAAGCTAGCAATTTCCCCCGGGCTAATGACCGTAGCTGTTAATACCCGCTACTCATAACAAAAAAAAATATATATATAATAAATAAAAATAGGGACAGATTTTGTTAAAAAATAAATTAATGTTCTCTTTCAATGGAGTAACATGGCATCAAATATCAGAACCGGATATTCAACATCAATCTACAAGAAAATTATTATTATACGACTATATATATATATATATATATATATATATATATATATATATATATATACACACACACACACACACAAACACAAGATATATGATACAAAAACGATCTATAACTTTTTAAAGAGGTTATTTATTATTATATAATTAATAATGTGTTGAAAAATACTATTACCATACTTATAACGCAGGAAAATTATTACAGTCAATTTATTTAAAACTTTCATATAAATAAGATTAGAAACGATCTCGTATGCTTCATTTTTATTTAGAATAACTCTCAGTTTATTAACAATTACACGAACTGTTAATTTATAAAATTATACATTATTGATATGAAGGTTTATTTAAAGAATAATTAATAAAATAAATTAATTAACAGTAGTGGTAAAATTTAATTTCAGAAGAACAATTAAAAACGTTGAAAATAGTAACCAGAAACTAACGTACAGAATATACATAATTAATTGAACCATATTACACGTAACACTCAATTTATTTCCCAGAAATATAATATTAAAAATACACCAGTTAAATGTCTTAATAATAATATGTTATGCTTTATTTTTTTATAACCATCAATCTTACGGTAAATTTTATCTATATAATTATCATTATGCGTAAATATACTTTGTTGTTTCTGGGCTGAAACGAATTTTAGCTTGATTTAAAATGAAAATATTACGGAATCACGTTTCGTTGCACTCATTCACACGATCATTAATTAAAATAAATGAACAGAATATCATATTTGTTGATGTGAGTGTGTCCGTGTGTATGTGTGTGTGTGTGTGTGTGCGCGCGCACATATATCTTCTTTTTTTTCATCTATATTTGACTCGATTCATTAATGAATCTAAGTAAAACTATATAGATTTTAAATTTGGGAACAAATGTCGAACCACTCAGGGAAACAATTAAAAAAATTAAGTGGAAAGGGAGGGTTGTGACACATCATTTAAAAAAAAAATATTTAGATATAAAAAACTTTGGGCTACGATAACTCTAACTAAATTTGTTAATTTTTTTTTTCATTTCATTTTAATTTAATGTTATTTTATTTATTAAAATTATTTTCATTTAACGTTTTTCACAGTCAGTTTAAAAAGTGATCTATCACCTAGCAGTTGCTTCTACCTCTTTTTTGGTATGAGACCATTACTTGGGATGTAGGTTATATATATACGAGATCTGTCAATAAAGTAATGGACTAGTGTTTTTTTGGCAGCCAAAGTGACAAAACTGTAAAGTTACTAGTAAAGATATGGTTATATGAACAGCTGATTTATATCAGAAATTAATATTTTTAGGCTATTGTTGCCACGTGAGACGTAAACAAACTTTTCGTGAAACGAGTTTTTGTTGTGCGTTACAAAAATGAGCGATACTAATTATGAGCAGCGTTGTGCAATCAAGTTTTTTGTTAAACTCGGTGAGAATGTTACTGAAACTTTTTCAAAATTGAAAACGGGGTACTGAGATGACGCTTTGTCACCAGCCCAAGTTTTTAGGTGGTTTAAAGCATTTTCACATGGCCGGGAATCAGTTGCGGATGATCCACGCTCTGGAAACGTCAAAAAGTGACAACAATGTCGGGCGAATCAGAGACTTGATACGGTACGGCCGGCGATTAACTGTTAGAATGATTACAGAACAATTGAATTTGAACCATACCACAGTCCATCAAATTTTGAAAAACGGGCATGAAAAATGTTTGTGAAAATTGGTCCCCAAAACCTCACTATTGAATAGAAAAACAACAGGGTGGAAGTGTGCCGCAATCTTCTAGGGTGAATTGAAACTGATCCTGATTTTCTAAAAAATTTTGTTACTGGTGATGAATTTTGGATATTTGAATACGAACCAGAAGCAAAACGCCAGAGCAAGGAGTGGTACACTTCAAACTCACCAAATCCCAAAAAGGCAAAAATGAGCAAATAAAAAATCAGAACCGTGCTAATTTGTTTCTTCGATAGTAATGGCATTGTCCATTAGGAGTTTTTGCCTCGAAACAATCTATTTTTTGGTATGAGACCACAGAACATTCCAAGAATCTAGAGAGAGGAACAAACAAATTTAAATAGAAAGATCAGAGTTAGAGTAAATAATGTAATTATTATTGTTTTCAAGGTCATGGAAAACAAAAATGTTGATGTAAATAACTTCATGCTACAACTGAAGTAGTACACACGTGTCTTTTAAATTACTGTTCAACAGTGAAATACTAAACGATATTAAACTTAAGCAGATTTTCATACTTCAAAATATTTTTCGATATGAGATCTCTACCTCAGTCTACTTTTTAAATTAGCTTTGAAAAAAATATTTAATGGCCTCCATTTTGGTTACGGCTGTCGTAGCCTGACGTTTTTTTATGTTGAAATTTTTTTTTTCAACGCTCTTTAAAATGATATATCGTAACTCTGCTCTTTCCATTTAAAATTTTTGAGTTACTCTCCTATGGGAGCTTGGGGTTGTGGTTGCTCATATCGAAAAAAAATGCATCGTTTGAATAGCATTTGCTAATCTATATTTGTCTATGTTCAACAAAAGAAAAATTATTTAAAGGTTGTATACTTTGTTAATACCCGGTGTATTTGATAATATTACAAAAGTAATTCATACATTAATTATATTCCCCCGATTTTTAGGCGGTTAATTTAAAATTAATCTGCTTAATTTCTAATTATTTTGTATTGCTATTAAACCGAATATCTTTTTTCTTTTAATGATCTGCAATTTTCCACTAAGACAGGCCACTTGAATAACGTTGAAATTCCTCATACAACTAGTGTGAGATACCTTGGCTTACACCTATATCGACGTATGACATGGAGAGATCATGTACTCTATGTATGACTATGTATAGAGAAGAAAATAAAAATTGACCAGAGATTCAAGCATATGTCTTGACTAATGTGTAGGGGTTCTCAGTTGTCTCTCTTTCTAACAAGTTCCTTCTATATAAGACCTTCTTGAAACCGATATGGATGTTATGTGATTCTCTGGGGGATGACTAATGACAATAATATTTAAGTGATCCAAAGGTCACAGAAGAAGGTAGAAAGTTACCCAACCACTTTGGTTCGTCAGGAATTCTGAAATATATGAATACATGGGAATCCCATACGTTCGGGATGAGATTGACCACTTCAGTTCTAAATACATGGTTAGACTAAACATGTAAATCCCTTGCTTTGAATCTGCAGACAACGGTGATGATATTAAACAATTGCAAAGCGTTCATGTGTTGGACTTTGATGATGGTCGTTGATACTTTATTTTCATGATTTTTTTTCTTTCGTTACTATTTCTTATTACTATGTTTTATCAATATTTGCCCACTTTTATAACGCTACTACTGTTTAACGATACTTTCATTCGTTCGTTTATCTATCTATATTTATCTTCTATCCGATGAAAGACATCGCGTGCGAAACTGAATTTGTTGGACGCATGTGGTCTATAAATTGGACAAGTTATAGAACCCAGTGATAATAGTGATTTTGACATAATGAGTGATTACTGGTTCCTTCTTTTTACTGTAATTATTTTTGTTAACATGGACTGTTTATGCTATTATAATCATTTATTTTTGTTTTCTTGGGGGGGGGGGGGGTCATTATTTGATGGATCTCTCATGTAATATTTTTAACATATTTACTTATGGTATCGTCAGAAGAAATCGATTGTAAATTTTTGTTCTAGAGAAAAAGAAAGATATTATTTTTGTTTAAAAAATATTTGTTGTATAATATTAGGAGGATCATCAGTGAAACTCGATTTCATTGATTTTTATTTACTTATTTTTAAATTTATATGTATTGCAGTGTTGCTAATATATATATAAATATATATATATATATATATTACTATTTTTATGTCTAAGGAAACCCCTTTCCGGTGTCCCACATTTAGGTTTCTCCAGTTAACTTCTGTGAAAGATTTTTTCTTTTAAAATTCGGTTATTAAAAATCGAGTATCAATCGCATAACTATTTACATAGCCTGAAGTTATTCTGATCTCAAAGTATTCTCAAGACAAAATGCGAGAAAATCTGATTAAAAACTTAGGTTAAAAAAGTATTCAAGGATTTCAGAAAGTCCGATTTTTCAGTAATAATTATTTTTCATCGTTTCTGTAAATTTTTTTTTTATTTTATCAAGAACCGAGTTTCTGTTTTTCGCCATTTCTATTTCCTGCAAACCTTTTTACTTTGCAGTACTTATTTTTAAGATAGTTTTTAACACACACACTCCCATATATATAAAAATATATAATAATAATGTAATATAATAATAATAATTACATACAGTGTTAAAAAAGTATGGGAACCTTTAAATATAGGAATATATAAGTATGAAACATTCTTAAGTATGGAACATTTAAGTATGGGAACCTATTTTTCCTTTTTACTTGTCAACCAGTAAGATTAGAAAAATGATTTAGCAAACGCTGCTACCTCGAAACGATCTATTTTTCGGCATGAGACAGAGCGTGACGCAATATTTTAAAGGGAATTGAAAAATAAAACTTTTGACTTAAAAATCTTCGAACTGTGACTACTCACAAAAAAAAGGGCGGTAATTAAATGTTTTGTACAGCTAGTTTCAAATAAGTCTTAAATAACTGCTCAACAGTTATACATAGAAAAATGACACCTAACAAATACTTCTACCTCAAAACGATTTATTTTTTGGTTGGAAGCCACACTTGGGGTGTACAGTAAGCTACTTTTTAAACTTGCGGTGAAAAATATTAAATGGCCGTTATTTTGATCAGGGCTGTCGTATTGTGAAGTATTTTACGTCAATATTTTTGTTTTTTAATGCCCTTTAAAATGATGTGGCACAGTCTACCTTTTACAGTTAAAATTCCTGAATTAACCCCGCTGCATGATTGGGGTGGTCTCATATCGAAAAATCGATCGTTTGAATAAGAGCATTAATAAATTTCAATTTTCATTGTTTAACGACTAAAAAATTACACTTATTTAACAGCTACTTATTTATTTACTCTAAAAACAACAGGCTGACCGATGGTAGAAAAGCCATCTATTAAGGTTGGTTTCTCAGCCAGTAATGTTTAACACACAGCTAATTCTTTTGGTGAACCAAAGGATAGAGGTCACATATAGGGCGGCATTTTTATGAGCCTTACACTGTAAAACGGAACAGCAGATCGATTAATAAGTCAATAGGAAACCAGTTCACTCCTCTTAACGTTTAGTAACCCGTTAGTAGAGTCATGATATCCTATTCGTATTATTTATGAAGGTTACTATACTTTTTTTTTTTTTGACTGATTCGTCTCATAACATTTCGCCTTTACTAATCGCATATATCGCCGAACAAATACAAAAAAAAAAATAATTTTTACAGGTCCACCAGTTTTTTTACAGAAATGGTTTGTCTAATTTTTTCCTAATTTTAATTTTTAATTAACCTTTTCAAATATATTTTAGTTTTATTTTGAGATCATATTATCTTACAGCAGTCTAACCAAATCACATTTCAATTCTCGGTCTTATGAAATCTCAGGATTATATCAGAAATACTACGTCGTTAATAGAAACCAAACGACCAATCAACTTTGATAATATAAAAATTAAAGGTTTTACCTTATATTACACATTAATATACAAAAACATCTAATTTTAAGTCCACCCTTCATAAACGTTCATTTCTCAGCCGTTTATTATCGAAGTCAATTCGGAAGCTTTTTGAAGATTTAAATTCAAACTTTTCATATGATTAGATTTTAAATGAACTTATATGTTGGGATAAGAATTTTAAAGGAGTTATTTTAGCAGTATTAATATTTTGCTTCGTTTTACAGAAAAAAAGTAAAATAAAATAAGAGAACAAAAAATGGATTATCATTATATGATATACGGTTACCTATTCGGCAGACTAGATATGTCTGCTAGATATTTCAATGTCATGTTGCTAGATATTTCTGGAGACGGACAAGGTCTTCCAGGAATTCTGGTCCTATTCTTTATGACTCGAGGGAAAACAATTTTTAATGCAGTTTATACTCATATTTAAGGTTATCGACATACAATTATTTATAAATAATGGACTGCTTTGACAAAGATATCACCGATCTGACGAATAACTACGAGCAGGATATATTTCCACCGGTATAAGTACATCTGAGCTACTCCTGAAGTGGGCCGGTGTTATTTATCTCGTTTCACGGTCTCTCTGCGGGTAAATTAAATCATCCTTTTATAATTATTCACAATCTTTTTTCCACACTTTATACTTTCCTCCACAGTGGTTTTAATGGGGTTTGGCGAGACGCTCACAGGATCTATATAACAAATGAAAAGTACCTCAGGAACAGATAGACGCCTCGTAATCCTTCCTAATACACAATACAATACAAACCATGGCATCCGTAAGGCGATGCATTCCACGCTTACGCAGTTATTTAGCAAAATCAAAACTGTACTGACAGTTGTTTAACTTCAGTTACCTTAGAGAACAGATTATTTAACGTTATTTTAACCGTTGTTATTCGTTAATATAAAGTTTAGTTTTATTATTGGGGGTCTATTATCTGTGATGTTCTAAGTTGTTGCATAATTTTAATAACGCAAAGATACAGAAGATTAACGTTTTATACCGATCCGAATGAGATATTAATTTTGATGCAATATCGAATGTTACGTTTTTATTAACCCGTGTTTGTTAATAAAACAAAGAGTCAAAATAATAATCGATCAGAAACTGAAGAAAAAAGTAAGTATTGATTGTGGATTATAAATATAATTATTGCTTTTTTTTCGAGCTTAGTCGATGAGGACCACATTTTTACCTTTCCTGAGAGCACAACAAGGTATGCGCCCAGACACAGAATTTCAATAGTAAATAATTAACAATTAAAATTTACCTTAAAAATTAAACAGATCTAAAACACCTGTGAGGTATGCTAAATACGGAAAAAAGTAAAAACAATATTAAAACGCACATAAATGGCATACACTGGCGAAACGTATAAGAATAATCAAATATGTGAATATTGCTGCACGACCTTAAGAAACAACAAAACGTTGGATAACATCGCCGTATATTTCCCTAATATATTAGGAATATTTGTCCCTAATTTAAATTTCCGACGCAATGCCGCATAACAGATATAATCCACAAGGATGTCGTGTACTGTCAGATGGCTGTCGCAGCGAACACAAACAGGTACATCAGTCCAAGCTATGAGATGTCCATGAGTGACTCTAGTGTGCCTTATTCGCAAACAGCAAATACTAAACTCCTCTCGACGGAGAACGAGGACCACATAAAACAACATTTTGCATTCATTTCTCTTTCTTATGGTTTTTTTTCTTTCCTGGTCTTCCAATAATTTTTCATTCTTTCGCTTTGTTTTTGCCTACTCTCTTTTGAGCAGAAGTTGTCGATTTTTTTCTCCTTCTCTTCGTAACCCTTGAAATTTTGTACCAGTTCTCTAAACGTTTTTCTATCTTATACATCATCGTCAGATATTTTAATTTCTTTTAAGTCTTTTTAACCACTGAGGTCCACTAATCTCCGTTTTTTTGTTAAAAAACGGAGAAATATGGTTGAAGATTTGTTTTGTCAGCTTGTTTCCGAAAATTTGGCTCTTATTTTTCTGATGGAATATGACATTTTCTCAGTTTAATTGTATTTTTAAAAATCGTTATTACTTCTCAATTTCTATTCATTTTCACTTATTTTTATCGGTCCTAGAATTTTTCTCAAGCTTTACCTTTATTTTTTTTCAATTGCATTTATTTCATCTGATTTCAAATTGCAGATGCATTTTGATGCGTTACAGGCTTTCTAGTTTGATTACCGTATTGTAATGCCTGATTTTTAACAATAAAAGTACTGAGATATTCTTTTTTATTATAACTATCTCTTGCTAGTCAGTAGGCCCAGTCCATCCCATATTTCTCGTTCTTGTTTGATCAATTTCTTTATCTAAACCATTAATTTGAATTATTATTTAAATTTATTAATATTTCCATGTTTCCTATTTAGGAACTTGGGAAAATCTTTGATGTTGGCCATTGCTTTTCTTTTTTATATAACATTATATAAATATACAAAGAAAAACTACAAGCAAAACTGATAAAAGATTACACGAAAAAAGAATAACAAAAAAATAATAATAGTAATAAAATAATCGTATAATTATCGTATAACTACCGTGACGAACGATTTGGAGCAGTGAAGTATGTATTCAGGTCTTTGTTACATCACTCTCTCACTCACTCTCTCTCTCTCTCTCTCTCTCTCTCTCTCTCTCTCTCTCTCTCTCTCTAGCTCCCTCTCTTTCTCTCATCTTTCTCAATAGTACCAAAATGTAAAAAAAAATCTTCAATCAGCAGAATGAACTTCCGTCCTTGTTTGATTTAATAACGGATTTAATTCTATGCGGATAAATGCATTTCAACGCATTCAACAATAGAATTAACAGTAGGACTGGACATCCACTTAAGGAATGCAGTGAACTTTAATCGAGTGTGAATCAGATTTGTTTATACTATTCTAGTTGAATTGTAGAAGGTATAAGTAGTAAATTATAAATATTAATGGTAAATTAACCGTAAATGCAGCGAAATAAATGTGATTTAAATAAACATACATAGGAATGCCTAATCTTTTTGATCACTGACGGTCGTTCACGGTAATAATAATAATAGTATTTTAATAAGAAAAATAATTTTATTTATATAACATAATTCCAAATAACATTAATAATTATAACTCCACGTTTTGAATTTTAACTCCTTCCCGTATTTCCACCTTTCCCAGCGGCCTAGCATAATCCTAACTTTCGAGAAAGTCAAACAGATCCGAAAAACGAAAAAGTTTTAGTGTTTCTGTAAACCGATAAAGTATTCAAAATACTAAAAACGTAATAATTATTTTTTCTTTGATCAACAAGTTGAAAAATCCTTCTTTTCAAAAAATAAAAATTTTAAATTATAATACATTATAAATATTAGAGAATCCAGTTGACAGTTGTGATAAAATTCCTTCTTCACCAGAAGAAAGAAAAACTAGGTTTAAAAAAGTTACAAAAACAAAATTGAAAAAATAAAAAGGCTAAACAAATAGTATTTTGAATTTCTTTCTGGAAATCTAGACATGACGAATTTTCCTTCTTTTAAAAAAAATTTTAAACTGTCCGTTTAAGGATCATCGAAATAAGACGTAAGATATAGATCAAATAAAGTGTTAATCAGGAAGAATGGAAATAACTTTTAAATAAAAGATATCACTTTTAAAAATGAGAGAAGTGTTTTTCGTTAACTAATAAAGGAATAAATAAAAAATTTACGCGACAGAATTAATGCAACTTTTATAAATATGTTAAAGATGTACTAATGTAATATAAAAAGAACAAAAAATACGACATACATGTCCTATTCACCTTCACAGAAGAATTAATAAAATATGAAATGTTTAATTTGCACAAAAAAGTGAAAAATATTAAAGAAAAAAATAACTTTTTAAACATTATTTTACGGTATATAAATAAATGAATCTTTCATTCTGATCGGTAAATAATAATACATCATATTGATCGCGTGAAGAATGGATAAGTGGTAGATGTGTTACTCACTAGGATAAAAATAGGAACTGCACCAGTATTTTACCTGGATGGATCAAAGGAAACTATGGTAAAACCATGTTCAGAACAGCATCATAAAATAAAGAATTAATAATAAAATTAAACAATAGATCCGCTTAAGGTCCCGCATTAATAATTAAAAATATTAAATACTATATACTTAATATAAAAAACTAACTGTTAAATTGTTTATAAATCAGAACACGTTAATGAACACGTTGAAAAGATGAAGAAAATTCAAAATTTTCTAAAACTGTTTAATTAGCATTATTTTAAAATTCATCAACAGAACAATCTTGTTCCTAAAAAAGAAAATCTTTTAACTTTATTTTAAATAAATTCGTGGAAATATTTTTAAAACGGTTCCGTAATTTATTAAAAATAGGAACGGAAGCATTTTAAGAATAGTTAGTCCAAGAGTTACACGAAAACAGTTCTGTTGTCTGGTTTGGTAGAGTTGCATAATGTTATTTTTAAAAAGTGACTATTGTTTTTAGCAAATAATGCTCATTTATTAATATAAGCTCATGTATAAGTTAACGATTTTAATTTTCTAAATATCGATCTAGATTTTCAAGATGGATCGTATTTATTATGGATGCCAAACAATCATCCCATTTTTGTATATTTAAAAGTCGTTATGATCTTTTGATACAGAATGTTATCTTTCTTATGAAGAAATATTACAATATCATGAGATGATACAGAAAAGAACATACATAAGCGTAGTAAATATCTGATAATAATAAGTTTAGCATATTATTAAGACAATTCAAAGCAAAACTACACATTATATGCAACCGCCAAAAAAAAAAAAAAAACTATGAAAACCACTACTTCAATTTTATATGTATTTATTTTGATCGTGTGGCTGATGATACATTTCAAAGGCTCTCTAGTCTATATTATATTATTTAAAAAATAATGTTTTTTTTACGTAATTCATATTTTACATAATTCATTTTTTAAAGTAACTAATTAACATTAAACTTTTAATTTTTTAAAGCAAAAATAGATTTTCAGTTAAGATGATTCTTTCAAAATGTAATCTTGCAGATTCATTTAATAGTTATTGATTACGTCACAATGCCGAAAATTCATTATATATATATATATATATATATATATATATATATATATATATATATATATATATATATTATATATATATATATAATTATAAAAATTCATACAATCAAAATACATGCCTAAATAAAAAATTTCGACTGAGTTTGCTTTAATGAAAAAATCAGTAAATTTTTTTTATTAAAATGTTTTTTATATTTTTTATCGATTGTTAATTTCATGAATTTCAGATTTTTATCAAAACTTAATGTTGTCGTTTATAAACATGCGCATTCAGTTTCCAAAATGGGGTGGTATGGTAAAACTTATTTTATATTTTTAATAAAATGTTGAAAATCTTCAACTATTTCTCTGTTCTCCTTTCTCAAAAGTTTTAAAATTATTGGTAATTCGTCACCAACACTATCATCACTAGTTCATCAGTTTCCTAAAAATTTCTTCTACTCCAAATTATTTATAAATTTCTATTAACTTATTATGTAAATCTGAACACGACATTATCAAGAACTGAAGATGAATTCTTATACCAGTTATTTACTAATTTTTAATACGTTTTTAAAAGAATTGCAGTTCATATTAAATCACAAAATTTCCCTTGGGGCTGTATTAATTTACAAAAAAACCTTTCTGTCGGTGAAATTTTATCTTTCGTTATATGCAGAATGTCCCGGGTGGCGTTGACCAAAACGAGAGATTGATTTAGAACATCAAAATAAATAGCAAAGTTCATCTACAAACGCTTTATCTCCCTTCATTTTCTCTCTGTCCGCCATTTTGTGTTTTTCATTAAAAATTTATATCTTAAGAACAAATTGAAATATTTTAATTAAATTTAATATACGTTAAATTTAAATGTATAGCAATGTTTACATGTTTCAATTAAATTTACACTAAATTTAATCGCTTAACATGTTCTACAAAATAATAAAGTTTGAAATTCCAAAATGGCAGCCATTAAAATTTTTTAATCAATAACAGGTTAAAAAATATTAGTTTTATCGAATCAAACTTATTAGATAAAATGTTAAATCTTTTATTGTAGACAAAATGACATCTCATCTGTCAAATCGATCGATAAACAGCCCAAATGTGGTTTATTGTTAATGTTTATTGCTATTGACTGAAATTTATCATTAATTATTTTTAATTCAATTAGTGAACCGAAGTAAAAAAAAAAAAAATAGATTAAATTACGTCTTTGTCATTACTATTAATGTAAATACTGAATAGAGGTACACGGTGATCATAAATTATTCAGCGCATTTTTGGCATTAATAAAAAAATAACAACGCAATCTACCTACATGCATGGTTTATTGTTAAACATGACATTTCAAACAGTTTTATTTATTAGCTTTAAACAATTTCCACATGAGCACCTTTAGTGACGCGTAAAATGTCTAGACGATATTCGATTTCATGCTACAGATTATGACGAATATCTGAAGTTATTCCATTAATTACAGCTTCGATACTTCTTTTTATTTCATTGATATTGACAACCTTTGTTGTATAACGAAGGTTTGAATGTTTGCCTTTAACAAACCCTCAAAGAAAGAAATCGAGTGGTGTAACGTCAGGGGATCCAGGCGGCCAAAGAATTAGTACTCGTACATCACTGCCAGTTCAACGTTAAGGAAATCCTTCATGTAGGTAGTCCCTAACATGTAAACCCCAGTGCGACGGTGGGCCATCTTGTCGGAAGTAACGTTTTGTTACCGATGTTCAGTTGTGGTACTACATACTCCTGTAACATGTCTAGATAATTAGCGCCAGTAACCGTTGGTTGGGCGAAGAAGAACTGTCCGATCACCTCAGAAGTAGTCAACGCATACTAAACGTTACTTTTCGGGCTACCGATGTGTTTGACGAACGGCATGAGAGTTCTCGCTATCCCAAATCTGAGAACTATGACGGTTAACGTGACCAGAAACATGGAAGGTGGCTTCGTCACAGAAAATTACTTTTTCTAAAAACGCATTATTTATAATGCGAGTAATAGTGTACTCCTTTCGACTTTGTCTAAATGTTTATAGCTTCAAATAATTATCTAAAAGTACCCAATTAAGGTACTGCAATGTGGTAACTTACCAATTTGAAAGCATCAGAGCACCTATTCTGTAAGGACTCGTAATTTGCAAACAAAAGGAAACAAAATTCCCCGAAAAACTTTAGTACCAGAATTGATAAATGGAGAATAAAAATGATATAAAACGGAACTATCAGAACTTTTCCAAATTAAAAAGAGACGCATTTATAACGTCCAGAATTTAGAATTATATTTCCAGGGGAATAGATCCGCCTGTCAGTATTGGGTAATTAATAATATATATATATATATATATAACTTGATCCAGCAAGTACAGAATAAAATTAAATTAGGTAGGATGACACACCTTATATCATTATATATACATTACAGTACTTTCACGATTTTCTCTCATCTTCAGTTGATCCAATATTATAATTATTCACGTAAAATTAGATATTATAAATACACAACATTAACAAAATAAAATCTTGATAAATACAATAAAACAAAATTTGTTAAAACGTTGGAAATAAACTTTAAAATCAATTAAAATCAAAATGGAATTAAAATTATTTTTTTCTTTTTAAATTTAAAATCAAAGTTAAAGTTAAAAGTTTAAAATTCTATGTATAAAATATATCGTCAAAAAATTAAAATATTAATTAAAAATTAAAATGATAAATACGTTAAAAAAGAATGAATATGTGTGTGTGGTTTGGCTAATCAATGTATTACTCAGTACATATAAATATATATATATATATATATATATATATATATATATATATATATATATATACCTATGAGATTTACCATCTATCTTTATTGTGGTCGATCCATTTATTTTACTTTTTATTAATTTCATTTTACTCTATTTTATACAATTAGGTCGTGCTAATATTTACTAATTAATTCTGAATCATGCCTTTTTATTTAATTTTATTTCGATTCGTTTGTAATACTGTACATAACTGTGAATGTATAGATAAACTGTAATCGGTTTTTACTGTTTCGTGCGACTGATAATAGATAAATACTCCGGGGATTCAAGTGGCATATGCAAATATCAAAGTGAACTATAAACCGTTCAAAGAAACTGTGTTATGTCGGGTTGGTCCTTTAACGTATTAAGTCAGTCTACTGCCGTGAAAAGTCTTATAAGGATTCCTCCATAGTTACTGGATTGAAATCGGAACAGAAAAATACGATTTTGATATCGGAGCACAGTTTATTTCGTCAGTCTTTATTTTGAAAGCGAGTTATTAAATGCCCACCGGGCTGTTCTAGTAGTTAACTCGTCATCGCAAATCACCTGATTTCGAAGTCGAGAGTTCTAAGGTTCAAATCCTAGTAAACTCAGTTACTTATATACGGATTTCAATACTAGATCGTGGATACCGGTGTTTTTTGGTGGTTGGCTTTCAATTAACCTGACATCTCAGGAACTGTCGACCTGAGACTGTACAACACTACATTTCATTTACATTCATACATATCATCCTTTGAAGTAATACCTTACAGAGATTCTGAAGGCTAAACAGGAAAGAGAGAGTTATTAAATGCGCTAGTAAATAAAAACTAATAAACCGAAGAACGAAACAAATAACTCGAGTACTAAAAGAAAAAAATATATACATCGATACGAATTTAGGTAATTATTAACGAATCAGGAACCCTAAACAAAATTTAGGTCAAAGGTCGGATCGTCTAGACATAACTAGAAATAACTCTATTATTGTATTTTCTTTAAATAGAATTCCTAAAAACAACTTTATAAATAAATTGCAAAGAAATCAACAAAACTGAGAATGTGGATAGATCAGATCGTAAGAGCGTGAAGCGATAATCAGTTTAGCAGAAAGAGAGGGAGAATGTATGAAAGGCAGTTAAGGAAAGAGATAGATCGATGAAGAGGGATAAATCTTGCCGTGTCCATTGTCATTGTCGATATATCCAGGCACCACCTACCGACCGTCACCGCACTGTGTTACACCGTACCATAAGATGTACTATGTACAATTGTGAGAACATCAAACAGCTTTACTGACCAACGGGACAGAAAACGGTTATGTGGGAATGTGCGCCAAGGTCCATCATCCATCTCTCTACCTTATCTCTCTTTCATCTATCATTATCATTATCATCATCATCATCATCATCACTGTGTCCCTTTGTGCAAACCGTCCTGGTCTTTCATAGACGGACTGACGGTATTGACGGGTACGACATTCACAATATCCGACTGTCCGATCGCCTTCTAGGTCAATCCATCTTGATCACATATTAACACCCGCTTGCCGAATAGGTACGTTTTTCATTGTACCGACATTTCTTAACCGACATAATTTAAAAAGATGCACAAGCACCGTAAATAATTCAAACATCACGTTTATAAAGTCTGGAAGACAACTTTTTTTATTACTATGTCCCACATATCCACATACTAAAATATGTTACAGTTACGTATATGATAACTACTGAATCGGCTTCCCGTTCCAAATAAAAGAAATTAAAATGAGTTTTAAAAAAATTGTATTTATTTAAAATATATTATCTTGGTCATTTCCAAATTACAAATCGATCAACCTAGGTTCATATGCTAATAAATATTTTCCAATAATTTCAGTCAGATAAAATAAAAGTTTTAGATGTTTTTCGATCTGTGTAGAAAATCTGTCGGGAAGCATTTTCTTCTAAAAATTGGGAAATGGAAAAAAATAGAAAAATATAGGGAAAGAGTATAAAATAATTTATTTTCAAATTCATTTTCACCTGCACGTGAATATTTATTATAAGGTTACTGAAAATTTAAAAAAAATATCAAATAGCTAAATTTCAGCCATAAAAAGTAAAATGTAATTAATTTTCTTTAAACAAAAAATGATAATGTTAATTTAATATTAATTAACAAACAAAAGCTGAATAAAAAATACCTTTGGCTTAATGGGTACAATCAATATTTTGAAAATTTCTCAAAAAACGGTTATCATTAATTTGATTGCTGTCTAGAATATTGTGATTTTTTCACAATAGGTCGGTATTAAAAGTTTTTCCCAAGTAGATACATAAACACATGAAATTCTCTGTAAAGAATCCGCAGTAAATTCCGATAGTTCAGAAGTCACCATTTTCTGTTCTTTTTAACTGATCATTCTGAAGAAATGTTTTCACAAAAAAAAATACAGTAAAGTAAAAACTTCATTCGTATCAAAATTACTTTATATCAAAAATATTTTAATTTTTATTTTAGAAGGATTATGAGATTCCAGACACAAGCACTTAAATCCAATCAGCTTATTATGCGGTCATGAAACATATTTCCTGAATTTGTCCTTAAGAAACGTAACCGATTAGAAATTTACATTACGGATGATACACTAATTACAAGCTTTGCATCTTTACAAAGGAATTAGCGTTTGATTTACTCCTACCAAATAAAAAATAGTAATTTGAGATGATCAAAGATTAGGAAAAAGAGCGGACGATGGAAAAGCGATCTATCTCCAGTCATCCCGCTTATATTTCTTAGGAGATTAAGACATTTTTATCAAGAATTGAAGCAGCACTATTTTACTTCGATCAGGTTAGATACGTTTTTCAACATCAACTGATTTTACTTCCGAAACTCAGGAACCACTTAAGAACATAAAGAAATCCTTGGAATTGTGGCCGTTCAACCAAATTTATCAACTGAGGAAATAACATAAGTAAAGGGATTATTTAAAAAAATAAGTTTTTTATTCATAACAAAGTTTTTACCCCAAAACTATTTTCCAAATCCGTCAAGTTTAGTGAGAATAAACGTTTTATATAAAAAAAATAAATAAAAACGGTTCAAAACGCGTATAAATTATCGAGCTAGACTAGTTTATACTATAATATCCAAACACACTCAATATTTAACTCCACCGCTCTACTGTGAATTCACTATCGCGTAGTTTAATTATTTTTTCATAACCCTCAAAAAGCCTTGAAAGAATAAATGAGGATAGTAGTAAGTTATACCCACCCAATAAATTAAAGGATTTCCCCTCTACGCAGCCCTTAGAAAATATGTTACTTTCTGTAGTCGTGTATTAGATACTTAAATTTGATTTTAAATATGGTCAAGTTTTCTTTTTTGTAAGAATTAATAAAATCAAATTTAAATAAAATTCAAGTTTACAAAAATTTTAATCACAAGATATCTCTTATAAAACGTATATTTATTTAAAGTCATACAGACACACAGATTTAATTATAAAAAAGAGTTAAAAAAAATCGGAGCATAAATAAAAAGTCAAAAATTAGACATAAAATCAAAAATAAATACATTAATATAAGCATTATTAGTAATGATGGTTTTATTAATATAAGTAAAAAAATATATCATTTTACAATTTAAAAAAAATAAAATCAAAAACCTTAAAGGTGTTTGGAGGATTCATTATTTTATATTTCTTATAATAAAAAAATTTATTTAAGAAAAAAACATTTACGGTTAACCATTAACGAAGAAAATTAAATTGAAGAATTTCAAACGCATATTTCCTCAATTTTCTCTTCAGAGTCTTGCCCGATGGAATTTATCTTATAAACTACATCTAACAATATATATATATATATATATATATATATATATATATATATATATAAAATATCTTTATGCTCTTCAAGCAACAGCAACATTAGACATGCGTTATTTATCAGTAACGGACAACCAACTGTTTCTTTACAAATCGAATAAAGTATAACTGAAACTATTTTATATCATATTAAATTGTTTACAATTTTTTTTTTTATCAGCAAATAAAGTTTTATTTATTTTATTTACACAAAGGTATATGATATATATATATGTATGTACAAGTTCGACAATTTTTTTTAAACACACACACATATATATATATATATATTACAAAATATTACAAAACCACAAGCTATAATATATGCTACAGAAATATTTAATTCACAATAATTATTATTAATTAAAACAAAGAAAGAATTAATATAAACAGTTATTGAAATAAAATCGTAAGTAGATAACGATCAAAAACCGTTTAAAAAATAAAATAAACTGGATGCGAATTTCAATGATTAAACAACCATCATCAGATAAAAAGTGGTAGGAGGAATTAGCAAAAGTAAATTGTATTAAAAATAAAAAACAAGATTTAAAAATTAAAAAAAAAATCAATAAAAAATAACAGAAAATAATAAATGAATATGAAAAAGTGTTCATCAATCTAAAAAATTGTTTTTTTATTTATTTATTCCCTTCATTTTCAAAATTAAATAGAAATTTAAATATGCAGTATAAAAATATTTTTAAACTCTGCTCTAAGAAGATAAACTTGTGCAGAAAACAAGGTAGCCGTAAACTAAAACATTAAATGGATAATAATCGGAAAAAATGAATAACCTAATATCAACAATGCAAACAAAATAAGAAAACTTTAATTAATCCTATAAGGATAAAAAATTGATAAATAATCAATATAAATTATTTAAATCATAATCCTGCTATACACTAAGAAACGTACGTTGGATCCCTTCAAATATGCATATATAATTAAAGTTCTGGAAGTAATTATATTAACGCCCCTAACAATCTGATTAATAGTGTAACAAGAACACGTTTTAATCAGTAATGAGTGTTACATATACAGAGTGTATTACGAAGTTCTCCCAGGAATTTCATACCCTATTCTACTCGTGAAAATAATGGAAAAAGTTCATCTAAACATATGTCCTAAAATGCCTCGTTTGAGAGTTACGGCTAGTGAACGATTTCGCTCGGATTTCAGCTAACCCGGTGAAATGAGCTCGTACTGAAATTTTTAAAACATTAATTAAGGGGAAAAATTAGTGATTTCTTATGATTTTCGACTTGAAAAATCGAATAAAATAGGTCCCAGAACCGTATCTGCAGCAGGTTTTGAGAGATCATAACCTAAAAATCTTTTGCTTAATGTGCTTTAAAATTATGACACCCAATCACAATCCTACCTTTTCTATTTAAAATTGCTGAGTTGCCCCACATGGATGCTTGGAATTTGTTTCATACCAAAACATAAATCGTTTCAAGGTTGGAGCATTTGCTAAATTTGATTTTTCTATACAAAGGGTGTAAATATAGGATATAAAAAATACAAAAATATTTAAGGGTTTCCATATCTCTTTACATTATGTATGCTTCACCATAAACACTAGGATGGTCTTGTTCGGGGTGGATACCTAGCTACCTTACACAAACAACCACGTAGCTTTCTTACACATCTATGTGTATATTCCCTAATACGAGTAAATACACCTTTCACAGCCGACAAGTACATCCTGTTATTCCTAAGGGAAAGATAACCAACCGTCTTTTGACGATTCCAGTCACTATACCGCCCTAACCGTTTCTAGTCCTAATGGGCATTTCCGGAGTCGTCTTATTGAACCTCAGACACTGATTACATGTCCCAGTTATCTGGGACATGTAACAAAAGACACATATCTCTTTTAGGATGCCATACCGATACAAATCACCGATATTTCTATTAGTGATTTATTTTCAGCTTCTGCATTGTTTTAGGCTTCTTCGATCTTCATTATTCTCGCCCACTTCATAGTGCTCACAACTATTACCCGTGTCCGCGGAAACACGAACCTTGAGCCTCATTCTAATTTATTTAAGAATATTATTCTTTAATTCCCAGTTAGACTGCTACAACAATTTTATCTGATTCTAAAATCTTAATTAGAAAAACCAAAAGGCCTCAATCTCATATCATATAAATGCTGTTAAATGAAACAGCCACGAGATGTTAACCTACATATAACTGACCTGCGGTCCACCAATTTCATTTAATTTATCACAAAACTCTCTAAGGCTGAGCTAATTGGGGACTGCCAACAATTACAATAAAATACTCAATATATTATTAAAAAAAAAACATCTGATCCGGGTTAACGGATACTGTGCCACATTTGGAGACAAATATAACGTAATTTTCCAATGGGAACATAAAAAATTCCAATTTCAGAAAAGAAAGATGAAGTGTCAACTTACAAAAAAAAAATTACGAGAGAAAAATTATATACCGAACTAACAAAAAAACTGATGAGTACATAAATGATTAATTACGTTGATTGCCCTAAATTTTAAACTGAACAGACTGGACGTACAATCACCTACAGATAGAAGGAACACATACAATCATTATAATACAACAATAAATTTTATAAATAACTTCATAAAAACTTACAAACAACATATTAACCAAAAAATATAAATTTTACGCACGGCAGATAAGATAAGGTCAAAACAATCTTGAAAAATACAAAATTTATTTTTACCACACTGAATTTGACAAAAAAAAATTAAACAAGCTAATACAACACAAACGGAATGTACGATTATATATCCAACATCTGTGGTGAAATGTTAGTCTGCCTCTTATCCGGAAGGTTCTGGGCCGAAATCCCGGTCAAATTAAAATATATATATATATATATATATATATATATTAAATTTAAAAAGATTGAAAAAATTATATTATATACAAAATTGTGAGTCTCACCCTCCTATCATCCTATAATTAATTTATTATAGGAATAATTTATAGGGCTTATTATATATTAGCAATTATAGTATATTAAAGAGCGATATCTTTTTTGACAGTCGTGTTTTTTAATTTTTACGAGATTTCTTTTTTTTACCTGACCTCTTCGATGACATTTTTTAACATGGAAAGATTTTTTTGAAAGATTTAAAAATATACTACAGCATAATAATTTAAAAAAAAATCAAAATAAATAAATACAAAAGGAAACAAATTAAACAATGAAAATTAATTATTTTCTCACGCTTCCATCGAATCGTTTGATACGGAATAATCGATTAGTGGATGTTGGTTTTTTATTTTTATTTGTTTATTATTTGAATGAATCTTTTGTTCCTGTCTTTTAACTTTTACCACTTAAAAATTTATCATTATTTCTCTCTGTCTTTCGATATTAAATTGATTTAGAAGAGGTGCCAATAACCTAGATTTTTTTCATTCGACAACAAATGACCTTGAATAGAGACAAGTTCGATGTACTATAGAGAGAAAATATCCTTTCTGGTTTAATCATACAACTGATTGTCCGTACGGTTACAGGGTTTTAAAGAATTAAATTACGTATAATCAGGTTTATTATTTTATCTAAAAAAAATGTAATAAATTTATTTTTATATCATGTTCGTAAATAATAAAAAAATATCTGTAATAAACTGGACTTAACATACAAATTACAAACACGTAACGGAATTCATTCTTTTTTAATTCTTCCTTATAGTTAACTCGTTCTCGAACATTATTTTTCTTGTACTCTCATAAAAAACAAGGATAAATATTAAAAATTAAAAAAACACTACTGCCAAAAAAACCATTGCTGACGAACACTGATTGCTCTTTAATGTAGGACAATTACTAATATAGAATAATTAAATGGCAGGTGACAGTTTTGTAAATAATATAATTCCTTTTTTCAATATATTTAAGCATGTATATATATATATATATATATATATATATATATATATATATATATATATATATATATATATTTATTTATATATACATACATATTTATATAGCCTATGACATTCTCGGTAACGGTAAGGATTCCAACGCGGGATCATAATCTAAATCGGTTCAGCCGTTGAGCTGCTACGATGGTAAAAACATTCATACACGTACACACATACACGTACAAATTCTAAATATACAAGTATTGTTCATTTTTGGGCAGTCATGTAAAAAATTAGAATAAATATTTTACTCAAAAGAAACAAATAAATATTTGTATAAATTAAACTAATTGATCAGTAATTTAAATTTTAAAAAATCAACATTTTTTTCTTAAAAAAAAAAACAATTCGAACAAAAAAGTAAAACTTAATCTGTTTACAAGAAAATTACTTTTTAAAATATTGTCTATTTATGCATAACTAAAAGGAAAAGCGTGGGTGCGTTCTCATATACAACCAATTTATAATTAGAGCGCGCACAACGCTTTTCTTTTTAATCATGCGTAAATAGAAAAAGATTTTTAATGTAATCTTCTTGAGGGAATGAGTTTAATTAAGGTTGCAAGATTTGAGGACACGATTGAACCATTAAAGAAAAACATGTAGAAATGAATTTTTCACTTCTATTTTTGATGTTCTTTATTTATTTGATTTAGAACTTGGGGTTTCAAAAAAATAATTGCGTAAAGAAAGAAATCAGTTTTACCTTCTTAATACATCAACAGTAAATAAACTACTTTTAAAAGTAGAAATAAAGGTTTTTGAACGATAAAAAATTTCGGGTATAACAAAACTATATAAATTCCAAAAAATCGGTCGTTAAATTTTTTCTTCCCACTTCCTCACAAGTTTATAAACTTTTTACTTTCTTATGGAAATAATAAAAATTCATCGAGCCGGATTATCAGTAATTCGTTATTCTTGATAATTCGGAATATCTGTAGAGAAAATAAATATTAAAATAAAATGAGTCATCCGTAGATTAAAATTAGTTAAAAAATAAATCAAAGTGAATAAATATGTAAATCTAATATTCTGATCGATACGGGTAACAATAATACATCATATAGATTATATCAGGAACGAATTGAAATACAATCCCACGGATAAAAAATTTGCCTGGATGAATCGAGGAAACCCGTGGTAAAACCTTGATCGTAAAAAAAAAAAATTTGATTAAATTTCATATTAATTATTTCTTACGTTTAATTGATTTTGAATAATATTAAGATAAGTACGAATATGTTAAATATAATAAATAACTGCTATAAAGTAATTCAGAAGGTGCTAATGAAAATGATTTGAGTATCCAATTTATGCACACGTTTAACGGGATGCAGAAATTTCAGGGTTTTTTAAATACTTTTTAATTAGTATTATTTAAAAGTTCTTCTATAAAATAATATTGATCCTATAAAAGAACATTTTTTTAATTGTACTTTAAATAAATTGGTGGGAATATATTAAATGGTTCTACAATTTATTAAAAATGTAATGGAAACATAATAAAGCTCTTTCTCATAAGTCGAAGTATTGTGTAATGTAGTAAGAGTTGAGTTTACAAAAACAGTTCTGTTGTCTCGTTAGGCAATGTGGATATAGTTACTTTATAAGAATACATAACCTTTCTTTTTAACAAAGATTGCACATTTATAATTAAAAACATAAAGATAAGTGTGATAAGACTTTAGTCTATACTTTAATCAATAATTAATAAATTTGTATTCATTCATTTAAGCTAAAATACTCTGCAGTAGAACTCTAAATAACGGATTATAGTACGATAGTACTGGATAACATCACACGCTACATAAATCTAGGCAGAAATTTTTCGTTTAATATACTTCTCCACGGGTGGCTTTTCATAAATAATAAACTATATTTCAATCCTGATAAAATCTACTGTAATTATCCAGCGTGTGTTTTTTTGACGCATCAATAAAAATTCACGAAAAATCCTTCACAAATTCAGAAATAATAAATCATATCTCTGTAAAAAAAAATCGAGATTAATAATTCCCTAGAATATTCTGCACTGGCTTATACAAATTTTATTAAAAGTTTTAAATTATTTAGCTAAGAAGACGTAAAAAAAGGTTTTTGAAATAATCTCATTTTTTCCTCCGTATTATTAAATCTTAATTTGTATAGCAACAAAAAAGGACATTCTTAGATGCTATATAAGTGTTAAAATATACCAGGTGATTCAAAAAGAACTTTACAACTTTAAAAACATACAATAAAAATTTATTTAGATAACTTACAGATTCGGTTAAGGTCTCATTTCATACTAAATCACATCAAATTTTGACTCACGTAGTTCATTAGTACCGAATTTGGCCACCAGTGTTGTTAAAAATGAATACATTTACTGGTGTGGAACGTGCTAGTTGTGTGTTTTGGTTTCACGAATTGCAGTCAGCAACTGTAGTTCAACGAAATTTTCGTAGAGAGTACGGTAGGGAGCCTCCTAGAAGGCGTACAATTTACTCTTGGCATAAAACCTTCTTTCAGACAGGTTTATTAAACATACAAAATCACAGGACGCCTACATGTCCCTGAAGCTGCTGTGGATCGACTCAGAGAAAGCTTTTCACGTAATCCGAAGAAATCAACTCGTGGTAGTTCACGTGAGACTGGCGTTCCACCAACGAATGTTTGGCACGTATTAGGTAAACGATTGCACTTAAGCCATACAAACTAACACTGGTTCAACACATTACAGATGACGACAAAGTTGCTCGACTACAGTTTTTTTGTGTGGAAATGACGGATTGAATTGCAGACAACGATACATTTTTAGACAACGTAATTTTTATTGATGGGTCGTTTCACGCCAGCGAATAGGTGAACATCCATATCTACCGAATACGGGGTAGCGAAAACTCTCATGAAATTTTGCAGCATATTCGTGATAGCCCTAAGACCAATGCTTTTTGTGTCCTAAGCAAATAAAAAATGTACGGCCCGTTCTTCTTCCAGGAGGCAACAGTAAATGGTTGCGTTTATCTGGACGTGCTTCAAAATTTTCTAATTCCTCAGTTAGACGATGATGATCAAGATGGACTCCATTACTACCAGAAAAGGGGGTATCACCTCACTACCGCCTAGAAGTTCGAGATATTCTTGATACTCGATTCCCAAGTCGATGGATCGGTCGTGAAGGTCCAATCGCTTGGCCACCTCACTCTCCAGATTTGATCCCGCTAGATTTTTTCTTGCGGAGTTTCATTAAAGAACAGGTTTATGCACAGACTATACCTGCTGATCTTGTTGAGCTAAGAGTTCGAATTAACGCTGTACTGCAGAGAAAACGCCCGCTTTTCTGGCTATAATCTGGAATGAAATCGACTTTAGGTGGGACGAATTTCGCATTACAAACGGAAGCTATATCCAACCAAAGTGAATGTTGGGTGACAAACTTGATGTATTTTTGTATGAAATTAGACCTCAAACGAATCTCTATGTTATCTCAATAAATTTGTACATGCTTTTAAAATTTCGAAGTCCTTTTTGAATCACCCGGTATTAAAAGATAAAAATAAATTTGATATAAAATTATTCATTCTGGGGTTTTATATATAAGCTGTAATGTGTTCTTAATTGAAAATAATGATAAATTTTCATTTTCATTTTACCGTTATTAATTTTTGATTAAGTTGCTATGTCATTTTTGGGAGTGACTTGACTATGGAATTGTTGCGTGAATTTTTCGATGACCGTGAAATTCCCGCGGACTGTGCCCCCCGTAGTTTTCTAATCTTTCACCGCCATATTTTTATTTCTGAAATAATTTGAAAGATCCTGTTTTGAAGAACGGTCGCACCATTTGTGCGAATCAAAATAAAATATGAAAGATAGCTTTTCTAGGAAAACGCTAGGGTGGACATTTTGAACATTTATTGGGACATATAACTGGAATGAAAGTTAAAAATAAAAAAATATAGCCATCTTGGTTGCTGTATCATATAATTAAATTACTCTTGTCATTAAATAAACATAATTTTTTATTCGTGAATCGGGGGACTTTATGAACATGAGATTTCAACCTGATAGAAGAATACGAGTATCTTATCTTTGTTGATTAGTAACAGTTAAGTTTACAAGTAGTTAATGTAAATACGAAGGTGTAGAGGAGTTGTTTACCTTGTTCAACAATATTTTATTGGACCTAACGCATCTTACCGGATTTGCTTAAGTTTTGCGTACAGGCTAAAAAGATCAAAACAGACTTCTTGGAGATAATTTTAAATATATGCTTCTTATATTCGGTAAGGAATCGCGCGAAAATAATATTTATGTAATTTTTTTTAATAATGATGTAAATATTTTGATATCCTACAAGTCAATTTTTATTAGAAATTTCAGTTAGATTTCTCCTTAGGCATAAAATAGAAAGTAAAATAGTTTGGATATATTCGTCAGAAAAGATTGAGCTTGTCATAATTAAGCTATTATATTTCTTTTTAAACTAATAAAATAGTTTACGCATCATTTATAAAATTATTCGTTGATTTTTTTCACTTCAAACACTTTCTAGCACGGACAAAATCAACTTATATATATATATATATATATATATATATATATATATATTCTTGTTTTGTTTTTGTTTTTTGTTTTTTTATTTTAAAAGCCATTATCGCTTTCTGTATTCATAATAATACATTGTTCATTTTTTTAACAGTAATTCAAAATTCGTTTATTTCTTTGTTTTTACTAATGTTTTCATTAAAATTAAAAAACCGTTAGCCCTTTTATGAACGAAACTTTTTGTATTTCTTATTAAACGATGAGGTAGGCCTCAAACTAATTAGATATCCAGTTAGCTCCACAACCGGGTAAGCAATGACGCTTATATGAGCGTGTTCTAAATTTTTTTAACAATAGTTTTCGTATAGTAATATTTTGAGTATTAAGATTAAATCAAAGCTTTAAGAGATACTTTGTGGTTTCCAGAGAGAAATTTTGAAAAAAAGAATATGCATTTTACACTTATCCTAAATAATAATTTATTTACTGATCTGATTTATATAATGCCTTATTATGGATTTTCTTCCGGTTTTACATTTTTAAATGCAAACCATTAAGGACTAAATAAATATTTATTTAGTATTTTATCTATCAAAGTCGAATAAACTGTTCTAGAAAGTAACCAATTTATTAAAAAATGTTATTCCTTCGATATTTTATTATGCAGAGGAAACAAGCTTTCATAATTAATTGAACTTATAAATCCCAACTATTTGAAAGTCATTGGAAGTTATATTTTTTTCTTTCTTTTTAAGTACTAATTTTTTTTTTGTAGTTGATGGAACATTCAAGAGCAAGTTTTACTTTCTAAATTTAAGTAGTGTTCTGTTATATAATCGTATGTACAGACCGATATTTAGAAAACTAAAATGGTCGACTAATTCTTGTAATTATTAAAAATTTTAAAATCTGGTATATACATAAATTCTTTAAGAATAAATACTTATTCTTGAATATAAATGTTATCCTTAAAGATTAGTATAATTTATTCACCTGTATAAAACCAGTTAACAGAACTTTTAGTATAACTCAATACAATACTCCGGCTTCCGAGAAAGGGCTTTAGACTACAAACTCAATAAAGAACAATAAATTTTAACGCTATACACTTCCCAGATTTTTCAATTTTAAATAGCTCTTAAATAAACAACTTTAAAAATAATAGCCGTCCACATATGACTAAAATTTATCTTTAGTCGGAGGTCAACTCGTATGAGACCGCTAAATTCCCTAATGGAAATGTATGTAAAATATTTACAGTTAAGTTAGATATTTCCATAAGTCGCCCCTTCTAATGACGGTTGAAAATTTACTTTAAGAAAGCTAAGTCTATTCTCAGGTTACTCATGTCTAAAGAAAAAAGACTATTATGTGAAGGATACATATTTGAGCTGTAGCTGGTGCAAAGCCAGTAAATATTATCGCATCACAGCGATTATCAATCCTCTATCTTTTGATAGAGGATTGATAATCGCCTTTTAATAGAGAGGTACCTGCTTTTTTTATAGGTACCCTATGACAGAAGATCTCGTTCGTTCAAACAACCTGTTTCTGTATAACTCGACACAATACTTTGAAAGGGCCTTATTTTACTTCCGATGATATTTTTAATGAATTATCAAACCGTTTAAAAAAATTTCGCACAGATTTATTTAAAGTGCAATTAAAAGAATAAAAATATAATTCCGATGATTACGAAGTTCCTTTGAGTTCTCTACGGGGAATCCGTGGAGCGCGCGTGTGTGTAATGCTTCTTTTGAAATTTTTATAATTCTTTTAAAACGATTATTGTTGTAAGAAATGGCATCGGGGCGCCCCAATAATAGCAACCAATTATGAAAAGCTATTCAAACTGAATAGTGGCTTTTTCAAAAATTTTGAGAAAAGTACCATTAGGTACTGTAAGTGTGAAAATATCTTTTCTGTTTTGAATTAAAATGTATATATTATTTTTCGATAAATCCACAAACGTCATTTTAAGGATCGTATTTTTACGCAAAAATGTTTTCACCAATTTAGGATGATTAAATAGCCTATCCTTAAATTAACAGACATAAGTAAGATTTTTTTTCAGTTAATTAATTGAGTAGAATGTGCGACATTAAGCATTAATTTAGTTAGGCTAATTATTAGTACGTAAATAATTTTACGTCCTCTATAATCTTTTAAGCTATTATTATACAATAATTTAATTCAATATATTTATAAAAACATATCTTAAATAACATATTTATATATATATATATATATATGTTTACAAAAATTATAATCTAATCGATTTTATAGCAATATTAAATTGAATGTAAAAAGATAAGCTTAGATGAAAATTAATCGAAGCCTAGATTAAGTAAAAGTATACAACAAATCTCTTCCTAAATGTTTTTTAAAAGCCGGATAAATGTTTCAACGACGCTAACATACGCTAATGATCACTGTCGATATTATAACCACAATTCAATATAATTGAATCTGTCATGATAAAACTTTATAAGGCGTATATATATAAAACAATCGTCGTAAAATAAATTAGTCATAAAATATAAAGTGAATATAATAACTAATGTATTATCAATAAAATATGTTTAAAAATAGATAAAACCGCTTTCAAATAAACAGTAATAATTTTTTAATTATTAAATTTTAACGTTTTGATCGGCGAAAAAGAATGAATTCGTCAATAGATCTTTATTTTGGAATCGGCTTTTAAAATTTTAAGTCCTGAAAATGAATTATTTTTTAGCGCTGTTATTTCAAGGGTATTTTATTTACCTTAGTTTTCCAAACAAATTTCTTGATTTTTCACATGAAAGTACTTCGAATATCAGAATGGCATTAGAGTGTATATCATTCTTTATCACAACAATCCGCACTAAGCAAAAATGAAAAAAAAAAATGTTGTATTCGAATTGCCCTCGCAGAAATGTAATTTTTCGTTAAAATGACTTAAATGGAAATTTTTTCCATTTAAGTCATTTAGTTTTATTTGGAAAATTTACAACGGAAGCACCACATAAATGTTACCTACAAAATCAAAATAATCATAAAAATCTACGTATTTAGTGTAGAATGAGTATTTGAAATAAAAGTTTGTCAAGGACAAAGCCGGAAAAGTTATGCAACTTTTAACCGGGTTTTTTACTATTATACCTATAGATTGTTTTTTAAATGAAGGATTTGTAGAGTAGAAATAGTTTTAAATATTTATAACATAGGCAGAAGGTCTTTTTTAACTTTTTAAAAATTAATGTTTTGTATAAATAAAACAAGTTATTTTCATTTCTGGAAACTATTTTTTATAGCAAGTTAACACAGGATTAAATTTATTTCCAGGTTTAACAAAAAAATTAAAGAAATGACTGAGGTAATAATAATTTTCAATTTTATCACTGAGGAAAGGGTCAGATTTTAAGCTCTTTTAAATGCTGATAATGTTCAGCGATATTCCCATCTTTTTAAAAGTATTTCTGTCTTAATTAACAAATAACCATAGATAATTATTTCATAATGAATGGTATATTCGTACACTTTGACTATGATGATTAGTTTTTTACCGAATTCTTATTTTTGAACCACAAAAAAATTATTTTTTAAAATTAAATAATAAAATTTGTTTTTAACCAAATTTATTTAAACATTTTTATTCATAATATTTGTGTACTGTTCATGCTAAATAGTTGTATTTCTCGAATAAAATCCCAGATTTTGATGTATAGCGATTCTAATATAATCGTTTATATCGAAAGACCATCGATAAAGGCTCTCAAAAAACAGAAGCACCAAATTCGGCTATCAAAGTTTAGCAAAATTTAAGTTTAAAACATTTTTTTACAGATTAGTAAAAAATCTATTAATTAATACAAAAATTGTAGTTCTTAACAATTTAATCCGGTTTAAAAGTCAATGACATTACGTAAAAATACCGTAAATAAAACGTATAGTACGGCTAGTTAAGTTACTTTAGAATCAGACCGAGCGAGAGAGAAATAGTGGTATATAGAGTGAGAGAAGTAGCGATTCATGCATCGCCTTATACGGCGTCATGCTGACGACCTACGCGCAACTATAAATTACAATATTATTGCGTCCCTAATTGCTATACAGAATATACAATAATTTTAAAATAATTCATTTCTTTAAATAATAATAATAAATTTTGGTGATTCTGGTTTACAAAACTATCAAATTTTATCTATGAAATTTAATCAAACTTCTAAAAAAAGAATGATTTACACAATACGTTCAGCCATAAGCTCATCTTTCTTAGTCACCCCCAACATTAACTAACTACGAAAAAAGTTTTTTCTGAAATTTTATGAGAGAAGGCCGGATTTACGATATGTAGCAGGCAGGATTCCCTTTCTGACGTCAACAAAAATACGCAGTCTGCATTACTTAAATACATAGCCAGCCTTTTTTTTCTTTTTCTGTTTAGCCTCCGGAACCACCGTAAGGTATTACTTCAGAGGATGAATGAGGATGATGTGTATGAATGTAAATACAGTGTAGTCTTTTACAGCCTCAGGTCGACCATTCCTAACCCACCGGGTTGGTCTAGTGGTGAACGCGTCTTCCCAAATCAGCTGATTTGGAAAGTCATGAGTTCCAGCGTTCAAGTCCTAATAAATCCAGTTATTTTTACACGGATTTGAATACTAGATCGTGGATACCGGTGTTCTTTGGTGGTTGGGTTTCAATTAACCACACATCTCAGGAATAGTCGAACTGAGAATGTACAAGACTACACTTCATTTACACTCATACATATCATCCTCATTCATCCTCTGAACGATAGTTACCGGAGGCTAAACAGGAAAAAGAGAGAGGTCGACCATTCCTGAGATGTGTGGTTAATTGAAACCCAACCACCAAAGACCACAGGTATCCACGATCTAGTTTTCAAATCCGTATAAAAGTAACTGCCTTTACTAGGATTTGAACCTTAGAACTCTCGACTTTAAATCAGCTGATTTGCGATGACGAGTTCACCACGTGACCAACCCAGTGGATGACTATTTGCTAACTCTACCCGATGTTAACATACATGTACGTAAAAGACTTCATTTAATTATTTATTTAACCCGTTTACTGAATGAAAAAGGAGGAAAATATTATCAGTATATTATAATAATTACCATATCACAACAAAATAACACACACACGCGCGCGCACAAACACCACTACTCTATACCATTTGTGTGTCTACGTATAAGTACATAAAGATTAACATGCTACAAAATAATAATCTGTCACATAATTTAATTCACTTCTTTTATAACTTTTTCTTTGTTATATAAGACTTTTATCTTATCATGAAAGCAGTATAGAAATGGAAAGTCAAGGACAACTTTTACGTTTGACACCATGACATCACCAAGGTCAAGGTCTCCCTTCCCCTCCCCCAGACATCACAAATCAATAGAACTGCAGTATTTTGGGCACGTGACGCTGACTCCGCCTCTTCACCATCTTGTCCCCGCCCCAGCACTATCTTAACCCCACCATCTTGTTCCAGCCTCTCTACCACTAAAGAAAAAAAACAAAAACCGAAATTTTAGAACGCTTTATGGTAACGGTTGGTCGCAGTACGACGGGTCAAAGTTCCTTGTTCATTGTAATCAGGATAATGTGATCTATCTTTTTTAGGGAGAGAGGTAGAAGAGGTGTGTGTGCAAACACTTTCCTCAACAAATCATTGCTTTTTAGTAAAAATTCTTCATATAGCTTAGGTAAAAGACGAACTTGAAGAAGGGTAACAGTTGGCAGCTTTTAAAGGAAACTATGCGTTTAATTTTTCTTACGTTTATCCTACATTAGATGAAAAAATGACTTCTTCATTCTTTTGACTTTAAGATGATTGATGGGAAGGGTATCGCCCATAAGGTTACAAGCAAGCTAAACATAATTATCCAACGTGAAATACAGAGCACAATGATATCGATAATTTGTATCAGGCCGATCTAGTGGAGATGATACCGTAAGTAATAGTAATAAAGAATATAATCATTAATGAAAATAATAGATTGTTTTACTAAATTTACATTCACGAAACCGCTAAAAGGTAAAACCGCCCTTAAACCTTGACCTGGAGGGGAGGAGTGACCTTGAACTTGATAACATAACGGGGTCAAAGGTGAAGGTTGTTCTTGACTTTCCACTTCCATATTGCTTAACTTAATGAACATTAAATTTCATCATGAAGAGATAGGTACATATCTGAAGTCAAAATTTTTTACAGCCTCAGATTAAATCAGTAGAGGTAAAGTTGTAGTCGTTAATGTCCTACTTCCATCTCCCGATCTCCAGAGGAATTGTGGGCAGGTTATAAGTCCACCATCTGAAGTAGATCTAAAAGGTAACTCTCTGATTAGGGTTTTTTGTCTTATTTCGTGGTCCTTTTGTGGATAAATCCCATTTATCAAAATTCTTAACGATTTCCCCGATAGTTTTCCATAATTTCTTTTTAAACAACCATCGAATTGATGTTTAAGATACCGAAACCTCTTTGGGTTACTGTGAGGATATTCTGTTGTCTATCCGGCAGCTACATAGAACGCCTACCGGTCTGAGATGTTTATCGGATAAAACCGAAGCACCCTAATTCATCAAAATACAACACAAAACCAGTTATCAATAATAAGACTTTCCCAAACGATCATTCTTTTTATTATTATTATTATTATTATTATTATTACTCTTCACACAATTAATAATTCATTTCGAATAAAGTTATTATCTCTAACTTCTACTTACGTTACATACGCTAAGTTAATATAATTTATTTACTTATCTCGTGTTTTGGTGGTTTTATGGTATACTTTATTATATTTTTAATCTAAAAAAAATTATTTTTTCCGCCATTTTGGAGCCTTACAGTTGATTTATAAAATTAATATTTATATTTGTTATGCATTTTAATAAACCTTACATTAGTGCGCTTGAACCAACTTGATAGCTTAAACCATTATTGCGTAATGATTATTAAAAAATTTTAATTTTGGCGGCCGGTCGCGGCCATTTGTGTACTCCTGTAATACTCTAACGATGTCTAATCCGAATCGAAAATCAGTACAGTATGTCGTATTGTAAAAGACATATTATTATTCCATTTTTTGGCGGGAAGGGGTTAGAGAGATCAAACCTAAACGAAACTATATCTCTAAATTAATGAAAACTTTACGAGTGGTTTATTTTTTAAATTAATTTGTTTATTAATTATCATTTATCTAGTTAACACTTAGCTTAGCTCTTTATTTATATTAACTTTTTGTTGTTTTTTGCTTCCTTGCACGAAGTAAAAGAAGTATTGTGATCGCGAAAAATTTCGGTTTTCAGATTTCAATCTGTAGATATCCATTTTGACCAATCCTGAATCCATTTTGACTAGTTTCAGCGTGACGGCTGTACGTATGAATGTATGTATGTAAGAACGTACGTATATATCTTGCATAACTCAGAAACGATTTGCCGTAGGATGTTGAAATTTTTGATATAGGACTGTTGTAACATCTAGCTGTGCACCTGCCTTTTTGATTGCAATCTACTGAAGCAAAAATGTCCAAAAAATCCCAAAATCGTCAAAAAATATGGATATTGGACTTTCTCCTAACTGCAGTAATAAGCCCTCACTGAGAGCTTTTCAACGATATTCATAAGTGGTACTTATTTTCATTAGTTTCATAGTTATATCGAAATGAAATTTTAATTAAAGAAATATTTGGATCTTACAAGGAGAAGACACATCGGTTCGAATCAGACTTCATCTCCTTTTTTTGACTTTTTTTTATTTAAATATATTGATTTATTAATAATTATTAACCTCTGATTGTAAAAAAAATACGATAAATAATAATTCAATAACAATAAAAAAATATCAGAAGTTACTAATGAAATAAAGTTTTATGTACTTTTAATTTTAAAAAAAATGTGTGTATGTAATTTAATAAGCATACAAGGAAGTCATATGGGGCCCACATCAAATTTTTTTTTATTCAAATTAATGATAGAAATTGAAAGAAACATTATTTAAAATCTAGGATACGTACTTATTTAACTTAGGTATAACAAGATAAAAAGGTCTACTGAACTAATGTAAAAATAGCCACAAGTAACCACCAGGGTTACGCTTTCAGCAAAATTAAAAAGCCATCGTCGATTTTTACTTTTATTCTGTTTTTATTTTGTTTTTTTCTGGCCGCACAACAAGGTGTCGTTATCAGCGCCCGGACACAAAATTACCATAGTGAATGATTAAAAGTTGATAATTAAAATTTACCTTAAAAATTAAAACGATGTATAACGCCTGTGCGGAATGCTAGGTTTGAAGTAAAACCAAAATACAAACAATATTGAAAATCGAGCATGAAACAATAAAATTGTCGAACGTCAAAAGGCAGAAACATGAAAGTTTTGATCAAATTTTTGAATCTAGATGCACGGCCTTATGAAATTGTAAGACATTAGACAACATCGATTAATTGTTGCCTAAGATATTTCGCATGTTAGATCCTAGTTTAAACTTCCGTCGCAATGCCGCATAACAGACACAATCTAAAAGGATGTGGTGCACCGTTAGTTGGCAGTCGCAGCGAACACGAACGGGTACATCAATCTGATCCATGAGTGAGCCTTGTGGGTCCTATTCGCAAACGACAAATAATTATCTCCTCACGATGGTTAGTTATTCCTACATGAAGAGTCTTATGGTGACACAGTTTTTTTTAACTAGACGAAGTTTATTGTCGATGGTAGCATTCCATTCACTTTGCCACTTATCATGAACCACTCTCTTCAGAAAACAGACACAATTGTTAGAAATAACGAAATTAGTGAACGGAGGCTACAAACAGGCCTCTTTTGCCGCACTATCAGCGCGCTCATTTCCTGAAATTCCAGTACGAAAAGGTATCCAGCAGAAGCTCACAGTTGTGTTACGCGGAGTCATTTTAGAGATAGACTGTGTGTATATCACAGGCAACAGGGTGTCTGGACTACATTGCACTTATCGCCTGCAAGACACTCATGGAATCTGAACAGACAAGTATATCAGAATGTTGGACTAAGCATATTTAAGGCCTTATACCTTACACAGGTATAAAAAGTTTATACGAGTCGAATTGAGAACCTTCATTTTAAACTGGTTGTATAAAACAAGAAGCTTAATAAAAAATACAAAATTTTTAAACCGTAAAATAAAAAATTATTATAAAATGTAATAAGAGCAGTTAAAGATGTACGATTCTAGAAGAAAACAAGAAATTCTTACATCAATACATATTTTCAGAAACATTTGCTTTGAGATTACTAATATTAAAATGGATAAGGCGCTCTGTTTTATGTAGGTCATCAGTGAATGTGCGTGTATTCAATTTTTCTTAGATGTTTAAAATAGTATTTTCCAATGAGGAAAAGGTTTTTTCGATTTTTTGTTAAATTTGTATGTTATTTGTAAAATTTATTAAATTATTACATTCAAAGTAACTGAATGCTAACAATTTTTATATTAATTAAACCTTTGATTCATATAACTACAGCAAATGGAAAAAATGTATACAATTTATTTTTTTAAATTTAATTTTATATATATATTTTTAAATAAAGGATTAAAACACTGAAGTTTAAAATAAACATTTTTTAATGTTAAGTTTAATAAAATAAAAAAATAATGAAGGTTTTAAGATTAAGTTTGTTATTCTAATTAAATTTTATGTTTTTCTTTGATAGATTTTACAATACAGGTAGACTTTTTCTCATTATTTCTTGAATAATAACGATAAAGAATATTGCCTTTACATTAATAAATCGTAAGAAATTCTTTATATAAAAGGTATATATATATATATATATATAGTTTATATAATCTTTATAAAGGTGTATATATATATATATATATATATATATATATATATGTACACGCTACTTAAATATTATCTTAGAGTCTTTCTAACAAGAATGAAGAAATTAAATGAAAATTCCAATCCAATTTAATAAAAACAAAAATTAATAAAAATCTTACGAATGTAAAATATCTTACACAAATTTCAAAGTGAAACGGATCATATTGTTCAGTCAAAGTTTTTCACATTAAAGTTTATAAATCATGATAAACGATTTTAATGATTATTTATTAATATAATTTTTTTTATTACAGATAATTACAGTAAGAGGATCGGGTGAACTCGATAGTACATGCCAACGAGATCAAGACTGCACAACAGAAAATGCAAGATGTCATCAAGGAAAATGTCATTGTTTACCGTACTATGCAACATTTAATGGCAGTAAATGTTTACAATGTAAGTTTATTTTATTTTAATGTTAATTTACTATTGGATAAAGAAGTTTTTAAATCAGTTGTTCGAAAATTACTATTATTTATATTACACATTCATACAATTTGATTAATTTCATTTTTAAATGTAAAAAACTTAATTATTGCATTTGTTTTAAAATCTTTCTTTTACACGCACTGTTACTAAGGAGAATTAAATATTTTTTTTAAGTTTATTTTGTGCGAGTTAAATTAATTAACAATAAATTCCGTTAAGTAGGGAATATCGCGTTAGTATGACGTATAAATTTGTATAAAAAATAAATCATTGCTGTTATCGTAGTCCAGGAAAAATAATAACATATTATAGGATGTAAGGCGTAACATGTTTCTGTCTATGGCAACTTAATTATAACCAGTGCTGAGCTCTTACCAGGTTAAACAGTATGCTTTGTCAAGTAAGACATTTAGAAATAAAACAAACCCAGTTCAGTCCATCTTTTCGTCATTAAAACGTTTCATTTCAATACTTACTATTAACATACACCATGACATATTAGAAACCCTAAAAATTTCACATTATTTCTAAACAGATTATTAATAAAGGAAAATCTAAAGGTAGATTTTCATTTTGATTATTAAACAATCATCATCAGTAGATACGAGAAGAGAATACACTAAAAAAAATTAATAAATGAAAAAATTATAATGAAGAAAATTATGAAATACAAACCACCATAAAACGAGAATTTTTATGAGGTATTTATAAAGTATAGAGTATTAATAAAAATAAAAACTGTTGACAAAAAAGAGGTGATTGGCAATGAAAAATAATATAAATCTTCATTTTTTTAAGGAAGAACTGAACCAAATTTACTAAATATAGTTTTTAAAAGCATCTCGTAACACAAGTCCATCGACATCAACAACCTCGTAAAAAGTAATAGTTTTACATAACCCCTTTAAATACCGCAAATAAATTTTTAAATAGAAAAAATGTAATTAAAAATAGTTCAAGATATCAGTTTGATGATAAATTCTATTACCAGATTCACTCAAAGACTGATTTTAACCATTTATTTTACGATTGAATTTTTTCCAATATAAATGACAAATATTATCATTCTTTGCCCCGAATAATTCCAAAAGAATAAAAAGTGCTCTATAAAAAAAGCTTTTTTATAAATAATTGCTTAAAAGTTGTTCAGCCTCCACGATCAGATTCGGCAAAATACTTTGGTATTCACGTTGACAAAAGGCTCACATTAAAAACATATTTGGACAAAAAAGGAAAAATTGAATACTAAATTTCGACAAATGTATCGGATTCTCGATTGAAACTCAAAATTATCTGTGAACAAGTAAATAATATTTGAAGCCACAATTAATTGATATATACCTATGGCATCCGATTACGGGGAACTTCATCAAAATCAAATATAAATAAATCACAACGTTTTCAATCCAAAGTTGCGCACCGTCATAGATTCACCTCTGTATATTACAAATAATATTGTAACACATCGAGATCTCAACGTACCTACACAGTCGTAAAAGATATCACAAGGCTTGCTTCAATGTATCATTTAAGATTCGATAACCATCCAAGGAAATAATCTTTCTGTTAACAGTGACGAGACTCGTGTTTACGGCGTTTACATTTTACTAATCTTTTTTAAAATTCAAGACTTTTAAGAAATAAATGCAGGTAATTGCTGTTGGGCTTTTCTCCTTCAAATATTTGCGATCACTTGGATTGTAAATATCTAATTGTATATATATATATATATATATATATATATTTCAGAAGATAGTAAACGTTTTTGAATAGAATTGAAACTCATGTAATTTTTTTTTAAATTAAACTTTTTAATCTTAATAGTCGTATACCTACCACATAAAATAATATTTACGAACGAGACTAGTTATTCAATAACATTATTAAAACACTTATTCCACAAACTCCATTATTTTACGCATAAAAACGGGGCACTCAATTAAAATTTTACAACACAAATTATTTTTCAAAATATTTTTATACGTATAAAAACCTAATAGTTTTTTTTAAATTAAATAAGTTTTGTGTGCAATTTTTTCTTTTATAAACTACAGCAAATAAAACGTGTTAATAAGAAAAATTATTCTTATAACGGAAACTTTCTTTCATTTTCCTGTTTAGCCTCCGGTAAATACCGTTTAGATAATTCTTATGAGGATGATATGTATGAGTGTAAATGAAGTGTAGTCTTGTACATTCTCAGCTCGACCATTCCTGAGATGTGTGGTTAATTGAAACCCAACCACCAAAGAACACCGGTATACAATATCTAGTATTCAAATCCGTGTAAAAATAACTGCCTTTACTAGGACTTGAAAGCTGGAACTCTCGACTTCCAAATCAGCTGATTTGGGAAGACGCGTTCACCACTAGACCAACCCGGTGGGTTCTTATAACGGAAACTTGAACTAAGATAATGATGCATTTTAATTAATGCATTTACTAATCTTTGTTTTACTCTTGTGAACTTAAAAATCTATTCTCTTACAAAAATGAACTTACACCATATATTGCTTCTTCCAACCAATTCCTAGATTACAACACATTAAAAAATATAAAATTATCTGATGCAATAGTGTTTTTCAGTTCCAATTAAATATTAAATATTACTTTTTGTCAGTAGTTTATATTTACAATAAGTCCCAATTACCCGGAATCATAAGTAAATTTGATTACAATAAATAAATGGCATGCAAAGAGAGGTGCCATTGAAACCTCTGAAGAATTAAATATAAATGCGTACACATATATACATTTATAATTGAAAAGCGTCGTGCAGGGAAAAATCGAGAGCAATTAGTCACGCGGAAGACCGCCGAAAAGATGGCTGGTCCAAATTGAAGATGCGACAGGAGAAATGTTACGCACATTGATTGGAATTGCAGAGGATCGTGAGCTACAGCGGGAAATTGTCAGCGAGATATGAATCGGTCACCAACTCTTAGACATGAGAGGAGGGATCTCATGTCTGATGATGAATTTGTATGCATATCTTATACAGTATACGTTAGTATATAATATAGATAAACAAGTATATACACTGATCAGTTCAAAGGACATTGATCCGGTACAAAGCATAAAAAGAAAACACCAAAAAGTAGTTCTTACAATTAGAAAAAGCAACACAAAAAATAAACTAAATGAGGATAAATAGTCAAAATAAAAAATGATAAAAATAAAAAAACAAAATGGCGAGATAAAACGAAACATTCTAGCGAGACACAATGACCTTTATCTAGTTCTTTTTATTGTAAAAAATACAGAAAAGTATTTTTACAATCTAAGTACGTAATTTTACATCGATAACCAATATAAAAAATTAATTTATATGTTTTATTAATTTCATTAATCGTTTCTAAGATTAGTTTTCTTTAATCGACACACATATTTTTTTTTTAATTTTCAGCGACGTTATTGGGATTTGAATGCCTGGTGAACGAGCAGTGTTCACTTAAAGTTGCAAATAGCACTTGTACAGGAGGAATTTGTCGATGTGAAAATGGCTTTTTACAATTCAGGAGACATACTTGTTTAACACGTAAGTAAAAATGATATTTTTTAATATATTTACATTTTTAATCTGAGTAAATATTATATTTAAGTAAATGCTATTTAAAAATTATAATTTTTTGTTAGCTTAGATTCGTAAACTTATGTAACAAATGAAAGTAAGTTTCAGTTTAAAGTTTTTATGATTCAGTCGGACGTTTTATTTTTATATACTACTCATTATAGGCAAAAAGTTGACCGTTTCCGATTAAAATTTTTATACCGTTAAAAAATAACTTTTTGCAGCCACATACAGAGTGTTAAAGCTTGGCAACCCTTATACAAATTTTCAAGAGTTAAACATAGGAAACGTTAAGTTTATCAAACGCTTCTACGCCGAAACAATATATTTTTCATCACAACTTCTCAAGCAGTCAGGAAGCCCTCATAGGAGGACAACTCAAAAAGAGTTAAATGAGAAGAGTTATATTGTGATAAATCATTTTAAAGGGCATTAAACAACAAAATATTTTACAAAAAAACCGTCGGGTTACAATAACTCTAACCAAAATGGCGTCCGTTTAATTTTTCACAACAGGTTTCAAAAATGATTTTCAGTACCTCATAAAAATATATCAAGAGAAAACAAATTAGCAAATTCTTCTACTCTAAGGATCTATTTTTCGGTATCAATTCGCTACTTTGTGTGTACTACTATAAACCACTTTTGAAACTAGCTATGACAAATATTAGACGGTCAGCCGATCGGTTAGGATGGTCGAAGCCTGAAAGTTTTTACATCGGATGTTTGTTTTTAATTCACTTTCAAATAATATCACAATTCTACCATTTTCAGTTAAAATTTTTCAGTTGCTCCTGCCAAGGAGGCTACCTCCTGGGATTGGTGGTCTACATCGTTTCGAGGTTGAAGCACTCGCTAAATTTAACTTTTCTATGTCTAACCGTTGATAAGTTATTTAAGAAATTAAATACTTTGTTGGCATTCTGTATTTGAGACATTTACGCAAATTCGTTCATCGATAATTTGGTGTTCCGTTCCCGGATAATGATAACCGATTTCCCAAAGAGCTGTAGATACAATTAGTACCCCACCTGCGTAAAGCCTCTATCGCGTACGTTCATCCCGTTTTATTTTTTACCTGTATATAGAGCATCCCTTTTTTACAACATATCTCTTTCCTTTCTTACCTGCATTGTCGTGTGGGTTTTAGCCGGACGTCTGTCGAATCAATGTGAAAGAACAATAAAAAATATTTAATAGTAGAGAAAAAAATTCAAATTACGATTCCTTACCACGAATCGTAACCGACCTAGGCGCCTACTGCTCTCCACTACGTAAACTGGCCAGCCATTAGTAGAGAAGTATTTACTTTTTAAGTGTCATCAATTACAAAGAAAGACAATTATAAAAAAATAATTGTAAACTAAGCTCATTCGCCGAAAAGAACGATTGTTAAATAATAATTCAAAAAATAAGTATAAAATTTAATTTTTACAAAAAAAAAGCCGTGAAATCATTGTTTTTGTTTAAAAATACACAAAATATTAAACGGCAGATCTGCGATCAACCTTCTTCCAACTGTTAAAAGGAACTGTTAAAAGAACTGTTAAAAGGAACTGTTAGAACTGTAAAAAGGAAGACAGACACAAAGGTTAAAATTGAATAAATTTAAAAAATAGAAAGTTTCCCCACAACGAAAATTCACAAGTTTTAGGGACAAAGGTTTGTATCGTATGGATAAATCTGAAGGATTTATCAATAATCTAAAATTACAGAAAGTTCACATCTCTTGCTTGATCGAAGTATACCCAATCCATTATCTCTTTCTAATAAACTTTTGTATTTATTCCATGAAAATAAGGATAAAATACCAATAAACACTATCAAATGGATTAGATTTTGTTTCGATAGATATATATTTATTTACCACATTTTGTAAGCTATTATTACTTAAATTTAAAGGAAATAGCATTTCTATGGAAATACTTGTTAAAAAGAGCAAAATCATCTTCTGATTTCGATAAATGGATAGATTTTAAAGAATAAAAAAGTATAGAATTTAAATTAAACAATTAACAATGTCTCAGGAAAATTATTTATTTTTATTAACATATTCAATTTAAAAAAAAAAAAGATTATTTCACTTCAAGAATATTAATGAATAAAAATTTGTTATTTTTTTTTTTATTTTGATGATCAAAAAAGGTTATAAACTTTGCATATCTTTTTCATTAAGGTCAGAAAATGTTAAAAAAAATTTATCTTTTTCTCTTTCATATAACCACACGCCCCTGTACATGCCCAAACACATTTTAATTAAATGGTAGATGAGAAAGACAAAGAGGTTTTAAGGATCGCCCAGAAAGTAAATTAGACTCATTCATTGAATTTACTCCGACATTCCCCTAACTTCTGTTCATCCATCCCTTTTATCATGATAAACTTAGATTATAAAAAAAGAAACGAATTAAAGAGTTTAATTAAAGAAATAATAAAGAAAGTTGGATAGAAATCGGGGTAAACTTTTTGATTTAAAATAAGTTAGTGATATTAAGAGCTAATAACTATAAAAAAAGTTTTAAAATTTTTTACGACAAAACGACTTTTAAATTATAAAAAGGCAAATCCGGTCATATAATTGGTAACATGAAATTAATTATATTATTTATCATAGGTTAATGTATTGTTCAAATTTTTTCGTGAATAAATATTAGACATTTCATAGAATAAAATATAGTTTTTCTGTGTCTCTGTCTAAAAGAAAAAAAATCTCGTACATATGCATGAAAACGCGCGCACGCACACACAACACATACTACAAGAAAGTAATAGCACGATAACCGTTTAAACAGAAGTTTTAAGTTCTTAGGTAAATATTCCGGTTATAAATAAAAGGCTACCCGCATAACATTTATGTTATACAATCTGTGTTCAACGCCTAAAAAACTATCATGATGTGCAGCAATACTCTACATACATGTAAAATGCCGTATCTTTATAAAATATATTAAAGTACATGTTTACGTACATACATACATACATATTTATATGTTAGCCATTTATCGTGTTCATTATATTTTCTTTGTTTATTTTACTGTAGATTTAAAAAACGAATGACTGTGGAAAATAATACATTTCATTAATTTATTGTTCAAAATTAAAAATGTACATTTCAAAAGAATAATAGCTGCAGAATAATTATTTTATATCAATGATTGAGGTAGGACACCTCTATCTGTATAATATTCTTCTTTTATTTAATTTTAATAAGCTTTTAATTAATCTTTTTATTAAAAAATAAAATCAGTTCTGAAGAAGTAGAAATTCTGATTCTGAAAGTACTCAGCAGAGATCACAAAAGAGTGGAAAATATTTCAATTATTTTTAATACATTGTATAAATAATTTATTTTGTTGTAATATTATTTATCGTTTGAATCAATAATTATTTATTTACTAAACAGTAATGTAACAACTTATATTAAGTATTATCTCATTTTAAGAATTTCTAGGTTGAAAAGAAAAAAATCAGTTTCATAAATGTTCAACTTTAAAAAAATAAAGATAAAAAATTTAATTTTATATATAAACTCGAATCAAAACATCAGCTAAGATGGCCTAGTTTTAATTTAACAATAGCTTTACTTTAATTTACTTTGGGATTTTAATGAAATAAAAAGTATAATTAGCGTATTAATTAATACTATGGAAAGATTGGTATCGTCTAATCGTTAGATCAAGGATTTGATTTGATTGTAATAAATATTAATTAAAACTAACTATGAACCCCTTCTTCGTCCAGGTGGATACATACTTACTTTATATATACCAGGTGTGTTCAAAAGGTAACGAGAAGTTTTGTTTTTTGGAAAGAATTTTATTTATTCATCTACATTAATGTTATCCTCTTCAAAATAGTCCCCATTAAATATTATACACTTATGTCAGCGCTTTTTCTAATCTCCAAAACTCAACTTTAGAATAGTGTTTAGCTCTTTCAGCTATTCGCTATTAATCTCATCTATGCTCGTAAAACGGACGGCCCTTTAAGGTTTTCTTTATTTCTTTAAATAGAAAACAGTCACACTTCTGACGAATATGGCAGCTGGGGTACCATTACAGTATTGTTTTTGACTAAAAATTGACGAACAAAAAATGAAGTGTGAACAGGCGCATTATCGTGGTGCAAAAGCCATGAATTGTTTCGCTACAAATTCGGGCGTTTTTTCGAATTGCTTCACGCAAACGGCGTCGAACTCGTAGGTAGTACTCCTTATTGATCGTTTGACCTTGTGGCAAGAACTCATGATGCACTATGCCGTTAAAATCGAAGAATACGGTGAGCATAACGTTCACATTCAAACGTACTTTTCGAGCTTTTTTCGGTCTTGGTGATCCAGAATGCCTCCACTGGGATGATTGAGCCTTAGTTTTGACATCATATCCATAAAACCATGTTTCATCACCTGTTATGACACGTTTCAGTAGTTCTGCATCGTTTTTGACTTGATTTAGCAACTCCTAAGCAACTTCCATTAGCTGCTGTATTTGTTCGAAATTCAATAACTTTGAAACAAATTTTGCTGTTACACGTTTCATACCCAAAACATCCGAAAAAATTTCATGTCATGAGCCAATTGATATCCCAACATCACCAGCGACTTCTGTGATTGTGATTCGGCGATCATTCATAATCATTTCTTTCACTTTTTTCATGTTTTCATCGGTTGTTGATGTGCTGTGGCGTCCGCGGCGCTCGTCATCTTCAACGTCTTCACGACCTTCTTGGAAACACTTATACCACTCATAAACCCTTGCTTTACTCATAGAAGACTCACCAAAAGCAATATTTAACATTTTTAAACATTGCTGAACTTTATTCCATTCTTATAGCAAAATTTAATACAAATCCTCTGATCCATTATTTATACAAATAAAAAATCGCCGATCGGCGATTACCGGTTAGGTAATACCGCACGAATGTGCAAAATGTGGAGGAGCTCTGTATAACTGTCTAACTAAAGAATAAAATTCTGCGATAGAACACCGTCCACCCTTCTAATATATCCACGAAGTTGTTTCCAGTTATAGTTTTTCAGAAAAAAATAAAGGAACAATAACTCTATCTTGTCCAATTCGGCAACACATTAACTTTTGGACTGTTTTGTTAATGTTCCATCATATTTGAAGATTTAGTTCCCATATTCGAACATTATGCCGATACACTAGTCCCGAAATATAAAAAGTAGTTTCATCACTAAAAATAAACAACTCCCCTGCATAATCTAACCTATCCAGAGTATGGTTAGCGAATTGAAAGCATTTAATTTTGTTCTGTAGGTAAATTTTATCTAACACCTCAATTTTATAACCGGTAAATTGAAGTCTTTAAAAAACGTTGTGAACATTTATTTTTGATGCACCAAACTCTGCAAAACTCTTCCGTACTGATTTTTTAGACTACACGAATAACTTGTCCTCACACCTTCGATGTCTAGTCGGACATACCGTCCTGGACGTGACTGCTGCAATAGGCTGCCCGATTCTCACAGTTGTTTTCCTATCAACGAATGCCATTTTTTACACACGATGGTATTCACGTCTAATAAGTGCATTCGACTCAAACTTAGCAAGCCACAAAACACATTGAGCCTTCCGTTGCATCATAATTATGGTGAATAACGAGCTTCATAAGACTATTAACCTTGTAACACAGCACAATCTGCTGGTACTAGATCTTATTAATATATTAAAAAATTGAACAGTTTCTGTTCAATCTAAGGTATACTTTACGTTTCTGTCACTTTTTGTTCCAAAATTACGACTATTTGAAACCGTTATTTCGCGGACACACACACACACACACACACACATATATATATATATATATATATATATACACACATATATATATATATATATATATATATATACACACATATATATATATATATATATATATATATATATATATATATATAATGGTAATAATTATTGTTTTATTTTGGTTATTATAAATAAGTATCTTAATTATTTAAAAATATTGTTTAAATATTAATGAATTCAGAATTTTATAATTGATAACCTTAAAAAAAAAATTAACAATAGAAATAATTAACTAAGTAATTAATAGTAATTCAGACTAACAATTATAAGGATTAACAGAAATAATTTTTTTAAAACTAATTTAAGTTTAAATACTGGAAATTAAAAAAAAAAAATGTATTTTGAAATTGATACTCAGAAAAAAACAAAATGAGAACACATTTAAATAAAAAATAATAATAATAATAGTAAAAGAAGAGTTTGAGACGATAGCATATCGATTTTAAAACTTTTCAATTTGCATGAATATGGTTAGATTTTTTCTTTAAACTCTAGAAACTTTCAAAGTATTATTTGATGTTTGTTGGTGAAAACCCTGCAGTCATTACATTTCTAGAGAATCTTGTCATTAAAAATTATACGGTTTTCTTCTTGTTACTATTTCATAAAAAATATTTTATTTATTCTTTTAATAAATGTATCAACATAATTTTATTATTGTTGATAGTAACGTCGGCAGTCCGAGTTTACTTTTTACTGTAAGAAAAATACCGGTAACCAAAAGAATGTTTCTCAGATATTCGCAATTTGTTTGAAATATTATGAATATTAAATCCAGGGGCGATATTCGTTGGCAAAGTTTTGAAATACAGTAAGATTAAATGAACCGAGTTCAAATTAACTTCCAAGTTTCATTAAAAACTTAAAAACTGTTGAAGGGTGATACTCGAACGGATCCAAAGACTTTAATTTGCACAAACGAGGGTTAGACAGAAAATAAATTTCCCGCAACCAGTGCTTTAATTTATCTTTACTTAAATATTTATACGTTCTGTTTCTCCTGCTTGGTGCAGTTATCTGGACACGAAACTTATTGTCGCGTGTTCGCGGCTCGATCAGGATATTGAGAGATTGACAATTGGAAATGTTTATATAATTACAATTTATTATTTAAAGGACATAAGTAAAACAACACAAATCATTAATAATAATGACAATGGTAATAATAATAGTAAACGACAATAATAAAAAAGAGTATAGTAATCACAATCTTAATAATAATCAGAATAAGAGTAGTAGTAGTAATAATAATAATAACAGACCACAAAAAAAATCTCACAATAATAACTCGAATAATGGCAATAATGGCAACAGTAAGCAATAATAATATTAAAACTCAATAATAATAATAAACAGAGATTACGTACAAAACAGAATTTAAAGTAATCGTCAGGATTTATTCACAGGTAAATAAATAATGAAAACCAAAATTCAGTCAAATTGACAAAAGATATTAGCATGACCGCTAGCGTTAACACGTTTAACCACCAGTCTTGTATTAACAACAATAGCACAATAGATAAGACAAATATAAAGTTCTTTAACTGCAAATACCTTTGCTGTTCGCAAATAAAACTACCCTAACAGTTTATAAATGAAATTTAATACATTATTTCTTTCACTATAATCTAACAGTAACTCACCGAATCACTTGTTTACTGGAATTACTTGTGATGTCACCTTAATTGCGTCGAACCTAATTCCCACTATAAATTCGCTCCTTCACTGACCTCCTCGCAGAATACTTTCGCTGACCGACACCGCAGACTCTCCTCGTGGAACTGATTTTTAGCTGGTCTTCCCCAGAGTGTTTATATTGCTGCCTTCTTTACCTGCAGCAGACCAGACCCCAGTTGAGCGTAAGAACGATCGACCGAACCCTTTCGTTCCCATGCATTCCTAATGTTGGTCCGGTAATTCTTCTCAGAACGAACATCTGTTTAGGTCTATCAGTGGGCACTATTACAAAAGACGATTGTTAAACACGGACCTGTTACCTTTACTAAAAGGGTTTCTTTTAGCCCCTTTCTAGATTCCTCCCATTATTATATTTTGTACTACTTTCTTCTTACTTGACAGGAATCCGTTACTCAGATCCGTTATACAGGTCTTGTTACATTATATATTAAAACCGTCTCGGTAAAATGTTGGAACTGATGTTGCAATTTTCCGCATTTTTGCTCAACATTATCATAGCTGGAATCGATTACTACGAGGTGATTTTCAGGCCATAATGAAATACCAAGACGGTATTTCAGTCCTGGTAATTATTCGATCCAAGAATTGACTTCTTTTTAAACCGGAGAAGATGAATGAGGAACACAACCGTATAACTTTCTTATACTTTTCATCCTTCCTGGAAGAATCAACCTATCCTAAATGGTAATAAACAATTTCCTTAAATCTGTCACGTAAAATATTAAATTTTACTTACAAATCTTTTCGTATTACGCAAAAATTAACCAAGAAAAATCTTCTTCAATAACTGGAACACGTTCGTCTAACCCGAAAGAATTTCTGCTCCTTCGTTCATCCGTCAAACTAACTCGATGTTTAAGAAATTCATTAAGCCAATATCGCACCTGCTGCAGCCTCATTAAATTAAGGCCACAAATTGCTTCAAAATCTGTCAACTACTATGGCGTCACTTGTAATGTCTTTGATATCGAGGAATATTGGGGAAATAATTCTGATATGAATGTGCACGCTATTATTGTGACCAGAACTCCGTTCCTTGTTTTGGCTCAGTGCTAACCGAACGCGTTTTTCCTTGTACTAATTTGCAAACGTATACCGAGTAATTTCATTTGAATTTCGAAGAACGAAGAAGATATATTTATGACTGAATTCAGGGTTATATAGTCCAAACATAACTTCCCGTAATGCGGTAACGGAATTGGCACTAAGCAACCATGTTTTCTGCTTTAACAAACGTATAATATTGAAATAGTAAAACTCAAAAATATATTCTTTAAAAAAGACGCTGTTTGATAATTACAATCTGGCGGGTGAAGAAATAAATGGGTCGGTCTCGTTCTGAGTACTCGTCAGGTAAGTACAGACTAAACGGATGCTCGGTGGAATTGAAAGTTTTCTTCTTTTTCTTTACCTCGTGCATTTCTGCTTGTTCCGGCATCCATTTTTTCTTTAGCTTTACATCTCTCTTGTCTGACTTCTATTAGCTATAATAACATTAGCTTATATTTTCTTATCAATAATAGCAATCGATTTTCAGGCGTTTTTTGAAAAGACATTCCAGTTCACTCTGGATGAACTTATTCGTTCATCGAACGAAAGAATCTCTACCTCCGATCGAATGATATTCCATAATCTATGCGATTTCGTACAATCTTTCATTGAGCGAATATATTTTATTACTGTATTATAGAATTTCACCTCGCTCATCTCTGGCTTTGTCTTTTTTCGTAATGTCCCATTAATAGCCCAATTTCGGTATTGAAAGTGAATGGTTACTCGCTTTTTATTTCCCATCAACTCGAGGAACAATACGTTATTTAAAATCATTAAAGAACACATTCTTTCTTCTAATCGATATTCAGTGATCGTTAGCGTTTGAACCTTAATGCGTTCGCTCATCTTACAGTTCATCATAAGCATAATTTTGTGGACCCGATACGTTTATGCAAGCAAACCTTTTAAAGACTACGGCGCAAATTGCATTCTAATATGCTTGGCCGAGAGGCATCATTTTGTCGATCGCCTAGCAGAATTTTTTTTTTAAAGGAAGTATCCCTACCGTGAAACTCGAATACTATAATTTTTACCGTATTAAATTATCTTTATTACTACTATAAAATCATCGGACGAAAACCTAAGCGTGTGGCATATTATCAGACAAAACACCTTCCATTAACTTTAAGTTAATCTTAAAATTTATGTTCTTACGCAAAATATTAAGTTTTATTGTAAAATATCAAATAAGATCTTTAAAAACAGCAAACGGATAATAACATAATCATCACTTGTATTTTCAATTTGAAAGATGACGTCGTAATAGCAGTAGGTTCTGCCTCTTTTGCTTAAAAAATAATAGATTGTAACTGATCTCGTGAACAGATGATAGAACAGTCCCAATTTTTATACATTTAATATGGTTCTTATTTGTAAACTGAAGTGCTGTGATATGTTTTACGAAATAACAGTTCAATAATTTCGGATGAAGAGGTGAATATTGTTATTTCTGAGGAATTATTATTTTTTTAATAAAAAACAAAGGATGGGTATAAACGGAAATACAAACGCATAACATTTTACGACTTTTAATACAAGTATTCGTCTGTACAAAAAAGGAGATGAAACAGATATAAATAACTATAGAGAGATATTCCTCTGATCAGTGACGTACGAAATCCTCTCAAAAGAATTTCAAAATAGAATCGAAAACCAATTGTAGACAAACAACTGGGAGAATATACTAAGGGGCATTCAGAAAAGGAATATCATTAGCAAAACAAATCTGGAACCTTAAAACAAAAATAAGATAGAATTAAAAAGCATAAAAACTACGTAGCCGTCTTTATAGATTTAAAAAAGCATACGACTCAATCGTTCGACCTTCGTCATTTAACACTCTAGAAGAATTCGGTGTGAATCCCAAACAATTAACATTACTAAACACTTACAAAAACAAAATCAAAAGTAAAATTCACAGGTGAAGTCTCAGAAAAATTCGAAATCAAAACAGAATTAAAACAAGGGATTGGTTTATCACCGACTCGTTTTAATTATATCCAAGAGAAAGTAATAAGAAATCGTAAAAGAAGATGAAATAAATTCTAACACACACCAAATAAAATTGAATCCGAAATTGAAAGGAATTGGAATTATTAGCCGAGCCTTTCCCGACGATATTACAATTTTCTTTGAGAATTTCAAAAGGACATCAGAACAAGTAAACTGCCTAAAAGAAATGGCAAAGAAAGTTGTTCTTCAGAAAGACAGAATTAATAACCAATGTCAAAGATTTCCCCAAGTCCCTAAATACTAAATATAGAAAATATCAATTGAGTCAATAAATTGAAAAACTGGTAAAACTAACCCAAATTAATGGTTTAAAGAAAGAAGCTGATTAAACGAGAACGAGAAAAATGGAATTGGCCTACTAACAAAAGATATTTACAACAAAAAGAGCATCACAATAAAAGCCAAAATCAAGCATTACAATGCGGTAATCAAATCAGAAAGTCTGTACGCATCAGAGTGCGTCTTCAGTTTGAAACCGGATGAAATAAAGGTAATAGAAAAAAAGGAAAGCTTTGAGAAAAATCCTAGAACCGATAAAAATAGATGAAAACGAATACAAATTCAGAAATTATAAAGATCTTTATTAAAACAGAGTGTTCAAAAAGTAACGCAACCTTATGGGAGAATGAGTAAGTTACAATAGTTGTTGAAAATGGCCTCCATTATGCGATTCACATAATTGAATCCGACGATGCATGCTCTTAAACACATGCAACGTTTGTTGAGGAATTGCAGTGACACATCGTTAAATTTCTGTCTGTAATTCGGGAATGGTGTGAGAATGAGTTCTGTAAGCAGCACCCTTAAGCTATCCCCACAAGAAAAAGTCAGGAGAAGATAAATAAGGAGACCGAGGGGGCCACAACCCCTTCAAAATCACTTTTCCATGAAAACACTGATCCAAGAAAGTCATAGTGATGTTGGATGTTTAAGCCATAGCATTGTCTTGCTGTAACCACGTGTACTCTAGCCGGTCTGCAGGTATAGTTTTTACAAATTGTTGCACCATATGTATGTAGCGCTCACTGTTTACTGTGCCGTGAAAGAATGTCATGAAGGCGAAGTACGTAGGCGAATCAAGATTCGCCTCTTGCACATCAAAACTGGATAATGAGTGAAATTGCACACCAAACACTCACTTTTTTCCGTGTAGAGAAGAATCGTGCAGCTCGTGTGAATTTTCCGTACACCAAATGCGTGAATTTTGTGCAATCACGTATTCACGGAGGTGGAACCACGCCCCTTCAGAGCAAAATCAATCATCGCGTTCTTCCCCGTCAGGCGTTACAGATGACATGAACTACTGATATATAGCTACACGTTTTCCAGTGTCTGCAGGTAACAACTCTGAACAACACGAATTCTGTACGGATGCATCTTTAAACACTTGTGCAATGCCGCGTGGGCACTACCAACGGAGGGACAAGACCGGCTAGATAGGCGTCGTACAGACTTCTTGGGACTAATAGAATATGCAGCTTACATGTCGATCAACTTTTCTGCTGTTAGCACTTTTGGTCGACCACTTTTGTTTGCATCTGCCACATTCCTTGTCTCTTAGAACTTGACGTACAGCCGCTTGACGGAAGACTTGTTTGGTTCATCCACATCATACTTTTCTGGGAAGGCATTGTGGGTTTAGGCATAACTGGCACATCTAATGTTTTGAGAGAGAATGAATATTCTCTACTGCATTGTGTAACCTATTTTTCCTAAATTTTTCTGAATTAAACAAGAAACAAAAGAATAAAACATTCTTCCATAAGGTTGCATCACTTTCTGAACAGTCTGTGCAATGAAACTGAGACAATATCAGATTCCATTAGAAAAAGAAGTTCTAAATTCTTCACCATCTTATGAGAAGGAATTACTTATAACCGGCTCATAAAACAGATCTTCAATCACATTTACGGAAATCATAAAAAATCATAAATCAACCGATCTTAGTGGTTCAAAAAGGCCTAAATAAAATAAAAATATCTGAAGAAATAGTACAATATAGAACAACGTTCAGAAAACTGGTACAAGATTTCAAGGGTTTGAAGGAGAGAGAAAGAAAAAAGAAACCGACACGTCTGGTCAAAAGAGAGAAGACAAAAACAAAGCGAAAAAATGGAAAACTACTGGAAGATTATGAAAGAAAACGTACACAAGAAAGAGAAATGAATGCAAAGTGTTGCTTCACGAGGAAGACAAACTTGAAAAAAAAATTCGTCTTTGCATGATTCATATTTATGATTGCCAAACAATGAACAGCATTTTTGCACCACGAAACCTCATTGACTTTTAAAGCAGTTCCGATTTGTAATTGTTTTATAGAAATATACGTAGAAATTATTAACAGATTATCATTTTATTTAAACTCCTTCAAAGCAAGTATGGTTAGATTATACTGAGAAAGAAGACAGTTTAATCGGTTCCATGAAAATTTGTCAGCTAATAAATAAACCAAAAACATTACACTAAAGGCAAGAGAAATATTACTATTATCACTAGAATAATATTATCTAGGCGATTAGAAATGGTTTGTCTAACTGGGAAGCACCATTACGATGGTTTTATCCATTTTTTAAATGAAATAATTACAACTTATTCGATGAACGATTTTTTAAAGTGCTAATGTAGAATATTCTGCTTCAGTTAAAGTAATCGGATACAAATGCAGTGGATATCTGTAAAGATGTTAAAAAAATGAGTGATTTGAGATTTTGGTATCAAGAATAATAATGCAAGAATAATGAGCCATTACCTTATTTATATTATTATTTTAGATTTTTAACGTAACTAATACAAATAAAAGATATGTAATAAAAACATCTATATAAAAAAAAATTGAGTAATTTTATTTAGGATGACGAATTGCAGATGATAAAAATAATCAAGTGACGAATTGTGAAGGTTATAATACTTATATAACTTTGTATAAAAACAATAGATCAAAATGTCGGTCGATTCAAGTAAATAAAAAATTATTACTCATTAAATTAATAAAAAATAAAAATTATTGTTCATAGTCATTTCATTTAGGATCTGATAATAATAATAATTTTTTCTACTATTCTCCTCCTCTCCCCTACAAATAACCCCTATTCTATTACGAAGGACAGAAAACGACAGCCATATAATAGTAATTATTATATTTTATTCTCTAAAAAATAAGTAAAAATGTGAAGGGAAAATAATTACAATACGAAGTATAAGTGGTCCCGTATTTTCTATCTTATCGATTTATTAAATTACCGATTTATTAAATTTATTTTAAAGATAACGATCTCCGTGGTGGAGTAGTAGCGTCTCAGCATTTCATCCGAAAGTATCGGGTTCGAATTCAGATAAGGATTTTCATACCCTACAAAAATTTCATTTCCATTTCCTATCCACAAGCCTCAAGCTTATGTGGTAAAATCATCAAGCCAAAAATAATAATAATAATAATTTTTGTTAGAATTTCTATGATTGTTGATAATAAATTACGGAATCTTTTCAGGCTAACAAGCGGAATTTCTAAAAGAAATGTCATAGTAGATATATACATAAGTGTGTTCAACCATGAAGTTTGTAGCAAAGGGTTCCCTCCGTTCTTTTCTTCCAAAATTCATTTTAGTAGTCGCAAATTAATTTTTATTTCCGCTCATCAATAACATTTTTTTTCTTTAAATAAAATTCTAGTCTGTATAGTGCAATTGGATATAAACAAAAAATAAATCATAAATGAAACCTAATGCTAATAAAATAAATTATTGAAACATAATTTTAAAAAATACAAAAAAACAAAAAAAATTACAAAAATATATTTGATTACATATAAAAAATTGGTTTTTTAAAAAAGCTTTTTTTTAACTAATATTAATATTAACATTAATAAAAAATGGAAACAAATTAGAAAAACCCTCTAAACAGTAAAAAATAAGAATTAAATCAAATTGAGAATTTAAAAAAATATATATAACTAGCTGTACCCGCCACGCTTCGCTGTGGCACATTGTGGTTGCATGGATGAGAAATGAGAAACAAAACAAAGCATACGTTTCATAGAAGTTTAATTTTGCAATACTTGTGGATATATTTTTTGTTTTTCCACTGTCTGTGTAGATATAAAGGCTATCCGGTTTGCCGACTCGGGAACACGCACATACAGTTGTCCATATGAGAAGCAATCCGCATCTAAATCTAAACCACACAATTCTAAAGATTGACCTTGAGCTTTATTGATTGTGATTGCAAATCCCAATCGAATTGGGAATTGCAATCTTTTAAATTGAATTGGTGTATCGCTCGGGATCATGGGTATTCGAGGAATGAGGACATCTTCACCTTTGAAAGGGCCTGTTAAAATCGTTGCTTCCACTACGTTATTCATCAATTTCTTAACTGCAAGTCGCGTGCCGTTGCAGAGTTTTGGCTGATTAATATTCCACAACAGGATAATTGGCACACCTATTTTAAATTTTAATATGTGTGGTTGCATCCCTGGCAGATCAAGTGAGTTTAAAAATTCCGTTGGATAATTAACTACTTCATCTGCTTCCACAACGGTGTCTATCGACTTATATGTAATTTCCTCACTTTGAATGCTGGATTGAATAACATTATTAAGTTGATAGACATCTTTATTCTTTGCGGTAAGGATAGCTCGTTCACTGAGCCAATCGTGATTTCTATGATTAATTTGAATATCAGAAAATACTTTTTCGATCAGTTCTTATTTCGATGTTACTAAATTACAAAAATTATCAGGAAGTGATATTCGTCTAGACGTCTCATCGACTGGCAGCTGTCCGTTTCCAATGTCCAGTAACTGTCGTGAAAATACCTCAGCTGATGGATCATTCTGCAACTGGACACGCATATTCGTAGTCAACTGCAATGTACGTACGTGTCGCCACAGTATTGAATATTTCAGGCAAGCATTTATTTCGTCTGCTGGTGTCGATCGAGAAATTACAGGCAGTGTTTGCCTAAATTTTCTCCTGCGAGCAATATCAAAGCATTCCCAAATGGTTGAACGTTTCCACGCAAATCTCGTAACGATCGATCAAGAGCTTTAAACGATTTTTTATGTGCCATCGTGCATTCATCACAAACAATGAGTTTACATTTTTGTAATGCTTTTCCCATACAGGATACTTTGGAAATATTGCAGTGGGAGTCTCGATGATTTGCATGTTTAATGGCAACTTCAAAGCTGAATGCGCAGTCCTTCCACCTGGTAACAATGTCGCAGCTATTCCAGACGAAGCAAGAGCTAAGGCTATGTCATTTTTTGATCGAACCGTTGCTAGAATCAATCTAATGAGGAATGTTTTCCCAGTTCCTCCTGGCGCATCCAAGAAGAAGGTCCCCCCCAACTCCGACATTTATCATTTGCATTATGCGATCATAAATGCCTTTCTGTTCACGCGTTAATTTGGGAATGTTTGATTGGACATGTGACTGAAGATCACCAATGTTGTAACTCTGTTCACGGCGTAAATCCACATCAAATGAAGCAATCGCAGCTCGTGTGGGTGCTGGCATTCCCAATTGACTAACAACTTTATTTGCATTAGCTAAGCACTTGTCTTCAATATTTATCAATGCTTCGTTGTAAACGCCTTCTGTAAATTCAGACAAAAGTGAATATTTAACCTAACAAAGGATTTTTTGGTCATTATGTAGGGATATTATTTTCTGTGTATTTGGTTATTCCGACTTTTTTGTTTGCATAGTCTTAAGTCTATCTGGGTTATAAGAAAGTTGGGTGTTTTAATTTATTTACTGTAAGTCATCCTTCTTGGTGGCTTTTCCTTTTGTTTTGGTGTTTTTTTTTTTTAAATACAGATGTTTTAGCTGTTAAATAGAATTCAAAGAAATTTGTTACTTAATCAGTTGTGATTTTGTTTACATTGGCAACGGCCATACGGGCTCTTTGTGATTGGTCATTGTGTTTGACAGCGGCCATCTTGCATTGATCTGATTGGTTTTCCTTTGTTTACATTTCCATCTGATTTATTAGCCTCTTATTTATTAAAAAACTGTACAAATTAAAAATAGATAGATAGATTTATTAAAAATAGATGAAAACAATCTTTGATGGGGGTTATATATCGTGCTAAAATTTTTATTTTATCGTGTTTTTTTAAAAATAAAATACAGATGATTTAGCTGTTAAATATAATTCAAAGAAATTTGTCGTTGTGTTTGACAGCGGCCATCTTGCATTGATCTGATTGGTTTTCCTTTGTTTACATTTCCAAATTAAAAATGTAGAAATTAAAAATACATAGATAGATTTATTAAAAATAGATGAAAACAATCTTTGATGCGGTTTATATATCGTGCTAAAATTTGAGCACAATCGGTGCAGAACATTTTCAGTTTTGAAGCGTACACAAACGAACTTAACATTTTTATATATATAGATATATTAACAAATATAAAAATGCACTGCAAAGTAAAAAATAAATTATATAAATATCTAATAAATAACCAATAAATAAAAAATAAATATTTGTAATAATTATTAAATTTTAAAATTAAAAGTAATTAAAAGTAATATTTAGTTAAATAAAAGCGTGGCGTAGTTTTTATAATTTATTTAAAACAACAGAACATTTATTTTTTACAATAATTAATCTTCATTTTCCTTTTCAATAACGACGCGAGGTGGCGGAAAGGTCTGCTGGAACCTCTCCAGTTGAGACTGACTAGCTACAAGTAACAATCTGGGAATATGCACCCACTCACTTTCTTTGTACGTGTTCTCACATAATCTCCGCTAAAAGTTTCATTTTAATTAATTATGAATTTTTATTTAATGAATTCATAATTGTGATTACAATTATAATAATTAATAATTTTTCAGGTAACCGTCAAAATGTAATAACTTCGTGCAAGATTTCTAAATTTAATTTTTTATTTTTAATCTTATTAACCCTTAAAGGTCATCTCGGTGCAAATTTGATATCAAAGAATTAAAACTTGAGTTATTTTATTACAGATAAATAAAGTATACTAAACAAAAATATACATATACATATACTAACAGATATACATATACTAAACAACCTCATTAAACAAAAATATATTTTAAAATACAGCAAATGTCTATAAATACTTATTCGAAAACATTGTTATAAAAACTGCGCCACGCTTTTATTTAACTAAATATTTTCATTACTTTTAATTTTAAAATTTAATTATTATTATATATTTATATAATTTATTTTTTTTAATGTTCAGTGCATTTTTGTATTTGTTAATATATTATATATTTGTTTTTAAATTCTCAATTTGATTTAATTCTTATTTTTTACTTTTTAGAGGGTTTTTCTAATTTGTTTCCTTTTTTTATTAATGTTAATATTAATATTAGTTAAATAAAAGCTTTTTTAAAAAAATAATTTTTTATATGTAATCAAATATATTTTTGTAATTTTTTTGTATTTTTTTTAAGACTAAAAAAAAGTGAAAATATTTATTTTTACACATCGAAGTTACATACGTGTACCAAATTTCAATCATTTTCATACGATAGTTCATGAGAAATAAAAATTTTCAACTAAATGCATATCAAATTCCGACACCGTAGTGCTGTTTTGTCATCGAAGTTACGTGTACCAAATTTCATTGATTTTCATACGATAGATCAAAAGATATAGCAGTTGCAAGATTTGATTATTCCTAAAGCGAGATAAATAAAAGCTTTTAATAAAACAAATTAAGTTGTTTTCATACAGAACAACAATATGTAAAATAAACAATTTATTTTCTATTTCTAATAAAAAAACATTGATTAAAAAAAATTGTAAATACAAAACAAAAATATAATCTTCTGGAAAATTCATGCCCACCATAAAAGAACATAGGCCTCTCGTATGGTAAGCAATGCTAAAAGCAACCAAAATACTTTTTAACATCATTCCACTACCTTTTTTTTTATCTTCTTGAATATAAGCGGTGTCAGTCAGTGTTCTTTTTCACGAACCTATCCGGATCAATTAATGGAAAATTATTTAGTCCTGTAGAAATTTTGTAAATCTGTTTATATATTTAACCAACTGCAGAGGCGAGCCGTAGTCACGCCCTCCGCAGTTAAAGTAAAAAAAAAATATTTTTTTTTACTTCTATTAGATGAATTCTTTGTAGAATCCAAGTGAAAAATCCATGAGAAATATACACCAAAAAAATTCAACATTTTTAAAATGTTTTAAAGATAAGAAATCAAGTTTAAATTAATAACTCGGTATCGATTGTACACGGCTATAATTATCGATTACATTTTTCGAGTAAGGTAAATCGTGACCGTTACGAATTCACAGGTAGCATTTTTATCCGAACGAATAAGAATTTTTTAAGTGAAGAAAAACGTCGTCGGAAAATATATATTTACCTTATGAGAGAATCCAAGACCCGTAATACAAGAATTTTCCCGACAGTGAACGATATATATCAAGTTCCGTTAAATTGATTTTAAAACAACATTACATTTTAAAATCTGTATCTAATAATAAATAAAAATATAGGACAATAAACCGTTGTTTAATTTATTACAAATTTCTTCTTTTTTTTAATTAGATATTTTAATAAACTAGAATGATTAAGCGAATACATTCGATATTTTATAAAGATACAAAATAAAAAATGAATACTACAATAAACACAAAATAAAAATAAAACGTAAAGAACACACTATCTTAATTCTGAATGAATTATTCGATCGCAAAAACAAGAAAGAATAAAAATAAAAAAGCGTACGTCTATAAATCGATGAATGAATGAATCGTAGGATTTAACAGTGTAGTGTACGACTGTGTTTCATTCAAAACGTCTGGATTGGCGGGTTTACCGGAAATGACTGAGAATATTCTGCAGCGGAAGCCGTTCACTCACATGACTTCCGGTAAGACGCTGCAGCCTGTAGATGAATACTAACAATCTTTATACTCATTCTTTCTATTACATTATAACCCCTCTTCCCAAAAATACATTTTCATCGCTCTTCTCCCGAATAAGATTCGACGAATAAATAACTGTAAAAAATGCTAATCGCTTTTTTATTCATTATATAATTTTTATACGTATGTAATACGCATTACCGAAATACGACCTTCTTCGTCTATTTTCTTCTAGACTTAGTAGAATACATGCTTTAACAATTAATTATTTTTAAATTACAAAAAAATAATAAAAAAGAAATACAGGAGATAATCTATTTTTTAATCAACATTTATTTCTTAGGAAGATGTAACAGAAGATTGAGCAAAAAATGATGATCTGATTAAAAATTCAAGATTATTATTTTTTATTTATTGTAAGATTCCATTTATCATGTCAAAAAATTATAACTGAAGTAAGACATGAATTTTTGCCATTGCTAATTAAATCGTTTAACTAGTTTGATGTTATATGCTAGTTTGATGCTCTACCCTTTTCTTGTACTAATTTTAATGTCTACGTATTTAATTAATTCTGTAGAATCCGACTGGCACATCTATTAATTTTTTTCTTCCATTATTATTATATTTAACACTTTATAATACCTTCAAGTCTTAATACCCTCTGCGCCATTTACTTCGAGATAACAATTGAGCCAGTCAGTTTAGTCGTTTCTTTTTTCAAAATTATACACCAAGTTTATCTCTACTACAATCCGTATTAAATTCTCTTCTTTTCAAATTTGGCTTACCGTTTAATTTTCTATAAAATCCCGTTTAAAAAAAAAATACTTTCTAGATTTTCTATTGTCCTGTTTTGCTACTACGAAAAGTTAAAATTCCATAAAAATATTCTTTATTTTTAATTTTTTCATAATTCCTTACCGACATTATTAAAACAATAATTTTTTTTCTGTATTAAAAAAACAATTATTTTTTTTTTTTATAATTTACAGTTTCTATAATTCTATAAACCGTGTCACTCCTCGCATCCTTTAACAAGATCAGCACGGGAAACGTTTACTCGTTGGAATGGTAATGCAATTATCAGGAGACCTATATTACACCAAATCCCTATAACGATGATTTGTTATGTGTGTATATATATTTATATTTATAATACATATATTTATAATTTTTTATATCATTATAAATATACGATATTATTATTTGTATGATTTAATTAAATTATTACAGAATCTGGATATGTAAATTAAACTTGAAACTTGGGCGACATCATTTCATACTTTTATTTATACTTCCTACATCTAAGTACAGCTAGGACAAATTTTTCCAAATATAATCGGTTCAGGATAAACATAAATTCTCACTCATACAATTAAGAATTTGAATAATCCAGGAACTGTAAAAAAAAATGCAATTCTATTCATAAAACATTTTGAGGTTTGCAGGTATCTAACACTGCTTTCTTGATTCGAGATAAGTAAGAAAACCACATCACCTGTTCAAGTAAAAAGCATACCTGCAGCTTGTTAGACCGGTACAGCGCGCCGTGCCGGGATGAGTGTTGTTAATTAGAACCTGACAACAGAATGATGGCCGGGGACGGTACTGAGCAGCCATTTCCATTAAAATATAACTAATTTGGCCGGGCTTCAAACTATCAGCCTCTAGCACAGGAGGCGATACTTAAAAAAATAAAAAATAAATAGCAAGACGATGGTATCCAGATAAATAGGGGAAGTAACAGGATATAAATACAAACTTCAGTCGTTTGTAGAATTTTCTTGTTTATTTATCTGAAATTTTCTCTATTTATTTCTTTCTGAAACGTTCGGCACGTTTCAAGGAGTATTTATAATGGAAAACAATCACCCCGGTCTCCACGGTGAGTCATTACTTCTAAGCCTATCATGTAGAAGATTATGGGATTTTTGGCATTTTTACCACTCCTATATTAACTCGCTCTTGGACTATGTATATGAGATTCATGAACCTATCACTCTAATTTTGAAGCACTTCCGCTTATTCATTCGCTCTGAAAATTTGCATACAGGTTTGCTCCTGATGACAACACATTTTACAACATTTTCAAGTCGCTATGATGCGTTAATTAGTGAAAAAATATGTCCCTTAATACAGCGAAAAAATGCCCCTTGAACTTCTGCAATCTCGTTTACATGCATATTTTCTTGGTGAAAGAATTTCCGTGTTTGTGATATTATCGTTTCAATTGATTAAATTGAACGAAAGTATTTTTTCTACGGCTGAGGCAAAAATTCAAATTTCATATAAACGTTACGTTCAATATTTGTTTGATGATTCATGATACTAAAGAGCTAGTAAATAAAAGTCGTCGCCCCTCTTCGATCCTCTTCGTAAGTGAGAGTACGCATTTTCCCTACGTAGATTACAAACTAAGATCAAAATCACCTTAAAATTGCAAAAAAAAACTATCAAAAAGGTTCAAAAAAGTACAAAAAAAAAATTAAAAAGTAATTTTGCTGTCGACAGAATTTGAACAGGCGACCGCATAACGGTAAAAAAAAAACTGCCCGCAACTTTTGTTAAATTATGGCTGGAGTTTGGAAATCCGGAATTTCCTTTGGTGTATTGAGTGACATTACTAACTGGTTCAATGTATGAGTGCATGAGAAATTTTAATATGTGAGACAGAGATCTAGGATTTATGCTGTTTGTGATGTTTGAAGTGTATGAGTGAGTATACACAGTAATATTTTAAGATATATGAACTTTTAAAGCTGCCTATACTCTTGCCTGGGGTATTGGAAATTTGAGGCATGAAAACTTTGAATGATCGCTCAAAGCTGTGCGCTAGCGCAGCTGTAAAGTACAAACTTATGAAGACTAAAACGAAGAAAATAAAAAATATTTTTAAAATACCACTTTTAAATTAAACGCAATAAAAGGTAAAAGGAAATTTTAGCACGGTATCTCAGAATGGATTTGACAGTAAGTCAGATGATACGTAAGATTATGTAAAAGTCATAGCTTCAAATTAAAAATTTGATGTTTTTGCTAGTTTTTTTCATATGCGTGATGAATGTCCTAAAAAGTGGGGAGCTCATGTCAAAGTGCAAATCTTTGCTCCTCACTCTTTAGGCCATTCATCACGCATATAAAAAAATTGGTAAAAACATCAAATTTTTAATTTGAAGCTATTTCACATAGTCTTACATATCACCACCAAAGCTTGTTGTCGAATCCATTCTGAGACACCGTCCTAAAATTATTTTTTATTTTTTAGTGCGTTTAATTTAAAAGTGGTTTTAAAAATTTTTTTAGTTTTTACTTTTTAGTGCGTGGTTTTTAAAATTTTTTTTAATATATTTTTTTATTCAAATATCCTAAAAATTCATCTATCATCTTATCTGACTTAAATTGAGTTTAAGTGCATCTCATAATTTTAATAATTAACAAATAAAAATTATTTTTTCCTTAAGAAAGAAATAATTTTATAAAAGTTATAAAAGTCATTTATCAATTATGTACGCATAAATAAAAAATTTATTAAATTATTTTCCGTGTAATTTTAAAATTAGTCACTAAAGTAATATGAAATATTATATACCGTATTCACGGAAGATCAGTATTAATATACCTCAACAATACTTAACATACAATACCTTAACAATCTTAGGCAGAACTAAGTAGATATTATCTGAACAAAATCAACAGCAATAACAACAGATTGATAATAGTTACATACAAATAGCATAATAACAACAATAATAGTATACTGTTATATAGAATAATACACCATTAAATTAAACAGATAATAAAAGAAAAAATTTCCATACCTTAATACCGTAATTAGAATATTACTTTGCAGATAGATATAATTTTAATTAATTACAATTTACTGTTAATTTGTATCGTATGTATTGTATTGTAATATCATGTTTTATATGATAAACAATAAACAGTTATTCAATTAAAAATAAGCGGAAAATTTAATTAATGAATTAAAACTTTTATCTTTTTCACTGATATCCTTTTTTATTTCTGTTGGAAGTATTTTCATAGGATACGCTACTTGCTCAAAAATAATTAATTATTCCACTTTTTTTTATGTAAAAATATTAATCACAACCACCAAAAGAACAATTTCATCGAAAAAGTATTAAGAAATTCTCCTTATCACAAAAAATTATGAAATCAAAAAAATGTTGAATAATACAAACCCCCCCCCCAAAAAAAAAAACACTTAACAGTGTGAAAGCATCCCTAAAAAAACCGTTTGCCTCGAAAAAAATTGATATATAAAGAAACTGAATACTAATTGCTACTCTTAAACTTCTCAAAAACACAATTTTTTAATTCAAATTCAGAGAAAAGATATTTAATAAATGATGTCCAAAAACTTGAAAAAGTTAAAAAAATCTATTTGCCCCGAGTAAATCCATTTTGGGTGATGAGAAAAGAGTAAAACATGTTTACGTGTCAATTAATGAATATTAATAGTAAAATTAGCTTTTATGTAAAAAAAAAGTGCATAACAAAGCTGCATTGTCGGTTATCATGTTATTGTGTTTTTTTTTAGTGAACCAAAAGTCGCGACCGAAACAAAAGTAGTGAACGATAAGAAGATTAACTATTTCTGTAAATACTCCCCGATAGTAGTTTTTTTTTTTTTTTTTTTTGTCTAGTGTTTTGAGTTTTTGGTGGAGATTCACTCGACTACCAAACGGAGAGTCTTGATAATTATACAATTAAAAAATATAAAAACTAATAATATTCTTTCAGTAGACTATTTGAAAACTGGCTCTAATTAGTCTTCAGTTTTCAAATATCTAGATTGAAAGAACATTGTTGTCTCTTCATACTTTTTATTATATAAATATTAATATTTTTTAAATAAACGAAAAGCATGTATTTATCTAATAAAGTTCCATTCTATATAATAAAATTTTAAACACAATTAATTATTAATTCATTTATTGATATTGTTATTTTTAAATTTATTAACTTATTCTTCTGCTATGATGCATTTTAATAAAATATTTATCAATCATGAGCGAACTAAATTTAACTTCATTATCGTACCATGTAACTTAAAAATTAATATTATAACAAATAAAAACTAATATTTTTTTCAATGCTTCTTTAAATGTTGATATAAAAAACCTAGCACCAAATTAAAACTAAATAGGTTTTAATGATATTTTAACTGATATCTTAAATTCTGACTTCTGATTTTGATCTTAAAAAGTCAAAATTTAAAGAAATATGAACAATATTATTTTTTAGTTTCTAGTAAAATTTTTTTAAATCTTAATTTTTTTTAGATATATTTATTTTTTATATAAAATTTTAATGGGCTTTTTGAAAAACGTATTAAATACATTTTTACTACCTTTTACCATTTTGTTCTCTTGGAATACTTTCTAAATATGTGAAACTGAGCTTTCAAAAACTTTTTCAGAGTTTTCTGTATCCATGTTATTGGGAGTATTTGTAACCAATTTGTACTCTTCCATCTATCACCGAATCAAATAATAAATAGAATCACCAAGTAATTTCTTACTGACTGTACATTTCTTATACTCTTTTCTGAAATTAAACCCTACTAGCTGATTGAGAAGCTAGAATGCTGATGACTAATGTAAAGATTTCCAGTTAAAATGAACTAAGTTTCTCAAGTGATTACCGTCATTGTCAATTAACTGTTCATCACTTCTACTCTGAAATTCTACAGAATTCTGATTCATATCCGGTTAACAGCTGCTGAAGTAACAGGGCTATTGAGGATTAATTAATGGCACTACCTAAGGAATAATCTGAGATTGGCTGAGATGAAATCTCAGGCTGATTATTATTTTGAGTATAATCCCTAAACCACTTAAATATACATTGATGCTTGTTATAAAACTTAACCCTCTTGTAAGAAAGGGAAGATATAAATGGCACTCTCATTGTTGACACTTGCATAAGGAAGAACCATGCGCGGCACATCATGTAAGATGATTAAACTACACATTACTTTTCTCACTGCTAAGTAAATTTAACATAAATATGTATGTATATATGTATATATATACATACATACATAGATATATATACATATATCTGTATGCTGCATATCCATACCCACCTACCTAAATATTTACATTGTTATTCTCCTCCTTAAGAAAGGTTTAGCAATTAATTTACAAAATTATACGCCAATTTTTTTCGTATTTTCTAAGGTATTTGAAAAAACTTATGAAAAATTGGCTTTCAACTTTTCTTAAAAAGCATTCATTATTAGACTTCATGATTATTTTAGGAAAAAATTATCAACTGACATAGTCATTACCCAGTTTTCAGAAAATATTTTAAATAGCAGAGATAAAAAAGATCGCATTTTTATTTTTTTTGCAATCTCAGTAAACAATTTAGTTTAATATTTTTTTATTAATGAAAAAATTTATTCGCTAAAGTATCAGAGAAGTTACTTAAAATTGATTAGTCATACCTTACTAACAGAAACAGGTAGTTGAAATTTCATCTTTTGATAAGAATAAAAATGTAAACTGTAGCTCCTCACTTTAATATGTAGAACCCAGAATGCCTCAGGGAAGTTTCCTCAGTCCTTTACTTTCCTTATTCTTATTGATCTATCTCAAAATCTTAAATATTCATTGTTAATCTCTTCACATCTAATACAACTGACATAAATCCAACAATACTTAAAGATGACTTCTTAAAAGGACTTCAAAATTCTATGTTAGCAATTCAAAAAATTATTCATTGAATGGATTGTAATCATCTAACCCAACTCCATTCTCCATCTAATCTCTACATATTGATAAAACCATTGGAGTGTGTTTCATAGACAGACATACACATTCCAAACAAGCTAATATGGGTTCAGTTACTTTTTATTATCTGTATGATAGTAAATCTAACCATTCCTGAAGTGATCTATACCGGGTGGGCTAAAAGTCGCTACCCATTGTAAACATTAAGAGATCTTGTTTGTGATCTTCTCATCGATTTTAAATTGCAACCTTTTGTTTTCACCAGATGTTATTGATACAAAGATCAGAGTGCACTACTATTAAATCAAATGTCTGTTGCATACAGCTTTTATTATGTTCATTGTACATTGTTGATTCTAACTTGTTGTGAAGATGATTAGTAATGAAGAACGAGTTTTTGCTTTAAAACCTGGTACAAAGGTGGTTATTATTTAATAATAAATGAGTGGGATAACCAATTCAACATTTTTCCACCAATACAGAAGGCTGTCTACAATTTACAAAAATGTTTTAAGAGAATTGCATCTGCAGCGGACTGCCCCGGATCAGGAAGGCCATCATTAACTTAAAGTTTTAGAAGCGGTTATCCAGAGCCCTAAAAAGTCTACTCATAGGCTATCTCTTGAACATAATATTTCTAGAACTGCTGTTCGGAGAATTTTACATAAGACTAAATTCACACATTACATGCTCATCTCATACATGGTCTATCGGAAGATAATCCTGATCGTAGGCTGATCATAGGTTTATTATGTGAGACAATGTTAAATGAAGTAAGAGAAGGTAATAATGAGTTGTTTTCTAAGATAATTTGGAATGAGGCAACTTTCAAATTAACTGGCCACATCAACAGAAACAACTGTACCTATTGGTATTCAGAAAGCAATAGAATTGTTGATGACATTCAGTTAAATCAACCTGGTGTTATCGTTTGGGGTGGTATCTCATGTCATAGAGTAAATGGGCCTTGGTTTTTTGATGGAATAGTAGTAACTGAAGAAGAAGTACCTGGAAATGTTGGCAAGGTATGCCATTCCAAGGCTACAAATGAACGATAACTTCAACTTACTTTACTTTCAACATGATGAAACCACATCCCATTATGCAACAACTGTACAAAACTACATTGATGAGTTACTTGGTGTGAAAGTTATTGGATGGCGAGGGGCAATAGAAATGCCACCACCCAGACCTCACCCATGGATTTTTACTTTTGGGGCATTGTTAAAGATAAATTCTATGCTACAAAACCACAGACAATTAAGGACTTGAAAGATGCTATTCAAAATGCTTTTGAAGAAATAAATTCCAATACACAACATGCAAACTAGTATGCGTAAGTGTCCCAGATTGTCTGCAGAAATTTATCAACAAAAATTGAAAACAATTCGAGAAAAAATGTAAAAATCATGTAGCCTCAATAGAGTGTTGGTTATGAATTTAATTTATTTTTGTTTTGTATTCAAATAATGGCCTTCATGATGGGTAGTGACTTTTGGCCCATCCAGTTTAATGTAATTATTATCTATTGATCAGAATAAAAGATCTATTTATTTATTAAATTAATAATTTTAAATTATAAAAGTTAATTTAATGAGGCTGTTTCAGTATATTTTGTTATATTTATTGTACTTATTATATAAGTTCCTTTTTTTTCTTTGTAAGTAACTATTTATTATAATAATAGGCGAAATTGATATTTCCTATATACGAGTAAAACAATTATGTACATTAAGATAATTCAGGACCAATAATACATGATAATAAATGTTCCATAAGTTTTATTTTAGTAAAGTTAGCTAATCAGTACGTCAGACATACTGCACATATATTTTAACAAGGAGAAAGAGATGGATTAATGACAAATGAAAAAATGTCAGATCCTTATCAGGAATCAAACCAGACATTATTTAATTTTTTTATAGACTTTTAAAAGTATAAAAAATTTTAATTCAGATAATTTTTTTAGTAAAATATCTATTTTAAAATTATAAATGTAATTTTAAAAGTTTATACCAAAAATTTTACCATAAAAAAAAACGCTGAAAACTATGGGTTGTTTCTGACGCACGGCTTACACACAAAAATTAATTTAAAATATTTATCATTTTATTTAAATATATTTGTCGTTTATTTAATTCAATAATCCTGACTAAAGCGCGTGGATGTGGCTGTACTAGCGACGACGGTTGGCACTAACTAAATTAATGTAATTTCACAATTTACGTAGAACAAATTTCGCTTGTACGATCAACAGACTGGTGTAGCCGCAAGGCTTAACGCACTAGATACCGAGTCACTTGGGCGATCGAGTTCGAGATCCAGACAGACGGAGTTACCTTTTTACACTTTAAATATTATTCATTTCTTTAATTCTACCGCTCACCTGGACATCACAACAAAGCGGACAACTACAACCTCATTTTTGGAGTGGGGGTGAGATTTTGCAAATCCTTTTTATACAAATATTGTTACATTTTAATTGTTAACAAATTTTCCTAAGAAAAATAAGACCTTTATTAGGCGAAATCTCGAGATACTGAGGGTGACCTTGCTCTACAGCCGCACCCCATTGATTTTTTAAGTTGAAAATTTATTGACATCAATGCCCCATATATAGAAGTAATCTGACCAAGTTTGGTCAAAATCTGTTCAATAGTTCTGGAGATATAAGGTGATTTAGAGTGCGACACCAAATACACACATGTACATACGAACATCAGGAAAATTTCCATCCGGTTTTTTTGTTTTTTGTGTTCCTTAGCTATCAAAAACATCAAGATCCGGTGAAAACCACATATCTCCAAATCGGACCGATTACAGTAATTTCCCTTCTAGACCTATAGCGCTATCTAGACAGGAAAGTAAAAAAACTAGCATTTTTCTTGTTAGCACTACACAAAGTATAAACTTTCAAAAAACCTTTGAAAAATATTTAAACCGAAGGGAGATTATTTAAAAAGTGGAGGTTGATTTTTAAAAAATTATTTTTTGAATTACTTATATATGCATTAAATAAATTGGTTGGTAACGAATTTGCTGTAATAAAGTTTTCTCTAAAATACTTCTGAAGAACATCGAAATTGTTTTTTTCGCGATATCCCTCCACGTTTTTAACGAATTTTGAAAAATTATGATCATTATCCCATATATAGAAATGTATGTGCTAAATTTGAAGAAAATTGGTTCGGTCAATCCTGAGATATAAGGCCAACAGTAGTACAACACACACAGACGTACGCACATACATGCATGTGTTTTGTTTTTTTAGATAAACTAGTTGGGACCCTAAACGTAAAGATTAGCAAAAAGCCGATATCCCGTTTTTGACATGATCACTATATTTTCTCGGTTAATATAGTTTTTCTAGTTATATTCACCGGGAAAGTAAAATTTCTTCCTAATCTTTATGTAATAATCAATATTTTTCCTTACATAGAAATATTACTTATTACTATACGGTTAACAGCGAACAATATTTCATTTCACCTTAGATAATATAATTGGTATGGTAACAATAGTAAAGACGTAATTTGTCTAAATATCAACTTGTTTTAATAGTGGAACGACAATTTATCAGACAGCTATCTGATGCAGAGTAATCAGTCTGCTACTGCGCACTGCCTGCCTGCTGCGTTCAGCCTGCCTGCTGCTGCTGCGCGGACATGTTACAACAGGCACGAAATGTTGTTAGCCATGCGATGTCAGTTCGTTTGTTATACGTTTAGAGCTTCTGTTACCCGTATGAATAAAAAATTCGTTGTAGCTAAATAATATTTTTTTTTAATTTTTATGATTGTTTAATTGTGTTTTGTACACAAAATTGTGTATGAGTTTCTGTATCTACATGAAAAAAATTAATCTTTTGGAGTATTTTATGTTAAGGTCAGCGTTAAGTATTATTAATAATAATATTTTAAAAGTGCAGTTACTTATTTTGTTTAATATTAAGGATCCGTTAGCCTAGTCGTTTCGTTACATTATATTAATATTATATTCACCCTGAATTGACGTCGTAATTTAATCATTCAGTACGAACTGGTTTTCGAATTTGGAGTAAATATTTCATACCAGTGTTAATAATCATTATTATTTGTGATATATTAAATTTATGATTAATTTTATGAACTAATTTTTTTTTTAGTTTTATATTATAGAATTAAAATACCGTAGCTAATCTCTAAAAATTGAGATTATTTGAAAAAGTATTTCACTAACATTAAATTGATTAGATTTGACTAATGATTAGATTTTTAAAATCTGTTTATACACATTTTTTAATAAAACAAATTAAGTAGTTGATTCTCAAAATGAGATTGGTTTTGATGAAAATATAAGCATGAATTTTAATAGCTTATAAAAAAATCGAACCTCACACCACTATGTTTGTAACTTTCAGTGAGTACCCAAAATGGGGGTTTTTAGGGTGCGGCCAATAGATGGGGGTTAGAAACCTCATTTTGTGAAGGAAAAATTTTGGAGCACAATGAGAAGCTAATAGAAAAAACTGCAACGAAAATCAACCCTTGTACTGCCTTCTATAACCATTTTTAGGGGTGAGGGTGAAATTTAGCAAAATATTTTTTTACAAAAGTTGTTTACTTTATTAATATTCACAAAATGATAAAATAAAAAATATAACCTTATTTATCCAAAATCTTAAGATAAATTCATTTTTCCCTCTGTATTCCTCACCACTTGGCCTTTAGAAATGAAAATTTAATAGCATCAATGCCCCTACTACAGAAATATTACAGCCAAGTTTTGATAATCGCTCCAGTAGTTCTGGAGATATTAAGTCATTTACACACCAACATACATACGCACGTTTTGTCGTGGAAATTTCGATTCCATTTTTCAGTTTTTTGGGGTTCTTAGGGGTCAATTCCTCAAGATTTGGTGAAAACCGGATATGCCCAATTTTGACCATCACCATACTTTCCCTTTTATGAAGCTATAGCGATGCTATAAAAAATTGAAGAAATGAATATAAAAAAACTTGTAGTTACAGTTCTGATATCAATTTCTGGTTACAAAGATCAACTGATTTATATTTTTTATAAAAATATAAGTTACTGCAGGCATCAAAAAACCACTTCACTTCTCACTTTCCCGATTAAGCATGGGACTGGATGCTTGTACAAGTGACTTGTGACTTATATCACATCATTTTATATCACTTAACATATACACCCAACAAAACCAATTTAAAAAAAAAATTAATGAAAATTAGTGGGTGTAGGAAATATCTAAGCAAGTCAATCTCAGTTATCTAACATCAGGGATAAAATACCAACATAATTTGTCTAAATATCAACTTATTATCAGAGTATTACCATGTAAACAAGTATTGCAGTTATAATGTGTTAAATATCTTGATGTCTAAATAAAAAATCAACCAATCTGTAATGTCAACTGTAATCTAATATATTATAAATAAATGAACGTTTTTATTTTTTTTTCAGCTGCTAAAGTGGGAGATGTTTGTTATGGTGATACACACTGCAGACTATGGGACAGTGGCACATATTGTGATTTTTTAATACCAAAATTATTTGGACGATGCATATGTACATCACCATTAAGGCAAGGGCCTAATGGTTTATGCGTACCACCAAGACCACTGAGAACACCATCGCCAACAATAAGACCAAGACCATCTGGTGGAATCGGAGGACATATTTTTAACAAGAATCATCATACTTCATCAGTATCATCTGCACATCAAAGACCGTATGCAGCATCATATATTAGGACAACATCAAAACCTTCTGTCCATTTTAATAATTATTATAACAACAATAACCTCAACACATCGATCTTTAACACACAAAAAAGCACTACAACATTTGCTACAACATCAGTATTTATTCCGACCACAATATCATATACAAAACCAATAATTACAACATCAAAACCTAAAACTACAAGTATGACTATAACAACAAATAAAACTACAACAAAATTAAATTCTCCAACAACTCCTATACCTACCACTTTATTGACACCTTCATTATCTCTTTTAACAGCATCAAATAAAACACCAACAGTTACAAATACAAACAGTAATATCAATAGAAATGAAACATCTTCAATAATGAAAACAACAACAATCAAACCATACAAGGTAACAACAAATATACCATTTTTACCAACATCTATTGATAACATTATACCAAAACGAACCACAACCGTAACACCAATAACAAGTACGACCTTAACATCAATCGGTACCACAGTATCAACAGTACCAACATTGGTAACAATCACAACAACATCTAAGACAATATTAAATAAAACAAATGTAATAAACAATGTAAATCGACCGAATTATAATAGAAGACCACCACATAATAAAATACCATTAAAACGACCATTTATTAAACCAGCATTATCATCAGCTTCATTATTATCTGCTTTTATATCATCACCGAATACACATGCAGCTATTAAACAAGCAAATACAACATTTAGCCAATCAGGTATGTAATATCTTACTCTTTCCATAATTATTTATCACATTTTGTCTATTTTTTCTTCTTTCTCAATAGAAGATTAAGAAAAATCATAATTATAAAAACTGGGCACATAATAAAAACATTCATGAATGTTTATTGACATAACAAATAAAAAATCAATCCAATTTTTACAGTTCCTCAAGGTCATATGACCTTATGGTTTTTATACTTAACTAAAATCAATCGTAGGATATAACCACCTAAGGAAACAATAATTTTGGATTTAAGATTGAGGTTTCTCACATGTTAGGACAAAAATACCAGAAGTATCAATAAGATTTTGTTAGATGTGTAAGTCTAACAAATAAAAAAATTTAAGAGCTGAGGCAAAATGGCAAACTATATATTCCCTTTTTCAACTGAAAATAGGAATAGAAGGCAGTTCCTCTAACCTGTACTGGATGATGTGTTTATCCAATAGGCACCTCAGTCACTACTTTGACTTTTTACAAGAAATAGAGTGCATGGACAGTTCTACAGGCATTCAGGATTGCTACCCCACTAAGCTCTAATAAAGAAACAGCTCCTCTCTTGAATAACAAATGGTGCTAGCCTGGTGTCACTGTTAAAACCAGGATAGAAAAATTTGTATAATTTCTTCTTCCTTCTCTCCTTAGGAAGGTATAAAGATCAGGAAAAGAAGAGAAGAGAAGAGGAATATTATTCAGTTCACAGAGAAAATGTCAGATGGGGTACTTCAGTCTTGTCTATAACTAAATAATTTCCCTTACAATTTATTGATTACATAATGTAACAGCCTAGAAAATCTCAGGCTGTAGCAGTTTATTAAATAAAAGGAAGTATCAGTTATCTATAATCAAATCAAAGTTTAAAGACCAATTTTATAGATTACTAAAGTTAAATACTGTTTGGTACAGTTTTTATTTGGCTTGGTAACTGCAATAAAAATGAAAAAAGAAAAAAAAATAGAATTTCCTGAGTTTATTTCATTAACAAGTTAACTGAGATAATCAAATTTCCATTGCAAAAAGTGAAGCAAAAGCCCCTTTCCGAAGAAAATAGGATGTTTCAGAACAAAGTTAACTACTTCATCAAAGTTAAACAAGTTCTGTTTGCTTTAAATAACGAAGGTGTTTATTACCTTTTTCTCTCTAATTTGTACTACATTTTTAAAAGATAATTCATTTTTTAGATTAATCATCAGCTACTTTTTTAAATATTACTGAATTTTAACACTCATGCGGGTACAGAATTAAAAAATGAAAGTTGATATAAGAAAAAAAAGGTAGATAACAAAATATCTTCTCTGTAAATACTCTGTGAATTCGTTAACTTGTAGTTGCTTTCAGATTTGTAAATATAAAATTTTTCTATTTCATTAATATTATTTTTTATTTTTAGAATTTTCCTCATTTATTCATAAGATGTACTTTTAACAATATGTATATAATTACCAACAAATTACTAAAATTTTTCTGCTGTTAGAAATATTTTAAATCAATGGTTCCCAACCTTTTTTAACCGATGATACACTTCACTGACACCCATGATATCATGACACACTTATTTACTTTTGATTAATAATCATGATAAAACAGGTAATAATAATAATATGTAGTATCTAATTCTAGGCATCAGATATCCAGTATAGATAGACTGATGTTAACACGCAAGTGAGTACATTCTTCTAAATACAAGCAGCATGTCAAGCGGTGTCTAAGAAAGACAACGATAAGTGCCTGGAGTACTGACCTATCTATACCAGAAGTCTGATTAAAAAGATATGTTTTTTTTTTAAATTCACCACTAAAATTAATGTGAAATCACAAAGTTAATATCCCACAGAGTGGAACACATTTCTATGGAAGTTGAAATTTATGTGTGTTCCACAGATTTTGTCAACAAGTGGCCTTATGATTGACAAGCCAACATGCAAATCCTCTTCAAGATGTACCAGTCTATTCCTCTGTTTAGATTTCACTATTTTCATTATAAAAAATGCTGATTCACTAAAGTATGATGTTGAAATGGCAGCAAAACTTTTACGATTCTCTTTGAGGTTGTGGAATAAATCCCACAATGTAACAACAATGAATACTCAGTTTATTACCAAGCGGAAAGAGTAAACTAAGCATTGCTGCTGGTGTCAACCATCGCTCAAAATTATTGTCAGGAAGAAAAATTAAATTCAGCATTATTGAGTGTATTTCTGGTACAGTCTGTCTCAAAATAAATTTTACTGTATTAAAGGTTTCATGGTAAATTAGTTGTAAAGTATGGCATAAAACTAAATTGCAATGCACTAAACAGAATGTTTAATAACATGTTGTGTTTTATTTTATATATATTACCATACATGTATGTGTACACATACAAACGTGCGCATGCACGATATATATATATATATATATTGTGCATATCGATATGCCAACATATATATATATTAATTTAGTAAAATAAATTCTTTTTAGTCCATATCTTCTCTGTACTAATTAATTTCAAAAGCATAAACAAAATTCAGCACAATCCACCAAAGTACAGAATCAATAAAAGCTCTTACCTTATCTTATTCATTTCCTTTTTTCTTTTTCTTTTCTGTATATCAAAAGCATTTTTGAGGAAAGTCCTCATCAGTTGATTAAAGTTAAAAATTAATTGCACATTAGTATAACACTAAACATTATATATATGACATAATATATACAATCAAATAATTAGTAAAAATCTTTAAAAACATTAAAATTTTTTGTAATTTTTTTTAAACATGTTTAAAAAAATTAATTAATTTAAACAAATTCTAATGTTTTTAAAGCTTTTAAGGGTTTTTAATTTTTTTATTAATTATTTGACTGCATATATTATGTCATATATGTAATAATGTTAATTTTTAGTGTTTTATTAATGTTTTAATGCATAATTAATTTTTAATTTTAGTCAACTGATGATAAGGAATTTCCTCGAAAGTCCTTTTGATATGTAAAAAACAAAAGAAAAAAGAAAATGAATAAGATAAGGTAAGAGCTGTTTTTATTCTGTACTTTGGTGGATTGTGCTGAATTTTGTTAATGCTTTTGGGATATATATATATCAGTTTATTTAAATTAATCTTTTTATAGTTCATAATTCCTCTGTACATTAAACTTTTACCATATATATATATATATATATATATATATACATATATACATGGTAAAAGTAAATATAGTAAATATGTAAAAGTATATGGTAAATGTAAATATATATATATATATATATATTTTGAAAAAATAAAATTTTTTCAGCCAATCCACAAAGTACAGAATTAAAGAAAATTTTTTCAATAAATTGTTTTATATAATGTTATTATATAACATACACATGTATTTATGTAATGTTTTATGTTAGTATGAAAGTACTGTTTTAACATTATATAAAACAACATATTTAAAGATATTTTAAATAAAATTTGGTAAATTTTTAATTTTAATTGTAATTTTTAGTAGATTTTTTTAAATTTAAAAAAGATTTTTGACTGAACAAATTTATGTTCTGTAAATGTTTAAAATTTCTTATATTTTACTCGATAACCAAAGTTATAAAAAGTAACTAATGTGTAAAGGTGATGATTAGTCGTTATATGTGTAAATGTAAATGAAGATAAATCAGAAAACATTACTGAGGATGGGCTTATGCGCTCTAATGTAAAATAAATAAAGTAAAAAAAAAAAAAAGATAAGAATGTTTCTTTAGTTCTGTACTTGGCGGATTGGCTGAAAAAAAAAATTTCAATATATATATATATATTTAGGTAAAAAAAAATATATATCAAAATATCACTCAAAAAGACAGAAATTATGTCCCAAAAATCAACACGATTAAAAGAAGTAAACGTAAATGGTAGTAAAATCAAATTGGTAACCCAATTTAAATACCTCAGCTAAATAATAACAAACAACGTAAACGAAAAGACCTCGATTCAAATAAGAAGAAACAAACTAGCTGAAGATCAAAAATTAATCTGGTACACTTACAATAAAAAAATAAATAAGACAAATGCAAATTTAATAAATAAGAAATAAATCAAAATAATAGTAAAATAAATAAAAAAATTAAAAAAAATTAAATGAATTAAAAATAAAATTAAACAAGAAAATCAAAAACAAAAACACTCGTTTCACAAGAAAAAACCCACAACATGAACATTTTCAACAGTAGAAAGGGCACACAGATTGAAATGTATGAAAAAGTACTGAGAGGACTGCAAGGCTAAAACAGTCCCATTGAAGAAACTTGGATAATGGACTGACTAAAGTGATCCTATACCATCATAAAACATAATAATATATATATATATATATATATATATATATATTTAAAATGTATTGTTAGATTATTATTTTCAGGTTAATTATTTTATTATTATTATTTTTTTTTAATTAGGTATCATACCATTTGGAAGAGGTGAAGAAGGTGGAATAATAAGTCTTGGCTTACCATGTACAAATGATAGACAGTGTAGAGCTGCAGATCCAGCATCAAGGTGTATTTCAGGTGTTTGTGACTGTGCGATCAAAGTTAATTCGACTAATGGAAATTCATGTAGTGCCCTGAACAGAGGTTGTCATCCTGGTACATTTCAGGTTAGTATTACTTTGAATATGCTTCTTCTCTGTACTTCATCTGTTCAACAAATTTGAATGATATAACTTAATTCATAAGAAAAAAACAACTTAAAATAAGTAAGATTACAAAAAAAATTATTTTTATTTAATATACTTGTTTTAGACCAATCCTTCAAAGTCCTATCTGTTACATCCATATAAGTTTTTTTTAAATCTTCTTAATAATTTTGCCAACAAATGATCTTTTGTCAAACAGTGTTAAACAGATTCTGTGTTAAACTTAATTCTGTAGTGAACAGCTTCTGGCTAAAGACCCAGTCAATAGTTGGTAATGTATGTTTGTAATGGGAAAAGAAACATATTTCTTTTCAATATTCTAGCAAGCAACAATATTTTAAATTTGTTAAAGTGTAGGATAATCAGCAGAAATACAAAATTAATAGACTATGTACATTATGGCCTTTAGCGACTTATAGAGTTGCTAGACTCTTAAGAAAGTGCACTCATTGCCTAAAAAATCTTGAAAGATTACTTTTGAGGAAAATTTATGGTTCCATCTACAACAGTGAAAAATGGAGAATTAAAATGACAAGATTTTTGGAGAAACATCTGATTTATAAAATTGCAAAGACGGTGATGGTCAGGATATGTAGAGAGGATGAGCCCCACTAAATTTCCAAGAATCATTTAGGAAGAGAAACTGCATCATCAGAAGAGAGTACAACTAATAATAGAAGGAGGGATGAATCACTTAATGATTTGAAAGTTATTAAGGTGCAAGGTTGGAAAGAGAAGAATGAGATTTTTTCTGAAAGAAAAAATCTCCTCTAAGAGGAACCAAGACAAACTGGGCTATAGCACCAAAAAGTAAAAAAAATTACTTTATAAATTCATGACACTTGTGACATTTTTACAATTTAGAATTTAAAGAAAAACCTCCCAAAATACATATGATAAAAAATACAGAATAATTCAATAAAATAGAAATTTCTTTCCTGGAGTTTATTGATTTGATGGGTTCATTGATTCGAGTATTATTAATTTATAAAATAGTTGGCTTCATAATGAAAGATAAAATTTAAACTGAAGAGAAACAATATTCCTGAATTCCTAGTGCCAACATGCAATTAAACTGGGTTATTAAGAAATATTTCAGACATTACTGACATAATTGTTGACCGAGGAAGGAGAATACAAGATGCACTGTTATTAGCTGCAGCAAATGTAGTTACACATGAGTAGGGATACAAGATTATAACCTGTACATTTCTTAGAATACATTCCTCTACTATACTTTGCTAAATTAATTTATTTTATTAATTACACATTGATTTGGCAAATAATCTAACAAATAACAATGTTTGTTATAGAACTATATTGTAAGATACTGAAGATAAAACACAGTAGCTTTTCCTGAAGATTTTGAAAAGCTTTACCTATCTTTTGTCACTAGATGAATTTATGATTTTTTTCTCATAAATATGAATGTGAAAATGTGGCTGTTAAAATATTTTAGATGTTTTGTTGCATTTAATTTTTCTTCATGGTACTTGACATCTGACATAGGTGTGTATAATAGACTAACACATGTGGAAATGGTGCACGTTTGTCCTGTACCAAGTGATAGATGTGTTATTGGTAAGTACATCAACCAGGATCAGTTTTTGAATATTTTTAAAGCGTGCTTACAGACAATTTTTGATCCAGCAAAAATAAACAATAGTACAAAAATGTATGTTGAATCTGCAACATACTAAGGAACTGTATAATGGTTCAAGAAAGATCTTTTGGAAATTTATTTTCATGTTTTTATCATTTGTATGAATCAATTATTCCAATGTGAAATTAAATTAATACTTTGCTTCTATTTCGGTAATTAAGAGTTTCTGATAGCACCATTTTTTTTCTTTTGACACAATTTTGCCATATTTTGCAATTTTTCACTCTTGTGAAGAAAATGCAGAATTTTATAAAGAGATCACATCCATGTATTTTTTTTTTCAGCGTAAAAATTGTCAAGAGGCCAAAAAACACCCAAAACTGAATTTAAAAAATTTTATAAAGTATATTTTCATAATTTTTTTTTTCTTGCGGCGATATAAATGTCTGACAATGACAATAGTGTGCAAATAATTTATTATTGTTACTATTATAATTGGTATAATAAAATTAATATTAGTTTGGAAAAAGTACCATTTTTATTGCTTTCAAAGTAATTGACCTGAAGCATTATTTGTGGCAACTCATAGTTCTGTTTTTTTAACATTGCAAAACTTTGTTCAAATTCCCTGTAGAAAAAAGTAGTTATTTAAATATGTTTTTTTTTAGAAGTTTTAAACCATATTCCCCTTAGTGCACAATAATTTTCCAATTAATTGATTGAAATTTGATAAACTGATCAGTATGTTTATGATTAAATTGATTATGTAAGGAACAATATGAAACAAAGTTTTTATTTACAAGAAGAGAAATGTAGAACTGCTAACAGCAGCTTTCACATTCTGAATTGCTATTAATTATGTAGCATAAAAGATATTATTTACATTTTTTACATCAAATTTATTGCCTTCAGTATTTTACTAGCGGGTATATTCATTTTGTTACTTCAAGCACTAATATCTTTAATTGTATGTTTCATCAACTTTAGTTTTTAAGATGAATTTTAAGAAAATGAAAATAAAAGCAGTCAAAGTACACAATGAATGAGAAGTGTACTGCAGTTATCTTGAAGTAGCAATATATTCTAATCTACTCATGGATATAATATACATATTATACAAATACAAATATAATAACATATTTTAACGATATCATATAATTTTTTAATTATTACAGTGCGCATCAACAGGGGCTTGTATATCATGGTACTTTGTTTGTGATGGACGCAGAGATTGTCCAGATGGTTCTGATGAAACATGCAAAGGAGGTTCATGTCCATTAACAGCATTCTCATGTCATTTATCAAAACCTACAGTGTGCGTATCTTCAGCAGCAAGATGTAATGGTATCAGAGATTGTCCGCATGGTGAGGATGAATCAGATTGTTTAGATTTGGAAAACAAAGGTAATTTATGAAATTTAATTTTTTATTCATCAAAACATATTTATTTAAAAATAAAAATTATAATTAAATTCCACCTATTTAATTTTTTACTAAAAATATACAAAAAGCCTTGATATCTTTTATTACTGTGTAAAGAATTAACCCAACAAATTTAATTTAATTTATTCGAGTTCAATCTAAAATCTTCACCATTTCCTTTCTTAACAGGGATATTTGGTGATTCTCTCTCTCTCTCTCTCTCTCTCTCTCTCTCTCTCTCTCTCTCTCTCTCTCTCTCTCTCTCTCTCTCTCTCTCTCTCTGTGTGTGTGTGTGTGTGTGCGCGCTTGTGTGTGTGTGTGTGATTTTTTAAACTGCGCCTCAGAAATGTTTTAACAAACAATTATGTGTAACAGATCATGTTATAAGTATTTTTTTTTTACTAAGGGGAAGAGAAGATATTAAAAAATTATTCAAAGGAAAGTAGGCTGAATGAAAATGTAACTAGGGCATATGTTTTTGCTTATTATCAACCTAATTTTTAAAAAAATATTACTATTTTATTAATGAGGTATTTTCAGCTGTAAAAATATAATTTGTACTTCCTTTAAATAGTTTTTTAATAACTATTTCAAAAATTTTAATTTTTTAATTTTTATTTGCTCAAATAGAGTAAAAACAATTTAAACTATTTAATACATAGTTTCTCATTTTTACTCCATCTTTAAAAAATTAATCTATTGCATTACACTAACTGTGGCAATACTTTAAAAGGATATAATAAACCTAATTATTCTATGGTGCAAGAGGAACTAGTCAGAGTTTGATAACACGCTCAACTACTCTGACTACAATAATGATGTTCAATGTACAAGCAAACCTTGCAGTGAACAGAAAGAAAATACTGCATAAAGGATGAGAATAACTTTAATTTTAATGCACTTGGTGCACTGATCTGTGACAGAATATTTTGTTGAGTGAAAAAAGAAATGGGATACCGCTTCACTCCTTATTTTCAGTAATAAGTCATGCAAAAGATACTTGTTATTCTTAGAAATTCTGTGACATTAGTTTGCATTTGTGTGAGGTTGCTACAGTTAAGTTATGATACTGAACTGTAAATTTTTTTTTCATAGGTGTACATAATTTTTTTTTAATGCCAGTTTAAATGAAAATAAATGAGAGAACAATTTTTTTAATCTTATTCTAAATTTTATTCAAGCACATTGTCAGTTTTTCTTTAATGAAATCATCTGCAGAGATGGCAATATGCTTGAAAGTTTTCTTTTTTTTTCATAATATATTATCTGTATTACATTAATGAATAGAGGGATTTACCAATAATTTTTACTATAGAAAACAGAACAAATATGTAAAATAAGAAAGTTTTGCAAAATATAATTATCCATTATTATAATATAACTATTGTTATTAATTCTGATTTAACTTCCAAAGAGTAGATATAGGTATGATAAATATGTAAACTAGATAAATAATCATTCTACACAAAGAAAACACCATGTTTTTGATAGAGTTGATGGTTGTATATTGCTAACCTACATGAATTATTATTCAAAAATTACATAACTACATTATTCAAAAATTACTTAACAAAGACATTTTCTTTTCTTACCCAAACTTAAACATCTTAGTCACCTTTTTCATCTATTCCCTTTCTTTAGGGTATAAAGTAGTAGTACAGTTGATAGGTGTACTACTAAGGTACTTGTGTATTTTTCAGGCAGAAAAAATCAAACTGTAATTTAGTATGATTTTTACTGGTATTTATTATGCTTATATTCTCATCTGAAGTAAATATTACCTCTTGAAATTCTTCCAAGTCAGAATGAGTTCTCAAGATACAAATATGGACTATCAGAACAATATTTGGCCCCCATAAGTATGAATCACACTGATATTTAGAAAATTAGAAGTTTTAACTTAATGTGTTTATATTTATGAAGGTGAAATCTTTGTTAAAAGAGTAGTAATTTATTCTTAAAAAGTAACAATATCTACTTCTAACAAACAAGACAACTGAACTATTTTGTGCGTAACTAAAACAATACTTTAGCTTACGAGAAGAGCCTTATTATGATTCAGTTGTTGCATTATAATAAATTACCAAACTACTTGAAAGATGTTATCACAAATTTATTTAAAATACAATTAAATGATTTATTTTTTTATGGAAACAATATTACTCTGTGAATCTTTAAAAATGCTAAAATTAATTTGTATATATACTAAATAAAACACGTGATAAAACACCTAATGCAGGAAATTAAAATAACTTAATTTCCTGCATCTTGTTCAACATGTACTCTACAAAAACAAGTGCTGAAATAATTTTAAGTGACACCTTCTGAATTGTGAATTATTTTATAGTTATTTTCTTGTATTTAATATATTCATGTATTTACTGTAATATTATTTCATGTATTCATATTCTTAGATTATTATTATTATTATTATCAACCTTAACCACGTGTATTTTTTATCTTATAATTAATTGTGCAATCTTTGATACTGCTCTTATCAAGATTTAACCATAGTTTCCCTTGATCCACTATGAAAATTCTGGGGCATGCAGGGTTGATTTATATAATGCATTATTATTGTTATTATATAGCAATCAGTGTAAAAGATTTGTTTATTTATTTATTTAGCACTTATAAGTCCCAGGAAGAGGATATTTTTTATGTAATAAAGATTGAAAAAAAAATTAAAAATGTAGTTAACAGCAATAAATTGTAGGTAAATAATTTTTACCAATGAAGACCTGAATATGTTAAAACAGTTTACATACTTTATATAATTGCAAGCTAACAAATATGACTTCAGTTCCAGTCGCATCATAAATTTTATGTTTTTAGTCAATTGTCTCAGTTTTTTTTTTTTTTTTTGATGACCCAAAAAAATGTATAAGATCTTAATATAATAATGATCATTAATATATTAATGATTTTAATGAATAATTAATTATAAATATTAATATAATATTTTAATATATTAAATTTCTGAAAATTAAAATTCAGTAAATTGATTTTTAATATCAAAATTAAAGATTATGAGAACAAGTGATCAGGGTCAGAATTAAAAATTAATTAGTCAAAAATGCCCTCAATTAGTGAAGCATATTTTAAAAATAAATAATTTTAACTTTTTATTTATTTAGTAACTTTAATAATGTTTATTTATTTTTCTATCCATGGTGATTATTTTTCTAGCCATTTTTCTATCCAAATTGATATAATACAGTACGTTGTGAGGAGAAAGTTATAAAAAATTTACCTGTATATGAGCCAGTTTTGACTCAAGTTAAGATTCTTCAGATACTGTCACTGGAAGTGCTAAGGAGTTTGTACATGATTTCATGTTGCAGATGCTTGTTCATATGCAGTTGATTTGAATGAACTGATTTGTGCAAGGCAAATCTAGTGATGGAGCAAAGTTCTTTTATGTGTCCTTTGTATTGTCATTAAAAGCTATATTTTTTTGTCCTGTCTATAATTTATGACAATCTGAACAATCAAATCTGTACATCCCAGATAAATCAAATTTTTGGGTTGTTTGAATAAGTTTTGTATGATAATGTGTATTTCATTGTAGCAATGAAGCCTGGTTTTTTTTAACTTGTAGGGAATTTTTTTCAGCCAGTTGTTAATATAAAAGAGCTAAATAAACATTTAACTCTTTGTATAGACATGAAGCTATTTTTTTTTTTTTTAAGTAAAAAGATGATGGCTCAGGCATAGGTAAAGTTTTTATTATTTTTTACCTTAAAAATAAAATACTTAATTGATTTATAAAAACTTTCCAATTGATAAATAAATATTTTACTCATTTCAGAACATAACTAAGAGATAGTTATAGTTAGATATAGTTATAGATTGTCAAGAAAATCAGGTAAACAATGTCTCTGGAATTTATCTAGGAATTTATCGAGGAAAACTATTGGCAAACCTTGATCACGAATCATGATGCTAAAAAGAAAGAGATTGTATAAATAGTTAATAAAGTATACCAACAAACAAAAAGATTGAAGCAAGTTAGAAACATTTAAATTTATTGAATTTTAACTGCGTACTTAGATTACAACTGAATACAACTGATTACAACTTAGATTACAACTGAAAAAAATAGTGAAGGACCAGTATCATACAAGACGTCCAGGGTAGTTCATTAAATATGCACAATTATTATTACTAAAGAATTTGTTACATGTAAATATTTAAGCCTAAGAAAAAAAGAAAAGCTAGAAGCATTTGAAATATGAGTATGGAGGAGATTATAAAAGATTAAATGGATAGGCAAAATCAAAGATGAAAAAGTAATGAGAATAGAAGTTTAATCAGAACAAGATAAAAGGAAGAGGAGTGATTGAAACAATACCAGAAGGGATCAGTAGAATTCCCCCCAAAAAAAAAATTATAGAGCATACAAGAAAGTGGGATCGTAAAGGTTAAGTTCAGAATGTAAGTGATTGAAAACAGACATGTTGCAAGGGACCAGCCTAAAACCAGTTGTATCATCATTTATTTTTTTACTGCTTGAGATTAACTAAATTATGTTATATATTACAAAAATTAAAGGGTTCTTAATCCATTGCTTACCCTCAGCTATTTTTCAATAATTTACATTCATAACAAAAAATGTATTTTAATTTTTTAGTAGTTTTTTCCTTACATTTATTTATGTTTTTCATAAAATCAGTCGATAGACTCTTTTCTTGTGATGTAACTAGTATTTTTGATTAAAAAAAATTAAAAATTCAACTAATACAAACAAATTGCCCAAATACTATAAAATAAAACTAAATAAATGAAATAAAATAAAATTATGATAAATAAAACTATGGCTCATAGAAAATTTAAATATATAAAGTAACAGAACATTTTTTAAATATTATTCAACATTTGTATGTCAGCATCAGTTCAAAGATAAATTGGTATGTCTATGACCAGATGAAACATAAAATTTGAAATAAAAAAATAATATAAAATTAAAATTACACCAATATCTTAAAATAAATTAAAATTTACATTCAGTTTTGTGCTAAACTGTTACTATTAAAAAACGTACATTCCACATCCTCAGTTATCTATTTTATGTAATCCAACATTTTGTCTGTTTTACAACTCCTACTCTTTACACATGCTGTATTAACCAAGATAATTAAACATGCATGTCTTAGTACATACGGAGTGCCTCAGGGAAGTGTTCTAAGTCTCTTGCTTTTCTTATTGTTTAAGTGCTGCCCAAAAATGTTGGGCCATTCATTGTAATTTTCTTTGCAGATGACACAACTGTGTATATACACAGTATATACCTGAAGATAGCTATTTAAAAGGAATTGAAAATTCTAATATAGCAATTCAACAGTTATTCACTGGATGGATTGTAACCATCTAACTTTAAATTTGAACATAAAACCTTTGTATTGTGCTTCTCAGGTAAATGTAATATTGCTAATTGAATGGATGGAATTCCCATTAATGATAACTAGTATTCTTGTTGCCCATAAAGCAACATTTTTGGGTTTTTTATTAGGTGATAAATTCTTTGGGATGATCAAATTGATTTTGTTTGCAACAAAATCAAATGATACTGTTTTGATTTGAAGCTTCTTCATAAAACAATAAACTTGTCATCATTATTAAATAGTTATTTTGCTTACATATATGTCCATCTAAACAATATATCATCTCTCAGGGCTCCCTCAAAAAGTCAGAATGAGATTTTACGGTACAAAAATGAACTGTCAGATTATTGTTTGCCATCCAAAAGTATGAATCAAATAAATAAAAAAATTAGAAAACTAAAAATGCAAACTTATACATTTGTAAGCCATTACTCACCATTTATAATGCATTTTGCTAAAAAGAATAGTCACTTATTCTTAAAAAAACAACTATATCCACCCGTACCAAATCACACAACTGTTTTCATATAAATAATAAAAAATTGTAGTTTACAAGAAAGGGCCTCATTATGTTTCTGTTGCCATTATTAATAAATTACCAAACCATTTAAAACATCTTCTAACCAATTTATTTATAATACAATTAAAAGATTTTCTTTTACAGAAACAACATTCCTTTGCCAATGAATTTCTAAATAATAATAATTTTTTTTTCTAAAGCCTGATTTTTCTGCATCTCATTTATCATATACATGATATATATGATTATCATATATATGAACGGCCTGAGTCTGTACCAGACTGCACCTTATTTATATGTCATACATATCAACCTCATCTCATTGGCCTTGGGGGATTGCTTATTGTTCATTAATTGAATAGATTGCACATTAAGAAAATAAATAAAATATTTCAATAATTAATATGGACTTTAATCACCTCTATTTCTTATCTTATAATTTATGTTTTTATATTTATAACTTATCTTTCTATATACAAATAATTAGAAGTGATTTATATAACGTATCATTATTTACCGATCAGTATTAGATTTATTTATGGTTCACCAACTTTGTTTTCTTTAAAACATTCTGTCATAAATTTCTTTCTTTTTCAATCTGTCTTGAGATTTCTTTATTTCATATTCTACTGACCTACATAATTTTCAACCCTTATTTTACTTTCTGTTTTCCCTATTATTCATGTTCCACTATCATAAAACGCTACAATAAATAATTTTTTTTAGAATTTCATTCCAATTTTTACTTGTACATTTGATACTCATAGACTGAAAGGTCCAGTTCTTGTGCCAATTTGCTTTTAAATCCATACCTTCCTCATCCATTCTTTGTAATTATATTACCTAGGTAAAAATATTCTAGAAGTTTTGGTATATTATGTTCTTCTATCTTAATATTTTTTCTCATTATCTTCCTTCTTGTTGCATTTTGTTATTTTGTTCTAGTCTCAGTTATTTTGAACCAATTTTTTTTTTTGCAATAAATCCACACAATTTAATACGTTTTTTAAACTTATTTTTCGTTTCTGTCAAATAAACAATGTTGTAAGTAAATTTTAACATCTTTATGCTTTCTCCCGGTAAATAGTTAAACGACCCAATTTTTTTCTTATAATTCCTTTGTTTTTTATATTTATTAAAGTTACAAAGCAATGGGCATACTATATCCTTCGTTTCATTCCTTTCTTAACCAGAATATAACTTCATCTTTTATCTATGTTGTATTCCTTTAACAGCCTATTAATAAATAAATTTTTAACTTTATTTCAGTATGATTTTTTTTTTTTATAAATTAACTAATATTCAATTATTAAACATTTCTAATTAAGTATGATTTTTATTCAGAATTTAATTATAAAATTAATTTAAATGTATTTAAATTTTCACAAAATCTTTTAGGTTTATTTATACACTTATTAACAATATATGTGATCAATTTTTTATTTCCTATCTTATTTTTTAAAATAACTAAATAAACCTTGATAATTGAATCTGAAACTGACATTCATACATGCACAGTGGGCTGAAAGACAATTTCCCATGCATGTGAATTTTAATTCTGTAACAGGCCATAATTGGATAACTTTGGCTTTGCAGTTAGAAGTAATCATCTGATATAATTATTATTCAGCTAATTTTTGTATCTGCATTGAGAATGAATAGTGGTGATAAAGAATATAAATCAAGAACATGTTTTTTTTTTCAACATCAGAGGATAAAAAAAGGATACTATTGCCCATGAAGAATTGTATGAAAGATTTCTCCACTTCTAAGACATTACCATATGTGTATGATGAACATAAAATTTGAAAATACTAGAGATGATAAAGAGGTTCCATGATTGGGTAGGTCTAAAACTAGTTGCACTTTAAAAAATAGACAACTTTTTCCAGAGACATTAGTAAAGACTCCTGATATGTCAATCAGAAAGGATTCTGTCAGGCTGGAAATATCCAAAATGGGTTTCTTAACATTTCACAAAAAGGTGAAGTTTAAGGATTAGGCCAACATTTACTTCATGCACTTTATAAAGATGATCTTGACAGACGAGTGGAATTTTATGAGGAATTTATTATTTTTATGAAGCAAATCCTTATTTTCCTAGTGAGTATTTCAGCCTGATAAAGCCAAAAAAGCTGGCTTCAAATTGGATAGCCTACTAAACTGTTGTAAATGTGTTCACTGGTCTGATGAAAAACCTCATAATTATGGAGATGGAAGTTAAGGTATCTGGAGTGGTTAGATGTGGAATCACAAAAAAAGTAAATATGGAACCTGATTTCTCTGATGGAAATGTAACTGGCAATTCATGTCTTGAAGTGTTAGGAGATGTTATTATTCCTTAGCTATTAAAAAAACTTATTTAAAACCCTGTGTTTGAAATCAATTATCCCTGTTTGTATATATATTGGGATCACCTCTTTGCTATACTCTTGAGTTAGAGACGACCTTTATCAAACTTTTCCTAATGATTAGGACCTTGAGTATTAATAGAATGGCCACCATTTTCATGTGATTCAACACTTTGCAATCTCTCATTAAGTCATCAATAGTGTGATATTTTCTTCAAATTAAAATTATTTGAGCTGTTTCAAGCAGTCAAATGAAAGCTCAGTTGATTTTATAAATCAGTATAAAACTTTATCAGAAGAAATGTGTAATTTAGTGATAAAATGATTAACATGTATTTTTGGGCAGAAAAATTATGTTTTAAACACTTCCTCTATGTGTGTTAAATATGTAATAAAAAAAACTTTGTTTGTTTCTCTTCTGTTATTAACAATTTTATAAATGGGGAATCTAATTTTTAGCCCGTCAGATAGATTTGATAATACAGTCTGCTTTTTAAAATATATAATCTTCATATTTTTTTCATTATAACTTGAAAGTTACCATTATAGTAATATTACTGCAACATAAATATTTATATTTTGCTTCAGGTAATGCAACATGTTTTATTATTATAATTTTTTTATTTATACTTGACCTGTTTGTCTTTCTTATGACTATAAAATATGTAAAAAAAACCTGATATACAGGAAATAGCAGTTAAAGATCTTTTTCTGAAAATAATGTTGTTCACAGGTGAACAGAGTAAAAGTATCACATGTAGAACTGAATGCCATATTTTGATATGTTTGGCATGCTGATAAAGAATAATATATTACAGTTCATAAAGAAAACAACAGGAAACAATTTATTTTTCTGTTTTTTTAATATGACAGGCTCGAGATATTTGTTATTCTTGAGAATGATTATACCATTTTCAGGATTGAATCATGTTTCATGTCCATTCAATTATAACTGTTGTGGTTATAGCATCAGACTTACTTATTATTATAAATTGCTTATAAAGAATTAAAAATTGAAAATATTATAGACCTTCAGAAATATAATTATGATTATTTAACAACAATCTATTGAATTAAGTATAGTTTAGAATTCTGATACGATGTTCCCACAGTAAAGAAAAATTATATCTGATAATGATAATTATTATCATATTATGTATCATATTTAAAACTGTAATCAGACTTCTATTCATTAACGTATTTAAAATCAAAATAGTTATATAAAATATTTGTAATTTGTAGAAATTATTATAAAATGTAACATTTAAAAAAAATTGTTTAATTTTTACTCCTATCATTTGTGTAATACTAGGTAGTCTAAGAATTCAAATATTAATTTGTCTTTATTAACTCACTATTTATTAAAAACAGTACTATTAGCAGACTGTTTTGGGCATTTAATATCTGCCATGTAGTATAGAAGGTTAGACATAGAATTATATAATCTTTATTTATATAGTTCAACATAATTAAAGAAAGCGATCTCCATGACAAGGTGGTAGCATCTTGCTCTTTGATCCAGAGGTCCCAGGTTTGAATCCTGTTCAGGCATGACATTTTTCATACACTACAAAATTCTATTTTCATATTCCACATACTAGCCTCTGTATAATTTCATCAACCAAAAAATAAATAAAATAAAAATTAAGGAAGTTTAATTAAATAAACATATTTAAAGAAATCCTATTTAGATTTTTTAATGTATCATAGGATATGATTTAAATAATTTATGTTGATAGCATATAAATATTTTATCTTTTTCGTTCATGGAAAACTTTTTGTTAGCATACTAAGATTACTTTCATCTATTGTAGATTAAATGTTTAACTTATGGCTATACAACTACAGTAACTGCATAAGATTTTTATCTTCAAAGCAATCTGTAATTCACTTATATAGTATATAATCCAAATTTCTGTATACAAATTACAAGAGAATAGAAGTACAAGAGAATCAATAAGACTCAATCCTTTGATAAATATCGATTCTATGAAATAGAAATACTTTATTACAATAGTTATGCTACATGCTTTATTGTAATATTTAACTTTTCAAAATAATCAATATTTAAAAAATTGCGAATTAAATTTTTATTGAATTAAAACAAGAGCTACATGTAAATCCATCATTTTTAGTAGCATGAATTCGTACTTTATTAAAATTCTTAAAAATTTTATCGTAAAACGTACTGTTTCTAGCCTTTAATATCTACATTAATACGGTACAGTACTTCATTGATAGATAGCTGCGATGCACAGTATGCTTACAGAACGCACTGTAGATTATCGTCTGTATACACTTAGTCCGCTATTACTCAATTGTTATATTATAATATAACAATATTATAATATAATATTATAGACCTGCAGAAATATAATTATGATTATTTAACAACAATCTATTGAATTAAGTATAGTTTAGAATTCTGATATGATGTTCCCACAGTAAAGAAAAATTATATCTGATAATGATAATTATTATCATATTATGTATCATATTTAAAACTGTAATCAGACTTCTATTCATTAACTTATTTAAAATCAAAATAGTTTGATTTTACTGCTGCTTACTGTTATATTATAATTTAAAAATTTGATTGATTTTATCTTTATTAATTTTTTAAATTACCAATTAATGAAACAAACAATTAAAAAAATTTCAAGAACATTTTTTAATCGATTAAATACAAATTATTATTTTTTTTTTTTGTAGTGACTCAGAAAAAATGTATAAATCGATAAAAGTTGTTTTATAAAAGGTGATCGCGTAACTGTGTAGGAGCCGTGAAACATTACTGAACGAGTAAAATAACTCTACAACTTACCGGTGTTTTGTTAAGAAGACAAAAACACACTAAATTTCTTATGTCGTGTTATAAATTTGTTTCATTTAATTTTTAACAGAATGAAACTCGAGGTAATTTCAACATTTTTGGAAAGAAACCTAAATACCATGGAAGTTCCAGTTTTTAATTTAATTTTCTTTTATTTGAATATGTTTTGAGGTTTGAAAATATCTTCGGCGTCATTTTTTATTAGCGAGTGATCGGTCAATCAAGAGTAAAAATAACATTTTTGCATGTTTTTACCACTTATGAAACCAATATGTCTCAAACTTTTTAACAATACCAAGTCATGTATTAGTGTTTCTGATTCGCTTTAGGTAGCTTTATTAACAAAATAAAATACCAAAGTAATTACTACATACGTTATTTTATTACATTTATAAATTTAAAAAAAGGTGCGCTATGGTGACCGAAAACTGTTACAAATAATGAAACGTGCACAGTAGTTATAATAAACAAATTGTAAATTTTAAGTTCAAGATACATGCTGGAAATAAAATTGTTATAATGAAAAATAAGAATTTTAAAAGATTTCGCCTATTATCCTTTCTGTTTTCGTCTTTGTACAGTTTATTTTTAAAAAACTTTGTGTAATAACCTCAGAAAAACAAGAAATACAGTTTAGTAAATTGCATGCCCTACATTTTAAGGTAATCTTAGGGATATTTGAGAATGAAGAGTAAAATATTTTTTTTTTGCTTTTATTATTTAATTACTATTGTTCGTGAAATATCATTATATTCATGAAATAAATTTATTATATAGAGTAGAAATTTATCGACTCATCGGCAAGAGTCATATGTACGCGATCAAGTAGACAGAAACCAAGGATATAGAACTTACTCCCTCATCATTCTGTACATTCATATCGTTGCATTACTTAAGCGAGGGTCCGATTAGTCGCACGAAATAATTTTATTTTGCATGAGAGACCGATCAATCTCTCAAACGTTAATGTAATGATTGACGAATTTGTCTCTTATAATTGTCAACCTGTTTAATTACTCGGTCAAGCGAGTTTTTTCTTCAAGCATTTGCATTTCACCGTATTACCTTTCTACATATTGTAAACTTTCTCGATAATCGTTTCTTTTTTAAAATATCATCCTATCCTTTACAACTACCGCATTTTATTAAAAGGTTTTTCGATTAGCCGAATAGGTTTTAAGGTTGTTGAGCCCAAAGCTACATACCGTTAAATGTTATGTTTTTTTGAGAAACTACTGAATCAAATTCACCACGTTGACACAAGACTCGCAAACATCTTTCCCGAGAAGTCTGAGTCCTCATTACGCTCTTTGAAACATAGATCTAAAAAAATTGAAAATGCCGACTAATTAATGATGTAAAATATATATATATAACAATTAACTCGTAGTTTATTTATAATTGGTGAGCCAAAAAAAAAGATGATTAAAAATTTTATTATTTTACACCTTTAAAAAGGGATTTTTACCAAGATTCTGCAGTTTATTTAATAGCATTTAAACATTTTCTTCTGAAGGTGACCCTCATTTCGATTCATAAACTTTTCAAGTCGACTTTTTAAACATTTTCCAATACAAAACATAACATATTCACAGGATATGTGATAAATTACTAATTTGTTTATTGAATTCTACAGAGTTTTATCAGGATAGATCACAAATAAACCTACACGAATAAAAATCACATGCTCTGAAGTCCGCCCATCTTTCGGGCTAAGAAACAACCACGTTTCTGGGGATAACAAAATTTGTTAACAATCGTATAACTGCACACATCGATCAGCTAACTGTATGACCCGGTCGTTGCCATCCTGTTGAAACTACACATTCGGATTGCTTTCAGATTTTTCAGAAAGCTGTACTGTGAGGTACATCGACCTGAAAATTGGAGACCAGCCGATGTAGCGCAGGCAGAAAGTCAAGCATCTTGGGGTTACTATAGACAAAAACTGCAGGTTCAGCGATCATGTCACTAAATGCTGCAGTAAAGCGGAACGAAACGTGAGTGCTTTGAACCGACTCATGTCATCAAAAGCGGCGCCTGGGTCGACCAAGCACCGGTTGATTATGACGGCCGCTTTTGTATACCGCGCCAGCATGGGGTATGATCATTAACATTCAGCGGAACCTCAGAAGACTACGGACAGTACATCGAAGACCGATAATGGGAGTGGTGACAACCTACAGGACGTTGTCATAAGAGAAGGCGTGTGCTCTCTCGGGAGTTCTCCCCGGTAGATCTGCTCATACAAGAGAGGATGGACCGGTTTGCGGGTTCGAGTAGGTCTAAAGCCAGATCGGCGGTTATTCGTCAGTGGTGTGAAAGATGGCGGACCACCGAAAAAACGAATTTGACTAAGAGATTATTTCCCGATCTGGTTAGATGGCTTGGCAGGGACCACGGCGAGCTCAGTTATTATCTGACACAAATCATGTCGGGGCATGAGGAGTATTTGTGCAGAATTATTAGGAGAGATTTACCCACATGTATGTTTTGCCAGGAGAATGATTCTGGTGAACACACCATTTTTCGTTGCGTGAAATGGCATGAATTGCGGGTCAGGGCGGGAATTATTGACCTAAGCCCGGAAGAACTTGTGGAGCATATGCTGGCCTCACCAGAAAATTGGAGGGCTGTGGACTGTATGGCGAGGACAATACTACAAGTTAAGGATGATGGGGGGGGGGGGTTATTAGGCAAGGGATGGGCGGACAGTCCCAGTTGTGAGGGCCGACATGCCGAGGTGTGTCGGTATCGATGATCAACTGGGAACTCCTGGGTGGTGGTAGGTTGCAACAAGATGAAAAGACCTGATACCGGTGGGGAATACAGTTTGGAGTACCTCATTACAGTGGGCAAAAAAAAAAAATTAGAGAAAGATCCAACCGGCGAGCCGACCCGTCATGCCGGACGAACAGCCAGTAGACGGGAAGGGTCGTTAGAGTTTGAAGGACACTCTCCTGGACCGAGTTGTACTTAATTGTTGGTCTCGCCGAGGGGAGTAGGGAAAAAACAGTCAACTGTTCCTGAGATGTGTGGTTAATCGAAACCCAACTACCAAAGAACACCGGTATCCACATTCTAGAGTTCAAATCCGTATAAAAGTAACTGCCTTTTTAAGATTTGAACCTTAGAACTCTCGACTTCAAAATTAGTATATCTGCATAACTGGATATGCGATTCGTTACAGTAGGCATATAGTTAATGTCTCCATTTAAATTTTAAGATTCAAAATATCAATGGCAAAAAATTATACGATTAGATTGAACAGTATCATCTAATGCCTCATTACTGGAATTTTTGTGTAGGTACTTTTGAAGAATTCTTTAAAATTAAGAAATAAAAATAAAAATTTGGATTTCGTTGGATCCCAGCACTTACAGAGTATGTTTTAAGGTGTACGTACATTTCTTTGATTAATAAACTTCTCGTTATACCGTGAACAAGTTTCTTTCAAATTCTGCACTCAAAAACTTTAATGACTTGGGCTGACGGTATCGCATCTTTCCAATGGTTATTGAAATAGCATTGAAAAATCGTTGGGCAGTCGCGAAATCAACATAATTTTTTTTGTAAAGCTTTGATCGCTAAAGAGCGCTGTTCACTCATAATTAAATGCAATAGAAATAAGCATTTTTTGTTACCGGAATATAAACAATGTTTATAGTATCCCCTTCCAACGGGAACCCTTTATAAAATATGAAAAGATGTACCAAAATCCTTTATTAAGGACAAAAATCACAATGATATTTTTTATGGGCATTGAGGAACGGGTAAAAATTAATCCTATTTGAAATCGTTATAAATAAATGATTTTTAAAAACCGTATCAATTTTTTGACGTGATACCGAATTGAAAAACGAATCGACCGGAGTAAGTATATATTTTATCAATTAATCTTATAACCTAACTTCAGGTGTTTTTTTTTTAAAGTTACTTATACTTTCTTAAACATTAAGTTTTATAAGATTTTACTCGTTGTTTCTATTCTTTTTTTTTTAACTTCTTTCTGTTTATTCTTCTGAGCTCGACAGTTACCTTCTGTTGGAGGACATAAATAATTAAGCGTATCATTTAACATATACGGCAGTCTGAGTTTACAAGGAAGAAAGAGAATAATGTTTTTTCTTTAACTATATCACTATTACGTGTAGTAAATCTAATGTGTATCTAGATAGTTCGACGATTTGGAAATCAATAAAACAACTAATTTAAATTAATATTGGAGAGATTTTTCTAATTGCTGATATTGTTCCAAAAATATAAAATGATCGCTAAAAGAATTGTAATTCAAAAAATGAAATCAATGGCCAGAAATAAAAAAAACAATGGCCAAAGATAGTTGAAGAAAACAATAACAAACGCTCTGCCTGCATTGAAACCACCTTCTTGAAGAATACTTCAAGAAAGAATAGGTGAAATAAGAAAATATTTACCGGGAGAAGGTTATTGTAATTTACTAATAAAGAAGATATAGAACGACTACTCGTTGATGTTGCGATAGTTGATTGGTAGATGATATTGTATTTGAGGAAGAGTAAATTTTAGAATTGAGAGAAAGAGTATGTAATAGTGAAAATGCATTATCTAATATGGTGAATGAGTTAGATAAAATAAAGAAAAAGAACCTGTTTTATCTATAACAAAAAAGTTTTTAATTTTTAGATAAAGTTTTCAAAACTAGAGGAAATCATTAAAATGAGGATTCGAAAACAGATCCCTATCAAAAATTTATAAGGAAAACCAAGATTGGGTTGTCACCTTAGAAAGGAAAAAAATATTATACAGAAACAAGGCAAAAAAATAAACAACGAGCAATCTTTTTTTTTAAAAAAATCTAACGTTTCAATTTTTATTTCAGTTACTATCTATATTGAATTAAAGAATTAAAAAAAAACTCTTTCTTAATACATTGCAGACGCAAATTTTTTAGCCAAAACCTAATCATTAATTTTGTATTTAGCCTTAATTTGCAAGGAATTTTAGTGTTTCGTATCCCCCCTCGTAAAATAAGTAAACTATTGTAATATTTCTTTTTCTAAAACAAATATGTTTATGAATAAATACTTTTTATATTACGTTCTCTGTTGATAGTTTCCTATTTTATGTCGTATGTTTTTCTGTTTAAATTACTGGAAGGTATATGCAAACTTGGGGCGATAAATAAATATTATGATTATTGACCCTAAATAAAATTTAATTAACCGTAGTCGAGTCTGCGGTCAGTATTATCGATAATGACATTTGCTACAGTTAACCGTGACATTGCAAGATCTCAGTTTCATACTCAATTCTCTTATTAGTTAGTAAAATACTCGCGCCGCTTATGTGTTAAGGTCGTTGAAAGTTCAGTTATGTCAGCGAACTAAATGAACTGGTCAGCCGTAATCTGCACAAAACCCCGACTAAATCGCGAAGATATATAAACCCGTTTAATACCTAATGTAGTACCAACATACTGATTTTTTTCATCGATCCGATATCATAATGATGTGAAAAATTGAATTAGAACGAAGAATCGATAAGGGTCCAAGTTTACTCGTCGTTCATCTTAATTCCCAGAAATCAACAGAGATTAAGGATAAGAGAAATGACAGGAGAGTAAGTAAGGGAACACTGTACCTTCAGAGAGACAAACTGCCTCGTCCGAAAGAGTTCTTAAAAAGCAGGACAATGGATCCGTCCATAATCCTTCAGGAGTTCGGAATATCTTTTAATCTGGGGTTGTTTCAGCAGATTACACATTAATTAACCATTATTTTGTGATGACCGGTTGAAATATATCCCCAAATAAATAGCTTTTCGTGATATAAACTCATCTGAGAATATTTCCGGGACTCCTTAAGGAAAAAATTCGCCCAACCCATTCCCAGATTTCCGTGGCCGTAGAAGTATCCGACTGAAATATCCCGATGTTGAATTATTATCTTGTACGATACCGATAATATCTTTTTTATTTTTATAATTCAATAGACCGACCTATTATCGATATCAGTGACAACATAAAGTTATTTACCTGTCAAATGACTATTGAGTTCGGTCGATATATTTTCATCGTGGCCGTTGTCAATAGAAAGTATTTATTGTATATTTGTATACAAATGAATAAAAGAATGTCTAACTTTGTAACAGTTTTATTTATATCATATAGTCAGTGTTAGGTAACAGGAAATGTACATTCTACAAAAATTGTTTTCTTTTAATCGATAAGAAATTTTAAAATTTCAATTCTAGTTTGTTTTATAATATACTGTTTCAGTATTATTAAAACTTTTTATTTAAAAGATAACATTTCTTCACCTCAAATAACGTAATCGTATTTGAAATTTACCATTTTAATTAACACATACATGTTATCCGCGGTAGTATATATTATTCGTGTGGTCTCACTGTACAAGAGAATAGTTGCAATACATTATCAACAAATGTGGTTAGATAAATCTGGCGCGATATAATTTTTGTTAGTGGAAACCGGGAATTTGTTCAGTCGAGTGATATAAGCGAGCTAGAAAAAATTTTAGAACGATACACAACTGCAGTTTAAAATACATCCCACCACATTGTCGTTGATAAACCATATCAATATGTATGCAAAGATAAATCGACGATTGAATTTTCATTTGTAAAAGCATTCGTCATTTCCGTATTATTTCTATCCACCTGAGACCCCGATCTTGTTATTTCATTATCGTACAGGACAAACGGTCAATGAAAAATAAAACATAAACTGAATGCAAATTATTTGAATAATTATGTGTATATGTATAAACAACACACTTATGTGTTAACACATTTAACATTGAATTTATGAAAGTCTGAACAAGATGACAAAATTTTACTGTTTTTATTGTTACGTAAAATATATATATATATTTTTTTAGAAGTAAGGAATTTTTATGAAATTATTTTAAAATTATTGTTTTCTTATAATTCTTTAAAATGTATAATTTAAAGTTTTAATTTCCTGTTAAAAAAAATCATTTCATTTGTGTTTATAAAATATTTGGTTAATAAAATTTTAATAAGTTCTTTTCTGTAAACAGTTGTAACATTTTAAGCACTTTAAATTAAAATTTAAGAAGATTTCAATAAAAATACAGAATAATAAATAAATAAATAAAAACGGTTACAAACTATTCGAATGAGATGTGAATGCTTTGTTAATTTCTTTATAGAACGTCTGCCATTTCATAATGTCGATTGAAGGGCTTTTATATAAATATAAAATAAAACCGTTTAAAAAATCAACAAATCCAGACCGATCGTGATCTAAATTAAACGGCGTTATAACCCACATTCCGAAGTCATTGTACAAAATTTAAAAAAAAATCGGTAGATCGATTTTTTTAAAAAGTTTCCTTTGAAAATATTTTGAATATCGTAATGACTTCAGGTTTTATACAACCTAATTCTAAATAATTGTGTTGTGTTCGAATCATTAATATTACTGAGTAACTTTCTTTTTAAAAATCTTCCCCTGATTTTCTAAAAGTAACTAGAAATAGAACCAACCACCAGACATGTTTTTCTGCAAAATAAATGCGGTTAATCGAAATCATTTCGTTTGGCGAAGAGTAAGGCTTAAAAAATGTACAGGATCCAATTGAGAACTTTTTTTTTAAGTCTGTTGTCTAATTTTTACTACAAAAAATTAATTATCGAGACCGATTTAAGAAAGATAATTAAATATAAGCGCACGTACGTAAATGAAAACGTTTTAAAACCGTTTCAATAAGGTTCTGCGTATTCGAAACATTATTCCTTCCTTTTCTTAAGTAACCGTTTTAAAAAAGTTCTCTTTTTGGGATTCTAATATTATGAGGCATTCCTTCTACAGGTACATACAGTTCGGTCAAATAATTAATAAATGAAATCGTTATACGACATTTCCAATTGTATTGTTTGTATTACTAAATTATTAAATCGTTTTAACGTGAAACCAATCTTTTCTAACCTTCGATCACGAAACTGTTATGCAGTTGTAGACGATTTATTTCGAAATATAATTTAGAGTTAGGCAGCGTTCACGGATGTAAAGTTTACTTAACGGTCGGTAAAAAAAGGTAGTTTCTAACAAATTGCTGGACAGAAAAAACCATAACGAATCTACAAATGTATCATTCGTTGATGACTTAATGTTTAAATAGCTTTCGGAATGACAACAATAATGCAACTGTGAAAATCGTATATCCTTTGTAACAACGATAACAAGTATCCTAATTTATAGTTTTCTTTTAAAAAAAAGAACAAAAAAACGGCTCTTTCAATAGAATACATAATTGGCAATGTTGTCTTACATGACGAGATTTTATTAGGTTTTGTTATTTTAACATAATAAAATACATTATTGTTACTGTGCGCTCGCGCACACACAGACTATTACTTCCGCACTTATTCTAAAGATTTTACCAAATTATTTTATAATTTTCATACGAATCGGCATATAGCTTGTTAAAAAAAAAAAATCCTCCATATTTTTCAGTCCCCTTTTGCCATTACACCTGTTCGGGAACTAACTTCGATCGTTTATATTTCTCTCTATCCTCGGAAACGTTTCTTTGCATGCCCGTCAACGAATCGCATCCTACATTGTATTTTAACTGTTTTATATTTATAATATTTTCCCGTTCCTACCGTACGTATCCGACACGGGTTATTTTCTTCGAGTATATTTTAGTAGGTGTAAGCTATCGGTTATCGTGAATGAAGCGTTATCTTGGGAAAACTAGTCTTAAAAAATATTTCCTCCAGAGAATCGACATAGTAATTCCTGGCCTTCGAATCGTCTAATGGGAGCAGCGATTTAAAGAACAAGAGTTTGTCCCGGGTTACACGAGAGGATAGATAAAACTCAGAATATTAACACTAAGATAACGCAGTGCAAAAATAATCTATGAATCAAAGCTTTGTAGTGAAAAAAAATAGGAAAAAGATTACTAATAAAGATATGCTTGGGTTCGATTAAAGATAAATAACTTTGGGACTGGTAAAAGATAATACTCTTAGATTAGTTAGATTGCTATTTTCTTTACCTGATAGTAATAAGGAATTTTAATAACGGTATTATTTTTGTACTATTTAACGTTTTTAACAATATTATGAGAGTGACTGAAATCCATTGTCCTAAGTCACCTTCATGAGCGTATTTTAATGATAACAAGTAGAAGAATGAAATAGTGATATTTGTAAAAACCCACATATATTTCGGGAAATCGTTATATTGATCTCTACACAAAACGTCCACGTTTACGATACGGATTCAATCGACTAAACAAAATAGCTGTAAAAAATATTCCATGTCTTCAATGAAGAAGACGGAACACAAAACTGGAAGACAAAAGACTTACATGTTTGTTTCAGAGCATATATAAATGAATTTTTACGTAGAATAATAAAATACACTAAACCGATAAAACTAATAAATTTTACAGAGAAAAACTTTTATTGATCTATATAATTTAATCTTACAGAATACGACTAATATACAAAACATCCCGGGTGGGCTTCCCTTTACGGCCTTGACATTTTTTCAGTTTTAATCTAATACGCTTAATTTCATCGAGGTCAATGGTAATGTTTAAATAATGTTCAGGTTTTAAAAATGTCCTCTTCCTTAAATTAATAAATATATATATATATTTTTTTTTATAGAAAAAAAAAGAAGTTTCAATCAATGTGATGTATTCTCGGGTGAAGAGATTACTGATGTATTCTCTGTTTATTAATATATTTGCTAGCGTACACACACACACACACACACATACACACATATATATATATATATATATATATATATATATATATATAAACAGACATGTTAACGTAGTCAGGAAATTGAGGGTTATTTATTTTAGATTACCATAACTGATATATTTAATGATATGTATAAAAATAATACTGTGCGGTCGAAATAATATATTTTTATTGTTTACAGGTTGTCCTGTGGGAACATTTAGATGTGATAGCGGTAAATGTATACCTGGATATGAGTTTTGCAACGCGGTGATCACATGTCAGGATGCCAGTGATGAAGGTCCGGCTTGTACAGGAGTTTTACCGGCGACTACATCCGGCTTTTGTCCTTTCCGTTGTGCCAACGGTCGTTGCCGTTCCTCTGCTGTCGCTTGTTCCGGTAGAGATGGATGCGGTGATGGATCTGATGAAGAAAAATGTTCCGTGTGCAGTAAGTCGAAAGAAGTAAATTTAGAAGGAAAAAATCAAAACTTTAATTTTTGTGAGGTTTTTTCACCTCAATTTTTCCTACCTCAATATTTAAAACTTTTCCTACCTCAGTATTAATGCTTTCATCCCGGGTGGTATTCTGTGATTTTTTGTTTAACATGACTGGAATCCGGAAAAGGTATGAAGACTAACGGTTATGGATTAAAGCCGGAACTTCTAACAAACTAAAATACAATACCGTTGAACGCCTTCGGTTAGGTAAACTTTCTGAGAAAATGTTACGCGAAGAACTATCTATCTAATATCTATACAGCTTTAACCACTCCTTTTACTCAAAATGAATAATTTTTACACTTTACTTTTTTGATTCTTTTCAACAGTCATCATAGTGTTAGGGTAAATTATATCCCACGCCTTAAAATAGTAGTTCTATAAATTCTTCTAATTTATTTAACGAATTTAAACAATTAACTTGAATCTTTTATTATTGCTATTATTATTTACTCCGCCGATCTGCAAGGCGGAGTGGTAGCGTTTCTGCCTTTCATCCGGAGGTCTTGCGTTTGATTCCCGATCAGGCATGGCATTTTTCACTCGCTACAAAATTCATCATCGTCCATCAGTAACTGTAAGTGGGCGTAACCTTATTGTTGCTGCGTAAATAAATAATTTTCTAGTTGAGTATTTATAAAACTGAGTTTTTAAATACCTAATTTATATTTAAAAACAATTTGTTTTAAATAATTTATAATTTAACAGCATAAAAGCTTTTAATTTAAGGTGTTAATAATACCGTATTTAATCAACATCGATTCACACGCCTTGGAATATCATATATTACTGGTCAAAGACCATTTCGGAGATATCTGTGAAGTTGACTCGAGAAGAAGTCCTATGTAGAATATGTACTCGGTTTCCTCAGACTGCAGAATACAATTATCCTAAACAAATTAGCCTTTGAGAAGAAAGTTTTCTAAATGTTTGGGCGTCTTTCGAGAGATATTGATATTTTTGACTAGTGTCGGAAGGTTCTCCTCCTCATTAAAGATACAGAACTGGATAAACAAAATTAGGTTTTTGAGTGTATGATAAACCTTAAAACTGTGTGGTTAATCTCCTCGTAGTCTTCTTTATTAAATAAATAATAAAACGCATAGTTAATTAGATAAAAAAAAAAACAACGCATAATTGAATTCGTGCTAATTTTCATAATGTTTTACAAGTTTGCCAAATTAATCTATAATATTTTAATTCTTTTTTATATATAACATCCAAATTATCCTTTCTTTTAATTTAAATATATATATATATATATATATATATATATATAAAGAGTGATTCAGGAAAAAAGTTAATAAATTACTATACATACTTATATTCGACATCAATTTAATTTCTTTTATGCTCCAGTTTTATCGAATACTCTTTTGTAACCTATTTTATTTAAATTATTACATAAACTTCCATGTACTCAGTTTATTCGTTAAAAATAAATAAATTTGTATTACTATTTATTATAAAAACAAATATGTTCTTTCTGAAAATGTATTCAATTTTTTATCAAAACACTGGCAGCTAGGTTGTTCAACTTTCTCGGATTTTGAGTAAATTTAAAAATGTAATTCTTCTCTCAGTGATAAAGTTGAAAATGATTCTTTATTTATTTACATACACACATATATATATATATATATATATATATATATATATACAGAGTCATTGGAGGAAAGGGAAACAATCTGGCATCTGATTCTAGAGCTTGAAATAAGGAAAAAGGTTCATATAAACCTTGTCCTAAAACGCTTTATTATCAAGTTCTGCTTGCGAAAAACGTCGCCCGGATTTCAGTTCCCTCGGTGAAATGAGGTTATACTGAAATTTAAGGGGTAAACTTGATGGTTCCTTATGATTTTTGATCTGAAAAATCAAATAAAGTATATCCCAGAACTGTATCTCCCATATTTTTCATGATATCCAACGTAAAACACAAAAATTTAGTGACGAAAAATACGTTTTTTTAGATTTGAGGTACAGTAACTTTCTTAAATGTTTAAAAAAAGCAGCTGTTTTTTTTTTTACTAAAAACAGCTGTTTCTACTACAATAAATTTAGACCTTTGAAAAATTAAGTTGGCAACACTAAATGTATGCTTCGAAATTAATTTGAATACTACACATTGTTGTCATAAAATTGTGATTACGTATGAATAAACGTTAGGCGGTTTAGTGATATTTGTTTTTATTGTTATTATTGTTTTTGACATAATTATGATTGTGTTTAATTATTACCTTTCAGAATCAAATTATGTAATTTTTTTTGTGTTTGTCGTACTCGAAAGCGTACGTAAATTTTTCCAATTGAATCTGGATTTAAAAAAATGAAATTCTGTTTTGAATTCTTTGTTTTGAAAAATGCCGCGTCTCTTTACTCATGCAAAATTTGCTGGTATGATTTTTGTGTACGGTTTTGCGATGAAAGTGCTCCAGCTCGGTCGAAGAATACCAACTTAGTTATCCTGGAGGAGTAGTTCTAAACCGTAAATTATTTTGTAGAACCTTTAATAATCTTCATGAAAATGGTACACTTTCCAGTGCTCATGTTCCATCTGAACGTCAACCGGTACATAGTGATGAAAGGGAAAGCATTCTTCAAGTGGTATTATTTAGTCTACAACGAGCACGCGAAGAATTTCTACAAGACTCAACATTACGTAAAGTACAGTATGGAGGACATTACATGCTTGCGGACTGCGTCCTTATCATGTTCAGAAAGTTTAACACCTCCAACTTAGTGACCGTGCCAGAAGACTGTTTTGTCAACGGTTTATTAATAATTACCACTTAATTCCGTTCATATTATTTTTGGACGTAGCTACTTTTACCCATAATGGCAAAACAACCTATGAAATTCACATAGATGGTCTGAAGAAAACCTGCATGCCGTAGTTGAATAAAATTTCCAGCAACGATTTTCGGGGAAAGTTTGGTGGAGCATGATCGACAACCAGTTAATAAACCCTTTCATACTAGAACAACGTGCACAGGGAGAAATTATCTGGAATTTTAAACAATGAATTTCTTACAGTGCTTGAAAATTTCTCACTGACCAAAAAAAAATGAAATGTATTATCAATTTGATGGAGCATCAACAAATCGCACGAATGAAGTAAGACAATTCTCAGATGAAAAATTTACTGGTAAATTGACTGGACGTAAGGGGTTGGTAAATTGGCCACCTAGATCACCGGACCTTACTCCCTTAGATTACTGTTATACGTAGTATACTGTTTATGGGGATGGATGAAATGGAAGATATACAAAAAAAAACAGTTGACACATGATGAACTGATGGTTCGCAGTCTCAACGGTACTGCTCTCATCAAGGAACACAAAGATATTAGGTTGGCGACAGAAAATGTAAGGAAACTAGTTGAAAAATGCGTCAATGTCAGTGGTGGAATTTATTATAAATTGATACAGGATAAACCACAGTGAGTTTTCTAAAGTAAATTAAAAGTATTTTTATTTTTCTAAGGTCTAAATTATTGCAGTAAAAACAGTTGTTTTTAATTATTACAAATTCATAACATTTTTCAATTTTTTTTTAATAACAATAGTAGATTGTTTTCATAGATTTTTTTACATCATCCCAAAATTAAATTTTCTACAAGTTTTGATATCAAAATTTACGCATTTAACAAAATTATTGTACTTCAAACCTTAAAAAACCGTGTTTTTCATCACCGAATTTTTCTGTTTTACGTTGGATATCATGAAAACTAAGGAGATACAGTTCTGGGATCTGTTTTATTCGATTTTTCAGGTCAAAGATCATAAGGATCTACTCAGGAGCAACTTATATAACGCCTAAAAAATTTCAATATGCCCTCATTTCAGTGAAGGAACTAAAATTCGGCGAAAGTTTTGCTAGCAGTAACTCGATAACAAAGCGTTTTCGGAGAAGGTTTATATGAATCTTTTTCCTTATTTCAAGCTCTGTATGTAAATATACAGAGTCATTCAGGGGGAAAGGAAATAATTTGGTAACTGATTCTACATATATGTGCATATGTATATATATATATATATAAAGAATCATTTTCAACTTTATCACTGACGAAGATTCAATTTTTAAAATCTACTCAAAATCCGAGAAAGTTGAACAACCTAGATGCCAGCGTTTTTTTAATTCTTTTTATAAAAATTTGAATGCATTTTCAAAAAGAGCATTTGTTCTTATAATAATAAATAATTCAAATAAATAAATGTAAATAATAAATAACCAAATACAAATCTATTATTTTTTAACGATTAAGCTGAGTACAAGGAAATTTATGTAATAATTTAAACAAAATAGAGCGGTAACTGAAGATTATTCAATAAAACTGGAATATAAAAGAAAATAAATTGATGGTATGTCGAAAATATATACGTATAGTAATTTATTAACTTGTTCACCAGTTGCTTATCTATTTTATTTATCTATTATTCACAGAATAAAAGTATAATCAATCAAACGGTCGGTAATAAATAATAAATTGCGACGATGTAAGCACATAATGTGATTGTCATTATAGATGTACTATCTAAACCCGTTATCAAATAAATGATTTTGCCAATCGATATGAATACGTATATCTATGAGAAACATGCAATTTGTATAAAAAATACACATATAATTTTTTAAATGTATTTAAAATATGTGTGCAATAGTAATACAAACAGGTTATAAAATAATAAAAGAATACAATACAATGAATATTTTAATATATTTGGCTTTAAGGGATGGAAGACGGAAGGTAAAAAAAATCGAATGTGGTTTTGTTTCATTCCCCGAGCTAACCTATAAAATAGAGTACAATTAAAATTGTTAAAACAATGACATGTTTTACTTAGCATAACTTCATGTCTTTACAGAACGCTTTAAAAAAATGTTTAATAATTAGGATTTTAACTGCTAAATAATAATATTCTCTTACTATTCAGGTCAAATAAGTTGTTTTCTAAAAACAGAATTCAGTTATTTCCAGTCGCGAATTGATATTTTTACTTTGTTCTCAATTCGATCCGTATATATTTTTAAATATATATATATATTAAACGGGTCGTTTAATATAAACGACCCGTTAATCAAACGGGTCGATTTCGACGACTTAGTTTTTTAATTTTGCAGATGAATTTCTTTGGTGATCCCATGGTAAGTTTTATCCTCATAAATAAAATGGTAGACTTTTTTTAAACGTCAAAATTAATTGCATAATATTGGACTACACTAAAGCATAATGACAAAGGCTGAAATTCAAAGTATTTTTAGATGGAAATTTTAGAAATAAATTTGAAAAATTAACGCAAAAAATATGATCGGCAAAAAAATACTGCGTCTTTTTGCCCTTTATTTTTTTCCAATGGACAAACATAAACAAAAAAAAAAAAAAAAATGTACGAGTGTATACTGATCGAAGATAACCTCCTCCTTTTGGAAGTCGAATTAAAAATAACGGGTATTTTGTGTACATCGAATGTATAATACTACTGCAATTTGAAAACCTCGGGAAGCCGCCACATATGGAGGAAAAACATCAAATGACGTAATTCTAACTGAGGTCAACAATTGCGCCTGTCGTGCGACTTTTCAAACCACTAAAGGATTGGGGACGTTAACGTCGAATGGTTGCATTAATTCTAAGCTTGGACGAAACGGCACACAAATAAGTAAGCATTACACTGAATAAAGCTGTAATCGATCAATGCAAACAGGTTTTTACGGAAGCGTATGTTGCTCTTAAGTCGAGTAAAGCGCTTCGCTTTGATTGATTTGGAGCTTAACAAAGTACTAAATACAACACATACTGACAAATCGCTATTACGAGCGCTTCCTACTATTACAACACAAACACAACTTTCGAACTCTACGATCAGAACCTAACAACAAATAATAATCGTTTTGTGTTTGCTGAATTTCTAAAGAAGTGCTGAACCGATTTTGATGAAATTTACATGGGACCGGACCAGAATTAGATTTCTTTCCAAACAAAAACAAAAAAAAAACTGTTTAAATATTATTAGCCGTTACTAATTATATGTTAACATTGCTAAAAGATATAAACACAAATTCGGATCGAATTGCGAACTTCATTCTTTTTTGAAAATGGTTAAAAAATAATTAAAATAATAACCAAAACAATAAAAGGAGATTTTCAGTTCAGACCGCATGCATTTTTTTATGTTATGTTGAACTCTTACTCTGGAAGTAGACTGATTTGATAACAGCTTATTTTTATTTTATAGTCAGGTCCTCTCTGGCGGTACTGATGTAAACATTTTTTAGGTAACTTAAGTAGAAGATTTTTTTTTAACGAAGAAATCATTGTGTACAAATACAATGGTTTTTTTGTCATCATTGCCAAGCATACGATTTTTAGAGCCATATGAAATGTGACGATTTTGTAGGGTGAAGATGCCGTGCCGTGCAATGCATATGCTATATCTTAGCATATATATACCGTGTAATTCTGACATTAAAGTAATTTCGTAGGAAAATTATTTAGAAAATTTATGATTAAAACATATTTTCACGCATCCAAGAACCTTACGTCAGTCTCAGTAGTACTTTCTATTTCTAGCAGGAATTTATTTTACCATTCCTTTTCTCACTTTTACCCGTATGAACAAGAACGACTTTCTCTCACACGTTTATTGGTCTATCTATATTTTAAATAAAGAAGTAATACTAAAAATTGAAATTAAATAACAAAACTGATTAAAAACCCTTTCAATTTTTCTTTAATTACGTATTGTTGAAGCGGCTTTGAATGGAAAGCAGCAAACTGATAGTCATTTGGAATCGAGGATTTTTTGATTTTTTATATTCGTCTTTGCATTTTCTTCGCAGTAACAGTCGGTTCGTTCTCCAGATCGGTATGTCTATAAATTTGTTTATTATCTATGATATCGTAAAATAACCTTTTTTCAGAGAGGTTAGAAAAACCGGCAAATATCGTTTAGTTTCAAAAATAAAAAAAGTAATCGACAATAAATAATAATTTTCAAAACTTTTATCGGCATTTTCTTAAATTATTTAAGTCTTAAATTATTACAGTCACTAGGTCGCATAAATTATTGAAATCTTTAAAGCTCACAGCACGTTCCGCTTTTATAGTAATATATAATTCTTTTGCGAGTTGTTCCAATAATTATTGTTGATTTTCAAATATCAAATGCGTAATTAAAATTATTTATTCGAAGACAAAATCGTGTAGGCTTACAATTTAAAAGGATTAACAAAAAACGAGAAAATCAGAAATAAAACGTTTTAATACCGTGGAGTTGCTGTGATAAAGAGAGAATTGTCATTAATTATTCTTATATCTGTTATCGATTTGTTCGTATAAAGTACTGAATCAATACGATGCGAACTCAATTATATACTGTTTCTCGCACGATTTTTTTTCAGTAATTACATGTATCCATCTTTTATGCAAATTATTTGAAAGGTCTGAGCTCTGATCAGCTCAGTTTATTAGAACTAAATTAATTCTAAGGTTCAAATCCTAGTAAAGGCAGTTACTTTCATACAGATTTGAATGCTAGATCGTGGATACCAGTGTTCTTTGGTGGTTGGGTTTCAGATAACTACACATTTCAGGAACGGTCAACCTGAGACTACACAAGACTACATACACTTCATTTATATTCATCCTCCGAAGCAATAATACCTTGCGGTGGTTCCGGAGGCTAAACAGAAAAATAAAGAAGTTTATTAGAACTGCACTTAAAAAAAAAAAAAAAATCGTTTCTTATATTTTAACGTTAGTGATCGGTGATGTTGAATAAGCCGAAGTCAAATGTTACTCTCGACAAAATTCGGGATCATTTGCATATTACAGTTATGCGGGAAATTAAGCGCACTGCAAATGGTTGTATTTAAGAAAGCGAAAATATTTTAAAATGTATTTAAAAATAAATATAGTGTACTAGAACAAGAAAACCTTTTACTAAGTGAAAAACTGGACAAACTTAAAGACTGTGTAACAGAATACTGTTAATTGCAACACACGTTTAGTTGTAAAGTTTGAAAGTACTAAGGCAAATCAGAAAATATTTTTGGGAATTAATATCCTTAAAAAGAGCATTACTTTCAATAGAAATGAGTCGGAAAGGGCACACAGGATGGGTCGAAAGGGAATACTGAGCAGGTTATGCCCGCGGAAGGTCCTGCGAGGGCGTTGAACGAAACCAATAAATTTAGTAAAGAACAATAAATTATCTCTGTTAGATGGTGCAGATGGGTTTCACAAAGCGCATTCTCAGCAACGGAGACATGTAATAAATTTATTTAATATAAATTTTAAGAAAGAAATAATACCCCTATGATTGCGTAAAATAAAAATATACTTTATTTTTAATAAAGATTACCGCTAGAACACTAATAACTATTACAGAGGTAAATCTCTGATACGTTGCATTACCAAATTTAGATTAATTTAACGGATGAAAAATAAGCGATATTTTTGTAATGACAGAATTGATTTTGTATACCGGGACAATATATTTGTTTTATACTCTGTGATCAGCCTAAAGATGGAGATCGGCTCTTGTGAGAAGAATATTTAAAAAAGAAAATCTGCAGGTTTTTGTTTGTTAGCTAAGCCATTCGTTCTCAAAGTGGGCAATAACGCCCCCTTGTGGGCTCTGGAGGCCTTCAGAAGGGGGCGGTAGAAGGCTCACAGTAAAATTGGGGGCGTTCAAACAGTCTAGGAAGGTGATGGCTGATTAAAAAAAGGCAAAGATTACGTCTTCGTGATATTTCAAACTAAAATTAAATACTTACTACACTAGTAAAAAAAGATTAAAGGGCACCAATATTTTATGATAAAAAATTATTACTCTGGATTATGGTCGATTGTTCAACGATTTCTGATAGCATTCCCATCGTCGTATTTGTTTGAACGTGGATTTCGTGCTGTAGCAACGCTGCTAACCAAAAAGAGAAATCGGCTGCATGTTACCGAACGCGGCGACTTCGCTGTTTTTAAGTAAATTCGAGCCTGATATTAATAAACTCGTTAAAACACATCAGATTCATCCTTCACGTTAATGTAAGTGTAATTTTTCAATTGAAAGCTTTGTTTTAATTATCGTATTGTTATGTTGAATACGCTATCACTATTGTTGTTATCTAACTATATAGATACAATTGTTATTTTTTGAAAGCAATTTTAATAAAAAATGCTTGTCAATATAATTGAATATGCGTTTTAATTACTCTCATTTAAATTGCAATTTCAGCTTATAAATAGGATATGCCACGTTTAAAAACATAATTGCAGTTTCTGTTTTTAAGAGCTCCTTATCTGAGCCACTAGGTTAGCTAATTCTTTATCTCAATTATATAAATTATAAAGTGGAATGTTAAGTGATAGTATTGGTGTAACAGTTTTAATATTTGTTATTATTAACAATATTTTTATTTTTACTCTTATAATGATATGACTGAGTACTTCATGAACATGACGGGAAACATCTGCGCGTTTATTTCTTGATTTGATATAATAGATTATTTTATTTCTCTTTCTTTCTCTTTACTTTTATTGTTACGGTTCTTATAAATAATTTTGATAATGAAATTTCTTATAAAATTTATGATACGATTTAGGTCGATGGTATCTTTAGCTTTAATCAGCAAAATTATTCTAATAGTGTTGGAAAATCTGTAATATATTACAAATGAACATAGGTAGCTTAAATAGAAATTTTGATGACAGCCTATGTACTTCAAAATTACAATATTAGGTATGATGTAATTATTTTAACCGAACTTGGGTAACTAACTGATCATGACTGATTTAATTATAATCTAAACGGATACTTAGTGTATGATAAGCTTGGTATCTGTAACAAATTTAACGGTATTTCTGTGTTTTTAAATGAAATATTAAAGGTTAAAAGAATTCATTTTGAATTACTCGAACCAAATTCATTAATTTTGTGTATTGAGAATCCACAAGATTCCACAAAGATTACTCTCATTGCTGTTTATACGAGTAGATCACCATCTGCAGCTGTGGATACATTCCTTAACAGTTTGAATGAGTTTACATAGGTTTAGGAAAAATGATAACACTGTCTTAATCGGGGATATGAACATCCATTTAAACGGAAACATATACAAAGTCTATGAATATTTCGGTATATTATTATCAAATTGCTTCCAGTCATATATAAATAAACCCTCAAGGGCAAAAGAAAAAACCCGAATTTTGTATCGATCATATATACATTAAGAATACTAATTTTTTCTGAAAATATCGGATCATTTCTTAAAACTCCGATTATTTTTCCACTGCCCACCACCTCTGAATGTGGAAAATAAGGTAAATAACAGTACTAAAGAGCAGTCATTTAATGAAGAAGTAGATTATGATATTTTAGTGTAAAATCTTAAAGTAGAAAACTGGGAGAATGTTGTCGGGTCATGCACAGGTGTTGATGATATGCTAAATTCTTTCTTGAATAAACTGACCGATCACATAAAAAATGTAACGCGTAAAAAACAATAACACACAAATATAGACCTTTAAAAAACTGGATAACTGTCGGCTTAGTCACGTCTATAGGAAATCGTGATAAATCATACAAAAAACTCCTCAAATAACCTTTCAACACCAATTTAAAATCTAAATATAAAAAATACAGAAATCCTTTGGGCGAACTAATTAAAAACTGTAAACCACGACTAACAAAAATTATTCCAGAAATAAACCCTGAAATTTTAAATGTCCATTTTGTTCAAGTAGGTAAGGGAACATACGGAAAAATTGTTAAATGTAAATATGTCGGTTATGAATGACTATCAACCAGATGCGGGTATGGAAACTCACGGTTCTTCTTTTCTATTTCCATCAAATAAAAACGAAATAATCAATATAATTACTCTTCACAAAAATAATTCAGTTCCTGGTATTGATAGTTTAAAAACACACGCTTAAAAAAAATTTCTCCATACATAGACTGTTAAAGAATTAATAAATAAATGTTTTGCCGTTAGGTGTTTTTCAAATAAATTTAACTAAATGTAGAATATTTCATTTTAATTCATGGGTGCGGGTGTTCATTTATTATAGTACTATGTTCAATTTTTTTATTCTTTCTTCGTTTTTTTAAGAAAATAAGTTTAAATTTTAATTGATCTCAATCTTTAAAAATAAGTGTTTGTTTATAAAACTTTTATTTATTTATGTAGGAACTTTTAGTTAGTAGTATTTATTTTAAAAATAGTTTTAATTTTGATATCCCCGTTTTAAAAGTGTTATAAAGTGACTCACACCTACGCATAGGTTATCCTTTGCAGGTGTTATGTTTGATAATTATACATTGTAATTCTTTTTATGTCATATTTTGTACAAGGGAAATAAAGGTTTATTCATTTACTCAAATAATCAACAGTCATAAAATCTGGTAATAACATAAAATTCGGGTATATTTTGTAATTCCATCGTAAAATTTTGTAAAATTTCATAAAGTTGCACCATAGTCATAAATAAAAATATAGGCAAATTTTTTAATATATTTCTCGGAAGGCGAAGGTAAACAAATAGAGAAACTGTTAAGTAGCTAAAAACTGTCATCTTACATTAATTGAAACTAAAGTGTAAAGTAAGAATTACTATGATATCTAACCGAAATGGCATATTTTATTACATTGGGAAATACCGAGTTAGAGCATCACGTTTATAGCTTGAAAGGTAAAAATCAGGGCAGTTTGAAAAAAATAACATTCTACAGTTAGTAATGAAATTTTTTAGACGCCTCAGTTAAGACGATCGTAGATCTTCGGTTAAAATGAATAAAACTTTGTCACTTCGGCTGTTGTAGTTCAGAATTGGTAACAAGACAAACTCAAATGATGAGAGCTCGTTTAATGAAGCGACAATTTCGAATCGCTGGGATAGAAAATCAGAAAACGTTTAAAGTTAATAAATTATTACAACAAAAGAATTAAATAATTAATTAGGACACATATGGATGCCGCCAGAAAAGGATAGACACGCTGCTAGGTGTCCAAATTTTTCCACGAATTTTTTCCATTGAAAATAAACTTGAGGCTCTTTTCATGTTACGGTATAAATCTTGGTTCGTCTATTATTGATCTTTTTACGAATATATTGACATGTTAACGTTAAAATGAAGTGTATCCTTTTATGTTAAATATAGTACACGTATACCTGATACTCATAAAGTATGGGAACACTTTAACTTTTCGAGTAGTGAACATAGAAAAATTAAAGTAAGTTTAAAAAGCTGACAATAAAGTTGTTGTACTTACCTAGCACTGGTTATTTATTCTTATATAGTGGAGAAATAATGAAAAAAGTTAAAAAAAACTATATTTTTAGTTTTTTTTTGCTTTAGTTTTTCTTAGCGGTTCTGCCAACCGCTAAGAGAGCGTGTCATCCGCAACGATGCGACTGTGACGTAGTCCGGACGGGGAAGATCAGCAGTGAAGATTAAGTATAAAATAGGATTCAAAACTGATCCTTGTATGACTCAGACTTAGTCAATAAAGACGTTTTCCATAGCAAAAGATCTCATTTCATACCTAAGCAAGGTCTTCCAACCGCATGAGATACTGAGCTTGAGAAACAATTTGACGATGATGCAACTATAGCATCGGATAAACTGCAATCTGCATTTGAACTTATCATCGTGAGGCCATATAAATGGAAGTCAATCCCGCTAAGTCAAATCATGTGAGATTTACAATGAGGAGAGGAGACTACCATGAAATCCACCTGGATGGTGTTTATATCCCACATACGAAGAATGTACGGTAGTTAGGTTTACACCTGCGCCGTCGGATGACGTGGAAAGGTCCATAAAAGAAAAAAGAAAGCAACTAAACAATAGATTCAAATAGACGTACTGGTTGATTGGCCGTGGATCTCAGTTGTCTCAAAGTATTGCAGTATAAGATAATCTTGCAACTGATATGCAACAACGGCATTTAACTATGAAGTAAACATGTAACAGCAATATTGAGGTCATCCAACGATTACAGAACAAAATCCTCAGACACAACGGAAGCGTCGTGATTTGTGAGAAACAATGAAATTCACGACTAGCTGGGGATCCCGTACGTTCGTGAAGAAACCCAACGAGTGGCACGAAATACATGTGTACAACCTTATAGTGAATTTTTTAGACAATAGCGAAGAGTTAGACGGCTGAAAAAGCTCTATGTCTTGGATCGGGGAAATGCTACATAATGACTAGAATGTTAACTAAATGAACTGTGATGATAACTAAGATGATAATTGTGTTTCATAAACTAGTTTCTAAGGTATATTATTGTTTCTATTTATAATTAAATATATATATACATATATAAATATTTATATGTATATAAATAAATTATTACCACTTAGTAAGTAGAGAGCTTGCTGCAAACCACAAGAAGTTTGAAGGGGAAGTGATTGACGTAGGAGAAGGATGAAAGAACAGTGGCGGGGAAGTGGCGCGGGAATTACTATACTGTACTTCGTACACTGATGTCTATATAACTAGATAGGGGATCATTATGGCGTAAAATACAATTAAGTGTTCAATATTGAAGCATACTCCAGCGCCGCAGAATGAGCGGCTGGGAACTAAATAAAATAGTATAGTACGCTTGCGCGACTATAATCGTGATGTAGGGATGTTTATTTTACTCAAGTCAGATAACCAAACCACCGGGTTTGGTCTAGTGGTGAACGTGTCTTCGCAAATCAGCAGATTTCGAAGTCGAGAATTCCAAAGTTCAAATCCTAGTAAAGGCAGTTACTTTTATACGGATTTGAATACTTGGTGGTGGATACCGGTGTTCTTTGGTGGTTGGGTTTCAATTAACCACAATCTCAGAAATGGTCGACCTGAGACTGCACTTCACTTACAGACTCATATATATCATCCTCTGAAGTAATACCTGACGGTGATTCCTGGAGACTAAACAGGAAAAAATTCAGATAACCAAAAGAACGGTCATTTTCGCAATACAAGCAAAAATTTATGAACAGTTGTAGAAAATAGTTAAGAGATCAGCGAACAAAGTACAAAATCAGTTCTACTGCATCGGTTTAAAACGTGGTTTTATCCCTACTCTTACACTTACTTCTGCGCATGCGTCATTTCATTTTATTTAATTCTACCGGTCTACCACTCATTTAGTGGCGCTAGTTTATGCTTAAAATTTTACCAATTCCAATACATGGAATCCCCTATCCAGTTACATAGAGATCAGCATACGTACAAGCATTGATCTGAAGTGCTACTTACAAATCAAATCATAACTCATCAAAGCTATCGCCATTTATGTTAATAATGACATTTTCAATGACATTATCTATAAAAAGTTCCCGAGATAAATAAAACTATTTTCTTGAAATGGTCGCACCTTGATTCCATTCGGCATTCGTAATTGAATTTTCTCGTTCTTCAATTAATGCAATAGTTTAAAATTAATATTTTTTTCGTGATAACTTTTAAAACCCCCCAATTTTTTTCAAATTCTGGAGATTAAGGAGACAATCTCAAATCACTGCGACCTTTCTCGTCTATAACTGAATCGATTTTAAATAATGAAACATAAATAATACGTTATTTTGTATAAGCCAATCGATCATGTCTGCTTTCGCGTTTCGAATTCGAAATACGGTTCAGGTGCACATTAGGTATGAAGCATTATCTATGACGATGACAGCTAGATGGAAGATTATGAATTGTTTTATTCACCGCTCGTAATTAAAAGAATTTATATCATCATGGTAATCTCCTGTTTTGGTACCGGATTTAAATATAAGAAGCGCGTTTTTGACAAAACCATTTTTTGAACCGGTATGAACAATGCAAGCACGCTTGTCTTTAGAAATCGCAGCAGCAAGGTTGCGATCAGAGCCGTTTCTCCACGATATTGGTTTAGTATGACTGATATTTACATACGATTCTTCCTTGTAAATTATAGGTCTGTTTTGTGACGGTACTCTTTAATAGCTCCTTACAAAAACGTAGCCTCAGTTCCCGATTTTCTAATTTTTCTGTTATGTATAGTTTTTTTTCCCATTTGAACCCCATTTCTTTGATAATGCCCTGTAAGACCAAAGACTTCCTTGAAAATTGATCTCTTTTATGACCGGTAGAAGCCATCAAAGAATACCTCGTTCACTTTTAAATCGTTTCACGAATAACACTTATCAAATTTATCCACGAACGTTTTATTCCTTTTAGTATTACGATTTTTTTTTTAGGAGTGCTTAAGCCATTATAGTAATTAGTTTTTGCTTCGATAAAAAGTTTTTAAACACTACTGAGTGAAATTCCCGTAGCTTGAGCGATACGTTCCTGAACTTCTTTAAAAAGGATCGGTACACCTCAAGCCTCCTTTGTCAAGTTAAAAACATTACACGACTTCTCTCGTCTGGCTATGGATAAGTTACCTTCCCCAATTTTTTTCTTGTATATCCTACTACGTTTACCTTCCACGATAATAAAGTAGAATTATAATAATACTATCCTACGTTAAACTTATTGTAATCTAAAGAAACAATCCGTTAACGACAGACAATTTAAAAATTGTAACGCCGCCGATAATTTTCGTAAACAAAACCCAGTACGATGTTTTCACAAAAGTAATACAACATACTCGCTCACACAGTCACACACACCCATACACAAAGTAACAAACAGTACGACAGCAAAGAAGATACCGAACGAATGGATACCCCCACAGCGGAAAATATGTTGTTTCTATGGAAACGCTTCAAGAACAAACTTATTGCTGTTTGCAAAAAGCTCTGTTGTCTTTATGGAATAAAGACAACAGAGCTTTTTGTTTATAATTTGTTTATAACATAGCGAGATATATTACGCAATATTATTGATTTACTATTACGATTCTTTGGAAAGAGTTGGCAAGTATGTCAAGCGTGCTTGGCATCAGTAATCGGGCAATTAAAGATAAAAATATATTTTCCATTTCTTTTTAAATTTTACTTCTCGATAACGCACAAAGTTTATAGGTTTACATAAGATTTTTTAATTAAAATCATTATCGTATTTCATTAAAAAAAATGTTTTCTCTCTTTCTTTATTTAGCTCTGAATAAACGTAAATAGTTGAAAGCATTCTATTTATTACACCGTTTTAATATTATATTGTAAAAAGAGGTTGATTTTAATTATTAATATTTTAATATTAATTTTGCTATTATGATGAGTTCTAGCCTTGGTTGAGTAAGGACGTACTGCTGTGCGCTAGTTTATCAGCGTTGTTTGCTGATACATGTGTTGTTATAACTAACTGTATTTTACTTATAATTAATATCTTCTGTGTATTTTATTAAATCTGATACACTCCCCGTGTCAAATCAGTTTTTTTAAATTTTTTTATAAATCGTTAAATAAAATATTATTTTAAATTATGTTCCGAGTGGTCTGCAACTTTTGTTTACATTATGGATAAATTTGTAACGCCGCAGTCTCAAAAAGGAAAACGGGATCTTTCAGTTAATTCCCTGACGAAGAGGACCAAGCAGCAAACCTGATCCCTGGATTTGAAAATGTAGATCTGCTTCAAGGCATGGACGCACTGATGAAGAAATTCTTCGATGAAAACGGCCAAGCTGGCAACAAAAGAATATATTTTGGGTATACCGGCTCGATTCGAGATCTCGTGGAGGAAAACAGATTGTTGAATGAAGAAACGCGGATTTTGAAGGAAGAAAACGCCAAAATTGTGAGCGGCTTGAAAATTACAAAAACCGGGCACGCCGTAATAATTTTGTATTCAAAGGGTTGAAATTTAATTCCGATGCGGATTGCTATGTGATTGTGAGGGACTTCTGTTGAGACGTGTTACAAATAGATCGGCAAGTAATGATTAATCGAGCCCATACACTTGTTAAAAAAAGGATAATACTCCCATTATCGCGCATTTGCCTTTTGATAGTGATATTGAGTGTATATTAAAAAACACAAAGAAGTTAAAAGGAACTAGCATGGTAGTAGTCAAGGACTTTTGTTGGGAAACTAGGGAAAAAAGGGGAAAGTTTGTGGCAATGCGAAGAGAAGTTATTAAAGCGGTGGGCAATAAGAACATGACTCCCAACGTGTATTTACTGAACTGAAGATGACTCACCGGAGCATACGTTCTTCCAATGCCATCGATAGATGGGGGGTCAGGAGACACTCAGGACTCAGTCACCTGATCCCGGAGATTCTGGTGGGTCATTTGCTACAGAGGAAAAAAGAATGGGAAGCTGTTGCAACTTGGGTCACAAGAGTCCTTCGGTCAACGGAAAGGGAAGCGCGGATTTGGGACGGCTGATGTAATGCAACAGGTCAACCAGGAGCCATTTTACACGTAGTCGAGCTCATTTGTATTTTATATGCTGTATTTTGTAGTTTGTATTTTTGTATCTCGTGTATTATTGTCAATTGTGTAAACACACAATAAAGCTCAGGATAAGAGCAGAGAAGTGTCGAAGGAAAGGCGGGACAGACACCGTACGTTTTAAAGACGGCTAATGTGATGCTATGGGTCAATCAGGAGCCGATTTATATATGTTCGATTTCATTTGTATTTTGTATGCTGTATTTTGTAGTTTGTATTTATTATTATTACAGCGAGCGAATGGGTGCAGCATTTTCATTGTTTGTTATCTGTGGGAAGGGGGGCTGTTCCAGTCGCATATGCGTTACCGTTTTGGACGGACGAAACTTTTGACTCTCCAGTCGATGAGGTATAATTAAATGCTGTCTTACAGAAAACAGAAGGAAATAAAGCCCCAGGTACAGTTGGGGGTTCCCTTTGAATTTTACAAAGCTACACCGAAGGCTTTCAGTAAAATATTTGTTAAATTTTTTAATAATATTTTAGAGACCGGGTTCATTTAGCAGCTTAAAACAGGGATGCTTATTCTCACCTGCTTTGTTCTTATTATTTGTCAATAATGTTATGGATTGCATCGGGGAGGGCGTTTGGATCGATGATCTTAATATTAAAGGATTGTTGTTTGCTGATGATCTGACGCTAGTGGCGTCCTCGCCAAAAGGGCTTCAGATAATGATTAAAACAGTCTAAAAAATACTGTGAACAATGGGGATTAATAATTAATATGGAGAAAACAAAGATGATGGTTTTCAGAAGAGGGAGTCGGTTAGCGAGACATGAAAGATGATTTTGGGGAAATGAGCAAATCGAAGTGGCCAATAGATATAAATACTTGAACGTTACTTTCACTTCTTTGCTACCTTTTGGAGAGCGCAAATCAGTAGCCAAATTTGGTTTGAATAATATGTGCAACAGTTTTTTGGCTAACAATGAAATACCGGTGAAAAGTAAATGGGGCATTTTTGAAGCGTTACCGAGGGCGGTGGTAACATACAGAGGACAGGTTTGGATTTATTATATGTACGATGAATTAGAGGTTTTGTTAAGGTTTTTTATTAAAAAATTATTCTGTTTGTCGCAGTCCACTGCTAATTATGTAATATACTTGGAAACTGATAAGATTAATTTATTTCATTTTACTTTACTTTTAGTACGAATTATAAATATATTATAAAGATATTAAAATTAAAAGAAGATCGTTGGCCGCGTAAACGTACTGTTAAAGTTATCGACCACAATATCTGATGGTATAGGGTGTGGAAGTCAATGACGGAAAGGTATGGCTGTGAGTTTAGCGTGGGTGTGGATGGCGCGTGTGATTGGAACGTACAGCTGATTGGTGTGAGTGAATGCATGAAGGAGTTAAAGGAGAAATGGATCGCGCGTGCGGAAAAATCGTTATTTTACAATATTTACCATCGTCTGGATCATGCACTTGAAGATCGGAATTAATTTTACTGGTTAATTTAACAGGAGCGAAATGTTGGTAATATTTAGAACGCGGGGTGCACTATGGAGATCAAATAAAAGTCCGGGTAGGGAAGGCGGGCAGTGACTATGCACATTATGCAATAGGCTGGAAGAAGAAGTCATATCACATTTCATCGGAAGGTGCCCGATATTAGCGCATATAAGAAATTCTAAACTGGGCAACAATGTATTAACAGGGGAACAGACAATTAATCTACTTAATGGAAGGGATGGGAAAAGGCTGATAGGATTGATTAGGTGTGCTTGGTCTTACAGATGTAGTTTAGTTGCTGAATTTAATACTTAGAGTCAAATAAGGAAGTGTGTGTATGTGTGGGTGTGCTATCCAGATGCTTCGAATTTGGGATGAAGTATATCTCTGAGTATATACCACTGCACTGAAACATAATTTAAAGGTGAGGTCATAATCAAAATACATTTCATTAGATCATGTTCATTACACTGGGTGCGGATTGATGGTTATCTTGTACGTGTTGTACTATACTGATTAATATTTTTGTTTTTTATTATGTCTAGCTTTAGTTTATCTTCATTTAGTCGTTAATGGTAGCAGATTTGGTCTACTTCTGGGAATTAGATTATTAATTACTTTGCGTCCTTTCATATAAATATAGATGTAATCATTAGATTATTATAATCTTGTGTTTGTTTATAGTAGACTTTTTAAATGTTAGAACTCAATCCGACAGACGACCACTTCATGGTCGTGTCTATAAAATGTTATTTATGTATTTTTTTGTAATTATCTTCATTTTGAATAAACATTTTGTTGTTGTTATTATTATTACTATTATGATTATGTTGGATGAAATAAATGTATAGACGTTTACCACTTTGCATAAAATCAAAGAATTCAAATCGTCGGGTACAATTAACGGCACTATTTTCAGAACCGGTCGGCTTAAGATAGAACAAGACTAAGTAAATTCCGAGTGTGGTTTACAGCCGGCCCTAAAATAGTTACATTTCTAGGTGAAAATAGTATTTGCTGAAAAATACTGATCAATTATACGGGGAAAGTAAATTAATTACTGATCAACATCTCTCCTGCTCAGCACGCTTCACCCCATATCGTGTTAGCAGATAAATTCCCTCCATTCAAACTCTCTCCGTTGTGCTGTAATTCGTAAATACCTAGTCATCGATCATACTAATCTTCTTCACTATCTTCCCTTTATCCTTTGTTTTCTCTCCTTGACATCCCTCCACGCATCAAAATTCATTAATTAATCACGAGTCGAGGGCAAATGCGCGCGCACATAAACACAATTTCGGGTGTTTTACATATCACAAAAAATATATATATTCTGGCGTTACAATAATAAAAATTACAGTATTATTCGGGTTTAAGAAATTTTTAAGACAAACAATTTTATGGGTAGAAACAAAATAATAAATAAATTAGTTTATCGAAAATGAAAACAAAGGAAACTACCTAAGTAGCCTACGGCTTAGATGATGTCAGTACCGGTCACGAGTTATAAATCTGAAGATATTTTATCTTAGTGTTTTCTTTACGTAGAAAAATAGTTTTATACGGTTAATCATTATCGAAAAATAAAGAATCGTAAAATTTTATTCAGATAGCTCTTAATATTAACGTATAAATTCTAACAATAGTAATAAAAAAGTAAAATGTAAAAACAAAAATCAAGTAATCGAGAGAAAATAATTATTTCAGACATAAAAAATTTATAATTGTTTAATAAAAAACAAAAATAATAATTTTAAAATGAACTTGAGTAATAAATATAATAATAAATTATTGAGCAATTAATAAAACTATTTTAATTAATTAATAAATAAAATTAAAAGAATTGATAATTAAATTATTGAGTAACAAAAAATAATAATTTTAAAATTAACTTGAGTAATAAAAAAATATAATAATAAATTATTGAGCAATTAATAAAACTATTTTAATTAATTAATAATTAAAATTAAAAGAATTGATAATAAAATTATTGAGTAATCAAGGAAAATAATTTTAAAATTAACTTAATAATGGATAAAATAAAACGTAATAAAAAAACTGTAAAGATAAAAAAAAAATAAAGTCTTTTTATAAAATTTATAGATGTAATAGAAATGTAATTAATGGCATTTAAATACTGTTTTACCGAATAATATATGCTCATAAATTATGCATTAAAAACAACGATTTTGTAATGAAACCAATCAGTTAAAAAGTATATATATAATTATTACTTTATTAAAATAAAAATTTTAGGTTTGATAATAATCAGCAATAATATTAAAAAAACAAGTAGAAGCATACCTAATATTATAATTACATATAAATTACAAAATAATAACTAGTTAATGCAGATAAAAAAATTCAATAAATAATCATTCCCTAAATATATATAGGGAAAAATATTCGTTTCGTGATATCAAATTATATATATATTTGTATCCTTTACATTCGTTTTTTAGTTAAAAAAATAAGTACACTCACCCGATACGCCCATCCACGCAAATGTTGAAGGGCATCCTTTTAAAGAAGCTACCGTCATATAATAAATTAAAGAAACAAAAACAGATCTGATATCAACCTAGTGAGATTCATAGTGTTGCTAAAGTGAATTAAAAGAAGTAATGATGAAGATCAGTTACGAAGAAAAACAGAAATTACTTTACACGAATAAAAGTTTTAACAATGAAGCATATTTAAAATGATACTAAATTAATAAAGTTTCTACTACGGTTTTAAAGTAACTAAAGTCGTTTTTATATATACAGTATTAATAAAGTACTGGAACCCTAAAATAATTTTTCAACAGTTAAGCGTACAAAAATTAAATTTAGCAAATTCTTCTACCTCGAAACGATCTATTTTTTGTTAGAGAAACCATCACTGTTTAAGTACCCGAGATGGAACAAGATAGTAGTGATAAATCGTTTTAAAAAGACATTAAAAAACAAAATTTTTGACGTAAAAATCTTCTGACTACGACGACCCAAACAAAACTGGCGGACATTTGATATTTTATGCAACTAGGTTTCAAAAGCGATCGACATTATTTTTTTTATAATAACTGCCTTGACCCTTTTCATTTAAAATGTTTGAGGTATTCCTATAGAAGCTTGGTGCTGTGGTGGTCTCATAAGAAAAATAGGTCGTTTTGAGATGGAAGCATTTACTATACTAAATTTTATTTTTCTATATTTAATTGTTGAAAAGTTGTTGCCATACAATTAACGTTATTAACGTTAAAATAGTTTAAACATGTAAAATTAATATATTCAAACCCATTTACCAAATTTAATACCATACAATCTTTCATGTTTTATTTATTTATTTTTCAGAAACTTCTTCCAGTAATCTGGGATTGAATTTTAATTTATTCATATTAACTTATTAAAAGATCTTAATGTAAGATCTTTTTATTTAATGAAAGATGTAATTATTTTTATTAATATATTCATATTTCAAATTATATAATTATATTTAACGTTTATATAAAGAAATGCTTTAATAATTATGATAAGCTTAGCGTTTTATTAAGGCGCTTCTAAGAAAAACAGTAAGGTTTGATTTTTTTGCAAACAAAACCAATTTTAGGTGACAAAAGAGCTTCTAAAATCAGCAAAGATTTCACTTTATCGATAACGTAAATATTATTACAGAAGGAGATATAACACGAAGGACTTAGAGTAAACTTATTTTACGAATTTAAATCATAGAATCGGTTTAAACCTCTCATTATAGAGGGGTAATCAAGCCGTAAACATCCAGAATTCTCATTTGTACGATTGTTAGATAGCCGTCCATTCGATCTAGTCATAAATCTAAATCTTAAAGTTTAAACCTGGGATCGTTATAACGTCGACAAGCGTATAAATTCCGGTGGAGTGGATTGTTTTTTTCTTATTTTGTACGGTTATTTACCTTCATCCAGGTTCTTTGTTCAACATTCATCTTCATTTTCCTGTACTCCCAGTTAAACTTCTCAATTCTTAGTTAAAGAATTTAACTTCTTACTCCCAGTTAAACTTTTCAATTCTTAGCAGTTCACATTTCCTTTTAGATCGTTGAAAATTTGTATTCTTTTTTTTTTGTTCCTTCTACCGATTCTTCTAGCTAATCGATCCTCCACTTTTGTTATGTCAGTCGATTATCTTTCCCGTACTGAATTGTTCTGATTAAGCTTCTACTCTCTCGTTAACTCTTTTCATTACGTCTTTTTTTCCACTGCCTTTCCATTTAATTTTCTCCGATCTCCTCCATCCCCGCATTTAAAATACCTCTCCAATATTTAATTTTTAATTTATTTTATCGTTCATGTTACACATCCGTACAGAAGTACGCTCGAAACGTAACAGTTAACAAAAAAAATCATTCGAATCTAGTTTCATCTTATTACATAATAACTGTTTATTTCTGGTAAACGCTTCTTTATCCATTCCTATTATAGTTTTTATTTCGTTTCACTTTTACAATTTTTTGTTAATACGGTACCAATATATCTGTACCGCCTTACTAGTTAAATTCTTCCTTCTTTTGTGCAGACATTCATTGACTTATTATCTTCTATCTTCATTACTTTTGTTTATAATTATAGCAAATAAAGTAAAATTTAATAAATTTAGTAAGGTTTAGTAAAACTTAAACAACATAATATCCTTTTTTTATAAAAAAATATATAACTATTTTATCTTTAAATATTTAGTGTACCCTACCTTGGACTACACATATTTTCTAATCCGTAAGAAACCTTTTTCTCTCTTCTTTTGATGTCGAAATAAATAATTTTTTCTTTTAAATTCCGTACGTACCCGTAAAAAGAGTAATCATTCAAAAATGTTTCATTAAAAGATGAAAATAACATACATTAGAAAGAATTAAATCGATTAATTAATTTAAAAAAATACAAAGTTCTGAAAAATATTTAAAAGAAAATAAATTGAACAAAATTAAAAAAGTGACAGCACTTTAAATTTATGAACTAGAAATTATGAACGAGTGACTCATTTTTGAAAATTAATTATGTAGCAGCTTCTTACTATAAATGGAGTCACCGATGACATTAATACGTTCATTTATCTGTGTATTCATCTGAATCGAACTGATTCGACGTACATTAACCCATCCATATAGATAACAAAGAATACATATAGATACTAATTATACGACTAAATAAAGTTTACAAATCACATCCTAGAAACTGTGTGCGCGTTGGATGTATGTGTACATATAAAAAACAAGGATTCAATCTACCAAATTGAAGCAGAAACCGTAAATTTCAACATTACTCGTAACTACTACCCATAACATTTTATAATAAATCATTTATAATTACATTTCGGTTTCTTTTAAAGCATAGACGTCTGTTTCAAAGAAAAACAATCTATAATAATAAGTCTCGTTAAAATTTCAAGTGGAAGCTGATAAATAACAAATACATTAATACTAACAAAAAATAATTAATTTTGAGAGTTTTTACGAGAACATTAGAAAATTAATAATCCAAAAGATGAACGATTTCAACTTTTCGGTTAAACACGTATCCTTGAAAAAAGTTTTACATACGATCGGATACCGGTAGCCGGGTCATACACTTCAGAAACACCAGTGTCTACTCTTATATTACAGCCACCTTCTATTTGTCCTCGAACACTTGGTTCTTCCTTAGTTTCCGTATTGAATTTGTCGATCTGTCGTTTCTTTTTGTGATTTTTTTATGTTCTTTTTTATGCTCAAAGGCAGTACTTCCCCATTCAGTTTTTGAATAGCTTCCCGTATCTTTGAGCGTTATAGGGTTGGGCGTTATTACGAAAAAGGATTATCCTTTTTGAACAGAACCAGATCGTTTCCTCCTTATTGTAGGTTTCACTTCATTTTCAACTTGTCACAATAGTACTTATAATCACAATAGTAGTTCTTTCAAATAATGGCAATAAATTGGGTCTTTATAGCGGTCCCAAAACACCGTTAGCATATCTTTACCGGCTTACGGTTGGTTTTGAATTATTTTACTGGGGTGAGTTAACGGCTGGGGATTGCGGCTCAAAGTGATGAATCCAAGTTTCATAGCAAGTTGTTATGAGATCTAAAAAGAAAATTACCTTCTGCTAAAAACCGTTGTTTATGTTCTGTACAAATGTCAATTCGGGTGGCTTTGTGATATTGAGTCGACTGTCTCATAACCCACTGTGTTCACGTTTTTCGATAACATAGCTTATCATGAATTATAATACGAAAGTGCCGATACTTGCACAACAAATTTCAGTATTTTTTTTAATTTTTACGGGTCTGTCCTTGCGATTAAAGTCATTAATGCAAGGCGTCATTCGAAACTTCCTTCTTTCTTCCAATACGATGAAAATCGTTGACACTTACCTTCTGTACGAAGTCAACTGTTTAATCCATTTATAGAAATTTGCACGGTTAATATCCTTTTACCATGCTTTTAATATCCGCAAATGAATTTCAGCAGCTTCAGCATATAAAAATCTTATTGCGGTACTCTGTTCTTCCACGGTACACGTAGCCGACATTTTCAAATACACAAAAGAGGTTATAATAATGAAAATTCTTCTCAGAGAGCTAATGGTCTCTATGTTAAGGATGCCGACTTAAATATCACGCAATTTCAGGTTATTTTATTAAATAGTTTTTCCACTGTTATCATTTGTCTCTAATTATTGAACAATCCTCTTACATTTAAAACAAAAAAAAAAAAAAAATGATGAAAAAGAGGTTTTAGCCTGCTACAAGTCTATCATATTAAATTAAATACCCTTCTGGTTCTTATTAAATTGAATTCCATTGTCGAATTCCTTATACTGTTCGATGAACCGGCTCCTGACAGTTTAGAGACACTGTAGAATCACAGAATTCACTACTTGAAATGTCTGTTGACACTTGGTGACTTCTTAATATAATCAGCGTAAGCTACCATATTCTAGACGTCCTATCGTCACCGAATTTCATAATACAATTGCTGAGTTGAACCGTCGCAACACATAAATGAGTTTCTGCTGGATTCCTAGCCATGTGGAAATCCCGGGTAATGAACGTGCGGATTTCGCTGTTAAAGACTCATGTAGCCGACCGTCTTTAAGCATTAGTGTTACTTTTACCGATTTTATTAATTTTGTTAAACAAACTCTTCGAGGAAAGTGGCAAGGTGACTGGACTGCTACAGTAGATAATAAACTCCGATACATCAAAGATACTGTGCTGTCATGGAGCTCTTCATGGAGGAATAACTGTCGAGAGGAGGTTATTATTTGCCGTTTGGGAATTGATCATACTAATCTTACACATGGACACTTATGAATCAGACCGTTTCTGTTCGGTGCAACTGCCAACTAAATGATACATCACATCCTTGTGGACTGGGTGTGTTATGCGGCGTTGCGTCGGAAATTTAAATTAGGAGCTACCATTCGAGATATTCTAGGAAACAGTCTGAGGAATTTATCGAATACCACGTTCTTTCTTAAAACCGGACATTTATGAGTATTCGATTATCTAATTGAATATAGATGTCCGAATGTAGCTTCCACTTAATGCTTCTAATCTTCCACTTATTATTTTTATCTTTTCTTAGTATTTTATATTATGAGATAACTTTTCCTATTTTCCAGTGTTATTCTGCGGTTTGTTTGATAATTTAATTTTTAATTTATTTTTTTCCTGTTGTTTAGTTTATATATCGTTATACCTAGCGCATGTGTTTTTATATTGTAAAATCATTGCTTTCAGGCGCTAATAACGAATCTTCCTTGTGCGCCCCTCCAAAAAAAAAATTGTACCGTACGCCGTCCTACCTTACATTTTTAGTTTTAGATCAGAAATTACCCCATCAAATATCGCGTTAAGTCGATATATTCTTTCTTCCGTGAGGAATATCCACCGATCAAAACTTCAGAAAACGTCGCCACATCGGTATAATATTATCGTAAACATTGGAGATTTATTATCGATTACTAAATCAAAAAAAAGATATATTCAAGATCGGTTAGCAGAAAACATATATTTATCACAAAGCAGTACACGATAAAATAAATTCTCGTTCGATATGTTTTTACGTTTATTTTATTTATAAATTTAAAATTTTTTTTTTTAAATCTGGAAAATATTAAAATTATAATAAAATGCTAAAATAATATGATGTGAAAAATCAATAACAAACATTACCATAACATTTACATTTAATAATAACATAAAATATCTTTAAATTTAAATACAAGTGTAAACCATGAAATTTAGTTCAAAAACGAAAAGGTAAACATGAGAATTATTTTGTAGTGCTTTTCGTATTGAAAAATAAACATTTATTTTAGACGTTGATTTTATGAGTAAAAAAAAGTTTATGCCAGAAATTATCTCGGACTTCCACTTATTTTCCTGGTTTTTCGTAATGCTTCTTATCTCCACGCTTTTGGGAGTTCTTTATGAAGGATTTGTGTCTCCTTTTATACTCGCTGCAAATAAAGTGTCCTTTTTCATATTTTTAATTCCTTAATTTTTGGTAATATTATTATTCTGGTTTTGGTCGGCTTAAATGCTAAGGTTGAGGGAACAGAAGATTGCCGAATCCCTGAAATTAATAACGACTACAAAGACGACCATTGTTACGAAACTATCTCAGAAATCTCTAACATATCCGTTAGCTTTATTAAACCCCGTGTCTGGGAGTTGAATGACTCTTAGTGGGTGTTAAATCCAGGCCTCGTAATTCCCGTAAATACGTACAAGATAGTTACAAAATACAACGCAGTCCGTATTACAGTATAGTATTAAATGTTTAATACGCTTTTTTTAAGAATAAGATTAATTGTTTCTTCATAACATTTTATATAAAAAAACAGGAAACTTTGGCTACGGAGAACTTGGCCATCGGAAGACTACTACTTAAAAGGAAAATAAATTATTAATAAGGCCCTTTATAAACTTCGTCGATTCGCTTTAACATACGTTTGACTAATTTCATTACGCATTCTCGCTTATGGAATCCCATTGTCAGCTTATTTTCTTACAAAGAATATTAACCCATGTCTGTGTTTTCATATGATCGGTAGCTTTTTTCTAATGCTACCACAAATTTTCTGTTGAATTAAGATCCAGGCTTTGCCGTTGCCGGTCTTAAATACTAAACTCCTTAGCATTAAGTCGATTCGCGACTGATTTCGCTGTGTGCTTTGGACCTCGAAATTCTTGAAAAAGTACTGAATTCTAGATGAAAAGATTTCTTCTGGCGCTAAATATTTTGTTGTAAAGTACGCCTTGCTTAGACACGGAAAGCAATAATCGATTTGAAAATATAAGAAAGTTTTACGAACGCATACTAAGATGCGAATACGTAGCAAACAAACATTGTTGTTTTTTAATGACACAGTCATTCGTTTATTTGCCACAGAAGTAAAGTAAATCGCTACAGCAAAGTAAAATTTCGAGATATGGGATCCAAGAAATCCATATCTCCCTATTCCCTTGATCAATTGTAATCAAAATTTAACGGCGTCGATGTTCCGTATACAGAAATCTTAACACTAAATTTTATCTAAATCTGTTTATCCAGTCTGAAGATATAAGAAAATAGTAGGCCAATATATATATATATATATATATATTGTAATTCTTCAATCCTAAAATTGTGTTTTTTTGGTTACAGGGAGGGTCTGAAACGACCCTCAGACAACATCTGAAAAATCCCTGACGTACAAAATTTGATCCTATAGCATACCACACTTAAATAGTATACCGTGTAGTTTTACGATAATAACTATTCGAATCTCGGTCAGGCATGGCATTTACACACACGCTATAAATCATTCATCTCATCCTCTGAAGCAATACCTAACGGTGATCCCAGAGGTTAATAAAAAACAAACCAAATAGCCAAGAAAGTAAAAATAATAAAAAGAAGATAGTTCGGAAATAAAATTCTATGAAAATCAAGCGTTATATAGAAAATTATGGTGGTATGATTACGTGAACAACTTTCGTAATTGTATTCTAGTAATATTGTAGAATAAAATTATATAATAAATGTAATAATACTTTATTAAAAAAATTAAATATATTTCAATACAACCAATGTAAAAACTGAAGTCGTATCTACTCGTATTTCCGTTTTTACTATCGTCCGATAAATTTTAATTTAATTTTTGTTTTTATTCTTTTTGCGAGAAGATAAATTAGTTTTTATTTATACGACTGGAACATGCTACCGTATGCGCGAGGTTATGATTATTCTGACAGCTGCTTTGCTTATAGACACGCGACGAACACGATTTTATTACCTCCTGCATAATTGTATACTTTTCTATGCTCCATAACAACAATAATATGCATCGTATCAATATATTCTACGGTTACATCTTTGCAATTCAGATTTATTAGTAAATTTGTTGCGATATTCAATTTATGAATAATCTATATCAGAATATTTTATTATCGAATTAAAATCACATTTAGAAGATTATACGGCACGCATTAATTTTATTATTTTTTATTTTGAGATTATATTTTATAAAAACACCTTTACACCTGATTATAGATCGATAATGATCGATGTAATTACAAATCAATAATTTTTGAGAGAGTGTCATTAACAGATTCCAGCGATCAAACTACGCTGAAAAAAACATGACTTATTTCCGTAAACAAATTTTGTATAAAATTCATTTATACATTAAAAAATCGAGTACATGAATATGTTGTTTTTTTTAAAAAATACCCTATTCACAGATGTATCGGTATTAATAATTAATTTGTAAATAATGAAAGTTTATTTTACATTTTATGAAACCGATCGTTTTCCACTTTTTGTATACATAGTTTTACACAGCATTAAAGAATTCGATCTCATTACAAATATATTTTTAGATATTTACTTATTAAATATGCAAACGCATTATTGGAGTAAGGGCCCTTCATCACACCATCTACCTCGCGTAAGGTTCTAACATCCTCTTTTATGTTTTACTTGTTTATCTTTTCTTTTTTACTTATATTAGCTTGGCTTCATTTAATTTTTAAACACCTCTTGATATTATAGTACTTTCTAACGCTTCAAGTTTTCTTCGGTTTAGTTTCTTCTAGTTTTTATTTAAAATTAACCCTTTTCTTGGACCAGGTTTTATTCAAGACATTTTTTTGTGGATTTTCATTTTAGGTTCAGTCTTTTTCTATAAAATTAATAAAGCCTTTCGCACTCTTCTTCTCGGTAATCTATTTTAAACAATAATTAAAATGACCTATTTAATTGAACCTTAATAATTTTAGGTCTGGAGCAAAATATAAAAGAACTCGTAGTGAAAGTAAAATAGCTGTTTAAAAGCAGGTTCAGACCGTAGGCTACGTTACTGAATATGATTATTAAAAAAAAATCTCTGTTTCTTAATATTTTTTAATTTAATATAATTTTTGCGTTCATTAATAACATTAATCACATAAATTTGTTAGTATAGTATGTTTTTATTTATAAAAACAAGTAATTATAAGTAGTTACCTTATAAGTAGTTTTCCCTCCTCTATGAATCATGAGACCTTGCCGTTGGTGAGGGGGCTTGAGTGCTCAGGGGCGATGCAGGAGCGATATAAAATGCCGAATAGCACAAGCGAAACGAGCCTTCAGTAAGAAATATAATTTGTTTACATCAAAAATTAATTTAAATGCCAGGAAAAGATTTTTGAAAGTATATGTTTGGAGTGTCGCTTTATATGGAAGTGAAACTTGGACGATCGGAGTATCTGAGAAGAAAAGATTAGAAGCTTTTGAAATGTGGTGCTATAGGAGAATGTTAAAAATCAGATGGGTGGATAAAGTGACAAATGAAGAGGTATTGCGACAAATAGATGAAGAAAGAAGCATTTGGAAAAATATAGTTAAAAGAAGAGACAGACTTATAGGCCACATACTAAAGCATCCTGGAATCGTCGCTTTAATATTGGAAGTGCAGGTAAAAGGAAAAAATTGTGTAGGCAGGCCACGTTTGGAATATGTAAAACAAATTGTTAGGGATGTAGGATGTAGAGGGTATACTGCAATGAAACTACTAGCACTAGATAGGGAATCTTGGAGAGCTGCATCAAACCAGTCAAATGACTGAAGACTAAAAAAAAAATATATCATTCTCATCTAATTAGGCTGTAGGGGAAGGGTTGCTTATTGTTCACTATTTGAACAGATTGCGACGTACTCTTTAGGAATAATAATAAAAAAATGTATTTACCTTAACATTATTTTGTTTGCATTTAAACAATTAATATGGACTTATAATTCTCAGATCTTATAATTTGTTTTTATAATTATAATTTATCTTATAAACCTAACTGATATTATAATAATCATATAATTTACAATTATAATAATTTATCTTATATTGACCTAATCTGTATAATTTATTATTTATGTTCTGATCAGAATAAAATATTTATTTCGTTAGAGAAAAAAACATAATAAAAACTAAACACTAAAAAATAAAGCAATATTGTTTAGTCCTTATCTCGCCTATGCATTGCGATGTGGACTCGCCTGTTTCACTTATATGTGAAACATTGATACTCGCAAACATTGATAAGAGAAAATCAACAAATATTTCAAAATAATTATAAACAAATAGGAAAAATAATTAATCATAAATTTTTTATTCGAAGAATTTTATCAGTCAAGCTAAAATTCAGATAAAATCAGTCGGTAATTAAGTTTTTATTTTGGCTGCATGTTTATCCGATTCGACAATATTATAAATAGTAATTTAAACTTCCAATTTATCATTTGTCTTGCTCAACATAAACATACGCGTCACGCGTATACTCCCGATGTTTTACAGTCGTACAATATTTCACATAATCTGTATTACATATCATATTTCAAATAACAGAACCTAACATTAACAACTGTTCTTAAGAGGAAATCAAAAGTAAAATAATATTTATTGCACATGGTCTGTGTATCAAATAAATTGATAACTGTCAAGAGAAATAAAAATTATATGAAAAAACTAAGGAATTAAATTTATGAGCTAGGATGAAATAACAAATGAATATATACTTTACTAAGAATTCAAAAAGAAATACTTTACTAGTAAGGAGAAGTAAAGGAAAAACATTACAATAGAAGCACTTATTACTTTTTAACTAGCTTATTAAGGTCATCATCAGAATTAATCGCTAACACCTCATCACCATTTCCTGTTTTACTTTCACATCGCCCGTGCAATCAGATTGTACATACTTCCAGTTATTTATTTGTTTTTTATACTACGAGCTCTTAATATAAAATTCTTCGATTTTTTGGCAATGATAAATTCATAAATATAGTTCGATCTATACAGTTTACCAGAAGTATTTGGTCACAGATAAATTTGCCGCGTTTCGCCTCTACAATTTTATTGGAGCCGTTTTTTCTGACCATCTTATTAATCTGAGGCGAATTCTCTGGTAACTTTCTTTATCGATGAGAAACATCTATACTTTCACGTATGTTTAAGGAAAGGGCTTTGAAAACCTTCAGCACAGTTTCAAAAACGCTTAAATAATTGTTCGATTTCAACCGGTGATTTTTAATTTAATCTGCCCGATCAGACAGATTAAATAAAAAAAAAAACTCTGCGATCATTCAACAGTCGGATAGGTCATTAATTTCATCATAACATAAAGTAAAAGAATTTCCCCGTTCAGTTTTCCCATCATTATTTAAAGCATCAAAAATTTCATTTAATCAAAAGACCTTTTCAAAGATTCAAGAGTTGTTTCCTAGACAAATTTCGTAAAAGTCGGTCGATCGGAAAATGTCAAGGAAAACTTTAATTGACAAAAAATAGGCTTATTATTTCCCATCCCTTAATGAAATTGCTCGAATACATAACCCAAATGAAACATTAATGTAACGGAATCGCTTAATAAGTTCAAAAATGTGACTTTCAGTCCAGAAACGACAAAAAAGTATTTTTGCCCCATCCTATTATAGGAAGTTTGAGTAAGATCAAACATTATCAAAAAGTATCTTAGCTGTCTAAGGGATATTAAATTATGTAAAAAGATGTACCTACCCTTTAAGTAAATGTTTGAGATACAGGTACCGTGAGGTCTATATCTCTCTGCCCTCTCGACAGATTGTGACTGAAATTAAATGGCACCAACGCCCCGCGTGTAGAAATCATAGTGCCAAATTTCATCCAAATCTGTTTACCCAGTCAGAAGATATCAAACAAAACAATAGGGTGACACAAATACACCCTTCCGGAAGTTTTCAATCATAAAATTGTGTTTTTTTTTTATTATAGAGGGTTGTCGTGAAACGTTAAGGACCGCAATAATCCTTACATGTAACATAATTTGATCCGATCATCATACTTTCCCTTATGTAGAATAATTCTATAACCGGGATAATAAAAATAATATAAATATTTTTAAATGTTTATCATCGCTTGACATAGAAATCCAACTTACATTATGCGCTTATAAACATCGGCTGGAAATCTATTTAATCTAATATCTATTTTAAAAGACGAACAAACGAAACGCAATGAAAAATTAATTAAAAAAAATATATTTCCTTATAATGCATTTCAATAATATTAACATGCGCGTGTGTATATTTACAACGATACAGAAGAGTGAATAAATTTAATTACTGTAAAAAAAATAAGCTAGAATTGATGTCAGAAAACTTTCCTAGAATTTTATTATTTTTATAGTGTTAGCGTTGAAAATTATTTCAGTTTAAGAATTATTTTCTATTGAAGTATTAATATCTCCTGTCTAAGTATTCTGTCTTAATGCAACGAGAGCCGGTCTTAGGATAGTTTGCGCCAAAGACAAAGGTATGTGTCAAAAAATTACAAAACATCATTGTACCCCAAAAATTATTTTGTTTTATAAATTATTTAAATACTTATCAAGCTAAATTTGCCTAAGTGTAAATTATTCTGATTCAAGCAAGATGGCAGTTGAAATTTTATATATATATATATTTTTTTTTGTTCACTATTCGAATAACTTGTATAATAAATAAGTCAAATATTTATTATACAAGTATTTAGCTTATCAAATATTTAATTTCTGAGAGCAATGATGTTCATTATAAAGCCAGTCCGTATGGTGAACTAAATGAAAATGTTATTTTTAGGGTTGAATATCACTCGTAATTCGATAGACGTATGTAGTATATAATAGTATACTCGGCTCACTGAAGAAACTATAATATTCACTTTCATCAGTAAGCACGTTTTAAATTTTTAGTAATTTTATATGAAGTGTCGGCTTGTTTGTCATGTTAGTTCGTTCGCAATGTTACTTTTATGACATCAGACATGCACCTTACAATTAAGAGATAAAAGTTAAAATGTTGGAAAATTATTGTCATTCTAATAATTTCTCATGGGAGAATCTAAAAAAAATAGAATTTTTAGTAACGCATTATTTCAACGGTATTTTCATTATTAATTTTTAATAAATTAAAAATCATACGCAAGGGTAACATTTTAATAATGTTTAACCTCCTTCGAGATATAGTGATCCTTTGATATCATCCCACCATTCCATTCATTTTTTCAAATATTTAATAGAATCAATCCGCGCAATACGCAAGTTACCGCACTAAATTTCATGACTAGATTGAACCTTTCCGAAAATATAAATCCAAACAGGCAATACATACGAAGAGTTTTATAATTTTGATGATTAAAATATTTTTTAATTGGACATCTAAAACAATTATTTGTACCATTAATCTTACCCGCTGCTACGTACTGAAAGACCTTGAGCAGTAATAAGCGTAAAAATCTGTTTTTCACAAAAATAAAAAATAGTAACTACAGACTGACACGTGATTACAGTTACACGGATGTTTTTTTACGAGTAATAAATTTTATAGCTTGTGAAAAATCTCATGCTTGACCGGGATTCGAACCCAGAACCTTCCGGATGAAAAGCAAAGATACGACCTTATTAATCATAATAAAACTCTTGCCGAGATTGTTTATTGTGTAGTACATCTGAAATGGAACCATAATGTTCCATCTTTTGGAATGAAAGAGTTTTTCGCTCTATTAAAATTTAAACTACGTTATGAATTGTTCTATTATTTACTATCATTGTTATTACACAACATCCATTTAATGTTATTCTTTAATTTTTTTCTTCAATAGATAAATACAAAGCCATTCGTTGCGTAAAATTATCGCTAGAATGTTTGTACAAAAAATTAACCCATAAAAAGCAGTAATTTCTTGGTTTACTGAATGAAAATTATGTTTATGAGAAGTAAAACAAAGGTTAAATTCTAACTTCTAAAAATATCTAATAAATTTTACTTTTATCATATAATATTCCATCTTCAACTATATGCAAAAAAGAAATCGAAACACATTTCGTAAAGCTTAAACTTTCATCGGATCATTTTCCTACTACATGAAATTGCTTTATATTTCAATGTAAGACATTTTTTTCTACATAAAACTCTATGCCTAAACATGTTTATGATTAGCTAATGTTTCCTGAAAACCATTTATACACTAGATCTCAACAAAAGAGATGTGATGAACAAAATGTATTACAACTTATTTTTAAATAGCAATTTTAATAGCGTTTCGTATCATAATGAATTAATCCTCTAGAATTAGTTGTAGGATAAAAACAATATATCTCATATTAAAATGGGATCCCTATAAAAAAAAATGGAATCGACCAAGTAACCGACATTGTTACTCAATTTATTTTCAATCGAAAACGCTCGGGACTTTGATCGTACTTGACTGGTCCACCGAAAGAGATTGAAGCATCTAAAAGATATAACTTTATCCAACTATGCTAAAAGGGTTTTAATGAATTATTAATTTTCACTTTTATCATCTCATCTGAATAGTATGAATTTCATGTATAATCGGATTAGATGAGTTCTCCCGCTAACACCGCTTCAGTACCTTTTTTAACTTCAACAAGATTGAGGCTCTATATTAGAAATACACTCGCAGAAAAAAATGCATTTTAGTCAGGTAATTTAGGTTGTTCGGCATCCTGTGCATTTTAAATGGAGCCGGAACGACCTGAAGTTAAAGAAAGGACAAATATTGGTCTAGCGAGTATACATGAACTTTCATGCAATCTGAAGTTAGGAGAGGTGACAAAACCGGTGTTAGCTCGGAGTAGATGATTGAATCTTAATTTTTTTCCCACATTTATAAATTACATTGTTAAATGAAAATATAAAATATATACAAGAATTCTAAAGACATACTATAATACAAAAATTTTGTAGCCCAATTATCTCCAAATAATAGTCTAACTTGCTCTGAAATGTCTTTCGGCGGACCAGTCAAGTATAGTCAAAGTCCCGTGTGTTTTCGGTTGAAAATAGATCGAGTAACGATGTGGGTTAGTTGGTCGATTCCATTTTTTCTGCAGGGATCCCATTTTAATACGAGACAAATTGCTTTTATCCTACAACGAAGTCTACAGGATTAATTCAGTAAGATACGAAAAACTTATTAAGAATACTATTTAAAAATAAGTTGTGATGCATTTTTTTCATCACATCTTTTTTGTTGAGATCTAGTATATAAATGGTTTTCAAAAAACATTAACTCAATATAAATATGCTTAGGCATAGAGTTGTATGTAGAAAAAAATGTCTTGTATTGAAATATTAAAGTAATTTTATATAGTAAGAAAATAATGGAATGAAAGTTTAATCTTGACAGAATGTGTTTTGATTTCATTTTTTGCATAGAGTTGAAGATCTATATGGAGTTAATAAAAATTATCTTATGATAAAATGAAAAAGAGATTATGTAGAAGGAAGATGATCGAATGAAAAGTTTAATACATTATGTAGTGAAAATATTATACTAATAATAAATTATAAACAAATACTTTGACAGGATCTGTTTTGATTTAATTTTTGTTATAGTGTTGCAAATTAGTCACTGAATTTTATGGAGCACCATTAATTTCAGCTAAAATATACTCGATTTCAGGCTGAATACCATATGTTGTTGTTAACGCTTTATTTACACAAATTCTATGGAAGTACAGCTTCTAATATAAAAATACTAATATTTATTATACTAATATGTAATATAAATATAGCTGTTAACACCTATATTTGTCTGTTTTATGTTATAGTTGAGAGGTATAAACTATTGCTTTTCTTTTTCTCTCTCATGTATAATATATATATATCATCTGATCAACTGATGGGTCGGACCACTCGCAAGTCTGAAGCCTGAATATTTTTAGAATAGTTACTAAGGGACTTTGTTGATGCGGTCCGATAAAAAAATAAGAATGCTAATCGAAAATCTGTTTTGAGCATAAGATTAAATCTTTATTCAGGATTCTTAAGCGCAATTCATATATCAACAAATAATTCTTATTTATCTAATAAAATGAATTTGAAGGTACGAAAGGTGTCGAAAACCCTGTCTTAAAAATTAGAGAGGTAGCGTCATCGCCTCTCTGTCAACTGTCAAACTTGCCAGAGGGGACGCTAGCGACGCCCCTCGATACAACAGAAAGAGATTATTTCTGACGATTTCAATCCCCAGTCTTCGCATCCCTTCAGTCCCAAATTACTGCTTGGTCAAAAGCATAAAAAGAAAAGATCTTTTTCAAATTTGATTTCTTTGGGGAAACTTTTAGATGTAGACTTAAGTTTATTGAAGTAGCATAAGTATTAATATTTCCTTTCTCATATAGAAGGTTGACAGTTCGGGGCCGAGTTCGACCTCTTATTATTTTTTAATGGCATCCGCTCCTTGATAATCTCTCCCGTCCGTTATTTTGCTAAAGATTTCTGATTAATAGCCACTTCCTAACTTGACGATTCAGAAATGCAATAAACTAAAGATATACTCGCTACACAAATAAGAGACGGAAGTAGCCTACGGACTCACGTTTAACAAAATTTCTCCGTTTATGCGGAGACTGCCGAAATAGCATACGAACCCATCGATCAAGCTAATAAAAACTATCGCTAATATAACTGGAAAATTGTAGAAAAAAACCATTAAAGAGAGACTTCACCTATATAAATAACATTTTTATAAATATTGCTAACTTTTGATTTCAAAGTTGTGTGTGCATGAACGTTATGTGTTCTAATGACGAAGGAAGTAGGCGACCAGATAAGATACATAAATCACATTTGAAATCAACACAGCCACCTTCACCACAATAGTTACAAAAAATATCCTGTCTTTCAAGCAGTTAAAGTAACAAATTGCTAAACCACTTCCGACGGGAAGTAATTATTACGTACAAAGTGGCATTTAAAACAGGCCTGATAAAGTGATCGGGTTTGGTGACTATTTTATTAAGAGTATTTTATCAAATTAAAATCATTTTCTTGAAACGTAATTTAATTTTTTTTGTTACTGCATTAGAAGCACTATCGTTATTAATAGAGAAATGTTGCAGCTCAGTGGTTCCTAAAGTAAGGGTGCACCTGGGCGCCCTGGGAACGACTTCCTAACAAGGGCGCCGCGAAATATTGCATAGTTTTCGTAATTTTATTTCAATTTTAATTTCAATGTCATAGTGCTTGACATGTAATGGAACTGATTCAAACCACTTGGTTACTGTTTGCGGAAGCCTCTGTTAGTGATTACTAGATGACGCGACACTTCGATTGTTTTAGTTTCTCGAATTTTCTGGTAATCTACGTTCATATATAAATAAATGTCAGTTTTTCACGGTTTTAGTATTAAATTATTTTTCGGAAATTGTATTAACTAACTGAATATTGTTGTGATCAAGTCAAGTGTGGTTTTTAAAGTCTTTTCTTTAAAAAAAAGTTTGGGAATTACTGTGTTAGAAAAATAAAATCATAAAATAAAATTTCCACACTATTTCGTCGACCACATCCAATGCTTATTCGTGTTTCAGTGTAACCTACAGCTTACCAATCACTATCTGATGTTAGTGTTTTTATTTGTATTTTTCGTGGGATAAATTTTTACTTTCAATGTTTGAGTAAAATACGTCATACTTGACAGAATATCGTATTTAAAGAAAATAAAATCGTCGACAAAAACTAGTTTTGATCAATTTAATTTTTTACGTAGTAAAATAAAATAAAATATTAATAAAAAATTATGAAAAAAATAATATTAATAGTAGAATAATTTCAATTATTAACTTTAACCGGTGAAAAATGTTTAAATACAAACTTTTAATGGTCAAAACATTGACATACGCTAAATTAAACAGTCGTGAAACTAAGTATAGCGCAATATCAGGCCGGTTTTAATAAGGGAAAAAAGACCTATCAACATTTTCTTCCTAAATGAGATGTTATCGGGGTAAGAATAATCTTCAGTCTTTGAATTTTTAAAGTGAAACCGGTTGAATTTGATAGCCACTTAACTTGATAAATTTTTAATATTAAGATTTACTGAGCTTTAAACAAAGCATCATGTCATTTATTAATAAATTAGTGTTAATTTTCTCCTTTCATCGTCCAGCAGACTGCCCAAACAAATTTTTTGTTAAATTATTTTTCTTCTAGTACTTAATTAAAAAATTTAAGAAATTAAAATGTTAATAATTATCAACTTTAACGTCGATAGAGCGGATAAATGTTTAAGCACTATTTAAATGCAAAAGTTAGTTCAGCAACATCATAGCCAATAATTCTTTTATATGATATAAAGTAGATCGTAAATAATTGTTTTTATTTTAATTTCCATTTTTCAAACTGACCGAATGGAAAATCATATAAATAAATATAATTGAACAAAATTTATGGTGTTTAGATCAAAGTAGGTTTCAGGATTACTTCATTAAGCCTATTGAAGTATTCAAGAGTTTAATTATGTTATAACGATAAAAAGGACAGTTTTGAAACATCAATATCTAAAAAAAGAATAATCACTTAATTTATCGATCGGTAAATAAGAAACGTGAATGTAAATAGCAATACAGTTCCCGATATAAATCAGAATATCCGTTTTTGTTTTTTGTATTTCAAGAGAATCTGTATCCCCCGTCCTCCTAATTTTATCCTCTAATCGCATTTTTTACTAGCTTATCAGTCGAAGTTTTATAGCGGTGATATAGAAAGATGAGCAATATTGAATGAAACGATGAAGGTTGCTAACGTAGAGGGATTCCGATGGGATTAGATGGAAAGGGCAACTGAAGCGAGCTTTGGCCGGTATATTATGAAAGTAACCGTTTAATAAAATTGTAATTTTTTGTTTGTTTGAATATTTAAAGCTCTACAAAATCTAAAATACTTGTAGGTAGGAATTCGATAAGAATATTGTAATAATGTAAAAAATTCCAAACGTGATCGACATCCGAATCGAAAACCTTCCCAATTTTTATCTTAACAGTCGATTAATTTTTATTTATAACAATATTTTTTCTTATTTATTTAACTATTTGTCTATAACAATATATGTGTATATATTGTTTAATATTAATATATATATTTTTTTTTACAGAATGCCCGTCACTATAGAAGAGCTACCAGTAATGATGCACTGCCAGCTGAATATTGTCGATGTGTTAATCTCATGTATTTATTGTATTTTGTATTTGTAATATTACTATTATTACTAATAATTATAATAATAATAATAATAATAATAAATAATGTAAAAAGGAAAAGGATATAATTTTTTTTATGTCCTTATTATTTCGAATTATTATTTAAAACTGCTTGCAAAAGTGTGCGTAAAAAATATATTTATTTACACATCGTCTCATAGCCTATCATTTTTCCCATCATATGGCCTATTTTATCACTATATTTTAGCATTTTAACTTGCCAATGAATGGTATTTCATTTGCAAATCCGTTTTGTACACTTTCAACTATCGATAATAAACATATTCAAATAATCGCCGACTGAATTACACAATATGCCGAGTTCAGTTCCCAACGACGGTCTGGATTCTCACGGAATTCTTTTGAGACTTCCCAATCAACAAATATCAAACGCAAAAAAAAAACTGGAGGTTTCTTTACGATTAGATGGTCAATGGGCTTCTTTGAAAAAAATGAAGTTACGGGGTCGACCTAATATGAAATACTGTACAATTTTAATAGTTTTGTGGTACTTTATAATTTAAAGGAAGATTTTTCTTTCATCTCTCTTTTAGCCCTTTTTCGATAACTAGGGAGAGTTTGTCGGTTCCCCGAGTAGAAGAAGATCCTTCTTCTTTACCTTTCTCTTTCTTCATTAAAATTTGATATACATAAATACAAATATTAAGAAAGTAGAACTAAGAACGTTTCTTCTACAAGAGTTTTCCGATAGCATCGCATATTTAAAGAAAATTTTGATGTGGACACCACATGACTTCTTTGTTTGCCTATTAAACTACATTACACATTTTTTTCTTAAATGAAAAGTACATAAAATTTTATTTCATTAATAACTTCTGATTTTTTCACTTTTTTTTTATTGTATTATTAAATTATTATTTAGGTGAAATCTTTTTTAATAATTTTTAATAAATTTTTTAATTTATTATTAATAATTATTAATAAATCAGGATATTTAAATTGATAAAAAAAGTTAAAAAAAAAGAAGGAAATTAAGTCGGATTCGAACCGATGTGCCTTCCCCTTGTAAGATCAAATATTTAATTAATTAAAATTTCATTTGGCTATAATTCGGGAACCAATAAAATTAAGTACCACTTATCATATATCGTTGAAAAGCTCTAAATGAGCGCTTATTACTGCAGTAATTATTAATAAGAAAAAGTCCAAAGTCCATATTTTTAGATTTTGGACTTTTTTGGACAATTTTCGTCAAGTTGGTTGCAATCAAAAGCGGAGGTGCACAACTAGATGTTACAGCAATTCTAAATCTAAAATGTCAACATTCTACGGCTAATCGATTTTGACTTATACGAGATACATACATATATACGTACGTACAGACGTCACGCCGAAACTAGTCAAAACGGATTCAGGGATGGTCAAAATGGATATTTCCGTTGAAATCTGGAGACCGAAAAAATTTGCGATTACAATACTTCCTTTACTTCGTATAAGAAAGTAATTAGAGTTTGGCGTAGATTTTTATATAAAATAGAAAGTACTATACCAGTAAGAGGAAGCTAAATTATTTAAAAAACAAAAGAAGTATATAAGGAATGGGATTAAGAAAAAACCTATTTAAGTAAAACTTTTATTAGATTTAAGGAGGAATAGATTTTAGGAGTCCAAAGATTTGCGTTCTTTATAGTAGACAAATTCTAATTTCTACGGAAAATTCTGGTGTTCAATTATTTAAATACCGATTAAAATACGTAAAGTATATTAATTATGCTTTACATTACTATACTAAACACAATGCAGCTTGGCGTATTACTACGCCCTTTAAAAAAAGGCTTAAAATAATCAACCAAATCTTTTTTTCGTAAATTGTACAAAGCAACATTTGAGTGTCGTTATCTAATCTGGAACATACGGTTTCAGCTTGAATAACACTATAAAAGTGTGATAAATGTATTTAAAAAAATGTTAAATAATAACAAATTGCAGTTACATAATGCATTACAACCGTATTGTATTTGAACTTGAGAGATATGCCGTTCCAAGCACGTATTTAATTTAATTCATAAATAGATTCAAACATATATATCACGACTACTCATCCATTTTATTTCGATTTCAAATTGTTGTATTAGAATTCATATTTCGCTAATGATTCGAATGATATCAAATTCTGATTTTAAAACGCCCGTCAATTCCTGGAATGAGCTCTTTTCCACAAAACGCCATGAGAGTTTAAAAAATTTAATCGAATCTGTACTCGGCAGAGTGATAACTAAAATTAAGATGAACAACATTTTAGAATATCAAATTTTTTTTATCGCAGTCGAGTTATATTTTTATAGCTGTTCAATAAGTTTTACTTTACGGAAAAGTCCTGAAAACCCGGATTATTTTCTACCCTCGTGCCGAAAAAAACTATGAAAAAGAACATGTAAGTATTATTTGCAAATATTACGTAGAAAGTATTAGTGATTCTAATGACGTAATTGTATTGTTTCTACTTTATTTTTTTTTACCAAAGTAAAGTTATTTACAGCAAAGTTATTCATGTTATATGGACTACCTTCAAACAGCGATCGAAATTCAGAAAAGGAAACAATATCCTCGTATAAAATTAGTCTCCCAGCGAAAAAAAAAATAATGGGAAATGTGCAAGATGTCTGATAGGTCTATAAACTGAAATCAATAATATTCTTCTGATTTCCAATTTCTGAATCTACTACAAACTATTTCATAACGCCAAAAAAACTGTAGAGGAAGTGACGAAGTCGCTGAAGAGTGAATATGAACAACGAAAACCTCTACTATTTGTTTCCGGAAAAAGAGTACTTACAGAGGAGAATATATTAAAGTAGTGTTTTTGATGTATATTATAGATTTATTTTTTCGAAAACGATACAACTCCGATTTTGATTACGTTGTATTTAAACTATTTTTTTCACAGCAAGTATTTTTCTTTAATTACAAAAATATATTTTGATCATACACATCCTTAATTTCACATAAATAAAAAAAATATATTGAAAGTGATTTTATCTTCTATGTTAAAAGCGATTGTTTTTCTGCGAAAAATACGAGTAATATCATAATACTTAATTACGATATTTGCAGTTCTCTTAATTTTTGTTTAATAATGTTTGAAATCTCACTTTCAACATTATTTTGCTCTTTTTCTTGTCATATTTTTCTTTTTGTCAAATATACGAGAATCATTCTCCAAAATTTTAAATATCTCAAAAAAATTCTAGCGGTGTTTGATGTGGAGATCTTGATGGTAAGAGTTTTATTTAAATCACGGTATGACCGACACGACTATAGTTTAATTAGCAGTACTCAGTCTCGTCGAAACCGGCATTCTTCTTTGTTTTCCTTTAATAGCAAAATATACTGTCGAATTAAATCACGATAAACTTTACAATCTGCAATTTTATAAAATAGAAATAACGGATTTATACGGCGGTGATATACTTATTGTACACAAATCATTAGTTCTATCTATGTGTAATGGGCGTTTATGAAAAGTTTGATGATATTTACTGCATTCGGCTATTCCGATTATTCAAATAGTAATTCGGTTGTAAACTACATCATTAAAATAAGCATAATCCGATACAGATCGAAACCGAAAACACAGTATTCAACTTTTGGTCGACGACGATTCGATCAGCGTGAAACTTTAACTTTGTTGATAATCCATTTCGCGAGAATAACGTTTTAAGAGATCGGTGAACAAGTTGAACGCTCTTTTACGTTCTCAAAAACCTCCGAGGTTAACCTCGGATCGACGATCGACCCGGGACGATGTGATTCTGTAACTCAAAATCTTATGTACGTATACACCGATCGTGCAAATGTTGAATTACTGAGAGCGGTAAACCGAGGAAATTAACTTAAATCTCGTGTTTTATATTTTTGCAAGAGTTATACGCATTATGACAAGATTTAAAAGAATGCATAATTTTTTTGGGAAGGCGAAAACGCTTTTGCGTTATCAGCGCCCGGAACAAATGTAACACAATATTACAAAAAAAAAATGCAGTAATTATTAAATAATCGAATACAGATACACGATCTTAAGAAACAACATATTCTTATTGGATAGCAACATCACATTGTTTTCTAGAATATCTTGGATGTTAGCTCCTAATTTAAATTTACGAAGCAGTGTCGCATAAACCACACAGTCCACAAGGATGTGGTGCACCGTTAGTTGGCAGTCGCGCAGCGAACACAAAAGGGTGCATCGGTCTGACTCATTAGGTTCCATGTGTAAAATTAGTATATGCCCTTTTCGTAAACGGCAAATAACAACCTCCTCTTGACGATTATTCCGGATTGAATAGCCCCATAGCAACACATTATACTTGATGTACCGGAGTTTATTATCTACTGTACTAGTCCAGTCAACTTGTCACCTTCCTCCAAAAGTGTGTTTAATAGAATTAATAAAATCGATAGTAGTAACACGAGTGGTGAAAGACGGTTGGCTACATGCGTCTTTGGCAGCGCAACCCGCAGGTTTATTACCTAGGATTCCCACACGGCTAGGGATCCAGCAGAAACTCATTTGTGTGTTGCAACGGTTCAACTCAGCGATTGCATTATGAATTTCGGTGACGATAGGATGTCTAGAATACAAACAAAAATCTTCTAATTAATGGATACTGAACGCGCGATAGTTATATTAATCGGTAATGAACACAAACTTGAATTCAGTGTTGTCAGACAAATACAGTAACGAAATACTTAACCATATATATAATTATACACCCTTATCGTACGGATTCGATTTTTTATTATATTTTTTTAGTACAGTAAAATCTCCTTATTCGCGGGGGTTAGAGACCGTAAAAATTTCACGAATATAGAACGGAACTAATACTCATTTTAACGAAGAATGGTTCGGTTCTATGTAAAATGAAAAAAAATAATGCGTACTTACTTAGGGAGATTTTATTGATGACAGACAAACGACAACATTAATTATAAGCATTGGTTTAGTACAGTACATAGGTACAATACACAAAAAATATCTAAGAAAGTAGAGTATATTTCCTCATTAACTCGTAAGCAATTACTGAACTGCTTCATTTAAAAACTCAGTACAGTATGGATTGTATTAGAAAACGGTATTACATGTTCAAATCGTACTCGGTAATTGCCTTAAAAAATCAAAATAACAGCACTACAGTACTACATACACTATAACTACAATTACTGAAAAGGAAATTTACAAAACTAACCTACAGTATTTTGGATTGCATTTACAAAAATTATTAATTTTTCCTTGTCTCGCTCTTGCTTTTAAATCCGTGTGAAGTACTGTGTATTCTTGCATGGCATCTTCAATTTTGTGCTTAAAGATTAAGCTTCTATTCAAAGATGAATCAGCATCTATAAAAAACTGGATAAGATCACGGGATAGTTTAATGCCTTCGGTAAGCGTTTTGACACTTAACTGTTTTCTAGGGTTCGTATCTTCTACTTCTTCTCGTTCATACTGTACCTGCGCCATTAAATCTTTTAATATTTTTATTTTTTTAATGTAACTTCATAATGTAATGTACGCGAATACGGAAATTTTAGCCGCAAATATAGAAAAGACATCGCAAAATATTGCATCGCGAATAAGGAGATTTCACTGTAATAAATGTTAGTTTTACGATTTATTACTCTTCCTGTCCTTTTAAGCATGTAGGATCTCTTTAAAAACAGCAGGTGAGTTAGGAGAATTAAAATAATATAATTTGTTGCTTTAAATATTTTCATAATATACTACAGCCTCTAAAATCGATTGATTTTTTTTCTCACAATGAATTATCTGGATAACTTTCCCACTTTCTATTTTTTGTGGTATTAGTATTAATAACTGATTACTTACTTTTAAGTATTAAAACATACACGTTATTTAATTAAAATCCTTTCTAATCCTTCAATATTTATAATTGATAATTAAAATTATTCGTATTTCAGATTATCACGCTTCATTTTTAGATAAACTAAAACATAACCGTAAACAGTTATGTTTATTAACAAAAACACTATTTCCAATTACTATTAATAAAATAAACAAACCGCTAATATAATACTAAATTGTTAAGAGAAAATTATTCAGTTCCAAGAAAATACTGTAATACGAAAGCTACAATATAATTAAAGAGATTATAGTTTTGTAATTTATGCGATAATATGAATTGTAACTGAATACAGTTAATTAAATTGACAAAAAAATAAATAAAAACAATAACTAAATATAACAAAATTATATAAAAAAAATATGGGTGGCTACCCGTATTTTTTTTTTTAACAAATATATATTGAATTACAGAGTAAAGAATAAGAAAATACCATGCGGATTATACTGTAGTGAATAACATCTTATTCATTTTGCCCGATTCCTTTTACCTTCCCCCTAATTCCGTTTCACGCTATCGGAGACGACTGCGTAATATTGAAATATATCTTTATTCGAGAAATTAAATAGATGGATGGCGCGAAAAAGAAATTCGATAAAAGAAGAGATGTAATGAAAGATGTAAAGTAAATAACTACAGAACAAACAGATGAAGTTAATAGAAAACGTTAAGAAAATGAAGAAAAACGTAATAACATAAAAGGTCCGGGTGGAATTATCGTGTTATAAAAGAACTAATAAACGGAAAGAATATGTAGAAATGAAAAATTATTTGTTACATTGCCGGGGAGGAAACCGAGACACATGATTCAGAGAAAACTCTCTACACAAAGATCTTAATTTAATAGAGCTCTGAAAAATTCTAAAAAGGAATAAATTTGTTGGAATTAACAAAACGATCAAATTAATCTGCGGTTCGGCAATACTGTTTGACTCTAGGAAATTTGCACATAATTAGGCAAAATTTATAAAACTGGAGAAGCACCTATATATTTCCAATAAAAGCCATTATTTTCTTTTTACCGTATCAAAGAAGGAGAAGATCGTACAATAAATTAAATGTCTCATTCCAAATTACCGACAAGATTAACGGAAACTTCTTTAGATTTAGGAAGAACATGAAAACACTAGAAGGAATTTTGTCCTCGTATTAATTTAACTAAACAAGCAAACAGAAAAAATTCTTCACGACTTTTAACGGATCTTTAAAAATTAAGTTAATATAGAATAAAATAAAAACAAATATTTAAGATATACCGAATCGAAATGATTTTAATCGTAAAGAAAAAGATATTAATCATTTTTGCAAGAAACATTTAGTTATAAAAAATAGAAATCGAAAAAAGGCAGGTGCCACCCATAAAGGAGTAATATAACGACAAACCTTTACTATCGCTTTTCAGTTTGAATATAGAAGCGATAATCAAATTAAAAGGAACATTGAGAGAAGAAACAAGTCAAAGTTCAAGAACAAAAACTTTTACAAATTAAAGTTTTCTAAGAAAAATGTGTTGTTCCAGAAATAGCAAAATTTGGTTATTTAGTCAGTAAAATTAAAAATGAACGTAAAAATCAAAAAAGTACCCCTTGTACCCTTTAATGTCTCGGGGGAAAAACTGGTACGATCCAGGAGCGATTTTATCCAGTAAATAAATCTGTCCTAAAAACAAATTGACAGATGTATTGAGTTACAAGAGCGACTTATAAATAACAGGAAAAAATTACCATACCAAAAATGTAGAAAAATTGTTAAACGTAGTATAATTTTGGAAATTAAAGTTGTATTTGTTATTAGGTAGATTAATAAAATACGAAATGAAGTTATTTTAAGATAAACAGGAAAAGAGAGAGATATATTTGTGACAAAAATCTTGTGAAATTAGAAAAATTGGTGTGAAAAAGTTTAGAGACTAAAAGTTAATTCCCCAATTATTATTAATAGTTAATAAAGAGATTTTTTCTGATACATTTAGTATATATGTCGGGAGAATCGTCCTTCTGTCCATATGTATTCGCGGTAGCTCTTAACCGCTGTATTTATTTTATGTTTTTCAACAAAATTATATCCCAATTTATAAAATTAACTTCCGTTTCAATCGGCGACTTGAGGCAGTTAAGGTGATTTTGATGTGTAGTAATGTCTCGGCGACAATTTTTTTTTTAAATGCGACTAGTTCTACGCCTACCTGATCGTTGAACGTGTTCAACGCCACCGGTATTTTCAGATTTTATTTTTTACCTATGTAAGTGCCGATCGGTCGGAAGTGAAAAATTAGAATATCTCGTGTAGAATTTTTTACGGACGGCAGCAGTATCTTTATAATGTTTCATTCGACAATTAAACGTAAGACTGGTTCTAGTTTTCTTGACGGCAAACTATTCTCGATAATGATCTAAAAAAAAGCTAACAAAAATTTATAAGTAATTATATCAGGTAATTATTACTGACGACGAAACCTATCCGTAACAGAATTAAACCCATATCCTGTCTGCAACAGAATCCATATCCCCATATCCTATCTGTAACAGAATTTAAACCCATATACAGGAAAACCCTAATCTTAGCACATCGTGTATTCAAGGCATCCAGAATTTTTGGATTCAGTCATAAGAAATATGTATAGAGTTTAAAACCAGCAAATAAGTAAAAAAATATAGGAAGTCGGTGCAAAATAGAAAAGAAAGAAAAAAGGTGGATCAAACCTGTTAAATAACTGACGATAAAAAAAACTGTTTTTATAAATGGCAAATTCTTCTTAAACAAAAATCAAGTAAATTGTAAATTTAATTACTTATAGAGTCCTGAAATCGGAAAAATTAAATATTTAAAAAAATTTTGAAAAAGAAATACATTTATATAATACCAAATGTAGATTCTTCGAGATGAAGATGAATCGGTTAAAATAGAAACATGTGGAAAACTCATATAAAAAAAAAGACAGTCGGTAGCCATATATTAAAGCGTACACGAATGGTTGAATCTTGTTTTAGACGGAATGGTACATAATAAAAACAGTAAAAATAAATTACGATTCGATTATATGGAACAGAGAAGAGGTATAGTGAAGCTAAAGCGAATAATAAGGAATGAAGACGAGCATTAAACTCGTCAAATGAGAATAAAGAAACAAAATGTGAAAGATAAGCTCGTTCTTGAAATTCAGTTGTTATTTATTTTTTCATCGACTCGGGGATTCGTAAGGGAATAATTCCCTTGTTAGTGGTACTGAAATTTTCAACAGGGTAATAATAAGTATCGCAAAGAAAATATACCTCGAAGTCATGTATCTTCATGTATCCGAGACTTCTGATAAGTATTGGACGTCGATGAGTGAGCAAGGAAAAATACATTCGCACAACTCAGTTACAATGTTATAATTGCAATATAATTGCACAACACTATATTAAATAAAAAATAAATAAAATAAGAAAGATCGTGTCGAGTTAATGTATTCTATTTATTTCGATGTTATCATACAACTTAATCGGTAAAGCCGTCTACTATATTTATCTTTTAAGATTAATAACGACAATGAAATCAGATTACGAATTAGTCGGTCTATAAATGCATATACCTATCTATTACATCGTATAAATATATTAATTATGTAGCTTATTCTCCTGTAATTTTCACAATAGAATTACAGCACCTCTACAAATCTAATTTTTATGAATAAAATTTCTTTAAAAAAAAATATAAATAAATAGTTTTCAGGCAAATTAATATTTACAATGAAGTAAGTTCACGAATGGTTTATATCAAATAAAAATCAAGAAGTAAATGCATATTTCAATTTATAACCGATCATTTTCAGTAATTTAAAATGAAATTAAAAGTAAAAATAAATATAATTACAATGAATCGTTACGAAGTTTAATTATATTTAAATATTTTATTTTTTAATTTTAATATACAAAATACGGCTTTGGTGTGAATTACTAGCAAAAATTAACAATACAACATGAATCTACCGGAATAAAACCCGTAAAAGGTAATAAGTCTATTTTGTCTAAATAAATTATTTAACCGACTTTAAAAAACTACGTTATTATTAATTCGATTAGAATAGTTATTTTTATATACACAAATATTCAGGAAGAAAAGGAAATAATTTAGGAACTGATTCTAGAGTTTGAAATAAAGAAAAATGTTCGACAAACATATGTCCGAAAACGCTTTATTGTCAAGTTTCAGCCAACGAAAAATTTCACCCGGGTGAAATGAGATCGTACTGAAATTTTTAAGGCGTTATGTATAGGATAAGCTTTATGGTTTATTGTGTTTTTGACCTGAAAATCGAATAAAACAGGTTCCAAAACTGTATCTCCTATTGTTTTCATGATATCCAGCCTAAAACAGAAAAATTCGGTAACGAAAAACACGTTTTTTAGGTTTAAAGTACAATAACTTTGTTAAATGACTGATAAATACGTAAATTTTATTATTCAAACTTGCAGAAAATTTACTTTTGAGAAAATTGTACTCCTATATAATGACTAAAAATTTTCAGTACGACCTTAATTCAACCGGGGAAACTGAAATCCGGGTGAAATTTTTGGCTGGCTGTAACTCGATAACAAAGCATAAACATTAAGGATTCCATAACCTTCCCGAGTATGCCATTGACATGTTTTCATTTCAGATATGCCATGGTATTTTAAAATATTGATGATTCTATTGAGCAATATTTAGAGTATAATTGCAAAAGAGATCAAATATTCAATAAAAAATATTTAGGTCCGATTCGACCACTTATTAAACCACGTTGTTACCTCAAAAATTATACAGTATTAAAAGTATAGCTAAGAAAAGCCAAAATTCTTAATAAAAAAATTTAGGTCCCGGTTGAGACCTTGACGAATTGAGGTTTTTATCATTAATAAATTTATGTTCTTAGAGTATAATCACTAAAACAAAAATCAAAATTTTTTGTAAAATTACTTGGTTCGAATTTGACCCCTTTTCTTGATAGCTATCTCATATTTTAAACAACAACTTCTAAAACAAGTAAAGTATCCGAAATTATAAAAAAAATCATGTTTTTTTTAAAGTTTTCATATCTACATTAATTCTAGATACAAATACTGGTTTATCAGTCTTAAAAATTGAAGTTAAAAAAATTATATTTTAAATACGGTCCATTCAACCACCTTGTTTTTCGAGGCTTAAAAGCTTATTTGTCGAGTTAAATTTGTTACAATAAGTCGTTCCGATTCGGCGCAATGCTATTCAAAAAAGAAAAAAATATGAATACTGCGATGCACTCTTGACCCGTAGGATCGCCAATCAAGTCAAAGCCGGAGTGTGTATATCCAAATTTCAATTTTTTTGTTCAATGGGTTTTCGGGATATGAAGCAAAAACAGGGTAGAATAATGTTAAATATCCCCCACCGACGACTTTTTTTTTTAAAGTGCTATTTATTTGTTCGCAGATTAAATATTGTTTGTAAACCATTATGGGTAGGAGAACTGTACTTTGAATTTTTTTATTTAGTTATTTTTACGGATAATAATAAGGTTAATAACCACACTGTCCTTTTAGGATAAAAACTTTAGGGATTTATTCCCAGATATTGTATCCTGTAAAATGATTTTAAGGCAATATTTCGTTATTACTCCACGGTAAATTTCAGCCAAAACCTTCAAAAGGAACAAAATCATTTAAAGCTTAATTTAACATTTTTACATCAAACGATTTTCATTACAGTATTTTTTTAAATTTCAATCGGGAGCTACTTTCCGGCATTTTAGGGAGAAAGTAAAATTTGAAATAATTTTTTTTTGAAGTTTCTAATATTTAAAACGGATTAACGTCCGAATAACAAGTAAAACCTGGTATCCGGAACGCCGGAAATAGAGATTAGCGATCAAGAAAACGTGCACATAGAATTCATAAGAATTTTCAAAAATGTAAAATAAGAAATAAAAATTAAATAAAAACAAAACCTCGACGCCAAAACTAAACATAGATCTATTTTATTTTTATTAATTGTAATCTCGATAACACTATCTTAAATATCTGTTATTTCGTGCAAGGAATTGAAAAGAAATAACAACGGTTACTATTGTGAATGTAATGAAATATATTTCGATACGAACTCGACACCACCGTCGAGAGTAACTACACACAAACGATACACCACTCGCGATTCAATTTATATTGCGCAGGCGCACATCGCCCTTAACGAGTTACATCTGAATCAGACGTCAATACTACGCCACAACATATACCGGGATCGACTCGACATCACGACGCTACTGTGCCCCATTTAATTGTTATTATACATATATATATATATATATATTTTATATCAGCAAGGTGTATACATATATCGTATCACGAAAGCGCATAACGCAACCCTTTCTGTATTTAATAATCCTATCGATTTTATAATATAAAAATAAAAAATAAATTAAATAAACTACATAAATTTATTATTAATAGTCGTTTTAATTATTAAAAGTGTTGTGTGATTTTTTTTTGATAATGTAATCGTTAAATAATAGGATTTATTGTTTTAATTGTGACTGTTATTTTCAAATTATAATTACATGTAAATTGTATCATGTGAACATTGAAATAAAATATCGGTAAGTCTGTTTATTTATTTATTTATATACAAAATAATTCCGAATCTTAATTATATATTATAGGTTTTAAAAAGTAATTTTTTATTATTTTTTATATACGTAATATATATTTATAAAATTCTATTTATTAAAATGTTATTCTTACTTTCGTTTTTATTTCAGTTAAAGACACTGATGGTGAATTACGATATTTAAAAATTTCCTGCTACGATACCCTATCCCAATTTCTACATTATTGTTACGCCCCACCCTAAAATTTTTAAAACCTTGAATTTTTATAAATTACGAGTATACTTGTTTGGATTTTTATTTACATTAAAATTTGACAATTATCTCTTTATATCTATTATTATTAATGTGTAATACATTTTTATTTTTTAATTAACATTTCATTAAAATGATGAGATATTATCATTTACGGTAATTTTCTTACAATATTTACGCTAATATCTTATTACTTTTTTTATACAGGTACGAGATGTAATACTTTGGAAATTTTCGATTATAGGAGTAAAAATATCTGTTGTAAGTCAATAGCTTTTTAACGGGTAGGTTGCCGGTTAGAATTCAATTTAAGATTTTACCCTAATAATGATTTTCAAATCGACCGAGACGTACCTTTCATTATCCATATTAATAAAGAAAATGAAGACGGATAGGGTCGGACTAACCGCATTATCCCCTATTGTACCGTTGTATACGAAATAAGGTAGCTGTCATTTTTCCAAGCCCGAAACAGCAGATTTTTCGTTTATATTAAATTTAATGATTCATAACATAGTAGAATTAAAAAATTATCGTCAAATTTTCAACGCAAACGCGTGAGTATTAAACAAACTTCGTACACGGTAATAGAAAAATGAAAAAATTTCCTTTTAATATAAATTTACAATACGTATTTTAAAACAAGGAGGGATAATTCTATTTTTTCTCATAGTTATTTTAATAAAGTTATCGAGGAAGAAAACAAGGATGTGTTTGTAAAAATTAATTAATGACTTTCTAAACAAAAGGAGTGAAATTCAACCTTACCAACAATTCGTCCGCGTTCTCTTTTCTAGCACTTTCGGCCACTCGACCATCTTCAGGAAAAGTTATTCTTCATCTTCAGATCATTACAATTATGTGGAATGTAAATTTATAAACATTTATAACATTTTATAAATATACATTTTACATAATTTAATTTCAATAATCTGAAATTGAAGAATAACTTTTCCTGAGGATGGTCGAATGACCGAAAGTGTTAGAAAAGAGAACGTGGACAAATTGTTGTTGGTAATGTTGAATTTCGTTTACTTATGTATAAATAATGTTATATTCCAACTATACCATACTTGAAAAATTTAATAAGGATTTAAATTACGTTCGTTAGAAACAAAATAAGACCGTACTGTTTAGCTTTGTACCTTAATAAAACTCTCAAGCTTTTCATTGTTATTAAATATTTGTTATATTTACATTTATTCTTGTCCGAAGTGTAACATCGTATCTTGAAGCTGCCGTATAAATTCGGAAGGAGTTTTAAGGATACAAAATAGGCCGTTTGGATCTCATAACTATAAATCGTATGAACGATATTTAGAAAACTAAAAAAAATCACGTCTTTCAAACAGAAACATTTTTTTCGTGTAATTTAACGCAATACATCGTCTTACGAATAGGAAAATTATTTTCGAACTGCGATTTTTAATAAATTATCGAACCACTGATTTATTTAAAATACAATTAAAAGGCTTTCTTTACAGAACAAATATCACTGTCGATGAATTTTTTAAAATTAAACATTTTTGATTTTATTTTTGTTTTCTACATCTTCGTTGAACATGTACATAAATAAATGATGATATTCATTAACAAATTCTGAGTTATGAATTATTTTTTTCGTTTAATATCTTCATGTATTTATCTTAAAAATTTCGGTTTTCAGGTTTCAACAGAAATATCCGTTTTGACCATTCCTCAATCCATTTTGACTAGTTTCGGCGTGACGTCTGTACGTACAAATATATATTTGTATGTACGTATCTCGCATAACTCAAAAACGATTAGCCGTAGTATGTTGAAATTTTGGATTTAGGACTGTTGTAACATCTAGTTGTGCATCGCCCCTTTTGATGGCAGTTAACTTAACCAAGAGTGTCCAAAAAAGCCAAAATTCCAGAAAAAAAATGGATTTTTGACTTTTTTTAAATGTAGTAATCAGCCCTCATTGAGAGCTTTTCAACGGTATATAAGTGGTACTTATTTTCATTGGTTCCAGAGTTATAGCCAAATAAAATTTTAATTAATTGGGAAGGTATATTGGTTCGCGAATCAATCGTCTCCCTTTTTTTTTTAACTTTTTTCAATTTAAATGAATTGATTAATCAATAATTATTAACCTCAGATTGTAAAAAAAAAAAGTTACGATAAATAATAAATCAATAACAATAAAATTTAAAAAAATATCGGAAGTTATTATGAAATAAAATTTTAGGTATTTTTCATTTAAAAAAAATGTGTATATGTAATTTAATAGGCGTACAAATAATTCATGTGGTGTCTACATCAGATTTTTTATATTTATTTTTAAATAGATAGTATATGGATTTAAATCACAACTATTTTTTATTTATAACTAGTCATGTATTTTACGATATTGTTCTGATAAAAGATAGTACCAAGATTTCATTAAATTCATCCATACAAATCCTGGAGTATAACCGTGGAGTAGTACGTTTACCCACTCCTGATTTTCATCTATTACAATAAAAGATTTATTTTGCTGAAATAATGATATGTGTAGTGTCACTCTTCGCTGAGATTCACATCGATGTTGTTTCTCATTCTTACAGCTACATTTGATACTAGCAAATCGTTTTTGCACCTAGCTTATGCCCTCTCTGTTTTTTATCTTTAAATTTTGTCGTTTATCCTTCGTAATTTTACTATCTAACAAAATTTCCCGACTTCCAGTTTGTTATGTTCCGATATGATAATGATTTTTATTTATTTTTATCAGAAGACGATCCGTTCACTGTATAAAGCTTGAAGCTTGTGTTTGGAAATACAAAATGGAGATTTTTTAGCGTATGAAAATGCCAAACCGGACTGGGATTCGAATTCGGAACCTTCAGTATGAAAGGTCGAAATGCTACCGCTCCGGCACGGTGGTAGGGAACTTATTATTTTCCTATCGGTTATATTTCAACATATTTGATTTAGTTTTACATTCGATTTTTCTCTTTGCAATAAATTAATACCGTTCAGTATTTTCTCCGACTTATCTTAAGTTTTAACAAAAAAAAAAAAAGAACGACGTGAAATGTTTGTAGTTCTCTGAGTTTTAATTTCTCCTCTAATAAATGTATCTAGATAGTTCTTATGATTTGTCTATTTAACACGAGATAAGACCGAATGCCGGGAATGGGCGTAAACCTCCCTCCCAAAGAACTTATGTGTATCATAAATTTAGTTGGATGCACCGTAGGATGCACCCGAGTTTCTGAAGTTCAAAAAAAAAAATTCCCTGTAAATGTATATAAGGAGCTGCAGAAATTCTCATATAATACCGTTGCAGCCGGCTTCGGTTTACTTTTCCAATTTATTTGGGGTAAAATTTATTCTACGTCAGTTTAATATGACAAAAATTAACTTTTACTGATATCTCGGAAAAATCGAGTTCACTCGCTAGGAAAAATTCAAAACCGTTAAAAAGCCGGTAAAGTGTAATGGTAACGGTGTTTTGAGACTGCTGTAAAGACCCAATTTATTTCGATTATTTGGAAGAATAACGAAAAATCAACAGCGAGTACTGCTTTTGAGCGGTATGGGCGGGCGTTAAACCCGCTCATACTGGTCAAAAGACACTGGTAGCTATCCAAAAATTGGATAGGAAGGTGTTTCCGCATCAATCTTACTGTTCCGATCATGCGCCATCAGATTTTTTTGTTTGATTGGCCCTTTCAAAATGTTTTTACGCGGCCCCGAGTTCAACAACAATGAACTGGTGAAGAATGCAATACAAGAATGGCTCGGACACAAAAGTGAGAATGTCTTTACTACTGGAATAAGAAAGCTCACAGAAATATAAGTGCCCTAGTATAGCCGGGGTTTATCTTGTAAAGCCAGAGTTAGTTTGATTACGAAACTAACGGGTCATAAGTAATACGAATAATGATTTTTTAGTCATTTGTCTCTAATTGTTGAATGACTCGCTTATAATTAGCCGATACCGACGAATAACGAAAGAATTATTATTTTTTTTTGATTAGCTAATTTTTTTTCTTAAGTACGTCAATTTTACAGAATTGATTTGACGGATTTTCATGATTTTTGTTTTATTTGTAAGAAGGTAAATCGGTCTTGAGGTGGTTTCATAGTATTTTTAATCAATGAAATTTGAATTTGGTTTTTTAAAAACGTTATATGTTGTATAATTTATTGTTCCATTGAAATGAGTAATATATAATATTCTTGTTGGTGAATTCGTTCAGTCGATAAACCCCTTGCACATCGGCTTAGAACCAAACGTCTTCCACTTTTCACGGTCCTGAGCATTTTCTTTCACTTCCTTATATCATATAGTGTAGAAGCATCCTTGCGATTTTGTTGTATAATCCTTTGCTGTTAATATTTATTTTACGACCCGAGCTAGATATTTTCCTCTTTCATATCATCTTTTTCAAATTCTGCTGGTCTTTTTATTCCTCCATATTTCTTAATTTCTCATTTTAACAGTTCATTTAATCGTCTTCATTAATTTCAAAAGGATCAGAGTACTTACAATCGCCTACGACTCAATCCGAGCGATAACACACTCCACATCCACTAACATTTTCTTCGTAATTCCGGGATCCCCTTCAGCGGGATCCTTTTTGCTATCCGCAATCCTTTCATATATGCTACTTTTTATCTCTTTCATTCAGATTCAAATTGTTTATCCTAGTCGCTTGATTTATTTACTTTTTTTGTCGATATTTTGACGGAGTCTTCTTTCTTGCCATATGTCATCATTTAAGTTTTTCTAATTTTTTAAAGTTGAATCTGTACTTATTATTTATTACCGGTAATTATATAATTTTTTAATATTATTATTTTTTTCCTTTGTTAATAAGAAAATAAGTACAGAGGGAAGAGTAAACATCTTAACAATAAACTCTGTTAGTAAGGGTATGATTACATTATGTAACGCTATTTAAACGCGGTAAAGCTGTAGCAAAATTATTCCTGGCATGTTTATTATTACATTTTGCATTATAAATTTATTTCCTTTTTAAGTCTTGAGAAATTGCTGTAGAATAAATGAGTAATTCTCATTTATTCTACATTATTTAAATGACATTATTATTTTAAAAAAGTCTCCCAAAGGTATATTACGAAAAACATCGAAAATCTTTTAGAAATTGTGGTATAGTAATACGTACACATCGTATTAACGTCCATATATGTATTACGTACATGGACGGTTCCTCTTCCTCCGTACATGGATGGATTTTCTAACCGAAGCTTTTTATAGATTGATGTGATCAATAAATAAGAGATTAGTATAATTCATTCGGAAAACCAAAAAAAATTATGAAAAAAAATTACATTTTTATCATAAAAATTTATCTATGTGCATATCATTTTTTTTCATTTTTCTTCAAAGAAATTGCCAAACATACTAGCTATTAAAAAGATAATAGATCTAACAACAAACTACATTGTTATAAATGAATTGTTTCCTGTGTGCAAAACAAAAAAGAATTAGTAACTGTTCTTGAAAAAGAAAAAAAACAAACATTCATTATATAATATGATAAAGAATTATGATATACAGTATTTATGTTTCTACCATCTAAAAAAAATTTATACCACTTAAAATAAATTTTTTCTTTCATTTGAATGCGTTTCACCCAAAAGTGAAGAAAATTATCTCATTACGGGGTTTAATTTTAAGGTTTGAGCAATAGATTTTTATGAACCTTGAACGATAATCCGATATTGAAATCTAAGCCAAATTTATTTACTTTAAAATATTTAAAGGGGGATTCGACCATCTTCTGATAAGTTTTTTATTTTTTTATAGACTTGTTCACGATGCACAATAAAAAATTAGCAAGATAAATAAAAACACCATTATATATTTTATAAATTTTATGTAAAAAACCTTTTTTTTACCCGAATGAGATAGGAAGTAAAGAAATTATTTTAAAATGTGTATCATTGGAAAAGATAAAATATATTTATATGTAATATACGATAATACATATATAAAAACAAGCTAAAAATATAAATATTTTTTATAAAAAATCTCAACAATACACATCAAGCTTGCTCTTAAAAGTAAATACTCGAGCTGAGAGCAAAAGTAATAATAATAAGCATACAGTAATAAAACAAAATATCTTATCAAGATCATAATTTACATTGTTACTGAAATACCGCTTGACGTAGAAAGGAAATAATTTATAGGAAACCAAAATGAAGTATAAATCAAATACAAACACAATATAAATCATAGGCAACACATAACTAATAAAACACCAAATAATAAACAATACAATAAAATAACTTTTATAAAAACGTCACTTAGATGAATAAAAACAAAAAATACCTACAAAAAATACCCATTAAAATAATTAATAAACACTGTTAAAATCATATTCGTCATTTACAGAAAAAATCCTTCAAATATCTCTTTGAGTAGAAACAAAATTACCCTAATCAATATCAAGCATTAATAATAATCGACTAGCTGCATAATTTAAACCTCTTCATAAAGAGAACTCTATTTTAGCAAGAAGTATACAAATATTACTGGTCAAAGAATGTCGATTTATATAGGAATGATTATAATAAAATTTAAATAAATGTTATTTTTTAAAAACAAATAAAAAAATATTTTTATTAAATAAATTTTTAAGATTATAAACTTTAAACAAAGGATTAGGGTAAATTACTAGGAAAAATATACAGTTTAATCAGATGAAGTTTTTAATTAGGAAATTAATAGTAACTAATAGCGGCTGGAGTACATAGTCAAACGTATTCCCCCAAACCAAAATGTCATATTATGAGTAATGCCTGATAAAACGCGCAATAAACCATTCTTAAGACAAAATATGCCTCAGAATCCTAAACTTGTAAAGAGCCTCCTAACCTTTTAAACAACTTATTATTTGTATGAATATTAAACTTCAGATTACACTCAAAATCTATCCCAAGATACTTAACAGAATTAACAAAAGTTAGCACAGTACAATTAAAAGTATTCATAATAAGCTGACAACAATCAAATTTATGTAAAATTATTTTATTATTAATAACTTTTCTCTTGTTAGAAAAATGAACTAACTTAGTTTTAATTACATTATTAATGTACAAAAAATTTGTATACATCCAATCATTAACCGATTTCAGACTCAGATTAGTCTTCATTACAACATTATCAAAAGAATCATCATACAATGGTTGTGTCATCAGCAAAACAAACAAATTTACCCTGAATATTCAGATTGAAAATATCATTTATATATACCAGGAATAAAATCGAACCCAAAACAGTACCCTGTGGAACCCCAGAAATCACAGGAAGATCATCACTAAATAACACCATTCAGTTTAACAAACTGTGTTCTATTACTTAAATATGACTAATGCATTCAAAACAATCCCCCTAACACCAATGTTATGCAATTTATTCAAGAGAAGTGAATGTTCAACAGAATCAAAAGCTTTTTTTATATCCAGAAAAATTCAAATGACATAGTCACCGACGTCGAACCTTTCCAGAATCAGATTTGTAAGAGTAAACAAGGCGTATCAGTTCCAGTGCCTGATCTGAATCCAAATTATTTTTCGCTAAATAGATTATACTTTTCAAAAATATAAACAGTTTTCAGAATTTTAGACAAAGATAAGGTCAGAACTATGAGTATTAGTTGGTGAAACCCTTTTATCACCATTTTTATATAATTGAATTACTATTGCTTGTTTAAAAGTTTAGGGAAAATACCATTAAAAATATGAACAAAAGGCAAACAGAATTAAGCACCTTTAAGATGTAATTAGATAACCCATAAGTTTCAAAAATATTATTATCCGTTAATTGATTAATTAAAACGTTTATCAGATGTAACCGGATGAGAAAAAATAGAACGATAGGACCCATTATACTTGATCTCCCCGTGTAAGGGACTACTTTCTTCACAATTTGTAAAATGATTACTAGTAGTTGCACAAGATTACTAGTACTGTAGGTATCTACCTACAGTAGCAAAAAAAAGATTGAAAATATTTTCCAAACAAAAAGAATCACGGCATCCAACCTACACCCTTTCCAACCTTCACATATAATTCAAATATAAAGTTTTTTTTAGGGGAGGAATTAGTGATTTCATTTATAAGATTCCAAATTAACTTGCTATTGCCCTTAACATTTATATATATTTTTCGAATAATAATTATTTTTGGACAATCTAATTAGAGTTTAATATATTTCTATAGATTATGTATCAATTAACTGTGTCAATATTAAAAGATTGTCTTTTAACTTTATTAAACATTTTTTCTGTGTTTCCAATAGATATTAAAATATCTTTAGACATCTACGGCTGTAATCTAATAAAATTACGACGACTAGGTATAGATTTAATAAAAGACGAATTTTTAACATAATTTTCAAAAACATGAATGCCTTTGTTTTGATGTCTGTTTATATTTAGAATGTTGGTTTAATATTTACAAGTATTAAACCGTTCATGGGAACCGCTGGATTAATAAAGAGTAAATAACAATTGAAAAAAAAAACAATAGACGTTTAAACTCCATTTACTTCGAAAATGGAAACTCCAGGAAACCGAAAACGTTACAAAGTCATCAAGAGGGAGTATCGAATAAAAATACTGGAAAAAATAATATAAAAATATACGTGGTTCCTTAACAATCATGATTATAGTGGAAAATAATTATAAAAATGAATAAAATAATTCTTCGTGTATTAGGTGTATTAGGCCATAACCGGTAACAGTTGTAGATTACCTGACACGAGACACAAGTCGTTCCAAGAAACAGAAAATTGTGCCGAGTGGCGCACGAAATAATCCAACATTTGTTTTGGCAATAATTGTTTAGGTTAATGTGTTTTATGTTGGCAGAAGAGATAGCATTTCATGAATATTGGTTTCTTCTCATTCCGAGTGCGCTGTTTATGTATTGTTCCAAGATGGCTGACAAAGGATGACAGACTGTTAAACAGCGCGTAAAGACTGTGTTTTTAATGAAGCTAAAAGTGTGGTGCTTACACAAAGATGGTTTCCGTCACATTTTCAAACTCGGTGGTCGCCCTCATTTAAAACAATACTTCTAGATTTTACGAAAAATTTGTTAGTGATGGTTCAGTATTTGAGAGAAGCGCGAACGGCCTGCCGATGTTCGTTCTCAACAGAATGTGGAAGTTGTCAGAGCAGCTTTGCTGAGAAGCCCGGACAAATCAACAAGAAAAGCAACAGCACAACTTGGGATTTCTAGGCGATCTGTGCAGCGAATTTTAAAAGCCGATTTGTAATTGTATCCGTAAAAAAGAACAGTGTTGCCTAAATTAACGGTTGACAACAAACATCAAAGAATGGCATTCGCTGAACGGGCTGTGAACTAAGATATATTATTGAACAATGATTGGTTTTTAGATGAGGCACATTTTCACCTAGATGGGGTTGCTAATAAAAAAAATGTGCGTTTTTCGGCTTGTGTGGAAAATCCACACGTGCTTCATGCAAGGGAGCATCACTTTCCAAGAATTACATTATGGGCCGCTATCTCAAGTCATGGGGTAATAGGGCCATTCTTTTTACACACTGTGAACAGTGAACGTTATCTAAACATGCTGCGTAATAATTTTGTTCCTCAGCTTCTTCCAAGAGGGTTACAATTAGAAAATGAGTAGTTCATGCAGGATGGAGCCAGACCGCACCACACAGCTAATGTTGTTTTAGATTTTCTGCATGAAACTTTTAACGCGAATGTCATTTCAAACCGATTTCAATCGTTTTGCGTGTGAACAGAACGGTCCCCGAACAGTCCTCATTTGGATCCGTGTTAAAAGTTTCTAGACGTGATGGTAGACATGTTGAACATGTGATAAGCAGATCATAATCTCCAGGTACATAGTAAATGCGTTGTATTTTACTTTTCTGTATTGCGATTCAAAAAAACATTTTTTAACAAAACCAAATCTTGGATCATTTCGTGGGCCATCAAATATATGCATATCATGCCGCGCTAATTATTGAAAAAATAAAAATGAATTTTTTTCCCTTTGTCATCCAGCACAACACACTTTTACACAGCGTGAAAAATGGCAATGTAATTCGCGTTATCTTTACAAATATCTTAACTCGGTTTAAATGTTTCCTGTCAGAGTGAAGTTTTACTTCACCAAAGGAGCGTGGTGATCCGAATGTGACGGGAAACTACAATTCCTGAATTATGTCGATCGTTAAATGAATTTTAACGCTTAGTATGCAAAATGTTTGACAGACGCATGTTTGATAAAAATTCTCAAAATTTAAAAAGATTGTAACTGTTAACCGTAATAAAATAAGCAAGAATAAATAAAGGTAATAATTATAGCACCATCAGTTGAACGTCATATGCATAAAAAAGAGGTAATATGATGCCCTGGAACATTAGAGAGTCAGTTTTCTTGACGTTACTGAATTATTTCAGTTTTTATCATTAAACCTTCTTTATTTGCTAAATTCCTAAACATTGCCGACAAAAGTTTATTATTTCAATATTTTGTAATTTACTTTTACAAATTTGACGTAATAGTCAGTATATAGAAGAGCTTCGCAAAAGTCGTTTATGATTACTTTTATACTTTTTAAAATTTTTGAATTTAAAAAAAATTCTGAACGACCAATCATCACTCCACATTTCTTTTTGAATCCGCGTAAATAACTACTTAAAAATTCGACGTATTTATATAACTTATTAAACACAAATCTTCCATTATCTTACCCAGAACGGGAGAATTGAAACTCAACGATAGTTTAATATTAATTTGTTAATAATTCCTCTTTAAATACAGTCCCTATAATTGCAAATTAATTTTTAAAAAAATAATTTTCCGTCTTCCTTGTAAATCACGAAATGTTTTAATTAAATGAAAAGATATTTCCATTATATAATTCTAGTTCGAGGTATTCATATCCGTCATAACCGAGGATTTTTTTGTTATTTAGCGAAGGTAACTTTTCTCTTAGAATAATAGTAAATAAGAACATTTATTATGTTTGTTCAGTTTAGGTAGGTCTTCCTAGTAACTAAATTAACCCTCTGCGAAGGACAGAAAGTGCGTCTGGATTCTCTTGGAGTAACAGCGAAATATAAAAACATCACTTCTGGAAAGTTTCGCCGTAATCGACGGTATTTGGTCCGCGATCCCAACGAAAAGTTTCTTCCCGATTGAGGGATCATTGTCTAGCATTGCGGCTGACAATATTTCCAAAACAGAAGATTCTCTTACCTCTAAAAAGAGGTTCTCTTTTTCCATTTCTTAGCAAGAAAAGCGATATGTAATATATACTTATCACGAAATAACGTAAAGGTTTAATAAATAAAAAAAAAAATTAATATCAGATAAGAATTCGACGATTAGCGGAATACATACCTCGCCTTCTAGGAAAACTGTCTAGCCTTATTTTCCTTGTAGAGGTTAATAGGAACAGTTCGACGTTTCTCATCCTTCGCGACGAGTTAATTCCGTTTCTAAGAAAACCTGCCATTTTTAAAGGTTGTCTACGTTTTTCAAACGTGAAAAGGTAGCGTTAGAGTTTAATTAAAATTAAAACGATGTGAGATGTATGTTCAAAGGAAAAACGTTGCAGTCAAGAGTTTTATTTATTAAATCCTTCATTTTCTGTATTTTTTTATTTTTATTACATTTTATTAAACCATTACAAATGCTATAAATTATATACATATTATCCTTCCATCTCGTTACTCCAACTTTACACGTTTGTAGATTTTACGTGACAGTTCTCAAGATACACCGACTGATGCGAAGCTTCCATTGATTTTTCTCTCTTTTCATCCCGATTAATTTGCATATTATTTTCTATGATTTTTATTTTAAAATATTATGGTAGAACTGAACATATTTTAAAACTCCTTTCTACCCTATATATACCGTAGGGGTAGAAATATTTTCGGAATTTTAGCATCGACATCGGTCATGAAATTGCGAAACCATCGGTATCTTATCATGTAGTTTCCTAAATGATAATTTGTTTACAGAAGGCTTTTCTTCTCCTCATTGCTCGTTGTAAAAAAAAAAAAAAAGTCTCGCTTGAGGGTAATATTTAGGAGGAGGAGGTGATAATACATTCTCTTCTGACGTTTTCGTTTTTTATCTTCTTTATTCTATTTAAAAAAAAAAAAACAATTAAAAAGTTTACGACGAATTCCGAGCCCGAGGTCAAACTGATGTATCGAGTTTCTATTTTATTCGATAAGCGCATTTTTGTAAAGTATTCAAAATTTATATAACGGGTATTTTGATGGAAAACTAGTCTCGGCTGAGAGAGATTTGTGATTGAGGATGAGGATAGTCGGGGGCACGGTTTTTCACTGATATCATGCATGAGGTTAAACGGTCATGGCTCAAGAAAATACAAAGGAAAGAATTTTTTTGGGATGAGCCTCTTAATTCTACTCCTAGTCGAAAGAGTATAGCCGTTTATATTGTTTATCCGATTCAAGGGAAGATGATTATGAACTTTGTCGGTAAGCATGATTCTGAATGAAATAGTAGATATTTATAAGAGTATTCTTACTGAAGGAGTCGGCCTCATGAACGGAACAAATTGGAAAATGTTAATTAGTTATTTGAAACGTTTTTTACCTTTTTGAAAGGGTTTTTGTTTTGAGAAATTTATATTGTTTTTTCGTTATTTTTTATTTTTTCCTTTAGTAGAAAATCACCGATCCGGCAGACGACCTTTTCAGTTATATGTTGGTGTGAAAGTTAAATTTTTATATCATTTGGGTTTTCTTTTGTTATTTTATTTTTCTCTTTGTAAAATATACGTAAACATTGTGGAAATAAACCCACAATTATTATTTCTTATGATTCTTCAAGTTAGTTTTAAATTCTAAAATGAATATCCTGTACCCTTCATCGGCCTGTATTTAACTTGTATAAATATTTATTTTCTTGTATAGGTCGTAGGATTTTTTTTGTTTAACTTATTTTGGCTGCTACCGACTTCAAAAATAGCTATTTGTTGTAAATACGTTTACTTTAGTCAATAAATGAAAAATATAATTATTTGTAAGTTTTTAAAACTATTATTTTTTGAAGTCGGTTTTTATTTTTTAAATTATTTTATTTCTCAATTTCTAGTGGTATATATACACATATATATATATTTAAGGCCTTATCAATCTTTGACGGAATATTCCAACATGGCCGATGTGCATGATTAGGGCCTTTGTCGAATTATCTTAACGTCAACTTTTGTTCGGTTTTAATTTGTTCTCTGTCATAATATTCTGTTGTTTTATGTATTTTTTTTTTTTTAGGAGTACTCTGCAATAATAGATAACGGAGGTCGTCAGTTTTAATACAGTGTAAAGTTTATTTTCATGTGTATTTGATCCTAATCAGATGACTCGGCTGTAAAGTTATTAATAGTTAATTGTCGTTAATACTTTTACTTTAGTTAATAATTAAGAATATATTTATTTTTAATATTTTAGTACTATTATTTGTTGTACTCGGTTTTTATTTTTATTTTTATTTTTTATAAATTATTTTATACTTTTTTTTTTTTTTTTAAAGCGGTCAGTGGCTAAGGGTATCGAGCCGTTTTTTTTTTTGTTGTATTTTTGCTTAGATTATCATCGGAATTGGATAAAATTTATATGAGACCATTCCGAAAGTATTCTCTTTCGATTAAAAAAAATTCCAAAATCGATTTACTAACCTTGGAGATATTGCGTAACATACCTTAATAAATCGTTTTTTTTTGTTTTTTTTTGTTTTTTTTTTCCTGAGATTGTCATCGGATTTGGTTAAAATTTATATGGGACCATTCCGAAAATATACTCTTTCGATTAAAAACAAAATTATCAGAATCTGATACTGACGTCGGAGATACAGCGTAACATACATTAAAAAAAAATTGTCGAATTCATAACCTCCTTTATTGAAGTCGGCTAAAAAGAAGAAAAATTATCTCATAACGTATATTTCTATCCAGACCTACTCGTCCATCACACTTAGGCATAATCAGCAACTCTTTTACTAGAAATGCCGATTATATATATATATATATATATACATATATATATATATATATATATATATATAAAAACTATATAATAAATATATATATATAAATAAATATAAATATATATATATATATATATATATATTTTCATATTATTTAATATTACGTAATTTTGCATATATTATTTTGGTAATTATGTAGCTTATGTTGTAAATACATTTGAAAATAGTCAATACCTCTCTTTCGCGCGGGCAATGCTTAAGAAAGAGTTTTTTTGCGATTGTTTGAATTCGAAATTAATACTCTATTTTACTAAGTAATGCTTATTCTTTTTTTTACCGATCCAGCTACATCTCTATTGTTGCTGCAGTGGCGTAGCTATAAAGGAAAAATATAGCTATCGGCTGAAATTTTGGCTAACGGGGTTGCAAATTTCAAGGTTTCAAGATCCTTACTCCAAAAAGCAAAAAAAAAACGTTTTAGAAATTTTCTGAAGATGTATGTACGTACATACATACGTGCTATGAAATATTTTGATTAATATCTCTGGACTGGCTCTATAAATTCTTCAAAAATGATTCATAACATTTCAACATACTGGTTTCTATACTATATTGATGTGATGGCAATGAATTATGGACAGAATTAAACAAGGACGAGAGATCATTTTAGGCATATTGAATTTTTAACTTTTCGTTTAGTGGTCGTAGAAAATTGTGGATTACTATGATGAAAATACTTATAAATTATTTAAAATTAAAGTTTAAATAGATTGGATTAAGAGTTGAAGCAATATTCAGCATTATTTCTAAACACATTTTTTTTCTGATAACCCATATTTTTTTTAATCTTGATGAATAATATTGCACCAAATTGGATTGACTTGTAAAATTAATAATTACTCCAATATACTGTAAGCCGCAAAAAGAACAAATTTTAACTTTCTATTTTTAAATATTTCTTCCCCCAAGTTTATCTAGCTTTGAGTGCTAATGAAACGAATAACGGACTCGTAGAGTCCAGATTTTATAGTATTACGATAAACAATTTTTCGCAAATAGACGAATGGACTGATCTGAAAAAATTCGAATTTGTCGGTTTTTTTTCTATTTTAGATTGCTGTAAATTTAAAAAAAATAATAAATCATATTATTATTATAAAGTTTTATAACGGAAACAGTATTAGAGATTATTCACCTAAGTGTGTAAAACACAATGTATTTATCAATAAAGTTTTGTGGTATCAGAAGGAAAGGGGAAAAAATCTGATCTGGATACCACATAACTTCCTTGTTCGCCTAATAAATTATATACACAATTTTTTTTTTTAAATGAAAAGTACATACAATTTTATTTCATTAATAACTTTATTTTGCATATTTTCTTTTATTATTGTTATTATTGAATTTTTGTTTATCGTAACATTTTTTTTTACAATTCGAGGTTGTTAATTATTAATAAATTAATATATTTAAATTAAAAAAAAAAGAGATGAAGTCTGATTCGCGAACCGATGTGCCTTCCCAAATATCCAAATGTTCATTAATTAAACTTTTATTTTGCTATAACTCTGGAAACAATGATGTACCACTTATTATATATCGTTGAAAACCTCTCAACGAGGGCTTATTACTGCAGTTAAAGAAAATCAAAAATCCTTTTTTTTTGGATTTTGGGCTTTTTTGTACACTTTTGGTTCAGTCGATTGCAATCAAAAGGGGAGGTGCACAACTATATGTTACAACAGTCCTAAATTAAACATTTAAAAATCCTACGGCTAATCGTTTTTGAGTTATGCGAGATACATACGTACATACGTCACGCCGATACTGGTCAAAATGGATTCAGGGATGTTTAAAATGGATACTTCCGTTGAAATCTGAAAACCGAAATTTTTTGTGATACTTCCTTTACTTCGTACAAGGAAGTAAAAATGAAATGAGATCGGAATAAGCAAATTATGTTGCGTCGAAGTTTAAAACGTTTTTAAATATGGCTTTAATAATTTATTAAATTATCTCATTATGTTTTATATATTTTTACAAAGTTATCTATTATGTTTCAGAAATGAATGGCCTTGACATTAGCCAGTATCAATCAGTTAATTTTATTTTTTTAGAATTTACAGTGTTTTGTGTCATTAATATTGCGAATATACAACGAAAAAAATGAAAATTATTTTTCGGCGTAATTTTTTTAAGCAGATCGTGGCGGAGGGTAGCTTCTTGTCTTTTCATCCGAAAGTGCCAGGTTTGAATCCCGGTCAGGCTTGGCATTTTTCATACGCTTCAGATCTTCATCTTCAAATTCCCACGTACAAGCTTCTTTGAAAGCTTCTGTGAAGAATAAATTCATGTAAAAAAAACGATTTTTTTTTCTTCAAATTTTTTTTAATGCAATTTTGAGTTAAAAATATTGACCAATTTTTGATAAATTTTTATTGCTACTTTTATATATTTAAAAAAAAATTAAAACCTGCAACAATCTGTTTAATTATAGTGAATATTAAGCGGTTATTATTAAAATATAACATTATCATCAATGAAATTCAGAGGCCTATTGATGTAGGTGTTGTTTTTTTTTTTTTTACATCATGGAGAAACTCAAGTAAATCTGATTATACACAGACACTAGATAGGAAGTTCCCATCAAAACTTCACAATAATTAAAACTTGTATCAAAACCTGCGAGGAGAGTTCGTACACTGTAAATTATAATAGCAACACAGGCTGAACAACAAGAAACCAAAAATAGAAGGAAAAAATGAATAATGAAAAAGAAAAAATGAAATTCAAAGTAAACATAAAAAAACAAAAACAGAGAAGATTAAACAAAAATAAGCCACTCAACATAGGGTGCATTAACAAAAATATATTATAAATCATAATCATAATATAAGCAATATCATAGTCATCATCACTTTATAATCATATCACAAATCATCATTAATCACATGTAATCATCAAATCACAATTAAACATCAAATCATCATATCATGTTCCCCCTCCGATGTCCAAGAGGTTAATGACCAAGTGGTTCATTTGATGCTTAGACGTAGTTCGTACATAGAACTGAAGCGTTTTATCTGTTCCCAAACAGATTTTATCTGAAAACAATGAAAACCCAAATATTCATGGATTCAATACTTTTCGTAAACTATGGCGCCCTTGAGATACACCTCGCCAACTTGTTCTGAACCTCTGTAATATCTGGACGTTACTCATGCTTTTTGTTCCCAGTATGTTCAAAAGGGTTTCAGGACTACTGAGTACAATAACAGTTTATCAGATAATGACAACTGGTACCGGATACTAGGATACTACATCGCAACATCGATGTCGTCGCAACACTTCAGGGAGACAGGCATAATTAGTTCGTCCTCAATCCATCTTCGATACGAGACCCAGTTCGACTTGTTGTTATGGAGCATAGGGGAGTTTCTCCTATCACTTCTGTACTGACAGTGAGCAGAACAGCAGAATAGTCGGATGTTGAGTTGCAGCTATTTCTAACCTCAGTAAAGTGTTAATACACTCGAAGTGACAAAGAAGTCCAATGAATCCGGGATCATAGCCAAATCCTATAACCAGTATGTAGGTTGTATTCCAGATATTATCCTCAGACTGCTGTTGCAGTGCAGCCTTTAAATTCCTGCCTCAGTAGTAACCAACCGGGAGAGCCCAATCGAGAACCCTGTAGAAGGTGTTTCGCATTTTAGTCGCCCCCTGTGACAAACCGCGAACCTAGTGTTTAGTAGAACTCAGAGGAGGAATCATCCGATATCAAGTGGCGAGGAGGACAGCAGACCGCGGACAGCCTGAACGGTCCAAACAAATCCTTTATCTCAACCGAGCTGGCTTGGATGCAGTCTGTCTTTCTGATGACCACTGCTGCTGCACCACCTCCATGCCCCTGCCTTCAGGATGTGTAGTATGGTAGACCCCAAAAAGTCGGGAAAAATTACAATTTGTGAAGTTCGTTTACGATAGTAGGATGACATCCAACGATCCCAGTTCCGGTCTCTGACCAACGAGCCATTTAAATTCCAGCTAGTAATTCTTAGGAATCTAGCCTCAACAGATTTTGGTGATCGCCTTCGTAAGAAAGGTTATCTGCTGAACAAGAAACTCAATATTGGATGTAACCTGCTCTAACTTATCCTCAGCAACCTTGTGAACGTCGTGCTCAACGTTTGCAGCATATGACCGTAGATGAGCATTAGGGTAAGTGTCAGGAACCGTTCTTGTTAATGACGGGAAATTTACGTCACCGAGTTAAAGGGGTGCCGTCCGTTTGTTCGTAGCCTCGAGAGGAGTGCTAATCCTCGTATTAGGTAAAACTCTTTGCTTCTGCTTCCTCACTAATATTTCCTTGTAAACCCTGCAACCTCTGTATTTATCCGGATGGTCAGATTGACAGAGCCCACAAACAGCCGGAGTGTTTCTCTACTTTGGACAATCAGTTGTTCTATGGCCCTCCCACATTTAATTTAAACCCATATTTTTGGAAGCGCATAAGCTCCAAAACTCCAGGAGACCTTGGCGTTTCAACGGTGACTCCGCACTTACTATATATTTCAGATTAAAAATCTTATTATTTTCTTTCGGTTCAAGGTTTACGAAAAATACCGATATTGTTTCTTTCGAAGCACGATATCGTGCATTCTTAATCCTCCGGACTATATGACCACATTCCTCAATATCGATTCCTGATCACCTCGACTGGTACTGAAAATTGCGGATTCTTTAGAATAACTCTATAAGCCCTTTCATCCTTCTTGATAAACGTGCGGCCAATCAGATAATGTTGACGGACCAGATTGATTATCTTTTTCTAGATATCCACATCCTTAGAGATAACGTGCAGTTGCTTAGGGCTAAAGATTTTTATACTGTAGTCACACTTTCCTACTACCATTTCAAACAATTTCCCGAGTCGCATATCATTTGTGATGCCGTACAACAGTATCGGCGGAGGGGTGTTTTACCCCTACACCGATAGGGTAGGGGTAAAACACCCCTCAGTGTTTTACAGGTCGTATCGTCAGCATCCTCCATTGAAAGGTCTTGGCAAGTTGTTAATTGCGAATCACAGGCAAAAACCACAGGCAGTAGAGGCACATTTCTGCGAGAGCGATACTGGTAAACCCGGTGCGGAAGGAAGCTGCGAACCACAGATGGCGTCATCGGTTTTGCTGACAGAGATCTCACTCGCATCGAGCACAGTATTATCTTTAATAAGTTTTCGTCTGGAATGCTTTCTTAGAACCCTTTTCAACGACTCAGGGTATACATTTAGAAAATAATACACCAGAGTTGCTAGTCAACATCCCATCTGCATCAGTTTGAGGTGGATTCCGGTCCTTAATTAACCTCCCCGCCATAGATTGTAGGTTAACGAAGTTCGTCCCAAACTCGAGAAAATAGAATATTTTACGGTAATGAAAGAAACAGGTATGTGATGCAATACCCTCATTAACGTGCTATATGATATTCCGCAGTGTTGATACACTATTTCCACACAAAATATTCAGCACTAGTACGTAAACAAACCTCTGGCTGTTTTAACAGCTGATTGATTAATAGGTTAAGGATGAACGATAAAATTACAACATATAAGATCGTTAACACATCGGGATATAACCTAATAACTAAAATGGTTCTCTATTTTTCATCAATTAAATTATTTCTGGAAATAAGTAGTGCGAAACAGATACACAAATGATTAGATTAAAAAGTATATGACAGTGTCGATGATAACATTAGCTACGATATCGTTAATATAAAACTATTTACATATTTAAAATTATGTACGATATTTAACATAAATTTTGTACGTAGAAATCAACGTGATTTAAGCTAAGAAAGCGATTAGCTGTTTGGATAATCTATGAAGGACATTAGTGGTTATGTTTCCATGCTTCGTGATCTAGAGTTTTTTTATTTTCCTTGTATCATACTCTTGCTTCAAATTAATGCATTCTTCTTATTACTACACGGTAAGCGACCGTATGTTTCAATTTATACTTTATATAAAGTAATATCATTAGGAAGTAATTCTTGTATTACTAATTTATAGGTGGGAATATCTTAAATTTTATAATTTGACTGGATTTCAAAATAGTTAATTTAATTGAGAATTATTCCAAATAAATGGTTTTTTGAAAGAATAAAGTAGTTCCCAGCCAAAAATAGATTTAATTCATCGTTCTTGCGATTTTTTTCTCTTAATTAAATAGTAAATCGATTACGTATTTGAAAAGTTTGTGCGATGGTTTGCCGTTTTTGAATCATTTACAGATGGTTTTTTTTTGTGAAAGGTAATTATGTATTTATATAGATATTTATTTATTTAACGGTTTAAGAAGACTCAATCTAGATTCTGTAATTACTATGAACGAAGAAGAAAAGATATTTTACTGTAATATTGCATCCGAATTAATTAATGTCGAACATAACGGTTAGATAAATTAAAATTTTTTAACTAGAAAAGAAGGGAAACGTTTAAAAATAATGGAAAAAAGTTAATAAGTATAATAAATAAACAAAAACAAGTAATTAAGTTTATCACAAAACTAAAAACGTGAACAAAAAATATACGCTGTGTCTATTGCTTTTTTTTAGATGTCCTTGTATTTAACGGCAAAAGATTTTGTTTTCAATGTTTAATATTCTTTTATTGGAAAAAATAAATCTATATACGTAATAAAATAACAACGAAGGTGTTATTTATTCACAAATATGTCATTATTAACAGACTAAAGTTACGTAAAAGATCTTTCGTTTAAATATTCTTCAGGTTAAAATATACCAGTATTAACCATCAAGTCGTTCGGTAGAATGACGCCGGCGTGAGTTTGTCCACACCGAAAGACTTAATTACTCTGACTAACTTGCAAATCGACATTTAAAAATTTTTTAAATTGTTTAAAATATAAAAAAAATAATAATTTTGATGAAATAAAGCTACGTACATATCATCGCACAAGTAGATCTTAATGAATATAGCTGTTTTTTTCGCTTAATATGTGATAATCTTCGTAATTTCACGTTTTTAAATTTCAAAACGTGAAATTTTTGTTCTTCTAACCCTGATTTTTTCCTAATCCGTTTATGAATCGCGCCGCTAGATAGCAGTACTTGATAATACTAGGTAGTGTACAAAAACTTGATGATGTACACTTCAAAAAATAAAATTTAAAAGAAAATATACTACAGCTTGTTTTAATAATAAATACTCTTATGTAAATGAAAGTACTGAAGATGAAACATTTTTTTTTAAGTCACTTCATTAAAAAAAAATAAAATTATTAGTTTACAAGAGATTATACTAGTTTTATTAAAAAATGAATAAATAAAACAGAAATAAATTTGTAAAATTTTTATTCTACAATTAGAAGTATTTGGTGGTGCTGGGGTCGTGATATTTCGAAAAATCGTACTTATTGTCTGATTTGGCTCATATTCAGAATATATATAAGTTTCGTGAAACGAAATATTTTCGCAAAAAATGGATCCGCTTGGTGGCGCTGGGGCCGTTTCGAAAAATTGTACATATAATGAATATATATATATATATATATAGAGGATTAATTTTTTTTCAAGATCCGATCAGTCACGAAATTAAAACCACAGTGAAAATAAAAAAAAAATTATTTGTAACAAGTGCTTACATAGTTACGCTATTTCTCTACATAGTCGCCACTCCGATTTATACATTTGTCGTAGCGTGGTACCAACTTTCCAATACCTTCGTCATAGAACGGAGCCACCTGTGTTTTCACAGGCGGCTACGCTGGTCTGCAGCTCGGTGTCTGTGCCAAAATATTGTCCTCCTAGCCAGCGTTTCATGTGAGCAAAGAGGTGAAAATCGGATGGAGCCAAGTCCGGGCTGTATGGTGGGTGATCAAACACTTCCCAACGAAAACGCTGCAGTAGCTTCTTTGTTACAGCTGCAGTGTGCGGCCGAGCATTGTCATGGGGAAAGACAATGCCTGATGACAACATTCCTCTCCGCTTATTCTGAATTGCCCTTCGTAGACGTTGAAGAGTCACGCAGTATGAGGCTGCAGTGATGGTCGTGCCACGTTCCATGAATTCCACCAAGAGAACTCCATTTCGGTCCCAGAACACAGTAGCCATAAACTTTCTGTTGGAGAAGGTTCGCTTGAACTTCTTTGGTTTACCGGGAGAATGAGAATGCATCCACTGTTTGGATTGTTATTTTGTTTCTTCAGTTTCGAAATGGACCCATGCTTGACCCCTGTGACAATTTTATTCAAAAAATCTTCTCCTTCATTGTGGTAGCGCTGGAGAAACGTTAGGGAGGCGTCTATTCTCATTGTTTTGTGATGGTCGGACAGCATCTTGGGAACCCATCTCGCACACAGTTTGCGGTACTGAAGTCTCTCACTCACAATGGTGTAGAGAGCTGACCTTGAAATTTCAGGAAACGAATCACTCGATACAGAAATGGTGAACCGACGATTTTCTCGAATTGCCTCATCCACTCGCTCAACGAGATCATCGGTTGACACTCTCTTCCTTCCCTGAACATCTGTACGTCCTGCTTTAAAGTTTCTGCACCATTGTCGCACTTTGCTGTTACTCATTGAAGTTTCATCGTACACATTATTTATTCGTCGATGAATTTCAGCTGCATTACATCCCTCAGTCTGAAGAAATCGAATTACCACACGCACTTCACACTTGGCGGGAGATGCTATTGTTGTAGACATGTTTACGTGCTAGCTGCATGTTCAGAACTAAATGAAGTGACGCGGCGTGATTGAAGGCCATACTATAGACTCTGCACAATTATGCGCAAAGGTTCATCCGATTTATGCGCGGGTTTTTATTTCGCGACTGATCGGACTTTGAAAAAAAAAATAACCCTCGTACATATACATATGTATACATGTACATATCTATACAAATATGTATATTATTTATTCATTGCTTTATATTTGTTTAAATATATTTTATTTTTTTATATTTATTTATTTAAACTTTTTTACTGTTTTCAAATTTGTATTTTTTGATAATTTTGTGTCAACAATTAAAACATTTTTTTTTTAGTGCTGAACCGTTTTCACTTTATTATTGCAATTGCTCAAATCAATGAAAATAAAAACTGAAATACTATTAGATGACTAGGTATCGACTAGAAAAACGGGCTGATATAAACTAAATCAGTATTAATTACATTTTTACTGCAGTGAAAAAAAAAAAAAATTTATTCTTGAAGAGAGTGCTTTGTTTGATGAGACTTTTAAAGTTATCTTTTTGAGAAAAATAGTAAGAATCTTGTTTTTAATAGACGATTAGTTATTTACTAGACTTGATATATCATCTAAAATTTTACAGAATTTAACGAATGAACAGAAAACAAAAAAAAAAAAAACAGATATCAAAACTCCCAAAACAATAAAATTGTGTTAAGGTTTCGACGAGAGTTTGTAGAAAAAAAATTAACGGTGTATATTTTTGTGTTTGAGAAAATGAAGTAGGCAAAATATATAAAAATTATCTCGCCTTTCATACATATCTGTACTTATTTGATTCGGGCAATGGATTTTTGAAGATCTATAAATAAATGTTGAATTTTGATTTTGGATTTTTAATGTTTCCAATTGACGGCAAACTCTTGCTGAAACCTTAACAATTTTATATTTTTGGGAGTTTTGATAATAGATGCATTATATTATTCCTATAGGAAAAGACGTAAATTATGGTTAAGTACATTTTGAATTATTTTTATTAAATGAATTATAAATTCTATTAACTTAAATTCTATTAAATTATTTTTTTCATACATAATTTTGTTGCAGTGTTTCTATTATTTTTAATAATTTATTTAAAAAATTGTATTTTTCCGTTAACAGTTTTTTTTTTTACAATTATTTTCTCAAAACTACCAGAGATACAGTTCTGAGAACTGTTTTATTAAAGTTTTCAAGAAAAAAGCCATATGAAACTATCAAAGTGTATGCTCTTAATTTAAATTCCAAGAATTAAAGTATGGCTTTATTTAACCTTTAGAGAAGAAACCAGGGGAAAATCTTTCGTAAGAAAATGAAGCGTTTCCGAACTCACGTTTACATGAATTTTTCTTTATTTTTACTTGTATGGGATGGCCTAAAATTGTCATGAGATATCTGTATACAGTACTAATAATACAGAAAACCCTAAATAATTTTTTAACAGTTTCGCACAAAAAAAAAAAAAACAAATTCTCTTACGTAGAAGCGATCTATTTTTCGGTATGTGACCACCACACCCCCAGACTGTAAGAGCTCCCTTCCGCGGGGGACTTAAATAACCTGCTTAATAGTGAAACGAAAGAAATATAATAAATGTATTCAATATTTCTACTTTAAAGCACTTTATTTTTATTTATGAATCCACTACTTGGGATTTATGGTAGGAAGCTTTTGTAACTATGAGAAAATATCAAAGGACTGCCATTTTGGTTGGAGCTGTTGTAGCCCAAAGTTTTTGTACGACATATATTTTGTTTTTCAATGTCTTTTAAAATGATGTGTCACATTCTTATCCTTTCCATTTAAAATTGTTGAGTCGCCCCTCTTGGAGACCCACCCCATGTAAATTTTCATTTACTTACTGCTTATTTTTATCTTTACGTTTAGCGCCTTCGAAGATATCTCTGCTTCGTTAGAACGTCTTGTGCGACGTAGAGCTCCGTGAATTTGCACATCTCGAGTAAAATGACCTTAAGCGAGTAGTACTGCATTTGTGAAAACATGTTAGTTTCTGTATAGTTGTATTCTTATAGTACTGTTAGCTAGTACGTAACAGATGCTTTTAACTAGTGTAGTAGAGTATAGTAGTATCTGTCGTCCTCAAACTGCATACTCTGTTTAAGTTGTCGACCAGATTCACGAAGCTGATCGTCAGACAACATACTAATATTTCGTATTAAAAACATACGAGTAATACGTAATCGTATTGTACATTATTTTTTTAAATACAGAGGTATGTTTACCGTAACAATTAAATAAAAAAATTATTATTCTACAGCGATTACAAATTGTTTATTCATAACATAAGTTGATTATATTTTTTAATCCAAATTTGAATAATTTAAAATAAATATACTGTTTTCCTTATACAATCATCATCAAACTTAATTTTTTCACTAATGATACTTTTGTTGATTTTTTTTTAATACATTTTTTCGGAGTAAGGAATTTAAATATAATTATATACATACACACACTCATAGCTAAATATATAAAAATCTTTTATTACATCCTACTTCATGTTTTAATAAATTTTTGAATCGGTCTGCCACTTTTTCTGTTTGATTAAGACAAATCGTTTGATACCTATTTACCGAAAATAGGTACAGTTACGCCAGTGTCTCAATTCCTGATGATTTGGGTAAAGAATAATTTATAGAAAATTGTTTAAAGTGTTGTTCTGTTAAAATCCCTACTTAGTTTATCATGAACGAGTAATCATAAAAATTAAATAACCAGAAAGTACGTCGGATCACCCCTTTAAATATTAGAAGTTAATGTTGTGTATCTCGTGTATGCATAACTGTTAATAAATACTAGCCAGTCACGGCTCGCTTCGCTCGTCCGACCTTCTTCTAGCCAGGCGGCTCTGTCCCTTGATTGTCGACGCGTTCGTATCCTCATGTTTGTGAAAATATTAAGTATTTTATAGAAATATTTTAAGAAAAGAAATATTAGTGTGTAGAGAATATTTTTCTGAACATTTTTGGTGTTTTTATATCTAAAATAGGCTTAAGGATTGAGTAGATATAGAATTTAATAAAAATATAATGTTTAACGCTCGCCATATTGATAACAGGGAATTGGCTTGTGGACGCCGTCGTCTTCGTTTAGTCTTGTGTGTTTGGGTGAAGTTGTGTTAGTTTCCAGTTCAGTTGCTGCTGCTGACGCTGAGCGGACCAAGTGTCCCTCGGCCGGATGCGCGCCAACAACTCCCTCCCGCTAAATAAAGAATCCTTTTTTTTAATTGCTAAATATTAACTAATAATACCTTTCTTTTATTAATAAAATTAAATAAATAAAACTAATAAATAATAATAAGTAAATAAAAATACTAATATAAACTATAAATAAAAATAATTACGCTTAGAAATTAAATTAAATAATCTGTAAATTAATTGAGAACGGAGTGCTTCTAGCGGAAGAGAATCGCCGTGCGAAGCCGCCCGGCACATCGCCATTGGTCCGCTCTGCGTCAATAACAACTAAAATAAAAATGTGAGCACATACGACAAACAAAAAAAACCTACGCACCTTTTTATGAGAAAGATCTTATATTCTTGTAAAATCCTCCCTATCCGTGGCTAAGTGGTGCGTCTCTGCCATTCATTTGGACGTCTCGGGTTTAAGTCCTAGTCATGCATGGCATTTTTTTTATATACAACTAAAATTCATTATCATACATCGGCAGCTATTATGAATTAGTTAGTCTGCACAATTGTAAAAGTAAATAAATAAATAATTCAAATAAATATATTGCTTTTAATAGTATTTATATAAAAAAAAATATATTGTAGAAATATAGACGTTTCATACTCTTGTTTTTTTGTCTTCATCATTTGACTGGTTTGATGCAGCTCCAAGATTCCTTATCTAGTGCTACTCGTTTCATTTCAGTGTACCCCTAGATCCTACATCCCCAACAATTTGTTTTATATATTCCAAACGTTGCCTACCCGCACAATATTTTCCTTCTACCTGATCCTCCAATATTATAGCGACTATTCCAGGATGCCTTGATATGTGGCCTATAAGTCTGTCTCTTCTTTTAACTGTAATTTTCCAAATGCTTCTCTCTTCATCAATTGCGCAACACATCTTCATTTGTCATTTTGTCACCTGTCTGATTTTTAACATTCTCCTGTAGAACCAAATTTCAAAGCTTCTATTGCTGTTTTATTATCTAACTGATACCTTCATGTTCTGGTCAAATTATTATTAATTTGTAAGTTGAGTAGCCTGGTAATATGTTAACTGTGTAATTCATATCTTTTACAATTCTGTGCTTACTTATAACAACACCACAAATACTTCATATTATGTAAATTAATTATAACAAAAATAAAATACAATCCTTAATGTATTATTATTTCATTTTCACCAGGGACCGGTAGATGTAACATAAATTTAGAAGTAAATTTCATAACATTTATTCAAAAATTAATAAATTTTAACCGAGGATTATATCCGATAAGAAATAACTTAAATACATTAGCTGTATACATTCTTTTTTAAACAGAGTTTCATAAAAACTGTTTAAAAGCTTCACATTAAAATGTTTCTTTTATTATAAAAAAAAAACTGCTAAAATATATATGTTTGTTTATTTCCAAAATAGTTAATTATGAGGAATTATTAAAGAATTAATTGTGTATCCAAAGCCGGGTAAGGGTAAATTTTGGAAATATTAATTGTATATTCAAAAATAACAAAACATTTTAATACGCTTCTCCTAACCCGGATAAAAGAAAATTAATAACATTCATGTAATTACACACCTAAAAAATAGATCTGGCAAAGTATTTCAAAACCTTTCCGGCAAGCCGGAAAGTTTTGTAATTCAATCATTAAAAGTCATATTTTTATTTTCATAATAAACGTTTAAGTATAAGTAAAAAAAAGATTTTCGAATTTTTCATAATTTTGGGGCTCCCGTATCAATGGTTTTTTAAAAATTAATAATAATGATTATCAAAATAAGATTTGAGCACCAACTCAAAATTTCAAATAAAATTATTTTTGATTTTTGGGGTTCCCTTACTCTTTGGAGCAGTAATTTTTTTTATAAAGAAGTGGATCCTTAACAAAAAATAAATAAAATAAATTTAAAAATCAATTGTTTATAAATATAAGAAAAAATAAAGTATAACCTTTAGGATGGTAAAGAAAAATTTGTTTCTTATTTTGGGTCTGGGGTATATTAAGCGGCCAAAACAACTTAAATTTTAATTGCCCTTAAAGTGACAAAAATGTTTTTTAATAATGTAAATTAAGAGTAAAGCCAAAAAAACAAAACAGATTATTATTTGTTTTAGAGATGAGAAATAAATTTAAAAAATATTTTCTAAAAATATTCTATAAAGGATAATCTTAATAAATTTAAGTAAAGTTTCCTCTAAAATTAACATTCCCTCCAATAAAGGTTAAAACAAAAACGTAAAAATGTTTAAAGAAACGTTTCTGCGTCTAAAGTCCGGGATTTATTATTTTGGAAAATTGTAGACACTTTTTGATACCTCTATATATGGTATATAAAAGAAAAAACAATTTTTAAATACTAAAACCGAAGGGAGAAAAAAAAACCTATGTTTTAATTTTAAGATGTGGGATTTTTTTCCGAAGTGCCAAAGTGATTTTTCTCTAATTTGAAAACAAATTTTGAAAAAAAATAATATGATGAATGCCCTCCCTCCAAATATAGTAATATTTGAATAAAATCGGTTCGGTTAATCCTTAGATATAAGACGCCAAAAGCAGTGCGAACACATACATATGAACGCACATACATATAAACATGTTGTTTTATTGGTCTAGACCAGGGGTTTCCAAACCTTTTAGCCTAAGGTCACACTGACTCCTCCACTAAGTCCCAAAGGGCAAGACCTAGCTAGCTTATCATACCAACATGCTGTAGTTTTGAATTACGCACAAATTTTCGTTTCGGGACTAGCGGGCGAGTGAAACATCTATGGTGCAGGGCGCGGGTGGACTCCGCTGTATTCCCAATTTCGGTTGGTACTTACAGACAACTTTCAAGGAAACTTTATCGCGGCGTAGATAGCCGATGCGTTTGCTGTGTTACGCATTGTTACGACTACTTACGACCATGCTGAATGTATATTAGTGGCATCTTGCGAAGAGTAGAGAAGTTAAGTGCAGGACGTGGCCAAGCTACAATAGTACACCGCCGTTTTGCGGGGAGCGGCGTAATTACGCAAAAACGTCAATTATGCTTGGTTAGTCGAAGTATAACGAGAAATATAGTGTGACTAGTATGTTTTGTGACTATAGATTTTTAGTGAAAATACAGTGTATTTAATTGCGAGTGTTTAATTTAAAGTGTCTTAAAGATAAATCTAGTAATAATAAGTAAGTAAATCCAGAGTAATAAGGCGATGTTTATAATTTGCAATGAAACAATACCAATCCTCAAAGAATACAATATAAAATGTCTTTATGGGACTAAACTTTCTCAGAATTACTCTAAATTTACAGGAAGCCTACGGTTAGAGAAATATGAATCTTTGAAACGCGGGTTGAAATCTCAGCAATTGTTGTTTAAGAAAGTAAATGCTAAAAAGAAGTAGCGACTCGTGCTAGTTTCCGCGTGGCTCATTCAGTAGCGAAACCATTTATTGACGGCGAATTAATTAAGGATTGCACGATTGCAGTAGCAGAAGAAATGTGTCCAGAAAAAACTAATTTATTTAAAAACATCAGTTTGTCTGCAAACACTGTGGTTCGAGTAGTTCGAGTAGATGATATTGCAGAAAATATATTAACCCAATTGTCTGACAAAAGTCGACACTTAGAGTGGTTCTCTCTGGCCCTGGATAAGTCAACAGATGTTTCAGATACTGCTCAGGTGTTACTTTTTATTCGAAGGATAGGTAAAAATTATTAAGTGTATGAAGAACTTGTTAATGTTCATAGCATTCACGGCACGACCACTGGATAGAAGATATTTTTAAAGGAGTTGAAAATGCTGTCAGAAAAATGGTCTTCAATGGAAAAACTTGAAGTGTATCTATCACTCACCTATTGATGGTGGCAAAGACATGTGTCGAAAAAATAAAGGTCAAATTATCGAACATGGTTACCGGTAATATATAAATAAATTATTAAAAAAGTGAAAATCCACTTTACCAGCAAATTAAATGTGTCTCTTTTAGATCTTTCAGTCCTTAGACCGTAAGGAGAATAAAATAATATTACAAAATAAAGTCAAAATTAAAATGATTAAGCCAGTGATTCCCAAATTGTGCGTCGCTGCGCCCCGGGGAGCCGCGGCCTCTTCACAGAGGCGCCGCGAAATATTGTAAAAGCTTCATAATTAATTGAGTCAAGACATTTATAATTAATTTAATGTTAATAAAATAAGAAAATAATGAATATACACGAGTTTTATTTATTTTTATTTCTTACGAGTAGTCATATTTTTACTTAGGGTAGGCGCCACGGAAAAATTGTAATTGAAAAAGGGCACCGCGACTCGGAAAAGTTTGGGAATTACTGGATCAAACGGTTGTGACTGTTTGTTAGTTATCTGTATATTCTGTTATTGCAGTCATGACTACTTAATCATTTTAATTTTTTGACTTTATTTTATAATATTATTTATTCTCCTGACGTTGGTCTAAGGACTGAAAGATCTAGAGAGACACATTTAATTTGCTGGTAAGGTGGATTTTCACTTTTAATATTTTTTAATAAAAGTAAAGGTGTCGTTGCTCTCGAATCAAAGGCCGTATAAAACGACGTTGATTCAAAACTATTAATCGTACATTGCATCATTCATCAACTGTCTTTGTGCGGAAAATGCTTGGATATGGCAGACGTTTTAAAGCCAGTCTTGTCAACTGTTAATTATGTCGGATCACATGCGCTCAGTCATCGTCAACTCTGCGACTTTATTGAAGAGATTGGAGAAAATGACTTACCATACTATACTACAGTACGCTGACTTAGCTACGGAAAAGTTCTTTTGAGCTCCGAGCAATAATCAAAATTTTCTTGAATGAAAAGAATACTCCTCTGGCAGAGTTAAAAAACGAGTGATTATGGAAGTTATCATTCTATACAGGTGTAACTAAACAAATGAATGACCTTAATTTAAAATTACAAGGAGAAAACCAGCTTCTACCTGATTTATGCACTCATATTAAGTCCTTTCGACAAAAAATTTTTTTGTTTCAATCTCAATTGAATAAAAAATGTTTCAAGCAGTTTAATACATGCCAAAACTTTAGTCAGCAAACTGCGACTGACTCTATCCGATATATTTCGCAATTGAAGCTTTGAGTACTTTAAAAATAAATTTTGAGTCTCGTTTTTCAGATTTTGATGCAATTGCAAACGATATCGAGATTTATCAAAATCCTTTTAACGCCGATATAGAAACCCTTGCCCCAGAACTTCAAATGGAAATGATTGATTTGTAGTGTAGCGATATTTTTAAAGAAAAATATTTAGTCATCATTGCTGGAATTTTATAAGATTATTCCACTCGCACAGTTTGATCAGCTACATAAATTAGCTCGTGGCTTTTTTCCGCTTTCGGCACTACTTATCTGTGTGAAAAAACATTATCAAAAATGAAATATACAAAAAATATTTACAGGTCCAAATTAACCGATGAGCATTTGAAGTCGCTGCTGATAATTTCCATTAGTAACTGCAATCAACTGCAACAATTATCAGTGGAAAGTTAAGTAGAATGGAATATTTACATTGGGCGTCATTTTATTTAATGTATTCTTTAATGTATGTTTACATTCGGCGTCGAAGTCGTAGTTTGTAATTTATGTATGTTTTTTCGGTTATCTTTTCATCGGCCGGAATCCTGACTGATGGAATAATGTTTAAATTTTATCGGTTTTTCGAGTTTACTATGTAAATTTAACAACAAACGCGTATTCATCAGGCAAAATATACGTTTACATTCCACATCAAAAATCGTATGCAAAATATATGTGTTTACATTCGGCATCAAAATCATAGTTTGTTATTTAATGTATTTTATTATAACAGCTACGCTAGACTGCTGATAATGTCTGGGGATTCCCTCCATACCATACAGCGGTTAATCAAGTTGATTTTATAATGTGACCTTTGATCTATTATCAACAATAGTATAAAAACCATATCTATTCATCTTGCAGTAAACAATCAATCGCGCGCGCGCGCGCGCGCGCGCACACACACACAGCAATAAGTTATGTTTGTTAGATTCAACCATTCGTTATATTAGATGAGGTCTCAAGCGCATCCCGATCGAAGCTGAAAGAAAAGTTTCGGTCCGATTTCTCGGATCAAATAAGGTTTCTCGGAGACGTCGGTACGTATACGAGTGTGTTGCCGCATGGCGGCTTCTTGACTGCACATATACAGTGAGAGCATGCAGTTAAGTTTTTCATGGAACCGCTAATATAGACGAGGTGCGACAAATAAAGCAATGAGACTGATTTTTCTTTGCAAGATGTGACAACCCTGCAGCTTGCGTAGGCACACCATCTTTTACCTTGGTCTATAAGCTACTTCTAGTCCAAACGTTACATTGATGCAACTGCTCAGTCGTGAGTTGTGCTGTAATAAGTGAACACGTGTTTGTGTCCCTCGTCACAGCTTTTTGGACATCTTGTGTTGTTTGAAAATGGTGTCCCTTGACCGCCATTTTGACTCTTGGAAATAGAAAAAAGTCGCACGGAGCGATATCTGGTGAATAAGGATGCTGTTGTAGTACTGAAATTTGTTTTGAGGTTAAAAATTGCTGTACTGACAGAGCAGTATGTGATGGCGCATTATCGTGATGCAGAATCCAATTATCGCGGCCAAATCGCAGCCAACAAAATTTTCATATAAACAAAAAAAAAAAACAATAAATTTATCGATGAAACAGATTATTTATGCTTTCTTTCTTTTTCCTGTTTAGCCTCCGGTAACTACCGTTTAGATAATACTTCAGAGGATGAATGAGGATGATATGTATGAATGTGAATGAAGTGTAAGTCTTGTACATTCTCAGTTCGACCATACCTGAGATGTGTGGTTAATTGAAACCCAACCACCAAAGAACACCACTATCTACGATCTAGTATTCAAGTCCGTGTAAAAATAGCTGGCTTTACTAGGACTTGAACGCTGGAACTCTCGACTTCCAAATCAGCTGATTTGGGAAGACGCGTTCACCACTAGATCAACCCGGTGGGTTAGATTATTTATGCTTTCTTTTTCCTGTTTAGCCTCCGGTAACTACCGTTTAGATAATTCTTCAGAGGATGAATGAGGATGATATGTATGAGTGTAAATGAAGTGTAGTCTTGTACATTCTCAGTTCGACCATTCCTGAGATGTGTGGTTAATTGAAACCCAACCACCAAAGAACACCGGTATCCACGACCCAGTATTCAAATCTGTGTGAAAGATTATTTATGCTAAACCGATCGAACCAAACCCATGATAATTACGTTCAGTTTCATTTAGTATTTCAGTTTCAATGCTCGATACGCGTTCGTATTTTGATAGTACCATTTGCGCGATTCTCATGCCCATTTGTACCGTAAAATCTAAAAAAAAATCTAAAATTAATAAGGTGACTTTAATTTCACCTCGATAATCAGCGTCAATTGTACCCGGCGAATTGACAACTGTAATGCTATATTTAGCCGCCATACCTGATATGGATCTTATTTGCGCTTCGAAATTTTTCGGTAACGGTATAGCGATACCGGTTGGGATGATTCTTATTTCGCTGACTTAAAACTGCATCGATTGTGAAAATAAAATCTGAACCGGTTAGGTAGCGTATTTGGGAAAACCAACAAAATTAATCAATTTCTTAATTTTAACTTCCATTTCAGACGTCTAAATTAAAAAGTTAATAACTCAAAACTAATTCTTTATAAACATTATCCCATCGATCCGAAATTCGGGCTGATGACTTTTACATTACTGTTGAAGTATTTTTAATTTTGTCATTTTGTTTTCGGGAATCATTTCTGCGATAATCGTTGTAATCTCTTGCATTATATTTTCACATATGTCTTGATTGTAGCTTTCAGGCGAGTAAATTTGATGATCAAAACTACGTAATGATTTTGATATGGAATATGTAACATTTTTATTAAATAAACAATCTTTATACATTTCGTGATTTAAAGCTTTCAAACTATGATCGGTATTAAATATAAGAGAACCTTCTTTAATCCCTTTGGCTATTTTTATTTTGCTCTAAATAATCTACATCAGTTCTCCGAAGTATAGTATTCTGTACTTTGGAGAAAAAACAAAATTAATTTTAATGTTAAAATTTTTGTTATAAACATTTAAATGTTACGAGTTCCGGAAAATGTAACGAGTTTTTTATGGGCGTAGGTGTCTGAAGGCTTCATTTTTCTATATCTTCATGAATTTATGAATAATCAATCATACGTAACGTTATTATAACAACATGATTATCTTATTTATATATCGATTAGGCCTCCGCCTCTAATCTTAAAAAGGTTTTAAACCCTATTCGCAAATGTTAAATGTAGAACATCAGCAATTTTTTTTTACCGACTTCAAAGTTACGTATCTATCTTTTTCAGGCTTAAAATGAATTTCTCGGTCGATTATTTTGTTTAATATTCGGTGCTAGTTAGACTAAATTATTTTAATTTATTTGTTATTTTATTAGCTTACTTTTAATTTGAGAAAGTTTTGGGTTTTCGGGACTATAAAACTTGTCTCCGAACGGGGATTATTCTGACAGCAATAAATCAATAGCATTTGTCTCTGTAAACTATTGTAATCTTCTATAGAATTTACCTTGTTTTAATCTGTGAGATTTCTAAATTAACAGGTGAAAAAATCTGATAAAGACTGATTATCTCTTTATTTATTGGGAATTACTCATTATTTAGATTAAAATTAATGTTATTATCCTCAGACCTATTGCACTAAGTTATGGTAAATTTAATTACGGTTATAATTAAGTAATTACAATTTTATCAAAGTATTATAATTGTGTAATAAATTATTATAATACTTTTTATACTTAATACATAATACTAATTCTTGTTTTGGTTATTTCAATAAAACATGGGTGAAGATGTAACGAAAGATGTGTTACCGAACTTAAAAGGTGAAATAAAATCTGAAATAATTCAGTTGCAAACCGAAATACTTTCTGTTGCTATTAATCACACGATCGAATATGTACTCGTTACATGTAGAAGAGGAAAATCTAAACTTAGGGATCGGGTTAAAGAGGCAACATATTATAATCGATAAAATTTTACGGAAAAATAATTTAATAACTCGCGGAATGCTTGGAGAGTCCTTGCAAAATAGAAGAGAATTAAAATTATTGGTATTGCGGCTCTTTTCGGTAAATTTGAAATCGAGTTACAAACACGAGATTTGAATGGCATACGAAGGTCGTTCGAAAGACACAATAATTTTTGCCTGACAAATAAAAACAAGAATTTAAATTTAAATGTTTAAGAATTTAAAAAAATGTTTCAACGTTGTCACTTTACAATTCGACACACTTAGATCAACGACTTTCCAACCTTTTAATACTCTCAGTAAAATGCGATTTGCTAAATTCTGCAAAATAAGTGGTCATCAGTTTTGACCTCACCATTTGATGTAAATCATAGTTCAGTAAGTCATTTCTTCATGTCTGTGAAAAGGAATTAATCGCTAGGAACCAAATCAGGTGAATACGGTGCATATAGAAGCGCTTGAAGTATAAGCCATGGAGTTTTACAGCAACAACCTGAAACTTTTATGCAGACGCACATTATCGTGGTGAAAGAACACTTTCTTTTCGCCAGTTGTGAACGTTTAGCCTGAATAGCAATCTTCAATCGGTCCAGTAGTGTAACGTAATATTCCCCAATGATAGTTTCACCTTTTTCCAGTATTCTATTAGCACCGGATCTTGACAATCCGAAAAACCGTAGCCGTGACTTTTCCTGCAGATGGAATCGCTTTCGTCTTCTATGGCGCACTTTTAGCTGCTCCCATCCATTGTTCGGTCTCTAGCGTATAATGATGAATCCATGCTTTATCTATTGTTATAAATCGCCAAAGAAACTCAGCGTAATCGCGTTTAATTAAGTCTAAACACCCTTGAGAAGTGTTCAGTCGAATTCGTTTTCGGTCGACTGTTAACAAACGCGGCAACTATCGAGCGGAAAGCTAATTTATATCTAAAACATCGTGCAAAATGTGGAAAGGATGTATCGAAATGTTATTTCAGAAAGCTCGCATACCTTCAGTCAACAATCATTTAATACGGCATTCTGGATTTTTGTGACAATTTCTTTAGTCATAGAGGTTTTTAGGTTTCTCGAGCGTTTGTCATCTTACGACCACGATTAAATCCAGTAGCTCACTTTTTCATGTTGAAAACGAAGGGGGAAGAGTCCCCCTAGAAGTGAATCTAACTCTTTTTTGTATGTCCATCGAGGTTAAACCTCTTAAAACAAAATACTTTATATCAGCTCGAATTTAAAATTTTTATCCGTTTTTCAAAAAACTTCAAACTTATTGGTTTTTTTTTTATTGCTGCAAACGGAAACTGAACGAATGCATCTTAAACTTTGCGGCACGCTATCTAAAGGATCATACTTGACAAATAATCATAGTCATTTGGTCACACTTTCGAATTTAGGATGATACTAGGAGTAAGAACAGCAGCGATTTGTCCACGCTCGCTAGATATGTTCATACTGGACCCGAACGTAGAAGGCTTGGAATGCATAGGATTATGTGTAATCGTATGGACTTCTGGACACTTAAGATATCTCTGGAAATGAAGAAGCGGATAACAGTAGCACGAACACCTTTTGGAAAAATGAATTAAAGATTAAGTGAACGAGATTGAGATGCTGGGTCCGCGATAAGTTTGCCTGATAAGTTCTTGCCTGTAGTTACTATATAAAATGATAGTTACATTATCATTTTCCTTATTAAAAAAATCGAAAAATTACTCGGTATAAATTTAGATACGAACTAAAAGGTAGTTTGTACTCTCCCCCTCTTTCTCTTTGACGCTATCACAAAAGGTACTTTTCATTTTTAAAGAAAATTCGATGTATATAACTCACAGTTTCCCAAATGAAAGAAATTCATTACATTACTTCATTAATTCATTACTTTTTGTTATTCCGGTTTTTATTACGGCTATAACGCGTTTAATGTACCTAAAACATCACTTAGTTGGTTTTTCTGTAAGTAATGTTATTCAATATACTCCAGTACTCGTGGTGAACAAATTTAAGGTTTCATTTGTATATATATCCTATCATCATGTATAGTACATGAACAACTTGTGTAGCTGTAAATGTTATTTTATCAGAGAAAGTAACTTTAGTTTCATGTTTTGTTATCGTTTTATAAGATTTTAAATAAATAGTTTGTTTACATATTTTCATCTACCTATATTATTTTTACATAATATTACTCGTATTCCATCGGCCTTGTCATACTAATTTTCTGCAAAATATTTAACGGAAAATAAAGCGAAAGGAAACCGGTAAAATTATTAATGGACAATTTTTTTTAGATTTGATCTGTTAATCTTTTATAGGGTAATTGTTTCGTTTGACCTCTCATAATAGTTGTGACACTAAACGAGGGTGACGTGTTTGAAAAATAATTTTTTTTAACTGCAGTAAAAACGAAAGAGTTAAAAATTCTGGATTGAGAGTGTAAGACAAAACTTTTAAATATATGTAAAAAAATTAAAAAAATGACTTAAATTTGTTTAAAAATAAACAAAAATGTTAATAAAATCATGAATTATTATTTAATTTACCAAAAAAGATGCACTACATTATTTTTAAGCATCAATAAATAAGCACTGGTTGTAAGTGGTACATCTACAGGAAATACTATGATATTGACGCCCACTAGCTTGTTACGCGTATATCATGAATAAAATATTCAGTTTATCAATCTAACGGCATTAATTTGGAATTTATGACCCAGAATAATGGTATAATTATTCTAAATATTTATATAATACGATTGACAACATAATATTTTTCACTATTTGATTATAATAAAGTTTATAAAATAACATTTCATGCCTTTCATATATACACTTGCTTATTAAAATCTAAATAAACCCGCTAAGTTTAAACATTTAAACATAACTTACACATGAATTTGAGAAATATTTTTTCAATAACCTAGGAAAAATAATGTACTTTTAATTTGCATAACAGACGATTTGTAAGGATATAACTTTATTATAAATCTAGTGCGCTCTTTTTACCTGTTTTTAACTCTTACAATTCTTGTTAGTATTGATCTTATTCAATTAAATGTAAGTCGATAAACAAAACATTCCCTGTGACCTGTATTCTTTTTATCATTTATTCGATTAAAACTATACATTTTCTTAATTTTTAAACGCGGTATATCTTATGAGTAGGTTGTATTTTTTAACATTAGTAGAAATGTTAGGTCTTTATAAATGCAATTATCGTTTTTTCTAATCTCTTAAGAAATTGTAAATAAAAATAGTTTTCGCTTAATCTCCTAAAGAACCAACAAATATGCTAATTTACAGCTTTATAGCCGACAGAAAAATCGAAGAAATAGCAGTAATATACTAGTCGATGAGGGCTTTCCCATTTAATATATATATATATATCGGTTTATACTCCTTTTTACGAGTTTAGGGGTGGGTGAAAAAAATCCATTCCTAGGGTTAGCTTAGTAGCACTTTGGGAAACATATTCCCGTCAGATTTCAATTTCAGTGGGGAATCCTTCCCCACTACGGGAAGGGCGAACGAGACGAGATTATTCGAAGTAATTTAGCGCTTAATTCCAAACGCTGGCGAAATTGACTATAGCGGGCGGGGCGTATAGCTGTGCACATTGCGTGCGAGAGAGGTAGACTGATAGGACGGTTGGAACAGTTAGTCATTCCTTTACGAAAACATCTCGTATAGCTCCGTATACTTACAAAGTATGCAGTACATTGTCAGAGTTATCAGGATAGTTAATAGCGCAGGCAGCCGTCAGCTTATGTGTACTACAATACGCCGCCCGCTATAAGATTGGGCGATCTAATTTCCGAGGAAACTCTAACATTTTAAACAAAATTAAAAAATCTGCATAAACGGTGTTTATAGTGATGAAAATTCTAAAATAACGTTTAACAATTAAACGTAAAGAAACTGAAGTTTTGCAAATTTTCGTTATCTCAAAACGGACACGGAGGAAACGAACGTTTTCTCATACCAAAAAATGCTCTTTTTTCCGATATGAGACTGCCACATCTCAATCGGGCACCCTTGGATGCAACTCAAAAATTGTAAACGTAAAGATTGTGACAGGTCATTTTAAACGACATTAACAAAAAATTGACGTAAAAAAACGAGGTACGAGAGCATTTTAACCAAAATGGCGGTCTTTCACAGCTGGTTCCAAAAGTGGTCTATAGTTCTTAAATAATTGTTCAACAGTGAAACAGTAAAGAAAAAAATGTAGCTAATACCTCAAAACTATCTACTCTTTGGTTTTTAAAATTCTCCCCCAGGAATTTGGGGTGTTATGACATCAAACGAAAAAAGATTCATTTTGAGATTAAGCTTCTATTAAATTTCATTTTTCTAGGTTTAACTGTTGAAAACCTTTTTAAAAGTCCACATAGTTTATTAATATTCTGTATATCCTACCCTACTAAAGGGCATTTGTAGTGAGTCTGTCTGTTTGTCCGTCCCTCTCCCTTAGCTTGACACATAAAACACCAGTAGTCCGAGTGATGTCATTGTGTACAACAATAAGTAATAATGTGCTCAGATAACAGGCATCGTAATCTACCGATCACTTGCGGAAGATCTCGCGATTTGTTAATACATGTGTCTCGTGGTAGTCAGGTGTATACTTATTACATTATATTTATTATTTTATTTCTTATTATTTATACTTGTAATATACATTTATTTCTTTAATCGATATATACGCGAAATATATATTAATAGTATATTTTTTATTTATGTGATTGTTTTTCTTCGTAAAATAATGAACTATAACCAAAAAGTAATTACTCAAATTAACCATGATACTGGAAAACTGTTTCTTCTGACCATCCTTCATCATCCTTTTCTGATTTTATCGAATATTCATTTTAATTAAAAAAAGGAACTGGTAATACTTTTTTTATTATTAATACTGATGTTTTAACTCACCTTATAAATTCATGTTTTCTATTATTATTTAATATTGAATTTTTATTAATTTTAAATATATTTTTATACTTCTATTTAGAGCCCATTACATAGTACTCTGACTGAATTATGTGCAGTTTTTCTTTTAAGGGAATTCTTATTCTAATATCGTTAAATATCATCTTTTCTTTAAGAAGTAATATGATTTTTTTTTGGTTACAAAACCTTTTTCTTACTAAGTGTAAGAAATCAGAAATGCTAATTATTATCTCCGAAATTAACCAGTAGTAGTAGTAGCAGCTTGAAGAATGACAAAAACCGAAAATCGATAAAACAAATTGTCCACACTGGGCAATAAGAACCAGTAAAGTGTATTTTAGTTCTTGTGATGAAGAGGTAATCAATTTTAGACACGTATCCCATTCCGAGACCCCGCCCGCCAACACCTAGCTGCGGAAGGCGTGCCGTAGGCATACCGGGAGAAGCTAGTTCTACCAATAAATTTATTGGAATTTCCGTTTAAACCGATTTTCTTCCTTCATCTTTTAAGGATGAAACTAAAAAAGTGATTTCGTATTTACATTTTACATTTCAAAATTACTGGAGACATTTAATGAAATCGTTTTCATGTGAAAAACATCCTTAACATCATACGTACATGGCGTATTCCTCCCGCACTTCTAATTTAAAATTTAAATCGATATTCAAGTTGTAGATTGATTTTTCAGGTGCAAAATGTTTTGTTAAACTGAAATGCAATGAACTACAAATGAGGGTGATTAAAAATTCAATATTTGCCTGTACAGGGAAGGATTACTTCAATAAGTTCATAATAAAAAAAAAAAAAAAAAAAAAAAAAAACATATTCCGATAGGAAAATAGATTAAATGGTTAGTTCACCCATATAATTTTTTTTTATCAAGATTACTTGTTAGGGTGCGTGTTCAGTGACAGTTATGAAACTTCATTATCTTACGATCGGTAAATTGTAAATTTAACTTAAAATGTATTTAAGTACAGTGACGATGAAAATTATTGTAAAATTTAAATCATAATAAAAAGTTATTGTAAATCTGTAACAAAAATTTAATTTAAATGAAACAGCGTCTCTTAACAAAAATTGGGCTATTCCATTATTTCAAGACGATTCGTTAGTAAATAACATAAATTCTAATAACCCACCGTATTTAGTGAAACGGTACATTTATATAGCCTTATTATAGAAAATAATGAATAAATTCAACGGGTGGGAAAATTCATCAGAGGATAGACATCCTCTGATGAATTTTCTACAATCCTCAAGCCACTACAATCCTGTTGTTTTTTTAAAGCTACTTTTTACCTTTAATTTTTTAAATTAAATAATTCGTATATAAAAATTTAAAAAAAAATTAAAAATTGTTAAATTCGGTATAACAACGGGTAGTGCATCAGCATATCAGTATTTCATTAGAATAAATTCGTTATCGATCGTTTTGCAGGATACATGTTTGTTCTGTGCGTTTGGTCTCGTGTAGCAATATTATCATTGAACTAAAATAGAAAATACGGGTAAAAATGGCTTCATAATTTTTATATTTCTAAGAAAGTTTAAACGACAATATTGAATTATTATTGATATCACCTACTACTGAAGAAAATAAAATTTCTTAATCACACGCTACAATGTGTTCAAAGTTTATTTTCACAAAACACGTACGCATTATTACGCAATTACGACATCCGTTTAAACGTATAAAAAACAATAAAAATAGTACGCGTGATTATTGATCGATTGCCTTCGATTAAAATTCTTATCGTGTCATCCATGTTAAAATAAGTAAATAACGAAACATTGTAAAATATATATTTATATTTTTATTGTATTATTAAAACGTAGTCTACTTTTCGCAGAGCGCTAGATTTTAACTATTACCGAAAGGAAAACCCCACATCAAAATTTACAAAAAGATTTACTAAAATATAATTTCAATTTTACTTTCTGTAACTTTTGTTCCCCTAAAATACTTTGTAAAGTTTAACCTAAATAAAGAAATCTTAAAAACGTTTTTAGTTTTGTCCTATTAATATTTTTATATGAAGTGTTTCTGAGCAAGTAAGTTAAAAGAAAAAAAGTTTTTTCAGATAAGAGTCGGTTTCTCATGTAAATATTTTAAGTAAGACTACATACTGTGACAAACTTTTAAAGTATATTTATTCAATACTTATCGGATTCAAGGTAAATTTATCATCCTTGCAAATTTAGTTAAAATTAGTTCGATTGTTATCACACGATAGCTGCACGTATAAGATAAGCCGAACAAAGAGCTTATTCGTTTATGTTTTATCTGAAACGCAAAGTTATCATTAAAACTCATTTTCTTAGCGATGTTTTTTTTTGTTGTCTTCAGTCATTTGACTGGTTTGATGCAGCTCTCCAAGATTCCCTATCTAGTGCTAGTCGTTTCATTTCGGTATACCCCCTACATCCTACATCCCTAACAATTTGTTTTGCATATTCCAAACGTGGCCTGCCTACACAATTTTTTCCTTCTACCTGTCCTTTCAATATTAAAGCGACTATTCCAGGATGCCTTAGTATGTGGCCTATAAGTCTGTCTCTTCTTTTAACTATATTTTTCCAAATGATTTTTTCTTCATCTATTTGCCGCAACACCTCTTCATTTGTCACTTTATCTACCCATCTGATTTTTAACATTCTGCTATAGCACCACATTTCAAAAGCTTCTAATCTTTTCTTCTCAGATACTCCGATCGTCCAAGTTTCACTTTCATATAAAGCGACACTCCAAACATATACTTTCAAAAATCTTTTCCTTAGCGATGTACACTTTATATATTAAGGGATTTTAAATTATAATATTCTCAGATAAATCTCCGATTTAACTCGTTTATTAATAACTTTAATGGACACTGCTGTTCACATATAAGCTTATTTGTAACGTATCGGAAGCCCGTTTTTACCGTTCTCCTAGTATCCGATAATCGGGTTTGATTTTCATGTGGCCGCCGGATAGAAAACACTATTCTAAAGAACGCAGTTTAAAGATTCACTCGTCATTAACGTGGAGTATTATACAAAACTCGACGATCTATCCTCGGAAAGGAAGGAATCAAGAATTTAGGGAAAAGGTAGACAGGAAAAAGGGACGATTAAACCCGCACAGAGGGATCGCGAAACGAAAGAAACTGCTACGAAGGAGCATTTTGCTTCGAAATGGTAAACTGCCATACATCACATATATGTACGATAAAAATAGATTGTCTTGTTGAAAATTATTGTCGGTTATTACTTTATTAAATTCGATTATAAAATAACAAGAAACCGTTATAGAATATTAAATTATACTTATTAGTGATTGTTATTGCCTTTATTATCAATCTGTATTAATCTTCTAACATCGATAGAACGAAAATTTCCGTTTAAGATCGTTCGTTTTCGTAATCCGGTAAGGATATATATATATATATATTTACACGACACGATTTAAACCGAGAAGAGAAGTAAACAACGCTTATAGTAAAACAAAGCTTTTTTTACACATAATTTACTACTGGAATATTTATAGATTTATGTGTATCATTCAAAATTCCAGGAAGTCGTGTAAGAATATAGCCAGAACATTATGGCGGCGCAAACTTCTCGGGTCCCGAGTACAGTAACTCATGAAATCATAATCTATTCGCCAACTGCAATAAAACGTTAGCGCTACACGTTTGCCTTCTATATTTGACCAAATTAAATAGGTGTAATATTTTCTTTTTTCTTTTTTACCTTCCCCTCAAGTCTGGACCTTACGATTCCGTATCACACAGCCTTGAGGGTACCAGTTGCCTCAAGCCTCCAGAAGGCTATGCCACGTCCGGCTATGCCGTTCCTGACAGCACCAACCAAAGGCCGGGTCTCGTCTTTTGTACTTTGCTTGTCTCAAATCCAGGGTCCCCAGACCGGGACTACGGTCTATACTATTCTCTCCTACTAGCCCCTGGAGTCCCCGTTCAATCATCGGAAGTGAGACGCCGTCATCCCACCCCTCCTGAACGGGACTGTCCACTCTTCCCTAATCTAATCCACGATCCACCTCCGCCCATATCTTTGCTCACCCACCTCCTCCGCCATATTTTTTTTTCAAAATACCTCCTATTACTCCACTGATCACACTCCAATTTCACTCTCCATGGAGCATAGTCTCCACGACATTTTCAGGGGTCACTTCCCCCATCTGATTCCACATCAAATCTTATTCTCTTCCCACCTAGGACATATGAAGATTGTGTGCTCAGATGTATCTCTCCAAACAGTAAAGGCACGGTTCCAACTGTCCCCCTTTCTTGCCGCAAATGTAACTATTAAAAACTACCGTGCCCTGACAGGAACTATGTTAACTCAAACGTAAACTCCCCGTGCTTACGTTTGAGCCACGGTCTAATAGATGGTATTAATCTTTTCGTCCAATCTCTGTCCTGAACCACTTTCTTGTCAACACTCCAACTCCCTTCTGGCAACCCCTTTCGGCACCCCTTCCGACCTCCTGACCGGTTCCTTCGCTAGAAGCTCTAGTGGGGAGAGCGACGCAATCACAAGAACAGCCTCAGTAGAGACTGTCCGGTACGCTCTAGCAACACCTATCGCCAGCCGCCTCTACAGACCCTCCAGCCTCCGAACCGCCCCTTCTTCTCCGGCGCTCTCTTCCAGACCGGCACAGCGCACAGGGCGATGGACCGAACTACAGCTGCCAACATCCTTCTTTTCGACGAGGTCGGCCCGCCTACCCTGGTCATCAGTCTAGAAATCGCCGACACGGTCCTACGCGCCTTATTGACCGTCTCCAGAACATATGGTTGGAATCCCTTTTCCGCCATCCAACCATACGCCTAAATACTTCGCCTTCCTGGTTGACTATTTCAATATCTCACACTCTCACCTTGATAGGAGCCAAACGCCTCCTACTGCCATAACTACCAATTTGGTTTTTTCCGGGACAAGACTGTCCCCTCTGTGACAACCAGTCATCAACAATAAAAATGGCCTCATTCCCTTTCCTAGTCACTTTTGCCTCCGTTTTCGCCACTACAACCAAAATGAAATCATCTGTGAAACCCGTCACCGATACGCCCTCCGGATATTCCTCCCAAAGAACGCCATCGTATGACAGGTTCCATCGAATAGGCTCTAAATTGGAGCCTTGTGGCACGCCACACTTCTTGTCATCTCCACTAGACGCCCCTCTGCATGCCCCACAACAACTCTACCCACAAAGTAATCCTGCAGGCCTCTTAACAGATAATGGGCCAATATCTCTTCTGACCAGCTCATCAATAATGCATTCAAACGGCAGTGCATTGAATGCATTTTTTACATCCAATAGCACCACCGCTGTAATTGCCCTCTTCCTCCACGATCCTCTTGGCGCTTAATCAACCAGGTCCATGACCCGATTGATGGCGTACATCGTCGTACGCCCTTTTGTGAGTCCAAATTGGTGCTCGCTATAGCCTCCTTTCGCTTCTATCTCCTGCAAGTAGCCGCTCCGCGAGTATCCTTTCGAACAACTTACTAATATTATGTAGCAAGCACAAGGGGCGGTACCCCTTAGCTCCAACCGCTTCGTCACCTTTCTCCAGGAGCACCACCTTCGTCAGGCAACCTTCCTTGCATCAGTACTATATTAGAGGCGGCAAGCATTTGGTCCGCTACCATCCTCGCAGCAGTCACCGCCGCCTCATTCATTACCCCATCTAAACCAGGGCTCTTACATACCCGATTAAGCTCTACAGCTTAACCCGAGCTCTTCCGAGCTTTACCCGATAAAGCTCTTCCAATGTAAACAACGTAGCTGCAATCTCTCTTACATTCACCCATTGGTGTCTGGGAAACAATCCCTCCATACACGAACGAAACACATCCTCCACCAGAACGTGTAATGCCCTACCAAATTTTCCTATAAAATTGTGTTAAATTTATAATATAATATAATATAATTAATTGTGTTAATTTTATAGGTGTTACCCCATATATCATCTTCCAACTGGTTACACAACTCTAGCCATCTTTCCCCCTTACTTGCATAAATCACATTCCTATAGATCTTCCTTCCTCCTCTCTCCAAGCAGATGTTCCCACTCAAGTGCCTCCTTTCTCAATCCCCTTCTTCTGACCCGCTGAAGCCTCTTCCTAGCTTGCATACATCCCGCTCTTGGCTGCGTCACCGCCTCATTCCACCAGCACACCGCTTTCTTATTTGGCCTTCTTGCTGCAAATACTTCCTTTGAAACCCTAGCCATTACCTTCGTCAAGTACCCCGACGAAACCACCAACAAGTGGCTCAGGTACTCTCTAATCTTCACCATAAACTTCTCTACCTCTCTCTCTCTGTGACAACCCTTCTCTCATCAACTACCGCATTCACTGCAGCTCTGTCCCCGACCTCAAAATTGTCGTTTGACGGTCACTAAGAGATTCCTCTTCTACTTCTATCAAACTCTTAGTCCTCCGTGCCAACCCCGGTGAGATGAACGTAACGTCAACAAACGAATTCCCGTTATGCCTCACCAGAGTACCTTACCATCGTTCAGGGAGACCAGCCTCAGCCCCGCCATAAGCTCCTCCACAATCTTGCCCCTACGGGCAGTAACTGGCTCCCACAGGCCACATTCTCTGTGTTCAGATCCCCTGCTACAATCACTTCTTTCGTCTGGCCTGCCAAAATCCTCTCCAGCTCCCGAACACAGGTCTCAAACTCCTGTAAGGTACAGTTCGCGAAATATAACAACAAAACAAAACAGACCAGCCCTTCTTTACACTCACTTGCAAGGATCGGCGTCCGTCCCCCAATCCTATACACCGCCGCATTATTCATGTCATTACCATCCAACCGTCTTCTTCAAGTCTCCTGAGGTTGGGTCCACTACCAAGAGAAAATCTACACCTTCTCTACTCCCTAATTCCAGAAGCGCGTCGTGCGCTGCCGCACTACGATTAGTATTAAGCCGCAGGCACTTATTTATCACTTGGCTTACATAGGGGACTGCCAGATGTAATATTATCTGCCTACACAAATAATATTCGACTCCGATCGCACATAAATAACATCTGCTGATTATTTTATAGGTTACATGAATATTTTTCCCGCCATCTCACTGTAATTAGTTGTCCATGTATAGATTATAAAATGTTTATGATAATAGTGATCTTAAAAATATTTGAAGCAATTCATAAGCCATTTAAATGAGCCATCTATATAATACTGTATACCGATCAGATATACAATCCTGATCTCTTAATATTAAAATTGTTCGCTGTAATCGTTTTACAGCCGAACCAGATTTTTTTTTCTTTTGCTGTAGATAATAGGTAAATTCCCATTGGAAATCGAGGAATAACATATTTGTTGCTTTACTAATACATCACTTTTTCATGGATACCGTCCTTTGTTGCAGGATGGCTTCATCATTGGTGATATCAAAAAGCTATTCTTCGATAGTTTCAAAATCATCATTCCTGCTCTTCTTTTTTAACATAATTTTTTCAGACTGCAAACTTGGATTTTTTTTTCTTTTTCCTGTAATAATTTTTCATTAGTCATTAACGCCGGCCTCACTTCGACCTTGATGGGGCCTGTGGTGCTTTAATCATATTGAAGTTGTTCCATAAACGCATACATACATAAAACAGTATATGGAAAAATGAATAGATTGTTTACATAACATTTTGTTTCGTGGTTTCGACCACTCTTGCGCTTGCGGTATAACCGGCTAACCTGTGAATTCTCCTAGGTACAACCGACAGTCGGAACGTTTCTTCCGTATTAGTAGGCAGAGTTTTCGCTGTTTTGAACCACACTAATATCAGACCAAATGAATTCAAAAGTTGAAAGAACAGATAGATAATAATAATTCGTACTAGTAACAAAAAAAAAAAATAACTCGAGCGAGATAAAAATGAAATTGTACGCGTATAATAAAAATCACCTGTATATCAATCCGCCAAACTCTAGTAAGGAAATACCTTAGAAAAAGTTTAATTGCCCCATTAGAATCATTAATCCCTTTTGCTTAAATTTGCGAATCGTTTTGTGTTTTGATTCTGTAAGAAAATAATAAAACCACGGTTTTTCAAGTTTTTTTGCGAAAGTAAAGTTTATATCGTTATAACAAAATAACCGATGAGGGAAAAAATTATACTGTAGCATGTTGTTCATCTAGCCCAAAAACTTTATTTATTAGTCCGCCGAGTACAGGTTTGATTAAAGATTTTTAAAACGCCCACCACGTTTTTTTTTTTTTTGTCAAAGAAAAGCAGACGCTTTGCGACAAATTTGGTTTCGTTGGAAAAGATAATGCAAAACGATTTCGAAAAAAAATTTGAAACTATTTAAAAAAAGACCAGCTCTCTCGTTAAAGTAGTTTGATTACAATGAATGTTGTGTATACAGTTTGTTATTAGTAAGTTATTTAGAAATGTTTCAAGACTTTATATTGTTGTTCAGTTGAAACTATGTATTCATAAAATTTCCTGAAAACTGGACCTACTTCGTTCGGGCAATCATTGTTTTAACTTTTATTACAAATTAACTTTATATAAAATACAGCGACAGTAATTTTCATTTAAGTTTTTTTTTTTATACCTTAAGAGTATAAAATGTCAAATATAGTTTACACTCATGTATCCCAGACGCATAACTTGCCCGGAATGACGGTTGCAAAAACAGTCTACGCGTCTTACATGGATTTTAAGGTTTCATATTCATACTATGCAATCGCTAAACTTATAATAAATAAATTAATCAATCCGTACAGAATTGTAATACAATCTGCTTTGTTTTGACCAAAAACCTGCATCCAGTGAAATATAATAAAATAAAATAAAAAATTTGGCTATGAGTAATTACCGATATTAGAAAATTAAACTCTTATCTACTACGTGGCGCCAGACTTATCGGGAGCTGTCCTTACCATTTTTCTCATGAATAGGTTATTTCATTTAAAAGCATTTTTGTCGTTCATCTTGTAATCATTTTATGATCAGTTTTATTGTGACAACAACCGTTCAATACGTAAAAGTTTCATGAACAAGAACAATTACAGAACGAGTGGAAAAAGAATTTTCATTCATTGTTGCAGAAAGTTACATCTTATTGCTTACGCGAAGGAGCATGGAAATCGTGCTACTGGAAAAACGTTTGATATAAGATAGTACTGCTTTCGTGAATAGCGAAAGAAAGAGAAGGAATTACTATAACCGATAAAAGAAAGATATCATTTCGGCAGAAAACGTGATATACCCGGAAATGAGGTAAAACTCGTAGCGCATATGTGGAATGCGCGTCGGTTTGGATAAATGTGTCGGATGGAAGCCGTGGAAATCGTCGATGAATTAAATATCGGTATTGATAAATTTAAAGCTAGCCTTAACTGGGTCCGTCGATTTCTTTTCCGACATAGTTCTTTTATTCGAAGAAGGATAACGATAGCACGGCGGCTAAAGAAGCATACAAAGGTAAACTGAGAAAGTTTCAAAGATATGTCATACCGTAGATGGGGGTGATTATTTTCGGTTAAGTGATAATGAACATAATTGCAGTTCTACGTATATTTGAAACTCGAACACTGATAACAATAATTAAAGTATACCTACTTTCTTTTCTATGCTTCTAATTAAATAAATGATGATTTTTATTAATAAGATCCAAAAAAATGAATATTTTTTTAACTTTTTCAATTTTTCAAACGTGTGTGTGTGGTACAAGGGTATATACAATGAATCAGAAAAATGGACAAATATTGGTGCAAATCGGTGTAAAAGATTCCCTAATTGACTCCATTATTAGTCGATCTGTAGGGACTCACGTTTCATATGAATGAGTGACGGATACCTCGGAGAAGATGAGTCGGCGGCAACCAGCGGGGTTTAGGGATAGTGGACGGCCCAGGAAAAGATAGCAAGAGCAACTTTACTCGGATACAAATCAGATACTCGGAGGAGTGGTTCTGTCAAGATCGTGAAAAGTGAAAGGCCTGGATGCGAGAAACCGGTTAAGTATGTATGTAATTAAGTAAGTACTCGTATAACGGAAAGTAAGATTTGAAAGAACAGAATCAATTTTCGTTATTTTATTTTCTCATTCGATTGATATATTTCGCACGATTGAGATTTAACATAAACTGTGTGTACCTATTCCATGAAATTCGATCTGTTAATTACAAGGACACAAACGCCCACTTGAATACATTACTCATGTAATCGGATAACAATAAATTTTGACATTGAAATGCGAGTATTGTTATCTTAATCGGTTAATAATGTTTATTAATTATAAGGAAGTTAGTAATAATAATTAGAAGCGAAAATGCGGGCGCGTGTCCTCACGCAGCTTTAATTTAAAGAATAACGATTAAAGAACACATACATCAGTTTTTATTTTATAGAAGGATATAAAAAAAGAAATAAAATAAAATGTCATAAATATAAAAATAAATAACATAAACCTTTGAATAATAATTAATACAAAGAACAAATTAATAAAATATTTTAAGAGACTTTTCGTTATACTCTATACAAAAACTCTTTATAAATAAATATTATATCGGTTAATGAATTACATCGGTTAAAGTCCATTTTCAAGGATAACTTGTGTTATAAAAAATCTTTTAAAAAAGAAGCGTAACAAAAATTAATTCTGTTTATAAGCAATTAAAAACAATACCGTATTGCATCCTGCTCCCTTTCATTGATTTATTATTCATAAGCGCTATTAAAATTAAAAGATGGCCTTTATATGGTTTGGTTTAAAAAAATACGTAATTACTCTATGTTTAATATATAAGCGATTAAAAAATATATTTGACATAAATAGGCTTATATTAGATATTGCAATACATTTTTTATTTACCGTCGTTTGTATACATTTAACGCTACGTTAATACTAAAAATTACTTTGAAGAAATTACATCGAGATATAAACCTCTTATGTTTATCTCCCCGTACACACTTTATAAATAAACTCAAGAAATCCTTGGAAAAGTACAATTTGACAAAAATTAAAACAAAAAATTATATTCTTTCTTAACGTAATTTTGGTTTGTCCTACCTATAATTACTTATACGATTATTGAAGGTTACAATTATAAAAAAGAGCATAGTAATTTACTTTAATATATCCTTGTAATATAATAATATTAAGTTAACATAGTGACTAATTTTAAATTGTCTTTTTCTTTCAAGAGTTAATAATATATAAAAAAACTTAATTCCATTACATTGATCTGTCTCCTGTAGTATCGTAATCAGATATTGATTCTACGAGTTACGTCATCATTAGTTTCATTAGACTAAAAGCGATTTTATATCATCAAAATTATATTGACTATTTAGAGTTTATTTTTGAAAAAAAAAAGTCACCATTTCTAGTAAAATGTTTGGCACCCAATTGATCACCTTACTTGATAACAAAGTCGCATAACATTTGCGATAACAGCAATGACTTTGAAAACAAATTATTTAAAAAAAGGAAAAACAAAATAATACGAAAGAATGACCAAAATTAATCTATGCCTGTCATCACAAAAAAAAAGAAGAAAAATGATTATGTTTTTCATTAGCAACGGTTATATAACCGTAATTTTTAGTTATAAAAATTCTCTTTCATGTTTTTTTTTTCTTATATAACCCAGACGAATGAGATTTTGTGACTATTTCATTCATTTTCATAAATGCTCTAAATTTTTATATTGTTATATTTACAACCGAACGTAAATAACTAGGCCGAATTTCTATCGAAATAAATTACGTTAACTTTAGGTTGGTTAAAGATCCCAAATCAGCAGATTTGGAAGTCGAGAGTTCCAGCGTTCAAGTCCTAGTAAAGTCAGTTATTTTTACACGGATTTGAATATTAGATCGTGGATACCGGTATTCTTTGGTGGTTGGGTTTCAATTAACCACACATCTTAGGAATGGTCGAACTGAGACTGTTCAAGACTACACTTCATTTACACTCGTACATATATATCATCTTCATTCATCCTCTGAAGTATTATCGAAAAGGGAATTACCGGAGGCTAAACAGGAAAAAGAAAGAAAGTTGGTTAAAGAAAAAGAAAAAAAATCATTCTTCATACATTATAGAGGTACGATTCATGATTTTGTAATTAGTAAACCATTTAAATATAAAATACTGAATAATTTTGTATGGTTTATTAATATACTACGAAAGTTATGCAAAAGTCATGCATAAAGTATGCAAAGCGTTGCGTAGTAAATAAATAAAAAAATAATTTCCAAATTTAAAAAAAGTCTTTGTTTAAACATACTGTTAAAATAGTTTGCAAATTAACAGGGATAGGTAAATGTTTTCATTCAATTTTCATTTTACTAGGAATGAAGTGGTTTTAATTGCTTTGGGCTGTTGTGGGAGGTTGATTCTTGACTATTAGAGACTAGTTTGATCAGTTTTTGTTGAACCAGATTTTGTAGAAGGTGTATGTATGTTTACTGGTCGTTTAAACACTGTTTGTGTTTGTAAAAAGGAATATTCCCAAGAAAAGGGCAAAGAATATTACTGTTACTGAACAAACGTGTATGACTGGGAAAGACATCATTACCTGCTGTAATCTGTGTTAAAAAATGCAGCGTCTCCAGAATAATTAGTAAACTTAATGATTTAAGAACATTTCTTCAAAATTAAAGTCAAATGTAAAGCGACCCTTGGGACGAATAAACTTCTACTGTGGAATAGTAAAGTTCATTTTCAGATGGCGATTAACACGTTCAGAGAGATTTATTAGCTCTTAGTGTCAGCATCGATTAATCAACAGTATTCTGTAAGCTTACTGAAGGAGGACGAACGATTAGAAAAACAAAAAACCAAGAAGAAAAAGTTACCAACATCTGTAATAAAAAAAAAAAAGTTTGACTCTGGCCAGAAATTACGAATCTTGAAGTTGTGATGACGGGGCGAAGGTAATATCGGTGATTAATCGCACAATAATTCATGGATTAAGAACTAGTACTGTGGACTGTATTACGAAGCTGTAATGAAAGTAACATCTTCAGCAGACCCTTAAAAATGTTTTGACCCCCCCAAAAAAAAGGTTTGACATTTTTTCACATCTAGTGGGCCTGGAAAGTACGGCAGCCAACGATGTTGACGGCCAGTTTTTTATTTTACAGCCATCACGATTATGTACATACCATAATTAAAAAAAAAGTCAAAAAATTAAGCAAGAAAACAATATAGTAGGTATATACTTCTGATCAGCTGCTTGAGTAACATTATTATGTTTATAATTGACATCGTTTATTAATTCTTATATAGTGGAAAAATAATGATACATGAAAAAAGGTTACCTAAGTTGTTTCTTTTTTGGGGTGGGGGTAATTTATGAAGCTTTATTGTAAAATTATCATTTTATGTTTAAATAAACCAAGAAAAGTTTAAAAAATTATAAAAATCGGTATTTTTAAATTTTTTCCCATTTCCAAAACCATTCCATGAAATTATTTTTGATTTTTCTACGTTTACTATGTTAAATGAAGGAAACTGCAAAAAACATATTCCACTGAAAAGTGTACAACCAGTAAAAAGTTACTTAAGATTTCCTTTTTGGAGGTGGTGGTTATGATCAGTAGCAGCTCGCGTATAGGCACTATGAAACTGCAGCACCCCCTATTTCCACTTGATATTATCGATAACATTTAATATGAGTCCTTTTTATTGAATTCGTTTTTTATACTTGTACAATATATAATTTTTAAGCTTAATGTCAGTAGGCATCTCCCAGTTTATGAAAAAGATACAAAAATCGTTGCACGGAACGCTTCGTTGCGCAAATCGTTGCGCTTCACAGTTCCAGCGGCGCGGTGTTACGCACGACGACTGTCGTGCGTATGCGTACATAGGAAGCTGCACACTGTCGCTCTCGCATTGGAAGGTAGATTTTTTTTACTCCGCGGGTGTATGGGAAGTTTTTTGTTCGTTCCCTTTTCTAGTTTAGTCGGTGGAAGGAATATGAAAGTGGTTTAGTTGTTTTTTCAGTAGTGATCAGAAGATGACGGAAAGCAAGGGCTCTTTCATTGCCAAATCTTCCCAAAAAGACGATAGAAGGGTGAAAGAGAAGATAATTAGTAAAAAATAATTATGTATTTGTTTCTGTGTACATATGGATTTAAATTAATTACCACTGGACTATAGTGTTTTTAAGGGGAGATTTTGTTAAGTTATCTAATAATATTGAAAAATATTATCTGTATTGACATTTTATTATTTATTCGGTTAAACCGAATACGGTTTTTAAGGACAATCTGCTTAAAAACCGTGTACCTTATTTTTGAATGTGATAACGTGTAGAATTAGATTATTATCCTGCTGCCAGTTATTCTATTTGATTAATTTTTTTCGGTTCTTTTATTTTACGAAAACTTTAACCATGCCTTGAAAAGGCCCAGAAAAAAAATTCTGGAGCAGCACCCTCACTAATATTAGCTACGAGCCGCCGCCATTGGTTATGATGAAACTTTATGGTAGTATTATTATTAAAAGTTTAAATAGACCAAGAAGTTCTTTTTTTAATTAAAAAATTCGATATTTTAAAACTTTTATCGGCTCCCCCAATATTGTCCCAAAGTATTTTTTTTTTGAACACTTGCAGGACTACCATGCCTTGGAAAACAAAAAAATTCTAAAAAATATGCAATAAATAAAAAGATAGTTTTTTAAATTTTTGGGGAAAGGGAAATTTGGGGTAAATTTTTTTTACATGGTAAAATAAGGATGCACGCTTGTACTGTATTTAATATAAAGCCTGGTTATGTTTGTAAAATTTTGAGAAATTGACCTCAATAAACTATCTACCTCACCCCTGGAAATATTGAGCCGAAAGTTTTACCAAAAAATTGTCCGTTTACATGAGTCTGTACAAATTATCATCAAAATCAGTTTTTCCAGTCAAAAGTAATTAAGTTTCAAAAACGTCAACATACGTACATAGTACGTACGAACATTACCCTCTCCCCATTTTTTTTTTGTGTTACGTGGGTCATGAAACATCGTGAAATGTGAAAACCCATACCTCATCTTTTTACTGATTGCTATTCTTTCCTTATTGCAGCATATGTTGTCAGGAAATTAAAATTGGAGGTAAACGTTTTTACCTCCCTAATAGGTTTTTTACCTATCCCTATCGCTGATAAAATTTTAAAACTGTTCTCGCACTGATCTCATTTTGAGAAAAAAAATTAAAATTAGTATATTATAAAATTAATGCAATCAAAAAAGTTTATAGGATATTAGTTTTAAAAAGTACAGAAGTTCGTTACCCTTGATACTCTACAAAGAGATAGAACATTCACATTCTCCTTTAGAGATAAAAAATAAAACCAGTTTCAGGTTAATAAGTTAAAATATCAAAAATATTAGCTTATTTTATAAATATTACAATTTTATTGAAAGATGCTTTTATGAAATTTTTTTATTATTTGTTATTCCAATTGTATTGATATAGTTTTTTAATAACCTAAAAAAACCTGCATGAAAATCTTCTCTGCAGTACAACGCACCACATTAAATTTTATGATTGTATATTAAAACATTTCTACCGCATTTTTTGTTGCGGCAAACATTTAATGTGGTCGACGTAAATTCAATGATCAATAATATTTTACTTCCATCCGGGTAAAAATTGTTCGGATCTTCTGAGAAATAACGTTCGGAAACGGATAGTCTCTGTCTGGAGAGAGGGATCAGCTTTCCTCTGCTATAGGTGTGGTTCCAGTACTAGTAAAATAGGTCGTTCTCGTTTATTGTTTTTCGTATCTTTGATCTCTTCCACCCCATTTTTTTACACCTCATTTTTCTATATAATATCACGTCAGCATCATGAAAGAATAATAATATCTTTACCAATTATTATCCTTTGATCGATTATTCATCATAAACCGGCCCTTAAAATTATTCATCATTAATTCTTCAGTGCCGCCTCGATAATTATTTAATATTCAGCTTTTACTTGCTTACCTTTCATTCTAATCCGTACCCCATTTCAATAACTTAATTTTAGTCATTTCAATCCTGATTTGCTATTGCCAAAATTTAGGGTCAGTCTGGCCGTAATCTTCATCAACAAAGAATAAAATATCCTTTATTCTAATAAAATCATCCGGTTTTTCTTCAAGGAAGTGTAAGCATTATATATATAATTTACATATAATAATAAGTTATTTCGAATCTGAGAATAAGAAAACGCCCAAAATTGTTTACAATATTTGATTTAAAATCGCAGATTTAAAGACCATTTCGATTGTTAAAGAGTCATCAGTAAACAGTGTGGAAAAAGTACATATTAAAAAGAAATTGACGTTTTAAGTAGTTTGAATTGAAAGCGTGAATTTTGATTAAAAAACATCAAATTCTTAAGATAAAACTTAATGTATTCTTTTTTATTGTTGTTATTATTACTTAAATACGTTTACCGATCATTAGTATTAAACTGCAAACTGGAAATTTTACAACAATAAAAAAAAATCCATTAATATTTTCGATTAAAAGACTTTTTAATATTTATATAAATTACTTTCTCATTTCCGAAGACTAACATAACAATAATGATTTTTATAAACGATGCTTGTTACCGTAAAATCGTCTGGAGATGATACATGCATGGAAACAATAGCTATCGCCCCCTTCTGTAACTGTTTAATAATTACTTTTACAAAAAAAAAAAAAAATTACTTTTACAAGATAAGAATGAAAGAATAAGCGTACGAATGACACATCGCCGTTAAAAAAAAAAAAAAAAAAAAAAAACAAACAGAAATAGTTTGTCAAGGGAAATTCTGATTTATTTCATGCCTCATACTCTTAATAGTTTCACTTGACGCGACATTTGCAGTTTTGTTCCTTTTCTTGATTTATAGCAACGACTAAGAAACTTCTAAGTTAATTCTATAGAGTGCAGTCGTGTAGTTCTCGTTTTAGACTGTAACTTAATTATCCCTTAATAATCGATATATACCCGCATTTGAACACTATTTTAATTTCTGGTAGTACTGCTCTCTAATACGGTTTAAAGTACTTTTATCTTAATTTTAATCAGAAAGAAACACGTAAAGTATGGATTAGTAGCGAGTACCTTGTATTTGCGATCGTAATAGATTTTGTTATAGTTTCTCGTCTTGTTAACTTTTTTTTTTAATACTATTTATTACAATTTCTCTCGGAGTATATAATTTAATTACACATTAAAAAGCGCCTCGGCATTTCGTACGGAGGTCGCGGGTCTTGAATTCTAGTCAGGTATAGAATCTTTCCATACGCTACCAATTTCCATCGGACTAATGACCATAGCTGTTGATGTCCCACTTTCATAAAAAAAAGAAGAAATTCTCAGCATAAAGATCGAAGGAAGAGTTATCAACTGCACGCTATTTTCTTGACTATAAATGCCAAGGCCGCGAGAGAATCGAACTCGAGACCTTCAGTCGTTAGAACTAATATTTGAACAGCCGGTCGATAAATTTAAAATATAACATACACAAAAATAATAAATGGCTTAGAGTTGATAAAATCAACCAAATTTATTGTTAGACTGATATTTAAGAACAAGTAAATAAAAACAATTTTTCTTTTTAAATAATATACGTTTTTTTTTTAGAATTTTTCACGATTGAATAACATTTTATTAAATCGTGGCACATCTCTTAATTTATATGTATATTTTTAATTTAAAAAAAAAAAAAAACATTATTTAATAACCGAAGACATAAATGTAAAAAATTATAACTTATAAATCAATTGTTTCCGGCTTTAATAATTGAAAAATACATAACAATATTTTAGAAAAAAGTAAGAAATATTTCATACAGATTGTTCTATTTCGAAGAAGGAAAAATGACAACATTAGTTTTCGATTTAGTGGAGGTAATTTGCGAGGTAAACCCTTTTTTTTTTTGGTATCATGATTAAACCCGATGCGATGATGAATACACAGATGTTCTAAACTCGAATGCGACGATCAGAACAAGTGAAGTATTTTTTCTCTGTACACAGTTACATTTTCCGCGATACATCTAAATTAAATTTTGTAGCACTGGTAAACAAACGTGTTTCATTTTGTGTGCTTGTGGTTTGCGGACGTAATTTCTTATATACTAAGCGCTTTCGAACGTAACAGACATTATTACGTTTACACATAGACCTGCAAATTAAACTTTTTATTTAAAAAAAATATATTTTTTTTTTTCATTGATTGTGATGCTAGGAAAACGTAATAATAACTATAACAATCATCATATTACACCGGTTACAAATATAGCGTGCTTTGAAACATCAACTATTGCGTATACAGATTTTAGGCATCATAATTTAACGCCATTTATTGTGAAGAGAAAGGAATCTGGTTTTATTCATTTCCGTTAAAAGCATACGAATCGATTTATGAACATTTCATGAGCCACACCAAGATATATATTTGACAGCATTACAAAAAATCTTTTTCCCGATATCTTTGAAAATGGCATTATGTAAATAAAATAGTTTATCAAATAGAAAAGAGAAAACGCGCATACAACCTATAACAAATTAATATCTACCGGTTTCGACTGTTAAACAAATATGAATGATTAGTAGATGTAGAGAGGATTAGTAAACGTTTGAATTATAAGTACAAGAATATTAAAAGAATTACCGGTCAAAAAAATTATTATTTATAACATATTTATCTAATTAATACAATAAAAAACTGGCCCAGTCTGATCTGGGAGTTTAAGTGATTAAATGTTAATCATTAATCAGTTTTAATTTAAGCCAGCAACACTATCGACTCCAAATCGAACGGTCCACTTCAGTACAAAGTCAAACTGTATGAAGCGATATGTATCATTTTGTAACTACCGGCGGTAGAATCGGTATTTTTTTATTTATTTATATATTTTTTTTAAAATAAAAAAACAGTAAAAATCGGTTTTCCTTCTTTTGTGTATAATTTTATATATATATATATGCCTTTTATTGTGAACAAAATGACGCCTTATTTGTTCAAATCGGTTGATAAAACAGCTGAGATTATAAAAGTGTATCGCAAAAGTTATGCTGTCTCAGTTCAATTTGTTTTCTACTTTTTCACAAATTAAACACAATTAATAATAACTAATATTATTATTATTTTTATTGTTCTAGACTAGGCACAACATTTTCAGACTGTATAATTATTGCGGGCTACTTTAACAATTTCAGCCGTTTATCAACCGAATTCAATAAATCAGAAGTGATTTTGTTTACAAAAAAGCTAAAACATTTTACCGAATAAAACACAATTCGATAAGAGTTAATAATAATTTAAAAAGTTTTTAATGGTCATTTTGTAATTTTCAAAGGTAAAATTTTCAAATTTATTTATTTATTTTGGAGAAGATGTTGTTCGATTCATGTATACAAAATTCCATTAAAATATCTCAATCCGTTTTTAAAATATAAATTTTTACTGAAAAAAGTAAAAAAACAAAAAAAAATAAGTTGACAGAGAGGAAATTGAAGCAAGAAAATTTGTCCACTTTTTTTAGAATTAATTTTTATGTCCTGAATCAGTCCCTTAATTCTGATCAGCACCTCCTGGGTAATACATATTTTATGCTGATTTTCGAATTCCATTTTGTAAAATTATAGATATCTTAGAGCTTATAGAGACCTTTTAAGTGGCCCCATAGAAAGTAATCCGACGGTGAAAAGTCGGGTTATCTCGCTGGCCATTCTATTTGACCTCTTCTGCCAATCCCTCTTCCAGGAAAAAATGCATTTAAAATTTTAAATACCCGAAGACTGAAATGAGACGGGGCACCATCTTTTTAAAACCAAATGTTTTGGAAGTAGGGGCTGACAACGTTTTGAATGTTTCGAACGATATGGTCAGGAAGCAAAGCCTCGCATTTCACTGCGTTTAAATTTCCATCAATAAATGTAAACGTAGGCCCTATCAATTGTCCACCAACAATACCTGCCCGTTCATTTACTTTGATTGAATACTGTGTATGTGCCTCACGATACCAGTATGAATTAATATCAGTCCAGTATAGACAGTTATGCCGATTTACATTGCCATTTTTAAAAAAAAAATGTTGCCTCATCAATAAAAACTATGTTGTTTAATAAATTAGAATCTGCACAAATATTGTTCATCATAATTTCGAAGAACACAAGTCTTCGATCGTAATCATTTTTATTAAGTTCTTGCACCGGACGAATTTTGAAGGGTTTGAAATTTTCACTTTTTAACGCTAGAATCGCTGAACATTGGCTAATGTTATGTTCTTGTACTGCTGTTCGAGTCAACGAGTAAGGATTCTCGATAAATTCTTGCTTAATATCTAACGAATTGCTATTATTTGTTGTAGATTTAGGCCTCCTTCGTTTTCCCCTATTATTAATGCTCCCCGTTTCCTCAAATTGTTTGATGGTTTTTTTTGACACCGTACCTTTTTAAATAGGGTTACGATCATTAAATGCTGCGTTGAACGATTCGCAGACTTCATTATACGATTTAATTCTATCACCCAGAGCCCCTCATAGTTAGAGGTGTGACCCTCTCCTGTTCACTAAGTGACATATTGACAGCAATGTTAGCAGGTAGCACACAAAAAAGTAATTTAGTAAAAAACAATTACAAAAAAGGTAAAAAAGTTGTAAATAATAAAATGGCTTACAAATGTGGTAAAGGTAAACAAAATCAATTTGACAACTGATCACAATAAATTCTTATAACAAAAACTAACAGTGTAATAATGAAACACTCTAAATGGAATATTACACAACAATGAAGTAAGCTTCATTTTTGTAACAATTGTAGGACACCATCCATGATCAGTCGATCAGCATGATTAGAGGTAATAATACTTTTATTTATTTACTCATTAAATTGAAACAGAAACAATTGTTTGTATTAAAAAATAAATCATTTTAAAATTTAAATTTAACTATTAAAATAATTTTAATTAAATTCAGTTTCTTTTTATTTAGTTTTATTATTTGAAATTACTAATTCAGTAATTTTCAAAATCAAAATTTTATCCCTCTGCCATTTTGGATACACTCATTTTACCAACATTTTATTTATACCATTTTTCTTGTCTTAAAGAGATCTTTAAAATGATGTATCACACAAAGGATGTCACCATTTAAAATATTTGAGTTACAAGCCACAACCTCACAAGAAGGGGTCGAAATTCTATTTCCCGTCAAAAGGTAAAATAGTTGACCGATACCTTTATCCTGAAAGTTACAGTATTCTATCTGGAACGATTTTGAAGTTGTTGAGGGGTTTCCATACTTTCGACTCTCTCTGTATATATATATATATAATTGACATGAATGTCGACGTAATAAAAATATAGGCTGACAACCCTAACCAAAATGGTAGTCTTCAATATTTTTCACAGATCGTTTTAAAAATGACTTGAAGTATTCTTCAAGTAATGATATCGTATAGAAAAATCAATCGTGTTAAAACTGCTGAGAAGTTTTTTACAGGTACTAAAACCATTTTTGAAACTCGCTATGAACTTATTAGTTGCTGCCGTTTTTTTTTTTTTGTTTTAAATTGTAGCAGCCTGAAGTATTTTATTTCAACTTTTTTTTTTTAATGCCCTTTAAAATGGTGTCACAAACCTTACGTTTTCCATTTAAAATGTTTGAATTCCCATCTCCTAAACCTAGGTTCTGCGGGAAGAGGGTTTGCTAAATTTCATTATTCTACAGTTAACAGTCAGTTTAGGGTTCCCGTACTTTATTAACCTAAATATAATAGTTTTAATTATGCTGATCAATTTAAAAAAAAATAATTTAATATTTTGTTTATCAAATTTCCCATTTTTACTATATTATGAAAATGAAATGTTTTTACGGTATTATTTTCTCTTTTTCATGCATACATTGCTTTATATATTTTAAACAAAAGCATATTCAGTATTTTAATTGAGCTAAATAATCGTATAATAACGCTAATAAAATCAAAAATATTATCTTTATAATTTTATTCTAATGAGTGCTTAATACAACTCATTTTTTTAATAAAAATTAATTAACATTAATTATTAAATCGGGTGGGCCAAAAATCACTTCCTGTAAAAAAAAAAATTATTTAAGTTATCTAACTTAAATAAAAGCAAGACTCATTTTTGAAATATACACCCTCAAAAAAAAAAAAAGAATAAAAATCGTAACATTTTATTTGGAAAGTCAGAGGAGTGTTTCTAAAACATAATTAAAATTTTAAAAAACTAGAAAATTATCTTCTGGTGTATCCATACGCGCAATGGTTTAAAAGTTTGAACAGACTGGCGTCAGTAGGAGATGCCAGAAGATCAGCAATACCAATATCTTTCAGAAATAATGAAAATATTGAGTCTGTAAAAACAGTTTTGGAAGATGCCATAATGTCAATACGAAAACGTTCCACTCAGTTGGCCATTAATCCAACATCAGCGCAGAATATTGCACAAAGATTTACAAATTTTTCCGTACAAAGTCCAATTAGCCCATAAAATGGATTCGAATGATTAGCTATTATGCTTGCAATATTGCCGGCAATTTATCAACACCAGTGATTCTGACGTTTCTTTTTTTGCCTAATTTGTGCATAAGTGACGAAGCTCATCTCCCCCTTAATCTCGTTTTTGGGGACATGAACGTCCTTTACAGGCACAAAAAGTTACGGTGTGATGTTCTGATGCTCAACAAAGAATCATTGAGCGGTATTTATTTTGTTGAAGAAAATGGTGTTTCGGTGACAATGGAAAGCGATAGATATCGGCAAATTCTTGAGGAATTTTTCATTCCGGATCTTGAAGATGACATTGAAGACACCTGGTTCCAGCAAGATGGAGCCACAATGGAGTTCCTTAAGTCAAAATTTGGAAATCGAATAATCTCGAAAAATTAGGATTTTCGTTTGCCTCCATGGTTACCGAATTTGATGGCTCCTGCTTTTTCCTTGATGCTATTTGAAAGAAAACGTTTTAATCCATAAAATTAAGAAGAAAAATCAAGAAAAACAATATTCGAACCGAAATAGCGGTAATAGCGGATAAAACAACGGTTTTAACTATGCAAAGTGTTAAAAAGAGTGCAGATTTGTGAACGCTTCAGAGGTCATTTAAAAGAAATTATTTTCAAAACCTAATTAAGTAAATCATGTTTTGACTGAAATTTAATTTAAAAATAAAAACAAATTGAGTTAATTTGTAATGTTTTATTAAAAAAAAGGTGAAAAGTTACTTTTGGCCTATTCTATATTTCGTATTCATATTTAATCGCGTTATAAATCTACAATACAAAACGCTTTAAATCCTCCTTCAAAATATTTAACCGACGCTTCTTTTGAGGTATTGTTTTATTGTACAAATTACTAACAAAAAATATGTTTTCATTCTTTTTCTTTAAAAAGCCGACGACCTTGGAAAGACTAAACAATGTATCTGATAAAAAATCAATACTGCTGATATTTCACCTCTTGAATAAAATAGGTTTTTTTTTAAATTCCGTATTTTAATTTCTTACCACTCGGTGTTTTAACACGTTAAAACGATTCGAAAACATTTGACGTTTCAGCAATATAAAATGAATAAATCTAAAAGAAATAAAAACGACACGAATTACTTTTTCTATTGTTTATATATTGTACCACTTCACGCGTACAATGTTATTGTTACATTCGATTGTTACATCGAACTTGACAAAGGTATCGGGTGAGCTTATTTATAATGAAATAAAAGAATCGGCATATCAGGAAATACGGTTTTTGCCCTACAAAACCCGATTCAGTTTATAATAATTTACGATAATAATTTAAATAAAAAGGTTTTTATATTGTTATTGCACGTCCTAAATCTTTTATTTCGTAATAAGTGTTTATAAAACGATAACTGATATATGAATCGTTTATTAACCCGTTACTGTAAAATGAAATATTAAATTATCTGATCGTTAATTAATATCTAAACGTCGTTAGAAGTTTATATTTTTATAAGAAAAATAAATTTGTATATCTAAAATAGTTCTCTTCTACGTAATAATATAGATATACTATTTGTTTAATCGAAAAGTGCTAATTTTCATTGAATAAAAAAACCGGACGACGATACGGTTGAATTCTTTCGTCGTCGCGTGTATTACGTATATTAATTGTCATAATAGTAGACGATCTAATACGAATCAAAAGTCACTTCCAAAAGAAAAACAAGCATTCCATACCGGGATTATTAGAGAAAAAGAATTGATTTTCATCGCCTTCTTCATCGAATCAAATATAAGGTCATATATCGCACGGTGAGCCCTCTGAAATGCAGGACGTCTTTATTCCGTTTTATCGTAGAATTGACTGTACGGTCAATTTAATTACTTAAGAAAAAGCAACTTCTAAGAGTTTCTCTTGTACCTTGGGTGCTTTACATACATCACAGCCGTAAGAAAGATCGAAATATATAGTGTAAAGCGACAGAATGACTTACTCCTTTCTGTAGTGAAGCGGAGCGTAATACAACCTCTTCGATTAAATGAGGGTTCGTTATAAAGAGTAAAATCCATCGAGAACGAAGGAAACCCTGAGAGGGGAGAACATTTTTAGAACGTGAACATTACTTATACTATAATCTGCGTACATTTTACTGTAGATTGCACCGTTAGTTCTCTTAACTTTACGGGTTTTAGGCGACCGAAACGAGACAAAAGTAAGATCAAAAACAATATAGTCGTTCTAAAGATTAACAAACATCTCGTACCGGGTTCGCTACTGAAAGAGAAAAGTTAAATGATTTTCTGTTGTCTTTTTCAACGAGCCGTTTAAACTATTACATATCTTTATACTAAGATGTTTAAAAATTCGGATGATAATCGGCACTAAATCTGACATTTAATTCTACTCACAGAAGGAACCGGTTGTTCAGTGAACATTATTATCCACAGAAAACGCAATTCTTTTGTCTGTTTTATTTGAGATGTTTTATAGCCGATCATAATGAAAGCCAGGCAAACATTGTAAAGCGATAAATCAATATAATTTTTTTTTCTAATAATAATCAAATTTATTTAACGCCTCTACAAGCAAAAGCAGTACGTCATAGGCTGTATGACGATGTACTGTTATTTTTATACTCGATCTTTCTGTATTTTTTTATTTACAGATCCACCGTTAAGTTCAAACCTTTTTTAATAACCGGATAGTAATCTTTTTTATTAATTTAAATTTATATTTAAAAATTACTAAGATTCAATGGAAAACAGGTAAAAAAATAGTTTTTATTATACAGGAAAGCGAAATTTTTTTAAACGGTACCTCTAAAAAAAATTTCACGATTTAAATTGAATAAATTGTACTTAGAAGGTATAATGGTTCAGTTTTTTCCTCAGATATCCCGCTACGATCAAAATAAGTACATATCACTTCCGCTTTTTCGATAAATACGTGAAGTAATGCGTAAAATCATTGTTATCCGAGTTACCGTTAAATTTTCACACGACTGGCGTCAGTCACCTGTTACCAATTATTACTACTTGTGTGCAGTTTTTTTTAATTGAAAAAAAAATGAATGAATATATATGAAAGGTGGCGGAACGTAACCCGAACTATTTTCAATGTCCAGGATGTACAAGCACGTGATAACGAGCATGATTCCTGGTTGGTAAATTCGTCGTACGGTTTTCGGTAATTAATAGGTGATAAAGGAAGCTGTTGTCTGTTATCGGAGCTATGAAATTATTCCATTTGTTGTCACAGGTCGGGTAATTCAGCGCGCGATGTTTGTTGAAAGGAATAAGTAACGATCGATTATCGGTTAACGATTTATAAGAAAAGAAGATTTATTATTTTTTAATTCTTTTAAGGTACATCAATATCATTAGCCAGCCTTACATCATAAAAAGGAACTGAAACTAAAAATTACTATTACGACGACCAAAATAATAACGTGTAAGTTATATCGGACGTTAATTTTATGTTGTAAGTTCACAAAATTACTTAAAGTGTTAGGGGTACCTAAAATCAAAATGAGATCCGAGTATTTTGTAAAATATTACATGCAAATTGATCTTTTAATTAGAAAATAAAAGTAATATAAACGATCCATTTTAACGATACCGATATAAAAAGTATACCGGCCACCTACAATAATGATGTTAACCTTAATGCCCACGCAAATCAGAACGTTTAATAAATTTTATAAAATAATTATAATTAATATAATATAATTATTTATTATATAATTTTCAAAACAATTATGTCCGTTTACCGGAGAATGCGAATAATGTGATATCATCGAATCCAAAGAAACGTTCAAATAAAAAATGAAATAAAATTCGTTCGTGCGTTACAAGCTATACAGATATCATTAGTATCAAGTAAACTTAGAAAACCTTCAAAATACGAACCAGTGATGCTTAAATTACTTGATATTAACAACATAATTAATATTTTCTTTTTTTCTGTTTAGCCTCCAGAATTACCGTAAGGCATTACTTCAGAGGATGAATGAGGATCATGTATGAGTGTAAATGAAAATTGTTGTCTTGTACAGTCTCAGGTCTACCATTTCTGAGATGTGTGATTAATTGAAAGCCAACCACCAAAGGACACCAGTATCCACGATCTAGTATTCAAATCCATATAAAAGTAACTGCCTTTACTAGGATTTAAACCTTAGAACTTTCGACTCCGAAATCAGCTGATTTGCGAAGATGCATTCACCACTAGACCAACTCGGTGGGTTAACATAATTAATCTAGTTTTACTTATATTAACGATTGAGCAATTGAACTACTGTTGAGGCGAACCGTAATTTACAATAGATATAAAAATATTATTATATTTCGAATACAATATTTTCATTCAAAAAAATAACTGCATGTATTTCATTATATTTAATAAGTTTTACAGTCCCGGTAATAGATAGAGCTTTGTGACACAAACACGTTTGAATAACTCATCTCTGCTCTTCTCCGTTACGAATAAAAAAACCGTATATTACAATTTTCACTTCTAGCTAAATCCAGATTATACAATTTTAAGTATCGTAGAAGGATAATTTGTTGAATTTTAATCGATAACAGAACCGTTATTCTAAATACGTTATACTTAAAAAATCGGATCGCATTCCAGTCAAACCGTAGTACATGCCCTCTTTATAAAGGCATAGATGTGTTTAAAAAATTTCAACCGTTCCCCCTCCATTTATTTGTAAACCTATAGGCCCGTATTTCGGTAGCTTACAAAGTCGGCTTTATACAAAGTATAAAAGTCGGCTTTACCTAGGAGGACGAAAACTTAACGCACTCACAAAGGTCTCTTAAACATGGACTTCTTTTAATATTTTTCGTTCGCACTTTTCTTATCGTTAGAAAATAACTGCATGGTTTTCTATATTTTCTCGTGGAGCAAAAACTAAAAAGAAAAAATCAGATCGTCCGATGATACATGGTATCAAACGCGTTGTCCCACAGTTTCATAAAACGTACCGATTAAATTTCTTTACAAGTAAGGTTCAATAATAATAATAATAAAAAAAAAAAAATTTTTTAAAAACATTACACTTAATCGACTTCAAAAAATTTCTCGAAATCGATAGAAGCTCGCTAAGGAAAATCCATGGTCCAAAGGTAACAGAGGAAGCATACAGACTGAAAGTTAACGAGAAGGTCGATAAAATGAAGAAGAACTAGAAACGGCGATAATGAACACAAGGTTAAATTTCTTGGGAATTATGATAAGGATGGACCCGAACAGATTAAATAAAGAAATCTTTGACGAGTTGTGGAACGTGAAGAGCAAATCAAATTACCTGAAACAGATGGGAGTGGACCAACAAAGGCATTAAAGAATAGGACTCTTACGATATAGGTAACTTCCGAAGAATAACTTACAATATAAAAATTCCTGTAGCAGAAAAGAGAAGGACAGGAAGAAATTGGACAGATGATTAAGACGAAGCCATGACGAAAAAAATGAGGAAGAAGTGATATTTGTGTGTCCTAAGTTCGCTTTTTTTGCAGAATAAGAAAAATAATAAAATAAACTGAGAATATGTCTAAAAGTATAATTAATTCTTTAGGAGATTCTCCCATAAGTTTCTCTCTCTCACTCACTCTCTCTCTCTCTCTCTCATATATATATATATATATATATATATATATATATATATATATATATATATATATATATATGTGTGTGTGTGTGTGTGTGTGTGTGTGTGTGTGTGTGTGTGTGTGTGTTAAAAATATGTTATTATAACATGACATACTTTCGCCTTTCATTTCTTTGCTGAAGATGTCCGTTTTTAAGATACGTTATAAATTTGTTAGACATTGTGTTAAATAAACAAATTACAAACCATTTGTCCTATACTAAGTCAACTTATATCATTGCCGATGAATGTGATGAAGCAATAACTCGCTTCATAATAAGGAGAAAATCGAATACTGTCTTATCTAACAACCTGTTATTATTTCATTTGTGAATTTTTTTTGTTTTTTCTTTAAAAAGTACTTTTTTTTCTTCATTTTTTTCTACAAGAAAAAAATGTCAATGAAGTAATATTAGGTAGCACGTAGGTTAATAGAAAAGTAGTTAAGTAATAAAAATTCACCGGGTTGGTCTAGCGGTGAACTCGCCATTGCAAATCATCTGATTTCGAAGTCGAGAGTTCTAAGGTTCAAATCCTAGTAAAGGCAGTTACTTTTTATACGGATTTGAATCCTAGATCGTGGATACCCGTGTTATTTGGTGGTTGGGTTTCAATTAACCACACATCTCAGAAATGATCGACCTGAGGCTGTGCAAGAGTACATTTCATTTGCATATCATCCTGCAAATAATATCTTACGGTAGTTCCGGAGGCTAAACAGAAAAAGAAAAGTTAAATAATAAAGTAAGATTATGCTCTGAAACAAGATTACCTTCAAAAATTGTTTGCAAATTAAATTTTTTGTATTTCTTCTAATTTGTATGCGGTAAACGTATAAAAGTAAATAAATAACTGAAAAAAAATGAAATTATAATAATGAAATATTTTCTTTTAACAGTACTAAAGAAACATTATCAAAAGACGTTCTTATACGAACAACAGCTGTCGTTTCAGAAAGCGTAAATGCGGTTTAAAAATATTCTAAACCATTTAAACCTGCGATCTAGATTATCCACCATGTCTTAATTCTCTGATTTCTTACATATTTCCGATAGAAAAAATTTCATGTCAATAAAATAAAGGTAACGTTAAAATAAACTAATAGATATCCTCCTTACCGGTAGACAAAATTTAAATGTACTTAAGCTGGAGTTTCTCCTACAAACCTAAAACGGTTCAAAAAGTAGCCTCTTGAAATAAAAAAATATTTTGTATTTAAAAAAAAAACCAACCAAACTGTGATCCCGTAGGTTTACAAATTAAATATATATATATATATATATATATATATATATATACAAACACAAACAACATCGGGCAACATCTGTATTCGGTCGAGTAGCTCCCATACTGATAAAAGTTTTGTGCTAAATTATTTTAATGATTATCTCAGTGGTGGAATGGTGTATCTCTGCCTTTCATCCAGAAGTTCTGAGTTCGAGCCCTGGTCAGGTAGTGCATTTTTCATACGTTACAAAAAAATGCATTATCATCCATTGCAATGACAGTTATGTTATGGTTTGTTAGCCAGAATGAACAGAATATAGTTTCTTAGACCAGGCTTTTCTCCTTTAAGACAATTATAAACATCACCACGTATTCATTGTTACGAAGGACGGACTATAAACAATTAATTGTGTTGTATATAATAAAAAAGAAAAAAATCATCATACGGTCAATTTATTTAAAAAAATTATTGTTTGATATCACAGCTAAATGGGAATAATTAAACATTTTTAATACATTTAAATATATAAACAATTAGAGATTATTAAAAAACTGGGATTTCACAGAATAATTTTCTATTTAATACTTAAAAACAAAAACATTTATAAAATAATAAGTAGAGGTCACACTTTTATTTTAGTGATACTTTACTACGTAGTAGTAAGCCAACTGGCTTACTACTATGATGTATGAGAGTTTTTTTTATTTATACGAAATTTTTTTCTCATTTCTGTTGTAGAAGAGACTTGTTACCTTGACGTCATATTGACCGACAAACTAATCTATAATTATATTTTCAGATTTATATTTTCTGTTCAATTGTGGCTTACGTTTTATAAGCGTATAATAATCGTATGCCATTCTATTTCTAATGAAAAATGAACCCTTATTACGTCACAGATGAATAATATTTGCAAATAAAAATGTGATGTGATTAAATACATCGCGCCGGTGCGAGCAATGTACAGAAATTTTCTCAAAAAACGATCGAGTGAAAAAGCGGTTAAGTCAGTAACCGTCAGCAATAAAAGCAAAGTTGTCTATGCAGTTATGTAATACTTATCGGATTAGAGTTAGTATTAGGAAGCCATTATTATTTTTCTATTATTTTTTAACTTTCCATGCGCGTGTTAATACTTCGAGACTCTGCCGAATCAGTTAAAACACTTAACGGCTCCTAATACCGTTCACGGCCATCATTCTGTTGTCAGCCTTTAATTAACCATACATCATGACCTGATGAACCGTGGATATAATAAGACACATGTACACTCGCTGCACGAGTGAGGGACGTAACTACTTAGGGACCTTCGAGGGACGTAGCTACTTAACGGACCTTCGAGTAAAGAAAGTCGCTCTAGACTTTCCTCCGGGTATATCTGGAAACTTTCAGAATATAATTCGAATCAAATCAAAGTTACAAGACTTAATTATTAATTAAGCCATTACCCTAAAGATTTTTTTTTTGTTCGGTTACCGCTTTTTCTGAATATTTCACCAAGTTGAAGGAGTAAATATCGTACCACTATTTTTATTCCGTGAAATAATATTTTTGAAGCAATATTTTTAATTAGCTATATACCAGAGTCATTAGAAAGTTCTGTACCTGAAACAGAGGTGATGGCGTGCTATGAAGTTTCAGACGCGTGCGTTTAGTTGCTTGCTTATGGGGATCGAGTAAAGGAAACACGTTTTGACATTTCTAAAAACTAGTTATAATTAAAATTCGTGCTGTTATGAAGTATTTTACTTTTAAATAATTAACCCCGACAGACATATTAAAAAACTTATTCGCTTTAAAAGGAGTCTTCACCCTTCTTTTTCGACGGGAAAAGTGGGCTGCTGAATTTAAACGTGGTCGTACTACTATTCAAGATGAACGCTTGGGATGTCCAAAAACCACTACGACCGACTAAATCGTCACAAAAATTCCTAATAAAAGATGCTGACTGAAGGTACACAAACTTGCTGATGTCGCAAATATCTCGATAGAACGTATCTACATTTTGAAAGATGTTTTGGGATATAAAAGAGCTTTCCGCTCGATAGCTGCCGCTTCGGTTTACATTTGACCGAAAACACATTCGACTGAACACTTCTCAAGGGTGTTTAATTCTATTTAAACGCGATTCCGCTGAGTTTCTTTGACGTTTTATGTAGATAAAACATGGATTCACCATTACCCGTCGAGACCGAACAATGGATGGAAGAAGTTGAAAGTACGCCAAAGAAAGTGGTAACGGTTCTGGAGGAAAGTTTCTGCGGTAACGGTCCTGCAGTTTCTGCAGGAAAGTTATGGCTTTGGTTTTTTAGTTTCTCGTGGTGCGGTGCTCGTAGACTACCTGCAAAAAGGCTAGATCATTGCCGGGGAGATTTACGCTTCACTACTGGACCGACAGAAGGGTGCACTATTCAGACAAAACTTCCACATCTGGCCAAAAAGAAAGTGCTCTCTCACCATTATAATGCACCTGCACACACATCTCGAGTTGTTGCTACAAAAATCCATGACCTACGCTTCGAAGTGCTTCTACATGCGCCATAATCACCGGATTTAACCCCGAACTGATTACTTTCTCTTCCAAACCTGAAGAAGTGGCTCGCTGGACAAACATTTCCATTCAATTGAATGTCAATGCTAAAACAACCAGCATTGGACTTATCACATTTTACAAATGATATAAAAAATTAGAAAGTCGCTGGTCTAAATGTATCAAATTATTCAACTACATTGAATAATATTTAAAAACCTTTTTTTGAAAAAATTTGGAACGGATGTCGTATTAAGTTATGTTCAATAGTTATGTTCAATGAGTCGTACCGACTTGTCGATTCTCAAATTTTGGCAGTTTCTTAACTTTATCTTATTTAAGACGGCGTGTGTTTTTATTGATTACGTTAATTTTTTTTGTTAATTCTTATGATACTCTGGAGATTTCCAGATATCTAGAACAGTTCTCTTAATTTGGGGCCAGTAGGCGTCTACGTCCCTCTTTAGTGAAACAAGTGTAAGAGTAGCTCATTATGGTTCACCACGATAAGGTGGAAGCTAAATAGAATTCGTTAAGAGTAAGGGGCTCGAAGACTCTATCGAGGAGGTACAATATAAAGAGTTAAAGCGTTAGTGGTTCTGCCAGACCTAGAACAGTCAACTTCCCGCACTGAAAGCCAGCCCTTTAACTGTGCACCGTTCCTACAAGTTATGTTAAGTAATTAATTTTTTTCTATGTCTATATAAAACGTTTGAATTACCGCGGCTGGATCCTGTATCATCATGAGGGTCATTATGAAACATATTTTCATTTTGATAACAGGTGTTCAACCGATCAAAAGCCTGCTCATTCCAACCACTGACCGATCAGAAGCGGATAGGTATTGTTTAATGTATCAGCTGTTTTTTACTTTGATTTTAATCCGATTTAGTAGTTAGCTAGCAGAGGTTAATTTGAAAGTACACTAACAGGTAACACATTTTCTACATTACACTGTTTATCCTTTTGTTAATTATGTTGAATTCTGAGGAAGAAATGTCTTTAACACCAACCGATATTAAAGAAAAGGTAAAAGTTATGACTAATAATCTATTGCCACAGAAGTGTATTGTTTAATACATATATATTAAAAAAAAATTCTATAACCAATGTATTCTATCACTGTTGTAAATCGATAATCTCAATATTTTCTCAGCAAAAATACGGTATACAACTCGCTAAAATAAACATTAAACACTCTTGCAAAGTTTACGACACTCGCCAAGACTCGAGTCGTAAACTTAATTGGCACTCGTACATTAATTGCTATCATTTATAGGGTCGTTGCATAATTTGCTATTAATAAATAAATCATTGTGAAATGTATCTATCGATTGACAGCTGACTTAACGATAAGCATTTTGACAGTCCACCGTAAAATCAGTGAGTAAATGATAATAAAATTGCCGATCACCGCGACGGAGTGGTAACGTCTCGGCCTTACTTTCGAAGGTCTCGGGTTCGAATCCCGGTCAGACATGGCCTTTTTCATTCGCTATAAATGCCCATTTTCATATTTCTACCCACAAGCTTCTTTATAAGCTTCTGTGGTGAATTAATTCATCAGTGTAAAAAATGAAAATAATAAGTACATTTTACGGGTATAGTGTTTTCCTTTTATGGTCGTTTACGAATTAAAAGACTGAATTTATTTTTATAAATTTTTTGGTGTAAATTACCAAAGAAAGTTACACACAAAGAAAATAATCTTTTACAGTAATTTGATTCTTGCTGGAACTAAAAAGAAATAAAAGAAATTTACTAAATATTACATACATAAAAATAATATTAACTGGTCACGTATTACTGGGGTTTCTGCGTTCTGGAAATGTAAAGAGTATTGTAAAGAAAATAACTAAAATTAGAGAAAGATTTTACAAAAATTTAAGAAAGTCCTTATTTAGAAAGACTTAAATTTCAAGGTTATTTCATACTGTATAAAAAAATACGCTATTTTTCAGTTTCGGTTCAAATTAATTACTTCTGTTTGACTTTTCATAACATGAAAAATACAAAATAGCATTTCTCACACTCCTTGTCAAATTTAATTTACAGTAAATCAATAATTACATGGCCTAATGCCAAATGTACTTAGAAACCTTGAAGGTTGTTCTGAAAATTTGTTCAAATATAATAAAAAAACAAAGAAGGAACGTTACATCACGCAGAAGGCTATATATATACACTAGTATATACTTTTTAAATTATACGTGCTGTTATAATTATATTTTTATCGTTTTTAAACGCTTATTAACCTATCAAATAATTATAGTTCTGTTTTACTTCCCTTTTTTTTGTAATTTTTCTGATTATTTTAGGGTAAATGATTAGATCATTATATGCATCATGGATGAAAAAGCTTATCTTTAAAGAGTTATATCTGACGAAGCGTATTAATTAATGAATGTTCTTTCCTGGTTATTGTTCTAAATTTAAATTGACTCGAAGTAATTTTTTTAACATTACTGAAAATACAGCATTAAAAGAACTTCGATGTTTTGTTTTTTCCAGTTAATGTTCTATCATTTAGTTAAAGATCAGATTACAAAAAAAGTAAATAAATAAATTTTATGTACATATACTAGTACATATATTATTAATCATCCATCGTTCTTTGAAGTGTATGTACTTGAATCCAATGTATACGTTGTTATTTATGCAGAAGAATGCACGCGTACGAATTTCACTCTAGACCGAAATCAAACCGTTGATCAAACCTGATTTCCCGAACGTAACGAGATGGAAGACAGTTAACGATGAAAATATTTTAAAACGTATTATTTTTATAAATTAGGAGAATATGTTTTTATAAAAATGTGAATCGGCAAAACTCTCCGACTTTGGGGGTCAGAATAATCGAATAAGACTTTTTAAATAGCTGCTACGAAAGAGCGAGTTCAAAACGGATTCGGATACAGAAACAAAAGTAATATTCTTTCCAAAGAAATAACATCACGACTATCTAGGTGTATCAGCCGATTACATCTCTGCCAATCGATGAAGAATACAGACAGGTTGGATCGTACACCGACAGAATCACATTTCAGCTCAGAAGTTAGAAAAACGCTCAACTAAACAAATAGGGTGTACTTTCGGGCCACCAAGAAGTTCAGATTTTACGCCTATCCATTCTTTTTTTCTGTGAAAGTTCGTAGTCTACACCAATCGGGTGTAAGAAAAATCTGTTGCTACGATTACACGATCCAGCGAACTAAGATTGAAACCGTTTTGATATCGCTTTGATACAAATTGTGCCCGTAGAAACTTTTTTTTTTTATATTTCTATAAAAATAAATAAGCTTCCTAATTCCATCGCATAAAAAGTTATCGACGAACCCAATCTTTTCCGAAATTTATTTACTTAAACGAAAATTCTTAAATATACTTTAGATTTATATAATTTCTAGATGTAAATATAAGACTTTGATAAAATAAGACTTTGATAAGATTCAGGGTATTTTTAATGTTATATCTGCCGTATTTCCAACAAAGTTTTTTTCAAGTAAATTTAAAAGAACAAAAGTAACTCTGAAAAGGAAAAAAGTTTAATCTGATATAAAACTCAATTTTTTGTATCCAATGATTCGTAAGACGTAACTTTTCAAAGACTAGTGTTTTACGTACAGTATATTATAATAAAAATCTAGATGAATATATTTAAAAGAAAAAACTGGTTTTTGTTTTAGGAACGATATATAAAATTGTTTTCTTTTCACGTTTACAGTATAATAAACCAATCATACGATTCTGTTGAATAAACATTTACGTAATAATTATTAAACTGAATTGATAACCTCAGAAAGTTGGTAATTGCTTCCACGTAAAGGAAGCGAAAAGTATTACATACAGCAGCGTAAATTATATTTGTATATTTCAGATGTTTTAATTAAGCTTACCATCTGGTTACTGTGCGGTTATCGCTACCTTTTAAGTTTTTATCAATGTGTTACTTTAATTATCCATAGTAGATCGAACCCAAATAATAGCAAACAGTCTGTAAATTATAATATTAGAAAAGGCATATATATATAGATAAATAGTTTGTGTATAAGCGCTTGCACACACACACACACACACACACACACACACACACACACACACACACACACACACACACACACACACACACACACACACACACACACTTAAATTTACTTAGAAGACTACAATCGTTCCAATTTAAAATAGTAAACGAGATGTAAATTTCAATATGAAATAAAAAACACTATGAAAAAAACGAGTAATCATGGTTAAAGTATAAAAAGAAAACACCAATAAAATCCGACTTGAAACTAAACGCATCACACTATTAATTTATATCGATTAGCATTGTAATCGAGTAATTTAATTTTTAAATAGTTTGTCATTTTCAAAAAAAGGTGAGAATAGATATCAGTTAAATTATATAAAGCGAATTTGCGATTAAGGATATACAAACGGAAACAAAAACAGAGTTTTAAAGAGAACACACAATAGATGAAAGTAAAATCCAGCAGTCAGAAAAGTAAAACTAAAAATGAAGTATTCAGTAACAAATTTAAAAACGGGAACATTACGTATATAATATCGAATATAATCGGAGGATTACCTTGAAAGCCGAAAATCAGTTATGCACATATATATTAAAATTCAGGTATGTACCAGATATTAAAAAATCGAAATTTTGTCAATTTTGACCACATCATTTCTTAAAATACCGAAAATTCTGTACGCTAGATTGAATCTTCGATGCGGTGCCACATATAACGAAAATATGAAGCTAATAACAGACAGGACACCGGTGTATTGTACATTAGTGAAAGGAATGCTGATTATATAAAGAAGTAAATCGGTGTTTACAGATAGATTCCAGGTTGTGGGATATCTATTTGTGTGCTGTACGGAGTATTTACACGTCACAAGCCGGTACACCAAACAGTGTAAGGAATTAAAAAAGAGTATTCAGTTTAATAGGAATAAAACACTTTTAACCCGCCACAGACTCGTTCTTTAATTATAAACTTTTTCGTCTTTCCATTTAAATTACTTTTTTTTTACATTCTTAGAATTTATTTAGCGAATCTATATAAATAAATAGTTCTTTCATATTCATTTTATTCTATTTACAATATTTTACATATCTACAAATTTAAAACAATAAAAAAACAAATTGGTACTCTTTAAAAACCTGGCCTCGAAAATTTTGACCTCGTAGGTAAACACACAAAAACTCAAATCACAGATAGTACAGTAATCATCTAGAACATACAAGTCACAGAAAGAAACGATAAATTGAAAAATTCAGAACGGGAATTATGAAAGAACTGAGAAATCGAGAGTAGATAGTAGGTGGCTAGGACGTCAGAGAAACTGATTTTTCTGAAGTGTACAAGCCGAGCCGGCTGTCAAAAACGATCCCCTGCCGGTGTACCGCACACCAGTGTCTCGATTGTCGTTACTATGAAGCGGCAGTTATCCTTGATAAGCATCGGAGCCATACGGATGGCATGAGAATTCGTACGTTATTCTGGGATGTTGCAAACACAAACAAAAACCCACCGGGTTGGTCTAGTGGTGAACGCGTCTTTCCAAATCAGCTGATTCGGAAGTCGAGAGTTCCAACATTCAAGTCCTAGTAAAGTCAGTTATTTTTACACGGACTTGAATACTAGATCGTGGATACCGGTGTTCTTTGGTGGTTGGGTTTCAATTAACCACACATCTCAGGTATGGTCGAACTGAGAATGTACAAGACTAGACTTCATTTACACTCGTACATATCATCCTTATTCATCCTCTGAAGTATTATCTGAAAGGTAATTACCGGAGGTTAAACAAGAAAAAAGAAAAGAAACACAAACAAAAAGGACGAATGTCTTCGTTTGAAAACTTTTACCGTAAAACATTACCTTTAATGCTCCTAATTTTCAGCCGTAATCGACCACTTACCCTGCAAAGCACAGTTGTCAAAATAGAAAACGTGTACCTCGAAAATCGGCTGGATGTAAGCTGCTCTCTGAGCGGGTACTTCATTGCCTGGGTTTTCTAACAATATTTTATAACCCGTTGCCGAACATAAAAAAATCTACGAATTCATTTATTATTTAGTGCGTTGTGCTGTATAAATAACAATCGTGTGGTGTTCTAGACACTTGTTCTTATTTATAATTGGAAGGAAATTCTCAGTTAAATTTCGGAAAACCGATTTGTTGCAAAACGGATTCAAATTTAATTTTCTACAATATAGATTCCTCTAAACCTTTTTACTACGGTGTATCCCCAGTGTGTGTAAATAAACAAAAACTAATCCTGCAAGACCCCTCGAGTAACATTTAAAAAAAAATACTTTCATGAAAATTATTTGAAACTAATTTTAATTTTCTCCCCTAGAAAGTTTTCTATGAAATGCATTCTAAGTTGCAGTAGTTCATAACAATCTTACCACAAACGTGGAAAATCCCCTACGAATGAAGAGATCCCCTTAATATAATATGAAATTCATTTGCTAATACTGTCAGCTTTCAAAATAAAATCTTTCAATTTATTTTTTTTCAGAACTATTTGTGCGGTCTTATCTAATGCTTTTATTTTTATTTATTTTTAATTATTGATTTTGATTCTAGACATTCTCCAAAACGTTGAAATGATTCTTGTTTCGATTTAAAATTATAATACAGTATTTTTCGACCACGTTTCAGTCTGTTTTGTTTGTAATGAAGGTGTCAGATTTTTAAAACTTTCATATTCTATCAACTTTACTTAGATGGATTTGCTCAGCATTAGATTTCTACATATTTGAAATAAGAATACCTTATGCGTGAGAAAAATGCAAAGCGACAGTTTCCGATAAGTCGGGCGCCAAGTCTTAGATAAGAGTTTTAATTACAGCCAAGTTCTTGTTTTATCTAAATCATTTTATTTCACTGGATGTAGCAGGTTTGTATTACAATTCCGTGTAGATATATAAGTTTAATGATTACATTATCATCAATGTGAAAACTTAAGATCCATTTACGACGCGCACGCTATTTTTGCAGTTGTAATTTTGAACAAAACGGTGCGCGTGGAACATGGGTGTATACGAGATGCATTCAAGGTCAGAAACCCGGTCAGTTCTCCTAATGTCTCAGAAGATCAGAGTCTGTGTCCTTTTTTTATAATTACGGTCAAGATTTTTTTTTTATCAATGCTTCCATTTCCAAAAATTGAATGAATAAAAATAAGCTTTACATATTACAACACACAAGGTTCAACATGAAGGTTCCAGCACCAAAGCATGTTTAATGTTTATTTTCTCAGTCAATTTTAAACATAGAAAGTGAAGAGGGGATGCAACTTGTAAAGAATTGAATGCCATACGACTTTTATTTCTAACATTCATCGATATGATTATTTTTGAAACGACAAGAACGGTAAGCACAATTATTTACAAAGGAATGAAAGTGAAAAATATAACATTTTTTTAATACATACTGGTCTGTATCGACTTTATTTATTTATTCGTTTACTAATTATAAATATAGTTAATTTACGAAAAACCTAAAAAAAAGTTTTTTATTCGACTACAGTTTTTTTGGAAAGTTTCCTCGGAAACTATTATAGATAAAGCTCTGGTACCTATTTTATTCAATTTTTCAGATAAAAAAATATATAAAACCATCATAGTCGCCCATTAAGTTGGGTTCCAAGAATTTCATTATTTAGTCGTAGAGTAGAATGGGAGAATATTATTTTACAAGCCGTAACTCGAAAAGAAAGCACTTAGGATAATACGTTTTTAGAAATTATTTTTCATATATTAGTGTCCCAAACCAACTTCCGAAATATTAACAGAATATAATCACTCTGTTTAAATAAATATATAAGTGTTGAATTATGAAGACTGAATAAACTTTTAGGATCTGTTATGCTGGTGAAAATAAAGATGAAAGTTCGTATAAACACAGGTTCGTAAACGCTTCATTACCGAAAATCGGCTGGGAAAGATTTGCCCTGATTTCTGAGCCTTCGGTAAAATTAAACCAGATTGAAATTCTTAGGACCAAATTAAGGGCTAAATTTGGCGGTTTTTTTTTTAAAATCTGACCTGAAACAGTGGAAAAATAGGTTCTAGAACTGTATTTTTATTAGGGTTCGAGGAATGTGGGATCCTCGAACGATCGGGGTCGAAAAATACACTACGAGTATTTGATAGTTTGGTGTAAAGTAACTTTGTTAAATGTTTTACACAAAACTTGTAGAGAATTTTATTTTGAGTAAAATGGTATGAATAAAGTTTACAGAAACTAAATAAAAACGTTAAAATTTAGAAGTTTATTTTAAAAAATGTATAAAATCGTGGTAGATTTTAAACTAGGTACTGTATTAAACAAAACAAAATTTTCAATATTTGAGAATTTGATTCTGAGTAAAATAGTATTTACACAGAATAAATTCTCGACAAGTTGTTTAAAACATATTTGTTATTTCCCACTTAATAAACTTACTTTACATCAAACATCAAATAGTGTATTTTTCAATCTCAATCCTTTTTCTTTTAGTACAGATTTTTCGAATACTACTAAAAATAAAGTTCTGAGACCTTATTTTTTCAATGTTTCAAATTCATTTCATATAAAACCACTAAATTACCCCTTAATTTGGGTCCCAAGGATTACAGTCTAGCTTAATTTTACCGAAGTTGCAGAAATCAGGGCAAAAGTTTTCGCCACCCGACACTCACTAACGAAGCGTTTACAAATCTGTGTTTATTCTTCTTTATTTTCACCGGTAGAACATGTAATGAAAGTTTACTATATTCTTCGTGAATCACCTTTACACACACACACACACACACACACACACACACACACACACACACACACACACACACACACACACACACACACACACAGAGACATACACACACGCGCACACACACACACCACACACACACACACACACACACACAGAGAGAGAGAGAGAGAGAGAGAGAGAGAGAGAGAGAGAGAGAGAGAGAGAGAGAGAGAGAGAACGGCGAACCTTAAATAACTCTAGTATTTAGACACACAAAAGTTAAATAAACAAATGCTCCTACCTTTAAACGATATATTTTTCGGTACGAGACAAGTACGCCCCAAGCACCCAGAGGGCTCTCGTAGGCGGCCGGCGGAAAGGGTGGAGTTGTGACAATTATTTTAAATGGTAAACGATAGTTTTAATGTAACAATTTCGAGGCTACAACAACCCTATCCAAAACTGCGACCGTTTAATGTTTTTTCAAAACTGGTTTGTATACTAGTTCTTAAATAACTGTACAACAATGCCCCATCTCAAAACAATCTATTTCGAGTATGATCCCGCTGCTTGGGGTGTACTCAAAATTAGTTTTTAGACTGTAGCTGTGAAAAAATATTAAATGGCACTATTTTGATTAAGATTGTTGTAGCCTGAAACGTTTTATGTCAAAATTTTTGTTTTTCAATGACTTTTAAAATGATCTTTTACAACCCTTTCCATTTAAAATGTTTGATAGTTTAGAAGCTAACAGTTTTTTTTTTTTTTTTTTTTTTTTTTTTTTTTTTAGTGTTTTTGTTAAACAGTTATTTAAGGGGTTCCATACTTTATTAACAACCTACATTTATAAACTTTTTTGGCGTTGTTTCTCGATATAACGGAGTACATTAATTTGTTGTTTTACCTTGTTACTTATTTATATTAATTACACAGCCAGTTTCATCGGTTAAATAAATCAAGGTACCACTTGTAGAGTTAAATGTCGCCTTTATTTCAAATGGTTTAGCGTGCAGGGTTTGCAACAGTGAAGAACCACCATTCGTCGCCTACTGTAGTAAGCTTGGTATGAGTTACTTGATATTTCTAACGATTAGTTTATCATTTTTGAGTAGGATTTTCGTCTCGTGTCAGATCTAAAAGTATTGTTTATTTGCCGACTCGATAGACTAGAAGGTTAAATAAGTATTTTTTTTTTTTTTTTTAATAAACAAAACTGTTCTTTGTACGTTTGGAAATTGAACATAATTAGATAAAAAAATAAATAAATAAATGAACATATTTTGAAATTTTCCGTTGTACGTCACAAAAGCTGTCATACCATTTATAAAATATAATTAAAAAGGAATATTTTATGAAAGTACTGACGTGAGGAAGTTAAATTTGTTTTCTATCGGTCATTTAAATAATAAAGTACTAAACGAAATAAAAGACAAATGTATTTCATCACATCGTTAAAATGACGTATATAAATATGAACTGAACCGAATACTTTAAAATCGATTTTATAATCTTTTACGAACAAATATATATATATATATATATATATATATATATATATTTTTTTTTTTTTTTTCTGTAAACAAAGGACGATACTAATCGGAGTAAATTTTCAATCGTCAAGGTGTATAATATCGATCTAAGCTTTTATTATCATATTATTATTAAATTCACCCTTTCAACTGTTGTTGTTTGTGTTGTCGATGTGTAACGTTAATAAAGAAGTTTATCGTCGCATGTTTTGTGATCTTTTGATATTCATGACATTAACGTCTTGTTTACCTTTAATAAGTTCCAATAAAAACATCTATACATGTTATACAAGGATTTTTTTTAATATGGCTTATTTTTATAAATAATTACAGAAGAGAGAGTCAATAAACACAAAAATTAATTATCTTTTTTTTTAAAGAAAAAAAAGGGTGTTTGCTTTGTATAAAAATACTGGTCTTGTTATAACAGTGAATTAAAATGGAGGCCTAGTTTTATATCCTTTAATCGCTTTAACCAGAGTACATCTTTTAATACGACCACCGGACAGGAAATGTGTACCCCGATAGGTCAATAAACTCAACGCCCGACTCACAAATACAAATGACATATTATTTTTCAAAAAGACACCCTTATCTTTTGCACAGATCCAACGGGAATCAGCGTCCGGGTAAAAAATGCATTAAGGAAAGGTGGCTAAAGAGAAAGATAATTAACTATTGTATAAATTTATTAACTCGGAATCGCTGAACCGATTCTTTTACCGATATTTTAATTTAACACAGAGGACGGTTTTAGGTAAATATTGCCAGAGAAATTCGATTAAGCCCAAACACGCAGTAGTATAACATACAGTACGTTACTTAAAGTAAGTAGAATTCTTTACTTGAAAAATTTATCGGAAAATTTGTCGGCCCTCTTCGAGTTAAAATATTCTTTGAATGGTCGATGAAATGGCGTTCTGCAACATTTAAAAAAAGACTATTTTTTTTTGTTTTTTATTTATTACAATTAGGAAAATTGCTTCGAAATATCAGTGACTTACAAAAAAATTTACTTTTTCACAATTTTTGTAACGCTATTTATGAGCTGCACGTATAATTAAAATTTCGTATGTAAATAATTATATTATTTTTCTTTCGTTTTATCATCGAATTCCGCAGAAAACTAAAAGCAAAAGGATTTTTATATTGACAGCTGTGTTTTAAATTAAACTTTTTATTAAAGTATTTTAAATTGGCATTTTTATCTCGATTCGGGGTCTGTCATACGATTTTTACAACATTGAGCATAAATTAAAATGTTTTAATGTTTGAAAATGAGCTTATTTTAAAAATACATAGCCTTCTGTACCCCTGAAATCTTAACGATGTCAGCTAAGTTTTCTTGAAATATTTATCAGCCGCTCGCTTGCTTTTGACAAAAAGTAGATTTCTGGCATCTATTCGCTACAAACTAACAACCAAAGAGATAATACAAAAAATTAAACCCGCTATCCTAACCGAGTAAACACACACAGTCGCGCGTACTAAAAAAAATACTGAACCACAGAACTGCGGTTAAAAGAAAATTAAAAATATCTTATACGGAATAAGAAAATTTATACTGTTATTTTAATGTCGGTGATAAATAATGATGTTTTGTTTATAAAGATCCGGCAGTTACAACTCGGCACCTACAATAATGTTGCTCTATATACACGCGCTACCACATCGCAGTTTGTTTATTTCATATCTCCTAAGAATGTACAGATTATACGTAAGTATACACCTCCAATAACTCAAAAAACGATTTTGGACTTTTCTTAACTGCAGTAATAAGTATTGAGAGCTTTTCAACGCTGTATCATATGTGGTACTTGTTTTCATTGGTTCCAGAGTTATAGCCAAATTAAATTTTAATTGATAAAATATTTGGATCTTATAAGGGGAAGGCACATCGGTTCGAATCAGACTTCATCTCCTTTTTTTTTGTAACTTTTATTTTAAATTTAAATTTATTAATGTATTAATAAATTATTAATCCAGAAGTTAAATCATTAACTTCTGATTGTAACATTTTTTTACGGTAAATAATAATTCAATAATAAAAAAAAAAATGTGAAAATATATCAGAAGTTATTAAATAGAATTTTATGTACTTTTCATTTAAAAAAATATGTATATGTAATCTAATAGGCGTACAAGGAAGTCATGTGGTGTCCACATCAGTTTTTTTAAATTTCGTAAGCAAAAACTAGGATAGATATCTTTCGCCAAACGATATCTTTGATATCGTTAAACAAATATATCGATAAATTACGATAACGTAATTTAGTCGGCGATCCAAAATATTACTTAAAAAGATTATCCTGTAAAATAGTTTCTGGATTTAGAACTTAACGGTCATCCTATAATTATCGGTTATCCGGATTAATTTACGCATAAAGCCTTCCTCGGAAATTTTATAAATTCACGGATAAAAGAATAATTTATATCGGTCCAGCGTTTCTCAATTTTAAGCAAACATTGGTACAAAGAAATAAGCATTTTGTTTTACATATAATCTGTCTTAATTTTCACGTAATTTATATTACCGTTCCGGTTCGAATTAGGAGGATCATTTTTTTTTATATAATAGTTAAATCTCTATTTTATACTTAGTTATATGATTAACAATATATTTCATTTAATTATTAAAGACGAGTAAAGATTATGTAAACTGTGAATAATCATAATGTTGTAAAAACTTCGCGTGCTGAAGGAACACCCACCGACATTTATTTATGATGCAGTTTATTCTTAGCTGTAAACTATTGAAACACGAGGTAAAGTACAGGAAACAATAGCAGAATACGTATCGTATACGCCCATACGACATTTCGCCTACATGCAAATTTTACGATTCAAAGAGCTGCAAAATGCACAGAGTCACAAAATATAACACCAACTATTATCAGACAACAATCACGCAATTTTATAAGTACAGTAGTAAGAGCATGTTAGATCTATGTAAATTTTTTAATATACATTTTATAAAGGAATCGTGACCAAATAATAGTCACCTGAATAAATTTACTCAAAAACCTTCCTCAAAGTTAAAAACACAATTTAACTAAACCAAACGTCTTTCATAGCTCGCCGATTTAGTTTTCGTCTCCACAAGATTCTGACTCCCTATCTTTTGTTTGCTTAGTCATTCGACGATCTTCCAATTATTAGTTATTTTATACTTTCAGAGTAGAAACTTCACATAAAAATTAAATAATAAAGCTTACTGTTCGTTAATACTGTATGTGGGCGAATGATAATAGAAATCAAGTCAGCGTAGCAGTAGTTGAATGCATTAAAATTATATCAGGCAATTTTTTTTATCCTTTTTGTCGTTTATCCTTTGACTGAAAACATTTCGAATTAAAGTAATTAACTTAGTACGGGTAGAGTGTGTCAAGACGTTACAGATGTTAAAAGGGTTACTTCAGCGTGCGGAAGGACGATCAACGGATTGAGACCGATAGCCATTAATCTCATAACGGTAGACATCTAGAATTCGTTTTCAACCCCGTCCAAATTGGTTTGTAAATAATCGAATTTCTTAACCTATTAAATCTGGCGAATAACGCGGCTTCATGTACACTCTCGTTACAGAGTACGGATAAAGTTACGATAGATTCTGATTCGATACAGGCCTCAGAAACCTCTGGATTATCCAATGGCCGACTCACTCCATACGGACACTAAAATAAAACACTCAGCTTAGAACCTGTCTGTACATGCGTCCTCCGGCGCCATTCTCCTCTGCGGGACTCTACGTATAATTGCAGCTTCCTTATGATCGTCCTGATTGATCTTTCCACAGTCTTCCACTGCGCCTCACCTTGTAATAGGATTCATAGGGTATCCTCAGGGCGGAACTTGTGCTTACATCTCAGGTTGCCCAGCAACTCTCTACATTCTATAACAAATCACGGGCACAGAAAGAATACATGTTTTACTCTTCTACCTCGCACTCGGGTTAAATTTTAGGCAGGTCAAACCTGAATCTGTACAAATAAGACGATTTTCAGGTAAACTTAACATAAAAAAACTTTTTCAGGTAAAATTATTTACTGGATAAGACATTTTTTAATATTTTCTTTTGTTTCAGAAATGAGACTGGCAGGACTGGGTTCTCAAACAAGACCCTGTCTACGAGTAACGTTTTGCATACTATGTCTTTTGATAATTATGATGTATTATTTCTTTAATGATACATCATATGTTACATACAATGAATTAATATGGAATTTATCAAATGAGTACACGTTTCCTGAAACTATTAACGGTAAGTAAACTAACTTTAATAAATTATATTGTTTTCAGTATAGTGTGAGTTTAAGCGTGATCAGAAAACCATATCCAATTTCATAGGTTTGAACATAACACGGAAAGATTTTGAAGGTAATAAAATTATAGTCTCTGATGTAAGTTCGATGAACGACCTACTTACCCGATTTCTTTCAAATTTTCACTTTGACACTTGAACTGTTTAAACATTATTTAATACTGTGATTTCAATTTAATATCTGGTACCTCCCACTTCATCGCAGTGGTTTTTCAGCGATCCACTGGAGATTGATAAATGATCTAACGCTTCGTATAATGCATTAACTTAAAATTGAATTGATGAATCCTTGCTGTCATTCAATGTTTGTCGTTGATCAAATGTAATAAAAAAAAAAAGAATGACAAAAAACATTAGATTGTTTCAGAAGTTTTCGATAATCATGACTGACCGTCATTTCAAACTTCTGGACAAAGGTTATGAACAGTTATATATTACTATATATAAAAATGTTAGATCAAGAAATAAATTTTGTTATTTTACTGACCGTTGAAGGTGTGTGTGAAATATTCATTTTCACAAACAAAAGATGACTATTACTCTTAACCTTTCTTACATACATTCCTTGCATCGTACCATTAATTATAATAATAATTATAATGAAGTAGTTGAAGTGACAAATCATTTTTTTAATTTCATTTATGAGAGCAGACATATCAAAGGAAGTTCACCACATATCAAAGAATAAAGGCAGATTGTAGAGTATGTGAAAGAGCTTAATGCATGGACATTACCGGTTTATTCTGCCGATTCATTGACATTTCTTGTTTCTTTCGCTTATTGCTATTTATAAGACATGCTATAACTTGTGACATTCTTTATATTTCATGCTTCTAAAATACCTATGGGAATTTTACAGCACTGTTATGTCTGATTTTTAAAAAAATTGTGATATTTCTTGTTTTTTTCCAGCGACGCCTAAAATAATATTTATAAATAAGGGAATAGCCTTATAATCTTCAATAGTTAAAAATTAAAAGGGTCAATTTAAAAAAATAATTAACTTCATTAGATACAAAAAGTGTATATCATTAAGCTTATGTAACCAATAGCAATCATTTTTTACATATGTGAACTTTTGAGTATGTATTCAACATCACATTGATATAAAGGTCTCCTCATAAATATTTCTAAAGTGGCATCAGAAATGTAATTTGGTAAAATAAAATAACATCTAGTTGCTAAAAATATTCTTTTTACTGCTAACAAAAACATTTTAAAGCGTAATCAAAATTAAATTAGTAGTCTTTCAAAAATTCATATTTGAAATTTTTCAGAATAAATCATATATATTCTAAAGAAACCTACATCTTTTTTCCTGTTGGGTCTACATTTTTATTTTGCTGTACTGCTATATAAGTTTATTAAAACATAAATAAATTTGTTATCCACTGTATCACACTTTTCCACAAATGATGTTTTTATCTGTGAATCCATCACTGAAGTATAATAATAGATGAAATTTTTTTCTGCCAATTATTTATTTGTTTATTTATATGTGAAAGCAGAAAGGATTTATTTCTTATAATACAGAGCAATCTATCAGTCAGTTTTGTTACTACAATTGTTGGAAAATTAGCATGACATATAAATCTTGAGAAAATTTCCTGACAACTAAATGCATACTAAAGAAAGTGACATGGTGCTTTTATGTTGCCTTCTCTAAACTTTGTATAATAATGCACACATCTCTTCATCAACCTGATAATTCATTAGGTGAAATTCAACTGTAGTGAAATTATGAAAAAAAATCTTTTAAGAGCTAAAACAAATTAGCATCTCGTCATACTTGAACATTACAAACTTTTCAACAGTTTTCAAGTGCTGCTGTTTAGTTATATTCAAATCAGAGTGCATTATAACATTTTTATTTTGCAGTTTAGAGAAATTATTTACGATGTATTATTATGAATGTAGATTAAAATTTTTGCATCATTTATGATTTACATAAATTTCTTATTATTTTTCTTTTCTTTGGTTCTAAAAATAATCAATTACTCAGTGATTACCAATTTTTTTTATACGTTACTGATATGTTCATTTACAGATAGAATAAAAAGAAAAGGCATTAAGTAATGTTGGAATTACATTTAAATTTCAAACACATCTTTAATTTGCTTTTTACTTCTTAACGTTTACTAAATATTAACGCCTTTTAATGTAATAAACAAACTGAAATCGCTTCACTTAATGATTGCCGTTAAACATGAAGTATTATATTTCGGGTGTACAGTGTATAGTAATAAATAAATAAATTTCAGTTCATGTTAATAGTGGTTTAGTTGTATTTTAAATTATTTGGTAGGTAGATTTTTACAATTTTTCGGTAATCTATTAAAAAACACAAAGGAAGTTTAGTAAAGTCCCTTCCTCATAACCAAGTATTATGTTGAGTAACACAAAAACAGTTTCTTTTGTCTGGTTTGATAGAATTTTTTTAGCAAAGACTGCACATTTATAAGTATAAACAAAATATATTCTTTATTTTCTAAATATCAGTCTTATAAGATTCATAATTATGGAAAGTATTAAACAGCCCATTTCTATATTTTGAAAAGATGTTCTGATTTCATGAGAGACCCTGTCAGAGATGATATTATTTCAGACAGTAATATGAGGTTTGTTAAGAAAATAACCGAACTTTATTTTTTTAATGTTTATTATTAATTTTATAGATTATCGGTCCTTGTTCCCTTTAAAGTACTTCCCTCCCCTACTCTCACACTTTTCCCAGCGGTGTCTCCACTTCGCGAAACAATCCTGGATAGTTTCATTTGAAATGGCCTTTAAGGTTCGTGACGAATTTGCTTTAATGCCATCAATAGTCTGTATGTCCTTTCATCACTGATTTTAATTTCGGAAATAAGAAAAAATCATAAGGAGCCAGGTCTGGCGAGTAGGGTGGCTGAGGGGGATAGTCATCTGATTTTTGGAACAAAACTGACGAATTGACAAAGCTGAGTGCAGGTGCATTGTCGTGGTGAAACTCTGGTCTCTTTTTACGGATTTTTTTACGTAAACGTTGTAAAACGCATTGATAGTACGCATGGGTTTACTGTTTCACTTTGAGGCAAGAATTCAAAATGCACAATTCCATTAAAATCGAAAAAATGGAGAACATTACGTTGACATTGGATCGAGACCGGCGTACTTTCTTGGGATGTGGAAATCCGTTGCTAATCTATTGTGATGATTGAACTTTTGTCTCAATTTCGTAGCCGTAAACCCAGCTTTCGTCTCCCGTTATGATTCTTTGCATAAATGTTTCATCGTCATCGGCATGTTAGAGAAGTTGCCGACAAACGTCCACTCGATGTTGTTTCTGCTGTTCAGTCATCAAACGAGGAACACACTTTTCTGCAACTCAATGCACGTTCAGTTTGTCAGTGAAAATGTCATGGCATGATCCAATTGAGATACTAACCTCCTCTGCAAATTCTTTGACAGTCAATCTGCGATTTACACGCACCAGATCGTTGATTTTATGAACGCGGATGTCATAAGTGAAGTTTGAAGTCGAAAGCCGTCCCGTTCGAGGGTCATCTCCAATTGACTGACGACCACTCTTAAATCGAGAAAACCATTCGTAAAATTGCGTAAGACCTAGAGCATTATCTCCCCAAGCTTATTTCAAAAGGTCAAACGTTTCTGTGAAAGTTTTCCCCAGATTCACGCAACATTTTACGTTGTATCGCTGCTACCGAAAATCGTACATTATAAAAATCGCTACCAACACTATAACACATTGCACTCAAATAGCAATAACACCAAAACTAAACTAGATATCAACAATTCAAAAACATGTGGTTACAGAGGTTATGCGAACACAATGCTTCTAACCGCACGTCACCAAATGTCTCTTCGGCGCGTATTTAAAAGTGTTCGGTTATTTTATGAACAAACCTCATTAAGTGTAACAAATGTTTAATAATGATGAAAAGCTTAGTGTTTTATTAAACCGCTGCAAATCATAACGGTATAGTTTTATTTTGTTGCAAACAAAATCGATTTATACAATTCAAGAAAATTTGTCTAAAATTTGAAAAATTTCTGAATTTGAATTCCAAGAGTTTTATTTTTGTGTACTTATCATTAATGGGAATTACACCCATAAGATTATAATGTTATATTTTCTTGAGAAGAATAATAGTTTTGCCGTATCTATAACTAAATTGTTAAAATCTATATTACTTTTTTCCAACTTGTTAGAAAAAAGTAACCTGTTTTCGTTCTTTTTTTATTACATTTGAACAACAGCAGACATTGAATGACAGCAAGGATTCATCGATTCAATTATAAGTTAATGCGTTCTACAAAGCATTAAAACATTATTTATCAATCCCTAGTGGATCGCTGAAAAACCATTGCGGTCAAGCGGTAGGTACAGAAATTAAATTGAAATCGCAGTGTTAAATAATATTAAAACAATTTTAGTGTCAAAGTGAAAATTTTAAAGAAATCTGGAAAATAAGTTTGTTATCGAACTTACATCAGAGACTATGATTTTATTACCTTCAAAATCTTTCAGTGTTATGTTCAAACTCATGTAATCGAATATGGTTTTCTGATCGCTCTAAAATTCCCACAAAAAGAATTTCCTTATCTCGCTCAAAGCAATGTTTTCTTTGCGTGGAGAGTTTGAAGACCGAACTTCTGGAAAGATAGCGCCTGAAAATTTCGATAAATATGTCAAACGATAAAATTTATCCGGAAATTTCTAAGAATCCGGATTATATTAAAGTACTCATTCGATGCAAGGTGAAAAGAACAATAATGATAACACATCGTGGTACTTCAGGAAGATATCAATCAAAATTTCAACCTCATCACTGGTAAATGTTCGTTAGATTGCAACATAGAGAAGAAAATTTTATAAAACAGAATGTCACTTCAGAAATAAAAATGAACATAAAACATACGAAAATTAAGAGAATAGTTTAGAATTTAAAAATAAAAAATTTCAACAATAAGAAATAATCATATTTGAAGCAATTAAAGTAAATGTTCATTTACTATAAAAGAAGGATAACTGCAAATAAAATCTATTCATTTTTGTTAAACAGTAAATTTATTTACAAATAAATAAATAAAAACTGAACGTATTAAAATTCTGAGTACTGTAAAGAATAAATAATAAAAATAAAATTATAAAAACAATAATTCATCAGTTTCCACATTCTCTGAACTTTTAAAAAATTTGTCGATGTTACCTATTCGACCTTTAGTAAATTATAAGCGCACCTTGCTATAAAATTTCCAATTAATTTTGAAACACACGAAATCAGAAATAATTTTGAATTAGGGAAAAGAAAATTAAAAGGAATCGCTATGTTACTGAACATTATATATAAAAAATATTCAACAAAAATAATATAATGAATCGATTTCTAATGAAGTAATAATAAATAATTATTAAACTATCCACGAGTCAATATTACTTTACACTTAATGGTAACGATCATTTACAAAAAAAAAAAGGCTTAACAAATGTAAGTTGAATAATGTAAGAAGTATTTTTCAGTACGTGGAAGATTTAATAATTTTACCAATATCATAAATACTTATAAAATAAAATTACGGATCCGGTATGTCGATGAAATTTTATTTATATACAACAAACAAATTGGTTTAGAAAACTATCTACTATTTAAGACACTAAATAATTTTCATAAAATTGTTGAATGCACTTTAGAAATAAAAATAAATAATACGGTCGGTCAAAAAGAATTGCCTCATTTCTTTGTTGTATAATTTTAATAAGGTCAGTCAGACGATATATAATATAGTCAGAAGCACACACTCGGGAGTAATCGCATTTGTTGAATTTATTTAAATTATGAGAAGTGAATTTAAACGTTAGTCGTGGGTAGGGGCACCCACCGGGTAGGTCTAGTGGTGACGCCTCTTCCCGAATCAGCTGATTTGGAAGTCGAGAGTTCTAGCGTTCAAGTCCTAGTAAGGTCAGTTATTTTTACACGGATTTGAATACTAGATCGTGGATACCGGTGTTCTTTGGTGGTTGGGTTTCAATTAACCACACATCTGAGGAATGGTCGAACTGAGACTGGACAAGACTACACTTCATTTACACTCATACATATCATCCTCTGAAGTATTATCTGAACGGTAATTACCGGAGGCTAAACAGGAAAAAGAAAGTCGTGGGCATTGATCTTCAGACAGGTTACAAGAATCCGTGATAAAAACTGCCAGAACAACTCCCTTTCTTTTTCAGGTTCGTTGTCGGTACCGATAATTCGACGACGCCGTAGCAATAGCGGCTAGTAGATGATGTTAAAAGTTGATTACCGTGGGTCGTGACAGATTGAAATATTAGTTTGCCCTAACTATCGCGTACGCTCAAAAACTTTACTCGCCCATCCGCTTTCTCACGCCTCAAAAAATGAACAACTACGTCAGAAGAAAGACACAGAAGACATAAGAAAGAAGGGAGTTGCACTCACCGTTTTGACGCTCTTTTCAGGCTCAGAGGCTTTTTGAGGTTAACGGTTGTAAATAACTACCACTACCGAACATGGAGAGTCAGGTAGAAAGAATAAAGATGCAAGAAGACCGTCACTGAAAGCCGAGAAACATCCGTCCAGAAGGCCGGTTAAAAAACTAAAAAGAAACTGTAAACTATGTTATCCTTCCTTCGATTACACTAACTAAAAACTGTAAAAGAACTTTTCACGGATGATAAAGCTCACTGTTAATAGGCTATAAGCTCACATGAATAAACAAAATTATTGATATCACTGATCATGATTTTTGTCTCACGAGTACCAGTAGGTGTACTTACTGCAGTTTTTTATCCTGTTTTCAAACATGTATTCGGAATTTATCCATAACCCACAGTTTTTTGTTATTTTAATTTTTTTTAATATTTTTAAACGTTTTTTCGTCCATTGTCAAGTAAAAGCTCCTAGAGCATTGTAAATATGATGGAACCAAATGAGCTAACTCAAAGGATTGCATTACTACTGCTGTGCAAGTTCAGATGTGTATACACATGTACAAACGTGATCTAGTGTAGCACACATTCATCAGAACGATGCCAGTTGTGAGATAGTAGTGAACCAGTAAACACATAAATTATGAGTGCTTTGTGTGTCTGAATAATTGTGTATTACGTATTTAAAACTTTATTTCTTTTAATTAGTATTAGTTACAAAATGTCTAGAGTTTTTTGTGTAAATCATCCTAACAATTTTTGTTATGTATGTGGTGAAGTGACTTTCAAGTTCCAAAGGCGAAACCTTACTCAATTAGTAAAAAAGTGTTATGAACTTTACTTTGGGTGTAAAGTCGGTGACCAAACAAGAGCCTGGGCCCCACATATCTGTTGTTTATCGTGTTACAGGCTTCTCATTGGATGGAAAAATGGCACAAGCCACATGCCATTTACTATCCCTATGATTTGGAAAGAACCCAAAGATCACTCTTCTGACTGTTATTTCTGCTTAACTCACATTAAAGGGATTGTGTCAAAATCAAAACATACAGTGGTGTACCCTAACTTACAATCTGCAATGAGACCAGTTCCACCACTGCGAAGAATTACCCATATCAAAGCTTCCAGAACATGTGACATTAGATGAAGAGAGTTCAGAGTCTGATGGAAGTAAGGAAGAAAAAAAGCAGATTTTGGTGATACAACTTTTGAACAAAGCAGTTCATCTGAGCCTCATTTACTGACTCAAGAAAATCTTACGATCTCATACGAGATTTAAAGTTATACAAAAAACAGTCTGAAATGGTTGCTTCCCGGTTAAAAGGATGGAATCTTCTTCAAACGAATACAAGATATGTAACCGTCATTCTGAATTAAAAGACTATTTTTCTGAAGAAAATGGCTTAATGTTTAGTAATGACATTTCTTCTCTTATGAAGACACTTTGTAATGAACATAACCTAACAAAATTGGGCTCGTTCATTGATTCCTCTAAAGTTAGTTTAAAAACTATGCTTCTGCATAATAGCAATAAATTTCCATCAGTACCTGTGGCTCACTCTGCTAGTATGAAAGAAACACATGAAAAATTTAAATTTATATTGGAAAAGCTTCAATATGTATATATATATATATATATATATATATATATATATATATATAATAAATATATATAATAATAATATATAAAAATATATATATATATATTTTTGTGTTCATTCCTGAACACAAAAATGTGAAACATGACCCATTGTGTAATCCTAAAAATGTGTATCTACCTCCATTACATATCAAACTAGGATTAATGAAGAATTTCGTCAAGGTCACGGACAATACTCCTGGTTTCATGTACTTAAAACAGAAGTTTCCTAAAATTAGCGATGCAAAAATTAAAGAAGGAATATTTGTAGGTCCACAAATGCGATCACTAATGCATGATGAAAAGTTTGAAGTACTATTGAATCCACTGAAGAAAGCAGCTTGGCAAGCATTCTAAAATGTTACTCAGTGTTTTTTGGGAAATCGAAAGGCGGAAAATTACCGTGATACTGTCAACAATCTTATAACATCTTATAAAAATTTGGGTTGTAATATGCCCTTATAAGTATACACTTCCTGCACTCGCACCTAGATTTCTTCCCTGAAAATCTTGGTGCAGTGAGTGATGAGCATGGGAAACACTTTCATCAGGAGATTTCAGCCTCGGAAAAGAGGTATCAAAGCAAATGGAATCCTAATATGCTGGGCGATTATTATTGGACCATCAAGAGGGATGCTCCACAGGCAAAGTATAGCAGAAAATCGTCATTTCTTACTTTCTAGGTGTGTCAAATGTTTGAATATTGTGTAGTTAAGAATGCAGAAAGTATTAAAATGTTTGAAATTATAAATGCCTGTCTCTTTGAAACCTTGCGTGATGGGGGAAAACCGATATCATATTTGAATTCAGGAGAAAAGACTATCAGAATCACCTATTTTTCTTCCTGAGAAAAAACTCTTTTTTTGTTCCCCTTTGTATTCGGCTACATACAATCCATAAAAAATCGCTCCATTCCAACACGGTGTGCAATTTTAGCTTTTAAAATCGTTGGTCTATATTTATTGAATAGATGAGTACTAACTGTTACTGTGAAATGCTGGGGAATTTACAATATCGATTTTAATAAATGAAGAATTTGACGATAGCTATGATTATAACAAGATGGCGCTAAGAGCCACTCTTTTTGACTGAGCTTAATTATTTAACGAATCTTGTTTTCAGGTCGTCTTATTTCGCGTTTCGGGGATATTTCTTAGCTGGCTCGCTTTCCAGTTATTTCAGCAGACAGACTTTTTTCCGTGAGAATCTCTCAAAAGTCGAGCTTTTCGATCAGATCTCGCACGATAAATGAACTGAAAGAAAAAATGCGTCACAGAATTAACATTATCACATATGATATTCTTCAAACTGTTATAGACAATTTTGTGCATCGTCTGAAAGAATATGGAAGCAATTTTTAAATTAAAGGTCTTCCAAATTTTCTGTTTCAAATTATGTATATACTCGTATTATACAAAAATCATTGTAAAATAAAAACGTCATTGCACTTTAAAATGAGTCATATTTTTGATCGACCTACATATTCCACATTTTAGATATCAGCATAAAAAATAATAAGAATAAATTAAGATTGGTTGTATATTAAAAACCAATAATACCAATTACAACAAATAATAATAAATCAATACTACCAATTCCGTAAAAAAAAACTACATAATGTTATTGATAGAGCCACAAACAATATTGAAAATAATGTTGACTTATAAAGAAAATTTAATCGGGTTAGTTTTACTTTAAAAAAATAAATACTAATTGTTATATATTTCCACAACTGCCCAAAAAGGAGTATAATGTGTAAAAAAATTCTTTAGGAACATTTACAACCATATAAATAAATATAAATTTAATTACGCTGATCATATTAAAGATAATAAACAAACATTTTCACGTATAGGTAACATCCAAATATTAGTAATGAATAACAATAAATTCAAATCACTGACTCTTGAGAAAATATATGCAGTAAAAAATAGCAACTAAAGTATAAATGTGGAACATGATGCATAGACGTCCGCAGGTCGTAATAGCAGCAAAATAGTTCATTTTATATCAATAATAGAGATAGTAAACATACCTCTCCAGTTTTTTTATATTTTAAATATGTTTTAAATTACATTTCCATATAAACGTTCGGATAAGAACGATCTCTGAGATGTATCCTGATATCTCTGAGAAAGTACTAAACTTATGGAAATATTCGAACACTAAGTGGAAAAATTAACTTATATAAATCTGAAAGGTGTGTTTTCTCCATGACAAAGTTCTTAATTTTAAAGTAAATAATATATAGAAACTGTCGAGGAAGAAAGATACTGATCGGTTTTCATATTTTGTGGCCAAATAAATCTCCAGTCTAAATGTCGCCGATCACTTGGGGGTCTGTTGCCAAGGATTCTGTCGAGTCTGATAAGTAGAGTATGAAAAAGAAATTGTAATTTCAACACGTCGGGACATCACATTCTTCATAATAGAAGAATGAAGAGGTCTTCAGAAGAAGAAGAGGGAGAAGAAGAAGAAGATGAAGAAGAAGGAAGACCCACTACTCGTCTCAACATCACGGTCTGGAGTCCGGAACAGAGCCCAGCAGAGATGCGTCCTGAAGGGCAGCCATAGCAGAAGCGGATGAAGAGCTTCTACATAACCCTTCCTCTAAAACTTACAATAAAAATTAACACAAATCAGCAATTGCGACTCCTCCGGAAAAGGGGACGCATTGCTCCCTCCATATAGTTAGTGCCCCGCTGTGGCGTATTCCTGCTAGCCTATAAGCGTTAGCACCGAAAGGACTTCAGTGGACGGTCTGAAGGGGAATTACGTCGGGAAGACAGGTTTCATAAGCCTAGCCTTCCGCGGTCGGCGGAAAGTAAAATTTCTAACATGTCGTTAGTAAATTGAAACGATTTATTGCCTCAAGTAGTTTAAAAATTGTATTTAAACCGATTGTTAATAAATTTATTTTTGTTTTCACAGGTTCATATATGCAAGAAAATAATGACAGTTATAATATCTCGCTTAAAGAAGGATACTTAGTGTGGAGTCCTAGTTGCCGTATACCGGATATCGACCCGTACCACGAATCTATTCGTTCATTAGTAAAAAAGGTTAGCGCAGTAAAATGTTCACAACTACCACCATTGACAAGAATATCGAATGATAAATTAATATACGATGATAAAATTGCACCGAAATATGCAGATAAACAAAAAATAACATGTTGTTACCAGAATATAAAACGTACATCTATCATTGGGAGAACGATGTCAAACCCGGACAACAGTATAAAGTAAGTTATTGTTACAGTATGTACTCCACCAGAATGATGGTACATTTCTTTCATCCGGTAGTAAATAAAAGAAAGGCTACATATATTTTTCTGTTAACCTCTACGAGCTGTAAATTTCGGCGTGTAAAAGCGACACTTTTACACGCCGATTACGACTTGATTTGGTCGCTAATCGAAAACATTGATGGCGCTGTATTATTACAGTACTTAGAACCGGTAATTTCATGCTAGGATTTTATAGTTGTTTTACTTAAATCTTCTATCCCGCCAACTTTCCTCCTCCAAATTCCTTCTCCATCGCTTCAGACATCCACTGCCTTGGAGGTTATCCACGTTTCCTCTTCTCGTCTGGAATCCAATCCAACATCTTCCTAGGCTATCTATACTCCTCCATTCACCGAACATGCCCTATCTGTACTCCTCCATTCTCCGAACATGCCCATACCATTGTAGTCTTTTTCCCTCTAAAACGTCAATCACTGTACCAGTTGCCCCGATTTTTCTTCTGATCTCCTCATTTCTCACGCACCATATTCTAGAAACTTCAGAACTCCTGCGCAGCACTTCCATTTCCACAGCCAGTAACCTTCCCTCATCTCTTTTTCTAATCTCTCAAGCTTCTGACCCATACAATAAAATGCTCCTAACAACACTCTTGTACAACCTGTACGTAATTGCTTTTCATATCCTTCCAGACCACCACAAAGAATTGCATTGCTGGATAGCCATCCATCCCAAAGCTATACAGTGATTTATATCTTTTCCACTATTTCCTTCCTGTGATAATATAGAGTCAAGGTACTTAAAGTCCTTGCATGCCTCGATGGTATTCCCATCTATAGTCAAGTCATCTTTAGCAGCCACTAAATACTTTACTAAAATTCATCTTCAAACCTCACTTAATAAAGGTTTCCATCAATTTTTTTATCATATTGCTATTATCAAACCAATCTAGTGCTATGATGAATAATATTTTCTCCATCCACCTCCACTCCCATCCTTTTACATCTTTCCGCCATTCTTCCAATACCTTATCCCAGTAAAGCTTAAACAGAATGGGAGAAAAGCAGCAACTTCGATGTAAACCCTTATTAAGTTTTATAGGAATCAAGTAAGTGCTTTTAAGGTGAGAAAACATCTGTCAAAGTTTTTTTGACAGTATTTATGCCAGTCATAAATTGCTCTTATGTAAGTCGGATGAAGGTCACACAATTACTAACAGCTTTGAACTATTTCTTCACTGGTACCATATTATAAGCTTTTTCTAGGTCTACGAAAATCATGTGGGTCTCCAAATTTCTAATTATCCTTTTACTCAAAAGTTGTATCAGGATGAAAATATCATCCACACATGACCTTCTTGCTGTAAAACCAGTCTGCTCCTCTCCAATCACTCTTTTCCTCTCTATTCTCGTTTTAACAATGCATCCACACAACCTCCTAGTAAACAATGTGACTCTTATTCCTGTATAGTTCCTACAGTCTGTTCTAACTCCTTTCTTTTTTATTGAAATAATATATGCCAATTTCCATTCCTTTAGCATATTTTCTGCCCCTCAATAAGACATCTATTAAAAATATTCTGCAATACTTCAATCACACACTCTGGACTATTCTTAATGAGTTCTATTGGAATATTTCCAGGACATGGTGATTTTCCACTTTTTGTCTGTCTTAGTGCCCTATAAATTTCTTTCATTACTCCACTCGCCACATCCTGCCTTCTATCACCAATATCAGACAACCTTACATCCCCAGTAAATGGTTCCCTTTCAGCATTCCCTCAAAATATCTTTCCCATTTCTCCATTTTAACCATTGACACATCTATTCTTCCACGGGTATCCATTCTCAAGCTCTTTACAACCTCCCATTCCTCCCTAGTATGACTGCCACACGTACACATCTTGATTCTGTCACATCTACTTTCCCACATATCACTTTTTGCATTCACCACTGCCTTCTTTACTTCCCTATTAAAATTCTTGTATATAACTTTCATTCCACAAAATATTTTCTAGTCAACCACCTCTCCTATTCTTTCTTCTTCTCCTTAATCAAGCCATCCGATCCTTCATTCCAACTTCACTGATTTGTTTACTTTTTCTTACGTCTCACTTGCTGCTCCATGAATACATTCTTTCAGTTGGCTATAATTCTCCTCCACACTCTCTGTCCATCTCTGATTAGTAATCATTTTTGTCAACCACAACTTATACAAGAACCTGACCGACTCCTGATTCAACTGCTTCAGCTTGTATCTTGAGTCTCTTATTTCAGTTCCTCCTTCATTCTCCTGGATTAACTAATACTATGTTTAAACTGTATACACACCTTCACTTTTAACAAGAAGTGATCCATTTCACACTCAGCACCTCTCAGCATCCTTTCATCTTCAGTATGTAACTGAAATTTCTGTCTCTGAATCAAATAATCTAAATCAATAATAGATTCAAGTTCTGAGTAGGCTGTATCCAAACATACAAGTGAATCTCCTTATGTTGAAAGTATCAGTTCATTACTAGCAATCCAAATGCTATGCACACATTAATCAACTTTCTTCCATTATCATTTACAATTTTATTACCAAACCTTCCATTGATTTCATCATGTTTCCTCCATCCATTCTGGCATTCGAATCCCTTAAAATCAATATATCTTTGTGCTGGCTTATTCTAGTAAGGGTATCAACAAAGATGTTCTCAAAATCATTCTTTGTATTATTATCTGCATCATCTATAGGATCACCACTATTGAGTGATCCCAAATCCTAAATTCCATTTTTAAAATCCTTTCACTTATCTCATCCCAATTCCTTATAGATTTTTTAAGAGCTTTCCTTACTACAACGGCCACCCCTGCCTTAGCTCTTTAATTCTTAGCAACTCCATTATAGAACATCAAATAATTACTGCATTGTTGATTTCCTTTAACCTTCTTCTTTACTTCAGTTATTGTTACAATATCAATTCCAAACCTATCCAACTATTGGAGAACCTCTCTCTGTTTTGTTCTAATCCCACTTAATCGCCAAACAATATTTGTAGGGTAAAACTTGTATCTGAACCGATTATATATTTACTAGTTGATTACTGAAGCCATAGGTGTTTGCTTCAATAACAATGGTGGTACATCCGATGATAAACGATAAAAAAATTAATGATCATGTCACATTCGATACTGAAAATATATCCCAATTCATTTTTGAGTTTTACTCGATGTCAGAAAGTTTATTTGATAAACTTTCTTGTTTAATTCTCAGAAAGTTTGTTTAATAACTTCAGTTTTCGTGTTTGTGTTTTTGTATTTCTTATTTTTTATTTTTCTGAATATCTATTTCTATGACAATTTATTCACTGTCAATTCCATTTTAAAAATTATTCTACTACAAACTGATACAAGACAGACAGAACAAAAAAAAAAAACAAATTGTAATTATGCAACTGGAAATAATTAAATAAAAAATAACCGAATTGTATAGAAAATTGGACTAGTAAACGAAAGTGCAGTAGCAGTGGAGACCTGACCTTATGATGTGTCTTACATATATTCTAAATTAATAAGGATAAAAAAAATCAATATTTTCTGAATCATTAATTTGTGGTCAAATTTAATATTACAGATTGCCAAGTATAATTTTATAAAATTATGAAAATACCTTTTTGAATTTTATTCGATCGGCAGTTAATGATTTTTTTTCTTGTTTTTAATTTACCATTAAAGGGGCGCCACTATAATTCTAATATGTAATAATTTATATTACATTTTTGTATTTAATGATTTTAATTTAAATAACCGTTAATTTTTACTCACATTAATGAGGTATTTGTGGTAGCCAGATGATTTTAAGCGGTCTAAAATCTCATCAAGACATCACCAGTCACCTTCTGACACAATTGAACTCGACAAGATATGATTGATAGTAAGCGGTGTCTCCTTGTATCTCAGTGCTTTTGTTTCACCATTTCAGGTTCTCTCACAACTTTTCAATGGTTTGTGTATGCGCACCGGGGGAAAATTTGTGCAAATCAGGAAAATATGCAATCATTGTTCAAATTATTTTATCTTTTTCATCCCTTTCAAGGTCGAATTTCAGAAAATTTTTGAAACAGTTTTTTACACCAAAAATCAAGTTGGTATCTTCTCTATTTTTTACTAAGTAATTAAAAAAATGGTAAATTTCATTGTTACTCCATTTTAACCTTTTAAACTCGAAATTTCAATAAATCCTTTCTTAATGTGTACTCACACCGTAAGAAGAATGTGTATACAAATTTTCTTCAATTTATCTTCAGTAGTTTTTGCTGGGCATTGATTATGAATGGCTCACGACATGTTATTGTTATTCTATATATATATAAAAATTAAATTTGATCTTGTATATGTATCTTGTATTGTGTGTGTATATATATATATATATATATATATACACTCACATATTTATTATAAAAACAGGCACACAAAATAAATTATGAACTATAATTTATTAAGCAATTACAGTTTACATTAAGAGATTAAAATGATGTGACAACTACTATATGGTACTTTTTTTATTACTCATATCATCAATTTTATACACTTAACAAAATTCTTTGAACAGCTTGTCAAAAATAATATTTCATAAAACCATTACTAGAACAAATGTCTAATTTTTTTTTTTTAATTTTTTTGTTGATATTACTATTTTATTTTTAACAAGGTTTTTCGTAGATTATTTTAACACGTGAGCAGCAACAAAAGTGCTACGTAATTAAATGTAATCATATTCACCTATCATATCATAGCAAGTAGAAGTAGTTTCTATTTATATCTTTCTCCTTGAATTCAAAAATGTTTCTATCACCTTAGTTTTCAAGTTAACACCTGTTCAGTGTCATGTATGTTATGGAAATTATGTAATTATGTTTTGGTATTGTTCATTTATAATGCATAAATGAATAAAAAAATTTTATTGATTAAGCATTTAATAATGATTAGTTTTCATAACTGCTGGACGTTCAATTCTAAAATGAGTCAGAAAATGGCTTTCTTAGGCTCAGTCACCATTTTTTGTCAAAGTGATGTCACATCAACTTTTTTTTTTTTAAAGTGAATTCCTCCCACTTTTTATAATCCGCTTCCTTAGCTTTTATAATCTCAGCCACAAATCTCTCTATTATCTATCAACCATTCCTTTTTGCCTCTCAGCATATACTTTTTTGTAGTTTCTGGGGCAATCTCTTGTATGTTATATCTTGCTTTTAGACCTTCCCAACATGTACATTCAAAAAAGGTGTGGCAGGGAGTGTCCTCTTGACTGCAGTACACACAATTTGGGAGTTCCCTCCTTCTAAACCTGTGTAAGTATACACCAAATTCTCCGTGACCGGAAAGGAATTGTGATAGGTACCCCATGTCACCATGTTTCCTCTCCAGCGATGGCCCTATCTCAGGATAAATCAACAGTAAAAAAAATTATATAAACAAATAGAAAATTTTGGCCAAAAGATGTTACAATGCGAAAAAAATAAACAATATTTCATTATAATTCATTATAATATGACATATTGTGTTATAATGCAATATTCCATTTGTTTACGTAAGTTTCAGGTAATCACTGATGAAGATCGCGGCTTCTAAATATAATTCAGAGCCAAACTGAATGTCTTTAGGCGATTAATTTTTTTTTTAATACAGATAAGATAATCTTGATTAGCAGTAAAAATGTTTACCCCCAGTAACAACGAGCATAATTTCTTATATTCTTAAAAATGCTTCATCATATAATATTTAAAATTATTTATGTCAGAAATAATTCTTTTGTAACATATTGTCGTTCTTTTTTCCAGTTTAAGTCCGTGTACAGAATTCAATAAAACAGTAACGCTTCAAGAAGATGAAGAATATATTATGGTTAAGTGCCACGTACCTAAAAGGAAAGGCAAAAAGGAAGTATACGGTAACGTACACGCGAGAATAATTAAAAAACCATCGATCGAGTACAAGTTAAAACACGATGCATCAACAGAGGATAAATTAAGTGTACTTTTTATGGGTATCGATTCAATATCTAGATTAAATTTATTAAGAACGATGCCAAATACAGTTTCATTTTTAAAAGAAAATGATTTTATCGAATTGAAAGGGTATAATAAAATCGATGACAACACTTTCCCAAATTTAATAGCGATATTAACCGGAATGACAATAAAACAGTTCGGAAAAAAGTGTTGGAAAAATAGAGATAAAGAACTGGATGACTGCCCATTATTATGGAACAACGCATCACGATTAGGATATTTAACGGCTTACGTTGAAGACGAACCGACGATGGGAACATTCAATTATCATAAAAAAGGGTTTAAAAATTCTCCGACCGACTATTATTTTCGTCCGTTCATGATAGCCGCTGAAAATTACATGAAAATAAAACGAGTCGACAGTTTAGAAATCTGTCTGGGTCCAGAACTGACCGGAGATATTATATTAAATTACGCTAAGGATTTTATTAATCGTTTTAAAGATACGCTGCACTTCTCATTATTTTGGATGAACAGCTTCAGTCATAATAATGTTAATACACCGTCATCGATGGATAAAAACATGTTGAATTTTTTTACCGATGTATTTTATAATAATGAAACTATTAATTCGACCGCGATCATCTTTTTAAGCGATCACGGTATGCGATTCGGAAGGATACGTGAAACGTACGTCGGCTGGTTGGAAGAACGTTTACCGTTTATTTGGATATGGTTACCGGAGTGGTACAGGAATAAGTATAAAGACAGATATAATAATTTAATAATAAACAGCAATAGATTAACTTCACCTTACGATCTACATTTAACAGTAAGAGATCTAATCGGTATAACAAATAATGAAAATGAAAAAAATTATACCTCGGACGCATGTCCTACTTGCGTTTCGCTGTTTGAACAGATACCTTGGAATCGTAGTTGTGAAAACGCCGGAATTACTGAACATTGGTGTACGTGTTCAGAATATCGAACACTGTCGAATCAAGGCGTTTTAGTCAGAGCGATGGTTCATTATGCCGTGAAAGAAATAAATATCATACTACAGTCTGCCAAAAACTTAACAAAAAATGACACAAAATGCGCTAAACTAGGAGTTAAACGGGTATTAACTGTAAGAAGTATGTTATACGATAAACCGGTTGGGCATAACGACTACGTCGTAATATTTGAAACTTTACCGGGAGCGTCTTTATTTGAAACAACAATTAGGCACGATAAAACGTTTCAAATAAGAGACTCTATAAGTAGAATAAACGGGTATTTATCTCAAAGTACTTGTGTGGAGGACCCCTATCTCAAAAAGTATTGTTTTTGTACCAAAAAAGTTAATTCATAATAATTTGATACTTATCAGTACGCTTTTATTTATTTATATTTAAAACGGACCGAATAATCCTGGACTTCACAATAAAAAAAGTAAATATATATTGCCTCTTTTATTGTTCATTAGTAAAACTGAAACAAAGCTACCGTTAACTGAAAAATACTACATTAAAACTCAGTTACTAAATATAATTTTCTAAGTTAAGTGTAATAACGATAAGAGTACCTTATAGTTAAGTATTTGTTACTAACTGAATTTACAAGAACAATTAATCGATTCGGTAAGTAACAGTTCCTCTTTGCATTACAGACGATCGTAATAACACTATTGATATTAGAAAGCCCTCTTAAATAAAAGTACTTGAAAGTCTTAAATATTTAATGTATAACTTATGATTTCGTATGGAATGTAGCAATTTCTCGAATAAAAAACACACACAAATAATCCACAATGTATACTTGTAAAAGTAATAATGTTATGTAATTATTGCGATTGCTATCTAACAAGTAAAAACAATGGAAGCAATATATCGAACATCTAAAAAGTACTTACATTGATTCATTAGTTGTATAATGATGTTACATTGATACATCGTCACACATAATTATGATGTACATCGTGATTATCAAATCACGATGTACAATGATAATCATCAGTTTTATTTTTATTTAGTAAAAACCCACTTCTCCATAAACGAATTAGCGTACACCACAAACAGATCGTTGTCACTAGATATTTGGCGTGAAACTTCTAGCGTGTCCAACGTACGTCTTTATGATACAGTGAAATCTCCGCAAAACGGAACCTCTTCAAAACGAACGGTTTCTCAAGTTCCGATTTATTTTAATAGAAATAAATCTCTTCGAGACGGAAAACTACGCATTACGGAAAAAGGAAAAGAAACATTGATTTTACTTTTAATTTCACCTGTTAAATTTATCCCGTATGACAAAAAGGAAATAAAGAAACGAAATAGCTGTAATAAAGTAAAGCGATTAATAAATTGTGCACAAATCACGATTTGTAAAAAATAATAAATGCTTTAATTGTTGTTTAGCACAAGATAACGCCTTTACATTTAAAGCTCCTACTTCCGGCCTATGAGCCTACGGTCAGTATTCCATGTGCTGTATTTTGTTAACAACTTAATCGTTTCTTAGAATTTCTGTACATATCAATTGAGAATAAATTTATTCCCTGCCGTGAACACCGTGATTGGAAGCAGTAATAATCATTTTGTCGTGAGCGTTTATTGTTCTAGTTTCACGTTTTGGTTGTTCCAGTGATAGTTCATATGTTTTAGAGTAAGTCTATTTCTTATTTTTTAAGTGTAATTTTCAAGTGAAATATAACTAACTTGATGATAGAAATAATTGTTTATATTTGTGAAATACAGCATTTCTGAATAAAAACAGTTACTTTTCACTGTGTAGTTACTACCTGTGTAGACTATTACTACAGTGTAGTCAAAATTTATCAGTAAGCAGTATAATACGTATTCTCTAAAAATAACTTATTTCAGTTTCTAGTTTTTAAAAACTACCGAATGATGTAGTCTATTCCGGTACATATATTACCGGAATATTCCGAAAGTATATCGTATAACAAGGTGTACTGTACTATTAAATAATATTATTTTCTAAATTCAAGAAATCGAAGTATATTTTTATGAGTTGTGTTGTATTTTTTTGCGCTCTAGTTCATGCGGTTTTCCCACTACTATATTTTACCGCCGTAGGCAGTCGTGTTCCTACCTACCGCCTAAGGCCGGCCTCTTCAGAACGGATTTCTTATTTGGTCCCATCAGATTCCGTTTTGGGGAAGTTTTACTGTACAATGTAATTGAAACGAAGTGACGTGTTTGTAACTACAATATGTAAACGTAAATTTATAGTAACGATTTATTAATGTCCTTAATGTTTATATTAACGCCATACATTTTCTGCAGTAAATATATTTATCTATATACGCGAGTACTTAATCAGTTCTTAATTTATCCGCAACTGCCCTCAAGTAATGTTTCAGAATTGAATTTTACGGGTAAAAAAAAAAAAAAACATATTTACTCAACCGTAAAAATATTATAAAATACGGTTTTAATTATATCAGAATTAATATTACTTGATCATAAACATCTAAGCTTTACCTGTAATAAGTACAGTTTAAGGATCGCTGTAGTTATGTTCATGAAATCAAAATTCCATTATCATTTGAGAAAGCTTGGTAAGTAATTTCACCGAACAAAGTAAAGAGTTATTTAATTTGAAAGATTAAAACTGACCCATAAAATGATAAAAAAGATTTATTTCTTTAACCTTAACTGCTGCTGGATGTGCTCACCAAATAATATATAAAATTAGTATCCATTACAGCTAAGGTAATACATATACATATAAAAATTATACAAATGAATTTTTGTTAGGAAATTGCATTGATTTTTTTTCATAATTTACATTTCATATAATACTGAACCAGATTTCTGATTACCTCATTTATTGTTTCACATCAGCAGGAATATTTCAACCGACTTTAACCAAAACGTGAAGAATAAATTTATTTTACCTTTTTTTAAAATCTAGGTAAGTAGCAAATATTACTGCTTCTAATTTTGCTAAATTAATTTTCAAAGATAACTTTGCAAAAGCGACATTGTTGTGTAATGATACCATGAGAATTAAACTTTTTTCTCTGCTGAAGAATGCATCACAAAAATTAGTGCTTTGTTACCATGATAAGTAAACTCTACTGGTTTGTAATTGTTCATATAAAATTTTTCTTTGCCATTTTGTATTTGTTAGATTCTTCTTGGCTATAAAAAAATTTCTTTAACTACGTAATTTATTATTAAACTTTTTAAAATAAATCACTATAATATACAATTGTAAATAGAGTGATCACAAAACTAATGTATTTAAGTTAATGAATTTACTAGTAAAATTTTATAAAACCAGGTCAGCATTCATTAACCCACCGGGTTGGTCTAGTGGTTAACGCGTCTTCCCAAATCAGCTGATTTGGAAGTCGAGAGTTACAGCGTTCAAGTCTTAGTAAAGCCAGATATTTTTACACGGATTTGAATACTAGATCATGGATACCGGTGTTCTCTGGTGGTTGGGTTTCAATTAACCACACATCTCAGGAATGGTCGAACTGAGAATGTAAAGACTAACACTTCATTTACACTCATACATATCATCCTCATTCATCCTCTGAAGAATTATCTAAACGGTAGTTACCGGAGGCTAAACAGGAAAAAGAAAGAAAGGTCAGCATTCATTAAAGGGAAACTGGTGCTAAATTTTTTAATGATCTTCTGACTGTAAATTTTAATAAATGTTCATATTGCACAGGTTTGTAATTTCAATAATATTATCACACTAAATAAACAAGAATATGTAAATATATCTTAATTGATTTAAGGTAAAGTAATCGCTCCATATTATTAAATAAAAAGGAAATGCAGGTGTTCATAGATTCATACAACCCATATTTTAAAATAAATTAAATTTATTGATATAATTGACCGATTTAATTTATATAATAAAACAGATTAAATAGACAACAGGTTACTATTTAAGTGTTTCATTTAAATCTGCATTCAGTTAGTGTGTTCAGTTAAAGTAGCATTCAAATTGATCAGTTTTGTAAAAAGATTATAGTTTATTATACTTGTAATTTACTGATACGTAACATTCAACTGTGAAAAAAATGAGTCCTCTTACTCTTCATCGATTAAATGCAGACTAGTCATTAATTTTCAAAAAATGCAAAGGAATTTCTGAGACAAAATTGGGGATTCTTAGAACTCTATTCTCTATTATTTTAGCTGTTAATGTATCTATCACAAGCAAATAACAGTTACCTGAATTAAAGCTAGATAATATCTGACAAGGCAAATAATTTTCTAACATTTTCTTTTATTAAATGTGCTATTTGACTAGGTACAGTTTTTTAACTATCACAATAGCTTTTGATAATTGTTTTATAGGTCATAAAAAGATTAACAAATATTATTGTGATTAAAAAGTGACAAAACCATGAAAGTGGATTGGTTCTGCATGTTAATATCAATTACCATGTAGGAGGTTTACGATAAATATTTAGATTTATATACAAATGAAAAAAATATTTCATTAAAAAATACAAATTACTTGTTGCAAAAAATATATATTTTAAAAAGTAACAGCAAGAATGAATGAATGATTTAAAATATGTTGAAATAAATATTGAAGAAAAACTTTTGGAAAAGTCACTGAAAGCCATTACATAACCGGGCATAGCGACCATGATAAAATAATGTATATTATCGAGTAAATATGATGAATAATGAATATGTGACTCCTCATACTGAAAAAATATTTGCTTCATTATGTACAATATACAGTAGTAAAAAAAAATTCTGGTTTAATTGTAAAACTGATCACATCAAACAATTTTAATGTCAGAGGTCACGTAGATCAGACTGATATACAATGTTGTGTAAATGGCTCATTTAAGTGGCTTTTGAATTATCAGGATCATTACAGCAAATTCCCACACTTCTTTAGTCAAAAAAATGCTTCAGAATTTAAGATATAATCATGCAAATTATTTTTAAAGAAAGATCCATTGCAATAATATAAAATAACTGTTTTATAATATATATAAAATAATAAACTGTACTTGTCTACAAGTGGATTGTAGCTTTTACTGTCTAAGTATTCATTAAAACAAGAGGCTAAAATTTGCCTAGGTAGATAGTGTTTGATTTAATTAACAGAAATTTTATTTGCTTGCAACATATCCAAATCACCTTGTGTATACATACTATTTTGGAACAAAACATCTGAACCATCTACAACACTGAAGTTGTTATAATGACTGATTCACAAAGTTCATGCATGACTTTAATTTGATGTGAGTGTAACTAAAGTTTCATTGTAGCCATATGAGGACTGAGAGAAAACATTGAGGCTGAATTAGTGAATATGTTGCCTGTTCTAACAGTGTGAGACCACAGATTCAGATGGAGGTGTGATATCAGTGTGATATATATATATCAGGTGTGATATATATCAAACAAAATAATCACTTCACTTGTAGAACCTTGTAAAAAATTCTTTTTAAGGGTAGAGTATGTTCTGTGTTAGTTTTTTGGTTTATGTGACTTTATGAACCCTCATTATTGTTGTATGTATGTTGGATGTAGGTCATGCACATATAATAAATATATATATATATATATATGTACTATACTGCAAAAGAGAAATTTAAAAACAATTATTATTTTATTGTGAATAAAAAAACTTGTATTATTAATATTAATTAAAAATACAAGAAAATTCAGTTATACACAAACAGAAAATTATTCATTATATATTTATTTAAGTAAAATTTCAACTTATATTAATGTCAAATGATGATAGGCTTTAAGTATTTTGTATATAGCGTGTGAATATGTTCTAATCATATTTTTAAATGAGATTTTTTTTAATAATATTGATGTGTATTAATTAAAGAAATATTAAAAATTCACTAGTTTGGAATGTTTGGGACTTAAGACTGGTTGGAATTAAATGAATTTTGTATAATGTTATTTCTACACAGGAATGTTATGCAATAAAAATTATTGTATAATTTCATCAAAATGACCAAAGAAAGAGTCAGATATTTTATTTTTAAGCAAAAAAATCATATTTGGATTAAAATTAAATAAATGTTAGATAAATGTTAAGTAAGAGAAATTAAAAAATATTTTTGTTCTTATGTTCATTAGAAAGTAAAAAAAAAGAATGAAAGTATTTCTTGCTCTCCCCTCTATTTTACATTAATAGAAAACATTTAAAATATAAATCTTCCAAATTTTCTGAATTTGCATTGGCTTTAGATAGAAGAGTAGAGTCAAGATAGCGCAGTACTACATGACTGACCTTTCAAACAAAGGATTACTACTTTGAATGCAACTCAGACTGACTAAATTTTAATTCAATTAATTAATGCCTCTCAAAATAAACTAACCTATCTGTAACAGATGTCTCATATTTACTGATGGGGTAATTAAAGTAGTAGTAAGATGTGTGTCAGCCAAATCATCTTTTTACTTGCTATTGGTTGTTGAAATTAGGTAGCCAGACTTGTTTCATCACTGTCTCTTTATTGTTTAAAGCTTTTTGTTCAAAGGATATCTTTTAACTGTAGATGTTGCTGCAAAAAAAAACTGTCTAGATGCTAAGTTCATACTTTGGGACAGAATTATTTTATTTATTAATTTATACTTTTCTAAGTTCATACTTTGGGACAGAATTATTTTATTTATTAATTTATACTTTTCTAGGTATTAGTAAACTGTGTTACAACAAAACGAATGTTTGATATCGCTAACAAAAATTACCCTCTTTCTGATCTGTTTAATGTTTGAAAGTACCTAGAGACAAAAATACTAAATTATAGGTTAATTGTATTTAAATTTGCCTAAGTGTGTGTGTTTTGGCATCTATTCAGCTTTATTGGACAAAAACATTTTTAACATAAATAATGCGACCTTGTATGGTAGTAATCATTAGGGGACTGTTTTGTTTTTCTTTTTTTGTATTAAGAGGAATATACTGAAGAGACTAAATATATCATAAGGGGTGGAAATTAAATTTTAATTATGTGTTTATTAGGTTCAATTAAAATTAATACTATCAGAAAAGAACCATGAAACATTTATATTTAAAAGAATTTGCTTTTTGCAATTTTTCAACCTTTATCAATGGGTGGAAAGGACACCTATGCTAACCCTTAAAAAATAACATTTTTTTCTAAATATGAGTGCATAAAACATTCTTTTTTTTTACATATGAGGCATTACCAGATTGATGTAAGTTCCAAATTTATCATAGGGATAATAATTAAAAAACACTAAAATTTTTAAAAACGTAATTTTTAATTTCAATTACCTAAAATACTTTCCTTTAAACTTTATTATACAATACCTTATGGCAAAGTCCATTGACAGTCTTGAATTTGTGCAAATATTATTTCATTTAATGGTCTAATATATTAATCTAGGACCTACAGGTAAATTTAAAAAAAAACTGGAGGGTAGGTTAATAATTATTTTAATAACTTAGGAGGTCAAATTTTAAGCTTTATTAAAATTTCAAGAAAACTTAACAACATTGTTACTAGCCTTTTTTTTTTTTTGGGTGTAACACTTCTGTTACTCACCTTATTTTTAACAACACTTTTTTATGTAACTACTGAAAACTACCTGTTTGTAGTGAAAATGTTTTGACTCAAGTAAAATAAATTTGATATATTAGGATTAAATTCTACTTATAATATTAATCTTATAAATTCATTTACAATTAATTATTTCCAAGCAGTCTGATTACCTAAAATCCAAATTAGTGAAGTCTACTAATAATCACAATTTATTCTATAAACACATTTTTTCTTTCTTATGAAGCATGAAAAATACAACATAAACCATACAGTCTTGATAGTTTTCATGTAATAAAGTAACTCTCCTTTTATTGTACGATTTGTACAAACTCTGGTACAATTTAATTTTCTTTACTAAATTAAATTGTGTCATAATTAGACTCGATCAAATCATAACTGAGAAATCTTATTATGGAATTATTAGCATCGGAATAAAATTACCAGACTGTGATCCATGAGACTTTCTATATAGAAAAACAGTTGGTCACTTGAAGGCATATTTTTTAATATCCTGACTTACAAAAAATTAAATGAAAATTAAAATGATGAGACTAGGAGTAAAAACAAATCTGAAGTTAGTTAAGTTTTGGGATTGAGTAATTTTTTTTTAGCATTATCCTATAATTAAAAAAATAATACAGCTCTTTTTTTTACCGATATGCGATAAAAAAGATTTATTGACTCCTCAGATTTGATGGCTAAGTATAAGCTATCAAATCTGAGGAGTCACTTGGGTTAAAAAAGTGATAAAATATAAGTAAATATTTTTAATACGTAAAATATATAATTATGGCAATTTTTCAAATCTAAATATTATTTTAAACTAAATTACAACATAATATATATAATACTATTTAGCCAGATTGGATTCTTTGGGGCTTTGAATAAACAGTTATTTAATTTTTCATGAAACATTAAAACCCCATTTTTTACCATAATTTGGCCTCATTTTTTAATTCAAATCCTTAGAATATTTTAAAATACACATGTTAATTAAAATTTAATTAACATTTAAAACTTTAATTAAAATTTTTTCAAATCAGAAAATTAAGATTTGTCGTATTTACTCTCAGTAAATTACAGAATGTAGATTATAGATTGATTGTTTAGATGCATGTGTGTAAAGTGTTGTAGCCACAATAAGACACTGAACTCACCCATCCCTATTTTGTAGGCCTATTTTCTTCAAAATTTATTTTACTAGAAAGTAATGTCTTAATTTATTATTTATTAATATATATTAATAATACATATCTTCCTTTCTTCATTCATTCTGTAATTTTTTAGAAAATTAAGCTGTTTCTCCTCTAGAGTTCTTCCCGATTCCTATTTCTTACTTATCATATTTCCTATCTGCCTAATTATATACTGCAATAGTCTATCAAAATTTTTTGTTTTTTTAAAGTTTATTCTCATATAACAAATACTATCAATCTATTAATACAACTAAATAATCTAGTAATCAGTGACGTTAATCAACCAACCAATGACAAAAAGCAGCAAAGGCAATGTACTCATGAATTTAAGAATATTTATAAATTGTGACAATAAGTAAAATTATGATAAATCAAAAATCTTTATTCTGATGCTTGTATGCATATGCTTATGTGTATACACACACACACACACACACACACACACACACACACACACACACACACACACACACACACACACACACACACACACACACACACACACACACACACACACACACACACACACACACACACACACACACACACACACACACACACACACACACACACACACACACACACACACACACACATGTACATTTATATTTTTTAATACTCTGTAATTTTTTGGAAAATATTTAATTTATTACATGAGCACCACTTCAAATTTGTTTTAGTTAAATATTTAAGTAGAAGCACGTTTGAACTGTGCAATTGATCAGGAATTAAAAAATTGTATAAGATGAGTCAAGCATATTTCTGTTATAATTTGTAATTGTGAATCCGGTTGTCATATAAAGGGAAATTTACAGCAACAAATTTTCTTTTATCTTCTCTCAATCTTAATAATCAGCTAAAAAAAAACTCTGTAATGCTGTTATTTTAATATTTTATTAAATTTATTTTAACTTTATTTTTTATATCTAGTTTATCGAATAATTTTAATTTATGAATTTTTAAAATATAGCGTTATTGATACGTGATAAGTTTACCGAGCACGTGATGGAGCTCGAACTAATTTTTACGTATTTTTTAGTATGACATAATAACAATATTAATAAATAAAAATAATTATAGAAAAATATAACTTATACAATCGGTGAGAAAAAAAATTGAAACGGTGCTCATATAATGAATAACAATAATTTTTTTATCAGTTACTTAATTGTTGTAATGAATGTTTCTATAATATTACATGAATGTTGCATGTACTGTTTTTGATAGACTACAAATAAGTATGCAAGTTTATTGCTAGTGTAATAATTTATTAAAATAATATAATTTATTAATATAAATAAGAAATTTATAAAAATGTAATGTATGTAATTCATTTTAATATAAATCTTAAAAATTTATAAAAATAATATTTTAATTTTTGTGACACAGAATAATAAATGGTTTTATATTTAAGATGCCTTTTACAATTTAATTTTTAAGAAGTGTATTGGTTTTGTGTGCATGTATAATTTAAAAAACAGTTTATATTTATTTATGTAAGTATTATATATATATATACATACTAAAACAGGAAAACACATTTGAAGAATCAGTGGCTGATTTACCAAAGGAGTAGAGAATTATAAACAAAGAAAACTTATAAATAATTATTCTTTTAAATATAAAAGAAGTCCAGCATTATGTTTTAAGTAATTTTATCAAAATTCATTCTTTATTCTTTACATATTGTATTAATTACCAGTTTTTTTTTCATTTAATTAATTTAATGTTATTCTGTGATATGTGAGTATTAAACTTATTGTTTATACTTTAATTTTTGATTATAGCTTGTATAATATAAAGATATAAATTGTAAGCCACAAAATTATTAATTAAAAAATCAAAAACCTGAGCTGTAGTACATACTGTATTTCAAAAGTTATACAGGAACTTTTTCAAAATTTTATTGGTTTAAAACAATTTTAGTTTTAACTCAGTCCCCTATTCACCTAATAATTGAATAAAATGTACCACACCTAATAAGTGTTTAAATGTTCCAGAAGCTTTATAAAGAGCTCAGAAAATTACTCTTTCAGCACTTTCTTAAGATATCTTCCATGTATTTGGGAGTAATACCCAAAATATCACATCACATTTCAGTTAAAACTGAATTTAAACAGTCCTGGGTAATTGTTTTTGCAGTTTCAATAAAATCAAAAGTTAATGAAATATCTTATCTTCTTTTTGCTTCAATCCAATTTTTTAGCGTCATTTAGTTTAATAGAACAAACATTTGTGACATTGTGCATTAAAAATTAATAATATCAAGATAAAAATGGAAAAATTGGCTTTAAATAACTATTGACCTTTTTGAAACAAATTATACTGCTAATATAGTTCTGACTGATATGATCACTTATAAATAAACAGTTATTTTATAATTAAAAATTTCTTATTGTACACCCGTTATAATCAAAACCTATTACAACAAAATTCTTTATTACATTTAAAACAGAATTTAACTAATTCTAATTTCTACTTACTGGAATGATTTAAAAATTGTGTGATAAAAAATATGAGAATTCTTTAATTCTGTATGCTACATCTTTTTGACTAAGTTTGTATTTTCCCCACGAAATGGCAGCACTCTCTGTAATGTATATCAATATTTTCAGCCATATTAGAAGCATAGTTAAAATTTACTACCTGTGCAATTAGGACATATTTTATTACCAGTTGTGATTTATTTCATTTTTTTAAATGGTAGAACAAAGGATTTGCGTTAAATTTTATGTTAAAAATAGAATAAAACGCAGTGAACGCTTAAGGGTAAGATGACAGAGAAGACTTTTGAAGAGGATCTTATGTTAAGACCAAGCAAGGGCTTATGAATGGTATAAGTGGTTTCAAGAAGGACATAAAGATGATAAAAGAGTTGAACATCCTAACATATCAACAACCGATGAAAGTATTGACAAAATAAAAGACATTATGAACATTATTCATCTAATCACTTTTAGAGAAGTTGCTGAAGATGTGGAAATCTGATGTGAAAGAATTTTGGGTATAAAAAAAGTAACAGCAAAATATGTTCCTAAACAGTTGAATTTTCAAAAAGCAATAACTGAGACAGAATTGCTCAAATGTATCATAAAAAGAGACAAAAGATGGATGCAAGTTATGATATTGCAACATAGGTCCAATGATTGCAATGGAAGCTTCCTGAAGAACCAAGACCGAAAAAAGCACGCAAATTGAGTGTTTAGGTTCTCTGTACTGCCTCTTTTTTATTACAATGGCATCATCAATTGTGAATTCTTACCACGAGATTGTATGGTCAGTAAATAGTATTACTTAGTTTTACATCATTTGCTTGAGGCAATTTGAAGAAAACAACCACAAATGTGAGGAAATAATTCTTGGATTTGCACCATGATTATGCTCCAGATCATACTTCATATTAATTCATGATAATTTAGAAAAAAATAACATCATACTGATGCAGCAGCCTCTGTATTCTACCAACTCTGGGAGGCTATGATTTTTTTCTTGTTCCCACTGATTATGAGAACATTAAAAGACCAATGATTTGCAATAGGGGAAAAATCTAAATGAACAAGGCTGTATCAAAAAATGCTTTCCACAAATATTTTGAGGATTGGAAGAAAAAATGGCATAAATGCGACAACTCTGGGGAACTACTCCGAAAGGAAAAATATCCATATATAAGAATAAGTTAATTCTTTTTCATACAAATTAAAATTCTCATTATTTTTTGATCACACCTTGTAAATCATAATCACAGATAGAAGTACAGTTGTAGGAAATTAAGAAATTCTGATTTCCATCCACATTGAGAATCAAAAATCTTCTAGCGCCCCCAAAATCTAGACCGCCTGAACACCCCCAATTTTCTGTGGGCCTTCTACCGCCCTCCCTGAAGGCCTCCAGCGCTCAGAAGGGGGTGTTGTTGCCCACTTTGAGAATGAATAAGCTAGAACGTTTGATAGTCATACTGAAACAGAAGCCCACAGGCAGAGTCAGCACCATTTCAAAATTATCTGAAAAGTAATTGTTACACAGCCAAACAATTTTCATTTGAACAAAGAGCCAGAGAAGTGGTGGTACATGTTTTCCTAAAAATAAGGAAAGACAGAGAGGGTGTAGATATGGTAAACTTATTCTGTGGAGTAAATGAAAACTTCAAGGGAGACTAAAAAAATAATTTATTGCAAAAAAAAATATATATATGTGCATAACAAATAGAAAAAAGAACAAAAACATAGTTTCAGTTGTGTAGTAACTAGATCAAATAGTAATCAAAATATATTATTGCTCCATGTCACTTTTCAACAACAAAACTAAACCTAAGAAAATGTTACACTAAAAGTCATTGACTTTTTTACAGTCTACATACTCATGTTTGATTTTTATCAATCTATTGAGGTTAAAAACACTGATCAAAATTTGGTATTTCAACATTTAACTTGAATAAATTCCAAATATGCATGTTAAATTAATTAAAAATTACTCTTATAAGTAACACCTGCCACATTCTTTTTAATGACTTTGTGCAAGTGATTCTGTAGCTCACATTAGTCAGCAACTATTAAAAAGTACATATATTTTTATATTATAAAAATATTTTTACTACAGTAATAACAATTTACATATCCAATGCATTATAGAATAGTATAAAAAAGCATTTCTTGAATATTTTCAGTAAACATTTAAGCATAGGTTATAATTTGTGAATGACGAATAGTACAATAGTAGTAACAGCAAGGAATTTAATACTTATAAAAAATAAAAAAAACATAGGTATTGTACATGAAATGAATGAATGCAATGGAGGGATGAGTAAAAAGTTTGTTTTGTTTCATACATGTGAATTTTTACTGATGTCCAATTAGGTTTTTAGATGGACATTCTTAAATGAATTATTGCTTTTATGTAAAATAATACTTCAATGAGCTGTTGTAATTAAAAGCAACAATATGGCATGATGCTCTAACATAACATCAGAAAAATTCTTTTAAATATCACTAAAAAAATTCACATCCACTTTCATAAAATTGGCTGGGAAAATGAAATGGGTTAGTCAAAGATTCCTAATGCAATTAGTGAGTTGCTCACTATAAATTGTCTCACAAAAGTTGACATTTTTCACAGAAGCACATGTTTTGGATGTTCAGTTAAGCCATACTTTAATTACATATCTCTAATAACAATTATTACAATGATATATATTTTTTTCAATTATTTCTCCTTTAAAAACGTTTTAAGATGCATCCTTTATTTGATACAAGCTGTAATGACTTATGTTTATTGTATTTAAAAAATAATTTTAAGTATTTTTTATTTTAAGAAATTAAGACTGTATAAATTTTTCATGCTGTGATCACTTATGGAAATAAATTATTTTTTTTATGATTCTAATTTTTTGTTGATTTTAATTGTACAATACCTGTGTGAATATTTTATCTTTCAATATCTGTTTATTTTTCTTATTCCAATTCCATAATGGAATGCCTTGCTTTATAAAAATAGGAAGTTTTTCATAAAAGTAGACAAAAGTTTGACAAACATATGTGAGATATTACATGGTCTGTGTATATCAGTTTTTTTTAATACTAGACTGCTAATTAATCAGCAAGTATCATTAACACTTGCAGAAAAATATTTGCATAAATGAAAACTGAAATAAACTTTTATCACAATTTTACAATAGTTATCTATGTTATTTACAGTGTGTTTAATTTTATTCTGATTAAATTTAATTGTAACTGGGGACTGAGTGCTATGTGGTTTGGTTAGTAAAGAAAAATAATATGTCGGGTGTCAAGGTATAAATCTTTTTTGCTCAACTACTGTGTGATAGTTTCTTAAATCAAAATGACATAATTAAAAGTTTTACCTCTCATAATGAAAAAAGCTCATGAAAGTATTTAATATACACTATGAACAAAAAATAATTACCGTAAATCATTTTTATGTTTGCCTTTCATAAATTATAAATAATGTAAATTAATTATTTATTTAAATTGTTTCACTTATTGCTTTTGTTTTTTATTCACATTTAGCATTTCCACAGAAATTTCTGTTTTAAAATTATAGAAAGATAAGTTTAACATCTAAGTCATTGATAAAAAATTAACTGTCTGCTGGTATTACAATCTATTAATAGATTATGAAGGTATTGTTTTTTGTAACGTAATTTAAATATATATTTGAACAATTTCCGTAATTCGATCATGTTTTTATACCTGAAAATATATGAATATTGTAGAATATTTTCTCTCCTGAAGCAAATTTTTTTTCATGCCTGGCAAATTCAACGTGGGACCTAAAATGATAGAAAAACGCTTTACCTCAGAAATTGGTGAAGATTTTGACATAATTTCTGTGGAATTTGGGATTGTAACTTTTGTAAAATAATTTCTCTTATCCCAGTTTATTAATTGTGAATGAAATCCATCAAAGTCTGAAAGAATTCACCTAAGCCTCGGCTATCATTCACTATCTTCTAAACAATTATAAGAATTAAAATATACTAAATCAAAACCTTATTTTATTTTATTTTTTGAACTACACCATTAGAACTACGGATAGGTCACAGAGATAACAAAATTTACAGGTAAATTAATATAAGTAATGCAAGGTATGACAAAGTTTGCGGACTCTTTATTGTGAGCACAATGGGAACACTGGAAGGTAGGCAGCAGTGTCAGCGATTGCTAACATTTCATGCAATTGTTTTCAGTTCCACATTGTGTTGAGTATAGCTCTATTTTTGTAAATGATTGTTTTGTTATCATGATAATGGAAATCAATAGTGATTTTGAAGAGCGGCAAGTTGTGATGTAATTCTTATGAAAGCAGGGAAAATGATATCAGAAATTTTTGAAATGATGAAGCATGTTTATGGAGACCGTTTTGTGAAAAGAAGTTTGTTCTCCAAGTGGGTGGTAAGGTTCAGAGAGGGGAGAACTCAACAGAGCATGATGAACATTCAGGGTATCTCTCTACTGTTCGAAATGATGTTTCTGTTCTAAAAACTGATCAGGCTATCAACTCAGTCACTTCATGGTCAGACTTGTCGCTGTGGTGACCGAAATCAATCAAGAAACCATGCACCTCATTCTCATACAAAAGTTGGAGACATCAAAGTGTTATGCAAAGATTATTCCAAAAAAACAAGAGGAAAATTGTTTGCATGTTTGTAAAGACTGCAGACATCTTTCAAAATGTGATTATGAGAGACAAAACTTGAATTTATTAGTATAATCCTGAGATAAAGAAGCAGATAATGAAATGGAAAACCAGATGAGCCACAGACAAAAAGCCAGGATGTCAAAATAAAAAACCAAGGCAATGCTGTTTTTTTTTATTTGACTTGCGTGGAATTGTATTCTAAGAATGGGTTCCTCAGGGGTCAAACAGTTAATTTCTTCTTATTACAAGAAGTAATGATGAAACATCTGCATGAAAGAGACCCAATTTATGGCAAGATCATTCGTGGGTGCTTCATCATAATGTAGCCTCTCACGCAGCCATCATTGTCAAGCAGTTTTTGGCCAGAACGGCCACCATGGTCCTTGAACACCTCCCCTATCCACTGGATTTGGCTCCTTGTGATTTTTTTTATTTCCAAAAATTGAAAAGGCACCATTTTCAGACTCTGAAGGCTGGAAAGGTGAATGAAGAAGTGCATTACAGCTCAGGGAGAGTACTTTGAAGGCTGCAATGTGTAATTATATTACTTTTTTTAATAAATTATTTTTACAGCATTAGTCCGTTAACTTTATTGTCACACCTTGAATGGCTAATTCACTATTTAAAATTATTATAATTATTATTAAAACAAACAATATTAATAATTATGAGGTATTAAAATCAGAAGCTTAACTGGCAATTTTCATGTATGAAAGTCAGATGCAAAAGGGGCTATCTGAAAATCCTTAAATCTGTATTGTGTGAACAAAAGCTAGTTACAGTGTAATTCATCCTTTATGAGTTAGTATGCCTAGGAGTTTCGATGTAAATGGTTTGTATTGTTTAACATTGTCATTGTCATGTAAGAGAACAGCATATCTGGATCAAGTTCTGCTTTAAACTTCAGCCACAGAAACGCACATAATGTTAGCAAAGGCATTTGATAATATTACCGAACCAAACACAAACTTATAATTGGTTTAAATGTTTTAAAAATCTGTGAACATCTGTCATGGAAGTGAACATTCAGGGCAATCTTTTACTGGAATTATACCTGAAAATGCCATTGATGCACATGATAGCAAATTTTATTATGAAAACATAAGAAGGATTGTGCAACAATCCTTCTTATGTTGTGCTGAACAGAAACAAATATTTGCAATGAAGTGAAAGAACTGCTTTGAACCAACCCAGTTTTATTTTCATCACAGGTGATGAAAATTGGGTTAACGGATAGGATCCTAAAACTAAGCAGCAATCCTCCAGTGGAAGAGCCCATATCACCTCGGCAAAATTAAGACTATTAAATCAAGAGGAACATCCTTAGGCATCTGTTTATTTGATAATGATGGGCTTATCCCAAGGAGTTCATACCTCTTGGTCAGATGATTAATGGAGAATTCTATTGTGATGTTCTAAGTGGGGACATAAGAAGAAAAGGAAATGTTTCAGAGAAGTGGTGGAGGAATAACAGAGTCCTTACCCATGATAATATGACACAAACTTATTGTCTTTATGTACAGCAGTTTTTTGACACAAAAACAACATTGTGGTTGTTCCTCATCCATCATAATTTGTAAATTATTAGACATCAATTTTACAGTTTCTGCCACTGGAATTAATGTCCAGGTTCCCAAGCGAACAAAATTTAAAATAACAGTGGCAAATAAGATTCGGGTATGATATGATTATAATTAGTATTATATTTTGGAACACTTCATATATTTAAAGATTCAAAACATTCTGAACCTGCTTCACATTTCCTCATCTGATTATTAAGTTTGGTAGTCTTGACCTTCTTACCTATTACAGACACAGATGCTCATTTACAGAGTAAAGAGTTATCAATTAAATAGCTGTTTTAAAAGTAGTTTTATATTATACATCTCATAAGTATACTTATGTAGTTTAATTTGTAAGTTGTGGTCACTATAAATTTTGAAAGCGCTTGACCCTATCAAAAAAAATAAGCTGTGCAGTTTATGCACTTGTGTAACATTTTAAGCTTTATTTGTATCTTTTTGGTAAAATAATTCCTACTTATTGAAAAACAATAACCAAAATTTACAAAATAACTCCCATACTCAAGGGGAAGCATTCAGGTAAAATTCATTTTTAAGAAAATAATCCCTAAATGTTGATAATAAATTTTTTTTAAAATACGCTATAATTCTAAACAAAGTCGTAATTTTCTAGGAAGGGCTAAAAATATTTGGCTAACTTTTTTCCAAGAAATACTAAAAGTAAGGGCTATCAAAAAATTAATTTTTTACCTTTTAAATACAGTGGGTAACTTGAAAAATGGTTTCAAATTTAAAATAATTAAAAAGTATTTTTTGACACAGGTCACTTTAGTAGGATGGACCAAAACATTTTATTGTGGTTTGTTGAAAGGCTATTGATGTAGAAAATATAGATGCAAAAAACTCCTATTGACTCCTTTTCTGAAGCAAGATATTGTTAAAAAAAGAATAATTTTTTGGGGGCAGGGGTGAATATTAAAAGTTTTTGATAATTTGTGATCTTGATTAAAAAAAAATTCAACTTTTGTAAGAAAACTTTTTCGCTAAAGTGCCCCAGCAATTTTATTTCAGCCAAAACACCCCTTCTCGTTTTTTCAATTTTGCAAAAATTTAATACATTCTTTTCTCCTGAAGATAGTAGCTGTCAACTGAGTTTAAAGAAACTAGGTCAATGGGGTCCAGAGTTGTAAGACCAACATACGCACAAACATCCAACAGATTTTTTGGACTCTGGAGCATTGGAAAAGTTTTTTTGCAGATTATTTACTATTTATTTCAATTTATTGTTTTTTGTTAAAAAAATGTATTTTTAAATGTCTCCTTAAGGCACAAAAGTTAAAAAAAGACAAGTTTTTTAGATTTTTTTTGACCGATCTACGAGTATATACTTTCCCCCATTATAGATATAGCATTATATATTGATACAGCTAGGAAAGTAAAAATGTAAACAATATTTACATTTTCAGACTTCAATAAAACATTTCTAAAAAAATTATGAATTTTAAATATTAAAAAAAAATATTCTAAAAATGATTATTTTTTAATTATTACAGGCTTTGCCTGTAGGTTAACAACAAAAGTACAGATTACATATTTTATAATTCTACTTTTGGTGTCAATAAAAAATAATCTAATTTTAATTATTACATTAAGAAGTTCTTTGTAATCTGTGAAATATCTACCTATAGTTATAGAAAATATATAATAAATAAAAATTGTTATAATTTACTCTCAAACTACGTTGAAATAATGGTTGCAGATCTTTTCAGAGGTAATTATGCATCTCCTTTTATGTGGAATTACGGCACTGTTCCCTACCAATAATCCCATTTTAAAGTGATTAGGAGACCCCCTTAATATATATCTGGCCTGTGATTTGTTCATTAATGATTTTGAAAATTTAGAAAATTATAAATTTCACATTTTTGCATTTATTAATAAATGAGGACTCAAGTCTTATTAAAAATGATAACAAGGTAAATGAGATAAAATTTACGATTTTTTAATTATTGCACATTACAAAGACAAAGCTGCAGAATTTTATATTATCTGACAGTAAAAATAAAATTGTAAACAGGAGTATGAGGTTACTGATAATGTTGACTAATTAAATCGACTAAATAAATTTGAGAAAATTTCAACAATTTAAAAATTCTTGAAATTTATAAAATGTATTAGAAATTTACAATAGGAAATCAATTGTTACGTTACAACAATGCAAGTTATTACATTTTTCACTTTGGTTTCTTACTTAAACATAGAACAATATTTGATCATTTCTAAATTAATTATGTATTAGAGAATTAAGTTGTAGTTCGAATATTTGTTCTCTTTATTTAGTCATTTAATTTTATCACATAATAATGCATCCTTTATGTGAAACTAAAAGAATAACTCTGCTAATAATGTATCAGTATGCTGATAGGGGACAGCCATTTACAAACATACATGATTTACCTAATAGAGAACCAATAAGTAAATTTAAAATCAAGGCAGTACAAAGATTTGAAGAGTAGTATAGGAATTATAAGAAATCATCCTCACAGAGGGACAGCAAAAACTGTCAATTAATGGAAAATGAGTTAATAAAATTCTTAAAAACAATAATTTTTATCCTGTAAGCTACACTCTGTGCAACAACTTTCAGAAAATTTTGACCGTTATGTGGAGTTTAATATAATAATGTAAAAAATAGACTTGGTTGTAAATTTGTCTAATTCAGTAGTATTTACAGATGAATGACTTACAATGATGCTTATTGCAAGTTGTTAGTCAGCAGGGTTTTACCAAACATCAAGGAAATGTTTGGGCAAAAATTAGATAACTTATGGTTTCAGCACCTCACTATTATCTAAGGGCTCAGCAAATTTTAAATCAAACATTTCTAGATCACTGGATAGGTTGTAGAAGAGCAAAGAATGACCTATCAGGTCTCCAGATTTGTTTCCTTTAGATTAGTATTTTTGTGTTTACTTAAAACAATCTACAAACATTGATGACTTGAAAGGCATATAACTGATGAATCTGCACGTACACCACCAAACATAAACACAATAGGTTATAAACATAGTACCTAAAGTACTATGTTAGCTTGGCACTGTCAAGCTGTAGAAACGTAGCTTTATGAGCAATTCTTGAACTATTTATTTGTTTGTATTTATTTATTTGTAGAATATGCTTTCAAAATTTATTGAATCAATTTTAAGTAAATATATCAGTTGACAAAACCATTTAATTTGTAATAGTGTTGCAAATTATTAATTATTGTGAAGACTTTTATTAGTGTTTGAACCATTAATTTAAAGATTAATAATTTAAAGTTTTGTTAATGGAAGTAATTCTTAAGTTAATACAAAATAAAAGTTACAATGGGGCGTTTTACCTTGTTTTATTACTACTGATTATACCTTGAAAACAAAAGCATTTATCGAGAAGCAGTTTACCATCACTTTTCTTGTAAAATTTTACATTAAAACCATACATCATACTTCAAAACAAAAATCTGATTTAATACAGCAGATCCAATGTGGTGAACAAACAATTGAAACACTGTAAAGTAAGAATTCTGCGACTGTATAAATCTGCACTCGTTTTTATCTCCTAGTATCCCGAGTTTTGAAATATAGAGCAGTTACCATATTTTAATATCACCCTATACACAATTTATCATAAGTTGTTTTAATGGACTGATGCATTTTTCCATTCCTTTCTTCATAGTAAACAAGTTCTATACCTGTGAGAGATATACTTACTAAGTCTGTATTATAAAAGGAATCAGATTATATATATAGATACATACAATGTCTTTTTTAAGTAAGTACCGCCTTGATATATATCCACTGCAATGCGACTGTTGCCATTTCGCTAATGTACATTGAGTAACTGCATCTGTTGGCTTGATACAGATGCCATTACATGAAAGTTTTTGTTTAGTTTCCTGTGTGCGTTTCAAATGCCTATAACTAAGGTCAATGCTGCCATCTGTGAAATACATCCTGCAATTCATTTCTTAAATGCAAGAGGTATGGAAGCATCTCAATCCCCCCGGAGGGAGAAGAACACCTGCCTTATGAGGTGTCTGGTCACCACATTCCCCCCTCATTCCTAGCCCTGATAAGTATGGAAGCAGCTGAAATTTATCAACAATTAATAAAGCATACGGGATACTGTCCGATGGAATGGTGAGAAAAATGGGTTAGGGCATTTAAAGAGGGCCATATGAATGAACTAAATATGGCATGGATGGGTGACTGCCTGGCATTCATGATGACCTGATGCAGAGTTAATGGAAAAGTCTGTATCAAAAAATGCTGAATGAGCTGCACAAAAACAAATATTTAAGCAGTACTTTGAATTTTTCACAAGATAGAGCAATGAAGCCAATCTGTTTTTAAGCCATAACTTGTGATGAGACAAATGTGTTACATATTATACCAGAATCAAAACGTCTACGGAATGGAGACAGCCAATATCTCTCAACAAAGTGAAGTTCAGATCTTCCTTTCCCTAAACCACCAGAAATTTCTGATGTTATCCTGGGTATGTCTAGTGATGCTCAGTCTGATGCAGGTGATGAGTTTCAATGTACTACAGAAAATTTTGAACCTAAGTTGTTTACTCAAATCGAGGTAAATGATTTGGTTAGAGATTTGGGCCTAATGAAGGAAAAAGCTGAACTACTTGTATCCAGACTCAAAGAAAAAACTTGGCAACAGGAGCAAACACTTACGTATTAGAAGAGAGCAAAAATCTTATGAATTTTTTAAACAAGAAGGTGATTTATTATACTACTCAGATATTACCAGTTTGATGTACGAGTTCAAAATTGAATATAGAAATGGGAGGAATGGAGGCTGTTTATAGATTCTTCTAAAAATAGTTAAGGCTGTTCTGTTATACAATGGATCATTGTGTTAATTATGCAACATTGCCTGTTGCTCATTCTGTGCATATAAAGGAAATCTATGAAAACCTTCACTTAGTTTTAAATAAAATTAACTATTCCGCTCATGGTTAAATAAGTATGATTTGAAAGTGTCATCCATGCTCCTTGGTCCAAAGCAGTTTTACCAAATTCCCACATTTCTTATGTGAATGGGACAGTAAGGCAAAGGATCAACATTGGACCAGAAAAAACTGGTCTGCAAGAAAATTTGTAAAGCCTGGAGAGAAGAACATTCTGCGCAAGAACTGGAAAACGTGCATTCTGCACTGTGGATCCAGAAAACGTTCTGCTGTCATCTCTACATGTAAAATTAGGCCTAGTGAAACACTTTGTTAAAGTCTTACCCAAAGATGGGCAGTTTTTCAGGTATCTCTGCGAGAAATTTCCTCCTCTATCAAAAGCTAAATTGAAAGAAGGCATGTTTGTTGGACCTGACATCCAAAAAATGATGTTCAATTCCAACTTCGAATCAAAAATAGCTTTAAATAGAAGGGAGCCTTGGGTATCATTCAAACAGGTTGTTACCAATTTCTTGGGCAATAAAAAGTACCCACATTATATTCCTATTATAGCCTATGAGCCTAAAAATTCATCTTGATTTCTTCTTAGACAATTTGGGTGATGTCAGTGAAGAGCAAAGTTAATATTTTCATCAAGATATCAAAGTGATGGAAAGATGGTAACAGGGCCACTGGAATACCAATATGATGAGAGACTACTATAGAAGTTCAGCAAGTGATGTACAGAAGCAAAGCTTTAAGGAGAAGAGGAAAAGGAAATACAAGGCAATGGACACATAAATCTAATGTAATGAAGTATTTTCATGTTTAAACTTAAATATAAGCTTTATTCATATTAACATTACTTTTTTTTATTCCTACGCTATGTTTCCTTAATTTCCTAGTGTATAACAGTCACAATGTGATGAAATTGTGGATGATAGAAAAAAAAACTGAGGTCAGATATGGATTCAGCACCAAATAAAACATAAAAATCAGTTACATTAAAAATATTTTCAAAAAGTTCATTTTTGTTGGCCTGTGTAATTTTTCTTTGAAATCATATACAGACAGATAAAGGAGATGAAATCTGGCAGAAAACTGTCATTCAATTTCTGTCATAAGTTTATTTTTTGTCAGCCGATTTTCAGAATTAAGGTATTATTTTGTTCACAATAAAATGCTTAACAATTCTGCACGTAGAATAGAAATTCCGAATTTTCAATTGAGACTGAAAAATTTACATCTTATTAAACACGTTCAAATTTATGAACGTGTTTATACTGTAATTTTCTGTTTATTAGACAACAGTGGTCTAAATGTGTGTACAAAATATTATTGTGGTTCCTCAATCTGATGTTGAGATGTAAATTTTTCATTATTAAACAAAATTACAGACAGAAAAAGGAAAAAACAACATTTTTGGCTCATTTTGACACGCAGAATCCAAAAAAGCACAGCCAGCCCACCATTTTAAGTACACCTTCTGTATGTGTCTGTTTTTAAAGAATGAATTCAATGCAGTGTGTGGTCACACAAATATGATATCTTTGTTTAACTGCAATCTGTAAAGATATGACCACATACAGATTGCAGTTAAACAAAGATATCATATTTTATAGAAAAAGGAATGCAATAGTTGGTATTTTGAGATTCTGCAGATAAATTTAAAATCAGCATGGTGAATAATAAATTTTGAAATGATATGGTTATAGAGTTTCATAAATCAAAGTAAGGCCTTCAGAATTAGTGTTCTAAAAACTGGCTCTCTTTTAGGAATTCCCAACAATAAATTTTTTGAATAACTGTCTGAAAGATGTTCAAAGAGTATCAACAGATTTAAAACTATAACATAATATATTTTTAAGTGTACTTTATGATAAGCTGATGGGCTATTTTAACAATTTTTTTGTAAAACCTGACCAAACCTAACATTTAACTGGAAGGTAAATAATCATACAGTTGTAAATCAGAAAATCAAAATGTAATGACTTGAGGAAATAACTAGAAAAGTTGTTACATAATCAACTTGAATGCAATGTAACAAGACAGACTTTGAACCAACATCATATTGTATTAGTGCCATGACAGTCAAAGGTTTACAAAATAAGTGAATAGTTTTCAATATATTTATTGAAATTGAAAAAATATATTAAAAAAAGAATCTGTCCTGATTTAGTCATTATCAGTTCACTAAATTTACCTGTTTATTCCAATTAAAAATGACTGCATAAGTAGATAACAATTCCAAAAAAAAAAATTATAAGATATCACAAATTAACAATACAGGCTTAATGTTTACATAATTTAAAAATAATTTGATCAGTCAATCTGTGTAACTCTAGGTTTAGGCATAAATCCTGGTCGATTTGAAGGTGGTAATCTTTGAGAAGATTTTAAATACTGTTTTCCTCCATTGTGATTTGTTGTCCTAAAAAAAAAAATAAAAATTTATTTAACAAATCTATACAAATTTGGGAAAATAGTAAAAAAAACAGTCATAATTAAATAAATAATTCTGTTTATAACAAATAAAAACATTAAGGATCTTGTGCAAGATGATGCATTTCATATAACTGGAATACCTATTTTACTTATTTACACCAATTAAGTAAATAAGAAAAATAAGTCAAATTGCTAAACAAAATTTTTCTGTTTTACATGGAAATCAGATGAATTAATTACCCACCATTGCTAAATAAGCTGGTCTCAAGTTTAATTCCTCGGAAGGTTCTTCAAGTTTTTCACATAACATTAAAATGCAAGTAGCATAAGCAAGATTATAATAAAAGTTAACTAAGCAGTTAATCCTAAATAAAATTGTAAAACTGAAGAATCAACATCAAAAAATCATAAAATTACTTCACTAGCCTTTAAGCCACATTGTTAAGAGATGTTTGTGATGACTGACAGATTAACACTTTTATGTTTTTCTATAAAAAAATATAGCATCTCATTTTGATGTTTTTTATGCACTAATAATAAATTCTTGAAATAACCAAGGCCTAGAAATATAAACAGATGTGCTGAAAATGGAATTAGAAATACTTCTACAATCAAAAATAAAGTAATGAAAACAAACAAAGAATTATCAAAAATGGAAAACTGTAGTAATTAATTTGAATAAATAAATCCAGAAGTACTAAGAAAAAGAAATTAGTATTGATAACAACAAGTAATGGGAGAGAAGAGAATAATTAAAGGGAAGGAGAGTGTACAAATCTTGCCATGCTCATTTGCAAGGCTAATACATTGTATTACCAAATGCTAGTTCTTTAACTGAATGTAAAAAAAAATAATTTTAAGAATGATTAATATTTATTTCCACAAGACATAAATAAGTAGAATGTTTAGAAAGAATGTGCCCTGCAATTTCCTTTATGAATTAATTTAACACACACATTTGAATTATAAAATAAACTGACTAAACAGTTATATCATACTTGAAAAATAAGATAAATAACTGTTGATGGTTAGAATCCTAAATCAGTGTTCCAAATCTGAACTGAACTGAATAATAGAATACATGTCACAACAATCTATATTGTGAGAAAGAAGAAAATTACAAGTTCACAATACAGATAGGGTCTCTTACAAGACTAAGGAAAAAATAAACTTGATTTCATTTCTTAAGAGAGGGGGAAAACCAAGAGTGGGAAGGAAGTTTAATTTTTTAAGAGCTAAATATATTTTGAATAGTTTAATATCTAAAAAAACAATTAAATAAAGTTGGGAAAAATTATTTTCAATTCATACAAATGAAATCTTTACGAAACATACATTCTGTTCAAAAACCTGACCGCAGAAAATAAAAACTGTTGGTTGTAATTACTCAATGGCCTTGGTAAGACCCTAGAATAAAAAATAGTAAGGCCAAACATAAAGACTTATTTGAACAAAACACAATACCTGTATACATAAAACAATGTAAACTTATGTTGGCACAACTTGCCAACATCTTGTCTACTAAAACTATCTTGCAGAACGATCCAATATATACGGGTTAAAGAAAATTAAACCAATCTTTAACCATTTAAATTAGAATTTAACTATTCTTATAAACTTTGCAGAATTAAAATTTTAAAGATAACACAAAATAAAATTAATTCATTTTAATGTAATAAAACCAAACTTTAATTATAAAATGAATATTATTATAGTTGTTTAGTTTGGTAATGCTTATAAAAGTAGCTGAAAAAAAAATTACAACCAATTTGGCTACATTTAATGTTTATGAATGGATGAACTGAGAAAATGTTAACTGAAGTGTAATGGATTAAGTCAATACACAGTGCTATCCAAAAGTTCCTGAAATTTGAATGTGTGAATCAGCGTTATGGCACTAAATAGTACAAACTGCACTTATTAAACCAGTCTGCTAAGTAAGCATTTTATTTCTTTATTAGTGGTGTGTTAGTGTCATTTTGCAAATCTATAGAGAACTGAAAATGAATGATCACCCTGAAGCAAGATTACTTTTAGAAATGTTTCCGATTAAGATACCCATTCAGAAGGAGATTACTTTGAAGTGATAAACCAATAATTTTTAAACTTTTTTCATATGTTAATATCCTACACTTTTGAATATAACCTAGTATGGCAATATAAACTTTGATAAACCAGAATAGTATTAAAAAAATACAGATATCTTACTTTGCTTTCTTAGCAGCAATTGATTTCGTTGCAGGCTTACTACTCTTCCTCTTTATGCCTCTACTTGATTTCCTACCATTATTCTTTTTTTTTCTGCCTCCTCTTTGTTTAGTAAATTGTTTTTTAGACGAATTAGGACTGCTAAAATAATGAGATGTTTCAGCACGGTTGTTACTAAAACCAGCATCACTTGTTACCCAAGAGTTACTATTGAGTGACTCTTGAGGCTCACTCATTTCAGTCTCCTCAATACAGGTGACTGATAAACAAAGAAAGGAATAACTTTCAATTAAAATTATATATAACATGTAAATATTACAACTGAAAAACATAAATTTTTATATAAATATGCATTTTTTATTATACGCAGTTTTAATTTAATTTAATTTTTTACATTCACAACACCTGACCAGAACCAATGGGTTATTATAATCTTAGAAACTTTACATTCAATTCCACATATCATATATATACATTAAACTCAAAAATGTAATTTTATTTTTTAATTCAGTGATACCATTTTGTAGAAATCAGAACTGAAATATAATACAGCAGTGCTATATTAAAAGGCATAGAACATCTGATATCTAACATAAAAAAAAATTATAAGTTCCATTATCTGTTCCTACAGCTGATTAGAAATTATCACTAGTCATTAAATAGACAGATTAATTTGCACACACTGATTGTTGAAAGATTATCATTCAAGCACAAAAAATTAGTCTTTACATTAAAGATTAACTGCTCATATTTAAAAATATTCATTTTTCAGGTAAAATAGTTTTATTGATTTGTGATGTAAAATTTGACCCAGATCTTCCACATCTATTCATAAATTTCACTACAATAAAAATCTTCCATTGACAAGAAATGACTTTACACAATCATTTTAACTTAATGATTTTTTTGGAATATCATTTTTAACTAATTTATTTAGCAAATGGCACCAAAACAACAACAATTACAAACAAACATTTAACAAATTAATATAAGCTACTGATTCTGGAGTCGCCATCAGGAAATTATCAAGAGTACTTTCATAAGCTGTCCTACGGCAAACTTCTGTGATGTGTTTAACAGTTTGATTTTCACCACACACACAAAGGGGCGTCGATGTTTTACCCCATTTATACAGGAAATAGGTGCACCTACCATGCTGAGTTTATATTCTGTTTAGCATTGACCATGTCTTACATGGCAAGCAAAACCTGGCGGCTTTTGAGTAATACATGGGATTTGGCTCTTCTGATTTGTGGTCCATTCTTGACCCCAGGTGTCAGTTAGGTTAAATCCTTCCTCTGTGGCAGCAATTACAACTTCGTTTTGGCCTAAAGCCTGCTTATTCAATCGGTATAACATCAAATATTCTCAGACAGATTCTGTTGTAGATAAGCCTTTCTAGTAATTTATATGTCACTGACAGCAATGCCGTAGCTCTTAGGTAAGTTTGTTGGTTTCCCTGATTTTAAAACGGCTACTACCTTTGCTTGCTTTAACTCTGAAAGCAATTAAAAACTCTGAAAGCATTATGTTGCTGGTGCCACATAATGCAGACCCAGCTCATTATGTCAGTCTGGGTATCTGCATTATGTCAGTGAAGAATCTGGCCAGCCAAAGTTTTGCGTATTTTCTGCAGTTTAATAAAAATTCCGGATTGATACCATTGAATCCTGGTGCTTTTTGTGGAGCGACATCTTTGAGCGCCAACTCAATTTCTTCAAGTGTAAAAGGGTAAGCGTACTCAGTCTCTCCTGCCTCCCTCCTCAAGTTTCTTAGTTCGTGTTTTATCTCAATTGCATGCGCCCTGTCTCTTGGTGCTCTGGGTGTTGCCACTATGTGGGATGCTAGTGTTTGGGGAGACATTTGCTTTTTGTCTCCGAATAGGAGATCCACTTCCTAATTTTCTTAGCAGAGTCCATGCATGATGATTCGAGGTCTGAAAGTTCAGGCTTTCCACCATTTCTGACCATTTGTGTTGATCGCCACCATCTGCCACCTCTTGATCGCCTGTCTCAAGGAAGCTTCGGTAGAGAACTTCGCTGTTTTGGGACCACCCTGAGATATATTCTCTGCGAAACCCTCTAGGGATGCACTTCTTAGCAGTACTTGTTACTGCTCCAATAAATATGCTATAGTTTTTTCTGATTGGTGGTATCCAGCCTGGGCATTTATCCAGATCCCTAGAAAAATTTTCCCAATTAGTCTTTTTGAAGTTCCATCTAGGGCAGGGTACAGGTCAGGAGTGAAATTTGGCTATACCTGCCTCTATAATAACTGGACGGTGCTGGCTGTGGGGAAAGTCACACAGAACTTTTCAGGTGACTAGCAGCAGCCGACTTTTGCTGTCAGTTGAGGTGAAATATAGATCCGGATTATACTCCCGCCTCCAAGCCACTGATTTAAAAGTAAATCGGTCTTTAGCATCAAAGACAAGACTAAGATTCTCATCCTCAGCCCATCTCACCAGAGCCTCACCATTTGCATCATAATCCTTATATTTCCACTGCTTGTGGTGGCTATTAAAATCACCCAAGTAGACTGCAGGATGAGGTATTTGGATTACTGACGTTTGCCACGAGACAGCTGGTGGTTTATAGATATTGGACACTATTATACTTCCGATTTTAACTACAACATTATGAATTTCATTGCCCGTGGAGGTGGAAATGAGAGTGGTGTTTTCTATATTGCGTCTACCATAAGTAGTGACACTGTACGCATCATGGTATGTAACATCAAGTAATTCATATCCAGGTATTTTGCCTCTTTTCTGCAATTGTTCCTCAGTGTTACAATGTGTTTCCTGGATTGCGACCAGATCAATATTGTCGTTCTTCAGTAGTTTCGATAAATATTGGCTCTTAGAATAATTTATGCTTTCCATATTTATGTGGCAAATTCGGACCGAAGGTCCAAGATTTCTTGTTGGCAAGTCCTGAAAAGGACTGCTGGGTATATCCAGCGACATGGCCTGCAGTTTGTAGCACTGTAGGCTTGTGTCTGCGTGGTCAGAAGAACCTACTTAAGAAAATTACTTGTGCAGATGGGAAAAGAAAATCTTAATGTATATACAGTAAATATAGTAATACAGTAAAATAAGAAGGTAAAAAATTTATGGAAAGAAATGGTGTAATTGAAGTATTTGTTCTTCACAGACCAATTTTAAGACAAAAATCAAGGAAGAATTGAGATGTCCAAAATAAAAGATGCGGTTTATGAAAGATTTAATTGAAAAAAAGATGGATTAGTAGGCCAGAAAATGATTAAAATTGTTTTATTACTTCCTGATAATCTTAAGTCCTTTATTCCAAATAATTAGATCAACACTAAATATTAAATTGAAATAATAGATAATACCATAACAAAAGAAATAAAATAAGAAGAAATTAGCAATTTACAATTATTAACAATAGATAAATAAACTTAATGCCTTTACTTAGAAGCATAGTTAACTCGCAATGAAATGTAAAATTAAAAAAAAAAAGCGTAACAATATTAAAAATAAATTTAATAACGAGATAATTAAATATTGATATAATTTAATATGAGAAAATTACTTACATAATAAATTATAAAATTTAGAAAAAAGAGAATTGAACATTTTCGGTTTGTTACATTCACTAGCAAAACAATTTTATTACTACAAGTAAAAAAGTTATATTGATAAATTTCTTAAACATGGTTTCCATGGATATATTTTAATAATAAAAAATAGTTAAACAATTTCTTTAACCACCTTACCAGCAAAAATGTATTCTCATTTTAATTTTTGATTTATGACAATGCTTTTAAACTCTTGATGATGATTTGAAAACCAAAAGATCTTGAGAAAATACATCTTTTTTTGCTGGTAAGGTGATTAAACAAATTTTTTAAGTATTTTTTATTATTAAAATTATACTGCTTTTAGTTACACACATGACTGTTAACTAGAAACAAACAATATGATTGCTTACAGAAAAAATAAATAAAACCAAGATTTATAAATTTCTGAGATTTATTAAAGATAAAATTTTTAACTTTTGCATAAAATGTTTCTTAAATGATTTTAATATTAATAGTCTTCATATCAAGAATAAAAACATCATGTGAATTTAGCAACTACACTGCCTACACATTAAATGTTTTACTATATATAATGCATTTGGAAAGTTGCTGTGTACTGGAACTATGGAAGTATAATGATGAAACTTTCTTAATTATTTACTTTGTATGTTTATTTCATTATTTTATAGAAATGGATGTTACAATAACTGAAATAGTTTATAAAAGGTGTTGAAAATGACCTCCTCCAACATCAATAGAACAGTACACACATTTCAATCAGCTGATATACTGGAATGTCTTGTATGTATGCCATTATTCGTATGAATGTACCATACTTGTGTTGGTATGTCTAGTATGTATATGGCTTAAAAGCCGTATACGTGTGCATGATTGACAAACTTCAGTTCGTCAATCATGCATGGTCTGTTGCAATATACACTGCTCCCCATAGAAAGTAATCTGGGGGAGCGAGACTGGATGATCATGCAGACTCGAAATGATGATGATGATGATCAACTCCTCGAAATGATTTGTTCATCAAATATTTCATAAAAAAAAGTGGGTTTGATAAAAGTGTGAGTATAAATATATATATATATATATATATATATATATGTGTGTACATATATTAATTATAATAACTCAAAAATTTAATTTTATTTCTTAATTCAGTGATACCATTTTGTAGAAATCAGAACTGAAATGTAATACAGCAGTGCTATATTAAATAGCATAGAACACCTGATATCTAACTTCTAAAATATTGTGTTCCATTATCTGTTACAACAGCTGATTGGAAATTATCACAACTAATCACTAAATAAATTGATTAATTTGCACACCGATTGTTGAAAGACTGTCATTCAAGAACAAAAACTGAGTCAACAGTCTTTACATTAAAGATTAACTGCTCATATTTATAAATATTCTGTTATTCAGGTAAAATAGTTCCCAGCTGTCATTGACCAAAGCCAACAAAATGGTGTCACAGCACCATCTTGTTGGAACCAACCGTGATTGATTTCTGTGTCTGATAATCTGTAATTCTTCTGTTAACTTTGTGATTTCCATTGACTAATGAAGTTTGTTAAAACAGCACATTAACAATCACTATTAACTGTATTTTCATAAGACTGGACCCACAATGCATGTTCTGCTCACACCAACCCAGACTCCAATTTTTGCTTTGTTTAACCATTGTTTTTCGCAACTATTGATTCCGATAAATGAAACAACACAAAATGAAACGGATCTTGTTCAATCACAACCCAATAACTAACGTCTTTGTTTATTATTGAGCAACATCCAATGAACCCACAGGGCAACCACCCCAATATTGAAAGAACAGAATGCACCACGTAATTCCAAAGCATACTGCACAGCGACTTTCTGGATGCAATGTATTATCGAACTATAATATCTGCAATAAATGCTTTCTTATGCTTATTCATGAGTTTTTTGAGAGAAAGAGAGAGAGTTTTTTTGAGGTCATTTACAGTTAAAAGCAGTGCTAATTATTTGTCTATCTCACTTTTAACAGTTTCATGCTTTTGTATACAGATATCATGTCAGATGAACATCATCTGAAAAACAACACAAATCTAATGCAAATGTTTTATGATTTCTGCATCAATACAGACATATCACAGTAAGCTACTATACTAAAGTCAGTATCATTAAACAATTGTCATGAAACGTGTCTGCTTTTTAATTAATTTTTTAAGGAATCTTAAAACTATTTTAAAATGAGTTGACTGCTGTTTATACTAGGATCTACTTTCTTAAGCAGATAAATAATTCTATTTAAAATTTCTTATAATTATACAATATGATTTTTAATTAACTTCTCCTTCACAACACTTATGCACCGTGGACAGGATATCTTATTTTAAAATACTTCCCTTATCGCTAACATTAATATAATTACATCTTTTGTAATTAATATTCTCAGTCCAAGCTGTTAATTAGTTCTATTTTGAATATTATCTAATAATTTTTGAAATTATTAGATAATGACCTAATTTTGAAATTTAATAATTTTTAATGGTTAAATTTTATTTTTATTACAGCATTAGGTTGATTGCCCTGTGGGTTTGTTGGGTATTGTTCAGTAATAAACAAAGATGTCTGGTGTGAAGTTTTGAACATCTTCATTTTGTTTTGTGTTGTTTCATTTATCAGAATTAATAGTTGTGAGAAACATAATGGTTTATTATTTCTGAATAATATTACATGCATTTGAGGTCATCAGGAACAGAGAACAGTAGATATAGGAAGAGGGAAGCCAATAACAATGAACAGAGATGAAGGGAGGGATGAGCAATCAGGATACTCTTCACAAATTTTTAAAGTAATTATTGAAGAAAAGTTTTCAAACCTTCTTTAGATACAAATATTAAAAAAACACACCCAGTTTTTCAGCAGCATATTGTTGTGTAATTTCCAATAACTGTTTGCCATATTTCTTGAAATTTGCACTTGTCACACCAACAATGCTTAACATATTTTCCTCTGATTCTGGCAATTCTCTGGACATACTTCGTACAGCCTAATATACAAAAAAAAAGAAGAAAATATACAAGATAACAATTTTAACAACTAACATCTAATACAGAAAAATTTCTATTGTTTAAAACATTTTAATATTTGACACAGGATTTTAATTACAATATAAGTTTAATCAAATCTAAAGATAAATTACCATAATTTTAACCTATAATCCCTTAAAATAAGTAAATTTATTCATAGACTAGTTAAATCAGCAATTTCCCATGCATGTAATTAAAAATATATTTTTGGGAATAGTCAGAAAGGCCAATCTACACTTAAAATATACTCACATGTCTACTATGTGAGGTACAATAAAAAAATTCTAATACTAGTTTTATAAGAAATGCACATGATGCAGCAGTGATATTCATGAACCAAAGGGATGCCGTGTGTATGTATATATATATATATATATATATATATATATATATATATATACACACACACACACACACACTCACACAGCATATTCTTTTTGACTGCATACATGGGGATTTGTCATAATGCTATGAACCATAAGGTAGAGCAGATATTTAACATCAAATTCTGCATCAAACTCAGGAAATCCACATCAGAAACCTTTAACATATCCGGCCACAGGAAAAAATCAATGAGTTGGTCGAAGTGTTTTAAACAGCATCTATTCTTTTATGAGCCAGAATATTACAGGAGGATGATGACAAGTCAAAGTGACTCTCCATGAATACAAATATAAACATAATATGATAGATTGTGTGTGAGGAATTTTGGATTACCATAAAGCAAATGCTTTACATGATCAATGTGGGACTATAAGTGGTGCAGGGAATACTGATGTTCATTTTAAACACGAATCATGTTGAACCACCTCTAATAGAAAGCTCAGGAAAACCTTTATTTAAGACAGGTTTATCATCAATCAAGAGTTGGGTCTATGACTAAGATCCAAGTACAAAGTAGAAACCTCAGAGGAAGAAAGGCCCGCAATCTGAGAAAAAATAAAGTATTGTATGTTCTTCATGAATCTATTACCTTAGGTAAATTACCAATATCCTATTCTACTGTACTGTAATGCTCTGATGCAACTAAGAGAGGACACTGAACACAAATATTAACCTTGGTCTAAGGCATTTCTCAACCTTTCAGTATTTGCGACCCAATTTTCAATCATAATTTTCAACGTGCCCCCCTCTCATACAATAACAATTTATACAATAATGATGTATATTGACACTAAAGCTACACTACAACCTTAATTACAAACTTTACAAATTACTAAAAATTAGTAAATTTATTGATATTTGGCAACACCAATCCACTGCACTGACAAAACCAAAATCGATGTCTCTATTGCTCTCTGTCTTATGTCCACTGTATCAGACATTCTGATTTGTCTCAAACATTCTGAAACATCTGTGCAAACTTGAATAAATGCTGCACCTTGTTCAATTCCAGCCAGTCTATCAAGTTGATCTTTCTATCGCTATCAAATGTATCATGAATGTGTATGTTGTAATTTGCATGTTAACAGCAATTCACGTAATTAAAATTCATGACAGCAGATTTATACAGAATCATGGATAAATTTTTAAGTGGGCGTAAGTGAGCATTAGATGATAATGAAGCATCAAGTGCACAGACGAGTGTGGTTCCGAAAATAAAATCAAAAAAATATTCTTAAGAATACTTAAATTTTGGGTTTACCAGTACTGAAGAAAATGGTGAAGAAAGGCCTGTGTGTGTTATTTGCTCAAAAAATTTGGCAGACGGCAGCGTGAAACCTAATACACTTAAACATTTGGAAACGACTCATAGTGAGTATGTTAACAAACCCTGAGAATTCTTCAAATTAAAACTAAAATCATGTGAAAAGCAAACATCATTTTAAAAAAAACTTTGTCCGTGAATGAAAAAGCTCTACTTGTCTCTTACAAAGTTTCATATAAAACAGCCAGATGTAAAAAGCCTCACACCATTGGTAAAGAGCTTATTTTTCCAGCTGCAACTGAGATTGTAGAAACTGTTTGGAGATAATTTTGCCAAATAACTGCAGTCCATACCTCTATCAAATGATACTGTTCCCCATTGAATTGGTGATATAGCTAAAAATGTACAGTATCAGCTTTTTGGGAAGTTGCATGAAAATTGTTTTCAATTCAGCTTTATGAGGCAACAGACAGAAATAAAGATGCTCATTTCATTGCCTATGTTTGATCTTGTATGATGGTATGTCAGCAGTAGAAAAACTACTTTTCTGAAAACCAATAGAACTCAAAACAACAGCACTCACATTATTTACTATCTTAAATGATTTTATAAACGAGGCAAACATAGAGTGGAAAAATCACGTCAGAATATGCACCGAAGGTGCTTGTTCAATGTCTAGAAGATTTCAAAGTATACAAGCACTTGTGAAACAAAAATCTCCAGTGTGTCTGGACACATTGCATGATCCACAGAGAAGCTCTGGCTTTCAAAGAAATGAGTCCTGGTCTGAATATTGTGCTAATGACGGTTGTAACCATAGTAAATAAAATAAAAATAAGACCCTTAAAATTAAGAATCTTTTCTACACTTTGTAAAGACATGGGTGCAGTACATTCAGTGTTATAATTTTATTGCGAGGCAAGATGGTTATCACGCGGGAAATTTTTACAACGTGTTTATGAATGAAGATGAAATCGCCATTTTTCTAGAAAAGGAAAACCTATCGGAAGCCAACAAGTTTCAAAATGGCTTATTTGTGACGGAATTGGTCTACTTGGTCGACATATGCAATAAATTAAATACCTTGAATCTTCAACTCCCAGGAGCAAATACACATATGTTGGATATGAGTGATAAAGTTAATGCTTTTTGTAGAAAATTGGAATTGTGGAGTAGAAATTTAAAGCAAAAAAACCTAAAAATGTTTGTAAATGTGGATGAATGTGTTAAAACTTAACTACTTAACTACTCTCTCTGCTACTGAACTCTCAACTACTGAAGAAGAAATCTTCATAGACTTCACGGCAAGTGGTAAAATCAAAAGAGAATTTAGTAACTAATCACTCTATGAATTTTGGGCAGGGGTGGATGATGAGTTTTCTACAATGAGAACAAGAACATTTCATATACTATTACTATTTTCAACATCCTACCTTTGCGCAACCAGATTTTCTGCAGTGGCTGCTTTGAGGACAAAATATAGATCTCAAATAAATATAGAAAAAGAACTCTGTGTCAATTTCTAATATTAAACCTTCCTTCGAAAAACTTTGCTCTGCAAGATAGCAAGAGAGTCAACTAATAATTAACCAAGGCCCAAGGAGTCACTAATAATTATCAAACTTGTTTTTAATGTAGTATTGATAAGTTAATTTAATACATTGTGCAATGCTGATACAATCCTATTTATAAGTGTATTATAGTGGTGTAAATGTGTATTTTATTATTTATTATGTCAGAATGTATTTTGTTTTGCTTTCCTTTCAGTAAATTAATAAATCTTTTTAATAATATTTTCTTTCTAATGTGCTTGTGCCCCCCATTTAGTGTTATCATGCCCCTTTAGGGAGGCATGCCCCACACGCTGAGAAACACTGGCATAAGGGCAAATAAGGTCATCATGACAATGCTCCTGCCACACAGCTAGCTTAACAAAATACATGAATCTTTCAAATGTAATAACACAGTTAAACTTCAGCAATACTGTACTTACTGAAATTGGCCCCTGTAACTTCTATTCTTCAAAATGAACCTCAAGTCAAAGGATCATTATTTCAGCACCATACAGATACCCATTGCGAGTCAAACAATATGTTTGATGCATTTAAACATCATCACGACTTCCTCAAAATATTACAATATGGCAGAAAAATTGAGAACAGAGTATTGTTGCACAAGGGATAGGATTACTTTGAAGAGATGGTAGGAAAATTTAAATCAAGTAGTCTTTTTATGGGCTTATTCTTGAATTTTTTAATTACAATTTGTACTGATAACGTAAACATAGAATACAATAATTTGGTTATGACAGGCAATTGTTATCAGTGATCAAGAGAATGGTAGAATAAAAATCATTTTCAACTACAAATAATAACAAGCTTTTTATAAAATTTCTTTTAAATATTAATTTACAATTAAGCTTCCCTAATGTTGTTAACACACAGAATTATAAAATAAATAAATTATACATACCTGGACTGGGAAAATGCTAGCGGGATTAATATTTAATGATTCAGCAATTGACTGTACAACGTCCATAAGAGCAGTATAACAATTTTCTTGTATTTCTTTAATTTTTGCACTAACAACATTCAATGAATCTCTATTAACAACTGATAATTTATTAACATTTGATTCAGATTCACTATATATCGGAAGCATTATCTAAAGCAAAAACATACAAAGAATAATATAAAAATAAATATACATTATATTTCATCAAAAATAGGAATTAAAAAAAAAATTTTATCGGTTGCTGAAATCTTCCAGCAATTCCATATATTTAAAATTTCACTCTTCTCACTGATAAAATATTTGTATTAAGTAGTATCAATAAAACCGATTCAATCTGTACCATACTCTGTTCTGTCAAAACTAACATTAGAACTTAGAAATTTAGCAAAATACATGAGACTTTATTTTCCAATATTTATACTGGCTTATTAGTATGATGAGATAAACCTCTAACAACTTAACTATAACTTTAATTATAATTAGATGTGTCAAAATGAAGTTTTTTTCTTGCTATAAGGTAATACTATATTCAGCTGTTATAGCTGTTCGATGTGCCTGCTTGTAGTAATATTATATACTGCAGGGGGTGACTGTTATGGTAGTGCTTTAAAATACATGATGACTTAACCTGTTTGTGCTATTTTAAACACGCTGTTAATCAATATGGTACAACAGGCCAATGAAGGATCATTGGCCTGCTGTACCAATTGCGTAGGTGAGAGTCAGCAATTGCATCATGCATCTTTAATAAGCAATATTACACTGAATGACATCCAAAAAATCTTTTACGCATTTCTTACTTTATAATTTAAAAAATTCTCACTGTTCATCATGGATATGCAAAAGATGTGCCAAATGGGTTCCACACATGCTTACTGATAAATAGAAAGTAAAGTGTAATAAAGGTGCTGCACTGTTTTCAAATCTAAACAAAAGGAAGATGAATTTTTCAGTTGCATGCATTACGACATGCAGTGAAACTAGGGTTTGCTATATCTTATCAATAAGCAAATATCAACTGATGACTGGCATCACTCTCATTTGCCATCCACACACATGAAGTTTAAGCAGACTTTTGACAAAAAAAGGTCTACTCCTTGTTGAGATGGCAAAATGTATGGCATTAACGTTGCTGTATATTTTGAAGAAATAACAGGATTGTGCCTGGCAATTCAGATTATCATTTTTGAGAAAGATTAGCATAATCCTTCTCCATCGAACTGCCTAGCCCCACACTGCTAGATAGATTACACAGCTCACTAATTCATAAGAGAAGTTGTTTTCTAAGCTCTAGACTGGCCTTGTCCTATTGATTCTCACCTTTAAAATTAAATTAACAAACTATTTAGGGGGAGATAAGCAGCCCCATGAATGAAGAATACTGATGGATGCGGCCAGAATGTTTCTGAATGGACTTATGAGAATAGTACAATGAGGTAATACAGAACACTGTAATGAATTATGAATAACTAAATGTTTAAGTGACTGCATGCAAAAATGACCTAAGATAAAATTAACAGTTCTGTTAAAAATATTTATCTCAGTTGCTTTGTTATTATATAATGGGTGTTTCTTTCTGTACAGACATATCTTTAAACTTTTTAATTTATTACCCAACATTATTAGATAATGCTTATCATTTAGAAGAGTCTGTGATGTAACAAAACAATTTGTTACAAGATGGATCTTATAGAAAATAGTAGCATGAACTTATATGGTGATCCTGAGATAGTAGTGTCTACCATTTCATTCAGATAGTTTCTGATTAGCATTATTCATATGCTAAATTCACCCTCACAAAAAAAAAAATTAAACTGTCAATGGACATTAGCCTGCAGTTACATCATGAATATTTTATTGTTACTACCTCAAATATGCTGTACATACACCAGAACCAGGAATTGAACCTGAGTTCAGCTTATCTGGAAGCCAGTATGCAAACCCCTACATTGACTGGCTCAATGAAATAAATAAACTTCCACTATTTACCTGAAGGTTCAAATTCTGGTAGGACTCAGTATTTTTCAGATGCTATAAATTTCCATACAATTCACACCCACGTTTCAACTTATGGGGTGATCTGAATCAAAATATATATATATATATATATATATCTTATCTCAATAATCAGTACTAGGTGGTTTATTTGATAAAATTTAAATATATGTATATATAATGATTTGTATTCACATTATATATAAACCACCAATACATAGTAATTAAGTTAAACTTACCATATTAATTTCCAATAATTGATTATTGTGCTATCCCACGTCTTCCGTTTGTATTTTATTCTATAACTACATTAAAATATATTCAAAATTTCAAAACAGAAAACAATTTAGAATAAAATGATAAATTATTAAAAGAGTACATTTTAATGTAGTTATAGAATTCAATACCAACTGAAGATGTGGGATACTGTGAAAATCCATTATTGGAAATATAGTTAATAACTTATTTCATGTAATAATAGATTTTATAAACACAGTGGTCAATAATGATATATATATAAACAAACTGTAGGAAAGTTTTTCTTCCTGCAGTCTACCATTATATATAAGTGTACAATTGAAAAGTGAAGCAAAGGTTGCACAAATTTTGAATTAAAATATTTATATTATTGCAAAAATTTATAACATGCTTATAATACGAACTGTGATATGGCTGTCATGGAAGATATTATTGCATTACAGAAATTAAAAACCAATAATGAACCTAAAATTTACCAGCAATTAATAAAAGAGAAATTAACATAAAAAAAAATCCAAATATTACAATAAAAAAATGCATTACCTTAACATTTCCTTTAAGTAATGAATCACTTTTTTGTCCGAGTCTAATGTACATATTAACTATATCATCTCTACAAACTACTGGATATTCATCTAAGTAATTTTCTAAAATTAATTTATGTAATAATCTTGCGACATCACTTCTATTCCAATTTTTACCTTTACCGTGTAAATCCAATTTATCATGACCTGTAGAATATCACCACAATGTGTATTTATATAAATAATAAAAATAAATATTTAAAAATAAAATTGCTTACCTTATCTATAGTACCATATTCTAAAACTTTCTTGTACATTTTTCCATCTATGAAGAATCACTGATGCAGACAATTCTTTCCATTTAGCCTAGTTTACAATCATATTATACATTATAATGTTCTAATATCCCTTAAAATTTATTTTTTCTTTGCCCGGAGAGCCTAGCTGCGGAGGCGTGCCTCAACCTTCCTCAGAGAAAAAATCCTGGTGACTCCATTTTCATCAAAAGGTGATTTTTTATTAATATTTTTTATGAACCTATACCATATCAAATATACATCTTCTGAGGCCTTTTCAGTTAACTAACTGTTGACTTTTAATTTAACTAACTGTTAGGTCTTATAAATTAGAGTGAGTCTTACCATTTTCATTTCTCTGAATCAAGTTTTTTCTATTCTTTGTCATATTCCTAGCTTCATACATGAAAAGCATTCCATAAGTACTGCTTTTATAAAAAACAAAAGTAAGGAAGATAACAATAAAAACGATGTGACATTTTCATTAAAAGGTAAGGTACCTTGTCTCAAACTGAATTTGACCAAACATTTTTTCTGTCAAAAATTGAGTTGACTTTCATTTGATAAGGTAGGGCTGGAAATGGTAGGTTACTTTCAGAACATTTTTAAAGACAATGAAAAATTAGAATAAAAAAAATGATATATACGAGGTGCGACAATAAAGTAATGAGACTGATTTTTCTTTGCAAGATGTGGCAACCCTGCAGCTTGTGTAGCCACACCATCTTTGACCTTGGTCTATAAGCTACTTCTAGTCCAAGCGGTACATTGATGCAACTGCTCAGTCGAGAGTTGTGCTGTAATAAGTGAACACGTGTTTGTGTCTCTCGTCACAGAAATGAAACCCCAAAATATTGCACAACGGTATGCCATTTCTTTTTGCATTAAATTGGGTGAAAACGTGACGACAACTTATGGTAAGCTTCAGAAGGCTTTTGGAAAGGAGGTTATGTCAAGAGCTCAGGTTTTTCGGTGGCATAAAATTTTTAGTGAAGGCAGAACGAATGTTGAAGATAGACCGCAGTGGACGACCATCAACCTCACGGACAGATGTAAACTTGACCAGGGTGCGTGAAATCGTACGATCTGATCGAAGATTATCCGTGAAAATGATCGCAGAAGAACTCAACATCAATCAAGAAACGGTTCGCCTAATATTAACTGAAGATCTTGGTATGAGAAAGATTTGTGCAAAAATGGTCCCCAAAAATCTCACACAACAGCGAGAAACATGGAAAAATGTGGCAGCCGATCTGTTAGAGCAAACGGAAATCAATCCAGATTTGTTGAGCCGTGTTATCACTATTGAAACAACCAACCTTCATCACCATGAAGGTTGGTTGTTTCAATACAATCCAGGGACAAAACGCCAAAGTTCGCAATGGTGCTCAAAGGGATCACCCAGACCAAAACAAGCTCGCATGTCAAAATCAAAAGTGAAATGCATGCTTGTATGCTTCTTCGATTCCAAGGGAATTGTTCATAAAGAGTGGGTGCTTCCTGGACAAACAGTTAACCAATATTTCTACAAAGAAATTTTAGAAAGACTTCGTAAACGAGTTCTTCGTGTCCGTGCCAACATTGCTGATAATTGGATTCTGCATCACAATAATGCGCCATCCCATACTGCTCTGTCAGTACAGCAATTTTTAACCTCAAAACAAACTTCAGTACTACCACAGCCACCTTATTCACCAGATATCGCTCCGTGTGACTTTTTTCTATTTCCAAGAGTAAAAATGGCGGTCAAGGGTCACCATTTTGAAACAACACAAGATGTACAAAAAGCTGTGACGAGGGTCTTAGAGGATATTACAGAAGATGAGTTCCAGAAATGTTACCATTAATGGCAGAAGCGCTGGAATAAGTGTGTGCAATCAGAGGGGAACTAATTTGAAGGAGACAACACTAAACATGACTAAAACGGTAAGCAACAATTTTTTTCACATGTTTCATTACTTTATTGTCGCACCTCGTATTTGCATCAGTAAGTCGATTTTGAAAATTTGTTAAATGACTATAAATTCAACACCAACCTATTTCAAACTTGTTAAGATCCTATCCCACAAAACTGAAGGCTATCAGGGAGACTAATGGAGGAAATTTTGATTACGATATGTCCAAATTTTTCTACAAGTAACTTTACGTTGAATCTTTAGAGATTTACACATGATATATGATGTGCAGTTCAAAAGTAAGGGCCGATGAGTTATAAATAGTGACTGGCAACACTGATTGGTTCACACACGTGCAGTAGCATTAAATAGTCTGTTGGGCATGTAACTGTAAATGTGGCAGTTAACAAATGTGATGGTAATAACAAATCCCACCAGTTGTGATGTTTGATCAGCGATTAGATTTCTAAATGCAAGAGGACATAATACTGCTGAAATTCATCGTCAATTGTGTGAAACATATAAGCCTACTGCAATGAGTGAAGGAAAAGGCAATAGTGTCATGAGTTTATGGAAGGCCATTCAAATCTTCACAATGAACAGTGAAGTGGCAGGCGTAGTGTTTGGACTGACAATCTCATTGAATGTGTGAATGCAAAAATGAGAGAAAACCATCGCTTTATGGTTAGCAATCTTTCTCTAGAATTTCCATAAGTTTAAAAGGCAACGCTGCTGAGAATTGTGACTGATACTCTAGACTGACATAAACTGAGTGCACAATGAATGCTGAAAACATTGACAAGTGCTTACAAAGATCACAGAATGACATCTGCATGTGCTTTCCTTGATCACTTAAGTCACAAGGAAGACAAATTTTTTCCCCATATCATCGCTGATGATGAAACATGGATTTTATATGTCGATGCTAAGAAACAACAATCCATGCAGTGGCGTCATTCTACTTCACCTAAACTGAAAAAATTCAATGTAACCCAGTTTCGAAGGAAAATCATGGCTACTGTATTTTGGGACCAAAAGGGTGTGCTTGTTTGATTGCATGTAACCTAGAACATCCATCACATCATAAGTCTATTGTGAAACACATTCTAAACTGCATCATGCCATTCAAAACCTACGACGGGGAATGCTGAGATCAAGAATTGTTCTTCTTCATGATAATGCACGTTCTCACATGGCTGCAAGCACAACAGAAACAATTCAAGAATTTGGATGAGAAATTTTTGAACATCCTCTTACAGTCTTGATCTCGCACCCAATGACTACCATCTCTTCCTACAATTCACTGGCTTGTGTCTCAACGGTTTGAGGCAAGTGAAGAGAAAAATCACAGTGCAAAAGTAGCTACAATCCTAGGCAACAGAATTTTATGCAGCGGGTTTGAAGAAGCTTTATCACAACATCAAAAGGATTTGGAACAAAATGGTGATTATGCAGAAACATAAAATAAATATGTAAGTATTTAAAAACATTAATAAATTTTTCATCTTTTCAACTGTTCTCATTTTGTTAGCGATTGGCCCTATGTCTATAGCAGATCTTGGAAGATCAAAATAGAAGTCTTTTTACCTAGAATAATGACTGGTTTAATATTACAATTTGTATTTTTTTGATAGAAGTTTCTGTAAGAATCTAAAAATAGCAATCTTCCCAAGGTTTAACCATTTTTCCACAATAAGGCTGTTTGATAATACATTTTCATTAACCCAAAAAATAAAGCTCTCAGAAGAGCCAAAATGTAAACCAAACATTATGTATGACATCTGTTTAATTGTCTTTTGTACAATATTAATAGTTCAGATATATATATATTAGCTAAATATGTAGTTCAAAAAAATGTTACTCTTAACTAAGTTTTAGCTGTATAATTCTATGGATAAAGTGCAAAGGGAGTTAATGTAGAATGGAATAAAAAGTTAAAGGGAAGATTTACATCTGATAAAGATAACACAGGATGAAAAAAGAAAAGTGAAAAAGAGAGGAAAGGAGAGATCTATTATATGTACCAGGGCTGGAGTTGACTGAGAATTTTCCTAGAGAAAGTATGCAAATCCTGCATAAAATGCAAATTCATCCTAATTTTGAATGTGAACAAAATTATTGAAATGTTTTTAGCGTGGAAAAGAAAACCGAAAAGGTAAATTTGAATGATTACAATATGTGAATAAGATGGTAAAGGAGAGAATGAGATAAAGAATACTGAAATGAGAGGTAGTAGGAATAAGATAAAGGAGGATATATGCAATGAGTGTGAATTAGAAGAGAGGATAAATAGAACAAGCTTAAATAAAAAGGAAAAAAGATGACTGTCTTAGAGGAAATGGATTATGTAGGTACAACCTGTTTATTTATCACTCACACACGCACACCTAAAAATAAATAGCTTGATATAAATAAATGGAAATATTACCTGACTTAGTAACTTTTTCATTTCTACTGCCTTTAAATACATCAACAATATGATTTATAGTATAATTTGAATGACGTCCACAAATATTTTTAATGCATTTAATTATCATTATACTTTCAGCAGTAACATCTTGTGTGTTGAAGTTACCCTGCAAAAACCAATCAAACAAAGTGATAGATCAAAATTAAACTGATAAAATTAATTTTTTCTTAAAAAAAAAATTGATTTGATTAAACTAATAAATACTAACACTTTATAAACACTATAAATAATACTACATTGATAAATTAAACTTATAAAAAAAACTAAGATACTCAACTTATAAAAATGGAATTTCTAGACATTTATTAAAATGATTACATGTTTGATTCAGGGAAACAGGAAATTTGTATTTATTGCCTTGATGAGTGTCAGTATTGAATAACTTATAGAAACCAGCTCACAGTATCTTGCCGATTAGATATTATGGATACTTGAAGGTGGTATGTAACATGTTTTTGCCATCATAGTTTTTTTATAAAAATAATGACAGTGTGGAGGCTGAACATAGAGAATTTAGAATGCCATGTTCATGTAATGTCAGCTCATGCAATTAATTAACATATGGATAAGTAATTTTAAGGAAACAGGTCCAACAACAAAAAAGAAACCTCCAGGCGGTATGCGGACGGTTCATATGCCAGTCCTGTTAAAGCCCACCAGGGCAAGGAATGGGGGAGAATGGTGTGGCGACCAGAATTGTCACAAGGTGGGTGTCTAACCCTACGGGGGTTGGGATGTTCATATGCCAAACAATATCAAGCTGCTGTTATAAGAAGCCTACACCATTGAATTCATTGTCATGCAGTATCTTTACAGTCATATAGTTGAAGTGTTTAAAGAAAACTTTGCACGACTTACTTTACATTCATACAAAGTGCAGATCATCCAGGAACTGAAACCAAACAGTCACATAACGTGCTATAAATTCTGTGAACAAATGGTTGAGAAGGTAAACAAGGACAATGACTTTGTTAACTGTCTCTGGATGTGACATAGCACATTTCCACTTTAATATCTTGGTTAATAAATAACATTTTCAGTTTTGGGCACAAGATAATCCTATACAGCTACATTAGCAACTGCTACACTTTACCATGTGGTTGCTGTGTCGTCATATGGCATAATCCCTTAATTTTTTGAAAATGGGTATATAACATGGCCTCACGACTACAGTCATATCAGTTTGATATGTTGTCATGCTGAAACACTTAAAAACTTTGATGTGCAAAAACTAGACATTTCCACATATTACTGACAACAATTGGTTTTAACAAGATAGATCATAACACACAGTATGAATATTGATGGCAGCTGTAAATAAATTGCTTGGCAACATATAATTTTGAGAAATGGTGACATTCCCTGGTCTCCCAGGTTTCTTGATTTGTCGGTGTGGAACTTCTTCTTGTAGGATCATCTTAAAGCAAAGAATGTAGAAGTCAACCTGCTATGACATTAAAACTAAAAGTCAATTGCTGAAATTCCTGTTGAAATGTTACGTCAAACCATACAGAGTTTAACTATGAGACTGCAGGAATGTCTTACCTTGAGATGAAGCTCACCAAAAGTAATCTTCAAATAATAAATCTTGTGTATTTATTTGTAAATGCCATGTTCTTTTTCTATTAGATGTAATAAACTTTTCATAAGAATATTTAATTTTTAAAATTAACAATTTCCCTGAATCATCCTGTATTTAATATATACCTTAATATACTTAACGTTTTATAAATGTAACAAATTTTAGCAAAAGAGAAAAAATAAACATAATATAGACCCAGCCTAATTTTTTCAACTTATAATGGTTATTAGTATCTGTACTAAAGGAGTTAGATAATTAGCTCCATAAAATAGTTTTTTAAAAGAGTAATTTCCACACAGTTAAAGGGGAGTCATTAAAAGTTTTTAAAAAAGTATAATTAGTAGTTTTTTATGCAATCAATAAAAATGATTGAAAATTTAATAAAATTGAAAATTATTCTACAGCTGTTTCACTGGTATGATAAATATACGAATATTAATTAATTTAATTAAACAAATCATGATACTGAACTGAGTGTGTTAAATATGTATAGTTAAGTCATTTTCCAAATTTTATTCCACTATCATAGAAATGAAGTTACTCACAAGTCTTTAAATTCTTGATTCAATACCTTTATTTTTAAAAATAGCAAACATTAGATAACTATCATTATAGGAATTACATAGCTTGCACTAGTGCAAGCTACAATGATAATTTTATTATAAAGATGTTATCATTATAACTTATAATGATGCACTAATGCAAAGTAAGTTATGACACGAGCCTTGGTGAGTGTCATAAAATTCACAAGAGTGCATTAATGGCCATTATAGAGAGTTACATACTGTATTTTTTCTGCGACTGATAAACTATTGAGAATACATCAGTTACAGAATATATGTGTGTCATAAAATTCACAAGAGTGCATTAATGGCCATTATAGAGAGTTACATACTGTATTTTTTCTGCGACTGAGAAAATATTGAGAATACATCAGTTACAGAATATATATAATTTTTAATTCAAAAAAGAATACAGTAAACAATACATTTTTGTGGCAATAGGTTATCAATCATAACTTCTGCTTTTCTTTAATGTTGGTCGGTGTTTCTTTCTTAGAATCCAACATAATAAAAGGATAACAGTATAATATAGAAACTTAGTTACATGTTGGTATACTTTCAAATTAACCTCTGACTGCTAACTATTAAACTGGATTAAAATCAAAGTAAAAGAACAGCTAATACATTAAACAATACCAGCTTCTGATTGATCAGTGGTTGAAAAGAGTAGGCTTTTGATCGGTTGAACACCTTTATCATAATACCCTCAATATGATACAGGTTCCAAACATTATACTACAGCTGTAGAAAAAAATAATTTTTGTACACTTGTCGCAATTATCTATAAGGCACTAATATAAAACGGCTGATTAATGAAAGGGTTTAGTCAACAGGTTGATGAATAACAAAGCTTTTACTATTTGTTCATGATTTTCTCTTTTTTATTATAGACTGACTAAAAAATAATACTAAGCTATACAATAGCTTGAAAATCATGAGGATATATATCAATAACCATGTTTCAGTTTAAAATTTAGCAGAAAATATTCTGATAAAAAGTTATAAAATATCAAATGAAGAATTTTTTACCCTGTTAATGCAATTATCACATGCAGTGCTTAAATTCTTAATACACTGTTCTCGGTTATATTCTTCATCAAAGTAACGCAACTGTAAGTATCTTCTGCAATATGTTTTATCCTCACAAAAGTTTGCCATTCTCCATAAATTTTGTAGGTGTGTCTGTTTTGCTCCAAGATTTGAGCGATCTGTATCCTCTTAAAATAGAAAGAAATGCTTTACACAATAACAGATTATACAACTAAAGCTTAAAAGTAATCAAAAAATAATATTTCCTATGTAAAATAAGTTATAAATCATTTTTAGTATTAACACACACATTACATATACACAAACAGCAGTTACTTAAGTCATACAATCTAGAATAATTTAAGGATTTTCATAATAAAAGATAAGTATTTGTATCATTATTAATTGCAAGATGGGTTTGAGACACCTCAAAATGGTATAATACAGAAATATTGAATTTATATATTTTAATTTACGTAACGGATAACACAAATTCATTTTGAGTGATAGTTTTCATCATATCATTAAAAGTTGATTGTTTCTGTAAACAATGAATAAAGTAACATCGTAATTATAAATATTAATTCTATAAAAATGAATACTAACTTTCTAAAAGTCCACGAATGCGATGTACATCACCATAACTGTAATACAAAAGACAAGATGAAATTTCACCATCTCTACCAGCTCTACCGGCCTCCTGATAATAACCTTCTAGTGACTTAGGTAATGTGTAATGTATAACAAATCTCACATCTGGTTTATCAATACCCATACCAAAAGCAACAGTGGCGCATACTACCTACAAAAATAAAATTAAAATAGAATTTCAATAAGTTAATAAATATTTACATATTATTTTGTTAATCTCTAATTTCATTGTCTTTTCTAAATCACATATCCACAATAAATAGTGCTACAAAGTACATATCTGTATTGCAAAGTGAATTGCTTAATTTATGATTAGTGAATTAAGATGAAATTGAATAGTTTTTATGATGAAATTATAAGTTCCAAATATGACAATTGAAAGACAAAAACTGACATTTGAAGGACATCTGTTATAAATTACACTAGAGTTTTTATATTCAATGTGTTAATTTAAAATCTGCAAGACGTGGAAAATTGGAACTCCTGCATAATTTTATTTAATCCTTTTATAAAAAAAAAACAAGGCAACAAATAATCTTGTTTTTTAATTGCTGAATCTATTGAGAAAGATCATCCTATTAATTGTCTTGTTGCAAGAGGATGAATGGAACTACTAACAGATCCAGCTGATTTATATAGTTTAAATTTTTTTAAGCAGTTACTTAAAACGACATGTCTACAGAGAGATCCTGGATGTCTGTCCATGAGCAGCTGAAAATGAACATTAACGATGTTTTCATTTAGAAAATTCTTAGTACAGAAAGGTTAAAAAAATTGCTAAAAGAATGGTGAAACACACTGATAAGTGCAGTGAAATGGAGAGAATAATTTCTATACACTTGCTATAGTAAAAGGAATGTAATTTGTATATTTTTGTAAATACCTTCAGATTTATGATGATTCCCACTTTTAAGTTGAACATCCTGAATAACTTTCATATATATATATATGGGAGAGAGAAAATAAAGAGAGAGAGAGTGAGAGAAAGAGAAAATACAACATACACAGTTTAACAAATTTGATTTTTAAAAATTTTATCAGTTATGGAAATAATTTTTATATGATATCAACTGCTATCATTAACAGCCAACAATAAATGCCAAAAACTATATCTCATGTTGATCATTTGCTTCGGTGATCAACAACAACCAGTTTAATAAATGTGCATATCCCTAGTTTCTTTATCAATTTTGAGGATTGCCTCAAAATACAATATTATAATAGTTTTGTGGCTTCCCTGAGAAATTCCAGTGTTCTGAAACCATCAGGTCACAAGGATATGCATCTGAGTGTCTTACAAGGACCTAATTGAATTGAATTTAATTTACTCTGAGGTAAAACTTACATATGGTGTTTACATATTACACAATATGTAAGTTCCACATAAGTACAATCAGTATTTGTCCGTGGGCCTGTTGATTAAAAGTATAATATTTATGACATTAAAATAATTTACAATACTTATACTAGATACATGTTACGATAAAAGAGTGATACCATTTTATCATGCACATCATGATACTATACACTATAATTACACTGTGGTCTATAATACAGAGTCTATACTATGCTAAACTAATACAGTCTGAACCCTTGACACCATATTTTTTGAAATGAATTCCATTAGCCCTGATTTCCAATGAAAGGTGTCAAAAAATATATATAATAGGGTTGAGACCTGCCTTCATGAAAATGGTGGACATTTCCAACACTTGCTGTAAGACATTAACAGTTGTGCATAACTAAATTCCATAAATCACATCAAATGAGAGCACCTCCATATAATAGTCCAGAATGGAATTATAGTGTATAGTGTATTATGAGGTGCACAATAGAATGATTTCACCATACATACTATTTCATTTCTTTATTAAAAACTGTTAAAAGATGATTGAAATTGGTAGTTCACAAAATCAACAGGAAATATGATTTATTCAGTATATATACTTACACTCTATTATAGTCTTTGTATTACTTATCGTTGTACAACATAAGATAATGTAATTTCTTCAACAGGTGGGTAGTGTTGCTTATATAGCAGCAGTTTTGTTGTATCACACAACTAATAATGTTTTAAATAATGTGTGTAAACCTCAAGCCAATAGAGTAGCCATTTGTTAGTTGCCTATTGCAAAATTTTTATATGGCTTTTTGTGTAAACTTTAGTGTAAAAACAGTGGCAGTGTATTAACATCAAATTCTGCATGAAAATCAACAAAATCACTATTGAAAAGTTTGAGCAGTTGTAAGTGGAGGGAGGTGTTCTGATTAATTGTACAGATTTTCTGAAATAGTCAAGTGTGTGAAGAGCAAGAAATTCAAAGATGAGCGAGATGTGAATGATGAAAAATGGGGACACTGAAAACAAAAAAAATGGGCAGAAATGTTAACAAAGATTGTGACTAACAGCTACCAAATTGTAAATTAGTCGAGAAACAGGTTAATTTTAACTGATGAATTAGGTATGCAACATACTACAGGGAAATTTATGTTTTAGATCTATGGACAAACAAAAGCAGCAATGACTTCAAATTACCACTGATTTTTCAGAAAATAATCACATGAGAATAATTGTAGGTGATAAAAGTATGTGATTTCAAGGAACTTTTAAAATTAGAGAAAATGTTATAATGACAAATATTTTCTGGTATCATTGATATATCCAGTATAATATAATCAAGGAAGCCAACAGTAATTTAGAAAAAAAGTTAATTAAATTTGTTTCCAGAAATGGGATCATCGAAACCAACCAATAGATTATAAAGGAAATATTTCAGAAACAATAGCTGGTAATTAACAATTCCAAACATACACTTTTTATAGGAATATTCTATGAATTAAATTGTCACACCTTGTATAAGTAAACAATCAAACAGTTTTTCACCAGCGAATGCTAGATGTACAATATACATTATGAAAGAAAAAGCTTGTCTTTGAAAACAAAAAAGAACTACAGGATGAAAAAAGTAGTTTTACGCCATATTAAGGCTTGTTCTTTCCTTTATTGTTATTGTAAGCATGAATTAAATTGAGGAAAACCTGTAGGAATAATGTACATTACACATAAAATACTACACTTTTAATTTCTTTCCCTGGTAGTGCTATTTTAACGTTCCATACCTTTGTAAAAATTATAAAAAATAAAGTTAAGTATAATTAAAAAAATTTTATCTGCCCTTTTAAGTACTAAAATTTTCTATCTTTATCCTTCAGTTATTTTGTACAATCAGATCATTATTATGTATGGCGATAAATTAAAAATGGTTTTGATAAAGTAGCAACAAAAATGACATAGCGATCTATGATGTCCATGATATTCAGCAATGAAGATACCAAAGCTACCAATTTTTTATAATGATAAACTGAACCAAATTTACCTAAACTAACTACTCTATTTTGCTGTTTAATATAAAAAAAAGCTTCAAACAAAGAATACAATGAACTTGTAAAGGCATCGCATAGTAACAGAAATCAACATCTGTGACCAATGATATAAAAGATACGAATCTTGACAAAAGAGTTAAATATATCTTGCTGATGATGAGATAATCTCCATTAAGTATAATCAATGGTACGAATTTTCACAACTGAAAGCATTCTGGTGATCTTTTAAATAAATTTATATTGTTTAAATAAAAAGTTATAGGTTTAACATGTTAGAAAAAGTAAAAATATCAATGAGAAGTTTATTATTATGTATAAATAATAAGGCTTTGCCTTACGTTATTCTTTCCTTATTTTTCTTTTGTAGCTTGCTACAAAAAAATTTCTTTTTTTTGAATGGTATGTTCATAATCTATTTATTTACTGATAGATAATACAGGCCATAAGGCTGTAGTCCCTAGTATATGATGCAGTGTATTTACCTTAACTCGATCAGTAATCCAATCTTGTTGGGCTTTATGCCTCTGATTTTCAGACAAACCAGCATGATAACATATTGAACGTATACCGGCTTTAGTTAACTCCTGGGCAACATTATCACATTCCTTACGTGAAAAACAATAAATTATTCCAGACTGTCTTGGAAACAATGTTTGTATTTTATTAATAATTTCTGATATCAGCGTTGATTTGCTTGATTTAGGAAGTACTTCGTAACGTAAATTAGGACGATCAAAACTTGATAAGAACCTATAAAAAGAAGTACACAGCATGACAAAGAAATACATAACATAAATGTAAGAGTGTATAACCAATATAAAACTTGCTATGAAATTAAAAAAAAAATTAATTATGTTATAGATGATAACTTAAATGTATAATAATCATATTCAAATTAATCAGTGATTGTAAAATATCAAAAAGTAAACCACATAGAATGTATCAATTATAAGAAAAGTGTTATTGTAAAAATAATTGTTTTACTGTTAAAAGGTAAAACAACCAAAGTGTCTTTAAGGGAAAGTGTTAAAAATATAAAATAAATGTCTGAGCATCCTATAAAAAGTTTACTCAATCCTTATTTCAGAGCATACATTTCTAAAACAATACCTGTAATTAATATGAGTATTTGTGATAAGGTAATCCTTTACACAGTAATTATATGAAACAAGAGTTTCCTAAGTTGTTACTACAAATTCTTTTGTTATTATTCATCTGACAAAATGATCATAATTATTTTTATTTATGTATGTAACATACAAATGCATTATACATACGCATGAGTTTGTTTACTAGGAGAGATCAGGAGGCCAGGATTTACATCACATATATTTAGGTCACAGGTTGGGTAATTTGTACACTCACCAGATAGAAAACACATCCTGGTTAGTCAATAACAAAACCACTCCCAGTAAATTACATAAACACATAGATTGGATTGACTCAGAAAGATCCCTAGACTCTTAGAATTGACCTGGTAGGTAGTTGTATTCTAAAAAAGTATGAAAAATATCCCAGAGAAGTAACTATAGATAAGGGTGAACTGTGAAAAATATTTATAGATGATCGGATCAAAAAGAGTTCATGAAAAGAGAAAAACAACCCACCTAAAGAAGTTAATCTTTGACCTGTAAGTTTCAAAATGTTAAGTGTACTGTGGTGTTTTATTTTTTAAATTACAAAATTTATTGAATGTAATATAGTTTTAAAATTTCATATCTTTAAATGAAAAGCAGTATGAATAAAATTGTTGTTTATTTTCCATTTATATCCATCACTACAGCCAGTAAGATTCAATTCTGTAACCTCTAGATTGGTGTTTCTCAACCTGAGGTTGCAAAATTATCCTAACAACTTTACACATAAACAATAACAAAATCATTTTATGAGAAAAAAACACTTATTACAAACATTTTACTTACATTTATAACTACACATATAAATAAAGTAAATTAATGAGTTGGTTGCATTTGTTTTTCATTTAAAACTTTCTCCATATGTGGATCTATGTTAGAAACGCACAAAAGCAAGTTGGTTTCAAGTGATAAAAGACGATTCCTATATTTAGTATTTAGCTCAACCATAGATGAAAACCCCTTTTCACAAAGGTAAGACATTTTCAACACTTCTGAGACTAAATTTCCATATTCACTTCAACGAGCAAACCAAAGTGTTATCTAAATCTTCAGATGTGAATTGTAATTGTAATGTTTTATCAGCAGACATTTCAATGAACTATTTATAAATCTCAACTGGTAACTTTAGCAGTTGCAAAAACGTTTTCACAAATCGATTCAATACCCATCTATTCAAGAAATCATTTTTATCTTATGGGAAATACTCTGCCAACTGAATTTTTAGCCCTTGCAAATGTATCTTCATGCTATCCAAACAGAGGTAAATAATAGTGTCTTTTTCATCCAAATTTTTCTCAATGTAATTAGAAGTGAGAGGAAACATCAAAATGCTTGCTTTGAAAGTGAATAATCCAAATATCAAGCTTCTTAATGAAAGCAAGAACTTTGTCATTAAGATGTTTTTATCCCATACTTATAAATTCTCCTTCAAGTTGTTTAAATACGAAAATAAATCAGCTAACATACACTCATTAAAAGCCAACAGTAACATAGAATTCAGTAAAAACATTGAGAATGGTATTTGTTAATTCTGGAAAAAAATATTAATTCATTTCACAATTCCAATAACCGGGTTAACACTTTCCCCGCATTAATCATCTGAAAATAGTAGAGAGATTTTTTTCTTTTCACCCATTTCATTGCATAGTTTGGCAAACAGCCAATTCAATGGTGGGCTTTTAATAAAATTAACCATTTTTACAGCTTTACAAAGAATCTGTTTGAGATTTTCCAGCATAGTTTTTGTGTAAAGAGCATGCATATGAAGGAAGCAGTGCATTCATTTCAATCTTGGTACAAGATGATCTTTTAATTTTTTTAGAAATTCACTGTTCTTTCTTGTTATCGCCTTTTCACTATACTACATATTGCTATACATTTTGTCCAACCTATGTTGGACAAAGTAGCTTTTTTAGTAGCTTCGTAAAAAATATAAAAAAGACATTGTCCTGTTGCAAGACCAGGTACTGATTTGCAAACAACATATTTTCTTTGATTGATCTTTCCCTATTGCATTCATATCTCACAAAACATAAGAACTGAGAAATGTTTGCCACATCTGTTAATTTATCAAATTAAATACTAAAATATTCACTTGAACTCAATTGTTAAATTATCTGAACACAAATATCAGTAGCCATATCATCGATTTGCCTTGATACTGTGTCATTAGAAAGTGGAAGCAGAATTTTTTTCAGTTTTTTTGCTTCTTCTATACCTATTAAAACACTGACTGTATCAATTGCAGCAGGCAATATGAAGCTTTCAATGATTGTATGGGGTTTGGACATCTTAGCTACTCTTAATGCTAATATTTAAGATGCTTCAAGTATACTTTTATCAGTATGGCTTGATTTATAAATAGAAGCTTGTTGATTTCTTAAAGTATGAAATTTTCTTTTGAAAAATTCCAAGGATTTACTTTTATGACTTGAGTGATTAGTTTCTAAGTGTCAAATTAATTTTGATGGGTTCATGCTTTCATCGGAGAAGATTTGCAAGCAAACAATGCACTGTGACTTTCTATCCAATGAGGTAAAACCATAATTTAAATAACTGTCATTGTACAATCTTGTGTTTTTACCAATCAATTCACTGGATGTAGATGGTTCACAATGTTTTTTCACAAATTTATTAATTTTGCAATGAATCTAATTGAAAAAAAAACACAGTTACACCATTTGACACACAAAAAAACTGAAAGCTCAATTATTATTATTTTCAATGAAACTTCACTGTAAAACACAATTTGAATTTTAATAGAAAAGTTAAAAAAAGTATTTTATATTTCAAATGAAGTTTATTAAACAAAATATGTAACATTTTGATCTACCAATATTAGTTGTAAACGTAAACTATAACCAGTCTGGTGAAGCAATGTGCAGGGCATTACAGTATTGGTTTTTAATATTATTTACTTCTAAATAATAGCAGTTAAATTTAAAACTTTTACGTTGTCTGACAACAGATTACAAAACTAATTGTTGCAATAACCATAAACCTTTGAGCACACCGGGTAAACAAACTGTTGAAATCAGAAAAATAATACCACCAGAGACTGCTTTTACAGAATCATAAATGTATGAGCATACTGTCTTTAACCATACTATTACATTAGTGTTTAATCCTATGCTGTAAATATTAACTCCATCAAAATAATTTTTACAAGTAAAAGATGTAATAAAATCACTTGGTTTTTGAATATATAAAGATGAAGTACAAACATTACGATGTTTGTCCCAAAAGTAAGTGTACTGATTTTCCTACAGACCAACAGGTAATGTAAAACGTCCTTGATTTATAACAGCCTGTAGGTAGTGACCTTGGCTGCACAGCACGTTCATAGTTTTTTCAACTGGATCGCGTGCTACTGATGTTCATGTTTTATAACCTTGTTAAGTTTGCAATGGAGGAAAATATTGAACAACATTATGCTATCAAATTTTGTGTGAAACTCAACAAGTCTGCCACAGAAACATTTGATTCTTTAACCAAAGCTTATGGAGATGCCACTCTTTCAAGATCTATGATTATTAAATGAAACAAAGCTTTCAAAGAGGGCCAAGAAAATGTTGAAGATGACCCATGTTTTGGAAGACCAACTTCGTCAACAAACGATGAAAATGTGGATGTGGGGTGAGCTGTACATTGTGCACAAAGAATTTGTACCTCCAGGTAGACAGTTAATAGCGCCTTTTACAAAGATGTCTTGGAAAGACTTCGAAAACGGGTCCAGAGAGCCCAAATGGATATTGCACATGATTGGGTGCTGCATCGTGAAAACACACCAGCTCACACTTCGCTTTCAATTCAAGAATTTCTGGAGAAAAAAAAACATTCTTCTAATTCCACCTCCTCCTTACAGCCAAGATCTAGCTCCATGCGATTTCTACCTCTTCCCTAAGTTGAAATTGAAGTTGAAGTGTCATCATTTCAGGGAAACGATGGAAAACATAAAATAAACTGTAACCGATGAGCTACATGCATTTAAGAAAAATGACTCCCGGTACTGCTATGAACAGTGGAAGAAATGTTGGAACCGTTGTGTCACTTCCCAAGAGTCGTACTTCAAAGGAGATAACTTGTACTTTCAGGTAAGTCCAATAGATAATAAAAAAAAGTTAGTGCACTTACTTTTGGGACAAACCTTAAATATGAGGAATTTTCGTAATGCGATGTAGCTTGCTGGCTAATAATAACAGAGGAGTTGTGACTGATGTGTGAACAATGCAATAGATATGTGTACGTGGATGCATGAAATGAGTTTGTAACAAGTTGAAAATTGCAACAACTGTTAGTTTCTATGGCCAAGAATATACAATAAAATCAGTTAAAATGATTCAACTGAGCAGTTCGAAACTGCTAATTTCAAAGTTAAGGAAATTTACTGACCTCCACAGAGGAGTTCTAGTATCGCTGCCTTTCCTCTGAAGGTTCTGGGTTTGAATCCCAGATGGACTTGAATTTTTCATATGCTATAAATTCATCTTATAAAATATAAAAAAATTAATTGCCTGTTAATAGGGCATTTGCCTGCCGTTGACAATATGAATAAGTTACTTGAAATGGAATTTCATTTCAAACATTGTAAACAATCTTGTAAACGGACATCAGTTGTTCCAATGTCAAAGTAATCGATTACATATAATAGTATTTGATTACATATTTATAATCAATAAAGCAGAAATTATTAAAACTGACAAAATATACCTTAAGAAAAAAAGAAAGTATATTAGATTGTGATCTTTGTGGCAGAAGTAAATGTAGCATGTCAAGCTGTAAACATTTTTGTTTTTACCTATAAAAAGGTTTGGAACAGTTATTAGAAAAAACAAAACAAAAAACCCACTATTAGTAACTAACTACTGTTATAACTGACAATATAAAATGACTTTACCATTTTGGATTCTTTATTTTGAGCTGATTTAAAATATCATGTCTAACTCGTACAGTTGCTGTTGCAGTAAGAGCCATAATTGGAACTTCTGGGTATCTGTCTCGAAGTGAGCGAAGCTGTTTGTAATCTGGTCTAACACAATAAACGTTAACAGTATAAATATCAAATTAAAGAAATTAATTAATTCAGCATCAAATTTTCATTAATTTCAATTTCTAATATGTAATATTGTAAAAATAACTGTATAATTATAAAGTTATAATTTGTCACTGATAAGATTAAATTTCTTAAAAAAAAAACTGTTAAATCATTTCAGATTAAAGAACATTTAAGTTGATGACAATGACCAAACATAACTACAATAATGTAATACACCAGTAAGTCAGTTCTTCCATGGGTACTGAAATCAACATTTCTCAACCAGGAAACTGAGTTTACCAAATGTGTACAGTCCTTGTCCCAGTGTACTGTATGAGGCAATGGAAAAGTGAAAGAAAGGTCTTTGAAATCTAGAACTTTTTTCTAAAGAAGGGGGGATGGTTTAAATACTCTGCCAGCAGATTTTTATATTTTATATCTTATCTGCTGTTATAAGAAAGCAGATAGAAAAAATTGTTTTTGAAATAAAGGGATAATTTTTTTTTTAAAAACTAAACATACTTCCATTCTAAATTGCTTATATTCAGTAGAAAAGTACTTAGTGTAACTGCATTTAAATAAGAAAACTAAACTGACATGATATATTTCATCATGGGATATCTATAGATCATGTCATTAGGTAAATAGAATAATAAAATTACAGAAAGTTCTCTAGTTATGAAATTAATTGTTTAAGTAATCAAATATTAACAAACATTTTTAACAACCTTTGTCCATTAAATGATTTCAGTGAAATTTAAATTAAAACAATACACTGAAATATGTTCCATTTGATTTATTAGATTATCACTCTGTGGAAAGTGTTAAAATATTAAAATTATGAAACACATAATGTTCATCACACGATTAAATAATATAACACACACAATGTCTGTCGGTTGACAGTGCAGTAATAGCGAGCAGGGTCTAACCTCTAAGTACCCTCTTTGCATATAGAAAAGTACCTCTTGAAATTTATGCCATAATAATTTTGGCACCCATAATAAAAACAAGTTTAGAGGTACTGACATTACAAAATTGATGGAAGACTATTTATATTCTTTTGTATAATAACTCATCTTTAAAGTTGCAGGCTGACAAGTATTTTTATGTTGATGAGTTAAAATAACATACTACTCATATACTCACAACTGAAATAATTAAGAGCAGTAATTTATTTCATTTAATATTAAGCCAAATATATATGGCCTACATAAATATATATATATATATATATATACAAAATATATTTTTTAACTAAAAATCAAGATCATCATACCTAAAGTCATGTCCCCATTGCGATACACAATGAGCTTCATCAATAACAAATCGTGATAATAATTTTTTACTATACAATACTTCAAAAGTATTTTGTAACTTTTGGCTTGCCGCAATTTTTTCTGGTGTTATGAATAGTATCTTTAATGCTGAAAGACAGAAAAACAACATTAATTTATCTATTGCTATTAAATTTTAAGGTCTAGTGAAAGTAAATTACACTAAAAATCTATTATAACAGCAGTTGAAAATAACATACTTTAATTATTAATAAAATTATGTTAAACTTATTTATTCCAGACTTAAGATTCTTTCAATGACCAATGACATTCTAGAGCAGATGTCCCAAAAGCAGATAATCCACGTTATCTTATCATAAATCAATACATGGTAAAAAAACCTTCAGTGGTTACTATTTAAAAACTAATACATCATTTTTGTATAAAAAATTATATATATAATACAACCTATTATAATTATACAACCTCCCAACAATTACTGGACATAATTTTACTGAGAGAAAGATAATTACAAAACATAATTATGAAAGAAAGATATTCTAGGAAACTAAATGGGCAGATGAATATAAACAATATGTAAACAATCTTTAGAATATGTAAAAAAATTTGGACAAGTCATTTCAAGAACTTTCATCTATGTTATTTCAATTTTTTATAAGTAAAGTGAGAAGAAAATGACTGAAAAAATATATTCTTTAACTAACAAATATAGGTGCTCTTAAAAACAGATTATAACAGTATAAAAATTTAATCAATTCAGCTGCTCTAGAATAACATGAAGTCACAAATTAGGGTACTACTAATTTGCTTTACTTTTTATAAACAATAAAGGTTTTTGTGTAGACAGAAAATCAATTTGCAAATCTATAACAAGATTTGTTTACTAACAATATTAATGGATAATCTTAATGATAAAGTTAGATCTTAATTTTTACGATGCAATTTTAAACTAAAGAAGAGAATAATCACATGACTAGTTGATGATATTTTTTCTCATCATCATGACATTCAGCTGTCCTATATAATAGTTATGTGTCAAGTTGAATGGTGCAGATGATTAGTGCCTGCATTTGTATGTGGAAATAAGATGATTAGAGGTTTGGCTGACTGGTTTTAATGCTAAAATATTAATATCAAAGAAACCCTGTAACTACCATTCTTTTGTTAGATTCTAATCAACTGCACATCTTAGTCTAGTGATCAAGGGTTGCAGCAAGCTCATTTACTACACAAACAAGGGATACAGGTGCCTATCAGCCTAAATAAACAGAGCCACATTTGATGCCTGGTAAACATCATAAAATCAATAATTATTTTTTATGAATAACTTCTTATCACTGCAATAATTAATTAAATGAGACAATTCAATCTAAACTGATTATATTTTAAATAGAACTTAATTATATAAAAATAAGTCAACATATTTTACAATAAAAATCTAACCTAAAATATGATCTATGTTTTATTTTTAACTATTATATCTGCACAAAGTCAACATACATGGTCCATCTGGATTATACAAATCATTGAATATATTACTGGCATCTTGGGCTGAAGTGTTTCCCATTAGAAATGTAGCTGGTATCTGAAATAAATATAAAAAATATTTTTAAAAAAAAGTTTATTATTTAATCAGAAGATTTACGATTATCTAAACTTTTGTCATAACACACCTTCAAGGTTGTCATACTGCCATTGTCATTCTGTACAATGTACTTAGTTGGTATGATTGCGGTCATGTGTGAAAAATTTTATTCCGATTGTTTCATTTGCCTTCTGGTTATTACAATGTAACATGTCCACCCTGTTAGTAGTTAGCACAAAGAAGGAAAAACTAGCAGTGATTCGATTTCTCTTGTCAAAGAATGTGAAAGGGACTGAAATTCATCGTAGATTTTTATCAAAATATGAGAACAGTGCTTTATCATGTAAACATGTTTTTTCGTGGATTGAGAAAAACATATCTGGACAAGTCTGACTTCTGAAGACAGGATGACTGTCTACCTCAACAATGGATGACAAAATTTAGCAAACTTGAGATAGCTCTGGCAAATAGGTGAGTTACTATCAATGAGGTAGTGTCTTCTTTGAACATCAGTCATGTTTCTGCCCATCAAATTTTCCATGACAAGCTCAGCTTCGTAAGTCTGTGCACAGTGGTACCAAGACAGTTTACTGCAGAACACAAGCTAAGACAATGGTCCTTTACCTAAGACAATGGTTACTTTATTGTTTCAACAACGAATGTGACACATTTTTGAGCAGATAGTCACTGATGATGAAATGAGGATTCATAACTACAAACCAGAGAATGGTCTGAAAACACCTAGGATCTCTGATGATTGGCGAGAAAGATTATGGTAGTTGTTTTTTGGATGCAAAAAGGCCTATACTGGAAGACTTCATGGAAAAGGGGGCAATGATTAGTAGCATGAGTTACAGTGAAATGTTGGAAAACAAGCTGTCATTCGCAACAAACAGAATGACCTATTGTCGAAGAAAGTGTTGTTGCATGACAACAACCACCTGTACATGACTCACCACACTGTATAACTACCTACAAATTGAATTTTGAGGTACTGGAATACCCTACCTACAGCCCATATCTTGCTCCCTCTGACTTTCCATTTGTTTAGACTGCTCAGGAAAACTTTGTGAGGTCAATGATTTTCCAGTCTTAGACATGCAAAAGTGGCTTCGTGACCAATTGAAAACCTACTTGAAAGCAATTTTTAATCCTGTGGACCGCTGGACCAAGTGCATTGACAAAGATGGTGACTATGTAAAAATATGATGCTCATGTTGAACCCCTACCTTTATATGAATAAATTGTAGAACGAAAAGTGTAGATAATATTTGACTTGTCTTTGTATATTTAAAATTTTTAAAAGAGAAAAAAAATTTTTGTACAGGGCGTTTCATAATGTTCTTAGGAGTTACAAAAATTCAGGACAAAAAAGTATTTCACTTACCTAAATGAAAGTTGTACAAGGTGATGCAGGGACTCAAACAGTTTTTGTTAAAATCTATAATGTTCAATATGTGCTCCTCTGGTGACACGGCACACATCAACACGAAAGTCTAGCTCTTGCCAAACTCGTTCTAACATGTCATTTTCCATAGAGTTGATTGCATTGACTATGCAATCCTTTAGCTCAGCAATATCGTGCGGCATTGGTGGGATAAACACCTTATCTTTCACGTAATCCGAGAGAAAGAAATCACAGGGTGTGAGGTCTGGTGATCTTGGTGGCCACAGCATAATGTGTTGGTCTTCTTCAGACACACGTCCTATCCAGCACCGAGGTACTGTTGTGTTAAGGTACTGTCGAACCTCGTTATGAAAATGGGCAGGACAACCATCTTGCTGGAAAATGAAGTCATTGAGTAGCTGAGGCATGAGCCATAATTGTAACATATCCAGGTATATCATGCCAATTACTGTCGTTTCCATAAAAAAGAACGGCCCATACACTGTCTCATGAGAGATCACACAAAAAACTTTTACTTTCGGAGAATCCCGAATGTGTTCCACATAAGCGTGTGGGTTTTCAGTACCCCAAACTCGCACGTTATGACGGTTTACTTCATTGCTGAAAATTATCTTGTTTAGAAAACCTTCATCTAACAACATCTTTTCCTGTAACTGTAAACAAAAATCGAGCCTACGTTTTTTATCTCCATCACAAAGACGCTGGATTAATTGAAGATGGTACGGTTTGCATAATAAACGTTTACGGAGAACTCTCCACACTGTTGTTTTCAGAATTCCTAATTCTCTGCCTGCAGCCGCAGTTGATTTTGACAGGCTGCAAATGAAACTTGCACGCACACACTCGACATTGACTTCTGAGGTTGATGGACGACCAGTTGATTTTTGCTTGCACAAGCAACCGGTTTCACTGAATTGTTTATACCATGCACGAATTGAATTGTCACTTGGTGGCTCCTTATGAAATTTCAACCGAAACGCACGTTGCACAGAAATTACTGACTTTGACAAGGAAATTCTAACACACAAAACGACTTCTCGCTTCTCATGGCAGCCATTTTCTCTACTGTCAACGCCTAGCGAGCAAATGGTTTACTAACTGCCTAGTATATGTGGAAAAAAACTATTTGAAGTACTCTCTCATACAGTACTTGTTTTATTCTTATGAGTGAAATAGTTTTTTGTTAATGAATTTTAAAAACTCTGAAGAACATTATGAAACGCCCTGTATATACCCATTACAGCCAAACTGTAATATAGCTAAACATAAAGATAGTCTAATTCAGCTAATTATGACAATTTGTATGAATTATCAATTTTTATCTATTAAAATAGAATTTATGAACGACCATACAGGTGATTGTCCGAGGAACTCCAACCGAAAAAGAAAAAACTTCATGTTGTTCTTCAAAGTTACAAAAAAGAACCTTAAACTATAGTACTCACTTTGATGAAACCAGAACCACAGATACAAAGAAATTGAATAGTTTTCTGGCACTTGCAACCATTCAATGCATGTAACGTCACTTCTTGTATACCTTATTAATCTATTCTTACTATAAACCAGTGGATAGGGTATTAAATATTACAATGATATGCACTTTTAAGGATGGTAACCATAGCATCAGCGAGATAAATACTTCAGATTTTATGTAACTTCATGTATGGTACAGGTAAACCACTTTGTAGATATGAGCTAAATAACAATCTTCCAAACAGATCAAATCTAGTAGTCTTACAATAGATCCATAGGATACATCCAGATATGTTAATGTTTTCACAAATAAAGAAAACGGCCTGTACATTCATTCCAATGAGATAGCACATGAAAAGTTAACTCTTGGAGCATCAAGACAGTGTTGCAAATAAACATTTGGGTTTTGATTTTCTATAATCATATGTTATATAATATACTCTGCCATCAGTACAGAAAATAGTTTAACAATTGAGATTTTCTCTACAAAATCACCCTCAGTTATTATAATATCCAGAAACTGTAAACAAAAATCAAGATCTGTCATTTTCATTAGAATAGTTTAAGTAATTGAAAGATTTTGCGGTATAAAGAACCAACATATATGGAAATCATCTGCACTTGTTTTTAATATTGCCAGTTCTCCAATTAAAGAGCTGAAACTGACTCACACAGGCCCAGCTAAAAACATATCTGTATACAATTCATGTCCTCCTCTGAGGTTGATTGCCATCCAGTCAATTTTTCTTAAATTGTAAACCATCTTCTTTAATTGTTTATACTGTGCACAATTTGAATTATTAGTTACACATACATTTATCAAACTTTTACATAAAACGCACAATGCACAGTAATTATAGATTTAATTTAAGCAAAATTTCAACAAATTAACTTTTCTTAGACATATACTACTTTTAAAATTCACTACTGCGGCCTGTGAACCAATAGCGGATTAAAAATCTATTTAAAAGTTTTTGTGTAAGGTCGACATTAAGTTCTTGTAATAATAATAATAACAATTTAGAGTTTCAATAGTTTCTCAGTTTTGTCACCTGTTAAACTTGCTGGGCCAGAGAAACCTTTGATTTATTTTAAATGAACAATTATATTAGTTGGTGTGTTGCAAGCACTTCACTAACAATGGATGTGACTAGCCAAAGGTCTTGATTAAACAAATATGCTACAAAAATCCTAGAGACAATTAATTAACTGCTATTTTGGTCTGTATATAGATACAGATCAAAATAGCTTAAAAATAAGCTTATACTGGATGGCCGAACTGGACATGGGAGAGGAGAAACCGAAAAGCATTAGTGTATTTGATGTAGCAGTAAGCAATAACATTTTGAATGCCATGCAGCAAGCTGTGACACACATTGACCTTGAACAGCAAGAGGGGAAAACAAAGGAAAGGGGAATATGACCTTTAAATGTGAAGTAAACTCAGTTGAGATAAAGCCAACCACCAGTGCATACACATGAATACATCACTGATGAAGGATGCCAGAATATTTATCATCAAGGAATATTACACACAGTGCAGATTAATCAAAGGAGTGCTAGAAAAATTCTGTGCAGAGTTCAACAGTGATCCTCGTGCCAAGTCATTCATACACAAGCTCAGAAAGAAGTCTGAGCAAACTGGATCTATGCTAGAGAAGAGGCACAGAAGGAAAATATTTGCCAGCGGATGTTGCAGAGCCTCGCTAAGTCCACAAGGCATCTATAGCAGCAAGCAGGAGTGTCAAAAACAATATGCCAGTGCATCCTTGAGGACCTGATCCTGAAACCATTCAAGATCATGGCTTTATAAGAGTTAAAGCCTACAGACCATGATAAATGAATAGTATTGTACATGGCTTCTGCAGGCAATCAAAAGTGGTTTACGTGATCCAAACCTCTCCTTCATGATCAATGAGTTTAGTTCCACCTAGTGGCAACATTAATTTACAAAATTTGTGATATTGGTCTTTCAAAAACACTCAAAAAATATTCGAGCTACAACTGCATGATGAAAAGTTTAGTGTGTGATGCACTGTGTCGGGAATGAGAATCATTTGGCTCATTTTCTTCAGAGGCACAGTGAACTCAGAGTTACACTGCCGACAACTTCAGCCCTTTATAAAACAACTGATGCAAGACAAATGACATTTTGTGTATTACCACCAGGACGGTGCGACAGCACATGCTTGCTTGGAAGCAGTGCACTCAGTTTTTATACCTGACAGGACTGTCTTGAAGGATCTATGGCCTCTACAGTCCCCTGATCTATCTAGTTGTGATTTTTATTTGTGGGACAACCTGAAGGGCAAGGTTTACTAGAACCTCTTGATGCACCGCAACAGAATATAGGCAATGTCATCAGAAATGTCCAATTGGACGACTTACAGCAAGTTGCACTGAATGTGATTCATCAGGCCAAACTGTGCCTGGACCAGGGCAGTCAACATTTCCAGCAGTACCTGCAGAGACAGAGGAACCTGCATATGTAGGTTATGTCTTTCATTAATTGTATAATATTGCCTTACAGTTCAGTTCATGTGTTCTTTGCTTGCTTTGGGTTCAGTTTATCTTAGGCCACCATGTATGAAATACACTTACCACTCTAAATAACACACTTTTCAAATTCATGGATTCTTCATCAAGTAATACAATACTACATCAAGTAATGGAACATCATTACATGCAAAAACTAATATTTGTAAAGATCACATGAATTGAATACTTGTTATACAAAGCATGTTTTTTAAATAAGGGTCATTTAAAATTTTCCACCATTAGATGCGATGAAAATAGACAGCAGTCGTGTAGCATGTTTATTTATATCAACAATAATCTGTTTGCAACAATAGGTTAACATTATTCCTGTTAGTTGCTGTGTGCAGCCTGATTAAAATGAATGCAACAATAAATAATCCCACGAGTTATGAAGTGCGATCAGCAACAATAAATAATCCCACGAGTTATGAAGTGCGATCAGCAACAATAAATAATCCCATGAGTTGTGAAGTGCAATCAGTAATTCGTTATCTATTGGTAAAAAACAATTCTGCTGGTGATAGTTGTAGAGAAACTGTCAATGTTTACAGACTCCATGTAATGTGTGAAGGTAAAGTTTGGCAATGGTGTTATTTGTTTCATGGAGGAAGAAAAAATGTTCACGATGAAGAATGTAGTGATCACCTGACTGTCATCACAGATGAATTTACTGTAAATGTGTATGCAAAAATCTATGAAAACAGAAGGCTTACTGTGTTTTCAATTCGATTGAATTTTCTTTTGTTTCAAGATCAGTAATTTATGGCATTTTAACTGAAAAACTGGGTTATGGAAACTTTTTCAGATGAGTAACAAAAATGCTGACAAACAAACACAAGAAAACATCTTGCTGCAGCTCAAACTTTTGAGACACTATGTAAATGAAGGTGATGATTTATGGAAACACGTTGTGACCGGTGATAAAACGTGGATATCTAATTCAAATTTTGAGACAAAGCACCAATCAATGCAATGGCAGTATTCATCATCCCCAAAACTCAAAAAGTTTAAGTGAGAAAGTTCAATGAAAAAGCTTATGGCTATGGTTTTTTGGGACATCTAAGAGATATTGCTCATTGAATTTCTTGAATGTGGACGAACTATTAATGCTGATACGTACTGTATCGGTGAAACACTTATAAAGCCTAATTCAAAACAAAAGGAATGGGAAGCCAACCGATTTTGTTTCTCCATGATAACACACGAGCTAACACAGTAAGCGAAACCACTGAACAATCGCGATGATTTTGTTGGAAAATCTTCGAACATCTGCCTTACAGTCCACAACCTGCACAAGTGATTATTACCTTTCTCTCTATTTCAAACAATGGCTTGCATCGCAGAAGTTCGAAGATGATGAGGAATTACAAAACATTAATTGGTTTAAATCACAGGCAGGAGAATTCTTCAGTAACAGAATAATGAAGCTGGTAAGCTGATATCAAAAATGTATTGTAAAACATATATTGTAATATGAATGGCGAATATGTAGAAAAAGAGAGTATATGTGTATGTGTGTGTGTGCGAAAGGTTTTACTACTTTCTACTTTGGTTATTTCAATTTTTATATCAAAACTACCCTTACTTAAAAAACATGCCTCGTATATAATCTAACTATTAAAACAGGTATGTAATTTAAATAGATCATGTACATCATTCACTTGTTTATTTTGGTAGAAAAATGTTTTGTATTTGTAAATATGATATTTTTCTAAATATGTATGATTATATTAATAATTTACATTTTTAGATTATTCACAATACTTAAGTGCAGTGAGGTGATCAGCAATATTAGGCAAATGCTTTATTTAAAGGAACTACTATGAGGGTGAATCAAATATAAACTGGAATTTTTGTTGTCGTTGACGCACCGCACAGCTAATGGAAAGGGGTGTGGCTTCTTAATATTGTACATAGGGATACATGGAGGGATCCATTTTTAGAAAGCTGGCTCACTACTTTTTTCTAGTCAGTATCACAATGTCAGAGCAGGAGGTATCATCGCGTGTTGCGCAATGTATTACTTTTTCAATTTCTCACAGCAGAGGGTGTGAAACCATCTGAAATTTTGAGATTTCAGGGACAGTTCTAGGACAACACACTTAAAAAGACTCATGTGTATGATTGGCATAAACAGTTTTCAGAAAGACAAGAACTAGTTGAAAATGTAGGTTACAAACATCACCCAAGGATAAGTGCTACTGCTGAAAACATTCTCATGGTTCATCACCTTATTGAGAACAACCGTCAATTAACAACTGCAGAAATTGCTTCTGAGATCGGAATAAGCCACAGCAGTGCTCAAGCAATTATTACTGGCGATCTTGGATTTAAAAAAAGTGGCAGCATGATGGGTCCCTCGTCTTCTTACCAAAGGTGAGAAGCTCTATCAGCTAGAGGCGTGCCAGTAGTTGTTGAGTCGTTACCAAGATGAAGGAGAATTTTTTTTGCACTGAATCATGACCTGCGATGAAACTTGGATGCACCATTACACCCCAGAATCAAAACAGGCAAATATGAAGGGGCGAAAAAAGGGAGAAACTGCACCCATTAAAGCCAAAACTTGACTCAGCTGAAAAGGTTCTGGCCAGAGTATTTTTTGGTTTCAAAAGAGTTTTGAATGTTGATTTTCTCCATGACTGTCATACAGTGAATTCTGCATAATACTACCAACATTTAGACTAAGCAAAACTCACATCATCAAAAATGACATCAACTTCCAATCCGAGACATCATTCTGCTTCACAACAGCGCTCGTCTCCATACTGCAGCTCAAACTCAAAAATAAATTACATCCTTATTCTGGATTACACTGGAACACCTTCCATACAGTCCAGACTTACTGCCTTGTAATTATCATTTGTTTGGGCCACTAGAAAAACACTTGGAGGACAGAAATTTGAAGATGATGCTGCTGTTGAAGCATTCATGTGCAATTGGTTGTCATGCCCACCTTCATTTTAAGATAGTGCTACCTTAAGAAAAAGCTACCTATCTTCTGGGAAAAATATGTTTCCTAAAGAGGAAATTATGAAGAAAAATAATATCGATGTATTTTTATTATCCTTCAATAAATTATAAAACAAAAATTCCAGTTTATATTTGATTCACCCTTGTAGTTTCATCAACATATATTTCTTTAAAATTATTACAATTAATTCTATAATGCCACCACCATTAGATTTAACTTGATACGTAATTCTATTATGATTTAATTATTTATGAAAAAAGTATAATTTTTATTACTTAAGACATAACTAATTTATTTATGTATCTATTTATGTCTGAAATAGTAAACAATATACAATATCTTTTAAACCAATAATTAATTTTTATGGAAAAAACAGTATTTTAAATTCAACTAAAGTAAAATGTGTAGGAAATCATAACTCAGTTAAATATAGTGTATATAGATTTCCTTATAGTTGCAGTCATACTCACATGATCCATGTTTAAAAAAATTAAAAGTGCAATTATACAAAGTGATATTAATGTATGGAAATGACTTCACATTTCAAAACTGAGGGATGATATAAGGTAGAAACAAGAGCAGATTTACAAAATTACACACTACTTTATGGTGTGTTTGAAATTTTTGTTCAGAATCTTGGATCTGTTGCACTGATCAAACCTTTTTTAAACAGAAAGGTGAACATCTTAGATGATTTTAATGTAAAACCTTATGAGAAAAACGATCGAAAACTTTTCTCGATAAATGTATCTGTTTTCGAGTTACAAGCAATCAAAATTTCAAAAACAGAAAAATCACGATAATAATTAAACAAGGTAAAACATTGCATAGTATCTTTTTTATTTCATTACCAATATATTACGTTGGAATACAACGACAACAATAACTAATAATTTGCAACACTAATACAAATTAAATGGTCAATTGATATTTACTTTAATTATCACAATATTTAATTTTAAAATTTAGTAAAATGTTTTCAGTTCTAAATTACTTAACACAATAAATTCAGGAAAAAATGTAAACAATTTAACAATCTTGAAATTTATAAAATACTAGCTGATCAGGACTCACTTTGCTTGTGCGATCATCTAGTCAGGGCATCCGGGACCCATGTGAAGCCCAGAGCCAACCCAAGGTTCCTCTTTTTTTTAGGTTCCACAAGATGTAAAGGTGTGCGTATGTATACCTGCACTCTACCAACTAAACCTAACCTCCTCACCAACTCCCACCCCCTGGGGCTGGTCCTGTAGTTAAGCATTGCACAGCCCTGAGAGGTGCCTTCAAGGTTAGGGGATCCAGAGTCCCCATGTATCATCACCATCACCCATCCCCGTTAGGGGGATACATGATAGCTCAGCAGGGATCTGTCCTTCATCCCTTCCCTCTCAGGTCCTTTGCTTCACCTGCAATACAGTAATTTGTCATGCTCATCAGTTCCAAGGAAGACCTCTTCTGTTCTGAACTGATGTTAGACAGCTGCCATTTTACTCAATTCTTCATCCTTAGCTGTTAAAATACCAGATACAAGTTTGGAAACCTGCTCCCATTCGTACGTAAATAAAAAAATTCTATGTGGCATTTTACCTTGTTTTATTACTGCAGTTATTTATCATCTTTTTTACAATTGATCGCTTATAACTTGAAAACAAAGGCATTTATCGAGAAACGGTTTTTGTTATTGTTTTTCTTATAAAGTTTTACATTAAAATCATGTATCTCATGTCCACTTTCTATTTAGAATAAAAGTTTGATTCAATAAAATCCTAAATTGTAGACAAAAATCTCAAAGTAATAATTTTCTAACTATCTAAACCCACACTACACTTGTTTCTACCTTCTATTGTTCCTTAGTTTTGAAACAAGAAATCATTTTCATACTTTACTATTACTCTGTATAACAATTAAACAAACATCAGTTTCAAATTAGCCAATAGGATAATTTTCACTGACATCACAGAAAAATATTGTGTAAAACAAATAAAACAAGATTTCTAACACAAACAAAATGGAAGTATGAACATTTTTTTTCATATTTGTTGCAATTTCCATACAGTTCTGCAATGATGTCGGAGATGCTTTCTTCAGCATTTTTTTTTCAAATTAACCGATGTTGTTAAAATTACTGCCTTTTAGATGAAAACTTAAAAATTCAGAGAGAAAACTTTCAGGCAGCAAGTTGCCAAAGTAGAATGTACCATATTCTTGTTGTAAACAATGCTACAAAGTTTGTAATGTTTCTTATTAAAATGTAGTAATTGATATCTCTTTAAAAAAAAGTATCTGAATTCCCTGTCATGAAAATCTGTACACGTGCAATTGCTCATATACAGATTTTGCAAAATTTAGAAAATGTGGAATTATGAAAATTTTATACCTATTATTTTTTCTGTTATTGTATCCAAAAAGATGGACTGTACTTCACCCGAATAAAAAATTTTCTAAAACAAGAGATCATTTTGAATGAAATGTGTGATTACTTACACACATAAGTCATCTCTTAAAAACTCAAATCCTCTGAGTTTGTGAACTATTTCAATCAAATGAAGGGATAACTTCAGTTATATTACAGGCTTATGAGAAAGAAAGAAAGCCCATAGAAGAAAACATTTCTACAATGACTTTTAAGTAGAATAACAATATTTAGGAAAGTGTTATGTTAAACTGGCAGATACCCATGTTTATGACAGCCTTCAAAAAATGTTTCACAAAATCTGATTAATAAACAAGAAATAGTCAATTTATCTCTTACTGTACAATCAGGAAATTTAGCCTGAAAATCACAAATTCATTGGTTAACATTTCACATAAATATAAGCTGTTGTTGTTGACTATCTTCAGGTAGTCGGAGTATTTTTTAAATTGTGTAAAAAAAACAAAAAAATAAAACTTTAAATGAAGGGATGATGTATCATGCAATCAATGTTTTTTTACCTTTACTTGTATAGTCATGTTGTGTAAAACCTTTAACAAATATGTTTTAAAGACAAATTTTGCTTAAACTGGGTTAATTTTTTCATGAACATTCTGTATAATTGTATGACTAAAACTTATATCACAATTATTAGATAAAAAGAACAGATCAGTTAAAAATAGAAATAATAAAAACTAAGGGAAGTAAAAAAAAACAAAAAAACTAACTATTAATATTTGTTAACAATATAAAAAAAAATACTTACATCTAGTGATCTTAACTTTTCACACTGATCATGTATGAGTGATATTAGAGGTGAAATAACGATTGTAATTCCATCACTCAATAGAGCAGGAAGCTGATAACAAACTGATTTTCCTCCTCCAGTCGGCATTAATATAAAACAATCATGACCTAACATAGCTGCATTGATTGCTTCCATTTGATTTGGTCGAAAACTGTGCAAACCAAATTTTTCTCGAAAAACCTAATAAAACAAAAAAGAGAAAAAATTTTGAACATCAAATTAAAAAAGACACCAAAAATAATTTTAAAAAAATGTTATTCTTAATCAGGTTTTTCAAATCTAACATATTATCTATCACAATACTGTAACAGACAGAACTTTAAATTAAAATAAAAAAGATCTAGAATGTTACAGCATTTTACTTCATTCATTTGTTTTGATCATAATCAGTTGCTGACTCAGGTAGGCTTAATAATACTATCTACTACTCTGTTGAGACAGAATATATCATTGTAAACAGAGTGTTACTTAACTGAATAAAATCTCTGGGCTACCATGTGTGTGTGTTTGTGGAGTTCTTTAGCAATACTCTCATACTTATATAATCAAACTAATTTTCTTTTCTATTCATTAGTTTAAATACATTAACTAATATGGTGAAAATTAAATTTTGTCTTATTCTTATTTTACATTTTACAATGTTGCAAATGAAGTTATGTTTATTTCTTGTGATAATTGTTTTTGATGAAAAAGGTAAAGTATTAAGTATTAAGAACAATGTTTATATGTGTTAAATTTTGTTTTAAATTGAGAAAAATTTTCAATGAAACTTAGAATGTAACAAAACAGGAGATGTATTAGCTTTATAGTTTGAGTGGTTTATTATTAAATTAAGCATAATAAATGTGAACAAAGGAAAATCTGGATGACCCTCAAATTATGAAATAAAGTTGGAAAAGAGTATGCTGTTATTAGGGAAAATTATTGTCTAAATTACATAAGTGATTGTTGTAAAACTTTACTCCCCAGCTGTTAACTGAGAAACAAAATGTAAAAAAAAATGCAACTCATTATTGTCATGTGGGAAATTTGGGATCGATCAAATAATACTATTAATGTCTATGAAGTATGATATGGCCAATCATTCCAAGACTGAGGTCATGTTGATTGTCTTTTTGATAAGAAGTGTGTTTGTTGTTGTTCATCAGGAGTTCCCATAAGGTCAAACAGTCAGAGTATGAGAGAAGCAATGCAAAAGAAGCTGAAATGGAAATACCGGCTATGCTAGCATTCATGAATGCATCGTACCAATGTGCTCAATTGCACATCACTCTTTATCGATAAGCTCTTGATAAATGATGAAAAAACTATTACGCTTCAGTTCTCTCTGCTTTCCGAGGCGGCTCCTGGGGACTTTTCTTTTCAAAATTCTAAAATTGACTATGAAAAATTATCACTCTTAACCTATAGAAGAACTTAACAAAAAATTCACTGTGGAACCTGTGGACTAAGCCACAAAAAGAAATCTATCAAGTGTTTCACAGTGGATAAGAACTGGGAACAATGCAAATTAAGATTTGGATATAAACCAGAAAAACATTTGGAGATAAATTAGATTTGATTTTCTACAATCACTTTTCATGTTTATCAAGATAAAAAATTGACAGAAAACCATCCCACTCCACAATTTTCCAAGTAAACCTGGTTTGGGATAGTTTTATTTTAGAGAATAGTTTGCTGTTTTAAGAAAAGTCTTGTATCTCATTTTTCAGGACACTCTCAACATTATGGATACAGCACCCAAAATAATTTTTTTTTAGTTATTATTTAATGTGCTACAGATTATTAAACAATTATTTAAATATGTACAAAACTAATTTATTTTTACCCATCACATGATGGTTCCTAAACCACAAATCATAACGTTAAATAAATCAAATAACAAAGAATTCCAACATAATTGTCTCTAAACTATTTCTTATAATTACAAACATCAATCGGCATTAATAACATTACAATCAGTGTTTAAAAATTGATGTTATACCTTAAACATGTCCTTAGAATGAGGATAATTGCAACTCCTAAAGTACACTGCATCATCTTTTCGATAATCAATTTCATTAATTTGCACATCATTTTTCTTATCTGAAATGAAACGAATTTAATTATTCAATTTAATTTGGCTGATCTTAAGATTAATTTTATTAAAAGTTAGTATACAATTTTTTTTTAATATTGTATTTTTTATAAAATTATTTGTAAACAATTTTGCAATATTTCATTTTCCAAAAATCTTTCTAATGAATTGATGAGATCAAAAAAAAATTATTATCAGTAAAGAATAAAGCACTGAATAGATGGAATTTTCAGAATTATGACTAATCAATTAAATGATGGCAAAGAAAAAATGGTTTGTATACTGGATTTGTGTCAATGCATTTGGGGATACAATGGAAGCTTATATGACTCAAGTATGTAGTATATCAAAGAAACACATCAGTGAAAGATAGATCACTGATAAACAGCAAGGAAAGGTACAATTTTTAAATTTTGGGTCTAGGTGAGTAATAATACTGATGTACAAATCTGCAATGATGAAGCAAATTTGAATAGGATAAGAGAAATTCTGCAGGTGAAAAATAAACATCTCTTCAAAGTAATAGTCTGTAATTACAAAATCTGCCACTTTTTTTTAAAAGACCAACCTTGCCTGATAGGCAAGGTCATGGCATCCTCAACAAGGAGGATTTAGCAGAGGCAGACTTACAACCATAGAATCAATAATGGAGAAGTAATAAAACAGAAGGAAAATGGGTTGGTGAAGGAAAGGAAGATCTATGCTCAGGGTAGTTTACTGTATTGGGTAGGCTCAGGACTCAATACCATATAACAGAATCTCATGATATTCAAAAGTGAATGAAATATATCAAAATTATTGAAATTATTTCTAAAAGGCCTTATAACAACTTGAATCCAAACATATCCTTTTTTCTATAACAAATAACCTAGTTACTTACACACCAAATTAAATACCATAATTGTTATTTCAAAGTAGGATTTACTTTTTTCAACAAAAGAAAAGCCAACGGATCCCCTGATTTAAACATAGGAAAAGGATGCATTCATTATCCAAGAAACAGATGAAATAAATATTGCTAAACGACTTGACTTGCTCATCGCCATAGTGTGAACTTGAAATTCTATACTGATCTGTATGTATTTAAGGATTAAAAAGATTAATGACTGTGAGGAAAACCATAGAGGAACTGACTTATCATAATGATCTATCATCAAGTAAACTTATGTCAAATAAAGTTTTTGAGTCATTGTACACTGTTCTATAGACCCTCATAAAATTGTCAGTCATCTCCTAGCCTGTAGATGTACACAAAGTGTAAAACAAATAGAATTATTAACAGTCGGTATGTGCATGACATGTGATTGATTAACACTCATTAATGAAAATTAAATGGTTAAAAGTCTTAAAAATACCAAAAGCTGTTGTATTTATAACAATTAACTTCATATATATCTCTGATTAGATGGGAATAGACATTAAAATGAATTGGAGATAAATTATATAGAATTAAATACGCAAGGATATTCAACTTCCCATATCTCTGGTTGGAACATAAAAGTTATATTTTAATTTAAACATCATCAGTTCTGTTTGTATACAACTAATTCTGGAAATCTTTTTTAGTAATAAATTGCTGATATTCTACTTTTTGAAATATTTTTCTTTTCTGTTTTACAAAAATATCATAGATTTAACTATCATATTTATCCATTTTGATTACAAATCCATTCATGCATAATCAATTTATAAAACACATTATAAACCGATTATAGTCATAAACACAAAATATAAAATAATCCTTTTGAATTATTACAGAGAAAGTTTTAAGTTAGATTGCCTACACCTACATAAAATCTAAGTAAAGAAATGCAATATCAAAGTCTAAGAAAGTTGTACTTCTTAGGAATATGTGACTAACGTCACAGTAATCTAATGGGTTAAAACAGAACCGATAACATAATAAAAAAAAATAAATAAATAAATACCTGAATCAATTATCAATAATTCATCAATATCTTGTGAATTAAGTTCAGTTTCATTCTTGTAACTGTGAAACAAAAATATTTATCCCATATAATTATTTATTGATTATAAACGTGCATTAACAATAGCACCGTAATCTGGATCTATTTTTCAAGTTGAATGCCATTATTTTTACAATTAATTTTATACCAAGATAAATATTTTTATTGCCTCAAGATCACTAGTTTAGTCAAAATTTATTTTTCTCTATCATAAAAATAAATTTTATATACAACAGCAATAAAAAAACTGATGACTTTAGAATACTATGAAGATAAAAGATAGGCCGGTAATTTCTTGACTATTCATGTTAAGAATTTATTTTTTGAAGCTTTTCTTCTTTCTGCTTGCATAGTGCTGTACTAACTGAATGAAGTGAATTAGCAGAACATTGAGCAATATTTTCTGGTGCAATTTCATATTGGTCTTTTTTTTCCAATGAAAAACTGACAAACTTTTCTGTTTAATTTTCATTTGTAAATCATTTTTATTATAACAAATTTATAAAGAAAAGATTAATTGTTAACATTAATATCAATAAGATATATTAAAACTAAATAAAATATACAAATGAGCCAAAATATAAACAGTCTGATGTAAACAAAGTCAAAGTTAGGAGGTAGAACCAAAAAGAACAAGTTAGGTAACAAAAAAATGCAAATAAAATTTATAAAAATTCATTAAATTTATGTAAAATTAATTAAAAAATTACAAACTAAATCTCTGTCATTTCTTTCACTTTGGGTTTATGTTTGTTACAATAGGATGTTCAAGAAGTTTTACATTCTAATGATCAGAAGCAGATTCTAAACATTGTTTTACTTATTAAGAATTCAAAATACATAATTTAACTCAACTCTCTGCTCCTTAATATTAAGAAATTAGGAATTAAGTAAAAAATCACATTGATTTTTCTACTGATGATTACAAACAATTGAATATTGAAATGCTCAGAGATTCTGACAGACTTGTTTTATTCTTCTTTTTCATATTATTAATTTGTAGATGCTTGGAAATCTCTTGCTTCTACAATGTATAACCAGAAAGTAAAAACAATAAATAAATTTTTTATTCTGACCAATACATAATAGCATATTATACAGATCACGTCTTTATAAGATAAATAATATATATAAAAAAAAAAAAAATAGACACAATTATAAAGTCCATATAAATAATTTAAATAAAAGCACATGAACTAATATTAAGGTAAATACATTACATACAAAAGATTTATACATTACATACAACAAAATAATTCACAATTCAGATGGTGCTACGGAAAAGTATATATTTGTGTACATGTGGAATAGAATGTAGAAAAATCAGGGGTTTTTTAATTATTTTTTATTTAGTATTACCTAAAAAAACCCAATGACAGAATAATATAATAGTTTTTATCAAAGAACATATTTTAATTCTTTTTTAAGTTAATTGGGAAGATCTTTCAAATGGTTCGCAATTTATTAAATATGGGGCAACAGAAGCATGGTAAGGTCCTTTCTTGTATACCAAAGTATTGTGCAAGTTAAGTTCCATTTCTAAATATAGCCGCTGCAACACAATAATTGCGATTCTACACATACATACTGAGTCGCCCAATTTGTTAGAAGGGGATTGATGTCATTCTTATTCAGTTGTTTAGTCCATACACTTTTTAGTATATTAATAAATTAAAAAAAAAAATGAGAACCAACGTTGTGTACTGTGATACGTCTCTTCAAAGAACATTAAATTAGTTGAAATTCACCATCAGATTTGTGATGTTTATGGAGAAAATGCAATAAGTGATTCCATGATAAGATTGTTTCAAGAAGGGCATGCATGATGAACTGAATGGGAGAATACTGATAACCGATGATTTGGTGCAAGCAAATGGAAAGATTAAAGAGAACAGATGATTCATCATCACATCACTTTCTGTACATTTTCCAGAAATTTCACTTTCACTTCTACATGAAACTGTGTCCAAAAAATTGAAAGTTGTGTGCACACTAAGATACTTAGGTGCCTAAGATACTTAGGGAAAATCACAAAATGAAATGGTTAATTTTTTATTCTGTACACATAATAAGTGACGAGTTCTTGAGCTATACAGTCACTGGTGATAAAAAATGAGTGTCAAACATAATACCTGAAAAGAAATGAAAATCAATGGAATGGGGACACACTTCATCATCCGGAAAGACAAAATGGAAGCTGATATTTTCTATTCAGAAGATCGTGTGCACATTGTTTTGGGACAAAAAAGGAGTTTTACTTGTTGACTTCTTGAATTGAGGATGCACAGTGAATAGTGATGTCTATTGTGAAACACTGAAAAATTGCACTGTGCAGTCCAGAACAACCAACACTGCTTACTCCACAGCATTGCGCTGATTCACGATAACGTTTGCCCACAGGCTGCCTTGCAATGCCTCCTCGCTATCTTCAGCAAGGAACAGTTCCATCAACCCTCAATTCAGTCTGGACTTTGTACCAAGTGACTATCACACCTGTTCCTTAAAAACTACCTTAGTTCCACAATGATGACGATGATGAGGTCAAAAATTCATTAAACATGGCTTGTCACAGGCATTAATCATCATTCTGTGAAGGGATACAACTTCTGGTACCCTGCTACGATATATGCCTCAACAATGAAAGAAACTATGCACAAAAGTAAAGATTTGTGCTTCAAAGCGCAATAAAAACTACATAAGAATATGTTCTTCATCTTTCTTAATAGCCCTTAAAAACTTATAACCTATATCTATATAACATCATATATTAATTAAATATTGTTTAAATTTTTTATAACAAAGATAATATACTTAGTTTTATTTTTTATTTACGAGTGTTCTGTATATTAGTATTTTATTTAAACTGATATATTATTTATAGGAAAGTAGTATATATATCTCAAAATTGTTTAGAAAATTTTTAAATTTATTGTGGAAAAATATGGAAAATAGCAAATCACACATAAATATGTTTAAATGTAATTACAGAATTTAATGAAAACTGAAGATGTGAAATCCTGCAAAAATCAATTGTAGCAATATATATATATACCAATCTGTATAACTAATCTATATAATATAGATTATTCCTAAAAGATTAGATTTCTAGACTAGATTAATCACAAAAATGTTATTGATTTTATTGTAGAGAAACTGGTAAACATAATTAACTATGCAAAGTTTGAGAATACAGTTAGTAACTAATAACATAAAATAAAGTAAAAATACAATTATAAACTATAAGAATTATTTATAATTTGCTAAGCACAGTCGTCCAGGTTTAAAAAAATAAATCCTTTCCTCTAGGAAGATTTTATTTTTTAAACTATTTTAATCATTTTTTAATCTTTCTGATCATTGGTTTTTTTTATTCTTAGATTTCTTTAGGTTTGCTGGAAGTTGATTGAATACATTTATTGATTTAATGTAACTGCTTTTAAAGTATATACTTCTACTAATTTGTGGAAGATTTATTAGTCAATTTCTAGTAATACTACTTGTCTCAAGATATTTTAGCTTCAACTCAAAATGGTACATTAAAGATTCTAATTCAATATTTTTTTTTTATATTTAAAGGTAATTCTACTTCTTCAGTTTGAGACAAAATGAATTCAAGTAACTTTTTTGCAAGCTTAATACAGGAGACAAAATAATTTCATATTCTCTTCCCACCAAGCAATTATGCCATATGTTGCTAGGCTATGAAAACAATATAGTATATCATTAATCATGAATGTGAAGACATAATTTTTTTAATTTTACAAAGATTAATAACAAGTATTTTGTTTTCTTTATTACATTATCTATTTAACTATTCCATCTCACATTACAGTCTACAATCAGTCAGTCCTAAATATTTACAACTTACTCTGTTTATAATCTTTTGTTTTCAATATGTGCATGTATGTTGACTGAGATATTATTTTCATTTATACCAGAAGTCATATACTGTATACAGTTTTATCAATATTCAGAGATAGTTGATTATTAATAAACCATTCACTACCTTTTATAAATAACCATTCATTTTGTGTACAGCCAGAAATCAGGTCTACCTATGACTTATCAAAACTGTATCATCAACATATGAAAGAATAGTTTCATCTTCTACTATATTCAAGATATATATATATATATATATATATATATATAAAACAAGAAGTAAAGGTCCAAGTATGTAGCCTTGAGGCACTCACTTGTTATTACTAAAATACAACTTATTGAATTTCCAAATTTAATACTTCAAATAAAAATTTAGTATTGTTTTCAATTTGATATAATTTGTAATCAATTCTAGTGCTATCCCTCTTAGAACAAAGCAATAGAATCTATCTATGAGTATTTTGTGATCCACCACATGATACATATTAAAACCCTAATATATATATATATATTTATTATTTTAAAAACAAATATTTAAACCCACCAGATACAGTTCAAATAAAAGATAAGAATGCTCATCTATCTGTAATGCTTTCACAGTTTTACTCCATCATCAGCAGACAAATTTTATAAACTGCATGTAAATATAATTAAAATAATAGTTAAAATTGAAAAAAAAAATTAGGATCTATATACTAGTGTCATAGTTAAAACTTCTTATACCTACCATGAAGATTCATTATCTTACCATGTTAGATGTAAGAAGTTTTAATTATGATGCTAGTATAGACATATTGATTTTTTAAATTTTAACTATATAATTTAATTTATAAATGTTTTTAATTTATAAAATTTGTCTATTGATGTTGGAGAAAAATTCTAAAAGCATTACAGCCAGGTTCTTACCTTTTATTTGAATTGTATCTGGTGGATTTATATATTTAAAAAAAATAATTTATCTTATACAGGGGTGTATAATGTTTGAATATATATATATATTTTAATACTAAATGAATATAAACCACCAAAGCACAGTAAATAGATAAGTTACACTTACCACATTAATTCCAAGAATCAATTTTTATGGGATCCCACACCTTCAGATTATATTAAATTCTATAATTACATTAAAATACATCTATTTTACAATCTGTCAAATTTGTTTTCTTTTTAAAAATTTTGAAGTTTATTATTAATGAATACTCAGATACTGCTGTCCAGTACTGGAATGTACTTTCATTTAATGTTAAATTATATTAGAAGTGGTCAATATGTTAATGAATTATTTTAAATTATATATATATATATATATATATATATATATTTGTTTTATTAAATGATGTTATAAAACAATTAAATTTCTCTTAAACTCAAAATTAATAATTAAACTATTAGTATATTAGTATCTATACAGTATCTTACTCCATCAAATGATACTAATTGTAAACATTTCTAGTAACAAAAATTAAAAATAAACTATTATCATCAATATTTAATGTAACAAGATACTTGACAGATATAGGATTAAGCCATCAGTAATGTCATTTGGTATGAATAATGTAAAACTTTTCAATTTTAAAAATTAAAATAAGTCTTGGGAATGATAGTATCTGGAATGTTCTGATGCTGTCTTATACACAATAATTTTATTACTTATAGAATAATCTTAAACAATAACATCAATAAATTAATCGATGCATAATGCTGAATAAAAGAGTACAATTAAAGTCATAATAAAGAGAAAAAACATACACTTACACACCTTTATTTGAAGAAGTAGGAAGTGATAATGGTATAATATCATCCATATCAGAGAAACTTTCTCCACCTCTAGGTAATGAAGATGAAGGAGTTGAGTGAACTGATGGTGTTAACTGTTTAGTTGTAGAACTAACAGGAGTAGAATAATACGTTTTAATATTATTCATCTCCGAATTAGAAGATGCAGGTGAATCATAATAATTTCCATTAATTATGGTTTGTTTACCTACATTTGAATTTTCTTTTATAAAACTCGATACACTTTTTATATTACTTTCTTTTACATTAGATATTGCTTTATCTAATAACATCGCTGATCTCTGAACTTTTGGTACAAAAATGGCAGCAGGATTTTTACTGCATGTTACAGATGAATTAATAATTCCTGAACTGTTATCAGATGAATTAATACTAATATTACCATTATTATTATTATTATTAATACATTCCAGTCGATTTGTTTGCAATAAATTCTTGCAGTTTGACATATCAGTTGAACTTGTAAAGGAATTATCAAATGATTTCAAAGTATTTGATATAGATTCATCTTTATTCTGGTTATGAAACTTATTATCATTAATAGAATTACTTACAGGGATCTTCGGTATAAATGTACAAGTACCAGACGACGAGTCAGGTGAATTAATATCACAGCTGTAAGCCGTACTATCATTAAAATCATTAGTCTGAGATTTGATAGAAATAACACTCGATTGCGACAAAACCAGTTCTTTACTTATATTTGAATGTGATTCTTCATCATCAGACTGTTGTTCTTTTACAATAAGGTCTGATAATGTAATGAATGAACTGTTGGAATCTTCTTTATTGAATGCTAGATTATTACATTTTCTTTTTAAAATAACTTCAGTCCTTTTAATTTTGGCTTGTATTTGTGACCTTGTAATTTTAAAATTAGATATTAGTTTAGAATCAGGATAACTGGGTAAGTTTTGTACAGCATCTGATGATAAACTTGTGAACCATTCAAAGATTTTTTCTAAAATATCATTATCACACTTTTTAAGTTCGTTAAGTAATGATGATAATTTATCCTCCGGCATCTAGAACAAAATAAATCAATAAATACATAAGTATTTTATTCTGATAAATGCATAATACATTTGTGGGTCATTTCAGGAATGAATAAGGTTATTCTACAACTAAAAAACAACTGCTAAAGCATTTACCCAAACAGATGAGAACTGTTATGAAACTCATCAGAACAGTTTCAAAATTTACCATTAATCATTAAAAAAATATAGTTCATATTAACAATTAAAAATAATAAATGTATGAAAAAATATTAAAATAAGTAGTAAAGATGCTAAATAAATAAAATAGCAATTACATAAGAAACACTTAGAAGCTATAGAAATTATTTGAGCACACATTACATGCAAGAATAAACAAAACAGCAGAAAACTGTTTTATTTATTTTTGTTTTAATTAGCACATTAAAAATTCATTGAAAGAGTGAACTGATTCTGCAAAAGAAAATCTTTTAATTTTTTTAAAAATAAATTGGTGGGAGCACCTTACACATAAAAAAAATCTTATTTTCAATGTAAGAAGTCTTTATTACAATCTATTCCACATTATTAATATTAATAAATGAAATGTCCAACTGAGTAAAAAAAAGAAACAGCTCACTCATACAGAGATGTCTTTAATTCAGTCCTTAGTTCACCTTCAGTCTTGATTACTATAACTTGTTAATTTATTTCAGATCTACAGGAAATTTCCCATGTATACATACATATAAATTTAAGATAAACTTCAATACAATAATCAAAGTAAATATTATTAAATAATAACATATTTCTAGATAAATTAGAAAATAAATATTCGCTAGTATTATAAATCTCAAACCAGTGTGGCGATTACAAAGTAAAATATATCAGTAATGATCTCCATTGTGAACTTACATCTATATAAAAGTAATAATTATTGAGTATAAGGTAATGACTAGGAATATTAAAACTAAATAACTGTAATATATAATAGCAGTCAAAATAATTATAACGTACTCTAAAAGCATACAATAAATCAATTCTTTCAAAAAACAGTTCAAAATTAGGGAATTCTAAAGAAGAAGTTCAAAATATAATTATAATCATGATTACAGTAATACAGTGATTCACCTACATTGTAAACAGAATATCTTAAAAAAGCATGACAAGTTTTTTCAAGCAACTTATTTAGATAACTGGTTTGAGGTTTCCAAATAACTGAACAATATGTTAAAGCAGGATAAATATATGAAAAATACAACGTTACAAAAGACACAATACAATTAAAATTTTTTAATATAATTAACTTTTTTAATAGCTTTTGAGACAACATGTTCAATTAGGCATTGGAATGTTAGTTTATTATCAATAAATATACCAAAATTTTTAACCTTTTAGAGACAAGTGCCAATTAACATGTAATTATGATCACCAGTATTAACAATTCCAATGTAATATGAAAACATTTATCAATATTGTAACAAACTCCATAAATTATACCATTTTGGTAAAGCAGTTAAATCACTTTGAAGTAGTTTAGTATCATTAGGGTTATTTATTGCTTTATGTAGTTTTAATGAGTACCTTTACAAACTCCTGATGTTACATGAATTGGTTTTGATATAAGATTATTTATTTTGATTAGCTAAATTCTATTTGTAAGAAATGAATGAAACCATGGAAGTAAAGGTCCACAATTGTCATTGTGATACAATTGTATCAACAATTGAGTCATTACTTAAAGAACTAATACTGTATTCCATATAAACATAAATCTGTCTGAGTAGATTTACTTTCAAGAAAACCGTGCTGCTCTGGAATAATAGATTTCTTAATATATAGTGACACTACAGAATAATTTTTCCAATAGCTTAGCTATAACATTACACTTACTATGATGCCAAAAATTTTTAACATCAGATATTTCACTACTTTTATAAAATAGTGTAACAAAACAAGTTTTCCAAATATTGGGAAACTTGCCAATTTTTAATGAATGATTCAACAACTTCATAAGAAACAGTATAAAGTATAAACAAACAAGTTTTAATCAAGACTGGATGAATATTATCGGGGCCAGGAATTGATGTTTCATCCGATTCAATTATAGCCTTTTTTATTTCATTGTCAGTATGCACAATATTATTAAAACAATCATTATATTTAAACATATTAGTTGAAGAGAGATCATTATTAGAATATACACTACCAAATTTATTGGCAAATATATAAACAATGTCTTGCCTGTTATTAGGCTCAAATACTCGCAGTATATAATGCACAATCACAGTATAAAATCTATTTATTATCAACACAGTTCAAATACTACAAAAATTCTTAGAATTAGTCTCTAACAATTTTTCAACTTTGTTAGTATAATTTACCATATCACATTTACTAAAAAAATTTACAAAGTGAGTGTTCTTTTTTAAATAAATTATAATAATAATAAGATTTATAGAACTGTAAAACTTGTGATAGTTCTTTTTATTTATATTTGCTTTTATTAGTTCAGAAAACCATTTTCGAAACTTACCCTCACTAATTGATATTTTTGGAACTTGTTATTCTATCGCAGAATTAAAGGTATCATAACTAGATTAACATCGGTATGAAAATCATTATCACAAACATCAACATCTTTAAAGACAACATTGTTATTAAGGTGATCAAGAATACTTTCAAAATTTGCATTTGAAATGATCAAGAACATTTCAAAATTCAGAAAGTCATAAATGATATTTACTTGAGTAAGTTTAGAGCAATTAACAAAAGGTAAGGTAATGGATAATGAAAGTTTCACATCAAATATTTCATCAATCAATGTTAACACAATATTAATCAATATATATAATAAATCAATATTATATATTTTGATTGATATAATCAATCAACATTAATCAACTAAATTAGTATGTACTAAGTCAAGTAAATTGCCATTAGAATTAGCCAACTTATTTAATCAAAATAAATGATAATTTTTTACAAAAATTAGAAACACAAGGCAGTACAGGAAATATCAACATTAAAGTGATGATTGTTAGCAAATGAATAAGTTCCAGTTAACAACTGGTAACCAGGAACATTAAGATCACCAAGTAATAAAATATTAAACATTAACTATTACTATAATTGGATAGTGACATAGTAATACAATCTTTGAAACCATTATAATAGCCAGTAGAAGAGCTAGAAGGAATAAATAACAATAATAATAATAATGAAAGCAGAACCAATGTTTATCTTCAAAAGTATACGCCATACTGAATTCATTATCCATAACAGTAATATCAGTGAATTGCAAGTGATTTCAAACTGCAATTAATACACCTCTTCTACTTGACTTCTGGCTAGTAAATAGACGACATATCGCATCTAATTACATTATATTCACACATAAACCAAGCTCAGTACTGTCTATATCTTCAAACAACAATGTTTCAGTCAACAAAATGATGTCATAGTTGATAAAAGTTTTCATCCTTAGTTTAAATTCCTCAGTATGGCCCCTGACACCCCTTATGTTCTGATAAATTTTTTTTACCAAACCATCACTACTGTCCACTAGCTGTGCGTTATCCTTCTTTTTAGTTGCAATGTAAGGATTTCAATTATAGTATGCAATGAAGAGATCATTCTCACCATTTTCTTTCCTCTCTTTAAGTTCCTTAAGTAAAGTATTGAAATGCGATTTTCGAGTTTATGACACATCACCTGTTATTATAAGGTTACCTTGAGCTAAAACTTTTCTTATTGTCAAAAATCCAGTTTACATCCTCATATGATTTAAATATTTAAACAGTTTTGTTATATTAAAAATGATTTAATCTGTTTTTCTGTGATTATTACTGCAATAACGATGCAATTTAATTTAATAAGTTATAGTATGGAATCAAGTCTGAAGATGATCTAAGAATTTGCTCTGTTTTATTACCTTCTATACAATTAATTTTATTAATATTGCTATATTTCGTAATCATGTTATAACCCTCTCTTGTTCTTGGCTAAAAAAACTGCTGATCCAACTTTAAAATAGGGTACTTAATGAGAAACTATAAGGTATAAGTATGCATTTCATTGCATTGTCAAAGTGTTGAAAAACTGGCATAAATTTAGAATTCTCATAATCTTTTATAATACACCATTTATGGATTACAACAAAAAAAGAAAGAGACAGAGACATGGTGATAACATTTGCAGATTTTAAGAAAGCATAAGATTGCATCTACAGAGAACCCCCACTAAAAATTTTTAAACACCTCAGACTACATCTCAAATTAATAAACATGATAAAACTGACCCTCACGTACACTAAGTCAAAAATGAAATCCAGAGGCAAACTCTCAGAACCATTTGAGATCAAAACAGGACTGTGTCAAGGCGATGTACTTTCACTGCTATTATTCAACTGCACTCTGGAAATGGTAAAGAGGGAATAGCTCAAAAAATGTCCTCAAACATAAAAATAGGACAAAAAATCGAAACATACTGCCTTGGTTTTGCCGACGACTTGGCACTGCTAGCAAACATCAATGAAGCTAAAACACAGATATTAGAACTTCAAAACATCGCAAATAAAATTGGTCTCGAAATATCATTCGAAAAGATAGAAATTATGCCCCAGAAATGAGCACAATTAAAAAAAGTAAAAATAAATGGTAATAGTCAAAGTAGTAATCAGATTTAAATACCTCAGAGAAATAATAACAAGCAACCTAAATACAAACAAGAACTAACTAGCTAAAGAACAAAATTTAACCTGATACACCTACAGTAAAAAAGTCTATCCATAAACACAAAAATAAGATAATATAACACAGTTATAAAACTGGAAGCCACATATGCAGCAGAAACACTCTTCCATGTGAATGAACAATCAAAGACTGACAGACTCCAAATCAAAAGAATTGGAAGAACCTGCATAAACAAAAAGTACCAGAGACGGACAGTGGTGGATCATGCCCGACAAAGTTGTGTACAAAGAGTTAGAACCCACCACTGATACCACGTGTAAGAGACTAGGATTCTTTGGACACATCATGAGGATGCAAGATTCGAGACTTCTGAAACAGCTGGTACAGTACAATCTCAACTCGAAAAACACCAAGACAGAATACAGATGGATCAGAGAAATAAGAGAGGATCTGAAGGGAATTGGCCTTACACCAGAAGACACCACAGACAAGTTAAAATTAAATTAAAAAAATTAAGTACAAAAACACTCGCTTTACACTCACAAGAAAGAAATTCATAACTCAAATATTTTCAGCAGTAGAAACAGTAAGGAGATCAGAACTTACAGAAAAGTACTAGGAGGACTACAAGGATTGAACAGTCCCTTCGAAGAGACTTGGATAATGGACTGACTAAAGTGTTCCTAACCAGTCATAAAAGTGAAAAAAAAATACACCATTTAATTTGCATAAAAACCGATTTAAAAAAAAAAAATAGTAATAAAAAATACCTCCAATTTTATTGGCTGTAAAGCGGGTCGTTGTTTAAGTTTCTCCAACCAAGAATCCAAATTTTCCATATTATTATTATTATTGCTGCTATTATCATCAGTTGTGTAGCTCAGTTTCACTGCAGTATTACTTTTTTTACAGTTGTTATTTAATAAGGTACAATGTTCACCATTTTTGTCTAAAAATATTTAACAGAAAGAATGGATTAATCTATATGTACACAAAAAAGTTGTCAGCTAAAAACTTCATTTGACTCGCATGGCATTCTTACAACATATCGCTACAAAAAATACAAGCACATTGAACATCATAGAAAGATGCTTATAATTAGTGCATTTGCTAAGCTATTAAAAATACAAAACTAAAATTATATTTTATTTTATATCGCACAATCTGTATGTGAGACATGGGTAATAAAAAAGAAAGAAGAAAAATATTTGGGAAGTTTTGAGATGTAGCTAAGGGGAGAGCAAAGAAAATATGATAGTGAGAAATAAGTATGTACTAAGAAGAATAGGTGAGGAAGGGAAGATTTTGAAAACAATAAGGAGCAGGCAGGCGTATGTATACAGCTTAGGACACTTGAAGGGAAAAGAGGAGAGTAGAAGAAACATAGGAATGACAACGGATATAAGAAAAGAAAGAAGTTATTGGAATATGAAAAGAGAAGTTCAGGATTGAGAAGAATGGAAAAAACTATCCGGTTGAAACCTTGCTGCAGGGCAGATAAACCAAAAAGAAGATTTGATGAAACTAAATAAGGATAATTAACATAATTAGCTATTAGTATAAAATGAATATATCACATAAATTAATCATTTCAATAAATAATTTTATAGATTAATGCAATATAAGATCAGACTAATAAAAAGTGTACGATTATTAATTCATAAACCAATATGATTCAAGGCAGCAGCAAATGGTTTAACTGTTTATCTTGAAAATTAATGATATAAAGTTACATTGGCTATTAAAAAAACAAATAGAAAATATTTATTGCATGGTACCTACATTTAATTTACTGCTACTCAATCCACTGAATCCAGCAATGAAGTTATATTGAAGTTTATAGATTGCCTTTTTGCAAGATGATAGGAAAGGTTGCCCTAATTTAAATCCAAAATGACAGCTTCAAACTTAGTCTCATTTTTGAGTGAACTCTATTTTAAGATTTTCAAGTAGCTTATTTGTACATTTATAATCACAGCAGCGACAACAACCGAATGATGAATGTACCAGTCTAACAACCGAGATGTCTTGGGTTTGAATCTCAGAGTCTTTTTTTAACTTTTATTTTTTTCTTACATGTATATTAAGGTACATGATTTTTTTTAGACTTTTCAAAGAAAAGTACAGTATTACTTTCAGTCATACAATTGGATTGGTTGGGGAGGGGGGGGGGGTGAAAATGAATTTTCTTTATGTTTTGAGGTACAAGGATTACAAAAATACTGTTCATGTATTAACATTTTGTGGCTTGAAAATCTTCAAAACTATTACATCCACTTCATTGATATTTAGATAAGCTGTAGTAGAGAATCTGAAGCTGTGCATGTGAGAATTTGATGAAGATTGGTTTATGTCATGTTGAGTCAAGCTCAATTTAAGGTTGACAACAGACAACATAACTTCAATTTGAGGTATGTTGACTTTGTGTATATTTTATACGTGTTTATGCAGCAAGTCACAGTTATGAGTGAGTTTAAACTTGATGCTTGTATGTAGGGTCTACTCTTTTTTTTTAATTATTTCATCAAATTTTTTTTTTTTTGATATAATAATTTAATTTTCTTATAATAGAAAATATATTTTAATATTAAATAATTAAAAAAAATTATACCTCTTCTAGTTCTCTCATTTAGGTTTTGTATATGCCTTGCACAAAATAAAATTATGAAGTCAGTCTTCGCATGCAGAACTGTGCAAGAATTTCTATTATTTAGTATCTTTAATAACACGAGGCTCATCTGATAAATTTTGCACATATATGTGTAGCACGGGAATGAAAAGAGATATTGGAACGAAATAAAAAATGAATAAAAGTACAATACCTTAGCTACAAAGTGGAATATTTATTTTTCTATATAGTCCCCGTTTATACTGATACACTTTCCCCAACGTATCATAAGTTTCTGCATTCCGTCACTGAAATATTCTAGCGGTCTTTCTCAGATCCAAGCGGCCACAGTTTCCTTCACCTCACTGTTGATGGTGTAATGATTACCTTTGAGATCCCTCTTGAGGTGAGGGAAGAAGTGGAAGTCGCATGGAGCCAAATCTGGTGAGTATGGCGGATGCGGAATAGGCTCAAACTTCAGCTTGCAGAGAGCCTCTGTAGTGGCGTGCAATATGTGAGGCTGCACATTGTCATTCCTCCTTTTGTTGTTTCTTGTCAGTCACAGAAACCGGTCGTCTGCTGCGAGGTGCGTCCTCAATTGTCATGTTACCAGCTTCACATTCACAAAATTTCAACGCCCACCTATTCACAGTACTCCATATTCTGCTTTCACTACCATATACTGCTTTTTAATGATGAAAAATATTTGTTGGATTCACATTTTTTGTTGTTAAAAATTCAATCACTGTGTGCTGTTTTAACCGTATTGACATACTGACCATGCTTGATTCCATTTTAACTGCTACTGAAAACAAACCAGTAAAAAATTTCAACGCATTATCGCAGGTTTGTAGAGTGGTATTTTAGCTATCACGTGCTGCCACGCTCAACTTGATAGTACCTTTTGTCCCTGTGTAGCAAACTAGAGTGAAAAATTTATCAGTCAAACCTCATATTTATAAGTATATTTTGGTTACAAATATATATATATATATATATATATATATATGTTTTACAGATAACAGAGTTCATAAAGCATTTTTAATTTACATAGCAATTCAAGAAAAATATATCAGAATGTAAAAAAACCTGTGATATATATATAAAAAAAAAACCATAAAATTAAGTCTGGTCTAGTTAACTCATCATTGCAGATCAGTTGTCTAACAAGCTAATTTTTTAAGTTGAAGGTTCTGACGTTCAAAACCTTGTAAAAGTTAGTTACTTTTATACGGGCTTGAATAGTAGTTAGTGGATGCGGGTGTAATTTGGAGATTGGGGTTCAATTTAACACGCATCTTCAGAATGGTTGGCCTGAGTCTGTAGCCTGAGTCTACATCCCATTTACGTGTAATACATATCACCCTCATCTCGTTGGGCCATAGGAGGTTGTTCATTGTTCACTAGTTGAACAGATTACAACGTACACATTAGGAAAATAAAATAAATAATATATAAAAACAATTAGAACTTAAAAAGTTTGATTAATTGAATACTTTTAAATTTTAAGAGGTTTTGAGAAGAAATTAATAAATGGCCGATTTCATTATAAAAAGTCAGGATAAAATGCTTTTTACTTAGTCCCATATTTAAAATTTGTTAAGAGGTTTTGAAAACTAACTAAAAAAGAATTAAAATTAAGGCAGTCAATTGGCTAGGGTAGTAGTCAGCCTACTCATTTAATATTTACAGGGTACTCTCTCATCACCTCTTTTCATATTATATCATTTATACCACATCCAAATCAAAAAATTGTCTTTCCATGAAATTAAAATTGATTATACTGGAGACCTTAAATCAGCTGCAAAACATTCAAAATTAAACTAAAGTTAACTAATTACATTTTAACTTCTGTAATTAAGATTAATAATTAATGTAAAAATGTACACCAAATACCTTTTTTAACAGAACAATTAGACTGAGGCTCAGATATTAATGCTGGATTAAAGACAGTTTTACTCCTCCCTTTAGTTTTATCATTCTAAAAAAAATAATACATATATATTAAAAATAAGGCACAAAATTTATCAATTTACTCACACACAATAGCACTTTATACTTCCTTACTCTGGACATATTTTGGCAATAAAACTTCAAATAAAAGTTTGAGTCAATAAAAAATTTATTACATTTTATTTATTATTCACGTCATACTTACACACGCTGATAAGCAAATTTTTTACTTGCCAAAGGAAATCAATCTCAGTCAGGTGTTTTGACGCATCTGGCATTTTCTCCTTTACTGTTTCAGTTGATTCAAAAGCTGTTCCTTTAAGTAAAGATTTTTCTTTAGGTAAAACAAAAAATCCATATGATCCAATTGTGGTGAATATGAAGGAGTTCCACTGTAATAGTGTGTCTGTAGGCCAAAAAAAATATTTCACATATAAGTGCAGTGTGAGTAGGCACGTTTTCCTGGTGAAGAATGAAACCATTTAACCAGAGTTCCAGTCATTTTTTCTGACTTTTTCAAAAATCTTTGTTAAAAACTTCTTTATTTTATTTTTGGATCATCTAGAAGATCTAGGTTTTATCACAAATAATGGTTTTTGGCAAAACGTTGGGGTTGGCATTTAAGATGCTATTGCATGTCAGCGCAAATTTCCTGCAGTGCTTAACTTTTTCTTGTTTTGGTCTGGGAAGCCAAGGAACACACCTTGGCACAATGTTTTCACGTTAGGATCTTCATGTAAAATTTTCCGTGCAGTATCTTTGCCAATGTTCACAGCTTTCACTTGGATACTGAACCAATGGTCTTCTCGAACAATCTGGCTAATTTTTTCTACAGTTTCTTTGGTTTTTGAAGTGGAAGGTGGTTTAGGACATTCATCATCTTTAAATTCTGAGATCCTTCATTGAATTTTCTGTGCCATTCAAACACATATGCAGTCTTCCCCGAAAGCATTTGAAAACATTCTGTTGGTGTTTTGTTAATTTTACTAAAAATTTCAAACTGACATATTGCTCAATTTTTAACTTAGTATTATTCTGAAACTCAACTGTATTAAGCAATCAGTTAAACCGATTCGATTTAAAAAAAAAATATACATACATAATATATAAAAGATATATTTTTTTAGGGTGATAAAATTAAAAGGAGCAGTAAAACAGTCTTTGGACTGTACTGTTTGGAGCAGTAAAACACAATCAGTTAATAATAAACAACTTTTTGCAAAAAAAAAAAATTACTTGTGACGAAACTAGATCTTCTAAATGAACCTAAAATCAAATAAAGAAGTTTTGACAAAGATGAGAGAAAAAGTCAGAAAAAAATGACCAGAACTCTAGTTAAATAGTTTCGTTCTTCACCAGGAAAATGCACCTATACTCACACTGCACTTCTATGAAGCACTATTAACTGAATGGCAGAGAGTCTGAATGTATGAGATTTAGATATATCCAAGATCTCTACTAAAGAACTCAAAACCAGTTCTCACTGCTTTCTGTAAGAGAAAGAAACACAGTTTTGATATTTATCAGACACCTTGTATATTTTTTAATCTGGGTAGGTGTACTTCTCTTTTTGATGAGATAAAAAAAATCCAGTCAAGTCGATAAAAAAAAATGTAGTCATGAGGTTAAATCTTCATCAAATCTCCATCTAATTATTAGGTGAATCTATATATATATATAGTTTAACTAAAATACACTAATTTATTATTTTTTTAAATCCTCTACAAATTATGATAATAAAGTTTATAATGAAAAAAAAAAAAACTAAGATTTATAATCTTTTATATTGCTAGTAAAAACAAAATTTCTTTTGGTTAGTAGATAGTCTGGCATCAGCTAAAAATAGTTACTTAAATCAATCTTTTAATTTTAGATGGATAAAATAATAATGAAATCAGAAACTAAATTTGAAGTCCCTTGTTTTAAAACAAAATGCATTATATTGCTGAACTGCTGGTAAAGCAAAAAGCAACAGCCATCCTGTGCAGATCTGTAGATGAGCAGTAAACATGTTAAGGGTCTTGGATAAGATGGTAAACAGCATTTCATATAACATAAAAATTCAACAAGATAACAGGGAATAGTATCCTGAATCAAGTGTATAAATTAGGAATAAAATGCCAATGGCTGAAGTCATGTCTAATAAATCGGTCACATTTAATAAAATAATTGAACTATACTGAGGGGAGGGGTTTCAGTGCATGTTATTTATATTCATTAGTGACTATAATTGATGTATATAAATGGATTGTGCACTCTAATATTGACGTTGATCACTCCTCTGTTCGTCAGCGTCAAATGTCCATCCACTCCTTTTTGTCAACCCAGCTGTATGGTGCATGTGTATAATATTATTAGCTGAAGATAATCCGAACAACCCTTTTACTAATGAGTGATCTTCTTGATGTTAACATTTATCCATGCTGTTTAACAACATTTAGTTCTTATCATGGTACTTGCCTGTGCAACATAAATTACATCAATAGACAGAAGGGGAGCGGGAATATCATTTCATCTGCAATATGTAATACACCTGTGGTTGTTTTATGACTTGTATTAAAATCATTGTATTATAAATATGTGTGTTGGTTAGAATAATACGAATAATTAATTTAAACAAATTAATAATTTAATTAATTAAAAATTAATAATTTTTAACAAGTTAATAATCTAAAAACTGAACAAAATCACAACATACAGTTTTAACTTGTTTACACATGTTATACATACAATATTATAAAGTTAGCTACACTTTTGGTTAACAAACAAAAATAAACATGTAAGCAGTCATGAATTAATTGAATTTGTATATATGAAAAAACTAATTCATTAACCTTATTTTGCATTTTTTCTTGTGCCCGTTTATATGAATGTGGGAAATTTCTTTGTTGGCCCAGATGTTTGTTCATCATCTATATCTACTCTCAAAGTGTTACAAATATTTTAAAAATCTAGACATTTGCTTACAAACCCTTCTACTATAAATGGATTTCATTTTTTAACATTCCTCCAAGTTTTTTACAAAAAGTATTTTTATCTTTGAGAATAATACTAATGTACTAATTTTTCCAAATTGTCACTGAATGGAAATTTCAAATACATTCTACGATATATATCTTTATAAATAAAAAAACAGCAGTAACCCTTACACGGCTAATCAGGATGACAACTTTAAAACTGCATGAAGTGGTAGTCAAAGTTCAGAATGTTAACTTTTGATGGAGCTATTTCATGCTTTGAAAAATTTAAGATATGTTTCCTAACAAACCACACTGCTGAAGTGATGGAATAAAGCACAATATTTTAGTTATAATGAACCCTCCTAACACATTAAAATTAAGCTGTAAGAGAGTTATTGAATTCAAAAATGGCATAAATTATTTTAAATAAATAAGAGACGCTTAATGAATTTCAAAACAAACAAAGGTTAAAACTAGCTAATAAGTATTACGAGAAGTATGTATTCTGTAGAAGTTGTAAAATAAGAAAAAACTGCAGAGATATTATGTTAGCATATTTTGCTACTTAAATAGTAATTTCCAAAGGTTATTGCATTTTTATATTAACATTATGACTTTAAACATGTTATGCATGCAGTTTAGAAAGAAAGATAAGATGGATGAAATGATAGATGAAAAAATTTCAGATCCTCGCCATGGAATGTCAGCTGTTCTAGAAACCAGCATGCTTACCATTTCACCAATCTGTCAACTCAATGCTTTGTAAATTATATTTTTTATTTTATCTATACTATTATATCTTTTGTTTCTTTAATATGAAACTTATTTTTAAATAGTTTCCCACAATCTTTGCATAACTTTGTCACGTTAAAAAAACCCCATATTTGTATCTATAATTAGCTTAAAATTGGTGAAAATACCATACAAATAGTTTTCTTTTATTTGTTCATAACATACATCGATTAATATGCTACTGTGCATGCGTAGAAAAACTGTAATTTACATAAAGTAGAGATAAAAGGTCAATGCTATTGTAATATCTATCTAAACCAATATATAAAAAAAAATCAAGTAATTATGAATGATTGACAGCTGCTATAGGGAATTACCTGACATCACTGACAGTCAATAGTATGTTATAATAAAATATATTTATAACAAACTACGAACTGTGATAAAAAAGCTGTTTGATCGACAAATTTACTGTATTTTGTGGCTTTATATGAAATTATTTTAGTCTCACAAATCTGAAGGAACATAAACAATGAAAGAATCTGATGTTTGCACCCTGTTTTCGCTGAACGTAATGAAGGCCGACTGATGCCGAACCTCATCATAGTTTTTCTCAAATTTACAAGATGGAGTAGATTTATTCAAAAATTCATAATGAAAAATAGGTTTGAGGTGAATTGACATATGCAAATTTCACTCATGATAGTATCTCAAGAATGGTGGCTGCTAGACACATGGGACTAGGACCTATCGTTCTGGAGGATCACAAAGTACGCTATGGATTAAGCCTTTCAAAACTGTGTTAAACGTGACTTAGGACACACCATTTTCGAGAGACATCCTTTTTTTATTTAATGAAAGATATGTCTGAGAAATCCCGTTTTTTATGTACAATATGAATAAAATAATATCAGCTGTCAATAATTAGCTATCACAACTATAAAAAATCCACAACACCAACTTTTGCTGAAAGTAATGATGACCTACATCATCATCATAAATTAATCATTGTGTTTGCAGTTAAAACACATGTTTTACTATGAGTTTATTAATATGCTACTGCGCATACATAGAAAAACAGTAATTTACATCAAATAGAGATTAAAGATCAATGATATTGTAATATCTATCTAAACTGATATATAAAAAACACAACTAATTATGAATGATTGACAGCTGCTATAGGGAATCCCTGACATCACAGACAGTCCATAGTATATTAATACTACAAAATACATTTATAACAAACTATGAATTGTGATGTAGAAGCTGTTTGATCATTAAATTTACTGTACTTTGCGGCTTTCTATAAAATTATTTTAGTCTTGCTAAACTGAAGGAACACGTACAATAAAAGAATCATTAACTTGGAAAATTATGTTTGCACCCCGTCTTTTCTGAAAGTAATGATGACTGTTTGATGCAGAATCTCATCATAGTTTTTCTTAAATTTACAAGATGAAGAAGTAGATTTATTGAAAAATTTCATAGTAAAAAGTGGGTTTGAGGTGAATTTCGCTCGCGCTTGTATCTTGAGAACAGTGGCCGCTAGACACATGGGACTACGACTATCGTCTGGGTGATTGAAAGTACCCTATGGAAAATTTCAAAATTGCATTAAGCCTTTCAAAATTGCATTAAAAATTGACTAGGATGTACTGTTTTTGAGATACGCCTTTTTTTTTTATTTAATGAAAGATATGACTGAGAAATCCTGTTTCTTATGTATAATATAAACAATAAAACATCAGCTGTCAATCATCAGCTATCACAAATATAAAAAAACTAAAAATCCACAACACCCGCTTTTGCTGAAAGTAATGATGACTGATTGATACAAAACATCATTATAAATTTACAACGTTAAGTAGGTAGATGTTAGATTATAAAAACCAAAAATGATTTTGAAGTTTGAACTGCAAATAATGATCACTGTATACATTAAATAATGATCCATGATATAACACCCACATCGATAAAAGTAATAATGACCTGCATCAATTGAAACTACCAAAATATGTTGTTACCATTATTTACTTTTATTTAATTGTTAACAAATTATAATAAAATCAACATAACCTATAGATGTGTATTTTTATAATAAAATGTGTATAATTATAATAAAATCAACATAACCTATAGATGTGTATTTTTATTTTTGTATTATAGGATTTTTCTTTTAGTTTTTTCAGATACTAAAAGAATACCTTGAGCAGCAATTAAAAATTACTAACTGCATTCAGTATTTTGAAATGTTTGTTAAAATTTATACTGGAAGCATTTAAAAGAAAGGATACATGTTAATAGAAATATATCACAGTAAAATTTATTATTTTTTATATAATTATATTTTTAATCTCAGTTATAAGATATTCTGTATTCTTTTAATAAGTTATAGTTTTTATTTTTTTGTAATTAACCACTTTATTTTGAGTATTTTTAGTTTTTTTTCAGAATAGAAATATATAAGTTATGAACGATAAAAAAAAAAAATATATATATATATATATATATTAAATATAATATTTATGAAATTAATGATGGAATTATCAATCTGAATGACATAAAAAATATTTTCCATCACATTGAAAAAAATATGCATAAAGAGGTAATAATTTTTTTCCTGTAAGCTAGTTTGTTGTAGCGTAAATACCCATCACATACTTTTAGAGTAAATTTTCTTACTGTAACATTTAGTTTGTAATTTAAAAATGTTAATATCTGGTATTAATTGCTGATCTCTGTGGTGGTATGGTAGCATCTTGGTCTTTTATGCAGGTATCCTGAGTTTGAATCCTGGACAGGCATGGTATTTCTTATATGCTACAAAATTCCATTTCCACATTCCCACGCACAAGCTTCTCTGTAAGCTTGTTATAATTTGTTAACAATAAAATAAAAGTAAATAATGGTAACAACATATATAGGCAGTTGTAATTTTGTACATTCCAATGCAATTTCCAGTTGAATCCAATTTATATTTAATTGTATTTGTATAAAACTATTATATTTTTTTTAATAATATTTATGTACAAATGTCTTGAAAAAAATTCTTCAAAAAATGCCTGAAAAAGTTTATTAATTAAGAAATAATAATTTTTTTTTAACTATGCATTGAACAAAATATTTTAAATATTGTTTATGAAGTATCCATCATGAAATTAATAAAAAAATTATATGATACCATAATAATATAATATGATGGATAATTAAAAATATTATTAACTGGTGTTAGCAGAATGTAAGTTATTAATTTAAGGATATACACACTATATGAAATTTTAAATAATTTATATAAAAGTTGTTTTTTTTTTTTTTTTAATATTTTTTTATATTTGCTGATTTCCTTGTCCATATTTCATTAAGAAGTTTTATTAAAGACATATTTATAATAAATCATCATTTCTTTACTACCACTAATTTTTTTCAATATACTTTTAAGATCTTTTTCAGGTTTTAAGTGTACATTACATATAACCATGAATATAATAAAGATATGAACAGTATACCAGGTGTGTAAATATGAAACCAGAATTTTTGTATAGAAAATACACACACGTTTATTGCATGAAAATGATAAAAAATATTTTATTCAAAATATTGTCCATCACTAGCTATACTTTTTTCCCATCTCTCTTACAATTTATGAATGCCATGCCAAAAAATTGTTGCTCTTTTGAGGCAAACCAGTAATCGATGCATTTTCATAAGTGACGCGCTGCTCAGCAAGTGCGTGTCCCACTGATGCAAATAAATAGTAGTCGAATGGAGCCAACTCTGGTGAGTAAGCCGTATTTCCCAATTGAACGCCTCAATCATTTCCTTGACCAGTTTTGCTGTGTGTGATAGTACATTATCATGAAGCAAAATCACTTTGTGTTGCCTTTTTTGATATTCTGGTAATTTTTCATGCAATGTTTGATTCAAATAGATCATTTGTTGTCAGTAGCGTTCAATATTAACAGTTTCACCAGGTTTTAGCAGCTCATAATAGATCACACCCTTCTGATCCCACCAAACACAGAGCATTGTCTTCTTTCCATAGCGATTTGGCCTTAAAATCGATGTTGATGGTTTGCCTGGAGTTACCAATGATCTTTTACGCTAAGGATTCTAGAAATATATCCACTTTTCATCACCTGTCACAATTTGAAAGAGAAATGACTTTCTTCTGTATCTGACGAGCAGCATCTCACAAGTGGTGTTTCAGTATTCTTGCTGTCTTTCATTCAGTTCATGTGGAACCCATTTTCCATGGCTTTCATATGGAGACGGCTTCGCGTGTTACATTTAATTAGTACATAAGTTACTGTTGAGTTTGAGCATCATCCTCATCCAACAATGCTTGCAATTTGCTGTCTTAAAACTTTTTCGGTGGTCTTCCATGTTCTTCGTTTCTCATATCAAAATCGCTACTTTTGGATTTTTTGTTTAAACTACTCAAAACACTGTCATTTACCGAGAGCATGCTAACTGTACGCTTCAACAAGCATTCGATGTGATTCTGCAGCAGTTTTCTTTAAATGGTAACAGAAAATCAATGTTGTTCGCAAATCGTATTTTGTAGGTACAAACTCGAAATGTTCAATGCTAATTAAAACTATGCTGTTGTATGAAACTTGTATTGTTGTGGGCTGAAAATCTCTGTCAGCTGTCAAAGAAAGAAAATGGTGCCAATGATGATGTTTGACAGTAACTACAATTTGGCCAACTATGGGCAAATTCTGATTTCATATTTACACACCTGGTAACTTTATTTTTTTTAATGTATTTTCTTTTTGTAACATTATTTTAGACAAAAAATTATATTTTATTTTATATAACTGTTCTTCAGATATATATATTTTTCAGTTGCTGATAAAATTTTAATTAATGATCTTGAAATGAAACATAAAAATTAGAAATTTTTGGTCAGTCTGATTGTAGAGAAAGTACTGAATAATGGATATGAAAAAAATTCACACAAAATTTTAATAATGTAACTTTTTATACATTTTATTTATTTTTTTAAGTTTGTCTTATTTGTATTATTTTTAGAATGAAAATTTTTGTTTTTAATGAAATTAAATTTTTTTTTCTTTTAGTTACTAATATATCTTTAGAGGTTGTTATTTTCATGAACTAACTAAATTTTGATTACATTTTTAAAATTGAAATCTAAAGAAAATTATTTCACAAAGTGCTTGTGAAACCTTACAAGATTTGAGTTAAATCAGTTTTAAAATTTAAAAAAAAAAGAAAGTTATTTGTAACTATTATCTTTATATTAAACATTTATTTTTAATTGTTTCAATTTTACAGTTAGAAATGTATATATGAGGGTTTTTTTTCAAGGTCCGATCAGTCGGGAAATAAAAACCTGCACAAAAATCAGATGAACCTTTGCGCATATATGTTGCGCAGCATCTCTAGTATGGCCTTCAATCACTTCGTTTAGTTCTGAACACGCAGCTAGCATGTAAACATGTCTACAACAATAGCATCTCGCGCCAAGTGTTAAGTGCATGCAGTAATTTGATTTCTTCAGACTGAGGGGTGTAATGCAGCGGAAATTCATAGACGAATAAGTAATGTGTACAGTGAAACTTCAATGAGTGATAGCAAAGTGCGACAATGGTGCAGAAACTTTAAAGCAGGACGTGCAGATGTTAATGATGCAGGCGGTCAGGGAAGGAAGCAAGTGTCAACCAATGATCTCATTGAGCGAGTGGATGAGACAATTCGAGAAAATCGTCGGTTCACAATTTCTGTATTGAGTGATTAGTTTCCTAAAATTTCAAGGTCAGCTCTCTACACCATTATGAGTGAGACTTCAGTACCGCAAACTGTGTGAGAGATGGGTTCCCAAGATGCTGTCCGACCACAAAACAATGAGAATGGACGCCTCCCTAACGTTTCTCCAGCGCTACCACAATGAAGGAGAAGATTTTTTGAACAAAACTGTAACAGGACACGACACATGGGTCGTTTTCAAAACTGAAGAAACAAAAGAACAATCCAAACAGTGGATGCATTCTCGTTCTCCCAGTAAACCAAAGAAGTTCAAGCGAACCTTCTCCAACAGAAAGTGTATGGCTACTGTGTTCTGGGACCAGAATGGAGTTCTCTTGGTGTAATTCATGGAACCTGGCACGACCATCACTGCAGCCTCATACTGCGTGACTCTTCAACGTCTACGAAGGGCAATTCAGAATAAGCGGAGAGGAATGTTGTCATCAGGCATTTTTTTTCGCACACTGCAGCTGTAACAAAGAAGCTACTGCAGCGTTTTCGTTGGGAAGTGTTTGATCACCCACCATACAGCCCGGACTTGGCTCCATCCGATTTTCACCTCTTTCCTCACATGAAACGCTGGCTAGGAGGACAACATTTTGGCACAGACCAGCGTAGAAACATGGCTGAAAACACAGGTGGCTCCGTTCTATGACGAGGGTATTGGAAAGTTGATACCACGCTACAACAAATGTCTAAATCGGAGTGGCGACTATGTAGAGAAACAGCGTAACTATGTAAGTACTTGTTACAAATAAAAAATGTTTTATTTTCACTGTGGTTTTAATTTCGTGACCGATCGGATCTTGAGAAAAAAATAACCCTTGTAGTTTTAAAGTAATATATATGTTATATATATATGTATGTATGTTTTTCCAGGGAATAATGTAGGCATTTAAGTGCAATTAAAATAATAATTATTCCAAAATTGTTAAAAAAAATGGAGAAATAATTAATATAAAAACAAATGGTTCATCTATGTCTACGAATTAAATATTTTTCAACATTGGAGGTGCTAGCAGTAATCAAGGAAGGAAGACATTAAGAAAGGCTCCAGCCCTTGATTTGATCACAAGATGTTAGTAATGCTTCCGTACAAATCCAGCCGGTAGATAACAGACCTTTACAATGGGATCCTCTGAACATGTATCCTTCTGAGTGGAAGGTATGCCATACAGGGTCCCAAAGCCAGTTAAACCTCTTCATGACTATAAACTACTTTCTACAGACCTATAAGTTTTCTACCAATATGAAGTTGTTTGAAACTATACAAACTTGCATAGAGAAAATTATTAAAAAAAGGTTTTTTTATTTTTCATTTTATATATTTTCTTGTTCTGTTTGTTTGTATAATTTTTTATTTGTATTTCAGCTGTAACAGGTGTAAAAAAATTATAACAAGATCAAGATTTGATTCAGGCAAAAGTGAATTTTTTAATTACTATGAAAATGAGTAATGAATTGATAGTAATGAAAAGACGAGAAAAAAATATTATTTATTTTCAAACAGAATAAATGTGACAGTGACAAGCAGCGTAACCATCTCTACAGATTAATATTTTTTTTACATTTATATTTGTTTTTTCTATAATACAATAAAAGAATCTGTATATTTGTTTATATATATATATATATATATATATATATATATATATATATATTAGTTCATTTCTTAAATCATTAATTTCTTTGAAATCAGTTTTTTCAGATATCTGAATATGAAATTAAATTAATATGAATCTAATATGAGTGATATTAATATTTATATAAAAATAAAATTATTGAGGTGAAATAAAATAATATATAAAATTGAAATGAAAATTGTTATAAAAAGATTATTAATTTTTTATTATTATTTATTTTTATTAATTATTAATTTTATAACTATCTATGTCTACAAATTAAATCTTTTTCAACACTAGAGGTGGATGCTACCAGTAATAAAGGAAGGGAAGACATTAAAAAAGACTCCAGCCTTTGATTTGATCACTCATAATATGTTTAGTAATGCTTCTTTACCAGGCCATCTGGTAGAAAACAGACCTTTTCAATGGGATCCTCTGAACAACATGTTTCCCATCTGAGTGGAAGGTCTCCTATATAGGGTCCCGAAGTCAGTTAAACCTCTTTATGATGTTACTTTCTACAGACCAATAAGTTTTCACCAATACTCACAAAGTTGTTTTTCCACAGGCTTTGGCCTTTCTTGGAGTAAGAGGAGATTATACCATATCTTCAATTTGGCTTCAAGAGTGGGCAGTCTGCCATTGAACAGATCCATAGAGCTGTTACCACTCTAACCAGGTGCTTGGAAGAGAAGAAATACTGTAAGCAATGTTTTACCTGATTTTGACATGGTTTTAATAAATGTGTAGAATAAGGAAATTAATAACTTTTCATTTAGTTGCTTTAAAGAAAAAGAATCAATACTTTTTGTAAAAATGTATAAATGAGTTTTGTAATGTATAGGCAATTACATTTAATATCATTATATGACACTTGATTGGAAATGTCAACATGAAAATCATGGCAGACAGTGGTCAACAGTTTTTCAAAATTTTCTTCTCTGTATCTCTAAAAGATTCTTCAATAGAATCAGATGACAAGTGCAGAAATACATATTCAAAGGTAGAACAACAGGTCGTAAAAGTGTGCTAACAAGCGTCAATAAATTGATTTTACCATCCGTAGTTCCTCGTACAAAAGAAACCTACAATAACATTCAATTGCTGTTGAAATTGAAAAACACATAAACAACATTTAACTTTGAATCAGTTTTAAAAATTCTAATCATGATCAATGGTCAGCAAACAGCAATATTTCCATGCCCTTACTGCTTCATTTCACTGACTGAATTGAGAGAGCATAAGTATATTAATAATAATGTAACTAATGTTGTTTCTAATAACGATAATGATTTCTATCTTGCAGATCACTCGTCAACATTGAAATCTTATGGAGATTTGAGCAAGGATTATCAGCTGTTTTTTTCCTTGAGCAAAAATAAAAATGTCGCTAGACTCTGCCACAGCACTGTTAATCCACAATCATTTGACTAGCACGATAGCATTTACATTACTCAGAAATGTATTATTCTTGAACTACATATTTTACAAGGGTATATCATTTGTTTTGGTTCCTCTGGTAAGCTGTGAAAAGGCTTTGGTATAGCCATCTAAGTTAAAGCTTGTTCCCAAATATTATCAAGGAGACATTCTCAAAGGAAATGCCTGCAGAGTAATACTGAAAAAGACTGACAAACTTCTCAATCCAAGGATTTATGGTGACTTTGAGCCTTTGAGATTAGTGCCGTATGTTTCAGCATTTAAAGCAATGGACAAAATTGTGAGCACTTATTTTTCTACAAAGAAAATTTCATCTATAGAAAGTGAAGAGCTAGATAAGCACATAAATGAACTATGCAAAGCATTTGAAGCAACAGATATCTCAAAATCCTTAAAAATCCACGTAGTTCTAGAATATATGGCAGAATGTTTCAAGTTTTTGGAGAGTGATGGACTGGGCCACTGGTCTGGGCAAGCAGGAGAGTCAGTCCACAGAAAATTTTTTGATTATTGAAGTAAGTTCAAAATAAATCTGTTGGATGACATATCTTATTCAAAAAGATTAAAAAATGCTGTGGTTGAGTTTTTCAAGTTTTCTTCACAGCATATCTAAATAAATATTTATTTTTACCGCATATATTTGTATATTATGGTACAAATAAATAAATTCTTTATTTCTGCTATTCATTTAATTACTCACTACTTCTTTCCTTTATTTACAGTTGAAAAATTGTAATTTTACTAAGCAGAGGTGTGGAAATTAAAAAATTTTACTGTTTGGAAACAGAACAATTCGATTAGTTTATATAAAAAACAAATAACTATGTTTGTTAGTAACATATTTATATAAAGATTTATGGTAACAAAATCAAAATCGTATGTGCAAGTTCATTCACTTGTCCAACTTAATTGATAAAATACGAAAAAAAGTTTTTTGTGATTTTTAAAAATGGTAACAGACAGGATTTTAATTCAAATGGATTTTGATGCTGTGTAGATGCTCAAATCGAATGCCACTTTCAGTTTTCTTCTACATTTTAGTTAAACCTATCGCAACTTCTAGAGCACCAAGAGCATAGCAACAAGATAAAAGAAAAAAGAAGAGCAAATTGCTTTCATAGGTTTTTTTCAGTGAAATATGAAACTTAGGCTAGACTAGAGAAATAAAATGAGGGATTGCTCTTCAAATTTTAAGTAGATTTTACACACTGCACTAATATTTTATTACATTATAGAGAATCTTGTGCAGTGAAATCAGTTTCTTTTGCTTATGATGATGTTCAGAACAAAAAATAAAAAAAAGTTTTGAATATACAGTCAAATGCTATTCATGATTTTTTTTGTAGTTTGTAAAGACATTACAACATCAGTAACAAAAACAAAATAGTTTAATGAAGTATGAATAATTTTTTGGTTAGGCCAGTGAACATAGAAAAAAAAGATAAATTATTCAATAGTTTTAAGAGGATGGCTCTATTACAAATGATCATGAATTATTTGCTTTTAATAACAGTGGATTTACATCAGGAGATTTTTATCAGATCCTGATAACAATTCTTTTATTAAAACCAATTTGTTTCTAAACAGATGACTATTTTTATCTGTTAAATTGTAAACTTTTGTTTTCACTGTTCAGAGCTACTACCTTACTTATGCTACTGTAATCTAAGCTATAATTTGAAAATCTGTTTAAAGGAAAATGGTGACATGAAGCAGAGCAGAGGTCTGTTTATTACCAAATCAAGCTTAAAACAATAATGGAATTAACCTGCAGATTTGAGAAATTAAATATACTGTCATACATTTATTGTTACTTTAAAATAAACATCAATTTATATTAATCAATCTCTTATAAAATATTTGTACTATGTTAAGGATTAAATATTAAGGGTAATAAAGATTAAATGTTCATCCCTAATAAATATTTACTAAAAACTAAATTTGTATTTTTAATCATTCATCTGTATTATTCTTATATCTATTAATCTGTATTCAATAAAATTATATATTGAAACATTTTGTAAAGTTATTTAAATACCCGAACCACAGTAAGAATTTCATAATAAATTATTTTTACAAACAATACATAATAAATAAATATTATTTATAAAAGTAACTCAATCAATTATAGAACTAACAGATAAATAAATTTAATGATTCACTAAATATTTAAAACATAAACTAAGCAAAATTATAACAGAAAAGTAACAAAAACAATGGGATTTTAATGAGATGTTACTGTCTCCCTCACTGAGAGAGAGAGGGGGAAACTCCATACAGCACCAGACAGCGTTTACAGTACTTTGCTAGCAATCCATTTTAATACATCAAGGTGGTTGCTAGTGACAATAAATTATGACCTAAAGTTTATAAAACAAATAAATAATAGAAATCTTAAAAAGAGTGTTATACCTTATGATTTAATGTCTTTTCTCTTGGAAATGCCTGATCACCTAAAAAAAAAAAAAAAATTTCAATCATACACAAACACATACTCAGCAATACTTCCTAGTACACAAAAATAAAGATGTGTTAATCTTTTATAAATTACTACTTGTAAAATAGAAATTCTATAGAATTAAATAATGGATATAAATAAATACTTTACATTAACATTGAATCTGTATTGTATGAATAGATGTATTTATTTTTGCATCAAATAATTAATTACTAGTGCAATATATTAATAATTTATAATTGCTGTTAATATAAAAAATAAGTGTTGTAAAGTGATAAATAAGTACCGATTTAAAGAGTTTAAAAATTTAATTTAATTTACAGGGATGTTGAAATGATAATTCTCTTACATTATTAAAATTGAATATTCTATTAGGTGTCTAAGCATTTAGAGTCAAACTTAAAAAAAGGATGTAGAAATAAGAGAGTAAAATAATGCATAAAATACAATGTTTAACTAGAAGATAAACGGATTCATAACAGTCATCACTACAGAAAATTGAAGCAAAGAAACAACTGGATATCATCCCAATAATAAGATTACACTTTTATACAGGGCAGATTGGAATATGGATCGGTTGTCTGGAATCCATTTCTACAATGTACTTGAATTCAATCTAGATTGTGTAGAATAAATTTCTACGATTCTTATATTCAAAAACTTTTGTCTTTTGAGATATCACACTCAGAATCTGAGATAAAAATTTAATGCTGAATCCTTAAAAGTAAGGCAGGAAATCACTTCATTAGTACTTTTTTTTATAAATTTATGAATCATTTGGTGGAGCTTCCAACGCTACTGGAGCATGTTTGTTTGTTTGTTTGTGCCTCCAAATAGACCTAGACGGGATTTGTTGTTTGTTATTCTAAGAAATATGGTCAATCATTCTCTATCTTACCTCTTAAGGGACTGTATCTTGTCAATAGATTAAATCAAACTATTGATATATGTAATAACAGGGTTTATCTCATTTTGTAAAGTTATATCAAAAATTGTTCTCTAGCCATAGAAAATGAATAAATTATAAACAGTATCTATTCTTAGTCACATCTAGTTTAGTTAGTTGAAATTTAATTATGCTGAAAAATTTATAAAATTCAATAAAATTATTATGTGGAACAATTGTTAGCTTTTGTATTACTGTTAAATAAATAGTAAAACAACAATTGATACCAAGAGGCAAGACACCAAAGAAGTCAGAGTCCTCTGCTAGAAAGGTCTTGGTCTGTGATTTATCACAGACCAAGACCTGTGCTTAATTTTCATCAATTAACTTTTAAAAGAAAAATATAATAGTAAACTTTATACATATAAAGTATCCATAAAAAATATAATAAAAATTATATATTGATATTATAAAATATTAAAATTCTTTTTCCTTCCTGTTCAATCAGTGGCAATTGTAGAAGCGGATGTGTTGGTTTCTCTTGCTGTTTGTTGATTTTGCGAGGTTATTTAAACAGTTTTAATCACTAGTTTGTATTACATCTTTTAAACATGGAAAGCGTTTGTGGAAAATGTAATAAGAGTTTAGCTGCAAATGGTGAACATGTTATGTGTAATAATTGTGAGTCACTATTTCATTATAAGTGTAGTGTTAACAAAACTACCTACATTAATATGACTAAAGAAGAAAAAGAAGCTTGGCTGTGCAAGGTATGTCTATCTAATAATTTCATATCAGGTGATGTGGGAGAAATTTTAAATTCTGTAAATAATAAGTTAAACTCTCTGTTAGACTGGAAAAACTCAGTTAGTAATGTAGAAAAATCACTTGAATTTTTTGCAAAAAAATATGATGAACTTCTAAACAAGGTTTTGGAGATAAAAAAAGAAAATAAAGACCTTAAAAGTGAAATAAAATTTCTCAATAAAATTGTTAATGATCATGATAGGCAGATTTCAGATTTACAGATAAGTTGAATGATTTGGAACGATATGAGTAGAGGATGAATTTAGACATTCAGGGTATTTCTAATCAGGGTATGGAGGATGTGAATGGGATATTACTTACCTTGCTGAATTTATAAATGTTAAACACAGTTCTGAGGACATGCATATAGCGTACACAGGATTCCAGAAAGAAGATGCAGATTGTTAATACAGATCCATTACAGGGTCATCAAGGATTCATGGATTGAATGTGCATGAAAGAAACAAAAATAAGTTTTGCGACTAACTAATTGTGCTGATATCTTAACCAGTAATGGCAATTCAAATATTTTTTTTAACGAACACATGTCTTATTTTTTCGGTGGATTATTTAAGGAATGTAGAATAAAAGCTATAGAGAAATTGTATAAATACGTTTGTTTCAAAAATGGTAAGATTTTGTGTAGAAGTGAAGGGGACTTGAAAATTATTAGTATTAGAAATTACAATGACTTAAATAAATTATAAAATGTTATTTATTTCAAACTATCACAATATCATATTGTAGTTTTGTGCTTGTACAGTATATTTTGTGCTTGTACAGTAGTCCATAAATAATAGCTTATCTAAGGATTCATGCTCCATAGATAAGCTATTGCTATGCATATAGCATGAGGATCTTATGCACTGTGGGAATGTGAGATCTGATGAAATTGAGCGATTACTTCCATAAATGGAGACTTCAGCCTAACCCAAATAAAAATGAGGTTACAGCATTCCATCTAAATAATAAAGAAGCCGTAAGGAAGCTACAGGTAACATGTGACTTTCGACAGAATCCAACTGCCCCATAATTACAATCCAATATAACTGGGAATCATTCTGGATTGGTCCATGACAATCAAACATCAGTGAATCAGGTTATCTAAGAAACTTGGCTCAAAAGTGAACCTACTTTGCAAGATTGCAGGAAGCAAGTGGGGTGTGGACTCTACGTTATGCTGCACTCACTCTTGAGTATTCGGCTGGTGAATATTGCACCCCTGTGTGGGAAATCAGTGCCCACACAACAAAGATTGACGTGCAGCTCAATGAAGCCATGAGGGTTATCACTGGTACTGTTACATCTACTGCCATTCAGTGGTTGCCTGTCCTGGCTAATACTGCTCCACAAGATCTGAGGAAGAAAGCAGCTAAGATAGACTTGCTCAAGAGGATCATTTCTCATAAGAACTCTTCCTTGTACGATGCCCTACAAGATCTACCAACAACTCGGCTGAGATCACGCAAACCACCCTGGGCTGATTTAGAAAGTATCAATTCTGTTGATGTGGCCTCCAGGAGGCGACTACCATGATGTTCATTGACTACCATGAAATGACCCAACAATGTTTACCTGGTTCAAGATCCAACAAAGAAAGTTGAGGGAATCCAACTACCGCGCCAAACCTGGTTGAGGCTGAACTGCATTAGGACGGGTCAAGGGAGGTGTGGTTACACCTTGAAGAGGTGGGGTTTCCGCTCGTCTGCTAACTGTGACTGCGGAGCAGAGAATAGAACATATTGTTACGGAGCGCCCACTTCGAGCATTTGACGGTGATCTGGGGAGTCTACATCAAGTGATTCAGAGTGCTCTGGACCGGTTGTCAAATTTGGACATTTCCATTTGATTGTGGATACTTTTGTGTACTTGTAAAACCATACGATATATATATATATATATATATATATATATATTAAAAATTTAATTTAATTCCAACCATTCCTCTCACTTACAATATCTTATCATTAGTATTTGTTTTTTCTCAGAATATTTGAAGTTTATTATCATTATTTCTACTTACTATAAATTAGTATTGCTATTATTATTTATAGTTAATACATAAAAAACTGCTTACCAACAAATGAATTCACACGTTCAAGCACTTTCAGAATTAATTTCCATCTTCAGGAACTGACATTATTCATCATATTTGTAACAATAATTAAAACTTCACATGTTAATTGTATGAAAGTTGTGATACTGCATAATTATAACAGCTGGTCGTTGTATATTTTAAAATTATGCCAATGTAAACGTCCTGTCAATTTGGTGGTCTCAACTGTTATGTTAAAAGGTAATGGTATCAGTTTGGCCAGCCTAATCTATAGTTATTATTTAATACCTGCCTGTATAAATGTCGTTATCAAATTTTGTCTTTATCAATTTATTATTACAGTACTGAAGTATATCAATAAAGCTGTTTGGGTCATAACTATGGTTATTATTTATATGTTTAGAAAAATTTGATTTATCTATATGACCTTTGTTTATACAATTTAGAATGCTCTTTTATTCTTTATTGAAAATGAATGATTGGTCATGCCAATGTACTTTAAATTGCAATCCACGCATTTCAAACTATATATTTCTTGTTTTTCCAAATTGACTTTGTTATTATTTTTTAAGGATCCATTATATATATATATATATATATATATTTCATTATTTTGTTGTTAGTTACATAAGCAGTTCTTATCCGAATGATTTAAATATTTTGTTGGATTTTTTATAAGTTACATTATATTCAATTTTAGCATAATTATTACCGTTATTATTATTATTAGTCAATTTTATTCTACCTTTTATGTATACTTTGTGTTTTATTTTATTATATAATTTATCTATTACATTTTTATTATATCCGTTCGTAATAGTGATGCATTTAACATTATTTAATTCATTTTTAACTTTATATTATCATTTTTTAAATATTTTGATGCTCTATATATTAGAGCATTAAGTGTAGCCATTTTTTGGTTCCAAGGATGAAACACACTACAATGGATTATTAATGTGCCTTGTTTGGTGGATTTCCTAAAAATGTTGACATCTAACTTATTATTATAATTTTTGTTAATTTTTAAGTCCAAAAAATTTATGCTACTGTTGTTTTCACGGGATAAAGTAAATTTGATGTTATTTATAGAATTCATTTCATTGAATATTTTGTTTTTCTAATCACTGTATTGATGATTTAAGTAATTAATATGTCATCTACGTATCTTTTATACAATAATATTTGATGATTTTTAAAAATATTATGTAAATTATTGTTTTATAAATCATTCATGAAGATATTAGCTAATATTGCTGAAAGTGGTGAACCCATAGCAATACCTTTTTCTTGTATATAATATTTACTATTAAATTCAAAAGAGTTATATTTAATGCATAAATTTTATATTATTATTTTGTTCATTATATTGTTGTCTCTTTTTAATATTGTTATTGATGGTTCTGTTGGTATTGATATTAGTGTACATATCTTTTATATCTAATGTTATGAGTTTTGTTGTTGTTTATACTTATGTTATTAATTATATCTACTAATTCATATCCGTTTTTTAAATTATATTTATTATCGATTTCAATATATTCTTTAAGAGAATTGGATAAAAATTTACTTAGTGAATAAGTGGGTGAATTAATACAATTCATTAAAGGTCTAATGGGCATATCTGTTTTATCAATTTTGGGTAGTGCTTTTAATGTAGGGGCTTTTGTATTAGTTAATTTAAAGTTTTGTTTAATACTGTATATTCATCCTTGAAAATGTACTTACATTTTTTAATGTTATAAACAATATCTTTTTTAATTTTGTTTGTAGGATCCTTAATTTCTTTAAATTTATTATTTTCTATAAAATTATTAGTTTTTTCAAATATATATTATTATTAATTATAACCAACGTGTTAGTCTTATCAGATTTGACTATAAATGAATTATTTTCTTTTAATTTGTTATTTATGTTCTTATAAATACATATATATATATATATATATACAAGGTTGTTCAAAAAATACGTAGACTAACATCATAAAACAAAATGTACTTTATTTAGAAGTTACTTGTCTGGGTCCCCTTCAAAGTACTCTCCTCCCCGACGCACAAACTTATCCCAACAGTGTTTCCACTTTTGGAAACAGTCCTGGAATGCTTCTTTTGTGATGTTCTTCAGTTCCTTCGTCGCATTTGCATCAATCTCAGGAATCATCTCAAATCTTCTTCCTTTCAAAGGTCTTTTGAGTTTGGGGAACAAGAAGAAGTCACAAGGAGCTAGGTCAGGTGAGTAGGGTGGGTGAGGAAAAAGTGATCGTGTGTTTGGCCAAAAACTCACGAGTTCTGAGGGCTGAATGGGCTGTAATGTTGTTGAGATGAAAAAACCAGTCACCACTCTTCCACATTTCTGGCCTTTTTGGCCAGATAGCGTCCCGCAGACGTTTGAGAACTTCAATGTAGTAAGTCTGGTTTACTATGGAGCCTTGGGGGAGGTACTCGTGATGAACCCCCACTGGGAAAATTGAACCTTTGTTTTGTTGTCATAACCGTACACCCAAGATTCATCACCTGTTATGATCCTTGACAAAAACTTTTCATCTTCTTCTGAACGTTCAAGCAATTCTTGATAAGCCTGGACGTGATGGGCTTTTTGGTTGTCCATCATCAGGCGTGGAACAAATTTCACAGCAATGCAGTGCATCTTTAATTTTTTGGTCAAAATCTTGCAACATGATCCAACTGATATCCCACACTTTTCAGCAAGCTCTCTGATGGTCAGATGTCAATTTGCCTGAACCAGGGTGTTGATTTTGTCACGTGTGAGTCGTCAGTTGATGTGGAAGGACGTCCAGGATGCTCATCGCCTTCAATCGACTGACGACCATATCTACAATGTCCATGCCACTTAAAACATGTAGCATACTTCATAGCTACGTCGCCATAAGCTGTCTTGAGCATATAAAAAGTTTCACTCACAGATTTTCCGAGTTTAACACAAAATTTCACAGCAACTCTTTGCTCGTTCAAGTCACTCATTCTAAAATCTGCCAAATGAAAAAAATACACTTCACAAACAACCGCGTAGCTAAGCAACCAATAATGATATTTGCAATCAAAAAACTGCATTGTAATCAGCTGATCTGTACAAACATAGCAACACCAAGCAGATTTGACTGGAACCAACTGGACCCGAGCAATTCAAACAGTCTATGTATTTCTCGAACAGATGTCATATATATATATATGATTATTTTTATTTATATGTTTATATTAATAATTTATTTTATTATTTTTAATATTATCAAGAACATTTAAAAATTGATTTCTCAACTTATTTTGATTATTTATGTTATCAGTTTTGAAAGCATTGTTTTCCACATCTATAATGGTATTTTTGATAAGTTTGTTTTTATTTAATACTGGTAAATTAGATTTATAAGCGTGTTTAATTAGTTAATTTCATTATCATTTAATTCTATATTAGTAGTGTTGACCATGTCCTCTCTGAATTTATGTTCCTGAGCCGTTGTATTATCATATATTACATCATTTATGTCTTGTATTTCCATTTATTAGATTATTGAATTTCTTGTTCATATTAATATATTTAGTATTCATTAGTTTATTAATTTTTTGATAGAAAATATCATATATTTCGTGAAAAACTACATATCCCAATTTAAAAATCAAATCTGAATGCATATTATATAGTTATATTAATAGTGGCACGGTAATATAATATTAATATAATAACAGTAATAATTACGCTAAAATTGAATATAACTAATAAAAATAATTAAATCATTAGGATTAAGAAATGCTTACGTAACAACAAAATAATAAAATACATAAGTAATGTGGATCCTTCAAAAACAATAACAAAGTTAATTTAGAAGCACAAGGTATATATAGTTTGAGATGCGTGGACTGTGATTTAAAATACATGACCAATCATTCATTTTCAATAAGAATAAAAGAGCATCTTAATTGTATAAACAAAGGTCATATAGGTAAATCAAATTTTGCTAAACGTATTATAAATAATAACCATAACTATGACTCAAATAACTTTATTGATATACTCGATTACTCTAATAATATACGTAATACTAATATTTAAAAAAAATACCATATATATTTAAATAATAATAAATTGATAAACAAACAAATAAAATTTGATAACGTTTAATACAGGAAGGTATTAAATAATAACAATAAATTAGGTTGCCGAAACTGATCCCATTCCCTTTTAACATAACAGTTGAGACCACCAAATTTAAACGATATTTTACATTGACATAATTTTAAAATATAAGACAACCAACTCTTATAATTACACAATATCACAACTTCCATACAATTAACATGTGACGTTTTAATTGTTACAAATATGATAAATAATGTGAGCTCCTGGAAATGGAAATTAATTCCAAAACTGCTTGAATGCGTCAAATTCATTTGTTGGTTAGTGGTTTTTTATATATTAACTATAATTATATACTTATACCAACGAGTCATGCTTAACAAAATTATTATAAGTTATTATTATTAATTACTATTGCTGTATGTTATTTATATGCGTTCTCAAACAATTTGAAGTACTGTCATTTTTATTTTGGTTTATCAATATTATCTAGTTATGATGTTATTAAATTGCCTCTATATAATACTTTACCTTGCTTGAAAAGAAAAGGAGTAGCTGGACAACTGATATCTTGGAGTCGATGTTAAACTCAGTATAATGAGTGTAATGATATAAACGACTGGATTAAAATTTTAGGTAGTGATAAAAGATCCATCTCTCTTAATCATTTAAATATTAGATCCATAAGAGGAAAACATAATTTGAAATATATATTAATAATTATGACACTGATCTCATAATTTTGTCTGAAGTGGCTATTGATGAATATCCGGTTCAATGCTTCAATCTTGATATAATTATAATAAATGTTATAAATTAATGGATATTAATGGAAGTGATATACTTATATTTTACAGATATGGTTCAGACTTTATTAAGACTATTTTTGACTGGAATCTTTGGAACTTCTTCTGGGTGATTTAATTTTATTTTGAGTACTAGACAAATAATTATCATAATAAGTCTCTATCGTCCCCCTCCCCATCTAAGGGCTTAAGATCTTTTATTGGTGAATTGGAATCTCATTTGAATACCTGTGAACAAAAGAATTGTTTGGTTCTAATTGGAGATGCTAATATTAATCTCCTGAATGTAAATAATCCAAATGTTATTGAATAAGAAATGTTATTAGCATTACATGGTTTTATAAGACGGATTTATGACATTACGCATGAAGCTATTGAGAAGATAATTTGATTCAGTCATGTTTGGATCATAAATATATTAAAAACTTTTGTAATGTTATTAACAACTGGGTTATAAAATATAATATTTTGGATCACTACATTGTAGGTATTAGTTAGGTCTTCTGGTAATTTAGTTTTAAAAGATAGTTTAAAATTAATAAAAACGTTTTTCAATAATAAAGAAATAAATTGTGAATTAAAGAATCTTTTTAATAATTAAACACAAAATAATGATAATTTAATATATGATGATTTTGTTAAATGTTTAAAACTCTGTGAGATAAATACAACTATATCAAAAATTGACCATAATTTACAGTCTTGAACAAATAAACCAAGGGTAAATTCTACTATTATAAAAGTTATCTGGGAAAGAGATAAACGTTTTAGAAAATGGAAGAATACGTCAACAAATAGGCTTAGAAATGAATATATTAGGGTTAGAAATAGAAAGAATGGACTTATTAGGGACAGAAAATATAAATTTTATGAGTTGGAAATTATAAAAAAATTAAATCCAACCCTAAAAATTACAGCAAGTGATAAATAGTATTACAGGAAAAAACGCAGGATGACTGTCATAGTATACTTGATAAATATTTGAGATTTTGGGGTTCTGACAAAGATATTGCAACAACATTTGCTTATAATTTTGTACTAGTTGTAAAACAAACTCAGCTAACTTGTTGTGTTGATTTAAAATTTAATATAAACCCAGTATCAATTAGCTTTTATTTACCAGCAGCAACAAATGAAGTTATTAAGGAAATACTGCTACAAATAAATATCAATAAATCTCCTGGAATTGATTCAATTAGAGTTTGCGATAAGGAATATTGCAGATGAAATGCAATATTGCAGATGAAATTGCAGATGAATGCAAGAAATACATAGTAAATCATCTTAATAAATATCTGAATGAAAATAATTTACTAAGCAATTGTGAATTTATTTTTCAAAAAGGTAAAGGATATGGTAACCTGCTTGTAAATCTTTGTAATTATATTAATGAATGCTTGAATGATGAAAATCATGTTTTAGCTGCTTTTGTTGATTTCAGGAAGGCATTTGAAACTCTAAATCACTCTATCTTGATACAATGTTTGAAAGAGATTAGAAAGAAAGAACTTATTTGAAAATGTTAAGATTATTTAAAAAGCAAGTTTGTGGTAAAGATTGGTTTAGTTTGAGTGAAATTGATGTTGGGATACCTCGCATAGGTCAATATTGTTCTTAATATACGTAGATAAAGTCTACTACAAACTAAAATACAGTACGGCCAGGAAGTCAGCGTACCCCTAAAGTTAACGAAAAATGAGTAAGAATATATGTTTAGAACATACGGTATTTTCATTGGGGTTGGTTGACAATAGGTTTTTACAAGTCACACCTTCTGAGTAAAAGACAGTTGTGCTAAAATCGCTGAAACGAGTAGTTACAATGTTAAGGAGTGGTTAGTGACAAGTATATGGGTTCATGAACAAGATACGAATCAAACAATGAAGCTAATTAGTGATAAGTTTCGGCAACACTTTAATAAGCCGCTACCATGAAAAGCAACAATGTTGGCTTGGAAAAAACATGTCTTTGAATTAGGGAGTGTTAAAGATAGGTCGTGGAGTTTACAACAGTTAATACGGTTAGAAACATGTGCTCCTGTTGCAGTTTCCACTGAACAATCCCCAATGAAATCAACTTGTAAATGGTCAGCTGAACTTTGTACACTGCAGACAATAATGCAAGACCATATGAAAAAGGACTTGAAAGTTAGGCCATTTCATCCGATGTTCATCAATGAACTGTCAGATGCAGACATGGAACATTGCACTGCATCTTGCCAGGCTTCATTAGAAAAATTCCCCACTGTAGTGCACCATGGAAAGGTGCTTTTTACTGACGAATGTGCAATCTATCACAGTTTGCATCCCAGAAATGTGTTATTTTGGATGAAAGAAAAATCCTTTTTACGCGACAGAGTTGAAAAGAATTCCACTGCACGTCATGAAATGGGCTGGAATGACAGCTCATTATTTGTTGGTCCTTATTTTTTTTGAAGAGCAAGGGATGCACCAACTTATTTGGAGATGTTGGGGTCATAGTTAATACCACAGTTTCAAGAGAAAAATCTCACGGAACAAATATGGTTGCAGCAGGCTGGAGCACCTTTTTTTTTATCTATCAGTCCACATGTTTCTGAATGAAAAATTTCCAGGACATTGGATTGGCTATGGTACTTCAGCATCACCAGTTCTATTATCATGGCCACCATGAAGTCCTGATTTCACTACACCATACGATTCACTATGGGGAATTATCAAGGCATATGTATCTGCACGTTGCTACACCACAAATGAAGAATTGTGAGATGCTGTGAGGGATGCATTTTAGTACACTGTTTTTAGTAATATACAAATTTGTTTTGTTTTCCTTTTATAACAAATTTAGTAGTTGATATTTTTTGACCTATATGTCGTTTCTAAATATAATAATTTATAAGGTAGAAAGTTCATTGAAAGTTGCTCCCAGTTTATATATGTTACCAAAAGAAATGGAACATATGACAAATTATAATTTGTTTAAAAAAGAACTATTCAATGGCTAGCCTCTGAAACTGTATATATCTGGAATATCTGTTAATCTTAAAGCAACAAATAGTTAAATTCTTTAACATTTTGTTACGATTGAAATATATATTTTTATCGCAACCACTTTATGACATCACTAAATATTTTTCATAATTAATAGTATTTTATTAGAAAATTAGTAATTAGTACTAGTTTTTAGTAATATACAAATTTGTTTTGTTTTCCTTTTATAACAAATTTAGTAGTATACATTTTTATTTATTTTTTGTAATTATTGATGTATTTTGTTTTGTATTTGTATTTTTCAATGTTAATGTATTTGTAATGTATTGAATGCATACTTGCCAATAAGGCTTAGAGCCTTGGCAAGACTCAACTATGTAAAATGAGAAATAAAGTTTTTCTATTTCTTATATAAAACATAAAATACATACAAAAAGGAAAATATGAAATAAAACAAAGCACGTGTTGTACTAAAAGTGTGGAGCTTGTTGTATTAACTGACACACTCAAAGTTCGCATTCCAAGTGTCTCAGAAATAAAAACACTCTAAGTATGAGATGCATGAATCATATAAATACACATTCTTGACATATGTCATTCCAAATATCCATGAAAGCAACCTGCTAATGGTAAGTATTATAACAATCTATGGCAATGTATGAATGATAAATCAAGAAGAGAGTGGTATTTCATTAAAGACAATCTCTCAGTTCACACACCAGTAGTTGTAATGGCCAAACTGAGATTTAAATTGCAACCACACTAGCCTACTCAACAGATATGGCTTCCTGCAACATCGTTGGGCAAAGGGTATCGAGCTACATTGATTGAAAATTAAATACAACTGAACCTAAACAATTGCAGTTTTCTTTTTCATTTACCTTACTTGTCAAACTGCCATTACATTATCTTAAGACTAGTAAAACAGATTTTGCATCAAATTTCTTTTTACTGTATAAGAAAGATATAAAACATATGTAAAATAATAAAACACTAAGTATTATAAAAACACATCGTTAAATGAGTACTGTCCATAAAAAATTACATACCACATTTTTCAGCAATTCTTCTCTTCTGGGTAAATGATTCTTCAAAATCATCCATATCTTCCCAACCATCACTGTTAATATTATTTTTTTTATCACAAATAATATTATTTTCATTATCTGAACATGTAGGAATGGAATTAGATAATGTCTGTAGCTTAAGTTTCTCAATATTAATTTCATTATTACTGCCAGGTGATTTCTGCGACTTAAATTTCTCATTCTCTATACTGTAAATCAAGATACACAAAATTATTTAAAATTGGAAAAGGATGCTTCATATGTTAATAAATAAGTTAGTTTTTGTCTTTGGTTTTCCAGATGACAGTTTATGGCAACAATTTCTATTGTATATGAATCTCTGTACTTTATTCAATATGCTTCTTCTATACTTTCAAAACGCTTTCCTGTAAAAATAATTACCACAAGGGTACTACCAATTGCACAAAAAAGCTGTTTTACTGAATACAGAGTAGGTAGAGAAACAGACAAACATAGTTATGAGTTAGGTTAGGTTTTTAAATATTTTTTTTTAACACCAGAAAATTATTTCACTCAAAATCAATAAAAAAAAAAATAATAATTTTTATCATAAACATGACATCTGTAGTTTTAAAATGTCATTATGCTTGTTAGTCAGGGTAAGGTAGATGTATAATCTTGCAGAATACATTTTATACAACTTAAGGATCAATTATTTTGATAACTTATATTTCTAAGGGAAAAGGAACAGGCCATGACTCTTGCTAAACAATACCTTTTTACTTTATTTTTAAACAAATTAAAAAATTATTTACTTTTAAATACATGGAGCTGTGATTTCACAAGATCTTTACAGAAATGTTACATAGGTCTTCATGAGCTTTTTGACAGTTGTAATGTTAAAAGCAATGCCCATCTTGAAGTAATAAAGACAACCATTTAAGAAGTCAAGAAAATAATTTGATCTGTGTGATATCTCTTTCTTTAATATGTTACTGTTTTTAAAATTTTGTATAGTTTCAATTTATCTAATTGTTTCATTTATAATTAATGACATAAAACATCTTTTCTTCAAGTACTGTAATAAAGAATACTTTTTTAACAGATTATATATTTATACAGTACACATGTGTTTTCTTATTAATTTATTTTTATCAATCTTTTCATAAAATTAAAAATGAAGTATCATATTTTAAGTTTTAGATGTATTTTAAATAAAGATACAGTTGTAAAAAAAAACTTATTTATTAAATAATCATTCTACTTGATTTTACTGCTATTGCAACCAAAGAGCAGTAAAATACTCACATAACATAAAAGTCCACATAACTTTTGAACTATTGTGAATCACAAAACAAAATTTTATTCACCAGTAGGATACAAATAGACAACTCTACAACTGGGAAAGGGGTTAACAAATGGAAATTTATTATTATTATTATTATTTATTATTATTAAATTATTATTATTATTATTATTATTATTTATTATTATTAAATTTATTATTTACAAAGTTGATGCAAAATCAAAAATAAATAATCTTGGGATATATTGTTGTGATCATCATGTTAGTCATTAATAAACAAGAAAAAAAGTGTCGCTCTACTATTGTTCTTAAATTCTGCCATCTTTTTGTAGTAATAATAATGATAAATTTGTTTACTTTTTTCTTAACTTATAAATATTTTAAAATCAAAAAAATGACATATTCTTGTAGTTAGGTTAATTTAGTAAAGTTTTTTCCTCATTTATCCTCTAAAGTAATACCTTACAGTGGTTCTGGAGGCTAAACAGAATGAGAGGTCAAGGTAAAGATTAAGTTAATGTTAGGTTGGAAACACTTCCTTGTACTGAGTGAGCTTAGTACGACATCAACATAACCTAATGCTATTAAATTGGGCAATTTAAAATGTAAACAAAAGGGAATATTGATACAAATTTCCATACCTTGACTGTTACAAGAATATTTTTTTACTGCTAGGAGTAAGTTTTTGATTTAAAAATTTTTAAAGTCAAAAACCAAAATAAAGCAACACTTTTTTATATATATTTAGAATCAGTTCTGTGTACACAACATATGTCAAGCTTATTAACTTTTTGAAAGCATGTCCTCTTACTAAATAATTACTGAAAATTCTTTTTGCTCATAGGTAGGTAAATTTAAGCAGAACTTACTCCCGGTGAATCCTGTTGCTCTGTAACTTCATAATATATTTTTCTTGAAACCTTGAAAAGTCTACTTTAAGCATAATAAATCAAATATTTACAAAAAAAAGTACTTTTTCAAACAGAATTTTTACCAGTCGGTGTAGTAAAAATAAGCCTACATTCAAAATAGAGAAGGTAATTTTTTTTAATGGTTTTAGAATATTGCAGGATGCTAACAAGTATGGTAAAAATATAAAAAAAAAACACGAAATGAGTGAACAACCAGTGCTATGGAATTTGACATGTAATGTCATGTTATATTAACAACAGACTACACTAAATATTATTTAAACTGATAAGAGTTCTTAATCATTGCATTTAAAAAATATGCGATAAACTTTATAGAAGAAAAGCCTAACGATTATTATGTCTTATTTTTTACTTTGTCTTCTTCAACTATTGAAGTGACATTCAGGCAGTAAACCTCTTGAGTCCTTGGTTTACAAACAACAATAAGTACAATTGTAAGTCTAATTTTTATTTTTGAATCAAAAATTGTAAATAATTTGCAGGTTGTGGCAAAAAGTACTAAAAATCAATCACTCATTACAAAGTTACATCTAATAGGTCAAGTCAAGAATTCTTTGGCCAGAATGTGGCTATAGAGGAAACTACTGAATAGTTTTAAAATTTATTCCGCTCAGAAGAACAAATTTCCCATTATTTATCTCATATTTGTTAATCAACATAAAGTCTATTATTATACTTAATCATGTTTTCATATAAAGTTAGCTTGATATTCATTCAGTTTACCTTGCAAGTGATTAGGTTAATTTGTAAATATTAATGCAGATGCAACATCCACAGTTAAAATGTGCAATTTAAATACCAATGATGTTTTAAAGGCATAGGACCACAACTTAAAAGTAAATTTACAGAAAATAAGACTGCCAACCACAGTAACACCTAGAAAATTTACTTGCATAAAGTAAACAAAGTGTATGGAATTTCTTTATAACATTAATTTACTGAAGAGACCAGTAATTGACGTACTGACCAAAGATAGCTTAATTTCTAATTCACACATTTTTGTAATAATTACTTACACATTTACTGTAGGAACAGAAATTCTAGAACGTGGAACTTTGGGAACAAAACCTTGCTTAGCTACATTTCGATTATCCGACAAATGTTTATCAGAAACTAAGGAAGTAGACATGATAAACAGAAGTAGCTGTATTCGTTATAAACACTATTTTTCCAATACAATAACACTTCCAGAAAAATCACGCCCCTCAGATTAAATTAACTACATAGACACAAAAGTAATTCAACTTCTTCCCAAATAATAAATCATTTACAACATCAGGAATTAAACAGATTGCGGTTGAATGAATTATACTTTACACTGAAATATATTCTGAAATGATAAAAAAAAACCCGCCATAATAAACATAACCTACAAAAGCTTAATCAAATGAAGTAAAAATGCATTGTAGCACAAAAGAAATTGTTTTCACTACATCCAAATCATTTCAATACAAATGAGTAATATTGCACAAACAATTAATTTAATTTCTTATTGATATGTAATAAACCGATAAGAAATTTCAATTCAATTATTTGCCGCGGATAAAAGATCATCAGCACAAGAACTGCTTTATTGAATTAAGATCCTGCTGTTAGCAGTGATGTGAATAAAATATTTTTTGGTGATGGAAGAAGAAAACTTTAAATGAGATCTTTTTTCTTGTAAAATAATAATTCTGGTTTTTACTACCGAGTGTTATTTTACAAATTGGGAATACAATTTTTGTAGAAAATTGAACAGAAACAACTGCAGATAAAGGTAAGTTTTGATTCAGTAGGTCATGTGATTTCGTTCTTGTTCTACAACCATTATATTTAAAATCGGCTCCTTAAGTGGACCATAAGTAAATCGTTAGATAAGGAGCACATGATAATGATTTCTTAAGGAAGTCCCATAATAAGCAATTCATAATAATAGTTATCAGTAAGTAGTAATCTTAAAGTTCATTACAAAAAAAGAAAATTTCTGCTAACACTTCATAGTCCATAAAAACAAAATATTAATAAATAAATAAAACAAAAAAAAATCAATAAACAAATAAATAATAGCCCTAAACATCTTACGGACATAACGTTACATTCTTATTGACTTTTAAATTATTTTATTATTTAAATTATTTTTTATTATTTGACGATCGACTATTATGAACATAACAATTTTAACTTAAATTTAATTATAATTAAACATAGAGAATTATACACATGAATATTGAATTAACAACGCCAATAAAATCCCTGATGATGAAGAAGTGACTCCGAAAGCGCTAGGACACATATAGAAAATTGTTGGTAAGTGGAAACATTAATTTATACTGTCGCCGAATGTCTTCGACGGCACGTGGCACTTAATAACCTTGCAATAGCCCTGAGAAGGGCTGTTGTCGTTGATCGGCTTCGACGGCTCGTTGTAATTTATAAACTTATGATAGCCCTGAAAAGACCTGTTGGGTCCGGAAGCTGGTCTCCGGCGAAGTCGGGAAGTTGCGGCTCGTCAATTGAAATCAGACCGGGCTTCCCCTCAGCGGCAGTTGGGTCCCCACTACAGTGAGGCAGTGGTGGCCCCCATAGCCCCGCAGTGTCGGGTCGACGTCGGTCGTCTTTCGCCGGCGCAGCCAAGGCGGTTCTCCCCTAGCGATACGAGGTCGAATGTTCACGAGCTGTTAGGGAACTTGAGAGAATATATTCCTTTCTGGATCTCCGCATTAACTGGATGAACCGCGAGGAGTGGTCTATAGTGGTTGGTTTTCTTCGTGCCGGTGCGATGTGTAGGTCTGCAGATGGAGTTTAATCGATGTATTTGGTCGTGGTAGAAACCCGGGTGCCTAGGGTTCCGGATTAGGCATTGGATTGGTTGGAGGTAGGCGCATTGACATCGTGCCACGGTTATATTAGTTTTGTTTGTGAATCGATTTGGGGCTCCCGCTGGTGGGGGTGGCCGTGCCACCATCCCGACCGAGATCTGGATGATGACTGTGAGATGTAATCAGTTAGAGGGTCTAAAGACGACCTCCAGTAAAGCCCCTCAGAGCTTGGAACGGAGGGGGTGGTGTGGCGACCGGAACGTCACAAGGTGGGTGTCTTCCCCTTACGGGTTGGGATGGAGCGGGAAGGTAGCGTCCGCGTCCGGTGACTCTCTCAGCCGACCGGCCAGGCCTGCTGCTCCAGCGGGATGTTGGCATCCGCCGGGAGTTCCCACGTTGAGGCGGCCAGGGAACTTCTGTCTTCTTCCATCTTCTTGGTCTTCTCCAAGTGGTAGTCGACGATGAATTAAAAATTCACCCTCGTGCACGCTATTTTATTGGAGCCTGAGAGTGATGGGGCCGCAGCCCCACTATGGTGGGAGAACTGCGCGGTCATCTGCGCCGCGTGAGTGACGCGTACCAGCGCGTTCGTATACTGTGTTCCCGCTCACATCTTAGCTGCTACCGATGTCGTCCGCCGATATTAACTTAGGCATGTATAACAATACAAACAAATAAATAGTAAAAAAAAAATAAAAAAAATAAAGTAAAATAATATCACTAGACTTGGCATTGTCATTTATCAAACTGCCATTCAGTAGACCGTAAGTCAAGCACTTGGAGACGTTTCAACCTTCGGACGTTCCTGCTGTTATCATGCAGACTGACTGCTAAGTGGTTGACGTGATTTACAAGTCGTTGTAGTTGGTATTTAACACTGCGCTGTCTCACAACCTCACCAACCATCGGAAGCTCCGGATATTCATGAATTTCATCATTCCGTGTGAACCATGATGCTTCTGCAATTGCTCTCGTTACTTTGTTGTGGAAGCGTTGTATGATAACTATGTTAATATTACTTGCTGTTCTCCACGCCATAAATCCAGATTGGTCGTAGGATAACTTTGTAAATGAGAACCTTATTGGACAACAACATGAGGCGTGAGTTTCTCCGTAGCAACCAATGCAGTGACCTATACTTCGCGTTGAGTTGTTTACTTTTCTTCCTCGCGTTGACACTTCCAGATCAAACGCCGATCTAGATGAAGTCCTAGGTATCAGTTTGAGTTACTTTTAGTTACGATCCCACTAACAGAGTCCTCACTCTCTGTTTGTGGGATCAAGACACTACTTATGTTCACATTGGAACAGTCACCGTATCTCATGGCGAATGTAACATGCTTTCATTTATTCTGATTAACGCTAATCTTCCATTTTTTCTGCCATGCGCAGATAAGTCTAATGTCTAATGTCATTTGAAATTCGGGAAGGTCCGGTCGGTGGAGATCCGGAAGAAGGATAAGTAAAGAACGGTGCAGGAAATACAGAGGAAGGAAATTTCCCCATATAAACTAGTGTAGCACACTTTTCTTTTGTTTTTCGTTTGTTCTTTTGTTTTCGGTATCATTGTTAAATATTGCTTCAGAGGGGTGAGATGAGATGAATGATTTGAAGCGTGTGTGAGCACTTAGAATAATAAATGCTCACTCACCGGAAGAATATTCAAAATATTCTACCGGTGAGTGAGCATGGCGGGACTGCAGGATGGTCTTTAAAACGGGTAGGCGTGATACCCAAAAATATCACGGAGTCTTCGAGGTAGGTTCTGATCTCTTTCAAAAATTTACGTCTGAGGGCAGACTATTTATCGATTTAGGCTCCTGCCGAGTGAAAGAGTACGTGGACGTCCAAAGATGTTTCAAGTACTGCAGATATGGTCACAAGGCTAAATTTTGTAAGTTTGTGTTGGCATGTGTCCATTGTGGCGAGGAAGGCCACAAGCGTGACGCTTGTTCGCATAGGTCCTAGGCTCCGGCCTGTGCAAACTGTAAGAGGTTGCACAAGAATCATGAGCACCCAGTTAGTAAGGAGTGTGGTTTTTACGTAAGGGTCGTTACGTTGTACTTTAATTTCTTAGATTGTTACATTCGGTCAACTAAATGCCCAGGGTGCTTATGTAGTCCAGGTTTAGTTAGGTGAGATTGTAGAGAGACGGAGCCTCGATGTTGTCCTTCTACAGTACCCATAGGGGTGATCTGCCAGGCTTTCATAGCTGGAAACAGTTTTGTGTAGGGCATACCTGTATGTCTGCTATTCTGCGCAGGAAGTCGCTTGATAGTGTCTTTATACGGCAAGTTTCTGACGGACATCATGTTGTGGTCAGACTTGTCATTCGCGGACAGGCCCTTACAGTTCTCAGTTCATATTTCCAATACAGGGAGGGATTCCACTGAGGAACACCTAGCGAGATGGGATATGATCCTTCGTATTGCGAGTAATGGCCCAATTCTAATTGGTGCCGATGTTAATGCGAAGTCGCTGCTCTGATCAATGATCAGTGGTCTAATTGACAGTTTCATCGCGCAGCAAAATTTTGAGGTCTTTCATGTTGCAGACCAATTGGCCAGTTACGTCAGTACGGTTAAGGGATGAAGAGCCTTTTCAGGTACAAATATTGACATGACCTGTAGGGACATCCCAGGCAGGGTTGTTGACTGGTCTGTGGTCGACGACTGTTCTAGTGATCATCGGTTGATACCTTTTGAAATAGCAGCTGAGCTGCGTGATGGCCATGAGGGACACTTTCCTGTTTACCAGGAGCGCTTCCTGCATAGGAGGGCGGACTGGCCGAAATTCTCCTCTTTGTTGGAGTCCAGACTAAAGATTTTTTCTCGAGACCTTGACGGCCCCTGCCATTAGATGTCCTGGCAGAAACTTTCACCTCTACGGTGATGGCGGCGGCTGAAGCCACCATTTCTAGAGGCACAGACCGGGAACGTATATCTGGTTAGTGGCCTCGGAATCTGACAGCAATGAAGCAGTCTGTAAACCGACTGAGAAGGGCTGCGCAACGAGAGGGCGTTAGGGCGGGGGATACGCCCTTCCCTGGCGTACGGGCTGTGGAACCCGTAGATATTAACTGAATGGTTTCTCGAATAGCACTGAAAGAGGCATTGGGAATTGACAAACTTGACCCGGATATATTCTACCATCTACTGCCTATCATAAGACAGCCACTTGGCAGGCTCTTTACCGGGTGAAATAGCTGGGGCTGCTTCCCAACTTGTTTGAAAGTGGCTTTGGTGAGGGTGCTCGTAAAACCAGGAAAGTATTCAAGTGAGGTCAGCAGTTATCGTCCCATCAGCCTCTTACCGGTAATCGGCAAGTTGCTTGAAAAGCTGTTTGTGGAACGGCTCCGGGAAAGAATTGAAGTGAAATGTTTTCTAAATTGAGGCCAGTATGGCTTCATGAAAGGGGTAGGAACCGAGGATTGCATCTTAAATTCTCTTGCCGAGGTTGAAAGCGCCGACTGTAAATATATTTTGGCAATTTTTATAGACATGGAGACAACATTTCCTTCCGTGTGTTGGAGTTTTATCCTCTATGAGTTGGAACGCTGCAATGTTCCCGTAGCCCTGCAGACCGTAATGCATGACTATTTGTCTAATCGTGCGGCTCTGTTTAAAGATGCGCACCTGGCTGTGGAAAAAAACGTTAGTAGGGGAAGACCACAGGGTTCCGTTCTCGGTCCCCTGCTGTGGAATCTGGTATTTGGCAGATTTCTCGAATTGATATTCCAAGAAGGGGTCACGGCCCAGGCTTTCGCCGATGACTATCTCCTTTTAGTTAGTGATAATTCACGACCGCAGCTGGAAGATCGAGCGCAAGCGGCCTTGTCAATCGCCGAGAGCTCGATGGACATGCAAAATTTAACGATTTCTGTGCCCAAGACGAAGTTTATGCTTCTCAAGAGTGCAGACAAATTATCGTACAGTCGAGACCCCTACATTAAATATAAAGGCTGTGTATCAGTCGAGTGAGAGTTCATAAGTACTTAGGTGTTTTGTTTGATGAGAAGTTGCTGTTTAGCAACCACATTACGCAAGTAGCGACGGACGCCGTCTAAGTGATGTACAAACTTAGGAGGAATGCTCGGAAGGATTATGGCTTTCTGGCCGTCAAATGTACATGGTGTATCGAGGTGTCTTCCCCGAAAGCATGACCTCTTACTCGGTGCCCGTTTGAGCGCATAGTTTGCATATGAATAGAGCATTACCTCAAAATTTAAGGAGTGCCCAACACAGAGCCTTAATTATATGCATTGGAGTTTTTAAAACAACCTCCGACGAGGCTACCACCGTATTGGGAAAGGCTCTGTTTTCTCTCCCAAATATGCAACTAGGTCCGCAATAGTCTCGTACAAATATCTATTTCAGAAATTATCAAATATAACAACACTTAATAAGCATAGCTATACTACAAAACAACTGCTGATTAAATTTGATTAAACAACAGCTCATAATTAAATTTAATTATGAGCGGTGGTATTATACAGAAGGCTGGATATATAGTGCTATAGCTGTGGAAGGAAATGATGTATTGTAATCGGTCCAATTTGGGCATACGCAGTTTTCACTGGTTCTTGACGTTTTGACACTTAAGGTACCCAAAAAATCGGATGGAAATTTTTCGGATATTAATGTTCTTATGTACGTGTATTCGGTGTTGGCCTCTAAATCACCTTATATCTCCAGAATTACTGAACCGATTTTGACCAAACTTGGTCTGATTACTTCTATGTATGGGGCATTGATGCCATTAGATTTTCAAAGGTGTAAAGCTATACAGAAATGTCGCCCTCAATATCTTGAAATTTCGCCAAATTTAAGGTCATATTTATCTCAGGCACATTTGTTAACAATTAAAAAATAACAATATTTGCAAAAGAATTTTGCAAAATCACACCCCCACTCCAAAAAATGCTCAAAACTACTGCTATGTTGTGACGTCACAGGTGAGCGGTAGAATTAAATAAATGAATAATATTTAAAGTGTAAAAAAAGTAACTCGGTCTGTCTGTCTCAAACTCGATCGCCCGGTCGACTCGGTACCTGGTGCGTTAAGTTCGCGGCTACACCGGTCTACCTACCGTATATAGTCCAGGCGGTATCTGTTTTGAAATGGGCATATTTGGACTTTTTCTACACGATTCCTAATTTTTGCTTTAATGTCTCCTTTATCTAGGGAAATAGGAGAAAAAAATTAATATTTTTGTGATTTTGTTGAATTTTGTTTAATAAAAATTTAAGCACACCTTTTTCAACTAGGGCAAAACAAAATAATCATTTCTGATGATATTCTGGAGAAATTAAAGCAATAATTAGCGATCATATAGAAAAAGTCCAACCCAAAACAGATACTGTCTGGACTAACAGGCAAAATTTTTTGGGTGCAAGTTGTGAAATTACATTAGTTTAGTTAGTGCCGACTGTTGCCGCTAGTACCACCACACCTGCTTGAATTAAATGCGGTATGCGTGCACACTTTAGTTAAAATCAGTGAACTGAATAAATGAAAAAATATTATATATTAATTTATAATTAAATAAAATTATAAATTAAGTTGTGTATATAAGCCATGCATCAGAAACAACTATGTTGTTAGCATTTTTTTGTTATGAGTTACTTTTTTTCAGTTATTTTATTTTGGAAACCGTGATGAAAATGTGTTTAGGATAATTTAAATTACTCTCAATTTATGTGTTTCACATACAATCGCATAGCAGTATTTAATTGTTTATTATTAGGGTCTCATATTCATTAATAAATGTTTCAGTAAATTATTGCGATGATGACTAAATTAGTTGAGAATATTTAATCATTCCACAATCTTCACATTAACTGAAAGTTAGTCTTTGAATTTAGCCTCATTTACTGAGGTGTTTGAAAACAGTTTGTACTGCTTTTTACTACTATTTGTGTGTAAACATATTTTTTGACAAATAATGAACAGGTTATACATAATTTACATTGATCTGATACTGCTGATGATGTTAGCGCTGAATTAATGTGAATTTGACAAGAATTGTGAACCATTTTAAAAATGATATCAATCTTATACATTGTTTGCATTCATTTACTTTTTCCTGAATCAATGAAATGATGTTATAAAATAAAAGTGAATGTTATAAATATAAAAGTGATGTCATGAATGATGTTATAAAAAATGTGTTTTATCATTTTCTGCAAGATAAACTTCTGTAGTTATTTTTTCTTATAAACTTAAATACTTATAATCTTTGAATTTGAGAGCAGTATCCTGAAGAATAGCAGATTGTTTTTGTTTTTTTTTTGGTTTTTATAAGTATACTGATGTTTTGTACAAGTTTATTGAATTTGAAACTTTGTACAACTAATTATTTATCCTAATGATCCCTATCCTGTTAAAAAATAATATTCTATATTAAAAAAGTCATTAGCATGAATGTGAATTATTTTGTATTTATTACCTTCATGCACTTACCTTAATATTCTTTAATGTATAATATTGTACATAATTAATATATACTTTAATCACATTTATTTTTTGTTGCATAATTCTACAATGTTGCTCTGATCAAGGTTTTAATAGAGTTTCCCTTAATCCATCTAAGCAAATAGTAGGGAAATCCTTTTATATACATTTTGTAGCATAGGCTACCTATTCCTGTCATTATCTATTTAATGTATTATTATATTCCAATCAAAGTAAGGTTTATTTATTTATACCATACTACATTAAAGAAAAATTTAATATCTTACTTATTTTTACTACTTCCATTCAAAGTACTTGCATATTACCAACACTTATTTTACATGTTTATTAATGCTAAATTATATACCCAACTTTGTTGTTATTTTTTACAAGATGCAGACGTCAGTAAATTGATAGGTGGTGGTGTACTCATTTACTTGATAACCTTGAATATTTAGAAAAAAGTGAAATAGTTAAATTAACCTTTTAAGTACTAGCTTCGCGTACACGCGACGGCAGCGTGTATACTGTATACATACGCGTATACTTGTTTTTGAACTTTCCCGACCAAGTAATATCGTTGGTTTAACGCGATCAGTATATTTATTGGTTTACCAATTGCTGCACTCTAATGGCTTTATAAGTAACTATTTTTACTATCGATATCTTTATCTAATGCTGATATAAACGGCGAAGCAATCATGTTACCAGCCGCAACCTCAACTCATACGGAACGGCGGGAACGTGTACTCGTGTGTTACAGTTTGTAAGCGATGGCCGGTACAGGTTTGTTTTCATTTATTTCTAAACGAGTTAATATTGGCCTAAGGAAGAACAAGCAACTTGTTGAAAGGGTCTTCATTCATTCGGAAGGAATTACGGTAGTCTTCCTTTTCATTTGTTACTTGAATTTCACGCAATAAGCGAACGTGAGAATATTCGGCCCGCTATTTTAGCCAGTCTTTAACCCAACGTTTACGTTTAAGTGATCCTTCAGTAGCTAGTGCTATTACTATCGCTAAACACGCATTAGTTTTATATCCATGAACGCAAACCGAAAGTCCGAACACTACTACAGAAAGTACTGATTAAAAATATTCTCACTATTGATCGTGTGTAATACTTAACAAGTATTGATGGAGAGAGTATTGACAGTATTATCGTTCGTGTAAGGTCCGCTTTATTGTGATAATTAACGAATTATCAGGAAATAAGTGAAATATTATTAGATTTACTGGAGTAGAGCTATTAGATTTACAGGAATACAGCTCTATTATAGGTGAGTCAAAAAAACCTAGTTTGTGCATGCTGACTAGATAAATAACTTATTACGTAAAAGGTTAAGAAGAGTTATTTATTTTCTTTTACTCGTACTAACAGAAAATTAACAATGCCTAATATTTGTATTAACATCACTTTTTTCATTTTTACTTATTAATCTGTTGATTTTTATTGCAGAATATTTAATTAAGGGAAGAATTATGACTTTTTAACAAATAATCATCTGCAAGAAAGAAAAATAAGTCACTTATTTTATTGTGTATATTTATTAATGTGATATATTTTTACTACAAGAAATCCTAAATAGCTTATTTCCTCCTGTTTGCTGCTATTTTGAGCTGGTGAACTAATAAATGTTTGTTTAATTTTTTATGGTATACTATGAACGAAATTCAATTTTCAGTAGGCATTGTAATAGCTTATATGTTAGCCATATAATAGCTTAAATAATAGTCATATGAAATAGTTAGCCATATGTAATAGCTTATGTAATTTGAACTGGGAAATACACAGGATGAAACAGGTTCTAGGAGTGTAACTCCAGTAGTTTTTAAGATATCCTGTGTAAAACACAAAATTCAGTGTCAAAAAATAAGTATGTTTTTAGGTTTGTGGTACAATAGCTTTGTTAAATGACTAATAAATCCAGAAGATTTAGTAACAACACTTGTAGAGATTTTAATTCCAAGAGAATTAATGTTAAATACAGCTGATAAAAAATAAATAAAAACTTTTAAAAATCTGTTTTTTATTGAAGCAAAACAGATGAAAAATAGACAGAAAATCAAATTACTCTTTCTGTGCCTAATAAACTTTTTTTTTAAAAACAAAAATGCTAATTATACTGAAGATAATTTTAAAAGAAATACAAAATTTATAAAATAATTTTTAGCTGTGTATATTCAATATACACAGTATAAGACTACACTTCATTAACATTCATACATATCAATCTAACAAGGAATATGCCGATATAATTTTAGTTTATGGATTTTGTAACGGAAATTCTGAAGCTGTTCAACATGAATATCAGGAGAGATTTCCTGGAAGGCAGATTCCAAATACAAAACCTTTTTGTTCAATGTATCATCAATTACGAATGAAATTGTCATTTCCAATGTGTTAATTTTCTGTTGAATGCCAAGTGAATCATCATGTTAATGATGAACATTGTGTGATTAAGCATAATCCAGGCACTGGTACAAGGTGAATTTCATATCACACTGGTTTGCCAAAAAACAAATTGTGGTGCATCCTACAGAAAAAAAATCTTTATCCTTTCTATCTGCAGAAAGTTCAAAATTTGTGGCTAACATATTACTCCTGGTGGTTAAACTTCTGTCATTTTATTTCTAGACAATGCTGATAAGGTAAATTCAATTTTACTTACTGATGAAGCCACTTTTGCAAGTGGCTTCAGTGGATTCTTCAGTTCTAAAAACAGTAATTTATGGAGCGAAGATAATCCACGTGGTACTGTGGAAACCAGTTTCCAACATAGATTTCACATTAATGTTTGGTGTGATATTATTTATAACAAAATTCTGGGACCATTTGTTTTCAATGAAAACCTTACAGGAGGATGCATATGTTCATTTCTTGAAAAAGAATTTACCTACCTCTTTGGGAGGCTGTATACCATTACAAACTAGATTGTAAATGATTTTCCAGCATGATAGTGCAACACCATGTTTTTCTTTAGTCGCTGGAAATCACTTTAATGCTATTTTGTTAAACTGGATTGGACATGGTGAACCAATCAACTTGTTACCACAATCACTTGACACCGCTACATTTCTTCATTTACGGCCATATGAAAATGATAGTATACCAACAGAAAGTTAATAGTAAGGAAGCGTTAGTTATTAAAATATGAAATGCTATTGAATTTATACAAAACAATCCTGAGATGATACAGAAAGCCACCAGAAATATTTTTTTTCGTCGAGCAGTGCTATGTACATTGTGGAGGCAATTTCAAACAATTACTGTAACTGAGGTTTGGTATTCTGTTACCATTTATCATTTCATGCATTTTATTGTTTTTGTTTTACTATATTAAGAATAATGTTTATTAGGTACAGAAAGAATAATACAATTTTCTGTCTATTTTTCATCTGTTTATATATATTGTATACATAGGTACTTACATATTAACGCCACTGCAGCTACAGCTTTATTTAAAAACAAAGTAGTCAATTGGATTTCAGTGGAAAATGAACAGTCTTTATTAATTTTAATAAATGGTTATTTATATTTATTTATTTTATAAATATAATTTCTTCTTCTTTCTTTACTGTTTAGCCTCCGGTAACTACAGTTTAGATAATTCTTCAGAGGATGAATGAGGATGATATGTATGAGTGTAAATGAAGTGTAGTTTTGTACATTCTCAGTTCGACCATTCCTGAGATGTGTGGTTAATAAATATAATTTAACTTAATCAAACTTAACCTATGTTCGCTTTGCTCGCTAACCTTGACTAATTAAAACCGTAATTTTTTAAGTATTTATTTAATAAATTCAGTAATCATTGCAATTATTTATTATTTAAATAATCAAAACACTCCGGTTAATTAGTCAAGGTTAGCGAGCATAGGTTAAGTTTGGTTAAATTATATTTATAAAATAAATAAATATAAATAACCATTTATTAAAATTAATAAAGAAACTGTTTTGAATCTATGTTAAACTCTATATCGGCTCATTTTCCACCAAAATCCGATTGACTACTTTGTCTTTAAATAAAGCTGTAGTTGCGGTGGCGTTAATACGTAAGTACCTTTTATGCATATTATTATATAAAGAGGAAGAGGGTTTTGTGTGGGATAAACAAAAAACTAGCCAATCACTTGCAAATAATTTTTACCCATGTTTTTTGACATAACTGAGAAGATTTTTAGGTATATTTCATCTCAAAAAATTTCCAAAAAAAAATAGTTATATATTTAAGTAGTAGTGTAGATTTGCCGGTTGAAGACAAACTCTAATGAATTGAAACAATGGATTTTGAACTGTGAGTGTCTGTTACTGTGTGAGCTGGGTTTGAAGTGAATAATTATAATTATCCAAAAACAATTTCTGATTTTTTGAAATTCTGAGTTTCAAGGGTTAAAAAATGGATTTTTGAATTTTTTTCAAAACCCTGTTATTTTTTTAATTTCTTGGTAACAAATGAAGAATTAACCTGATTTTTGGTGACTGCTGCAACCTTCGTGTCAATAAACCAATTTCTAGATTTTTGAAATTTGACCTTGAAAGGTGATGAAGGAAAGTAAAAAAATTTTGAACAATGATTGGAAATTTTCCCAGTCCCGACTATAGTAAACAAGATATTCAATACAGTTGGGCTTGCAAATACTCTTCAGATAAATGTTTAAAACCCATTTTTGAATTTTTTCTAATTTCAATTTTTTTAAGGGGTGCAAAATTATACAGTGCTGTGGCTCAACCAACACAGCTGCTGCCACTGTTACTATGTGTGGGTACTTGCTTGTGGGTACTTGTTACTGGCTGCACTTGCCTCCAGTTACTTGACTAAAAAACATAAATTAAGATTGACTGCTACAAGAAGTTAAGCTCCCCATATTGTGTGGGCAAAGCTGCGATGGGGAGCTTATATTTATTTTGCCTAATTTTTATTGTTACTCTTAAAGGCAACTTTTATGTTAATATTTTTGTTTCTTTTAATGCTCTGAATTTATTTATAAATTTATTTTTCTTCATTATAGTTTAATAATTTTCAGCTGGTATGTATTTCATTAAATTAATTTTTCATAGCTTCACCTTATTTTGTTTATTTTAGGGCTGCATCAGTTACACTTGCAGTAAACTGTAATTTTTTCATGTATGGCTGTATTGATTTATTTTATTAAATGTTACTACAAGTAATTATGGTTTTTGATAGATATTCAGTCGTAATTTATTTTTGCCTTTTTCATTTCGATAACTAAAAACTGAAGGTGTTGTTATATTTTTGCTATTTTAAAAAAAGACCCAGAATTTTCTGCAGCCTGTTCAATGTGTAATGACAATATAAATATGTGTTCAAATAATTTTCATTAATTCCTTCTGAATTGTGAATTATTTTGAATTTTTTTTAAAATTTTATATTTCCATATAACAACATTATTACCTTAACATTATTTCATATAATTGTGTACTTTATATTACTACTCTGATCAAGTTTTTAGTGTGTTTTCCCTTGCTCAATCCAGGAAACACTGGGGGCACTTCCTTATTTTATCCACTTGTATAGTAGCTCCTATTCCTAATGTAATCTACAGAAAAATTTAATTTAATAGAATAAAATTTCAAAAGAAACCTTATTCTATTTACAAATCCCAAATCCATGTGAGCAAAGCAATTGTGAAGAGTTAGTTAAATAATTGTTTCTAAAAATATTATGTTAGACCAATGGCAGTTGCTGGATCTGTTATCTGGTGCCACCTCTGGCAATGGGGTTCGCTCGCCAACTTTGTTTGGAGGGTACTGGGAAAATAAAATATTCAGGGTGGACAGAAACTAGTAAATTGGGCCAACAGCTGCAAAGGTGAAAGAGGGATTTTTCTCAACAGCAGTGAGGGCGGAAAAACCTATGAGGTAGATCTCTGAAAGAAATCTGTGGTAAGTCTAGAGGTTCTAAGGTGGCAGCCTCGCCACTTGTCTCAACTTGTCTTACTTGTCTTGTCTTACACTAACGTCTTTAGAGGAAGTTTCTTTACTTTCAAAGAAATAGAAAAAGGAAGCCGGATGGGATTGAGGGATTCAAAACATGGAAATGTAAAAAAGAAGAATTTTTGGAAAACTGATAAATTTAACCTGGAAGTGTGGAATGTAAATGGTTTAAATAGCAAGGAGGTTGAGCTGATGAGGGAGCTTGAGAGTGCTAGAACGGATATGACTGTAATGTGCAACACAAAAAAGAAACAGAAAGACTCTGAGAAATTGCAGATTTTATATGATATATAGTGGAGTGGATGAGGATAAACAAGCTGCAGCAGGAGTTGCCATTACGATAAAAAATTTTAAAAATAATAATGACTCCTATACTTTTATTAATGAAAGGATTGTTAATGTTCATCTAATGGTAAGGACACAGTTTTTAACAATTTTGGGAATTTATGCACGAGGAGGAGAAAAGGAATGAGTTGGAGGAGTTTTATAATGTTCTGCAGTCAGCAATGGTTGGGCTGAACTCCGATGATTACCTTGTAGTTTTGGGTAACTTAACGCCAGGATAGGTAACAAAGTGGTGCCAGGAGTCATGGGAAGAGTAGAGTTGTGATTTCGCTCTGTATGGAAGTGGTTTTTGCTCCTCTGTATTTATTGAGTGTTTGGACTGGTTTATTGGTAAATTTTTGGAATGGACTGGACTGATAGCAATTGTTGGATTGGGGACATGTTTATTAGTGAATTGTGAGTTTTGGTTTATGGATTAATTTTTTATGTTATATTTTGTGTTTTCAACCTTATTTACTCTTGTAATAAGGTATATATTCGAAAGTTTTGGTAGTTTACAAGAACCAACAGTCTGCTGAGTTGTTTTTCTTATCATGAAATATTATCCATCCTTTTTTTCTTCAGATCCTTTTCTCTCCGGACTTAACCCCTTGGGATCTACAGCGATCCCGACACCATCTTTTTACCTTCCTCCATCTTCCCCCCAAAATCCAACGTCGGATTTGGGGAGATACATTTTCCTACCCCCAAATTCCCCCTTTGACATTCAGAGTCACAAACGGTGCTATAAATCTGGACTAGGCGCGGGGTTCACGCTTCCGCGGTTTTGGTCAGTTAGTTTGAGGGAATCATATTAGGGTGGATGTGAAGATGTCCGTTTGAGGCCTATATGAAGGTAAAATTTGATTTGTATTTTACTGATGCAAATGTCTGCCGAGGCATTTACATCGGTGGCAACTCAGCCGAGGCCTGGCTGATGACTGTGAGATGTAATCAGTTAGAGGGTCTAAAGACGACCTTCGGTAAAGCCCCTGAGATTTCGAACGGAGGGGGTGCTTTGGCGACCGGTAACGTCACAAGGTGGGTGTCTTCCCCATACGGGGTTTGGATGTGGTGAAGAGGGCTATCAGGATGCTGAGTGCGTGAAGAACCTAGGTGCCTGACATGTAAGACTGAGGGGCACTGTACTGGCGCCGTTGCGTGCCCTATGGGTCTTGCAACTACAAGGAATACGGTGAACCGGAGAAGGACCGGACGTTCTTCTACCCGGAAATGAAGGTTGTTTAAATAAATTTGAATCATTCGGCACTTGCTCAAGATATTTTGACACGTAGTGTATTGGAGATGAGTGCTGATATAACAATCATCTTCGAACCATATCCGGCCCGGCATGGTGCGGATTGGTTGGAGTCGGCGGATGGTGATTTGGTAGCCACTAAGAAGGATATTACCGATAAAATTCGTACTTTATATCGAGCCGTTAGTGCCTGGATGGCTGGTATAGGATTGGAAGTAGCGCTAGAAAAGACAGAGATATCTTAATTACTACTAGGTAATGACGCCCAATCCTGATCGTTGAATTGGAGGGAAGGAAGATTGTGTCAAACCTGCCATTAGATATTTGGGGATATGGGTTGACGCGACGCGCGGCTTAGATTTGGGACCTACATCTTGGAGGCCAGAGAGAAAACAGCAAGAGTAATGCGTGCGATTGCTCTCCTCCCCAACACAAGAGGACCTAGTGAGCAGTGGAGGAAGCTTCTGTCAAGCGTGACGTACTCCTCACTATTTTGATTTGCATGGAAGTTTTCCCGCCACCACCCCATTCGGTTGCCCTAAAGCATAAGACCGAATGTCTGTGCCACAAACGGCTACTGAGCCTCGAATCAGTTTAGCGATCATTGTCCTAACTAGCTCCTAGAGCTAACCTAATTGCGTGATCGAACTAAGCAGGGTGCCACACACCACTTGCTTTGTGTTCCACCGCTCACTTGTCATATATTCTAAAATGGGTAGGCGCACCCCGACAACTACTAAAATATATATGACATTCAATAAATTCATCTCGTCAAGACAGCAATTCGCTGCCACGCCTAGGTCGCTGAATGCCAGCAAGTACCTGTCCACCAACATTAAAGCACTTGGGGCTTTAATTGGCTGATGGCCAGCCATAACTCTCGGGTAGCTTCCCACAGCAACGAGGTAGGAGTCTTTCCCTTAAATAAACTACTGATCCCGGTTGAATAAACAACGACATTAGGAACACCCACGCGGTCCGACAATACGACTCACGCCACATTGACTCGTCGCTTATGAGTGTCCAATTTTTCCCTTGACCTCAAATTTCCAAGGTGGCCTGAGTTCTGGCCCCTCCAAGAGCTGGGCAGTCGAACATCATATGTTCGTTCGACTGGACCTCCTCGCAGACGCACAGCTCATCAGCTGCCGGGCGGAACCGAAACAAATATTGGTTCAAGTTCGCGTGGTTGGAGAGCGCTGGGCATCCGTTGCCCTTAAAAACGAAGGAGAAACATACCATTCCCCCAGTCCTGTATGAATCTATACAAGGACCTTCCCTTAGTTGTGGTGTGCCATTCTTGCTGCCATGCATCTATCGCGAGGCTGTAAAGCCTTCTCTGCAGGCGGGAAATGGGCAACTGAACGAAATTTAGTACTGGTGTAGTGTGATCACCGTTCCCCTGCGGTACAGGCCCGGCTTGAAACCGCATCCCAAATACCTCGGCCTCCCTGCCTCTTCGCAACTTCTACATGGCCGCCCGAACTTTCACCACCAAATCGATTGGGAAAGCCTTTGCCAACACGGTGGTAGCTTCGTAGGAGTTTTTTTTAAAAACACCAGTGCAGACTATTAATGCTCTGCTCTGGGCAGTCCTTAAATTGTGAATAAGTGGTCTATTTCTGTCCAACCTCTGCGCCCAAACAGACGCAGCATAAGAGGCCATACTTTCAAAGACACCTCAATGCACCATGTACAAATGACGGCCCGACAGCCTATAATCCTCCGACCAATCCTCCTAAGCTTGTGCATTACAGAAACGGCGTCCGCCGCTACTTGCCTAATGCGGTTGCTAAATAGCAACTTTTCATCAAACAAAACACCTAGGTGTTTTGTTTACTTTAGGTACTTATGAACTTTAGCTCGGCTGATCTCACATCCTTTATACTTAATTTGGGGGTTACGACTGTACGATAATCTGTCTGCACCCTTGAGAAGCATAAACTTCGTCTTGGGCACAGAAATATTTAAATTTTGCATATCCATCCAGCCCTCCGCGGCCGACAAAGTCGCCTACACTCGGTCTTCTAGCTGCGGTCGTGAATTACCACGAACTAACAGGAGACAGTCATCGGCAAAAGCCTGGGCCGTAACCCCTTCTGGGAATGTCAGTCCCAGTAATCCGTCAAATACCAGTTCCACACCAGGGGACCGAGAACTGAACTCGGCTGGCTTCCGCTGGTGACGGAATTTTCCACAGCCTGGTCCGCATCTCTAAACAGAGCCTTAAGGTTAGATAAATAGTCACGCACTACGGCCTGCAGGGCTATGGGAACATTGCGGCGTTCCAACACATAGAGGACAGGACTTCAACACAAGGAGGGAAATGATGCCTCTATGTCAATAAAAATTGCCAAAACATATTTACAGTCGGCGCCTTCCACCTCGGCAAGAGCGTTTAAGATGCAATCCGCGATTGCAACCCCTTTCATAAATCCATATTGGCCTCGATTTAGAAATGAGTTCATATCGATGCTTTCCCAGAGCCGTTCCACAACCAGCCTTTCAAACAACTTGCCGATTACCGGCAGGAGGCTGATGGGCCGATAACTCCTGACGTCACTCGGATCCTTTCCTGATTTTAAGAGCACCCTCACCAAAGCCACTTTTAAACAAGTCGGGAAGCAGCCCCAGCAAAGTCACTCCGTGAAGAGCCTGCCAAGCGGCTGTCTTATGACAGGCAGCAGATGGTGAAATATATCCGGGTCATGTAGGTCAATCCCTGGTGACTTTCTCAGTGCCATTCGAGAAAGTGCCACTTTGTCTATATGTACGGTTTCCACAGCCCGTACCCCAGGGAATGGTGTCTCACCCCGCCATATCACCGACTTCTGTTTGACCCTCCGAAGCATCTGGAAACAGAGTATCCAGGAACGTATGGTAAGTCGCCAAAGATGTTAAAGTTTGTTCATGACTACCAAACCCGCATCGAACACTGGACAGCACGTGCAATCGCTTTGGCCGGTAACATGATTTTGCGAGCTGCCAGGGGCTGCGCTGCAACTCGCGCATGGAGTTTTGCCATAACTTGAGTCTGGCTTCCTTGATGGCATGAACATACTCATTACGGGCACGCCGGTAGATCCGCAGTCCCTCAGTTTGTACGTCATCAACGATAATCCCCGTTATGGGGCGACGCTGGTATCTTCTCCTAGCGGACCTAACTCTTGCATGCAGCACGTTAAGGTCAGAGGATCACCACTTTTTCCCAGGTTTCCCCCTGCGTTTAACAGACGGCTCCCCGGAAGCAGCTGTCATGATGGCTCCAGGCACTATCCGATCAGCGGACTGGCCACTACCTAAGGGTCCGTCCATTGGCCGACCCGCCGTAGGACCCTATCGCAGCCAGTCTTAATGGCCCGGCCGAATTGTTCAGCTATCAATTCCACCTTCTCCCTGTACTCCATGCGCCATTCCAATCCCTGTAAGGCAGCTGAACACTCGCGCCGCAGCCTATCGTGATCCAGGCCCCTTAGGTTATAGCGTCCCGATCTGGAGCTCTTGGACCGCCACCGTAAGCGATGTCGTAGGTTATAAGTCTACGATCACTCACTCTGGCCCCTGGCCAGACAGTCCAACTACTTGTACACCTAAACAGATCGCCCGTCATCAAGGTGACGTCGATGTAATTTTCCCCCAGTTCGTTAGAGAAAGTCGGCAGTTGTTCTACCTGGTTAAGCAAGCAGAGTTTCCTGGCTTCGATGAACTGTGCGAGATCAGCGCCTCTGGGGTCAGTGAGTGATGAACCCCAGGCGGAAGACTTGGTGTTAGCGTCCAGAGGAACCAGCACTTTGGTGGCCGGGAGACTTCCGGAATCCACCCCAATTTCGCCAACAAGTCATCGATACTCCGTCCAAGCTGGAAGTAAACACCAGTACAACATCGAGCGTACCCCTCGTGACTCGCACGATGATGAATTTCTCATCAGAAAACTGAGGCATCCAGAAGACACCCAACGAGACCGAGCCGACCACGATCGCAGAGAGCGGCCGTTCCCCATGAGAATGAATAACATCAACCCATTGGAAGCCTACCACCCTATCCCCGACCGTGTACGGCTTCTGGACCAATAGGACCTCGAGGTCGTACTCCTCAAGAATCCTCATGGCTCCATTGGTGGCCGCCCGGGAACGATGCAGGTTTAACTGTTCCAGGCGCAAGCGTTCGATATGGGAACGATCGTCCTCAAAGATTCCCCTAATTCAGGCGTCACCATACGCCGTATTATGTACGACCTCGCTCAGGCTATGTCGTGCGACTTGCATTGTTTGCCCCCAACCCGGTGTCCAGCATCAAAGCCTTTCACCAAGGCACAAGAAGCACACTTTGCAGGCGCAGTCTTATTAGGGCAGTTAACTGACCTGTGCCCATCAAGGGCGCAATGACCACATTCCGACTGTGCTTTACAGCGGAGAGAGATGTGACCAAAGCCTGGACATTTGAAGCACCTGGGTACTTCTGTATGATCGACGACACTGCAGGAGGTCCACCCAAAGACCTGCCGAATCTTAGACAAGGTCTCAATTACCTAAGGGCTCTTTGAGGCTTCTTTCCGCCCCAACTGCCGGACCACCCTGGTTCCCTTGAGGAAGTCCTCGGCAGCCATATCCAATGCTGGATTTTGGCTGTGTATCGCCTTGAGGATTTCGGGCTCCTCTGTCCTCGTTGCCGTTGGCAAATCGTACACCAATATTTGTAGCCTCAGCTCGGCCAGCGACTGAGCCTTCAGCCCGTTCTTTTTCAGAACGTCGGCCTCCAGCAGCCGCTTCGCCTGCTCCTCGTTTACGACCTCCAGGACCACTCCATGGTTCCTTGTTTTTGTGACCCGGGAGATCTGGAACATTTCTCTCCGCGGTCCAGGACCTTTTTCAGAGTCAGCTCCGTCACCGCAGACAAAGCTCCCGGACCAGGCGTTACGGGAACCATCTTAACGGTGGCCCGCTTAATTTTGTTAGCCGGCGCCTGGACTGGCGGCGGGGGACTATCCCGCTTAGGCCCAGGTGCGGTTGTTACCGCAGCAAAGGGGACACGCTTTTTTACCTTCTCTTCCACCCGTTTCAAAGAAGTGTGGATCTCACGAATGACCCTCACCGTTGCCGGTTTGAAGTCCCCGACTCCTTCCACCACCTGGTCTACCTTGCCCGATAGCCATCAACGACTGAATCTAAGGCACGGTTAGCGCCCTGGTTGCCCTCACATTTTAACGCCAGCTCAGCAACCATCGAGCTACATTCAGACAGGTACGAGTCGACAAGCGAAATACTCGACCGGCTAACAAATACTCGACCGAAATACGCGACTCCTCTAAGTAGATTTTGGACCATGCGGCCCGCATCTCCTCGATCCGCCCTAAACTGTTGGACCCGGAGTTCCCTGGAGGCTTCCCTCCAGAGACCTTCCGTTCAGGGTAGACCACTACACCGCCGTCATCAGCCACTCTCGAATTCGCAAGAGGACGGCCTTGCGACTTGGCTCGCCTCTCGCCACAGTGCTCTCTTCGTGCAGTTCTAGCTACCGCCTTCTCTGTACAACTCGAAGCAAAGGCTACCGCAGGTTTTCTGTGCAATGCCACCTGAACACGAGGGGATAGGCGTACCCCCGCCCGTGCAGATCACGAGATCCTTAGCCGGAACCCGCGGCCTTGACGGCGACCTGTCGATCGACTTTCGCGGTGCAAAGGGGTCAACGGCTACCAAGTCCTTGGCGAAATCCACCAAGTCATCCAGGCTATCCCCTCCGGATTACCGCTCCATGCCGCTAAAAGAAAAACTACACCAGCTGCAAAGCCAAGCATTACGTTTACAGCGTGTAAGAACCTATGACACAAAACCAGGTGAGCGTCCGCAAATGTAGTCCCAGCACGCTGTCTGTTCTTACACAACCCCGCTCGAACAGTCAAAAGCTAAAACGCTCCTAATATATGACCACTGGCGAGGTCGGAGCGAAATCACTTCCCGAACCTGCCAGAAAACCGAAATTTCCTTTGCCTCACGAACTACGAAATAGGGACGCCGCACACAAAGGAAACGTCCTTATTTAGCCGACGGTGGCACCACTGCAACACACTACGCCGCTGTTGTGTAACACTCCACAGCAACGTAGGTTGACTAACTGCCACCGATCGTTGTACAGCCCCGACGACGAGATCGTAGAACACTGCTCTAGCTGAAAAAGCAACCGGTAATGCAATACAAGTTTGCAATACGGGGGCAGAGTCCGAGAAGCGATCAACTTATATGTTATAGTTTTATAACTATTGAACTCCTCATTAGTATATGGTGCGGAGATTTGGGCTAGTACGTTAAGATACGGCAGATATAAGGGAGTGTTAGACTCACTGTATCGGAAGTGTTGCCAGCAGATAACGTCCGCCTATCGAACGATATTTCATGAGGCAATGGAGGTATTGGCGGGGACAGTGCCGGTTGATCTACCGATAGCCCTCAGAGTGAAACGGACACAAACTATTTGGTTGCCACCTCAGGAGAAAAAGGAACAACTTCAGGCCTATATGAGGGAACTGATGTGCATGTGGCAGGAGCAGTGGGATACAGGCCAGAAGGGTCAGTGGACCTGCCGTCTGATTGGGGACATTTTAGCTTGGTGTGAGAGGAAACATGGCCAAATTGAATTCTTCCTTACGCAGTTTTTGACAGGACACGGGGATTACAGGGCATACCTTTATAAGTTTGCCCTGGACCACTCGGACCATTGTCCGGTCTATGATGATATGGAGGAAACTGTGCGCCATGTTTTCTTTTCTTGAGGCTGCTCTTCCATTATGTACTTATTGAATCTTGCTATTGACATCCACTGCTGTTCTCCCATTATAATGATGTGCTGGAGTTCCTCCAGTGTGAACATATCCTCATGGTACAACCAACATACACCATCGAGCAGCCTCAAATAAATGTTTTTTCTACAAAATTATTTTAGTATACAAAATCAATTTTATTATGGAAACTATTTTTTCGTACAAAATTTCAAGTTTTCTACTCGTACAACCATTAAACAATAAATAAAAAATCGTGTTAACTACATCTATTCCTTTCTTAATTTTGTTCAAAATTTAATACCCCATACATATAAAATATTTTGACCTGTTTTTGAAAAAAAATATGTTGAGCCAGTCCGAAGATATTAATTAAAATACAGGCAAACACATGTATGTACTTATATTCATTTGGAGATTTCAAAAAAAAATTTTTTTTTTTGTAACTGAGACTTGAAATGTCATTTGTGAAAACCCCAATATTGAATATTTTGGCCAATCACTACACTATACTTTATCTTTATAACTATGCTGCTGCAGCAACAGCAGAGCTATACTGAAGAAGTAAAAATTAAACTAAATAATAGCTCTTAAACAGCTTTCTTTTTATAATTTACACTGCATGAAACTACAATTAAACAGTGTTATGAATCGATTGACAAAATATTTTTATTTAGATTGTTGTTTTTAATTTTTAGCCAGTATTATATTTGTATGAGCAGAAACACGGATTGAAACAAATTAAATAAAGATCACCTGTCGCTACTATTCTGGTTATGGAATTTATTTAGTTCGTTACCATTAATTAAATAGCAAGTTTGCAGATATATGCAAACTTGTTGCACAGACCTACATTCTTCCATCAATGCAATAATCTAACTTTCTAGCTTAATAAAAATGCAAATTGACTGGACATTTTCCATTGCATTGTATGTATGCATAATTATATCTCAGAACGGTTTGACCAGTCCCGGATTAGTCAAACCATTCCAAAGATATAGCACAAAATGTATCACAAACATGCATAATTCTTTCATTAGGAAAATATGCATGTAAATGAGGTTGCATAAGTTCCAAGGGGAATTTTTTTTACTTAGCAACTTAGGGCACATTTCAGCAACTAAAATGTGTTATCAGGAGCAAACCTGTATGCAAAATTTCATTGCGAATAGATGAGTGGAAGTGCTTTAAAATTCAACTGAAAGGTTCCATACCATGAATCTCACATACATAGTCCAAGAGCGAATTAATATAATTGTGTATTTATTAGAATTTGTTGTAAAATTGATTTTAACAGTCTGATGAGACAAGAATAATGTTTTGATATCAATGGATCAGGAATATGATACTATATTTATGGTCTGTGATTCTCGAAGATTGCTTATTGAAAAAAATCTGGTATTGTAGCAGGGCTTTGTTTTGTAAATTCCTAATCATGGTTGTTAGTATTTAATTTTCTGTGTACTTGTGTTATGATTCAGTATTCTAAATTCAGTATAACATTGTTCTATTTCCTACTGCAGTAGCAGTAGGCCTCTTTGGCACAAATTAAAATTGTATTATGAACTAGTAATAAAAGAAACTTGAAATTACATGTAGTATATTTTTATCTAATTTATCCTGGAATCCATGATGACTACCCTGGCTTGTGGAAGAATGAAAGGTAATTTTTTATTTTTGTTTTATAAAACTTTGTTCACTTGAAGTTGAAATAGTACTTCACAGTAAAAAAAAATTATAATGGTAAATTATAATTCTAAAAATCTTATAAATGGACAATTACTTGCAAATTTCTTGACCTGCTTAGCTCATTCCTTAAAAATCAGTACATTTATTATAATCGTTACACAGTATCTTATTTAGGAAATTCTTTCTTTTTTCCTATTTGGGGAAAATGTGAAAGAAATTCTGCATTCTTTGCTAAATGCAATAATCTAAGCTTAATAACAGTTAAATATGTCCCAAATTACAGAATTAATGACTTTACTTTCTTGTTGTCAGTTCTTCTCTTGAGCGAAATAAATTGTTCTTTGTAAGTTGTCGGTATTACAGAGAATAAAATTACGACATGCCTTAAAATTTATGCATTTCTTATTGGTGTTTTATTTATGCTTTCTTAACTTTATGGTGTTCTGATTTTTCAAGCCTTTTTTAAGTGGCCATAAGATACCATTTGAAAATCTCTTTTACAGTTAATTTTTGGGGCATGGAAATCTCATAAAGTATCATTTTACATATTTTTATGTGTATATTAGTTTCCATTCTAACTTAGAAATCTCTATACTTAGCTTTGTATTACATTAACTTTTATGTAGTTAAATAATTTTGTAATTTTAACTAAATATCAGGCTTTAATGGTTGTATTTAAGGTTATTATTTATTAATAAAAAGCTGAGCTCATTTGTTAATGAGTTTTAATCACTCAATATCTTCATTCTTCTATTACTAAGCTTTTTTTTTTTGTGAAAAATAGTTTAAAAAATTGACATCTTTCAGCTTTATTTATTAGTTTGAAATAATTATCGTTATGTAGCCTTAACATTTCATTTAATTTTCTTTTATGTTTTCGACGCGCATTAATTTTTTTAATTTTATAAAACAATTTTATTTTAATAACAGTTTTTCTATAAAAAAACTTTAATCAAGCTTGCTGTGTTTTTATGCAGTTCGAATGGATAAATATATCATCTAGCAAGAATCTGAGCAAACAAAAATAAAAATCAATCCCATAATGACTGACCAGAAAGAATCTCATAGCATTGGTAAATTTAATAACTTTTAACTAAGATAACAACTAAGATCTGCAACTTACATTATCCTATTTTACATGATATATTATTATACTTATATTGCATGGAATTAATTCAGTAAGAAAATGTCTGGCCACTGGAAAATTCATGAGGTCCCTTTCATGAGATTTCAAATTATTGGTATAATTTAATGAGAATTCCGAGCAAACTATCCCTTTTCCAACATTGCTTTGTAGTTCTGTGTATTGAGTTATATGAATAATAGCTTTATCTTAATGTTAAATGTTTACAATTTTGGAATAGTCAAACCAGCTAGATAGATATAACTTAGTTGAAAAGTTCTATAAGGTATGGATGTAGTTCTCCTGCTAGGAATCCAATGGGGGGAGCTAGTAGTAATACTAGTACATTCCTATCCAATGATGTTCATTGTACAGCCACTCTTTGGTGAACCAAATACTTGTAGAATTGAATGTAACCTGCTCTTTTTAGCAGGTTTGGGTCAGCATGCAGTATTATTTTTGGCTAAGTGAAGAAGACAACAGGAAACTTTTTCACTCCCTGAAGAAATCTGTCTTGTTATATTCAAAGAGAGCTTGCAACCTAAATTAGATTTACTCATTTAGAATTAATTACCTTGTGTAAGAAATTATAGTTTGTAAGATTATCATGTGGTTGTTTATGTTTAGCTTGTCAACTAGTTTGATGCTATTTTCTGTTTCTTTCTGTTATGTGATATTTTACCTCCACTCATTTAGTACATCATACAGCCTCCCTTACCCACTTTATATATCCCAGCCATTCTGCACAGTTTTTTTTACCTTCTCCATATTACTCCATCACAGATAAAGCAAAGGTAAATATTTTAATACATGGTCAACCAACCTCAAATTTTCTTCTTGAGAAGATTGAGGGATTCTTAAGACATTTCAAATTTTATCAACGCGCCTAATTTTTCCAACATTAACAAATAATTAAACCTAAACTTCTTTTTCCGAAGATTTTACTATTTTACTATTATATCATGCTACCTTCCAAGCGAGTATTTTTAAAAATCTTTCTAGTTGTAACTTGAACATTTGATTTTAGTAGATTTCTCTTAGCATGAACTCTCTGCTTGTGTTGATCTTCTGAAAACTAGATTTGAATACAAAAACTTACTCACCATCATTCCCTGGAAATACTGTTAATCACAACTTTCATTAGTATAAATAATAAAAATGAACATCATATGTTCGTTCGACTGGACCTCCTCGCAGACGCACAGCTCATCAGCTGCCGGGCGGAACCGAAACAAATATTGGTTCAAGTTCGCGTGGTTGGAGAGCAGCAGCTGGGCATCCGTTGCCCTTAAAAACGAAGGAGAAACATACCATTCCCCCAAGTCCTGTATGAATCTATACAAGGACCTTCCCTTAGTTGTGGTGTGCCATTATTGCTGCCGTGCATCTATTGCGAGGCTGTAAAGCCTTCTCTGCAGGCAGGAAATGGGCAACTGAACGAAATTTAGTACCTAATTTAGTATAATTCTAAAAATCTTATAAATGGACAATTACTTACAAATTTCTTGACCTGCTTAGCTCATTCCTTAAAAATCAGTACATTTTTTATAATCCTTACACAGTATCTTATTTAGGAAATTCTTTCTTTTTTCCTATTTGGGGAAAATGTGAAAGAAATTCTGCATTCTTTGCTAAATGCAATAATCTAAGCTTAATAACAGTTAAATATGTCCCAAATTACAGAATTAATGACTTTACTTTCTTGTTGTCAGTTCTTCTCTTGAGCGAAATAAATTGTTCTTTGTAAGTTGTCGGTATTACAGAGAATAAAATTACGACATGCCTTAAAATTTATGCATTTCTTATTGGTGTTTTATTTATGCTTTCTTAACTTTATGGTGTTCTGATTTTTCAAGCCTTTTTTAAGTGGCCATAAGATACCATTTGAAAATCTCTTTTACAGTTAATTTTTGGGGCATGGAAATCTCATAAAGTATCATTTTACATATTTTTATGTGTATATTAGTTTCCATTCTAACTTAGAAATCTCTATACTTAGCTTTGTATTACATTAACTTTTATGTAGTTAAATAATTTTGTAATTTTAACTAAATATCAGGCTTTAATGGTTGTATTTAAGGTTATTATTTATTAATAAAAAGCTGAGCTCATTTGTTAATGAGTTTTAATCACTCAATATCTTCATTCTTCTATTACTAAGCTTTTTTTTTTGTGAAAAATAGTTTAAAAAATTGACATCTTTCAGCTTTATTTATTAGTTTGAAATAATTATCGTTATGTAGCCTTAACATTTCATTTAATTTTCTTTTATGTTTTCGACGCGCATTAATTTTTTTAATTTTATAAAACAATTTTATTTTAATAACAGTTTTTCTATAAAAAAACTTTAATCAAGCTTGCTGTGTTTTTATGCAGTTCGAATGGATAAATATATCATCTAGCAAGAATCTGAGCAAACAAAAATAAAAATAAATCCCATAATGTCTGACCAGAAAGAATCTCATAGCATTGGTAAATTTAATAACTTTTAACTAAGATAACAACTAAGATCTGCAACTTACATTATCCTATTTTACATGATATATTATTATACTTATATTGCATGGAATTAATTCAGTAAGAAAATGTCTGGCCACTGGAAAATTCATGAGGTCCCTCTCATGATATTTTAAATTATTGGTATAATTTAATGAGAATTCCGAGCAAACTATCCCTTTTCCAGCATTGCTTTGTAGTTTTGTGTATTGAGTTATATGAATAATAGAATTTATCTTAATGTTAAATGTTTACAATTTTGGAATAGTCTAACCAGCTAGATAGATATAACTTAGTTGAAAAGTTCTATAAGGTATGGATGTAGTTCTCCTGCTAGGAATCCAATGGGGGGAGCTAGTAGTAATACTAGTACATTCCTATCCAATGATGTTCATTGTACAGCCACTCTTTGGTGAACCAAATACTTGTAGAATTGAATGTAACCTGCTCTTTTTAGCAGGTTTGGGTCAGCATGCAGTATTATTTTTGGCTAAGTGAAGAAGACAACAGGAAACTTTTTCACTCCCTGAAGAAGTCTGTCTTGTTATATTCAAAGAGAGCTTGCAACCTAAATTAGATTTACTCATTTAGAATTACCTTGTGTAAGAAATTATAGTTTGTAAGATTATCATGTGGTTGTTTATGTTTAGCTTGTCAACTAGTTTGATGCTATTTTCTGTTTCTTTCTGTTATGTGATATTTTACCTCCACTCATTTAGTACATCATACAGCCTCCCTTACCCACTTTATATATCCCAGCCATTCTGCACAGTTTTTTTTACCTTCTCCATATTACTCCATCACAGATAAAGCAAAGGTAAATATTTTAATACATGGTCAACCAACCTCAAATTTTCTTCTTGAGAAGATTGAGGGATTCTTAAGACATTTCAAATTTTATCAACTCGCCTAATTTTTCCAACATTAACAAATAATTAAACCTAAACTTCTTTTTCCGAAGATTTTACTATTTTACTATTATATCATGCTACCTTCCAAGCGAGTATTTTTAAAAATCTTTCTAGTTCTAACTTGAACATTTGATTTTAGTAGATTTCTCTTAGCATGAACTCTCTGCTTGTGTTGATCTTCTGAAAACTAGATTTGAATACAAAAACTTACTCACCATCATTCCCTGGAAATACTGTTAATCACAACTTTCATTAGTATAAATAATAAAAATGAACATCATATGTTCGTTCGACTGGACCTCCTCGCAGATGCACAGCTCATCAGCTGCCGGGCGGAACCGAAACAAATATTGGTTCAAGTTCGCGTGGTTGGATAGCAGCAGCTGGGCATCCGTTGCCCTTAAAAACGAAGGAGAAACATACCATTCCCCCAAGTCCTGTATGAATCTATACAAGGACCTTCCCTTAGTTGTGGTGTGCCATTATTGCTGCCGTGCATCTATTGCGAGGCTGTAAAGCCTTCTCTGCAGGCAGGAAATGGGCAACTGAACGAAATTTAGTACCTAATTTAGTATAATTCTAAAAATCTTATAAATGGACAATTACTTACAAATTTCTTGACCTGCTTAGCTCATTCCTTAAAAATCAGTACATTTTTTATAATCCTTACACAGTATCTTATTTAGGAAATTCTTTCTTTTTTCCTATTTGGGGAAAATGTGAAAGAAATTCTGCATTCTTTGCTAAATGCAATAATCTAAGCTTAATAACAGTTAAATGTCCCAAATTACAGAATTAATGACTTTACTTTCTTGTTGTCAGTTCTTCTCTTGAGCGAAATAAATTGTTCTTTGTAAGTTGTCGGTATTACAGAGAATAAAATTACGACATGCCTTAAAATTTATGCATTTCTTATTGGTGTTTTATTTATGCTTTCTTAACTTTATGGTGTTCTGATTTTTCAAGCCTTTTTTAAGTGGCCATAAGATACCATTTGAAAATCTCTTACAGTTAATTTTTGGGGCATGGAAATCTCATAAAGTATCATTTTACATATTTTTATGTGTATATTAGTTTCCATTCTAACTTAGAAATCTCTATACTTAGCTTTGTATTACATTAACTTTTATGTAGTTAAATAATTTTGTAATTTTATCTAAATATCAGGCTTTAATGGTTGTATTTAAGGTTATTATTTATTAATAAAAAGCTGAGCTCATTTGTTAATGAGTTTTAATCACTCAATATCTTCATTCTTCTATTACTAAGCTTTTTTTTTTTGTGAAAAATAGTTTAAAAAATTGACATCTTTCAGCTTTATTTATTAGTTTGAAATAATTATCGTTATGTAGCCTTAACATTTCATTTAATTTTCTTTTATGTTTTCGACGCGCATTAATTTTTTTAATTTTATAAAACAATTTTATTTTAATAACAGTTTTTCTATAAAAAAACTTTAATCAAGCTTGCTGTGTTTTTATGCAGTTCGAATGGATAAATATATCATCTAGCAAGAATCTGAGCAAACAAAAATAAAAATCAATCCCATAATGACTGACCAGAAAGAATCTCATAGCATTGGTAAATTTAATAACTTTTAACTAAGATAACAACTAAGATCTGCAACTTACATTATCCTATTTTACATGATATATTATTATACTTATATTGCATGGAATTAATTCAGTAAGAAAATGTCTGGCCACTGGAAAATTCATGAGGTCCCTTTCATGAGATTTCAAATTATTGGTATAATTTAATGAGAATTCCGAGCAAACTATCCCTTTTCCAACATTGCTTTGTAGTTCTGTGTATTGAGTTATATGAATAATAGCTTTATCTTAATGTTAAATGTTTACAATTTTGGAATAGTCAAACCAGCTAGATAGATATAACTTAGTTGAAAAGTTCTATAAGGTATGGATGTAGTTCTCCTGCTAGGAATCCAATGGGGGGAGCTAGTAGTAATACTAGTACATTCCTATCCAATGATGTTCATTGTACAGCCACTCTTTGGTGAACCAAATACTTGTAGAATTGAATGTAACCTGCTCTTTTTAGCAGGTTTGGGTCAGCATGCAGTATTATTTTTGGCTAAGTGAAGAAGACAACAGGAAACTTTTTCACTCCCTGAAGAAGTCTGTCTTGTTATATTCAAAGAGAGCTTGCAACCTAAATTAGATTTACTCATTTAGAATTACCTTGTGTAAGAAATTATAGTTTGTAAGATTATGATGTGGTTGTTTATGTTTAGCTTGTCAACTAGTTTGATGCTATTTTCTGTTTCTTTCTGTTATGTGATATTTTACCTCCACTCATTTAGTACATCATACAGCCTCCCTTACCCACTTTATATATCCCAGCCATTCTGCACAGTTTTTTTTACCTTCTCCATATTACTCCATCACAGATAAAGCAAAGGTAAATATTTTAATACATGGTCAACCAACCTCAAATTTTCTTCTTGAGAAGATTGAGGGATTCTTAAGACATTTCAAATTTTATCAACTCGCCTAATTTTTCCAACATTAACAAATAATTAAACCTAAACTTCTTTTTCCGAAGATTTTACTATTTTACTATTATATCATGCTACCTTCCAAGCGAGTATTTTTAAAAATCTTTCTAGTTCTAACTTGAACATTTGATTTTAGTAGATTTCTCTTAGCATGAACTCTCTGCTTGTGTTGATCTTCTGAAAACTAGATTTGAATACAAAAACTTACTCACCATCATTCCCTGGAAATACTGTTAATCACAACTTTCATTAGTATAAATAATAAAAATGAACATCATATGTTCGTTCGACTGGACCTCCTCGCAGATGCACAGCTCATCAGCTGCCGGGCGGAACCGAAACAAATATTGGTTCAAGTTCGCGTGGTTGGATAGCAGCAGCTGGGCATCCGTTGCCCTTAAAAACGAAGGAGAAACATACCATTCCCCCAAGTCCTGTATGAATCTATACAAGGACCTTCCCTTAGTTGTGGTGTGCCATTATTGCTGCCGTGCATCTATTGCGAGGCTGTAAAGCCTTCTCTGCAGGCAGGAAATGGGCAACTGAACGAAATTTAGTACCTAATTTAGTATAATTCTAAAAATCTTATAAATGGACAATTACTTACAAATTTCTTGACCTGCTTAGCTCATTCCTTAAAAATCAGTACATTTTTTATAATCCTTACACAGTATCTTATTTAGGAAATTCTTTCTTTTTTCCTATTTGGGGAAAATGTGAAAGAAATTCTGCATTCTTTGCTAAATGCAATAATCTAAGCTTAATAACAGTTAAATGTCCCAAATTACAGAATTAATGACTTTACTTTCTTGTTGTCAGTTCTTCTCTTGAGCGAAATAAATTGTTCTTTGTAAGTTGTCGGTATTACAGAGAATAAAATTACCACATGCCTTAAAATTTATGCATTTCTTATTGGTGTTTTATTTATGCTTTCTTAACTTTATGGTGTTCTGATTTTTCAAGCCTTTTTTAAGTGGCCATAAGATACCATTTGAAAATCTCTTACAGTTAATTTTTGGGGCATGGAAATCTCATAAAGTATCATTTTACATATTTTTATGTGTATATTAGTTTCCATTCTAACTTAGAAATCTCTATACTTAGCTTTGTATTACATTAACTTTTATGTAGTTAAATAATTTTGTAATTTTATCTAAATATCAGGCTTTAATGGTTGTATTTAAGGTTATTATTTATTAATAAAAAGCTGAGCTCATTTGTTAATGAGTTTTAATCACTCAATATCTTCATTCTTCTATTACTAAGCTTTTTTTTTTTGTGAAAAATAGTTTAAAAAATTGACATCTTTCAGCTTTATTTATTAGTTTGAAATAATTATCGTTATGTAGCCTTAACATTTCATTTAATTTTCTTTTATGTTTTCGACGCGCATTAATTTTTTTAATTTTATAAAACAATTTTATTTTAATAACAGTTTTTCTATAAAAAAACTTTAATCAAGCTTGCTGTGTTTTTATGCAGTTCGAATGGATAAATATATCATCTAGCAAGAATCTGAGCAAACAAAAATAAAAATCAATCCCATAATGACTGACCAGAAAGAATCTCATAGCATTGGTAAATTTAATAACTTTTAACTAAGATAACAACTAAGATCTGCAACTTACATTATCCTATTTTACATGATATATTATTATACTTATATTGCATGGAATTAATTCAGTAAGAAAATGTCTGGCCACTGGAAAATTCATGAGGTCCCTTTCATGAGATTTCAAATTATTGGTATAATTTAATGAGAATTCCGAGCAAACTATCCCTTTTCCAACATTGCTTTGTAGTTTTGTGTATCGAGTTATATGAATAATAGAATTTATCTTAATGTTAAATGTTTACAATTTTGGAATAGTCTAACCAGCTAGATAGATATAACTTAGTTGAAAAGTTCTATAAGGTATGGATGTAGTTCTCCTGCTAGGAATCCAATGGGGGGAGCTAGTAGTAATACTAGTACATTCCTATCCAATGATGTTCATTGTACAGCCACTCTTTGGTGAACCAAATACTTGTAGAATTGAATGTAACCTGCTCTTTTTAGCAGGTTTGGGTCAGCATGCAGTATTATTTTTGGCTAAGTGAAGAAGACAACAGGAAACTTTTTCACTCCCTGAAGAAGTCTGTCTTGTTATATTCAAAGAGAGCTTGCAACCTAAATTAGATTTACTCATTTAGAATTAATTACCTTGTGTAAGAAATTATAGTTTGTAAGATTATCATGTGGTTGTTTATGTTTAGCTTGTCAACTAGTTTGATGCTATTTTCTGTTTCTTTCTGTTATGTGATATTTTACCTCCACTCATTTAGTACATCATACAGCCTCCCTTACCCACTTTATATATCCCAGCCATTCTGCACAGTTTTTTTTTACCTTCTCCATATTACTCCATCACAGATAAAGCAAACGTAAATATTTTAATACATGGTCAACCAACCTCAAATTTTCTTCTTGAGAAGATTGAGGGATTCTTAAGACATTTCAAATTTTATCAACTCGCCTAATTTTTCCAACATTAACAAATAATTAAACCTAAACTTCTTTTTCCGAAGATTTTACTATTTTACTATTATATCATGCTACCTTCCAAGCGAGTATTTTTAAAAATCTTTCTAGTTCTAACTTGAACATTTGATTTTAGTAGATTTCTCTTAGCATGAACTCTCTGCTTGTGTTGATCTTCTGAAAACTAGATTTGAATACAAAAACTTACTCACCATCATTCCCTGGAAATACTGTTAATCACAACTTTCATTAGTATAAATAATAAAAATGAACATCATATGTTCGTTCGACTGGACCTCCTCGCAAACGCACAGCTCATCAGCTGCCGGGCGGAACCGAAACAAATATTGGTTCAAGTTCACGTGGTTGGAGAGCAGCAGCTGGGCATCCGTTGCCCTTAAAAACGAAGGAGAAACATACCATTCCCCCAAGTCCTGTATGAATCTATATAAGGACCTTCCCTTAGTTGTGGTGTGCCATTATTGCTGCCGTGCATCTATTGCGAGGCTGTAAAGCCTTCTCTGCAGGCAGGAAATGAGCAACTGAACGAAATTTAGTACCTAATTTAGTATAATTCTAAAAATCTTATAAATGGACAATTACTTACAAATTTCTTGACCTGCTTAGCTCATTCCTTAAAAATCAGTACATTTTTTATAATCCTTACACAGTATCTTATTTAGGAAATTCTTTCTTTTTTCCTATTTGGGGAAAATGTGAAAGAAATTCTGCATTCTTTGCTAAATGCAATAATCTAAGCTTAATAACAGTTAAATATGTCCCAAATTACAGAATTAATGACTTTACTTTCTTGTTGTCAGTTCTTCTCTTGAGCGAAATAAATTGTTCTTTGTAAGTTGTCGGTATTACAGAGAATAAAATTACGACATGCCTTAAAATTTATGCATTTCTTATTGGTGTTTTATTTATGCTTTCTTAACTTTATGGTGTTCTGATTTTTCAAGCCTTTTTTAAGTGGCCATAAGATACCATTTGAAAATCTCTTACAGTTAATTTTTGGGGCATGGAAATCTCATAAAGTATCATTTTACATATTTTTATGTGTATATTAGTTTCCATTCTAACTTAGAAATCTCTATACTTAGCTTTGTATTACATTAACTTTTATGTAGTTAAATAATTTTGTAATTTTATCTAAATATCAGGCTTTAATGGTTGTATTTAAGGTTATTATTTATTAATAAAAAGCTGAGCTCATTTGTTAATGAGTTTTAATCACTCAATATCTTCATTCTTCTATTACTAAGCTTTTTTTTTTGTGAAAAATAGTTAAAAAAATTGACATCTTTCAGCTTTATTTATTAGTTTGAAATAATTATCGTTATGTAGCCTTAACATTTCATTTAATTTTCTTTTATGTTTTCGACGCGCATTAATTTTTTTCAATTTTATAAAACAATTTTATTTTAATAACAGTTTTTCTATAAAAAAACTTTAATCAAGCTTGCTGTGTTTTTATGCAGTTCGAATGGATAAATATATCATCTAGCAAGAATCTGAGCAAACAAAAATAAAAATCAATCCCATAATGACTGACCAGAAAGAATCTCATAGCATTGGTAAATTTAATAACTTTTAACTAAGATAACTAAGATCTGCAACTTACATTATCCTATTTTACATGATATATTATTATACTTATATTGCATGGAATTAATTCAGTAAGAAAATGTCTGGCTTGGTATAATTTAATGAGAATTCCGAGCAAACTATCCCTTTTCCAGCATTGCTTTGTAGTTTTGTGTATCGAGTTATATGAATAATAGAATTTATCTTAATGTTAAATGTTTACAATTTTGGAATAGTCTAACCAGCTAGATAGATATAACTTAGTTGAAAAGTTCTATAAGGTATGGATGTAGTTCTCCTGCTAGGAATCCAATGGGGGGAGCTAGTAGTAATACTAGTACATTCCTATCCAATGATGTTCATTGTACAGCCACTCTTTGGTGAACCAAATACTTGTAGAATTGAATGTAACCTGCTCTTTTTAGCAGGTTTGGGTCAGCATGCAGTATTATTTTTGGCTAAGTGAAGAAGACAACAGGAAACTTTTTCACTCCCTGAAGAAGTCTGTCTTGTTATATTCAAAGAGAGCTTGCAACCTAAATTAGATTTACTCATTTAGAATTAATTACCTTGTGTAAGAAATTATAGTTTGTAAGATTATCATGTGGTTGTTTATGTTTAGCTTGTCAACTAGTTTGATGCTATTTTCTGTTTCTTTCTGTTATGTGATATTTTACCTCCACTCATTTAGTACATCATACAGCCTCCCTTACCCACTTTATATATCCCAGCCATTCTGCACAGTTTTTTTTACCTTCTCCATATTACTCCATCACAGATAAAGCAAACGTAAATATTTTAATACATGGTCAACCAACCTCAAATTTTCTTCTTGAGAAGATTGAGGGATTCTTAAGACATTTCAAATTTTATCAACTCGCCTAATTTTTCCAACATTAACAAATAATTAAACCTAAACACTGATTACACCTTTTATGCAGGTACACAGTATGGTTTGTACCTGTTTTGTGTCCAGTTACATTTAATGTTATCTTCTTTTTCCGAAGATTTTACTATTTTACTGTTATATCATGCTACCTTCCAAGCGAGTATTTTTAAAAAGCATGAATTCTCTGCTTGTGTTGATCTTCTGAAAACTAGATTTGAATACAAAAACTTACTCACCATCATTCCCTGGAAATACTGTTAATCTCAACTTTCATTAGTATAAATAATAAAAATGAAACAAAAAATTAAAATTGGTTAAAAATAATTTATTCGGTTCAGTTCATCAGAGTTAAAAAATAAGCCTAAAAGGTTAAAAAATTTATTTACAAATACATCTTACATTTATAATAATCATTAATAATTACACAAGACAATGTCTTTATAATTATTTTCTTTATATAATTAGAGATTTTAAGTTTCTTGACTTAATGTAACTAAAAAAAATGTGATTCTGCACAAACACTCACACTTCCATAATTTCAGTCAGGTACATGGTAATGTTAATAATGAATTAATCAGCAGCAATGCCTTTTGTATTAATAAATTTTAATACATATTCGATAAGGAACAAGCTTCTTATTTGCCCAGCACCTTCCATTAGAAGCTGTTTATTAAAAAAAATTACTTTGCTTGCTTCACTATGTGCTCTATCTGTGTTTGTAATAACTATCAGCGGCCTCCCCCCTCATATCAGCAGTATATGAATGAATACATTAATTGTGTACTGTATATATATTTCAGTCGGGGATTTATGTTTACTTGAGAACTTTTAAATTGAATATAGATTTTAAAAATTTGCATATTAAACATCTTCATTCAAATTTTAACACGTTCAATTTCAATAAAGGATTCGATTAACGAGTGAAGAATTATTACTTTTTAAATAAACTCGACGACATTGCTGCTAATATATATTATTAATAAAGAGCATCAGAATGTCCATGTTCCGAACCGATGTGTGATTTACGAGTACTATCCGTCGAAGCCCCGGACCAAGAGAACGACGGTGGACGTAGAGGTCTTCCATCCGATCGACGACCTGCTAGGCCGCGAATAACTTTATCCGTGCAAGTAAATGCGAGGAAAATGAAAAGACCCTGCAGGGTGTTTAAGGCGATAAAAGCGTACCATAGTCCTTCGATGTCAAATGTACCTGCTACTAAACCGATCGTCCACGTTATACCCATAACGAGCGCCAAACGTATATAAAGACGAAAATCTCGTTGAGTTCCTGCACTGGCTGTAAATCTTGTCGTCGATGTCGAAGAGTATATCATATGCGCTGAACTTCCGAAGAAAATTGTGTTTAATACCATGGTAAATGCGATTGGACAGGCGAAGAATATCAGCAGCGCCTTTCTTTGTCCGAACCAACAAGAATGCAAACCGAAATCCGGTTTAATATCTGCGGGTACCGCGTTTCTCGGAGAAGTATCGATGAAAATAGCGGAACCGAGGATTATTCCCGGCGCTACCCAACTCCATAGCGAGTATAAAGTAAATTTTCTCCATTGTTTTCCAGAAGATACGCGCAGTTCTGCCGTAGCTAAACGTAACGTTCTCCAAATATCAAAAGCCATGGTCAGCATCCAAGAAAACGACGCTAAGAAACAATAGTACATTACGACGGCGTTAATATAACACGGAGTACCTTCTAATACTTGACCGGCCATAAAAGTCGAATAAGCTACGAGCAACGATAAACAAAGACAAGCGAGGTTTTTTCCGGAAAGATTTCGAAGCTCCGGTAGCAGTGCGAATGCGGTAAGATGAAGAAGAAGAAATATAATCGATATTCCGAGTCCGGCGAAGGTTATATAACCCATGTACGGACCGAATTTATCGACTAATTTCGTTCCGAAATCGTCATCGACACAAACTTCAACGGACCCGTCGTGACGTAATCTGTATTCACCGTTCCAATATCTTCGTCCGTACATCGGTACGAAAATCGTACCGTTTTCTTTTACGTAATCTTCTTTATTTAATACTATTTTCAAGCATTCCGATTCGGCGTCTACTTGAAGAAATTCGATACTATTTATCGAATCGTTTTGTAACAGATCACTATTTTTTTTAGCGTTACGATCTGTAATGTTTTCGTGCCTTTCCGGTACGACAATGTAATATCTGTCGCTTTCATGAGATATATCGTGTAGAATATCGCGACATGTTTTGAAAAACGGATCGTAAATCTGTTGTTTGTTACACGGCCTTATTTTACCTACGATTCTGCCTCCTGTTAAATCAAATAATACGGCGAAAGCGGCCGCCCTAAATTCCTTATTAAAAAATTCTCTCATCAACGTCTTTGTGCACTGAAGATATTGCAACGGAACATTATTGCAAACGGCACAGTGCGGATTCCGGTAACCTTCTTTGCCTTGGTATACGAGGGATGTATACGCTTCACAACGGTTTCGGACGTCGACATTCGTCCAGTTCACCGCACACGTTTTAACTGTATTTACCTGACAGCGTCGCACTATTTTCGATGAAGTTTCCGGTATTACGGGATCTACCGTACAAGGATAAAATTTATTATTTATTGATAATCCCCATGTACTTTTAGTTTCATTGTACGTTAAATATTGTGTAACTTTATCTCTCGTTATGTTATGAAAATGAACAAAAGTAGGACATTCTAATCTAGGACTCCAAGGATCGATCAAAGTTTCCTGATGACAATAAGCGCAGAACGCATTGCGATATGTCACTTCCGATAGCGTGCTAGTAGCGGGTAGATTTAAAAGAGGATCGTGATTGTTACCGTACGATCCGGCTTCACATAAATCTCTTATTCTTCTATCTTCCCATCCTGGAGGACATGTCGTTCTCATATAAATACCGCCGAATTGTCTCAACTCGATACAACTAAACGACGCTAGCGCTCTTCTTTGTTCTGCTACGTCGAAATACTTTGAATCTAAACAGCAGTCACCGTATCTTGCACACATCGGATCGCACATACAATTTCTTTCTCTCCAATCGATTTCTCCATAATCATCGATATCTTCACAGCTTGCTTTTTCATCACAGGTCCTAAAAACAAAAAAATTACTATAAAAAAACTATAAAAAAAAGTACATTTATAGATATCCTAAAGCACGATTCTGCAATTAATTGTTACAAAATATGAGCCAATTTCTAAGAAATTTCTAAAATATGAGTTTTTTCATTTCTGTTTTTTTTTTGTCATATAATTTAAATTCTATACAAGAGTGTGGCTTCAGATCGTCTAGTATAATTAATGTTGATTTTAAGGTTAATTAGTCAAAGTAACTCTACATAATATGTTTTCAGGTTTGATTCGTGATTTTAGATTTCATAATATTTTATCTTTCTACTAAGTAGGGGTATGTGTTTGTCGCGCAATATTTTACAACAGCAAACTTTTTAATTTTATATTTTTTTCAATACAGCATCGATTCATCTGATGTACGAGATACCGAATATATATTCTTTTCTTGTATTAGAGCGATGTGCTCGCTACATGGTCAGTCCTTGTAATCAAGAGATTAAAAAACAGTTGGCCTGATATGAAATTATTTATTCCTCATCTAAGCCCTACCTACTATTTCGTAGTCGTAAAATTTAACATATTATAAATGCGTGTACGTTTTTTGGATAATTGTTTTTACTCGACAGATTTAAGCGAGCCTGTATTAAGCTCACAAGAATGCGGGGCTAAGTTTGAAATATGGGGCTGAATAAAGATAGAAAGCGATGTTAATTCGTAAACTCGATCGGTCCTCGGATTTTCTAATCGGATCAGGCAGGGAATGCTCGAAGAGGGTTCTGCTTTTACGAGGGTAATTCAATAAATAAATAGGCAAATGGCAGCAGCGGAATAACAACTATTCATTAGAATAAAGTGAAACTGTCTGATGCTCAAGTTGTACCTTGTGGAAAATATCAGCCGTTTGAAAAGAATTTCAATTATTATAGCCTCTTGTTTATTTAAAAATGTTAGTTCCGCTTGAAACGTGTACCATGGAAGGACAGCGTTGTATGGTAAGATTTTTATTTTCATAAGGTGTAAAATTGGCTGAAATTCACTCGCGGATGTTAAAACATAACAAAAGTTTATAAACCGTGCAAAATTAATCGGGCAGAATGAGTGTCGCTGATTTTCATCGTAGCGGAAGACCGGTGGAAGTTTTGACTGAAGCTTTGACAAAATCGCATTAATGATCTGATTAGGACAGATGCGTAAAAATTAGGGAAATTTCTGAAATTTGTAGCGCGAGTATCGGCAGGTTCGATTCCGGTATCTATCTATACGAATGTTTGCTTGTTTGTCCCGTATGCGTTCGTATACCATTCATTCGATTACGATGAAATTTTGGTGAGGATTTGTGCGCACGCCCGCGAAGGTTTCTGAATTACTTTAGACCAGCTAGGTGGTGCTGGGGTCGAAATTATACAATTTCTAAAAATTGTATAAACTTGTATTGAGAATTATACTGGACCTATTTACGCGTGGGGTTTTGGAAAATGGTCCACGTTGTCCGTAGAAGGTTTAAAGCTATTGAAATCCTCTTTCAAATCCGATTTGACGTTTGAATTTATTTACATTTTGACTTTTAAAGTTCCGTTCTGTAATGTTCAGTTTCTAATCTTTTGTCAAACTTTCAGTCGTGTTCATTTAATTATATATATATATATATATATATATAAAGACCCAGTTTATTGCGACTACTTGAAAGAACAACGTATAATCAACAGCGAGTACTATTGTACACGCTAGGAAATAATGTGGAACCTGCAATAAAGAGAAAATGTCTTAGTTCTCTCTCAAAAGTCGTATTCTTTTATACAATAACTCCCAATTTCATACCGCTCGAAAGACAGAGGAAGTTACTATTAAATTCGGTTTGGGAGGTGTTGCCACATCTACCTTACAATTTCGGTTTGCATCAGATTTTTTTTGATCCTTCGTGGCACCAAGTATGGATTATATTATCTATGGTAGATGACAAATCGAACTGAGCGTTCGATTAAAATGTATAGATGCTTCGATACAAGTTAATCTATTTCAAGTTGAAATCTATCTTGAGTGATTCGGTTCAGTTTTAGTACTTGTTGGTCTGTATTTTTATAAATATTTCTGGAATGGCACAACATAAGTTCTTCTATATTTTGAGAAGTAATCATTGCTGGGATTAAATAATGAATAAATTAAAAAAAAGGTGAGGGTAATTTCGGAATTTTTAGTTTTTCACTTTTTGTATGCAATGGTAGGAAAATCGAGCTTTAAATTCAACCGGTTTTAGCGGTGGAGACCAAAGATGTTCAAATTTGGGTATAAATCTCAGTTTGGCCTGATTTACGGCCCCGCCTAGTCCGACGGGGCCGAAAATGAAAACGTTTTTAAAAAAATCTGATGTGGGCACCACATGACTTCCTTGTACGCCTATTAAATTATATATGCACATTTTTTGCTGCACTTTTTGAAAGTAAGATGCGATCCTCCCATTCTTTAATAAAGTGAACAGTTACGCGTATTTGCATTGTGGTGGACACCACATTGCATCGCATTTTTTTGTGGTGTCCGTATCAGCATTTTATATATTAGTCCGTATTAGTTTATATATTAATTTTGTTTCACGTCGTTCAAGTAGTTACGTGGTGTAAGTGAGTGTCGCATCCGTAAACATGCACACATCGGTTCGAATCAGACTTCATATACATATTTTAAAGTTTAAATATATTGATTTATTAATATAATTAATTATTAACCTCTGTAAAAATACTGTTTTTTTTTTTCTTATTGTAAAAAACGTTTTAAAATATATAATATTCAATCCGGAGTTAATAATTATTAATAAATAAATATATTTAAATTTAAAAGAAATATATGTATATGAAGTCGGATGTGAACCGATGTGCCTTTCCCTTGTAAAAATATTACAATATTTTGAAATATATTAAATATATTAAAATATTGAAATATTTCCAATATTTCATTAATTGAAAATAGTACCTTTTACGATATTCGTTAAAAGGCTCTTCATGAGGACTTATTATAGTTAAAAAAAATAGTTCAAAATCTAATAAATTTGGTTTGACATTGGTCCGGTCGATTGCAGTCAAAAGGGAGGTGTGCCACTACTAGATGTTACACAGTCCTAAATTCAAAATTTCAAAATTCTACGGCTAATCGTTTTGAGTTATGCGAGAGATACATACGTACATACGTCACACCGAAACTAGTCAAAATGGATATTTAATTAACTTGTGAATGAGATCGACTCGCTTATATGCAATAATAAACAATATGATGAGAAAATCTGATAAAATTTTAAACAAATGTTTATTTCCTTATCTTGTACTCTAATACGTACAAGACTATTATTATTACAATTACTATTTTATTTTTTATCTCCCCTATCGTTACTCCGATGTAGGTTTTTCAGCGGTTTTCTCTAATCCTTCCAGGTAATTATTGGATGTTTCGTTCCCGACGTGATCTATAAAACGGTATTATAATCCGAATAAATATTCATTACTGTATTTACACTGTTCAAGTCCAGCCAGTTAATCATAATTTGTTTTGCTATTTATATAATGAGGCAGCATAATCTCAAAAATAAAAATAAGGTAATACATGAGTAAACATTTGATTTAGATTTCCATTTATATGAAGCAGTATTTTGTATCTGCCTAGTGAATGTCAGGCGCTTCAAGAACAACAGCAAACAGGTAGATCGGTAGCTTTATTACAATGTAGCTAGAACGATATTACAGAGTGAATACTACTCTCTCCCGTAGCGATGTAATATACGTAGCTGTCGACAACACAATTTGGAATTTGTATTGATAACACTGATACTATCAATAACTTAGAATAAGTTATAAATGTTATCAATAACTAAGATAAAGGGACTCTCAGTCCCTTTTTCTTTAATTCTTTCTTTATACTTGTACAATATATAATCCTTAAGCTTAATGTCACTGGCCAAAGACAATTTGTATGGAACTGTACGCTTCACAGTTCCAACGGCGTGGTGTTTGGCTGTTGTGCGCATGCGCACACATGAATCTGCATGCGTGGCTGCGAGGGAGAGAGAGCGAGAACTGTCGCTACCGCAGTGCCGACCTTGGCGAACTGGTGGAAGGTAGTTTTTTTTTACTCCGCGATGTAGTGATCAGAAGATTGAGCCCTTGGAAAGCAAGGGGTTCATTGATTGCCAAATCAATCCAAAACACGCTGGAAGGGCGAAAGGGAAGTTAATTAGTAAAAACTATGTAATTGTTTCTGTCTACATAGAAATTTAAATTAAGCACCAATGGACTAGTGTTTTTAAGCGGGCATTTTATTAAGCTATCCAATAATACTAAAAAATATCTATATTGACGTTAATAAAAACGTCAATTTTTATTTATTCGGTTAATGCGAATACGGTTTTTAAGTACAATGTGCATAAAAACGTGTACCCATATTCTTGAATGTGATAAAGTGTAGAATTAGATTTTCCTGCTTCTAGCTATTCTATTTGATTCATTTTTTTCGGTTATTTTGTTTTACAGAAAAATTTAACCACGCCTTGCAAAATAAAATTTTTTCTGGAGCAGCATCTCCACTAATTTTAGCTACGAGCCGCCACTGATATTGAAACCTGTTATCCTTTAAATTCAAACTTACGAACCTATTTTATTTTTAACCTATTTTATTTGTAAGTAATCCATTTTACAACGCCTAACTTGTAACGTTCTCTTTTTGTAAACGAGATAAACGTTTTCTGATCGAAAATGAAATTTTTAGGAACGATTTCGAAGAGAACATTATTTTAAAATAAATAACGAAACGGAAATATTATTGTAATAATAGAAGAATTAAAGTAAAACCGAGTAAGGTTTCACCTGATTTCAATCTTATTTTCTAACAAGCTGATGCGTGACTGTTACAGAAAATTCGTTAATAATCCGTATTTTGTCGTAAAACTATTACGTGTTTCCGATTCATATTAAAGTATCGCTTCGTAATAAAGAAATAAAAACTGTCAAATCAAAACACTCTTATAATAAAAAATTAAATCCTTTGTTACATCTAATGAAAAGATTCACTTGATTCTTTTTTCAAATTAAATTATTACATACAAAAATTTTTTTTATTTTACTTTCTCGGCTATAATTATCGCTGCTGGAGCAGCGTAGTTATTAAGACAAAGTTTAGCGACAGGTATTGGGTATATCGGTTTGGGTATCAGTTTTTTTTTTGCAAACGTCTACGTTCCAACTCCCCTTAAGTCCAAAAAATAAGCAAACATATTTACGTACGGAAGTTGTTTCGGCCTGTATATTAACTATGTTTAATCTGGCTCGACATAAATTCTTCGAAAATTGATTGGATTAAATTTTAGACAAAATTAAAAATAGGGAAGTGGTATTATTCGCCATTTTAAATTTACTTTTGAGTCTTAGTACGATGAAATTACTTATTTAAAATTCAAAAGTTTTGTGTCAGTAATCGGATGTAATAATGGTGGGAGAGATTCAACATTATTTTTAATTAGTTTTTAACTCGTATTCAACCTGTTGACCAAAAAAAAGTTTGAATTAACTAATATTTGGCTGCATACCATACCCAGCTACGACCTGGTTTTTTACCCCATCGGGTAAAGGGGAATCACATTACCCGTATTTTTTTAGAAAAGTTTTTTTTAGCCTTTCTGAATAATAGTGCACCTAAGAGTTATTTTAGTAAATAATTATTCAAATAAACTTTTAACCCCAAAAATCAAGTTGGTTGAGTGCGACCCGTACTCAACCTCAATTTTAAAGTCTAAAATTCCGCTGGTTAATTTTCGATGTCATTTAATGAAGGGGGTCAAATCGGTCCCAAATTTTTTTACTGATTTGATCTTTTTACTGAATTGAATTATTAAAAACACTAGCGCATGTGAAATAATCTGTCTGGCAAAACCGGAAAAGTTATTCAACCCTTTGACGGTTTTTTATTTCTTCGTTACTAGTATACTAAAGAGTTGTGTAATTTAGATGATTTTGCCACGTTACTGTGTCTTAAACAAAAGTTTAAACTTGCGAGCTGTTTTCAGTTTCTTTTTATTGACGCGATAGTAGAAAATGAAGCATGATTTTAAAAACATTTTTGGAATTTAGATGGATATAAAAAAAAGTTAAAATTTGATATCGTAACATTTTGTTTATTTAATCTCTGACCATCTATACGATTGAACGATTTTAAAAGCGAATTCTGATTGACGGGCGTCTCGCGATAAATTTGGTATCGTAGAATTGCCGATGAAGACGCGTACGACTGTAGATTTGTTATTTTATGAATTAAAAAGCTGAGCGTGAAACGGCAGTTCTCTCTTTCATGTACTCACGATTTATAATCAGTTACAGTAGCAGATATGCTAAACTAAAACATAAGATTTACATAAAACTAAACAAGTGAAAGATTTACGCTGTTATATTTATTGATTTTAAATTAATTAAAATTTAAAATCAATAAAAATTATTACCTATTAAAAAATTTTTTTTAGATTACGTAATTATTGACAAATATATATTTTATTACTGTAACACAAAGAAATCACCCTCCGAGTTATGGGGTTTAGTACAACTGTCGCCCAAAAATTCAATCTCCAGATTTTAATATTTTGAGGAGCTCAGATGTAAGCAATCTTAAAATATGGTTGTTGGTATTTGACCGCTTCTGGAAATTAATTTTGATCAGTTTTATTGTTATTTTAAGATCGCTATTTTCTCCTGTTAGAAGAAAATTAAGAACAATTCACTGTCTTTAAAATAATTAAGTTAAAAATAATGACCCGTACACGATTTTGCATGTATGTTCAAGCTATTTTTTTTAACCAAATAAGACTGATTTCGATGAATTTTTCCTTGTTTTAAAATTATTTGTTGGGTTTTCCAGAACATTAAAATGGATTTGAAAAAAATTAGGTATTCACGATAATAATTATAGGATTAAATTTTTATTTATTTGTTCATTCAACGTCATTATTGCTTTGAATATAATTTTGATATTATGATGCTGTATAGTGTGATGCTTAGCTATACATTATCACACTATACACAATCATAATATCAAAATTAATATTTATATGTGTGTGTATAATTAGTTGGAATATGGTAATAAATAAAATGGTAATAAATATGGTAATAAAGATCGTTTCTTTGGATTTCTTTTTTACTTATTTGTACGAAGTAAAGGAAGTATTGTGATTTTCACAATAAAGTAAAGGACTATTGTAATATCTAGTTGTGCTCTTGATTGCAATCGACTGGACGAAAAGTGTCCAAAAAAGCCCAAAATTAAAAAAAATTGGTTTTTGGACTTTATTAGCTGCAGTAATAAGTCCCAATTGAGAGCTTTTCAACGATATTTCATAAGTGGTACTTACTTTCATTGGTTCCGGAGTTCATTGGTTCATATCGTTTTTTTTAACTATTTTTTTTTTTTTTACTTTAAATTGATTTATTAATTAACTAACCTCGGATTGTAAAAAAATACAATAAATAATTCAATAATAACAATAAAAAAATTGATTAATAAATATCAGAAGTTATTAATTGGCGTAATGTAATGTAATTTAATAGGCGTACAAGGCGTACTATCTCAGATTCAGAAAATAACTAGAATGATGTAATCTGTCCCCGAGCTTTATTAGTTTGTACATAGAAGGAGCGATATTGGAATCTAAAAATTTGTGAGCGCAGTTACAATCCTGGAAGAATAAAAATATTAATTTTAAAACTGACGTTGCTATTTACCGGAAAGAAAATTTTGAAAATATGTATTTTTGTAGAACGTAGCGCTTTATGGTAGCGAGACGAACGACAAAAACAAAAAATAGACACCATTGAAATGCAATGTTACGGAAGGATATTAGAAATTAGACGGAAAATAAAATTCGAATTGAAGTCTTAAGAAGATTAGAAGAAAAACGTTTGTGGCACAATTAGCAAAGATACTGACCAGGACCATAGATTTAATTTAGAAGAATTTATACACCGTGTACTTTGGCCTCTTTCTTAAGTCAGATAACCGAAAAGTTTGTTAATAGTTTGTTACTCATTTACAACTCTGTAGAACAAAGAATTAATTTTATGTACTGTATTTGTGATATAACCCAATGTGGGTCACGAGATTAAGCACACATTCTAAGATAAATCTTAAAATTATAATTTTAAGATTATGCTAGTTACCTATGTGTAAATCTAATAAAATTACTTGTAGTAGTATTGTAAATATGAACGAAACTTAATTTCGCTTTTCCTATATCGATAGGTTAACTGAAAGGAAATTTTGTGGCGTGTAAATTATGTACAATACATTACATACATACTGTATTTATACAACACAAACACATTTTATATTGTATAGTAGTAAACTAAATACAGTACTGTATACGTATTGTACAAAATTATTGTTATATTCAAAACCCTGTTAGCAGTGAAAAGAAGTCTGCCATTTTCTTTTGTTTCATGTTACTATTTATCAGCTGCATAATCCTGCCATCTTTTCTTATTCAGAACATCGGATGCTGTTCAACATATAACAGGGCATTTCTAGCACATCTTTACCTTCCCCGCGTGAGAAAGTTTTGTTCTTAGAGCTTCGTCGGATTCATTCTGACTTTCTTTTTGTTCATTATTCATCTTTATTATTTTTCCACATTTTCATCTTCATTTAACCACTCGATTACGTCTTTGTTAGAAGTTTCGCACCCTGTATATATCGCACTAATGGCAACAGTTCGTCTTCCCAGTGCTGGGCGTAACATCTGTGACTATTGAAGGCCAAATTTTTCGCCAAGATCTTTACATTGTTTTTTCAGATATTTCATTCCATACGCCTGGTACAATGTAAATAACATCTTTGATGTTAATTTGTTTTAAAGCTTATTACTATATAAAAATTACTGTCGTCAGATAGTTCCTAAATTGAAGTAAGTAAACCTTATTTTGTATAGATTTTTTTTGTTGAGGCTTTAACACCTTGATCCATCGGTTGTATTAAATTTGTAACATTTGCTGACAGTATGTGGCTTAATTAAATCGCGTTCAGTAAGATCACATGATGAACGACTAGGCGCATTGTCTAATAGAATAATGTTACCTTATTATTTTCATTATCAAATCAGTCTTGAGATAAAAAGGAATCCAACCAAGTAGATTTCTATGCACGATAATAAACGGATAGCGATGATTATTTACATTTTTAAAAGCCTTACAGATTTTTCCTACAACGAACAGTGGTAATTTATGTGATCCCTGCTTTTCGAGCAAAGTCTTACGCGGAAGCATTCTATAATATAATCCTGCTTCATCTACATTATAAATCTGATCGGCCACCATGTTATCAGTTATAATATTTATTATCCGATTTGAAAAGTTAGTAGTAGCTGATCAGCTGATGTTTCTTTTATTTAACAGCTTTTAGTTTTTTTCCATTTTTTAAACCATTCCTCGCTAGCAGTAAAATTCTAGTTCGCTTTCTTCAGCGTACAGCGACTGATAAAGCAAGTGTTTCACTTGATACAATGGAACAAAAAGCTTTTATGTTTATTTTATTTTTCTTCCAGTCTATTATAGTTTCCCCGACCACGAAATTAAGAGAATGTTTTTTAACAGACTCCCCCTTTTCTAAATGTTCCAAAGCTTGCAGTTTTTTCTCCAACGAAACTACGACGCGTTTCCTTTTGTCGCCAATATTCATTTGTCTCGGTATACAATGCGATTTAAATTAACTGCACATAAACTAATTACAATACTCTAAATTACTACAACGAAAAAAGATCATGTTTCGATTAAGACGTAAACTGAACGCCCGCAACTGAATGAACCTCACAATGTCTAAGAAAACAAATCGAAAGGATGGCGATTAATATACACAATGTTTACAATTAAGTTGTACAGAACGTGACTTATGTACAGAACGTGACTAATTTCTTAGGATAAATAATGATCGTTTGTTACTACAGTACGTAGTAAATAAACTACGTTTTGGAATTATCGTAAATTTCCATATTTTGTTACAGTCTTTATTTAAACAGATATAATAAAAAAAATCACTTTCTTGAAAAAAGTGTCTTAATGGAAAGTTCGATTGAGAGAGAGAGAGAGAGAGAGAGAGAGAGAGAGAGAGAGAGAGAGAGAGAGAGAGAGAGAGAGAGAGAGAGAGAGAGAGAGAGAGAGAGAGAGAGAGAGAGAGAGAGAGAGAGAGAGAGAGGGAGAGAGAGAGAGAGAGAGAGAGAGAGAGAGAGAGAAGAGAGAGAGAGAGAGAGAGAGAGAGAGAGAGAGAGAGAGAGAGAGAGAGAGAGAGAGAGAGAGAGAGGAGAGAGAGAGAGAGAGAGAGAGAGAGAGAGAGAGAGAGAGAGAGAGAGAGAGAGAGAGAG